>NC_084842.1:73131274-74369637 GCF_033115175.1 Lepus europaeus
TTTTAAGAGTTTTTAGTATAATTTGTGTGGGTGCTTTATCATATAAGGCTTTTGAAAATGTTTTCTGCCAGTCTATGGCTTATCTTTTTATTCCCTTGACAATGTCTTTTGAAGATCAGAAACTTTCAGTTTTAATTGTGACTAATTTATCTGCTATTTATTTTATAGATCATGCTTTTGGTGAATTTGAAAAGTCATCCCCAAACACCAGGTCATCTAGATCTAACCTGATATTATCTTCTAGGAGTCTTATAGTTTTGTGTTTCACATTTATGTCTGTTATATATTTTAAATTAGTTTTTGTAAAGGATATAAGATCTGTATCTAAATTTACTTATTTTTTATATATGGATGTTTGGTTATCTAGCACCACTTTTTGAAAAGAGTATCTTGTTTCCACTATTACTCTTTGTTCCTTTGTCAAATATCATTTAAAGATAATTATATAGAGCCATTACGAACTCTGTGTTCTGTTCTAAAGGATCTATTTTCCAATTCTTTCATCAAAACCACACTGCCTTGATAACAGCATCTCTGGAAGAGACATGTCAATTTTCCAACTTTATTCTCTGTTAATAATGGATTGGCTATATTGAGTCATTGTCTCTCCATTCAAACTTTAGAAGCAGGTTTTCCATGTCCACAAAACGATGTGTGGAAACTCTAATTATGATCGCATTGATCTATAGATCAAGCTCAGAAGAACTTCCTATCCATGAGGATGGAATAGTTCTCCATTCATTTAGTTATTCTTTGATTTCCTGCACCAGAGTCTTGATTTTCCTCATGAAAATATTGCATGCAGTTGGTTAAAGTTTTATGTAAGTATTTACATTTTGTGGGTGCTCATGTCAACATTGCTTTGCTTTTAGTTTTAAATTCTACTGGTCCCTTGCTAGTATAAAGAAAAAATTGGTTGCTTTTTGTACATTGATCTAGCAGGCTGTAACCTTACTTGAATTGATTATTAATTACAGGATTCTTTGTTGTTGTACATTCTTTTTTATTTTCTATATCGGTAATTATGTCAACTGTCTGCATAGACAATTTTCCTTCTTCCTTCTAAATCTATATACCTTTCTTTTTAAATTTTATTTATTTATTTATTTATTTTTTTACAGGCAGAGTGGACAGTGAGAGAGAGAGACAGAGAGAAAGGCCTTCCTTTGCCATTGGTTCACCCTCCAATGGCTGCCGCGGCCAGTGCGCTGCGGCCAGCGCACCGTGCTGATCCAAAGGCTGGAGCCAGGTGCTTCTCCTGGTCTCCCTTGGGTTGCAGGGCCCAAGCACTTGGGCCATCCTCCACTGCACTCCCGGGCCACAGCAGAGAGCTGGCCTGGAAGAGGGGCAACTGGGACAGAATCCGGCGCCCCGACCGGGACTAGAACCTGGGGTGCCAGCGCTGCAAGGCGGAGGATTAGCCTATTGAGCCGCGGGGCCGGCTACCTTTTCTTTTTTTACTGCATTGGTTAGGACTAAGAGTGCAATGTTGGAAAGAAGTGATATTCCTGTTGTTAGTGAAGACTCTTGCAGTTATGTACAATTACGTAGAATGTTCATTTTGCAGGTTTTGTAGATACTTATATTCTTTATTAAGTTGAGAAAATTTCCTTCTATTCCTAGTTTTTGAGAGGCTTTGTTGTGAATGGGTCTGAGATTTGACAGATGCTCTTTCTATTGATATGGCCATGTGATTTTTTTCCATCAGTCTGTTGATGTGATACATTACATCAATTGACTTTCAAATGTTGAACAAGTCTTGCATTCTTGGAATAAATCCTACCGTGTCATGATATACAATGTTTATTCTATCTTGTTGGATTAAAGGTGGTAAATTTTTGTTGAAGATTTTTGCTTCTGTGTTCATCAGAGATACTGGTTTGTGATTTTATTTTAATGCTTTGGTTTTGGTGTTAGAGAAGTGTTGGTCTCACAGACAAAGTTCTCATAAGATTCCCTCTGCTTTTATCTTCTGAAATCACGTTGTAGAGATTAAGTATAATTTATTCCTTAAAAGTTTCCTAAAATTCATCTGGCCCATTTTCATTGGAAAACTATTCATTATTGATTCAATTTATTTAGTATACATGGTCTTATTTGCATTGCCTGGATCTCCTTGTTAGTTTGGACAGATTGTGTTTTTCAATAAATTGATCCATTTAATGTAGGTTATCAAATCTGTGAGTACTGAATTATTCATAATGTACATGTATTCTTCCTTCACTGTCTGTCTATGCCAATCTTAGTGATGGCCCCAATTTAATACTAGATAATAATCTGTGTTCTGTCATTTAGCATGTCTGCAGACATGTCAATTTTATTTATCTTTTCTAAGTACCAGATTCTAATTTCATTGATTTTCTATATTGATTTACTATTTCAATTTCATTGATTTCTGCTTTAATTTTTCTTATTTCATTTTTTTGCTTACTTTGGGTTTAATTTACTCTTTTGTTCTAACTTCCTAAGACGGAAGCTCAGACGATGTATTTTAGACCTTTCTTCAGTGCTATAGTGCTGTGCACTGCTTTTCTTCACTGCTTCCTAAAAATCTTGATAAGTTTTAATTTTGACTTAACACAGCAATACTTTTAATTTCTCTTGAGATTTCTTCATTGACCCATGTGTTATTTAGAAGCATGTTGTTTGTTCTCTAGTATTTTTTTAAATCCCAGCAATGTTTCTGTTATTGATTTCTACTTAAATTGCATTTTTTTCCAAGAGACATTGCATGATTGCTGTTATTTTAAATTTTTCTAAAGATGTGTTATATGGCCCTGAATGTTGTCTATCTTGCTGAATGCTCCATGTGAGCTGTTGGTTGAAGTCATCTATACTCATGCACGTCCATTATATCCACATGATTGATAGCCCTGTTGATTGTAACTATATCCTTATTGTTTTCTGACTAAGCAAATGGACCCTTTCTGATAGAGGTGTGTTGAAGTCTATACCTATAATAGTGATTTATCTGTTTCTCCTTGGGTTCTCTTAATTTTTTGTATTTTGATTGTATTGTTAGGTGCAAAAACGTGAAGAAATTTTTAATGACCTTTTAGAAAATTGACACTATGTAATTATGTCCCTTTGATACCTGATGTCTTATGATGAAGACTACTCTGTTTGATATTCATATAGCTACTCCATTCTCTTTGAATTAGTATTGGCATGGTATATTTTGCTTCATTACTTTACCTGTAATCTATGTATAGCTTTATATTTTAAGGGAAATTTCTCTAGACAATATACAATTTTTGATACAATTTTTTAATCTACTTTATTATATAAGTAATGCATTTAGACCATTAACATTCAAAGAGATTACTGCTATAGTTGCATAATATTTTTCATATTTATTACTTTTTGTTATCTTTTTTCTTTGTTCCTTTTTCACTTTTTACTCTTTTGTTTTTTGTAAATTTTGAGCATTTTGTGTACTTCTATTTTTTCTCTTCATTATTAGTATATTAATTGTACTTCTTTCATTTACTTATTTTACTTTTTTAGTGATCATTTGAGTGTTTGCAATGTAAGTTTTCAGTTAACCAAAGGCCATTTTCTAATAACATTAAATTACAATATGGTAATGCAGTTATCTTAATATACAAAAGAATCATAATTCTCTCTTCCCATCATTTGTATATTGTGATTATTCATTCAATACATAAATATTTATAAATATATGTCTATAATTCAGTATATTACTATAATTTTTAAAATTATCTGCTAAATCAGCTTAGAATATGAAAGTTGACTTTTTTGTTTATTCTTTCTAAAATAAGCATCCTTTATTTATGTAAACTTGAATTTTCAATCACTAGCAGTCTTCTTCCTAAACAACTTCTATTCATGTTTCCTGCAAGGCAAATCTATTATCAATGTTCCCTAAAGTTTTTTTTTTTTTTTAATCTGAGAATGTGAATATTCTTCTTCCACTTTTGAAGGATAATTTCACAACTAAATAATTTTAGGTTGTTTTATTTTTCCTCAACCTATTTTTTTTAATCTAGTTCCCTCTTGCTTGTATGGTTTTTATAAAGAAATTGGATGAAATTCTTTTCTTTGCTCCTCTGTATCAAAGGTATTTTTTTTCCTCTGACTTATTACAGAATTTTCCCTACAATATTGATTTTATATAGTTTGAAAATTATACGTCTATGGATAGCTTTCTGGTACTTATTCTGCATGGTGTTTTCTGAGATGCCTGGATATGTGGTTTGGCATGTGACAATTTGAGGAATTTCTCATTGTTCTTTCAAATATTTATTTTGTACTTTTATCTCTTCTCATACAACTCTCAATAAGTATACCTTTAATAGTTGATCATGGTTCTTGGATATTTTGTTCTTTTTTCCTCTCATTTTTCCTTGTTTTGTGGTTTTGCAGATTTAAATTGATATATCCTCATCATTAATGGTAACTATATTGAGGAAAATCAGTTAAAGTCCTATAACAAAAAGTGTGAGCAGGAGCTAGTGTTGTGACATGGGGGTTAAGCCACCACCTGCAATGCTGGCATCCCAAATAGGGGCTCATTCAAGTCCCAACGGTTCCACTTTCAATGCAGCTTCCTGTGAATGAACCTGAGAAAGCAGCAGAAGATGGCCCAAGTACCTGGGCCTCTGCACCCAACTGGAGAGACTGGATGAAGCTCCTTGTTCCTGGCTTCTGCCTGGCCTAGCTCTGGCCATTGTGACCATTTGGGGAGTGTACCAGCAGATGGAAGATTTATGTCTCTATCTCTGTTTTTGTCTCACCTTCTAACTGAAGTTTTCAAATAAATAAATAAATCTTTTTTTTTTTTTTTTTTTTTTGACAAGCAGAGTGGACAGTGAGAGAGAGAGACAGAGAGAAAGGTCTTCCTTTTTGCCGTTGGTTCACCCTCCAATGGCCGCTGCGGCTGGCGCATCTCGCTGATCCGAAGCCAGGAGCCAGGTGCTTCTCCTGGTCTCCCATGCAGGTGCAGGGCCCAAGGACTTGGGCCATCCTCCACTGCCCTCCCGGGCCACAGCAGAGAGCTGGCCTGGAAGAGGGGCAACCGGGATAGAATCCGGCACCCCGACCGGGACTAGAACCTGGTGTGCCGGCGCCACAAGGCGGAGGATTAGCCTGTTAAGCCACGGCGCCGGCCTTAAATCTTTATTTTAAAAAGTATCTACAATATCAAGTGGCAATATTTTGTGTGAAGCACTGAAAAAAACAAGTAGTTGAAGAGAATTCTAAGCAGCCTATCCTCTCATTAACTGGGTGGTCATATACAAGTTAATTATTCTCCCTGAGTCTCAGTTATTAATATTATTATTATTATTATACCATTGATCAATAAGCAAATCAGTTAAGGTATATAAAGAACAATGTCTTACACATAAAAACACTAAATAACTGATGCCATGCTGTTATTGTCCCTATTAAGACATTTGGATTTTTAAAAAATATTTCAAAGAAAATTATTGGGCTTCATTTTAGCATGGGGGGACACTTAATTCCCCAATGACACTTAGCTTAGTGCCTGCTACAAAGTATATTTTTATATTACCTCATCTTCCTTCTGTAATTTCTTAAGTCAATTTTAGTCAATTAACTGATTTTTTTTTTTTTTTTTTTTTTACTTAGAGACCATGCACTTCATGGATACCTGGACTGCAGTTTCTAGTGCAGAGAATACAATGCAATTACAGGACATGGATCTTGATTGCAAACACACTTTCATAAGTTAGGGATTTTTATGAAGCTTATTTGTAGCCTATTCTGTAGGATGTATCTAACGTATTCCTCTTTCTTGATTGACAGTGCTTTTTTCAGTCTTCCTAGTTTTCATGAAGGGTGATAATGTTCATAAAAAAAAAAAAAGAGTTAACAGCAACAGTCCACCAGACAGGATTAAATTATACAAACGATTACCTCCACCAATAATATTCAGACTACATAGCAAATAATAATTGGGGAAATATAAAAAAAATCTATTTGATGCAAGTGAAACAGATTATTAAAAAATTCTGGGGAAAGATGCTTTAAAATCAATAGTGATTAAGTCTGGGTAGTGGAATGATAGGATTATAAATTGCTTTAATTTCCCCTGTCCTAGTCCATTTTATGCTGCTATAACAGAATACTCAAGACTGGCTAATTTACAATAAATGGAAATTTACTAGTAAAATCTCAAAGACTGGGAAATCTAAGATTGAGATCCTGGCAGGTTTGTCGTCTGCTAAGGGCCTGGTCTCTGCTTCCAGGATCATGCTTTCAATGTGACATATTCCGTGGCAGAAGGGCAGAAGGAAATAAACATTCCTGAAAGATCTTTGTAGTGTAGCATGAATCCATGTATGAGGGCAAAATGCTCATGGTTTAAATATCCCCCTGTAGACTCTATCTCACAATACTATTGGATGGCTGTATAAGCTTCTGATACAAGAATATTGTAGGGGACAAACATCCAAACCATAACATCCTTCTTTGCACTTTCTTATATTGTCTAAATATCTGAAGAAAATAATTCATTAATTTTGTCATCTAACAAAGTCAATTATGAGCAAGATTAAACATAAGATAAAAATAACTGTAAAAATTCAAAGAAAATAACAGATTTCATAATTTAGTGAGCTATATTCCTAGGTTAAAATATAATCTGTGACTTCAGGTAAATCTTGGTATTTTCTATGGTCTTAGGACAATCGACTACAATGTGAATAGATAGGAAATATTCTCTGGTTTTTTATTATATAACCATTTCTTGACCCAAGATCATCTAGATTGAAAATGTTTTGACTATATGCTTATCCCAAAGCCAGTGCTTATTTCTCTACACTGAACTATGTATATATTCCTGTCCTCAAAGTACCCTTGAATAGGGTACAGCATGAAATACAGCATTCCAGCCCCTCTGTTTCACCCCATTCTACACTATCATCCAGTCTCTTCATCTACACCGAGGTTGCTCTTCTGTTGCAATGGCTGATGTATAAACTGTTGTCACTAGACTGTGGGCACCCTCTAGCTTGAGATGCGGTCTAACCATCTCCTATCTCCAATGCTTTAACAGTGCTTGACCTCTCAGGATGAAACCATATGCACGTGTGTAGAATTCATTGACTTGCACCATTTTCTCTCAAATTCTTAAACTCTGAATTTCAAAAGAATTCAAGAGCCAAGTTCTTCATTTCCCTATGGGCACCTTGATGTTGTACTAGCATTTCAAGGATTGCCTTGCTTTCTGTCTTTTAATACTTGTTTAGAGTCTGGCAATGAGATAGTTTAGAAAGCAAACCAATGTCTGACAAAAGGTTTGTTTTCTGACCTGTAACAGAAATTAAACTCTCCCCAAAGGAGCAGTTCTTACCTGCAGGTCCAAGCACAGAACTTTAATGTAAATGACATTTACAGGAGCCCTTAGAACAAAGGGAAGGCAAGGCAGGTCATGTGACTAGATTTCTACTCTGTGTTAAATCCCCTTCATAGCATTCACAAGAGGTGAATGACAAGCAAAACATAGGGCTTAGGCTGCCAGGAAAAAAAAATGTGGGTACATTTAATCTCTTGCTTGTCTTTAAATATCCCTCATAGCTTTTAGGCACAAAGCAACCTTCCAATAGATAAACAAACCCAGGATGTGGTGGTAAGGTAGAGCGCTCTACTTTTGTGTGAAAGTGCCTTAATGATCTGGGAAAAAATAGATTTGCATGAATACTTCTTGTGGAAAGCACTTAACACAACAGTAACTCAAGACAAACTTTAGCACAAGTGGATATAACCGGCATGATGAGTCATCCTGTGTGATTTAAAGTCACCGCAGCTGAATGTCTTTTAATTCAGCTTTCATGAGACCAAAACGTCTTTTCTAAGACTTTGAGAGTACCATGGCATTGATAAAATACACTTAGCTCCTTTATGATTGAGTCATAGGATTGAAGGACAGTCTGACTTAAAAATGATTCAAGCAAGTGGTATAAAGATGCCAAAAGCTTCTGTTGAAATCAGCCTTCTTTCTTTTCCTCTCCAGGCATTGTGTCATAAAATTACACACACACACACACACATGTGCAGAGACACGATGACATCACCCCAAGGTCTGAGTAATGCAGGCAGGATAGAAACATAATTGGCCACAATATCTTCCCATGTAAACATATTAGTGATGCTTACTTAATCTTTTAGCATTAAGTCATTATCTACAGTAGTAAGTATGGCTTTCTGTTTTACTTTTGTGACTCAAGTTTGGGAAAACTTGTGATATTTGAAGAAAGGCTTAATCTAAGATGTTTGTTACTATACAATGTATTTAAAAACTTTTTACAGACATGTTGGGGTATTTACACCGTGTGTGAAAAACCCGGCCTGATTGTTACTACCATGCTGTGGTTATCATGACTCATTGATTATGGCTTTTGTTTTTGTTGATGTCAAACAGGACCTCAGAATCCAGCTCAGAAAAGTGCCCTAAGCAGACACAGTAAATCAACAAGAGCATAGGAAATGAAGTCTCTTTTTCATTCATAGTATTCAGCACCCTAAAAGCCAAGGTTGTTGTTTTCTAGTACCCAGCATTACCCAAATGACTACTTGGCAACTCCAGAGCTTATAATAGTCTTTATTAATACAGGGCCTCATTTTACATTACTGTTGCTTCATTTTTTTCTAGTATTTTAATGATTTTTCTCCACAGCCTATGTACTTTGTTTTCTTTTAGATTCCTTGTAGAGCCTAGCAGAGTATGAGCCCATTGTAGTATATTCAATAAGAAATCCTTGACTGGCCAATTGAGATGGTGTTGATTTGTGTAAAAGCTGATGGAAAGGAAAGAATTTCATACCAAGAGCCATAACATTTGGGTTCTATTCTCATTTAAATCTGAAGATAGTTGTGGTTTCCAACAAGAATTTCAACTTCTGTCCTCATTCTCCTCATTTATGAAAACAGGGTGATTAAGTCAATGTTACTTAAAGTATCTTCCCTTGGAAAAATGCCTCAATTTTTCTGAAACACATGCATGCATGGCTGACTGTTTCATGACTTTAGAAGCAGTAATTTACAGCACATATTTATTTCCAAAGGTAAAACTCTCCTCTGTCTTTCCATTTTTATCCTCCTCATCTCCCACACTTGCCTCCAAAACTTGCTTCTGCTAGAGTCCTATTTTTCATGTGGGATGTGCCCCTGGCCAAGGATAGAAAGGACCCTTTCCCATACCTACCCCTTCACACACACACACACACACACAGACACATACACACACACATTAGTAAGAAGACTAATAAAGGAACTCCCTAGAGTTACTGATTTCTTCAAACTTGACTCCTATTCAGTACCAAAAAGAGCAATTGGGGATCCTGTAACCCCCTAGCTCCCCATTTCTCAGATAGTTTCAATCCTTTTAGCTTGTATTATTCATTTAAATCCTCCACCAGAAAAATCCCTGTCTCCTCTTTGACCTAGCCAAAATGCCAGCTCCTCGTCAATGGCTTTGTAATTAAACTTGGCAGTGGTGGATGCTCTGCAGCCAATGCTCTCTTAGGACTTCCATTGCACCTCTGTGGGAGAAGTTATACATTATAATTAAAAATATGTACTCATATGCTTGTCTTTCCCTACTGCTTACAGAAAGGCATGATTCAAGCACATCTAATTATCTTAAGGGGGTATTTTAGACTAGTTCCTCTAAGATTCTGGAGCCCACTTAATGTGCCATTCCAAGGTAAATCCAAGAATACTCTTCAGTGGCATTTTTGACCTCTTTCTATGGCTATAAAAGTAGCCTCTGATACTTGATGCCTTTCAAGTCCAGAATCTCCCTAGAGAATATCTCTAATGTTTTCAGCCCCTTCCAAAATGAAGCTCATCAGAGAAGAGGTGAGCAAGAAGGCATTAGATCCTATGATGTTAATTATTTTCTAAAGAAGAATAGATTATCATATTTTAAAACTAAAATCATAATTTTCCTTCATGTTATGTCTCTGGTTATCTGCATATATTACTAAGGAACTGGGGGTCACAGTTCTTACAGCCTTGTTCCTGGCATTCTCATCCTTACAAGTAGCTGACCAGTATTTGACAATTCCCCAAAGAGGTACTATCAAAGTACGGTATTTGCATTAAGTTCTCATCTCCAAATATACTTCAGATGTCTATCTGCACATAAGTGTGAGCTTGTATTTCTCTTTGTACAGATCTCATACATAACAGTACATAGGATCACAGGTTTAAAGCATCAATTAGCAATGAGCAAACATTGGCAAATGTACTTGCTAAACAAATGATTTCTTTTGTTTCTACTCCACAGATACTTCTTATTAGACAAATCATGATCATTGGATCATTGGTGATCTCCAACAACAGACACAGACTTTTCCGCATTCAGTTCTGTCATTTACTTGGTAGACATGTTGACCGCAGCAAACAATCCCCTATCATCAAGTTTTCCAGATGTTTGCACAGCAGGTTCAATGTTTCTAAACGATCTAAGTGACGGTCCCAAATGACAAATGTTCATTTTCAAAATTAAAGCTTATTACGAATTACCTGCCAAGTGCAATGTGTCAGGAGAGACTGAATGAGTTAGAAATTTTGTCCATGGAGAATGAATGAATATGAAAAAACATAAATGAGGCAAGCTATTACACATCCTGGAGGTACACAGAAAGAATTTTAAATAACAGTAATTTATTAAAAGCTGCTGCATTGATGCTTATGACTTACTTTAAGGAGGCCCATTCTAACCTTTTGACATGAGTCAGACTTCAACTTTCTTAATGAAAAGTCTAATGGCTATGATAGACAAGGATAACCTCTAATGTGAACCTGTTTTACTCATTTTAATCATCATCCACTAAGGCTCAGGGTTGAAACATTGGGAAGCATCTGGCCTGAGATATCTATCAAAAGACCCACCACTGTTCCTTCTTTGCTACACTCTGGCTGTGTGGTCGACAGCTGGTCACTAATTCTTGAATTTCAGTTTTCTCATCTCCATTTGAGTAGAGTAAGACTTGAACAAATAGGCTGTGGTGAAAATTAAATAAATGAAATGAACCATTTGAATGAGCTTTGTAAATTATAAAGCAGCATGACTACATACTGAGGTCATAACATTAACTACCACATAGTAACTCTGTAATATGAAGCAGATACTATATAAGTATATTATCTTCTGCAATCAACAAAACTGTTTAAGTCTGGGAATATCATCTTCATTTTATAAATGAGAAAACTGAGTTTTGTAGAGAGGGTAAGTGACTGGCCTAAGTAATCATTAGCCTGTGTTAGACAGGATTAGAACCAAAAGGTAGAATTCCAAAACCACATCCTTAACCTCTATGCAGTGCGATTGTCTAATAATTTTAAGAGCCTAACACTCAGTGATGTTACTTTGGTGCAAAACATTTTGTACTTCCACTTAAGATTGCCTTCAGATACAGATTCTTAGAGACACACAAGGCAAGCAGCCTGATGACCCTATAGACAACTCTACTTTAGTATTCCAAACAGGGTCATCCTGTATCTGAGGCATGAAGGCCATGGCCAAGATTTTTATCTTTTACACGAGTCTACATGATTGAAGCCAAAATGTCCGATTCCAGTGTGAGTATGTATCTTTTTCTTTACACCCCTATAGCACTGAGTATAATATTAATTATGACCAAATAGTATTTTACCATTTATATATCCAACTTACAGTTAGTTTTTTTTTTAATTTATTGCGTCCAAGAACCATGACTGGAATATGGAGATTAATATTTGAGGAAATGTACAATGTATATACTTTTGTTGCTGCTGCCAAGCAAAAATATGTGGTCCCAGATACTGAAATGTGAAACCATGCTGACCACAGAATCAGCACGTGCTTCATAAGGCAAAATAGAAACATCTAGATTTTTCATCTTAAAATGATAATCAACAGCAGGGAGCAAAGCAATACCACTGTCCCTGTTATAGGAATATAAGGCTTTTTGTAGAAGGCACAGCAGCAAATGTTATCAAATATTTGAAGAAACCATTTTCATTATCAGTTGCTCTTTTTCAATTGATTATGACTTTCTTTTTTGAAAAAAAAAAAAAAGTGTTCAGGCAAAAATTTTCCATGCTTGATTTAGCCCAAAGGATATTTAGGGGGATGTTGGAAAGGGAGATTACTCTGAATTGAATTCCTACATCTGCCTTTATGCTACGCACACATGGACAAATATATACTCTGAATTTTCTCAAACTCCTATTACTTTGAAAGAGTTTATCAATGAAAACTCTAGCTTTTTCTTTTTTAGCTATGGTAGCCAATGAGCAAACGCAAATTTCAGTTTTCTTTCAAAGGACTGAGTGTTGTGATAAAGGATGCTCTCCAAGTCATTTCTTCTATATTTATTTGAGATTGCAATGGACTGAACCCATTTCAAAATGAGGATACCCGGATACACATTACAAGCCTTGAATATGACTAGTCAAAGGTACTGGAGTTTAGCCTAATTTCAGTTACAAAAACTGAATTAATGGAGCCACTCAGGCTCAAGTGTGAAGTATTTCTGTCTGACGTAGGTTTTTCTTACTATTGAGAGAGCATAAGAGATAGAGATAATTTTAAGCTGACCAATGCTTTTTTAAAAGAGTCTTCAGAAAAAAATTACAGAGATGCGAAATCTGAGTGTACACCCATTGTGCTGAACAAAGAAGTAGTATTCTCTGAGAAGAAATATTAAGACTTGGTTGAGTAAAGCAGGGAATTTTGAAGTATAGGACCAAGAGGCTTTCCATTTCACAGAAAAGACAAATAACTTTAAAACTATATTTTGCTTTAGCAGTTGTAAGAGACCTCTGAATTTAAATTTCAATATATAAATCCCAATTTTGCCATGTAAAATTAATAATGGATTTCTCTAAAGCCAAACCTTCTTCACCCTTTGCTGTAATTCTCTTAAAGAAAGCATTAAATGAAAGCATTTCACTTTAGTTGAAAATCAATGGCACTCCAGTGAAGCATGCATCTCCCAAGTATTATGGAGTCAAGAATCCATGGGGCCCTAGCTTTGGTGGTAAAAGTTTCATACAACATGGGAGTCTTTGAAAAAATTCATGTGAAACAAAAATTGGAAATCTAGTGTGAGCAGCCTCAAATTCTCTCTGAAATGCCAACTCAAATATATCTCACTATAAATAATGAGGATTTTATGGTAATAATAAGAATGAGAATAGTAATAAGTAGAAATATTTATTTACTGCTTACTCTAGACCAGACACATACTAAATAATTTGTATGTATCATCTCATTTGATTCCCTTAAGAAACCTGTGACTTTGTATCATTTGCTACAATTTTAGATCACAGTTGAAGAAAGAAAGATGGATTAAAATATTTTATTATATAACAATCTACTGCTACTTTGACAATGAATCAAAGGTATCATAAATTCCATCTACTTGGAAAGTTCTTTCCCTCTTTGCATACTGATAAAATTGTATTCATCATTCACTATGGTGATTACAGGGATGAATATGATATAGCCCCTGCCCTCCAGGAACTCAGAGTCTGAAAAGGCAGATGAAGCATGCATTGAAAATCCAAATATAATTCATTATGGTTTGCAGTAAACTCTGTATTACAGGTGCGCTGGAAGCCATGGGTAGTCAGAGGAAAGAAAATTCTCAGAGCTGGGGGATAGAATTAGTGGATAGAAGGGAGAAGGAAAGTGTCAAAGGAGAAAGCTTGCTAGGCTTGCAAGGTGAGTAGACTTTCAACAGAGATAGGAAGCCCAGGAGAAATTTTCATGTGTAATGCTTTTGAATCTAGTTAAATTCAGAATGCCAATGTTGCGGAGTTTTCAGCATATGAATGAGTTCTAATGTGAGTAAAGACTAGATTATAGAAGACCTTCACTGCCACGCTAAGGAGTCTAAACTTTATTTGGCAATCGGTGGAAAGTTTCAGAGTGGATATATAACATGGCTAGAGCTCTGCTTTGAGATTAGTCTAGAAAGAAACTCATTTATCCAATTTTTCACTCTATTGCTGAATATCACCTTGTTACCAGCTGCCAAGACATACAGTAGGCAATGGGGACATGTTGACATATGCGAATCACTCTCTTCTTTTATAGAAGTTATAATTAAGAAAGTTAAACACAAAAACACAACAGTGTCATCAATGCTAACATAGGATAAGTACAGGGCAAATACTTCTGCAGCAGTGGGCTAACAGGAAAAACCTTCTGGAATGGTGTTTGTCATGTAAGTAACCATGTGTACAAGTTCTTACTGGGTAGGAGAGTCAATCCATGAAAAGTGTCAGTAGGGAAAACAAACACTTCGGTTACATGCACAGCATTCCTGGTTGTTTCATCCTCCGAATGGAAGTCACCATCCGTCAGCTTCCTGCTAGACAAACCAATCCAGCATTATGCACAAGAACTTTATGGAAACCAATTGTTTTGAATTGAATTGGTTTTCTTCATAGACCTGGAAATGGTCTAGTCTGTGGGTTTTGTTTTTTAATGCCATAAATGAATAACTCAGTGAAGCCTGAAATAAGCATCTAATTGAGGGTGGCTGTTGGTGTTCATTCATTCACTCAAGTATTTAGTAAATAGTTGTTGTTTGTCAGTTTTATAGAACCCACAGTACTAGGAACTTGCCTTATCTAATCCTCTATCATAATTTATTATCATTTCCTCTCAATGTTTATCCTCACTTTTCTGAACCTCCTTATAGGCATTTCATAGTTTGATTCTATTACTGTGAGCTATATACATAACAATGTGTTATCGGTCAGCTTTTGGTCATAATCACAAAATATCTGAGTCAGGATAATTTTATAAAGAAGAAAAGGTCTACTTGGGTTCGTGGTTCTGGAGGCTTGGAGTGCAAAGTCTGGCAGGCCCTCAGTTGCTTCAACCTCTGGGATGGTGTTTGTTCCGGCAGAATTCAAGGTGCCATAAGATACAGGGAGTGTGCATGCCTGTATATTTCCCTAAACTGATGAGCCCAAACTAATGATGTCATCTATTCCCAATCAGCTCCCAAAGACTACATCTCATAATGTCATCATCAGATTAAGTATACATATTCTTAGTACCATTACATGAAGACTTTAGAGATTAAACTCCTGCCTGAATTCAGGGAGACAAATCATATTCAAGTCATAACAAATGTCTGCAAGTAGATATGTCATTTTGAAGGCATTAATTGTGTTCTCATCTCTATGTTTCATTCAACCAATGACACAAATACTACAGGGATTCTTTTAATGTTTGTGGATGGATGGATAGGTGTGGAGACAGATGGAGATAGACGTGAGTAAAAAAAATTTGTTTCTGTCCTGAAGAATTTTATTGTATAATAATGTAAATCAACCATGCATAGTTACTTGAAAATATTTTCTACCAATAAAACCAAGCTGCTTTCTCTTCTCAGCGTAAGCTTACTGTTGCAGTACCACAATTTTATTATTATGTTGAAGATACCATGAAAGAGCCCTGTAGGATATTGAAAGCTTGAAATAATTATTCATGATAGCGGAAGTTTGGTTTTTAAGTCTCTAAAAGTGTTGAGTTTTCTCTTTAAACTCAAGGGGAAAAAATGAGTACGGAGTTCCCTCACTGAGCTATTTTATTATGCTGTTATTTTTCCCCTCGAGTTAGATGGAATTGAGGTAGATAAGGACAGAATAGGAATTCTTGAGAATGCATTCAGTCATCATTGATCCAAGAGCAAACGGAAGTAGTCCCTTGCACCTAAAGGAATTAACATCATTTCTAACTCTTCTATTTAGTAATGCCATCTCATCTCATTTCCCCAAGAATTTCATTTCCATATTTTCTTCCTTCTATTCAGTCTTTAGGCACATGTTTATTGATTGCTCTGTGCTAAGTGTGGACTTTGGCTGGCCAACCAGGTAAAGTAGTTTTTATAATTTTACCAGGATTATCTATATAAACTTTTTTGCTCATTGACTTAATTTGAGAAAAATAAATTTTTCTTTCTTTCATACATATTAATGGAGTAGTATATCCTAGTATTTCCTCAAATAAAAGAGATTCAGGAATAGAAAAATGTGGCTTTCCCTTGTAATTCAGAGGATAGTAGTTAGGTAACACATGCTAGAAGTTAGGCACTTGCATAATGTAACAGAAAGGAGACCAAAAAGGGAAATTATACTCAGAGAAAAGACTTTTCAATTTTAATGAGCTTCAAATTCCTCTTCTGTAAAATGACAATAACAATTACTTTGAAATATTTTTATAATGCCATTGTGAGATTTTTTGATAGTTGATAAGCAAAAAGTAGCCATTCTTTTAGTACTGTGTAAAGTATCACTTATTGGGTGATTATTGTGTGCAAAGGGAAATCTACCTGCATTTTCTCACTTAGCATTTCCCCAAAGCCTCTGAGGCAGCACCCATTTTTATCACAATTTTACATAAGGAAAATGACACACAGAGAAGGTAAAATTTGCTGTAGACCACAACACTAACGAAGGACAGACCAGGATTCGAAACAACATATAAATGGGGTAGGGTAAAACTGCTGAAACTCCTAGACTATCTGCTTTTGTCAAGTAAAAAACAAACAAAACTAGACTTAGTAAGCTGAAATGTATTTGAAAGGAGGAGGGGGGAGTGTGAATAATGGACTATTCCAAAAGGTTACTGTTCAGCCATAGTATCATCAGACATCAAGCAGAAATATTTTCTTGTATAAAAAGGAATGAAAAAGGGGAAGCTAGTTGGCATGGGACTTCAGGAAAATGTGATCCCATAGCAGGTCACAGACTATTTGCACAGCAAGAACTAATCAGAGGAGATTTGTGATGGCAAAGCCTGTGGATCAGCCAAAACTCCAGGGCTGAAGGAAAAAATAAAAACTTAACCAAAATTTAATTAGAAAAAAAAATTTATTCCGATTAATCATAAGGCCAAGTATCTGAAATAATTATTTATGAGGTGAACAGTTGGTACTTAGTTTGTGTCTGACTTCTTCTAGGTAAACAAGTGAGAATCCATGAGTCTCACCTCAATCATGAGAGGAATGATCATATTTTGCAATGCAGAACACAAATGGATGGGAGAATTTCTTAATTTTCACAATGTTCAGGATCATATTATTCAGGTAAAGGCCAACCACTGCTTCTCACCAGCTAGACATGAACCAGAGGAGATAAGCTTTGGAAACGTCTGTAGAGGGTGGTAGGGTTCCTGGGGTACACTGTGATGTCCATGGCCAAGAGAGTTAGTTGATTCTGTATGTTTTGGATACTCCTCATTATAGCAGCTTGCCCAGTATCCTACACAGTATTGTTCTCTTTTGTAACTCACACCAGCGTGATTTGAGCCAACTCATTTCATCTCATGAAACAATCTGTTGAATGATGGAGTTGGACTTGATGAACACATACAGTCTCTTAACTCTTGATCTTTGGAAACATATAAAGACAAAAAGCTCAGTCCAAGTGCCCTGTGGTATGAGGTATGGCACTAGAAACTGAACAGTGCTATGGTCTCCTTCCCAATGCTCAGGAAGCATTAGTACAGGGACCCTATTTGGACAACTTTGGCTGTGAAAGTCAGTGACTGGATATAGCTCTTTCAGCTGCAGTTAGAACAGTGCTATCACGGCTGCTTTTCTTTTCTGTCCTGTCAATCAATCATTGGTTCTTCCTAAACGTGTAGTGTGTAGTACCCCCTTTGCCTTACCTTGCATAAATGGGGTGATTCTTTGATTTGCTCTTTTCTAGCCTTTTTGATTTTCTAAATCTTCCTTTCACAGTTTCTCTCTGAAATTCTTTTGCGTCGTGCAAACTCAGTTCTGGGTATTATTTCATGTCCTCTCAAAGGCCAGAACTGGTTTCCTATTTAATATTCAAGAAGTATTCTTGAGGCTCGTCTGTTTTAGGAAAAGTCCACAAAACTCACCAGTGTTCGGCTGATGACTTATTTGCGGGTCTGTTGTTCCTCTGTATTTGAATTCTCTGTGTAAGCTGGTTGGAGTAAGATTTGGTGGGTCTTATTTATCATCTTGTGCCTTGAGTATGATTCTGCAGTATGTGTAAAAATTACCCAGTTACCAAAGCCTTAGGGATATACAAATTTTTTAAAATGTATAATGTACCTAACAATTGGACTTTGCATTTTAAATATGGGTGACAGTCTAAAGTGGGTTTTCCAATGCAATGAAGATAAGTTAGAACTTTGAGTAAAACACTCAAACTTCACTTTGATTTATATTCAAAATGGAAGCCATTGAGTACAAACCTGGTGCTCATAAAGGCTAGGAAAACACAAGTGGCCGAGCAGCTGTCTCCAAACATTCAGTGTGAGCAGAGTGGATACAGCCAAAATTCACAGACCAGTTGGTGACTTGTTACCTGTGTGATTTTGAAGTGAGTACTTCATCTCTCTAAGTCTTAGTTTCCTCCACTCTAAGATAGGGACAACAAACATTACCACAGCGACTTAGAAAAGCTGTGAAAACCATAACATATATAAGATTCCTTTAGATCTATAGGCATATGGTACACATCCATCAATGTTAAAGTCGTTGTTCACATGTATCATTAACTAACACTAATTTTACTCAAACAGACTTGGAAAAATCCACCAGCCAGAACTATCATTCACAATAGTTTCTCTAGGAAATAGAGAACAGAATTTCTGGGCTCTGAATGTGCACTACTGTGTGGATTTATAAGGGAGCTGTTCCCTGTGGGAGAAAAAAAAAAAATGAAAATCTGAAGAGTGGTGTTTACAAACTGCTTTCCTGTTAGGCTGGTTCAACTATCCCCTCATCTCCTCATCACAGTCAATATCAACCTTTCCTTTCTTTTTCTTTTCTTGCTACTCACATCACTAAATTCTCCTCTATTCCCTTGCCTCCCGTTTACCCCTAACTAGGCTCTCTGAAGCCTACTACATTTGGGTCATGTTGTCAGATGTAAATTCTCCTCATTTATCTTGCTAGAGTTCTATCAGGAAGGACTAGATAAATAAAATCAGAGAAATCAAAGTCCAAAAGGAGGAAAATATAGAAATAGATCCAAAAGAAAAGCTGAGAATACGATTTGTGTAGAAAGACTAGTTTTTGGGTGACAGAAACAAAGGAAGACTGACATTTGCTGGTCCATTTAGTCAAAACAGATAATTTGGATAACTGAGTTACATGCTTTGGAATAATATAGAACATATGTTTCTTGGACATTTTTTAATAATATTTACTAGATAATTGGACTATTTCCCACTTACAATGAGCCAATAGAGCTAGTCCTTAAAACTGAATTATGTCAAAGCTGGTGTTAAACAATCAAAAGGAAAAACACTCATCATGGAAGAAGGATTATTAAATAAATAGAAAACTTTGTCCTTAAGAAGTTGCAGTACATTTGACTGGTCATTGCTAGTTTGGAACTTTTCAATGTTGATGGCAGTAAGGGGACTGAAATTAATCATTTGGGGCTGGTATTAGAAATGGCTTCAGACCCTAAGTGGTTTGCCAAGTTCCTGTTAAACATCTCACATTATTGAGGATACAAGTCAAAATCACTTATCAGCAGTTCTTCTAAATAGCAAGGAACATGTATTAAAGAGGCCATGAAGGAATTTCTAATGAGAAAAAATGCTTTTACTTTTTGAGAAATTAACTGCTCCAATAAATTGGAAAGATAAAGTAGGAAAAGTTATCACAATAATGTCTGTTGTAATAAAACTAAACTGTACAGCTGATAACGGTTAAAATGCCAGAAGGTGAGTTAATGACATACCATTCTCCAAAAAGCCCCTTTGGTGCTTACTCGGAAACACAATTCTGATATTCGTGTATAACGAATATCGTAGATGTTACATGGAAATACTGTACATGCCCATGTTCTACAGATTCACTGCCTATGAACTTCTGAATATATATAAAGTTTAAACAACAGAATATATTAAATGAAACTTTTAGGAAGGTGAAATAAAATGATCTGAGAACCTACAACTGATTCTTGAAGTGGAAAATAGATGAAAGCTTGTGGAGAGAGAAATCTCAGTTAGTTGCTGGCACTGCAAAACTTTTACCAGCCATCACAGGAATTGGGGCAAAGATGGAGTCACTGAAGTCTCCCTAACATTCCCTGTGAGTTGGTGATTGTAGGTTAGGCCCAAGTCTTTGTTCTGACTTCTTGAAGTCAAGTTCCTAGGCAACTGGAAGAATATGGCAATGCAGAGGAATCATGAGAATAATGAGAGAGAAAGAGAGAGGCAGACAGGAGGGGAGGGAAGAAGGGGATGAGAGAACTTTAAAACTGGAATGTAATGAAGTAGGAAATATTGGGGTTAATAATTCTACTATGAATTTTTTGACTCCCTCACCCTTAGAAGTGGTCAAAGTGGTAATGAATGGTAGAAATGTGCATGTGTGTGTTTGTAGGGACAGAAATAAGAAGGGCTGGGCTGGTGCTGTGGCTCAGCAGGTTAAGGCACTGCTTGTAACACAGGCATCCATATGGGTGCTTGAACAAGTCCCAGCTGCTCCACTTTCAATCCAGCTCCCTGCTAATGCTTTGGAAACAGTGGAAGATGGTCCTAGTGCTTGGGCACTAACATGGGAGACCCAGAAAAATCTCCTGGCTCCCACATTCAGCCTGGCCCAGCCCAGGCAGTTGTAACCATTTGGGGAGTGAACCAGTGGGTGTAAGACCACTCTGTGTGTGTGTCTCTCCCTTTCTCTCTCTAATTCTGCCTTTCAAATAAATAAGTAGATCTTTAAAATAATATAAGAAGAAAAAAGAAAGAAGGGGCTGAGCGTGGGTTGAGAAAGCATAAGAAAGCCAAACATACGATACTGGGGCCAAAATACTGGGGTCATGTTCTTTCCCCTAATGAGAGACATGAGGTACACACTAAAGAAAGGAAATAAACAGCCTTCTCCTGCTGCCATGAGTTCAATGAGAGCCAGGGAAGGGCCCTGCACACATAACCACATTCTGACTAATTAAGTACAAACAACAAAAGTAGTGAAACAATTATCCAAGAAATAAAGGAAATTGAAATCTGCCAAAACCCTATAATAAAAAAGGCATGAAAAGATAGTGCAAACCATGACAGAAACAAACATCTCTGCTCTGAGCCATCTGGGCCACCCATCAGTTGGTAATAATGCGACTCTGAGTGGCAATAGAAATAATCAAAGGAAGAGTTTTAAGAAGGCATGACAACACTAATAGATTCTTTTCTGGGTTTCTGGTCTTTGTTTATAGATAATTATAATTTGGCAATGTGTTCAGAGGCCTATCATATGCCTGTGTCCCTTGTGTTTTATTTAAGCAACGACTCACAAAGGACTTGCTTCAGTTTACCACCAACCATGCCAACTAAATGCTTCTAGAAGGAGAAAACCTCCAAATGATCCATGAATTTAAAATTATGAGTTGATTTAACGAATTACAGAAAATTCTCCCACCAGACTTCTAGATAAGTGTATTTAATGTTTACCTGTCCACAGTGAAAGCAAATTTGATTGTCTTATTTGAAATAAATTTTGGATTCAGGTTATGGCCATTTCATCTTATTCTATTTTAGGGCTTGTTTTCATGTATTCCCAGTGCATCTTTATGTCTCCTTATATTTGTTGAAGTCTCAAAGAAATGGAAAGTGAATAAAGTGGCTTTCTCATTTACATAAGAACAGCCTATGCTGAGAATGAAAGAGCATTTTATGGAGAGAATATGGAAAATAATAAGCTAGCTAAACTAAGCCCATTTATATCAAGTTAAACCTAGCTTTAAATATGGCTTACTTTTTTTCATAGAAATGGATTCTCAAAACATCAATGTATCAACTAGGATTAGTTGATTGCTTGCACTAAGAATGAATTCTGGTTAACTTGAGCAAAAACAGAAATGTTTCAGGAAGAAGATAGCATTGCTCAGAGATTTAAAGGAAAAGTTTAATAAACAGATATTAACAAGGGTGGATAAGGCGGTTCCAGGGATATAAACACCAAGTATTAATAGACAGTTTCTCCAAAGTATTATCCTTCCAATCAGTGAAATGTGATTATTTTCATCTCTGTTGTGACAACTTAATGTTAAAATTTTTGGAAGAGAACTTAGCTATCGTCCAGCATGAATAATTTGTCTACCCCTAACAAACTGGAAGACTGAGACACATGATTAGTTGGTTATTAAGATGGTAGCCAGTGAGGGAAATGAGTTGTTGCTACCACAACAGAAGTGAATAGAATCTGGGCAAACAAAAAGCCAGCCAGGGGCCACTGGCGCTGTCATTAGGTTAATCCTCCGCCTGCAGTGCCAGCATCCCAAATGGGTACCGGTTCCAGTCCAACAGCTCCACTTCCGATGCAGCTCTCTGCTACGGCCTGGGAAGGCAGTGGAGGTTGGATTAAGCCCTTGAGCCCCTGTACCACATGGGAGACCCAGAAGAAGCTCCTGGCTCCTGGCTTCTGATCCATGCAGCTCCGGCCATGATGGCCATTTGGGGAGTGAACCAGCAGATGGAAGACCTCTCTCTCTCTGTTTCTCCCTTTCACTGTCTGTAACTCTACCTCGCAAATAAATGAAATAAAATCTTTTAAAAAATTCCATCCCATGTATACATTCACAATGAGATTTACAAAATGCTATGAAAAACTCAACATGATCATAGTTCACAGATATTTCATGCTTTTTAAAATTTAATCTATAACTGCTCTATTAATTAAATGGATTCATATTAAGGGGATTTTTATTAAAGACATGCTATGTACTATCATAAAATGTTTCATATATATTACTGCATTAAATTGTCATCTGAAATTCCCTTTTGAATTTATATTTCTATTTTGTCCTTATAGAAACTTAGGAGCAGAAAGCTATATGGACTTGCGTAATGTCACCCCATATCAAATATATAACAGGTATTACAATGCAGTGGTACTTAATTGAAGTTTAGCCCATTTTGATTTTTTTGTCTATTATTTGTGTTGAGCGACTTCGACAAATAAATGGCTACAAAACACTTCCATGGAATCACTAGAGTAAAGAAAGGAGACTTAGGTAATGATGTAAGAAAGACACAATACTAGCTTTAACTACCGATGAATGTTGAAGCTGTATCTGCCAACGCGGCTGATGAGCTCATCCATACATAGCAGACTGAACACTAATTTATCACAAATTCTTCCAGTAGTCTCACTAAGCTGAGAAAAAAAGGGATGGCAATCAATCTGCCAGGGAATCACTGGTAAACCATAAAGAATAAAAATAATTTTGTAGAATAGAGAAAGCAGAGAGGCTTTAACAAAACAGTGAAAGTAGAATACTTTTTTTGTAAGATGCATTATTAGTGAAGAAAAATCAAATTATAATTGTTTAGTTTACTATTATAAATGCCCAGTTACTTATTTTTGTGTAACAAATAACTCCATGTTTGAGTAGTTTTAGTCACTAATCCTATTTTCAATATTATCTGTCATGGTCCTAGGGGCCATATGGGTTCAGCCAGCTCAGGATCTCCCATATAGTTGTAACTAGATGCCTGCTGGGGCTAGAGTCATTTACTGATTAATGCTAGCTATCATCTGGGACTTCAACTATTTGTCAAAGCATTTACAACCCATAGGGATAGCCTGGGTACCTCACGGCATGGAGGCTGAGTTCAAGAGCAAATATCCCAAGAGAGAAAGCACACAGCACTTAACATTGTGCTTCATGATCTACAAGCTACATGGCCTCACTTGTCGCCCACACTCTCAGAGAGGCAGTCACGAAGTTTCTGCTAAGTTCTATGGAGAAGACACACATACCAAGTCTTGATGGCAGAATGGCAAGGTCATAGGATAAAAATAAGATTATTACAGTCATCTTTGGACAATATATTTTCCATGATGTCATTGACCACATTATAATTTCCCAGATTCAAATATATTAACATTTGGAAAATAGGTATGTAAGAATAAATGACCATGCTTGATCGCCTGTAGTTGAAAAAAATATCAAATAAGACACAAATAAGTGTTTGTTGAAGAACCTTAGAAAGCTCAGGAATTTCAGGCATCAGGTACCTTAGAAGTTCTCTGTAGGGTGTAGCATTATACATTTGCATATGGACCATTTAGACTCATGAGTGTAATTCTTCATCCTATGTAACTATACATGTCACTTCTCTGTGGAGAAATTAACTCAAGATTTTCCTGACTTGCAAGTAAGAATCACAATATTGAGAAGATACTCAGAAAAGTTTGCACATTAAACAGTAGGAGCCTCATCATTTTTGCTAGCTCCCAGAACTTTGTCATGGAACTTTGTTCCACGTCTTCTCTTTTATAGGTAGATGTGAAGAATCTACACCAAAAATATGAGGGTAAAAACTAAGTATTGGGCCTAGAAAATATATAGAAATATTTAGGAGTAAACATTTGGGTCAACTACAGCAAAGAATATTACAATACAACTTCAATCACTTTATAGCACAAGCCTGCTAACCCAGAGCTGATTGAAAGGAATCACCAGGGTGTATTCAAAACTTCAGCATGAAGGAAACAGTAGAAACAATGTGCCATACACACAAACAGAAAGCAGGAAAACTCTTAAATCACCTCACAAATTTTAGCCTTGGATAGATAAGTCATTGCATTTCTGAAATAAGAACAGTGTCACATGAAAAAGGAGTAATTAAAGAACAATGAATCACTCTTGAAAAGACAGCTTTCTTTGGAAACTAGTCCAGAATCTCAGAATATTTAATATAAAAACAAGAGGAAAGATCAGGGATGCAGCAATCCAAGCAGGAGAGCTGCACAGCAGATCCCAGACAAAAGAGTTGAGAGCGGAGAGGGAAAACGAAGATCTTCATGAACAATACCTCCAGCAGGAATGGAGAATCACTTAGGTGATCTAAGGCTTTTAACTAGGAGGGAGAGGCTATGAACAGTTTCCTACTTGTTGAATTCTTTCCTAGAGGATAAAGCCTGTGACTGTAAAGTAACTTCAAATTCTATTATCACAAAAATTAAAAGGAAGGAAGGAGGAGAGAGGGAGGGCAGGTGGGAAATAACATGTGCTTAAAATTTATTTGTGACTGCCTCTGGCGCCAGCATCCCATCAGGGTGCCAGTTCTAGTCCCGGCTGCTCCTCTTCCAATCCAGCTCTCTGCTATGGCCCGGGAGAGCAGTAGAAGATGGCCCAAGTGCTTGGGCTCCTGGACCCACATGGGAGACCAGAAGAAGCTCCTGGCTCCTGGCTTTGGATCAGCACAACCCCGGCCGCTGCAGCCATCTGGGGAGTGAACCAGTAGATGGAAGACTTCTCTCTTTCTCTACCTTTCTATACAACTCTGCCTTTCAAATAAATAAATAAATAAATCTTACAAAAAGAAAGAAAAGGTAAAATGTCTAAAATTAATGTTAAGAAAAAAACAGCATTATACTGGAACTAAGAGTGAAGAAGAAGGAAGATTGCTACTGATTGTACTTAAGACTTGTAGTACTATTTACTTGTTCAAAATGATGCATAGCTATATTGATAAAAATAGGAATGATTTTTAAAAGAGAATAAAGCCTTTCAATTTTTGAGAAATAGGAATGTGAGTCCACATTTTTTTTCACATACTCTGTGCCTACGAACAAGATGATTTTCTTCTATACTCTCAGTTTTGGGTATGAAACAATGAAGAAACAAAATCAGTTACCACGTACAGCACTTACACTCTTCTTGCTAAATACTTAAATGAAATGCATTATTTCATTTAATCATCACAAAGCATCCAAGACTCCTCATGTTCTTAGTATTCTTAAATTACAGATGAGGAAAATGTTATTGAAGTTTGCTAATTTGTCCAAGTGCATATAGCAAATAAGTGAGGAAAATATAATTTGAATTTAGGGACCAAATTACCAGAAATATGCCCAATTCTTTACAGTTAATGTGGAATTTAAATGCAAGAATCTAGCCTTATACTTACCAAAGAGTAAATGTTCAATATGTATTTGTAAATGAGAGAATGCTCAATTAACATAATTAAGAGCATAAAACACATATAATGTACATGTTTAATGTTGATGTATTGAACTCTCATAGTCATTAACAAGGATTTTAGTTTGTGATCTGGACAGTCATTGAAATGTACAGACCCACAACTGCCAAGGTATCTGCAATTTAATAAATCATGTCATGATGGCAGTTTACTAATTTATGCTGCTGCCTAGTTGGAAAAAATTTACAGATTGCAAGCGGTATTTTTTATTATGAAAGTCTGAGCAGGTAAAGAAATTTCCGCTGTTGTGTAATAGCTAGAAAATAGGTTTTTAAAATCTGTGCTACAAGAAGGAAATCCTCCTCTGTCAGTGCTTCCTCTCATCTTTAAACTGGATCAATTTCTCCATCGATTATGCTAATGTGCACCACATCAGACATGCCACCTAGAAGCTGTTATGTCTACAATTGAAAGTCTGTTAGGGGTACGGATGGATTTCTTATCACCGTGGTTAGGTCGGCCTTTTTACAGTTTTTCATCAGTCTTTGAAGGAGGATGTTATCAACACCAGTTCAAATTTTATTTAAGTCAACAGGTAATGACCATATATCCAAAAATTTCATTACGTGTTGAAAATCTTACATGCTTCAAAGAGATTTAAACGAATGGAAATTTTTTTCTTTAAGTATTTTAACGATGTAATAGTCTATAAGGAATATTTTGTTAGCTACAGAAAGAATTAGAGCTGAATACAAGATTCAGAATGAAGTGCCATGAGATGTTTGTCCTTTGTTAAAAAAGTTAGTTTGGGGCCGGCGCCACGGCTCACTAGGCTAATCCTCCGCCTTGCGGCGCCGGCATACCGGGTTCTAGTCCCGGTCGGGGCGCAGGTTCTGTCCCGGCTGCCCCTCTTCCCGGCCAGCTCTCTGCTGTGGTCAGGGAGTGCAGTGGAGGATGGCTCAAGTGCTTGGGCCCTGCACCCCATGGGAGACCAGGAGAAGCACCTGGCTCCTGCCATCGGATCAGCGCGGTGCGCCGGCCGAAGCGCACCAACCGCGGCAGCCATTAGAGAGTGAACCAATGACAAAGGAAGACCTTTCTCTCTGTCTCTCTCTCTCTCTCTCACTGTCCACTCTGCCTGTCAAAAAAAAAAAAAAGAAAAAGAAAAAAGAAAAAAAAAAAGTTAGTTTGGTAGACCTGATTCAGTAAATTTAAATGGAAATATTGAACTTGTCATTTTAAGCCCAGTGTTTGTTCTGTCATACCACATTGTCTTCTATTATAAATGCCTCATTGAATGTTATGAATTATAGAGTCATATTATTGGAGTAAAGATACTAAATTTGAATATTAAGAAATTATCACTGGTTGATCATATATGTCACCATGATGCCTTAGTAAAAAAAACCCAGAAGTTTAAAACAAAAATGTGACTTTTAACAAGGTTTCTATCACCAAACATGCAAAGTAATTTCTTAGTGCCATTTGTAACGACCAAACTCATTAAAAATTGATTTTTGTTTTCATTTGAGGCTTAGAAGAACTCATTTTGAATGGAAAAATTAGAACAAAGAAGTAGCCTTGATTTTAAAGGACGATGGTTATCTGGAAAGTTTATTTTTCATGGGAGCATCCAGAGAGCCTCAAGCGGCACTCCCTTTGGAGTTCATGTTGGCAGTTTTTATAAGATGCACATTTTGTCTATACTCATGTCAGTTAGGCAAAAAAAAAAAATCTGTAATTTCAGCATAATACTTTATACTGAAGTTGAAGCAGTATTTTTCACTTCTTGCTGTTTCTAAAAGGATGCTATATTCTAAAGCTTTTTTTTATTATTAATCTCATGATTTATTTACTAGTCAGCAACTTTCAGAACTATATCACAGATCTACATTGAACATATTAGACCTCATCCTTATCCTTATTGTTAAAATATTAGTAACCTTAATAAGCTATCATTTGGCATTATACGTAGATGGTAGTTGAAGTTTAGTAGGGAACTGGCATTTTAAAAAGAATGTTGATAATTAATCTGGATCACTTAGCTAAAATTCATTCCCAACATTGTCATCCAACTGTAACTCTTTTCCAGAAACAAAAACAAGAAAATTCTACAAGTTTTTTCAAGGTACATACATATATGCTTAGAAAGAATATCATATGAATAATATAGGTAGAACCACCACCATTTTTGGAGAATTTGTCCGTAGCTGGTCACCTTGAATTGCTTCTGAGAAAGGAACACTGATATTTCAGCAAGTGGTTCCTTGGCCAAATGACTATAGAGAAAAAAAATGAGGATCTGGAGGAAGTTCAAAAGGTTGGTATTTAAATTTGTGGCTGAGCCCATCCAAATGTGACAACTGCCACCATTTGGGAACATATCATAGTAACAGGCTCCATTGACCTAAGAACTGATAAGTTTAAAGTGCTCCCCCCAACAGGGAGCAAGCAGGTTGCTTGGGGGATTCAGAGTGGCTCATAGCTTGGTAA
Organism: Lepus europaeus; assembly: GCF_033115175.1. NCBI lineage: Eukaryota > Metazoa > Chordata > Mammalia > Lagomorpha > Leporidae > Lepus > Lepus europaeus. Next base: position 73,159,686 of record NC_084842.1, read on the forward strand.
CTTTGGTGAAACTGTTCATTTGAGAGACTGCAGGAGCATTCCAGGGTAGCAGGAAGGCTGCATCTGGGTGCTCCACAGTGTGCCTTTGTAATCTGTATACAAGTTGGTGGAAGAGCACTGAATCAAGAAAACTTAATTTTGACAGGTCTGATGTATAGTCTATTTTGGTTAACCAAAAGGAACACATACATTTACTACATTAGAGAAATTTCCATTATTTTCCTCTCAGCCATGAAAATCGATTTTGATGTGATTACTCTCAGAAGCTGCTTGATGTGCCTCTGACAGGACAAAATGGATAGAGACAGTGGGTGGTGTAGCATGCGGGATACTAGGCTTAAGCGGGACTCTGATAAACTGAAAATTGTAGGATTCAAATACCAGCCAGGACAATGTGTGTGAAAATGTACCTAAGCTCAAAATCATTTCTCCTCTATTTAGCTCGTAAGAAAAAGTTCAATACATCAAGTAATGGATAATTTCATCTTTTCATGTTTATGGCAAAATTTAGAGAAGTAGAAGGACATCACTGCTTTAACCAGTGAACATTTTATTTATTTCTTTACTAAAATACTGAACAGTTAGTGCGTGCAAAGAATGTACTTAAAATTATATTGAATTTTATATTTTATAAAGAATAAAGAATTAGAGGTTGTGTGGTAGCTGTCATCTTCGTTTCTGTTCCTTTGAGAACTCTTTACATAAACTATATTTGTTTTCATTCATTCAATATTTATTGAGCACCCAAATGCAAGGCACTTAGCTATATATCTTTGACATAATAATAAACAAAGTAGACAGTACTTGTTTTCATGGGATGTACCATCTACTTGGACCAGCAAGCAAATAAAGACCAATTACAATACAATGTGGTAAATTGTATAATATGGTAACATGGAGCTCCATGGGAGCACCACAAAGGGATGCCTACTTCGGTAGGAAGTTCTACTCAAGGAAGCTTCATCCAATGGAGCCACAGTGGATGGATAGTCTGTTTAGTAGATACTAGTCAGCAATGGAAAGAGATGGTGGTAGGGCTTTGTGAAGATGGAAGACCAAAAGGATAGAAAATAGAACACTCAAGATCAAGATGGAAGAGTGTGTGAACCATGGAAACAAGGTTAGATGCTTATATTGCCTTGGGGTGTGGAATGTGAGAGATGGGTAAAGGATTAGGGATGGGGTGGTAACAACAGACAAGATCAAAGCATAAGCAAGGGTCATCTTCTTCAAAGAAAATAATGTCCAAGGGCTTTAATTTTTACTTGAAGGAAAAAGAAGTTCTTGGATGAGTTTAATCAGCAAATATTTATATACTGAGAACTGCATGTTAGTGAGATAAATCTAACAACATGGAGGAAATGGATTGCATGTGACCCAGGTTGAGAGCAGGAAGAAAATTAGGGAGCTGTTCAAAATCCAGGAAGGAGACTGTGGTGATTCCAACAGGGGTATTGTCATTGAAGAAGGAAAGAAGTGGCTGGCTGTGAAGGTTTTTGTTTGCTTTTTATTGCTGTTGTTCACTTGCTTGGAAGAGAAAGTGATATGAATATGTAGTTGACTGGGCCTGGGGATTGAGGGAGAGAAAAAGTGATTACAGCAAAACAACTGTAGTCTACAAAGATCGCAGAATTTGAGGCATCAACAGTTTTATTAGATAGAGATAGTTCCCAAGTTTCCCTTTTCTTAGAGAGAAAGAGAGAGAGAGAGACAGAGAGAGAGAGAAAGAGAGATTGAGAATATGAGAGATGAGAGGAAAGGGAAGGAAAGGAAAGGGGAGGGGAAGGGAGGAGAGGAAAAGGAAAAGGAAAAGAAAGGAAAGGAGGAAAGGAAATGTAAGAAACTTAGACTGAAAGCAAAAAGAGCAAAGTGTAAGAAGCCAGGGAGAAACCAGAGTTGCTGAAGGTCAGTGACAGCGATGCCCCTGGAGATTAACAGCAGCAATGACATTGGTGAACGGCAGACGGTTCAGCAGCAGAGCTTGAGTCCCTATTGCTGAGCCTAGATCCTCAGAGAGGGCTGAAATGCTGACAGGTTCTGGTGTCCACTGACGACTGTCACAGGGCTACCCAGGTGTTTAATTTATGTTTATTGGACTCTACCTGTAAGAATAACAACCTCATAAGTCAAGGCTCTTAACAAGGAAAACAAACCCTTATCAGATAAAAATGGGGAAAAATCAGAAAGGGGAGAAAACACATTGAACCAAAAAGTCAGACAAAGTCAGAATTTGGGAAGGCACTGAACTTTAGATGTAATGGGGAAAAATGCTGCAGCCTTAAAAGCACTTACTAATCGTTTTCTAGAAATGAACAGATATATTTTAAACTGCATAACTTTTAAGTTAAACACAGAGAGATTGAAATAGAAACTTTGACTAAATAGAAGAAGGAATCCAGTCAAAGACATAATCAGTGAACTAGAACATGTATCATATAGTCAGTAAGAAGCATAAAGGGAAAAAAAAATATTGGAACAAGAGGCTTCCAAGTCTAAAGGACAATGCAAGTAGTTCTAATACGCGTGGAACTCAGATGCAGGAAGAGAGGCTCAGCTTGAAAGAGGTAACAGAATTTCTAATGTTGATGAAAACCTACCCACAAACCTAGGAACTAACAAGTTCTTCAAGTAGGATAATTGTGCAGAAATCAATCCATAACATACTGTAGTGAAAAGTCAGAATAAAGACAAAGAGGAAACTTTCAAAGCAAGTCTCAGTGACAGAGTAAATGCCCAGCCCTGGCAGTTATGTTCATTATCCATCTGATTTACCAGACTCCTTCCTGAGACTTCGCTAGTACAAGGAACTCATGGAGCAGCCACAATATAGAGGTTGATTAACTGTACTGTACTTGACTTAGCATCATCTCTTGGATATGTCTCTGAACCAAGCTCTAAGTGAATGGTTTCTCTGTGCTGTCTCATTCTGTCCTTGTGGCAACTCTATAAAGCTGGCATTATTAGGCTCATTTGAGAGAAGGGGAGGCTGGGACTGGAGGAGGGATTGTCATTGCCTGAGGACACACAACTAGGAAACCATATACTAGGGGCACAAATCCTGGACTTATGATTCCAGATTCAAGTTTCTTTGGAACACTATCTCTTATAGTAGCTTACCTTTTTATTATTCTAGTGAGCCCTATGTGAGAATATTTTCAACATAATGGAGAACATAATGGTTTTGTAAATTCCAAAATAAAAATAATTTAATTAAAGTGCAGCCAAAGAGAAAGAACAGATGACCACAAAATCAATAACAAATGAATAGAATACTGTTGCAAGTCAGAAGTATTAGCAAAATGACTTCTAACTAAGAAGGATGTCACCAGAAAAAATTAATCTTGGAGATAAATGTGAACGATAAAGGCCCTATGAAAATGAAACTAACCTGAAGAATGCATTTAAGAAAGAAAGAAAATGAAACTAAAGTATGGGGCACAGGGATTATGCAAATCAGGAGAGGAGCAATTATCAGAAGTAGAGTACTAGGGTTTGGATGTCTCTTCCCAAGGATCCTATGTTGGAAATATAATCCCCAAATTCATATGTTAATGAAATTTCCAGGTGGGGTCTTCCAGAGGTAATTAGAAACAGATGCAGTCATGAGGGTGCGGTCCACGTGATGTCATTAGTGACTTTGTCAGAAACCCAGGCTAGCACACTTGCTCTGTCTCCCCCTGCTGCGCCCTGCGTGCACTTCTAAGTTATGCAGCAGAAGGCTTCCTAGCTGCTGAGCCATTCTTTGGACATTCCCCGCTCAGAATTGTAAGGAATAAATGTCTCTTCCTTATAAATTACTCAGTCTCAGGTACTCAGTTTTAACAACAAAAATTGGACTGCAACATATGGTTCTTTAATTATCCTGAAAAACAATTAAGATACTGTTCAATCTGAGACTTAATAAAACTAAGTTTGCATGGTGAAATTTCAAAGATATCTATAGCCAAAGATAAAGGAAATAATGGAATATGAAAACATTAAGATTTTAAAATAGAAGAGAAGCACATAAAAGGGAGACAAATATAAATGGAAGCAAATTTTGTATCATAGTCACAAAAGTTAATAAATGTATTATGCTAATCAAATAAGAGACAGTTTAGCAAACTGAATTGTTTAAATTCCAGTATATGGTAATTATAGAGACATGTCCAAATACTAAAGAGGTGGAAAGCCTTAAAGTAATGAAAAAATAACTACCAACTAAACAAAAACTGACATAAGGTTAGCAATAGGAAAATAATACATTTTAGAATCAAAAGCATGTTTAGCATGTTTTTATAAGGTGCTGATAAAAGGCTAAATTTACCAGGGATTTTTAAGAATTCTATATCTCTGTTTCTAATAAAATTATCTCAAATAAAGAAATAAAAATTGATAAAGCTTCTGAGAAAAGTTAACTCTCTTATCCTTGTGCAAATTTAACACTTGTTTTTCAAATCATGATAAAGAAAACTGAAAAATGTAATTAGTGAAAATATAGAAGATGTGAAGGAAATTACAAACCTATAGTTAATATATTTGTATTGAGACCTGCAACCAAGAATAAGAAAATAAGTTCTCCAGACACTTTTACAATAGTATCTGCTGAGTCATCATGTAGGATTTAATAGATTTCAAAAATATGCTCAATATAACGACCATATTCTCTCACCCCAAGACTATTGAAAAAAGAGATTATAAATACAGACATAAATACCTTTAAAAAAAAAACCCATGTAATTCTACAATTGTTATAACTGAGTTTTTATAAAACTACTGCATGTCAAAATTTTATTTGAAGTACATTTACTGTGCTTGTGCTAAAAAAAGAGTTGACTATTAATGGGTTAAGTGTACAACCAAGAAAAGACAAAAACCTCAACATAAAAAAGAAGACATAGTAAACCTAACAGGAGAACCAATAAGATGCCAAGTGATAGTAAAAGTATTCTAAAAAAAGTCAGATTTTTGAAGATATAAATAAAATGTAAACCTCTTGAGGAAAACTATGATAAAAGAAAGCAAGATAATATAAATAAAAGATATAAACAGAAAGAGTGACATACTTACAAGTGCACACACATTGATAATATATCAGAAGGAAGTATTGGGAAAAGGTTCTTATTGTATAACTATGCCCTCAATGTATTAGGAAAAACATGAAGAGAAAAAGCCTTGGGAAAATATATCCTAACACTGCATCTGTGGGCTTTATGGTATAATAAAATGGTAGCATAAAATAGTCAGTAGAGGTATAGGCTAAAATTCAAGAGAAAGAGCAACAGGTAGAGGCAATCAGAAACAGTGAAAATTGCACCAACTATTTTCTATATGTCACCCAATCTCTTAACCAATATATACATATTTATGTACTCATAAATCAAGTATTTTAACATCATTTTACAAATAACGGACATGAGGTTAGACAAGTCATCTCTCCATATGAAATCCAGTAAGTGGCAGAAGAATGGCAACCTAATACTGCCCACACTTCCTTGTCAGAGCTGGGGACTTACAGAACAGCATCCATCAGGTTATAGCTGGAAATCATTGCCCTGGAAGCAGACAACATTATCCAGTGAAATTATTTAAAATAAGAAGTTAAAAGTGTTAAGGGCAGAGTTCTGAAGACTGTTAAGAATTTAAGGGTAGGCCAAGGAGAAAGAGTTCACAAAGAGACGAAAATGAACCGGTCAGAGAAGTGCACAGTGAGAAGGAGAATAGGGTAACAGATAAGTCACAGGGAGAGGGCGTTTCAAGAAAGAGGGAGCAGTCAATAGTGTCAAACCCTGCCAAGTGTTCAGGTAGATAAGGCTTGGAAATTATTTATTGGATTTAACTACAAGGCCATCATCGCTGACATTGACAAGAGCAGGTTCAGCAGACTTGGGAAAGCAAAATCCAGATTTTGGAAGGTCGTAGAGTGAAAAGGAGAAATACAAGCAGAGGCAGAATTCTGGCTGTCCTGATACGTTTGGCTGTGAATGGCAAATGTTTTAAGAAATGTGTTAGTGACTGGAGAAGGGATATATTTTTTCTAGAGTGTGAATAAATAGTGATTTAGAAGTGAATATAATAGTAGATGTGAAATACTTAAGAGGCACAAATTTATCTGTCAAAATTTTCACTGGGCTTACTCTTATAAGATTCTTATAAATATTACTTTTTTCAATTATCACCATTCTATGAAACAGAAGCACTTCAACTCTCCATTGTACTGCTGAAGTATGAGTGAGAGAAGAAAGAGTAAGTCACTTGCTAAGGGTCATTCATCAATCAGTGAGGAGCCAGGGTGCAAATGCAGGCTGTGACTGGCTCCTTTAGGCTAAATATGTACAGATAAGCAACAAGGCAACGCCTCTGAGGATAGGAAACCCAGGGCAGTCAACAAACAACTTGAGAAGGGATTCCTGGATAACCAGAGGGACAATTCTTAACATGGTAATAGAGCCAAAAAGGCAAGACTAAGCAGGTGTTTGTGGATGACATCAAGGAAGGAGAACAGAATGATTTAGCCAGATGGCCCTGAGTCCTGGGCATGTTTTTTGAGGGTACAGAAACAGCAGCTGCCACTTTCATAAGAAAGAGTGGACTCATCTTTGCTAGGCCAGGTTGTAGTTAAAATCAGGTGGAAAGAGAACTATCAGGCAAAAAGGCTGTGGTTGTAATGTAACTTTCTAACCAACATAAAGGATTAATGAGGAGAGGAAGAAAAATAGAGACTGGTCATCAATAAGAAATGGAGGGGCCCGTGCTGTGAAGTAGCAGGTAAAGCTGCCACCTGTAGTGCCAATGTCCCATATGGGTGTCGGTTTGAGGCCCAGCTGTTCCACTTCCCACCCAGTCTCTGCTATGGCCTGGGAAAGCAGTAGAAGATGGCCCAAGTCTTTTGGCCCCTGCATCCATGTAGAAGACCCAAAGGATGCTCCCAGCTCCTGGCTTTGGATCGGCCTAGCTCTGGCCATTGGGGCCATTTGAGGAGTGAACCAGCAGATGGAAGACTTTCTCTCTCTGCCTCTGCCTCTCTGTAATTCTGCCTTTCAAATAAATAAATAATTAAATAATTAAAAAAATAAGAAACTGAAAGAATGAGAAATTCTTAGAAAGGTAGACTGTTAGACAGTTTTTAAAATACTGAAATATTATGTTGTACTCCATAAATATGTACAATTATTGTGTGCCAATAAAAAATTAATTCAAACAAGTTTTACTCAACCCATTTATAAAAAAAAAACATAAAAAATGAGTGCAAAGCAGTCACACTGAAATCACAACTTAGGAATGGATATAAATTATTCTAATAATTTTGAAAGCATTTCAAATTTTCACAATTGCATTTTGTATTTGCATTGTCGTGAGAAATAATCATATCTATACATAATGACTTTGTTTTTCTCCTTGCCACTGTGCTCTCATTTCTCCCATTTTAATATGGAATTTTTTGCATCTAAGAAAGTGGTCTATTCAAAATGTTTATGAGAATGGATACTTAATTTTATCAAACCCCTTTGGGCAGCTTTCACAACAGTTGTATGGTTTTATCCTTTGGGTAAGTGAGGAATACACATAATGCATGTGATATATCAATATGTTTATTAATACAATGAGTAATCATGCTTCAATTTTTGTGACCTATTCTATCCTATCACTCCATGTTGCTTCCTTTATATAATACTGGGCATAAATATTATTTTTGTGAGACTCTTCAAATCTGTAATCCTAAACACAATTGCTATATTATGTACATTGTTTCCTGATTTGAATGTTTGGGGATCAATATTTTGTGAGTTTCATAAAGTGTGTTCTAAAACAGTTCAGCAGGAGAATGAAGTTGATCCGACTTTTCTATGGTATCAAAAAATATATTTCCTTGCTACCATTTTTGAGAGACCTGTTTGTATTTAAAGGTTTATAATTGTTATTTGCTGTATTGGTGTTTTTCAAAGACACACAACCAGTCGGATATATATAGATATATAGCTACAGCCATAGATACAGATATATAGACATATATAGATATAGACATGTAGACATGGATATATAGGTATACAAAGAGGTATTTATAAGGAGATTGGCTCATGCCATTATGAACATGAGAGATGTCCCACAACAGATGCTGGTAGAGTAGCTCAATCCAAATCCAAACGCTTTAAAACTATGGAAGCTGATGGTGTTATTCTCAGTCCCAGAACAGAGGCCAGAGAACCTGGGAAACCACAGGTGTGACTCTGGGAGTCCAAACGCTGGAGAACTTGAAGTTCTGATGTCCAAGGGATGGAGATGAATGTGACCCAACTCTAGGAGTGTGAAAGCAAATCCTTTTCTCCTTATTTTTTCAATCCAGGCCCCCAAGTGACTGGATGGTGCCATCCCCATTGAGGGCAGATCTCCTCCATTTAGTCCATCAACTTACATGTCAATCTCTCTGCATACATTCTTACAGATACACCCAGAAGTATTGCTTTACCAGTTCTCTGGGTATTCTTTTTTTTTTTTTAAGGTTTTATTTATTTATTTGAAAGGCAGAGTCACAGAGAAGCAGAGGCACAGAGAGAGAGAGAGAGAGAGAGAGAGAGAGAGAGATGGAGAGAGAGAGAGAGAGATGGAGAGAAACAGAAAGGTGTCTTCCATCCTCTGGTTCACTACCCAGATGGCTTCAATGACAGGAGCTGTGATGATCCGAAGCCAGGAGCTTCTATGGGTCTCCCAAATTGGGTGAGAGTTGGATTGGAAGTGGAGCAGCTGGGACTAGAACCTGTGCCCATATGGGATGCCAGCACTGCAGGCGGCAGCTTTACCAGCTACACCATAGTGCTGACCCCTCTGGGAATTCTTTAACTCAATGAAATTTATGCCTAAAACTATCTGTCACATTTGTCCGATTTGATTTCATATCTTCAGTTTTGATAATATTTATATAATACACCATTTATATTTTTGATGTTTTAGTGTATAGTGATTTTGTGTTCAAAATAAACATGTATATGATTTAATTTAATCTTGCTGATATTCCAAATACTTCATGACTTTCATCACTTTACTCTCTCTCAATTAACATTGCCTAGTTTTATTATTCTATTTTCAATCATTTTTCAAATTTATTTTTGTATTCTACTATTTTTATTTTTAACTCACTCTCTACTTCTTGTATTTATTATTAATTCATTCCTTTAACCCTGCTTTACAAATTTAATTTTTTGTTTTACTTTGTCATTAACTCTTGAGTTAAATATTAGCTCCATTTTTACAATACATGCATTTAGGTTTGCAAATTTCCCTCTAGTTAGAGATTTGCCTGGATCACACTAAAATAATATGTGACATTCTCATGGACATTGTACTCCATCTCATTGTTATGGAAAAATTAATTTCTGCATTAACATTAGAGTTAATTATGGTATTTTATTTTCCAAGTCTTTAAACATATGCTTTTCTTATTAATATTTAACTTGATAGCATTATAATAAAATATGCGGTACATACACCTTTATGAATTTATCAGTAATTTTGTTGGTGGCCAACTACATGTTAAGTTTTTATAAAACATCAGTGATGCTGGACAAATAATATTTTCTCTTCTTAGGATAGAATGTTTGGCATGGATATATAAAATGGATAACATATAATAAAATGGCATTCAACAAAAAAAGAGTAGACTTCAAAAAGCTTATGAAAAATGGAATTCAAAAATAAATTTATTTTGGTATAAACACATTTTGAAATCTGTGCATAGTTTTCTATAATGCATATTTTCTGTTAACTTTTTGAAGAACACTTGAACACATATGTTAACCTCTATGAAGTTTTCCAATTCAGGAAACTATTTGAGGGCTGAAATAGCTGTATAATGAAAATATTTGTTTTGCATCTTAGAAAGCAAAATTACAAAGAAGTCTTTTGTATCTTATTATATTCCTATTCTCTTATTCTCATGTTCCAGAGAAACATTTTTATTTTTAAAAATTTCTAGCCATTAACACTTTCTTCATTATTATTTTCTAAATAATTTATGAAACTGAGAAGCTTCTACTACATGGAAGAAGAAAACATATCCATATTGCAAGCTTGTTAACTTATTGCATTAAGTCTCATGTGGAGTTTATCTATTGTACTAGTTCTACTTCCTAAAACAGGTTCCCATAGTTACAGGCATCTATTGAGGTTGCCAAATAAAGTTAATGGAGACACGGCCAACAAAATCCTGTAAACACAAACCTGAATGAAAGGTTTTCAAAACCAATAAATATTGATTTTATATTGTACAACTACAGTACTCTCATAAATTAAAAATACTGTTGAGTCTCTTGGGAATATTCATGGCTGTATTTCTCTCAATAGGCACATATTAACCTTAATGGGAATTATGTTCAGGAGTAAAAGAAAAAAGGAAATCATCTCCATAAGGTTATGCTTTTTGTACTGCAGGCAAATCACATCATGGCTGAATAGCAATTTGACCATCCACTTATTCTTGGGTTTTCTGTAAAAGCATCCCTTGATTCAAAGAGTTATCACATATTATGTGCACTTTATGGCCATTTTACTGGGAAGATTTTCTTCCATCTACTTGCTTCTGCATACTTGGGAAGATATAAATATACAAGGCAGGCAGCTCAATAATGTTTACCTCTGGTTTTATAGTACCTATCATACTATGGACTCATTCCCACTATTGTCAGCTCTTCTTTATATTGACCAAGGAAGACAGGTCTGGCTCAGTTGCTGGATAGTGCATACCATTTCAAACCTTAGAGCAAAGATGCTACAAGTCATAGACTTTGTAAAGCTCTGGAAAGAACTCTCCTTTTATATTCTAATTCTGGTTATGTTAAAAATTTTGTGAATTTGGATCAGCTTTTACCTCTAACTCCCAACTCTTACAACAGATAAAATAGAAAGGTTTCAATAGAGAAATAGAAATTTCAGTGGGGTCTTCAAAGAGCAATACAAAGAGGAAATACATGATGTTTATATGGAGATGTTCTAGGCAAAGAGGGTCAGAAACAAATGCTCTAAGGTGGAAAACCATTGGAGATATTAATCAGAGAGTTCAATAGTAGAAAACACAGCAGAGTATGTTCCTTTAGGCCATATGGTAAAATGTTACATGATTTTTTTTTTTTTTTTGACAGGCAGAGTGGACAGTGAGAGAGAGAGACAGAGAGAAAGGTCTTCCTTTTGCCGTTGGTTCACCCTCCAATGGCCGCCGCGGTAGTGCGCTGCGGCCGGCGCACCGCGCTGTTCCGATGGCAGGAGCCAGGTGCTTCTCCTGGTCTCCCATGGGGTGCAGGGCCCAAGGACTTGGGCCATCCTCCACTGCACTCCCTGGCCACAGCAGAGAGCTGGCCTGGAAGAGGGGCAACCGGGACAGGATCGGTGCCCCGACCGGGACTAGAACCCGGTGTGCCGGCGCCGCAAGGCGGAGGATTAGCCTATTGAGCCGCGGCGCCGGCCACATGATTTTTTTTTAACCTGGCTTGTTTATACACTCATTTGTCTTCTCATGTTTTATGGACTTTTTAAATTTACCTCTCACTTTCAACCATATCCTGTTTGACTTTTTTCTTATATTTTCACTCTCTCTGCTATATACTGGTTTTGTTATCAGTTTGTCTTGCTCTTCTGTTTTCTCACTATTCCATTTTCACAGCTCTGATAGCCACTATTCCTAGGATATAAACGAAAGAACTAAAATAAGCTGCAGACATCCTGGATGGTCCACATATGTTGTTTCTGGAAATTTTAAAGTATTTTGTCAATAAAGTTCCATGAATTTATGAAATGCCTCCATGTAATGGACATGTAAATAAATGCAAAATTTATTGAGTCATATTTATTAAAGAGAAATCTGCCAAATGAGAATGTCTGGAGAGAGTAACAGTCCTTTTATTCATTCATAAACTCATCAATCCATTTATTCATCAAATATATTTATTGCGCCCATGCTGTACCATACTCATTGTGTTAGGAGCTAGAGGAACTGTGTCTGTTTTTCTAGACCTAATGTGGGAAATAGACAGTAGACAAGTCAACATAGACTTAAATATATAATTGTAAGTTGTAATAGATACTACAAAGGAAACAGCTCGCTAATATGATGGATGACCAGGGTGGGCATAATTTATACTGAGTAGTCAGCACAGGCTATGTTCAAAGTATATTCCTAATTAAAGGCCATGGCTTTACCTTAAATCAAGTAGTAACTTTTTAAAAAGCACTGATCTCTGTTTGTCAACTATACTGTCTGTTGTCTTTCAGGTCACCCTCTAGACAGTTTGTCTTCTTTTTTGGTGACTTTTTAAGCTTTTGAGTTATTAATGGGTTTGACTCAACTCAACAACTGTAAAAGAATATCAGGGTACATTTTAATTTGTAGTTGTAAACCTGATATACAAAAATACATGTTTTTTTAACCATATGTAGAAATTTTTACTCAATACCCCTATTTTTTCCTAAGGATAGACGACTTACAGTATCTCTAATCTTGTACTTAATTTTGAATTGTCAAAAATAATTATGGGGTCGGTGCTCTGGTGTAGTTGGCGAAGTTTCCGCTTGCAATGCCAGCACCCAATATGGGCACTGGTTTTAGTCCTAGCTGATCCTCTTCAGATCCAGCTCCCTGCTATGGCCTGGGAAAGCAGTGGAAGATGACCCAAGTGCTTGGGCCCCTGCAGAGGAATCGGAGTTCTGGAGAAAACTCCTGGCTTCTGGCTTCTGACTTCAGATCGGCCCAGCTCTGGCAACTGTGGCCATTTAGGGAGTGAACCAGCGGATAGAAGACCTTTCTCTCTCTGTCTCTCTCTCTCTGTCACTCTGACTCTCCAATAAATAATCTTAAAAAAATTCTAACAACCATTGAATAAAAGCTTTTGTTTCTATGCACCCCCATTTTATTTACATCATGAGTATTTTCTGTCTTTACTAAAGTTCTGCAAAATAGGTAATACCAACACTTTATGGCTGAAAAAGCTAAATGGTAGCATTTCTGAAAGATTCCTAGGATTAACCAATTCAACAATGGTAATACCAAAAGCTAGATAACTAGCTATCTACATTCCTAGCCTATAGTGTTGATATTGTGGTTACACTTTTTCAAGCAAAATTTAAATTTGACTGTTGTGGGTTGAATTGTGCCACTCTCCCCTCCAAAATACATATGGACATCCTATCCACTAGTACCTCAGAATGCTAGCTAATTTGGAAATAGGATTATTTCAGGGGTAATCAGCCAACAGGAGGTCACCCTGGAGTACTGCAAGCCCTTCTTTTATCTACTATGACTCTTGTGTTTATGGAAGATGCAGACACATAAGGGCAGAAGACCACGTAATGACAGAGGTAACAACTGAAGTACTGCAGCTGCAAGCTAAGGAACTCCAAAGATTGCTAGCAAATCACCAGAAAGCTAAAGAGGCAAGGAGGATTTTCCCCTACAGATTCTATCCTCTGATGTAGAAGCTGAATATTTGAAGGAGAGATATCTCGTAGAAAAGGCAGGCTTAGTATTTAGTCTTGAGTATGCTTGAGTATAGCTGAAATCACACAGAGATGTTCATGTCTACTGCTTCTTAGGAGCCTACCCACTTCTTCCGGTGCTGCCATTTACCTAGTCTTGCAGTGGGACAGCCACTGTCTGCATTTTGCCAGGATAAATCTGCAGTAATTATCTCTAACATTATACTCTTTGGAAATGCAAACCTACAGAGCTCCTTCACCCAATGTAAAACAATTGACATTGACATTGAATGTGAATATCATTGTGCTTTATTCAAGTAAATTCGGTTTATGTCAATACAGTAATTTTCAGGGTCATATAATGATTCGTTCGTTCAAACATCACTTCCTTCCAGAGTCTTTTCCTGATGGCCTGTCTCGTTGTCAGCTACTATTGCTTTTTAGCATCTCATTATGACTTAGCATTATATCTCCCTTTCCTTCCTACCTTCCTTTTCTCCCTATCTTCCTCCCTCCTCCCTCCCTTCCTTTTTTCCCCTCATTTAGGACTGAACTGCTAACGTCTTAGGTAATGCTTAGGCTCATGATATCATGCTCAAGAAATGCTAGTTAGCTAAATAAATAAGTGCAAGCTGCACATATTTGGAAGAAGACAGCCATAAACTCTGAGAAGCCTTACTTCTCTTATTCCGATCAATAAGGTCATAAACAATTTCAAACAATCTAATAAACAGTTGTTTACATTAGCCATGAGATACTCATAACTAATATTATCAATGTCTATGAACTATATAGTTGAACTAAAAATTGGACCAGCCAATGCCCCAATAATGCTCTTCTCAGTGAAAATAATAATAATAAAGCCTAAAACCACATGAATAGGTAGGTGCCAAATTTAAGCAAAATGAGAAAAGAAGATAGACTTGCAACTCATTTCAATACAGTTCTCACCTTGGGTTTCAATGACTTTAAAAACTAGTAGTCTGAAAAGGTTTTGGAAATGGTCCATGGAACAAAAAGGTTAAAACCCCTGACGTTGAGTGACCTCTGATGGTGGTGTTGGGCAGCCCTAATGATTGATACTTGGACCTCCAGCTAAGGCATGAGCTTGAAGTAAAGCATAGCAAAGTGTTTTGATTGTTTTAAATGAAAGATGTGAAGCAAATGGATAATGTGCTATTATTGTCAGTGTGAAGGGTATGGTTTTAGAAATTACAGCATTTTTTTCCAAGTAGTCTTGGCTGAGAGTGAGGTCCTCTCTGTCCTCTTTTGTCAAGTTAGACTTGATAGATATTTCCAACTATTCATTAAATAATATCTAAATCATAAAGCAATAACCATCATATGACTCTCACATAACTATCTGTTTCTAAAAGAATTATAGCACTGATGGCTTTTAATGGCCATTTACAATGCCAGAATACTCTTAGGTGATCTCCAGTGGAATCATTCCAAATTGGTTACCCAGTGGAATTGATCTTTAGTTAAAGGTCAAATTCAATTTTACCTTCAAAATTGAGAAGAGTTGGATGTGAAAGTTGGCTCTTAATAATAATCCTTAGTGTAAAATTCAGTCTATAGTCATATTAAAAATCTTTAGGCTGAAGAAGAGGAATAATGCCATTCTTCCACCACCTCCAAGTTTCAGAAGGATTGACAGACTGACATGGGGACTCTCATATGGAAATTCAAATCATCACTGTTCAATCTCTGTAAAGCTTGTTAGAGATAATACCTATCCCATTGCAACAAACAAGTATTTGCTAACACTTTCTCAAAGATGTAAGTTCACTCATCAAACAACTGCTGAACCTAAATAGATACCCAGTTGTGGCATGGGGGGTTAAGAGAAAAACTCTTTAAAATTTAAATTACAAAGAATTAGAATATAATTCTTTTTTTCATTTATTTATTTATTTATTTATTTGACAGGTAGAATTATAGACAGTGAGAGAGAGAGACAGAGAGAAAGGCCTTCTTCCCATTGGTTCACTCCTCAAATGGCCACTATGGCAGGCGCACTGCGCCGATCCGAAGCCAGGAGCCAATGCTTCCTCCTGGTCTCCCACACAGGTGCAGGAGCCCAAGCACTTGGGCCATCCTCCACAGCCCTCCTGGGTCACAGCAGAGAGCTGGACTGGAAGAGGAGCAACTGAGACTAGAACCCAGCGCCCATGTGGGATGCTGGCACCGTAGGCAGAGGATTAACCAAGTGAGCCACGGCACTGGCCCTAGAATATAATTCTAATATAATTCTAACCACCCTGCAAGTAGGGGGGTTTCCAAAACAAGAGAATAAAAGGGCTGGTAGAGCTGAGCACATCCAGTTTTTTTTTTTTTTTTAATCTACACTTATCTGTCAAAGATCATACTGCTATGGAATGAGAGAGGCCACAATTTCCTCCACATGAAAAAAAAAATGATGCATGTATCCCTAGTGGTAATTTCAACATTAATATGTCCATTGCTGAGATATCCATCTTTGTATCAGCCTCCCTCTACCTACTTTCTTCCCAGTCTCTCTATATCTTTAAGTGGCATTTTTTTCCCTTGGTGCCTTTTTCATATACTCAGCCTCATTACAACTCTGCCACCAAGCCTCATTACAACCCTGCCACCAATACTACAACTTGAGTAAGACCTTCAGCCATGGTTGTATCTTGCTGCTCATCTGAACAAAACCCTGCAGTGACTTTAGTGTAAGCTCAGGTCTTAACAATGATTAAAGGCCACGCACAGTCTATAACCTGTTACCCAACTCATATCCCTTCCTAATACCTGCCCTTTATTGATTCTGTTCTAGACTTCTTGTGGGTTCCTTAGACCCTCAAGTATGTACCGACCCTATGGCCTTGGCTGTGGAACTATCCCTATTAATGACCTTACCTAACCCCAAGCATTGTCTTGGCTGGATCTCTCTTCTCTCCAGTATTTACCCTAACATCAGCTGCTCGGTGAGGCACATCTTGGCCATTTGTTACTGTAATTTACCACGCGTGCTCTTCTTTGCCTCATTCTTTGTCTCATTTTTTTTCTTATTGCCATGGCAGGCAACAAAGTGAGACATACTCATAGTCTATATTATTTGTTTTTCTGTTTCAATGTTTACTGCCTGCAAATCATTTTTTAAGTTCTATGAAGACAGAGATATTTGTTTTGTCCACTATTTTTTCCAAAGTATCTAGAATCAAACATAGCCTATTGTAGTCACTGAATAAATATGTTTTCAGTAAATGAATCTATCAGAAAATCATGCTTTTTCTTGCTTCAAAATACAACTTGAATCTATTTTGTATCATACTATCCCCCAACAGCTTTGTGACTTTGTCTTAGCTATCATTTTAATTTGCCTGGATTATTACTATTGATGTTCTAAATAGATTTTATTTATACCTTTGCTTACCCTCTTTGAGCTTATTCTAAATCACACACACAAAACTACAAAACAAATACAGTGATGAAAACAAATTTAAAATGTAATTCATGTTATAGCCCCAAACCTCTTTTCTTTCACTCAAAGTAACACTCAGAGCACTTCCAGTGGCTACTCAGGTCCTATAGAAGCTTCCCTCCTCTCTTCTCGTGTCCAACACCTTTCCCCCATCACCCTGATCTTCCTGTAGCTCTCTGAAAACACCAGGTTCACAACTGTCTTGGGCCATTGGCATTTGCTGTTTTGTTCAGTATGCTCACTTCTCAGAAACTTTCACGCTGGCTTCATGCATAGCTCGTGTCTTTAAATGAAACTGTCTGTGAGGACTTCCCTGACCACCCCACCTTAAATTTCACCCTCCACCGACATTGCTATCTCTTCATTTTTCTGCATTGCACCTATTGCCATGTCCTCTATGAATCTGGCTGGATGGTAGGGCTGTTGTCCAGAGACATTTGAGGAACAAAATTTCAGTAGACTTAGAATAGAGTGTGATGAGAATTTGCAGAGAAGGCAAACTGTAACATTAGGCAGGGACCAGGCAAATGCTGTGTGACTTTGTACACCACTAAAGAAATTGCTATTTTACTCAAAATGCAAGAACGATCTAGGGATGCCATATTCAGAAATACACTGTAAAACATGGATAGGCTGTTGATCTAGCCATTAAGACACATCCAGCTCCTAATCCAAGCTTCCTGCTAATGTAGACCTTTGGAAGCAGTGATAACTTAACTCTTTCTTTCCCAACATTTCCACTGCTTGATATCAAGTTATTGGGCTCCTGTTACCTCCATGGGAGACCTTGATTGAGTTCAGAGCTTATGCCTTCAGCCTGTCGTAGACCTGGATGATGTGGGCATCTGAAGAGCAGAACAGAGGATGAGAGATCTGACTCTGTCTCACTCTGTCTCTCAAACAAATATTCTTTAAAATGATAAAAAAGGATTCTTTGACAAATGTGTAAAAAAATATAACTTTTTTTCTATCACCTTTCTTTCTGCATTTTCATATCATAGGTTTTCTTTTTTAAAAATAGTAAAGGAATTTGACTTAACTGTTTATCTATAATTTTACTTGAATTTATACCAGCCATCTTATTATTTTATTTTATTTTTCTTGACAGGCAGAGTGGACAGTGAGAGAGAGAGAGACAGAAAGAAAGGTCTTCCTTTGCCATTGGTTCACCCTCCAATGGCCGCCGCAGCAGGCGCGCTGCGGCCAGCGCACCGCGCTGATCCGAAGGCAGGAGCCAGGTGCTTCTCCTGGTCTCCCATGGGGTGCAGGGCCCAAGCACTTGGGCCATCCTCCACTGCACTCCCAGGCCATAGCAGAGAGTTGGCCTGGAAGAGGGGCAACCAGGACAGAATCCGGTGCCCTGACCGGGACTAGAACCCTGTGTGCTGGCGCTGCAAGGTGGAGGATTAGCCTGTTGAGCCACGGCGCCGGCTAACCAGCCATCTTATTTCAACTTCTTCTCTTAGCTCATTTTAGGCATTCTGTAGAATTTGTGGAGTACTGTTTATAGTAGTTTGATTTATTTTAATTGATGGATATAAAAATACTATTTCTCAAATTATATGCAATTAATTTGTAGCATTTAAGTTTATGAATGAAGTGGTTAAGAGCACAGACTCCAGAGGCAGATTCAAGTATTCTAATCCTCATTTTACCACACTTGCTATTTGTGCCATCTTGGGCATGTTTCCTTATCAATAAAACCAGTATAATAGCATATAGTTAATTGGGTTGTTTAAAAAGTTTAAAGAAAAGTGGAACTGAAAATAAGTTTATTTTCATACAAAAACAAAATTGAGGTCTATGCATAGTTTTCTCACAATATGCATTTGCCATCAATTTTTTGAAGAAGAAAAATTTTTATTTGGTGAATTTCCACAAAAATAAATTTATCTTTTAATTCTATTTTCTATGAACTTAGGATGTACTCTTGTATATATAAAACACCTAATACTTGATATATAGTTATATACAGTAATAATACATGGTAGAGGGTTGAATTGTGACCATGCACAAGCTCAGTCAAACAGAATTTGCAAATATGACCTCTTTTTTATATAAAGGTAGTTGCAGGGGTAAAAAGCTCATGATAATATCATTCTAGATTAGTGTGGGCTCTAAAACCATTGTTGGATGTTTGTCTAAGGGGCAGGAATGGTGACTCAAGAGATAAAGGCCTATATAAGAATAGAAGCAGAGTGAAGTGATGTATCTGCAAGACAAGGAACACTGAGAATTGCTGGCTGCCACAAAAAACAGTAGAGGCATGGAATTCCCTTAGACTCTCTTAAAGGAGACGACTGCTAATACCTTGAGTATAGACTTCTGGCCTCCAGTACCATGCAAGAATATATTTCTGTTGTTTAAGCCATTCAGATAGTGATAATTTACTAAGGCAGGCCTTGGAAACTAACACACACACATTGATGGCATTTCAATTCCTCTCCAAACCAAAATAAAATTCTTAGCTTGCTGTTATTTCTCTGAAATCCCACGTTTGTTGATATCATCTGACATTCTACTTTTATCCTGTTATAACTTTGTGTTGCATCTGTGTATTTTTATAACTCATTTTTTAACAATTGTCCTGAGATTCACAGCAATCGCATTAATAATTATTTAGATAGTAACAGAACTTACAAATATCTCATTCCCTAATGCTTTTTGAATCCTGTATGCTCCTTTATCTGTTATGAAGCTTTAAAATAGAAAGCACATGGCAGGTGGAGCCACAACAATTGGGTTTGCAAGGTATGATAGCAATAAATCTCCTTTAACCTAATACATTTCCTATAAAATGAGTGCGTATTACCTACTATAAAATAATAATGTATATGCTTAAATGTTAGTATGATTATTATCACTAATGTTATTGTTATCATACCTATAGAAGCAGTTCAAACTTTTATAGTGCAAGAATAACAGGTAAAAAGTGCAGATCTAAAGACATCATCTGTGCATGTGTGCGATTGCTTTTTGCTTTTTTACTTCTCAGTCTTTTTTCAGTCTTTCTACTTGGACTAAGTCTGAATGCCAATTACTCAAACATGATTTAAAACAGGTGAAAAATCTGACGGATCACATTTATGGTTCCTATACAATGTGTCTACAGAGTCTAAGATCATTAGAGGAAACCCAGTCACTTTTCATTTTATGCCCAATTATTTCTAAAGGAAAGTGACAGAAATACCAACTTTCAAAAAAATGCATATTCACTAATTTATGAAGAAAAGTATCCAGAAAAATGCTTGGGATCTTCCATTGGCAGCACAATTCAGCCTCATTGCCAAGATTCTCATATTTCATGGAGTTACTTAAGATAATTCCTGGCTCATATCCATCTTTCTCCAACCATTCATTTATTCAACAAAGATCTTTGGTCAAGCACCCTGTGATGGGCTGTGTTATTGGCATAGGCATTCCAGAGGTGAGGAAATAGATAAATTCGTGGAGTTTCCATTCCAGCAGGATTTCACAAACCACAATCAAGCAAGAAAACAAAAATTCATGATGAAAAATTGATACATGCCACAAAGAAACTAACACTGTGAAAAGCAATGTGTGGAGCTATGCTGCTTCTACATGATTTAATGATGCCTGCTGGATGTCTGTGGTTTTTGTTAATGTTTCATTTATTCGTTCTTCTATTTCACTTTTACATTAACTGAGGACAGGAACATTCCAGTCAACATCAAGGAAGGAAACTAAGAGAAGGAGGCAAGGGAAGACTTCATCGGATAAACACTGAGTTGTTCACAAGCACTGAATATAGCCAATGACTCAAGCTACTCAGGCGAATGATCATGATCAAAATAATCCTACACAAAGCATGAGAGTCAGAAACAAGGAAATGTATAGAATGGTATGAAGGCTGACAAAGATTGATTCAATGTTATCTTCAGAAATGAAGAAGATGAAGAAAACAGAGCTACTGGGTATTAGCCAAGACGGTTCCCAGTTCAAATGCTGATAATCAATGACCATTTCATCAGGAAAAAACAAATAAAATAATATGTGCATGGTACTTCAAAAGGTTCATGGAACATGGAATAAAAACATAGTCTTATTTTGTGAAAACAACTTTGAAATTCATGCATAGTTTTCTGGTAAGACACAGTTCCCATGAAGCTTTTTAAGGTCCTTTGAATTTATTTTTTCTAAAACCTGTTTATTCATTCTTCCTATTAATGTGGCTTATCAGAAAAATGCTGATATTGTAATTCCTATAATAGTTTTATTTTCCTCATTATTTCATTTCCCATGAGAAAACTCATTTGGATTTAAGCTTTCTGAATTACTTATTACTTTAGTCAAACTCCTAAGTCACTGCCTAATTTGGGAAGCAGATGAAAAAAAAAACAAGTAAGAGTGAGCGAAGGTGGGGTACATGGGTTGCATAATCAATCTTGGCAACCTAACAGCAACACTAGGCAATGTCAGAGTCCCAGGGAAGGATGAGGCCTCCAAAGGAGAAGAGAAAGCAAAGACTCAGTGTATTCTCTTGTGTATTTTCCTGGCGCTATCAAGCATTACTCTGGAGAAGGCTGATATATTTCTTACATTTTTGTCATCCATCTCTTATGCTTGGATACTCAATAAGTCAGTTTTAAAATGAATCCAGGGGTTTAAATGGTCTCCTGGATGATACCAGCTTTATTTCAGCTATTAAAATGGACCACTGGGGGTGGGCATTTGGAGAAGCAGAGAAGACACTGGCTGGGATGGCCACATCCTGCACTGGAGTGTCTACGTTTTCATTCCCAGCTCTACTTCTAATTCCAGCTTCCTGCGGTGGTGCAGACTGTGAAGCAGTAGTAACGGCTCAAATAGTTGCATACCCACCACTCCACATGGGCGACCTTCATTCAGTGCTGGCTCCTGGCTTCAGCCTGGCCCAGACCTGGCTCTTGCAACATCTGGGGGTGAACCAGTGGCTAAAAGATCTCTCCCTCTTCCTCTCTCTCCCTGCTACTCTGTCTCTCTTCCCCTGCCCCTTACAATAAATAAAATTATTAAGTGATCTTCTGTATATAAAGATAATTGAAAATGAATCTTGATGTGAATGGAATGGGAGAGGGAGAGGGAGCGGGAGATGGGAGGGTTGCGGGTGGGAGAGAAGTTATGGGGGGGAAATGCCATTGTAATCCATAAACTGTACTTTGGAAATTTATATCTACTAAATAAAAGTTAAAAAAAAATTAGTAAGTGGACAACTGTGTTAACAAAATCAGCCTGTTCTCAATCTCCTTGGGAGGAAAGAGCTCTTTTTGTCTCTTCTACCAACAAGATTTTCTTATAACTTCAGCACATCTTAACACTTCATATTATATGCACACCCCATTTAGGAAAGAGCTCCTAAATAAAAACTCTCAGCATTTTTTCTTTTGCTCATCTTATTGGCATTACTGTAAAACATGGCTCATTCTCATTCCACCGAAGCAGCAGAATTTTTCTCCTCATCTTTTTATATTGATTTGATGGGTATAAAATGCAGGTAAATCTTGATATCTATGTTGTTGTTTCATGGGGATGGAAAGCTATTGACATTGCAGGAAACAGGTATCTGTGTTGCGTTAAGAAAGAGAAAAAGTACTTCAGTCCTTAGCACAGCACATTATTTCAGTATCAGATATCCAGCAAGGTGTGCCTCCTCACAGGCAGTTGATTTCCTCCTTAACATTAGAAGATAAGATTTGCTAACACTCCTTGTTCATCTATTTAGGTCAATAGTAAGATGATACGGAAGCACAGTAAATCCATGATATTTGGAAATTAAGATGGAAATTAACACTTAACAACAGAACATTTTCCTAATGTTTTTTGCAATATCATTTTGGGAAGTTGGAATATTTTCTCACAAATCTATTGCTCTACTTTGGCAAACTTTGTAGGCTTCCTCTAAGCACGTGAGATGTTGGGCCACCCAACCTTGTAACAACCTAATCTAATTCAAAAAAAATTAAAAAAAAGAAAATGTCCTCAAGATGAAAAAAAAGCATTTGACTGCTCACGGGGCTGTATTAGTTACCTTTCATAACCACATAATAACAACTGAGGTAAGCCACTTTGTAAATGATGGAGGTTTATTCGTCTCATGGTTTTGGAGGTTCACAGCCGGTTTGGAATTGAAGCAGTCAGGACATGAACTGGTGCCCACATGGGTTGCATGTGTTGTAGGCAGTGGTTCAGCCCACTGTGCCATAATACTAGTCCACAGAGTTAAATTTTAGTATTTATTTCTTATTCAGTTATATTTTTGTCTTTGAAAATACTCTCAATCTGCTGCCTTTGGCCTGGCTCAACCTGGGCCATTGCAGCCATGTGAGGAGTGAACCAGTAGATGGTCTCTCTCTCTCTCTCTCTCTCTCTCTGTGTCTCTTTGTAACTCTGCCCTTCAAATAAAATGAATAAATCTTAAAAAAATAAATCTTAAAAAAAAACTGGAAATTGAAAACTACACACTTCTAAATAACTAATGGGTAACTATAAAAATAAAAATGAATGCATGAAAATTTTAAGAACAGTAATTAGAATATTATATATCAATAATTGAAAGTTATAACTTAAGAGTTACCTTATAAGAAATGTGTTCTCTTAAATGTTCATATCAGAAAAGAGAAAAACAGCTGAACGTTTATTAGAAATTAGACAAAGAGAGACAGAACCCAGAAAAACAAAATATAACTGAACTATAGAAATATGACACAAAATTATGAGTTTTGACAAAGAAGAGAAATGTGTACAAAGATTAATCAGGATAGGGAGATGAATAGAGAAAGAGAATGAATTTTTGGAATTTGATGGGGAATATAGCTTTAAAAACAGGTATTTAGAATTCAAGAGGCAAAAGAAGTATATTATGAACACCCTCACATTAATAACTGAACTTTTTGATTAAATTTATAATTTCCTGGCAAAGTTTTATTATCCCTGTAAAAATTGCAGCAATAGCTTAAAATCTTCTGATGGAGTATCAACAAAGACTCAAAATTCTATAAGCTAATTCGACCAAATATTTTAGAAATGGATGATTCTAATAGCATTAACATAAAAAGGGAGAAGAGAAATTATTCATGTTATTTTATGAGGCCTGACTTACCTCCCTACTGAAATCAGATAGACAAGACCTTACTCATCATGAATATACATATAAAAATCCCTCAAACACATAATATACCATTTTCCAATGCTATTTATCAGAGGAATGCAAAGACACATTCAGTTCTTAGGAAGTTATTAATGGAATTCACCATATAAACATATTAAATATAAAAAAATTGAATGAATATTGCAATACAGGCATAAAGTAGATTAGGTATAAATTCAATACCAAAAATGAATAAAACTCTTAAGAACTCAAATGAGAAAAGGATGTTTTAAAATATAAAAGATAATCTAACAAAAACCTACAATGAAATCATATAAGTACACAATAATAAGACATTATTACATTTATTCCCTTTAAAATAATAAATTAGTTGAAGATGTTTTCTATGACCACTTCTTTATCTGATTTCTTTTCTTCATTCGTAGTAGGCCTTATTGGAAAACTGCTGAAAACAACTAGTCTCTAAGTGTTGAAAATGAATAAATAGCAATGCTATTTTTTCCCAATGATAATGAGGTTGCCCACATAGGAAACTTCAGTGAATATACTAAGGATGTCTTACAATTAAGATGCCTCTACATAAAGACATCTGTAAGAGATAGAAAATGGAATTTTAAACAAGAAAAAGATATATTCTATATGAAAATACAATGACCTTTGTAAGTTAAAATTCAGAATTTTCCTATTAGACATAAAAGAAGACCAAAATAAATGGAGAGATTATAATGTGTTCATGAATAGAAAGTCTCAACATTTTCAAATGTCAATTCTTCCTAAATTCTTTAAAGGAATCAGATGAGGGAATTCGTAATATACACTGAGACTTTTTATAAAAGTAAAGTAAGTAAGGGAAAGCTATTGGCACCAACTGGGGAAAAGATAGGAATGGAACAGAATAGAGACTTCAAAAAACAGACCCAACCTTTGTACCAACTCGATTGATCAAACAGGTGACATTTGAGAACAGGGGTGAGGGGGTGGGGGATGAAGACTTTTAGTGAATACTGCTGTGGCAATTTTCGGTTACACATTTGGGAAAATATAAAACTGTATTTCTACCTCAAAAATTGCCTTTGGTTTCAGGAGATACTTTTGAAAAGAAAATTTGTACATTTTTAGGATGAAACATAGAAGAATATGTTCATGAACTTGGTGCTGAGGATTTCTTTTGCGTGTCATCCATGAAAAAAAGACTTAATAAATATACGTGTATAAAAAATATTTAAGCATCTGGCCAGCAAATGGTAACATAAGCAAAATGAAAAAATGAGCCACAGATTGAGAGAAAATTTCTGTAAAACATAAAAGATTATAGGGATTTGAATCCAGACTATGAATTGAAAGCGTTATTAAAAGACAACCTAAGGAAAATGGGCAAAATACATGAATAGACATTAACAAAATATGAAGCATATACTGTAATTAAAAACATAAAAATAATTAAGGAAATAAATAAAAGTCACAATGAGAGGCTACTCTGTGGTGCAGCAGGTAAAATTGCCACCTGCAAGCCAGCATCCCAAGTGGGTGCCTATCTGGTTCCCAGTTATTCCACCTCCAAACCAGCTCCCTGCTAGTTGCCTGGAAAAAACAACAGTAAACTGCTAAAGTGTTTGGGCCCTTGCCACCCAAGTGTGATACCCAGAAGCTACAGGCTTCTGGCTTCAGCTTGGCCCAGAGCCGGCTGTTGTGGCCATCAGGGGAGTGAATCAATGGACAGAAGATTCTCTGTCTCTTTTTTTCTCTCTCAACTCTGACTTTCAAACATTTTTTTTTAAAGTCACAATGAGATATCATTTTACTAATTGAATAAAAGCTTAAAAATTCTGTGCAACAAATAAGGCAGGCACAGATATGAAGCAGTGGAGGGTGTCACACACTATTGATAGTAATAACATTGCTATTAACAATACTGAGAGGCCGGCACTGCAGCTCATTTGGCTAATCCTCCACCTGCGGTGCCGGCACCCCGGGTTCTAGTCCCAGTTGGGGTGCTGGATTCTGTCCCGGTTGTTCTTCCAGTCCAGCTCTCTGCTGTGGCCCAGGAAGGCAGTGGAGGATGGCTCAAGTCCTTGGGCCCTGCACCCACATGGGAGACCAGGAAGAAGCACCTGGCTCCTGGCTTCAGATCGGCGCAGTGTGCCAGCTGTGGCAGCCATTTGAGGGGGTGAACCAATGGAAATGGAAAACCTTTCCCTCTGTCTCTCTCTCTCACTGTCTAACTCTGCCTGTGGGGTGGGGGGGGGGGAAGAGGCAAAACAATACTGAGAAGAAAAATCTTGATATTATGTAGTAATGTGGGAGATTCCTCTCCTAGGTATGTATAGAGAAAAATTTACTCATCTGCCCTACAGAATATGTTCAGAAGGTTCATGAAACCCATCTTCTTTTTTAAAAAAAAAAATTATTTGACAGATAGAGTTAATGAGAGAGACAGAGAGAAAGGTCTTCCTTCCGTTGGTTCACCCCTAAATGGCCGCTAAACGGCCAGAGCTACACTGATCCAAAGCCAGGAGCCAGGTGCTTCCTTCTGGTCTCCCATGTGGGTGCAGGGCCCAAGCACTTGGGCCATCCTCCACTGCCCTCCCAGGCCACAGCAGAGAGCTGGACTGGAAGAGGAGCAACCAGGACTAGAACTCTGCACCCATATGGGATGCTGGCGCCGCAGGCGGAAGATTAACCAAGTGAGTCATGGTGCTGACCCCAAAGCCCATCTTTAGTAGCTGAATCCCAATATAACCCAAAGGTCACTAGCTATGTTTAAAATAAACTGTGGTTTTTCTACATAACACAATTATGAAAATCAATCACACAGAAAGTGCATGATTTAATTTAATGAAATTTAAATTTGTGAATAACAATGCAGTGTGAATAATCTGCCAAAAGAAAAATATAATCAACATAAAATTTGGGTTAGTGGTTAGATGGGGAAAGCCCCAGACAGCATTCTAAGGTCTGTGGTGATGGGCTATTTCTTAGGGCAGAATTATGGGAGGGTTTGTTATAATGTTATACACACAAAGACAATACTCCATATAATATGTATGATACATATGTCAAGTATAGAATAATATTTTGAAATATTTGTTATTACTTAGCATCAAGGCAAACCTACTTCATCATTCAGGACTCTGCTGGTTACAAGTAAAATAAAATATAACCCAAACCGAGCTAAGCAGAAAGTGATACACTGGCTCAGGCAACTGAAATTGCAACCTGGAAATGACAGTTCAAAGGATGCTCTTAAGATTTAACTTCCATACTGGTTGTCCCTCTTTCTCATCACAGGCTTCATTTACCATCTTTTTGTGGTGCTAAGAGATTTTCAGAGGCTCCAATATTAGAGTCTCTCAGGTCAAGTGCAGCAAGGGAAAAATAACCCTTTCTCATAGTCTCATACACAAAAAGCCCTGGTTGATTCTGATTGGCAATGCCTCAGCTTGAGTCAGGTGCCCACTCTGAACCACGCCACATCACCTGAGCAGCTATGGCTCCCGCTCATGGGCTGTGAGACTCACATCCCATACCTAGAGGCTGAGATAGGCACTCCCCTCACCTCTGCTTTCCAGAGTGTTTGATTGATGACCATTTGGAGTGCTAAAACCAAGAAACTGGCAAATGGGAAGGGGGAGGCAGAGGTGTTCAATGTGCTAAAGAAACCTATTTAATTTCATATGAACTGAGGTTCAAATAGAGTCCAATTATCATGCATTAATTAAAATGTGGAAAGAGCATGCATTATGGTGGTTTTTGAATTTTTCAGAACTGGCTCAAGTCATATCTTTTCTCCATGCTATCTGTATAAGTTTGTGATTTTCTCCAACATGGAAATTTTATTTCTACTTCACTAGAGTGTTATGAGGATCAAGTAATATATGCAAATTGAATTCCTACAACCTAGCAAATATGAAATAAATGTAAACTATCTTCATTATTGTCGTCATCATCATCATCATCACTATTACCATTCATTTAATATTCACCAGAAACATGAGGTGTCTTCAAAAAGTTCATGGAAAGGGCTATTACAAAAAACTATGCAAGAGCTTCTATTTGCTTTTTTTGTTTTTTGGTTTTTTTTACAAAAATAAACTTATCTGTAATTCTATTTTCCACAAACTCTTTGAAGCATCTTTGCATGTTTCTTTGGGCAATAATTTTGAGAGTTGTTTTTAGGAATATCAGGAAAAATGATCTTCTAGAATTCATATTATATTATTTCTTGTATTTTTGTATTGTGGTATTTAGCACAATGTATTCTATTTGTGTTTATGTGTCTATTTCTCATCAGACTGAGAAATTCTTATGGCTGATATTGAATTCCTCATTGTGTCCCCCACCTTACATACCTTGGATTACTTGTAGGTTATGGGAAGAAAAGGGTATATGGTATCTATTCTGTGTAATCACTATATAATGTGCGTGTGTGTGTATGGGTGTGCATGTTCCTTTTTCATAAAAACTGCTTTTTTTTTTTTTTACAAAAACTCCATTCTATTAGCATTTTTATCTTCATCTTAAAATATGAACTATTAAATCTGGCTAAGATAAAACTTGGTAAATTCCAAACCCAGGATTGGAAACCTAGTCTGAATCCCAGAACTATTCACTTTCCCTCTATGTGAGTTTTTTTTAAATTGTGAAATAAAATCTTTGAGATTCACAAGATAAAGTTTTATGGGTACACTTTTATCTGTCCACTTTTTTGTTTGAGTTTCAATGATGATATGAAAAATACATGCGGGTGCTGGCTAGTGGTGTAACAGGTTAAGCTGCCAGCTTCAACACTGGCATCTCATGGGTGCTTGGTGGAGTCCAGTCTGCTCCACTTCCAATCCAGCTCCCTGCTAACGCACCTGGGAAAGCAGTGAAAGATGACCCAATTTCTTGGAACTCTGCACCAGATGAAGCTGCTGGCTCCTGGCTTCAGCCTGGCCCAGCCCTAGCCTTTGCAGCCATTTGAGGAGTGAACCATTAGATCAAAGTTCTTGCTCTTTCCCTGTCTCTCTGTGACTCTGCTTTTCAAATAAATAAAATTTTTAAAAAATAAAAATAAATATGGACATATTCTTGATTATTACCTTATAACCCAGGGCTGGAATCATCTTTCAAAGGCTCAGAGTTCAGTTTGTTTTCAAAAACAATAGTATCAAGGGATCAACTAAAGTGACAGCCTTTAATTCTATTGCACTGTTTCAAAAACTAGCATCTGCAGACCCCTGAGGATCCCTGTACTCTACTTGATAAATGATCGTGCGTAAGCAAAATGATAAAGTTCTCCTTAGAGAAGAGATCTCCCTGGTGGTATACTTCTGGACTCATCAATCAGTATCAATAATGGATCCTCACTTTCATTTCAAATTTTATCTTCATGTCTTTGACAATGGAAGTACCAGAGCAGAGGTGCAGCAGAATTTGGAAGACTGAATGCCAGTTGGAAATAAAGGCAGCATTAACTAGAAAAGTAAGGCTCCACTGAAATTCCAGTTTGGGAAGGTGGCACTGTGGCACAGTGGCTTAAAGTCCCAGCCTGCAGTGCCCAGCATCCCATATGGGCGCTGGTTCAAGTCCTAGCTGCTCCACTTCCAATCCAGCTCCCTACAAATGTGCCTGGGAAAGCATCGGAGGATGGCCCAAATCCCTGGGCCCCTGCACCCATGTGAGAGACCCAGAAGAAGCTCTTGGCTTTGGATCAGCTCCACTCTGGCCATTGTGCCCATTTTGAGAGTGAACCAGCAGATGGAAGACTTTCTCTCTCTCTTCCTCTCCTTCTCTCTCTCCTTCTCTCTCCCTCTCTCCGTAACTCTGTCATTCAAATAAATAAGTCTTAAAAAAAAGAAATTCATGTTTGGGTGCCTTAAGTCAATGTATTTTTTAGTTGTACCATCTACTTGCTCCAGTCCTAAAGCCCTACTAGTAAACCTTTAAAAGCCAAAGGAATAGCTCCCCATTCTGTTACATCACGATTTGTCTTAAATCAGAAAACTTTTTAAATAAAAGTATTTATTTATTTATTTGAAAAGCAGAATGACAGAGAGAAAGGGAGAGACAGAGAAAGAGATCTTCCATCCAGTAGTTCACTCTTCAAATGACTGCAACAACCAGGTCTGGGGCAGGCCAAAGCCAGAGAGAGCAGATCTATCCTGGTCCCCAACATGGCTGGCAGGGACTCAAGTGCTTGGGTCATGTGCTGCTGGCTTCCCAGGCATATTAGCAGGGAGCTGGATCAGAAGCAGAACAGACATGGAATTCAGGTATTGCAAGCAGAGCCTAAACTCTGTACCGCACCCCATTCCTCAAACCTGATAATACATTACTGAATACATTGTCCCTGAAGAAAGCAATGGAATTCTGAGCATTTCTAAGAAACAATCCAATGACAGTACACAAAAGCACAGCAGAGTTGCAACCCTTTACCCTGCACTTCAGTATACTCTCTCTGTCTTGTTCCCTCCTCCTCTAAAGAGGGCAACAATTGACTTTAATTAGTGAGCTTTGAAACATTGGTAAGACCCCCTAGCATAGTGATTGTGGGCACCAACACACAGCAGACCTCTGGACATGGTCTCCTGTGCATTTGGAACTGATTTATATTCCTGGGGAATGAGCTGTCTTCCTCTGTTCTCTGTCTCCGTGAGATAAGTGCCCTGAAGGAGATCTGCTCTGCTCCTCTCCTTTCCTCTCACCCTCTGGTAACCATGTGAGGAAGGCTGGTACTTCTTCCGGCAAGCTGGTTTTGTATAATTGGAGTCTGCTTTGCTGACCCAGCTTTCCCCGCTGGCTTTATTTCGAAAAGAAAATGAAAACTTTTCATTAGACTTGAGTTCTAAGCTACACTCTCTAACATACTTTATCAGGAGCCTCAAATTAGGAGGACAATTGGGCACCTAATTAGCCATTAGCCAAGGTAATATCTTGTCACATTTAGTTAGTGATCCTTGTGCCTATTTTCTATTTTTGTGACATGGAGGGAAAGAGAAATGATGCACCTTAAGCTATGCCCTCTTGAGAACTAAACGCTAAGGGATCCCTCCTCTGCCCAGCTCGATTGCCTCTAAATTGGAGACCTCAGAGATCCATATAGATGCCAATCTCCTGGTAGAGGAAAGCATCTTCAGACTTTTGTGTGAGGGTGAGATGAGGCCCGGGATCCTCAGAGCTTCCCTAAAAATATAACCTGCACGGAGATGAAGAGGAAGGCATTGGAACAAAGAGGATAACAGTGATTTGTTGGAGAAAACTTCCCTTCATCATCTACTTTATTTCCTCTGATCCATTCCTACAAGCTATTTATGAGCAGTATATAGAGAGCTGGCAAAACATCAGTTGGAAATGTCTTTTTCACCAACAGAATAAAAACAGCCACAATAACTCAAATCAAAATCTTGAACACCTGAGTTAACCTATTGAGCTCAGAACTCACAAACTGAATACCAGCATCATTATTGCTTTTAGAAAATCTAGTAATTTTATGGATATCATGGCTACATACTTATAATATCACCCTGTGGAAGCCGATCCAGATATTGAAATATTCTCTCAGTTGACCAAACTATGTTTAATTTTGTTTTAGTAGGTTATTCATGCAAAATTAATGTGGTCACTGAAGTAGTCCTACAGAGGATTGAATTGAAAGTTTGATGAAAGTGCTCTGACACCTGAATCTTAAAAAGGCACCGTTTATTGCAATAAATGCAAAAGATATATTTGGTGTAAATATTACTAGTCATGAGCATCAAGCAGAGGATATGCAGTGAATAAAGCTTGTCAAATATCTTGGAGACCTGCTATGGGTGGACTTTGGATGGTATCTTATTTCCTCTATCTAAAAAAAGAAACAGTCTAGGGGTTTGTATCTGTCTTGCTGTGAATTAACTTATGCATCTGCCGACAGCCCCCATTCTGCCACCCCTTAAAGTACTGTAGGAATAAATATAATTAGCTGACATCTCAATATTTGCAATTGCCATCATAATGCCTGGCTTGGCTTTGCGGCCCCATAAGTAGGTTTAAATGACAATTGCAGTCATGACATAATTATATTGCATAGGGCAAGTTTAGATCATGTGTTAACCCTATAATATTATTGCTTCTGGGGAAATTTTCAGTCTTGGTCATGAAATAGGGACAGCTTTGCAGGCACAGGGCTGGCTGGCTGCTACAGTGTGTGCCTCACCTTTGGTCAGCAGCCTCTTAACCATAGAGGAGAGCAGAGGGAGGGGACAGGTGGAAGGAGGAGAGGAGGTAGGGCAAAGAAGGCAGGCAGGCAAAGAAGCCTGTTTTGGTTTGTTCCAGTTGTACTTGTTAATTGCTCCTTTCCACATTTTCCAGAAGACACACAGATGTTCCAAACACTCAAGCATTTGATTCTGGGATATTCCCAGGATTCAGTGAGCTAACCACAAGGCTGTTG
Source organism: Lepus europaeus (assembly GCF_033115175.1). Lineage (NCBI taxonomy): Eukaryota > Metazoa > Chordata > Mammalia > Lagomorpha > Leporidae > Lepus > Lepus europaeus. Next base: position 73,192,095 of record NC_084842.1, read on the forward strand.
TAAAATAGACATATAACAAAATTTTCATCTCCCTCATTTTTAACATTACCCTCCCTAACAGGGTTAAAATCCTTAAGGAGTAGACTTCAGAAATAAACCTTGTGGTTTGAGCAGAGCAGCAGCTCAAGAAAGTTTTATTGAAGATATTCAGTCTAGTTTGAACTCCAGCTGATCCTAATGGTCATGGGAAGCTTTCTACAAGTGGATAACTGGTCAGTGGTAAGAATTTCATTGTCAAGGAATTCAAACTCTTTGCAGCTAAGACTTTACATTAGGATATGCAGAGGTTATAGGATCAATGTGTATAAAATATTTGAGTAGCTTTTCATTTGAACATCTTTTTAGTGGGTAGTCACTTGATATCCTCCCAGGGAAAAACTTGTATGGTCCTTGAACTAAGGGATATTTGCATGCAAACATTTAAGAAGTAATGATCAGGGGCTGGGATGTGATTTTCTGGGGAAAACTTCACTCCATCATCTACTTTGTTTCCTCTGATCCATTCCTACAAGCTATTTATGAGCAGTATATAGAAAGTTGGCACATCAGTTGGAAATGACTTTTTCACCAACAGGATAAAAACAACCACCATAACTCAGATTAAGCCACCACTCTGGCACCAGCAAACCATATCAGAGTACCAGTTGAGTCCTGGCAGCTCCATTTCCGATTCAGCTTCTTGATAATGTGCTGAGAAAGAAGCAGATGATGACCCAAGTACTTGGGTTCCTACCACCCATGTGAGAGACCAGGATGGTGTTCCTGGCCAAGTCTTGGCTGTTGTAGGCATTTGAGGACTGAACCAACAGATCGAAGATCTCTCTCTCTCTCCCTCCAGCCTCCCTCCATCCACATTTCTCTGTCACTGCTGATTTTAAATATTTTTTTAAAGCAATAATTGACGTCAACATCACATATTGTGGACTTAGGAACCTAAGTGAGGTTCAGTGGGCATGGGCATGAGCTTTAATGTTTTGAACTAGTTGCCAAACTTTAAAATTTGAGATTTTTCATTGAATTCTAATTTGGACTTTATCAGAAAAATTGCATCTGATTATATTTGGTCTATATCTCAGGGGGTAATCAAATGACTTGAGTTAAAGATGCTCTCTTTATATGGCGAATGCTATTTCTTTCTTTACTAGACTCCCTTCCAGCCTGATTTACTGATTTACCCACTCTCTAAGCCTGTACACTCCCATTAAACTCTTTGCCCATGGGAAGAGAGGGCCGGGTAGACAAGCTTCGCTCAGTTAGAAGGCTGCTATTTTCTAAAGGAAAATGATGAATGATGCACATTTTTTTTTCCTTGAATGCATCTCTTGGTCCATCTTATCAGTGTGTCAGACTTACAGATATTCAGACCCTGAAACTAAACCTGAATTGGTTTGTGTCAATTCTGAATGCTCTTGAGGGCATAAAGAGCTCTGAATGGATACCCACAGGTCAGTGTATCTTTAATTGAAGAGGAGATAAAGTTCTCTCTCCTCTACTGCATGGACCTCAGATTTTGTTTATTGAGGTTTTCAGAAAAAAAAAACACTCAACTCCCCCACCCCTTTGAAATGGCTTCGAAGCAGTACCCTTTGGGAGATGATCTAATAGGAAGAAACACTGCTCTGAAATATGCAGGTGCAAAGGACAAGATGACTGGTCTAGCTTTGAGAAAGAGACTGTAGCAACCAAAAATAAGTAGGTGTGAACTGTTCAGAAGGACTGTTGCCTACCTCCATCTAATAAATCACAGAAATGCATTACTGATGGAGCTGTATGCTGGACCTAGAGTCTCTGTATAATCTCATGGGAGCGACAGCTAAAAAATGTAGGATACAACTAAATGAATGGTAATTCACAGGCAAGTTACATGAGTCTACTATTATTTTGGGGTTTCTCCGCACCATTACTTTTAAATAAAATGGAGAGGAATGAGTGTTAACATAAGTGTAGAATTACACTACAAGTTTTATTTGTGTGTAGTCCTGCCATTCAGGCAGAAAGGTAATAATGACTTGGCGATCAGACTGGCTCATTGGAGCACAACAGTAGCAAAAAGAAGCCCCAAATGATTTTCACCAAAGAATGAAAAGGAAAGCAAGACTGGCATTTTCACATTCAGCTACATTTCCTCCTCTTAATCTTACTAGATATTATTATTATATATATATTATACCAAAATATTTAAATCATGAATTTATTCATGGAATAAATGAAGACATTTTTAATTTCTTGTGAAACTGAGCATGTGAATTATTGCCTTTCATTTTTTTAGGGTATTCATCAGATTTTTACTTTGATGAAGGCTTCCATATTTCAATCGCTCTGTGATTTCCACCACATCTTCCAAGCCTCAACAGTACAGACTCAGCTTAGAGTGCATTCCTCACCACCAGATACACACAGCAATCCATGAGCATTTGGTGCCCAGGTGCTTTTAAAAAAGGCAAAGGTATCATAGTGACTCAATGAGTCTCTATAAAGCATTTTAATTACTTTTATAGAATCTACAATTCCTTTTACACTCACATTTAATCAGCTTATTTAACTCACACGATTACACTAAAAAGCACAACTGGAACACCCATAAAAAGAAAAGCAGAAACAGATACAACTGGTTCTTCACCAACTTATTCTTCCATTAGTTGTAAGTAGTGTATGCATCAAAGATGGTGAAAACATGAGTCAGTGTGTTTGACAGGAGCAATGGGCTGGGTAACGTGGTTTGAGAGAGCCTTTTCAGTATTCGCTAACACTATAGGAATAAATAAAAGATGTGGTATAATACAGCACCAGTTAGAATGCCTTGAAGTACCTGAAATATAATAGCATACAATTTCTATGTTTCTAAAGAATTTTATGCATATATTTTTTCATAAGAATATAAAATCTACATATCTTTGTTTCCTTTCTACTAAAATATTTGTCATGTTATAAATAACTTTGCTAACTAGAAAATGCCAGAGATACTGTCATCACACCAAATTCTACTCATCCAGCATCTAATTGATGAAATTTTCTTTTACGTGTTAATCTCCCAAAACATGAATATTCTTTTTCTCGGATTTGATTTTCAAGTGTGTCATTCTTTATGCTGTTGCTGTTCCTGGCTAGTCTTTACATCACAGTTCGTGTTTTTTCAACAGCATGTGGGGGTAGAGATAAAGACACAAAGGAATATGGCTATCATCTGACTGCCTTACACAATGCATCTACCACGCTGCTTGCAAAAAGGAGCTCAGGGCAAAAGTACTGATACAGAAATGCAACAGGTACAAATGCAGGTCCCTCGTGCTGTAACATTGGCAACATCAACCAGAGGGCTAACTGTTCCTACTTAGGGAAAAGAGGAATAAAACAGTCCTGACAGTTCCTTGATGGAAGAGAGGAACTAGAATGTGGAAAAACCTTCAGGTGGTTTCAAGTGATGATGATGTAGATGGCATCAGGATCAGATTGGACAAGTCAAGGACCACGGCTGGTCCTTAAATTCACATATTCGGCTTTCTAAAGCACCTCCAGAAACAAATTGTTCTAGTTTATGTGCCAGTATATCCAACTCCAGGTGCAAAACGCAACCTCTCTACTCTCCTCAGCCCATGTCTTACATCCTATCAGTTCTACCTACTCAGATATGTGAATATCTGGCCACATGGTCAAGGTGCTGACTCATCACTTTTAGCACTGCCCTCTGTCTCTCCAGGAGTTTTAAAAGGAGTTGATCGCTACTAATGATTTGCCTGCAGCTTGAACATTATTTAAGTAAATCTGACTTCACATAATAAAATCTTTGGGACCCACACTGAATGATTAAGGTGTTTGCTATCATATCAAGATCATATTTGGCAGAGAAAAAACAGCTATAAGAGAACACTAAACAAAAGAATGTTCAAAGTAAAATGAATGAGTTGGTTAGTGTACATAAAGAAAAAGAACTTAGCTTTGTGTAAATACCATTGAGAGAAAGGCAGCAAATTTCCAGCATGGAACTGCTAGAAGTTCTACATGTCAGCTTTGAAAAAAAATCATTTCTGTTCATGTGCTTTCATCATTTGGTTTGAATTAGAGTGAATTTTTAGATGACTTGGGGAGTGCATTTTCAAATATTAGAATATGTACCTTTATATAAAATAAAATCTATGTAATGATTATTGGTTGTAATATTAATTTTAGATTCCCTATGCATCTATACTCCTATGATTCTGACAGTGATAACAGAAACTGCTCCTTACTGAGAGAAGCACTGTGCTTAGCCCTCTATATTCACCCCCAGCTAGCACCCCCATAATGCCTGCCAACTTAGACATTATTATCATTAAACTGATGAGGTAAAATATCTAGCCCAAGTTATGCAGCAATGATTATTAGAACAAATGCTGAAATCCAGCTTTGTTTGACCAGACAACAATCATATGTTTGTTTTTTTCTTTATGTTCTGTTGTTTCTGATAGATATTTTCCAAGAATTCATTGTGGGAATTCTGAAACAGCTGGGCATAGATGAAAAGGGAGCATGTGCCACAAGAGTATGAGTGCACAGCACCAGCATAAGATGATTTGACTTTTACTGCAGCAGCATTAAGTTACAGAAAGCTTGCCAATTCATACTTGGTAGTATACACGAGCTTCTATAACACTGTTCTGTTGAAAACACAGATAAAAAAGGGTATTTTTTCATATGTAGGATAACATAAAATGCCTTGGAGTTGCAGTGATATACCCCTGAAAAGGAGTGATGTAGCACTGAAAACTGGACTTAGTTAAACAGAGTGAATCTTTTTTTCTTTCTCTGTCTCTATAAACTAGTGAGCCGACTGGTAACCTGATAAATGGGAAATCCTCACTCCCCATGCTCTGGCTTTTAAAACAGGAAGAACGAAGGAAAACAAACAGTCTTTATAAATAAATTAAAATTCTAACTAAAAAGCTAATTATAAGTGTATTTGTTTTGTTGGAGGTAAGGCACATCTATTATCATAAAGATAATTAACTCAGTCTGACAGATCTAATAAAAGGACAAGTTTAGCACTGGCTTAGCCGGAAGCCGAAGGAAAGCAATTTTTATAATTACTAGTTATTGTAACTGGGCTCAGAGAAAATGGTCTGTGATATTTAAACAGTAATGCTAATTTGCATTTAGACCTGCCCTTTTCTCCCAGAAAAGAATAAGTAAAAAACTGGATTGAGTAGGAGATACCTAAACAACTAAGATAGTTTTAAACATATAAAAACACCCAGAATGAAAGTTTCTTCAGCCAAAAACTCAGGAATTTCTATGAGTAGATAATGGATGTCCATTCAAGTAAATGTCTTAGTGATCATCAGACAGTTAAATAAACACCTTAACCCAAACATTCCAATGCAGAAGAGAGAGATATACAATCAACAACTCTTTTTCATTCTCCTGCTGTAGATGTGCATGCTTGCATCTATTATCGACTATCTTTCTGAATTAAGAGGATCAGAAAACGATTTTAAAAAATAAAGTGCATTGCACACCAGCAGACAAGGACATAGACTTTGCAACCTACTGCGTGCCCTGTTAGAAAGATGAGGAAATGAAAGGGAAGGTGGCATGCACAAGAGGTGAATGATTTCTGTTGCCACCTGGCAGCTGCCCTTTAACTAAAGCTTGTCTCAACATTTTGTACCACACTCCTTCCAGCAGCAAAACAAAACAACCTTCGTAAGAGTGGAAGTTACTCTTTAACTGTTCCTATAATAAAGGCTGTAGAAATAAGTAATAGCCAGTGTCAGAAAGTAGGTTCATATTATACTAAGAAAAGCACTTGAAGGTAAAATACCTGTTAGTCCAGAACACATTTTATTATGGTATACAAATATGGTGATTGAATCAGCCCATTACATTTGGTAAATATGTTGCATAATTTCTCCATATTATGCCCCATCCATGCTCCTGATACCAACGTGAATATTTAACCTATCAGCATAACAAATTGTATTATCAATGCTTAACTGAAAAATGTCAACAAAGTATACGGCAAATGGTCTTATTTCCTACAGTAACCGGGCCTCTGACTTCTTGGTTATTTCTTCACATCTTTCTTGGTTTTCCTCCATTTTAAAATGATTTTCTTAGACTATATTTGGGAAAATAATTCTGATACATTCTCTTGTTTACAACTCTGTGCTAAAAAGTATCACTTTTTTAAAAGGAAAAAAGTCAGAGGCAATCCTATGAAGAATGACATCTTTATTTCAACCTTAACAACGCCAACATTCTTCTCCCATCTCCATTTCCATTCATGTCCCATGCCTAACTCTTAATGCTCTGTCCTCAAATATTTACAAGATCATAGTCTTTTAGATACCTGTATGGTATACTTTCAACTGATACTACTTATTAATGAATGGATTTGAGATAGATGCTAAGTACCCATAATTTCAGTTACAGAACAAGAATTTACAAAATAGGCATGGGTAAGCTGTGGAAATCTGTTCCTGAGCTCTTAGGACATCAGAGAATTAAAATATCAATACATTCTATACCACAGTTAGGTACCTCTTAAGGCCACGAACTCTTCTTCTCAACTGCCTTCACACTTCTCAGTGTGGCAGATCTGTGGCATCAGCAATGAGGCTTTAAGAGTTTATGGTAGTAAGGTACTAGATCTTAAAAGGTGGTTTTCAAATAATTTCCCTCTCTTCAGATACGTGTGAGGTAGGCAAATGGGAATTGATTCTGGGTATTTCAAGTTCCATTCCAGGTCATTTCTGGGAATGCACCAGTGCCAATGGAGACTGAAAGATGGGGGGAAGCTGATGGAGTGAATGTCTCCAACATTTCTCCACATACAAGTGGGCAGAGCTTGTATACAGAGAGAGCTTGCATATGCTTCATTTCTTCTGATTGCCTGGGGTCACTGTGTAAAGGCAGGGCTCATCTGTCTGGAACTGGAAGCCAAACTGACTCTTATTTATATAGTCCTAGTTAGGAGTACAGAGCCTTGTGTGACAGGGAAAGTTGCTCAGCAATGAAGTGTGGCAGATCTTTGCATTAAGAGTTCTCGTCCCACTCCCGCAAGTACAGCATAACTGAGAACACATAAACAAAATGACACAGAGTAGGTAGAAGTCAAAATAAGACCAGAACATACTGAAAAGATGTGGCTGGGAGTCTTGATTCTGAGAAATGAGAACACAGTATATTTGGTGCAACGGGCCGTAAGTTGTTTCACAACAAGACATATATGTCAGTCTCCAAGAGTGGAAATGTCAGCAAGTGGGAGAACAGGAGGTTCATATAGGTAAGAAGAGAAGAGTGATAAATTACACACAGAGCCTGACTTTGAAAGACTATGCTGAGTTATGTATTTATTTTTGTCGCTGAATGTAGGATATACATTAATAAGACCTCAAACACTGAATCAAGAAAGAAACACTGCAATCTCAAAGCAAATACCTTTTCTTAAAAATTCCTCTTAGTCACTCATTTGTGTTGCCTAGAAGTGGAGATCTGGAAGAGAAGCAGTGTCACTAAAGCCACTTCACCCCCTTCTCACAGCAGTGCCAGCGGTGGAATGTACAGGCGAGAGGTTTGGTTGTTTTAACTGTGATTCATTCTGTGAAACTGGTCTCAAAAGGCGGGGCAGTACTGCCTACTTTAAGTGTTATAGGAAGGCTGTGTATTTTTATTATTCTCCATAATTTCTCTCAAAACAAGCCTGTTACATGAAGTTGCTCAGAATTAGTGTGCAATTTGTCCTCAGCTTTTAATGCAGGTCAACTTGTGGGTCTTAAAAGATTGACTGTGGCCCTTTAAAAACATTCTCGGAGTTACGGTGCATCATTAATCACAGTAACGGATGCAAACTCTATTGTTTCCTTGCTGACAGTAGCATGTTTTCTTTGCTTATGAATTGATCCCTTAAACATTCCTCATGGGAATATATTTTTTCTTCTAAGGCAAACTGGCTTTAAACTACAAATGTGCTAATCTACCTGTGGGAAGTTCTAGGACTCATTGATTTGTGGGATGCACAGGTATTCACCTACTTTAGATGGAAAACTGAAAGAAGAGACAATTAATTAAGTCCTCCTACAGTTATTTTTCAAAACTGGAACATAAGCAGTGACAGATACACTCCCAAGGCCTCAGAGTTTGAATTTCGTTTAGATAAGCATTTAAAGCCTCACAAATTGAGTTGATTTGAGGATGAACAAAAATATTGTACTGGGGCTAGCATTGTGGTGAGGCAGGTTAAACCACCACCTTCAGTGTCAGCATCTCATTATTAGGATGTAGTCTGGAGTCCTGGCTGCTCCCCTTTGGATCCAGTTCCCTGCTAAGGCATTCCCTCGCACCCACATGGGAGACCCAGGTGGAGCTCCAGGCTCCTGGCTTCAGCCTGGACCAACCCCAGCCACTGTGGCCATTTGAGGAGTGATCCAGCAGATGGAAGATCTCTTCCCCTCCCCTTCCCTTCTTACCTCTCTCTCTTTCAAATCAATAAAATAAATCACTAAAAAAAATGCATTGTATTATGTGGGAGAGTGTTTGGCCTAGCAGTTAAAATGCCAATTAAGATAATCATGGCCCATGTTAATGTACCTAGGTATTGAATAATTGTCTGGAACTCCTTATTCCAACTTCCTGCTGAGGCAAACCCTGAAAATAGTGGTGATTGCTCAAGTAATTGGGTTTCTGTCACCCACATGGAAGAACTGTATTGCATTCTGGCTTCCAGCTTTGGCCCCCACACAGTCTCCTTGCTATGGGCAGCTGGGGAATGAACCAGTGGATGGGAGCTGTCTCTCTGTATCTCTCTCTTTCTCCTTTTCCTCCCCCTTCCATCCTCCTCTTTCCCTCCTTCCCTCTGTCTCTCTGCTTTTAAAGAAACAAATAAATCATATTCTACATTAGGAGAGGTGTATACCATGAAGATACATGTATAATGGTGTGCCTCTTTTTGTGTGATCTCCTCTATTTGGCTGCAAGAATGTCAGAAAAAGGCCATGCCACGCACTCCTCTGTGTGTTGCTCAGTGCTCATCCATCACTTGCCATTGCAGACAAGTCCTCCATACGTTACATCTTCAACAAAACTCTTACCGTTATTCACATATGACCAAACACTGCTTGAGCATCTACTGGGTGTCAGCCCCAGGGTCAGAGAGCTTAATAATAAGTGGAAATCTATAGCCATTACTTAGAGATAAGTGAATAATACATGCAATGCTGATTTTGTTTGGTTTTTTTGTGTGTGTGTGTTTATGCTTTTAATTTTTTTCTCCGGTACTTCATTTTTCCACATTAACTCAAAGAGAATATATGCAATATAAGTCAAAGACACAATTCTAAGAATGAGATTCCATCCCTCTGTTTCTCTCCTTCCTTCCTCCCTTCCTTCTTTTTTGGTTTTGAGATGCCTTATTTTTAATAAACATTATAATCAAGTACTTAATTCTCCACTAAATAAAGAGACTAAAAAGTAAAAAAGATTCTAGTTTAGTAGTAATATAGGGAAGAGCTATAAACAATAATCAACTGGAAATATGACCATTTCATCCATATATAATAACTTTTAAAATAATTACAGACGACTAAAACTATAGCAGCATAACATTCTTCACCATCAGTTTGACAAAGATATACAATAAAGTTTAATAAAAATGTATTTGCAGCAATACTGATACACAAACACAGGAGCTTCTAGGAAAAAACATTCCTACAAATGTACGCTCTGAATTATGCTCCAAATCCTCATTTCATGTAGGCATGGTACAAATATAAAGCAAAATAGATTATTAGAATTATTCATGAAATATTCAGTACAACAAAAATTTGTAAGCATTTTCAAAATGTAAAAGGGCAAAGCTAAGCCTGTTAGTAGCATACCTATTAGACTTCAAAAAAAAAAAAAAGAAGCCCCAGAAGCACCCTTCTAAAATGCATATTTAATTTGTCTATTAAGCGGTTTAGAAACATTCAGTGGGGCCCAGACTCCTCGACAGGGATAACAGGGTCCTCCCACTCTGGATGCTTCTCTTTGGCTCCATGTCTTCATTCTGCTGCCTCTGGACTCCCAGCATCCTGAGCGCCCTCCAGTGCCTTGGACAGGCCAAGTTCTCTCTCTCCTCTGTGCTTTCCTGTACTGCTGCTTTTTGGCCTGGAAGCTCCTTCCCTTCTCACCACATTGTCTAGCTATTAACAACCTGCCCTTCAGGCTCCCTTTTAAACTTCACTCTCTGTAACGTGCCTATTTCTACACCTGAGGTTGATGTATAGAAGTTAGAATAGCCTATGTTTCTACAATCCTAATAATCAATTTATAAGAATGTTGTGTGGGATTCTATCTTCTCTGAAAGATGGGGAGCTCTATGTAGGCAGGATTCTACTCTTAGCAAATTGCATGCTGACTGGTACTTAATATGTACTTAATAAATATTTATTGAAGTACTGAATTAATAGAGAATTAAGTATTTTATCCCCAAATTTCAACAGAATTAGTATGTAACAAAATGTGATACAAATACAGCAAACACATTATTTTTAATGGAAATGGTCATTTTTACTGCTAATGGTGCCATAGTAAAAGAGAACTTTCTGATTAAGTGAAAAGTAATTTTTTTTAAATAATATATTTTGTTCCTTAATACTATAAAACATGGAGTGAATGTCAATAATTCAAGTCTTTGAATATCATCACAAGGATAAGAATTAGAAAAAAAACCACATTCCTTTGTCTTTCAGTTGCCAATTATCAGAAAGAATGTAGTTATCTTTTGTTACTATGTTCAGATAACAGTTGGTAGCTAATTTAAAATATTGATTGATGTAAGAATGGGCTTTTTGTTGAGTTTGTTCCGGTGGGATGGGCAGATGAAAAGCCACAATTCAGCATCTGCAGATCAGTGTTGAAGTCCTTTATATTTCAAATTCTGAGCAAGTCATTTAAATTCTCAGTGTTTTTGTTTTCCTCATTTTTTTGTGGAAAAGGTTACACCATATTCAGTATATCAATCCAATTCAACAAATTTTTAGTTAGCAAATACTCTAATTTCAGATATTATTCCAGGTTCTTGAAATGCATTAGGTATAAATCCAAGTCCCATGGTTGACAGGCCTTACATTTTAGCAGAATTTTCTGGAAACTACTTTGTGGGTGCTGAAGTACACAGGTGTCAAGTACGTTTTATGTCTTCTTACCAGTGTTAGTTGCTAATTTTCATCCATGAGTCTTGTAATCTTAGCAAGTTTAGCTGTGTGAGAGAGACCTAAAGAAACTGCATCTGTGCTGTTTAATAAAAACCTGGTCCTGGTGCCTGAAGAAACTGAATCTATCTCCAAATAATTTAATTCTTTGAATACGTAGAAGATACAGAGCTGAATCTCATTCAGTTGTGTGCATTTGTGAAAAATGCAGTGTCCTTTAATTATAGCATGAGGTCCGAGTAGCGAGTTACCTGACAGCATGATCACAGTACATGGCTGTAGTCATGATCCCTTCTCTGTCAAAGATTCTGTGAGTTATCATCCCACACACTCATGGAAAAACTAAGACACAGAAAATTATAATGCATAATGTGAGTGCTTTACAAAACTCATTGAAAATGTGCATTATGAAAAATGTTCCGAAATATCCTTATCACTTATTGCCATTTTTCTATGAAGTGTTTGGTATACCCTTGTACTACTAAAGTCAAATCAAATCTTGTGTTCATGATTTTTATTTTCTTAACACCAGTATTTTAGAAAACAATGCATTACATTATAAAAGAACAAGAACTCTTGAGACTTCCTAGATTCAATCCTGAGCATGCTAATTGCTGTGACTGGGAGCAAGTTACTTAGAAAACTAAGTAACCTCCTTTCCTCCATACATATATAAGAATATGAGGACAATCATTTCTGTTATTATTATAATAAGAACATTATTCTTATTCATGGTCTTGTAATACAGAAACACAAAGTATTTCTATGTTTGGTATGTGTGTGTGTACATGTGTGTGAGTGTTTGTAATGTCAAGAATATGCTAAGGGGATGGGTATTTGGCCTAACAGTTAAGATACGAGTTGGGATGCTCCCATTCTATTTTGTAGTATCTGAGTTCAACCCAAATCCACTCCTGATTCCAGTTTCCTGCTACACACTCTAGAAGTCAACAAGGGTTAATTCAACTACTTGGGTCCCTGCCAGACACAAATGAGACCTGGATTGAGTCCCTGCTTCAGCCTAGTCTTGCCCTTGCCCTTGCAGGCCTTGGGCAGGTGATCCAGTGGATGAAAGCTGTGTCTGTCTCTGTGTCTCTGCCCCACTGATGAAGAGGGAGAAGAACGAGGAGCAACAGAAGGGTCAGAAGCAGCAGAAGCAAATATACAGAATATGCTTTGAAGTTCGGGGATTTCACAGGGCAAAGAATCACATTAAAACCCAACTGAAGGGGTTGGTGCTGTGGTGTAGCAGGTAAAGCTGTCATCTGCAGTGCCAGCATCCCATATGGGCACCAGTTCAAGTCCCGGCTACTCCACTTCTGATCCCGCCCTCTGCTATGGCCTGGGAAAGCAGTAGAAGATGGATCAAGTTCTTGGGCCCCTGCACCCCCGTGGGAGACCCAGAGGAAGCTCCTGGCTCCTGGCTTCATATCACCCCAGCTCTGGCCATTGCGGCCATTTGGGAAGTGAACCAGTGGATGGAAGACTTCTCCTCTCACTCTGCCTCTGTTGTCTATAACTCTGCCTTTCAAATAAATAAATCTCTAAAAAAATAAAAAACAAAAAAATAAAGCCCAACTGAATGATCACATTGAATCTCCCTACTTCATGCTAGTCACTTTAGTCACTTTCTATAGCTCTCATTAAGTCAGCCCTAAAAGTATGCCCAGCTTCTGATTAGTGGACCAACATATGCCAGCAGATCATGATCAAGGACAAATATTTTAAAGAAGGGCTATTTGAAAAAACAGAAGTACCAAAATGTTTCTCAAGAAGCAATCATACACACAAAAAAAGCAATCACGGCTCATGATAGGGCCTTAAAAGTCCATGTTTTCTATATTTTAGATTCTTTTGTTCTGTGTTTCCAGAGGACAATGGTAAGTACGAGTTGAGGAAGAAGAAAAGGGCAGAATGGATTTTTAATGTTCTTATAAAGTTATTTTAGTTTGAAAGTAACATGCAAAGACATATAATTAAACAAAACGACTACCTCCCCCTGCCCCCATGTGCATGTCCTGTCTTTCTTATTCATCTGAGATGAGCACCATTTCAGCCTAGGTTATATTCTGTCAAAAGTGTCTACATATGCTTATACAGGGGTAGGGAACCTTTTTTCTGCCAAGGGTCATTTGGATATTTATATCATTTGCAGGCAGCACATAATAATCAACCTAAAACTTAGCCTGCTATAAATCTGTTAAGCTTCAAGTTTTGCCTGTGTCAGACCAAATGATTTCACCAGCCTCATATAGACTGTGGGCTGGATGTTACCCACCCTTGATCTACAGAAAGGATTGTCATTGATTATAATTACAACTATAGAGTCTGTCTGTCTGTCTATCTATATCACATTGAAATTTCTTTTCTCTCTTAAAATTGTTACCAGTGTCAGCAAATATGGGGTGAACTCATAATAAATGCCTAACATTTCACAGTACAGGTTTACTGCAATTACTACACCTCTCTGTTGATGAACATTCAGGTTAGTTCCAAGTTTCCATATTGTTGTTTGATTTGGTTTATTTGTTTAGCACTTCCCTATGAGCAATGAAAATCCATACCTATGCTTATATACCAGTAATTTCATTCTCTTATTCCTGTGGTATACATTCTTCAAAAATAGAGATCTAGTAGTAATGTACCTTCTTAATTATAAAAGTCGTTGGAAAATTACTTTTCTTCAATATTCAAAGCAAGTCATTCTCTAGCCAGCAATGTATGAGACAGTGCATGTGCCCATAAATTATAGCCAACCAAATATAAGTGAAATATAGCATCGCACTATTAATTGAATTTGTATTGCCCTACCTCTAGGAAGTCTAAATATTGATTAAAGAAACTTATGAAAAGAATCTGTTAAAAATTTCCTTAATATAATCATCTTCAAAAATTTAAGGATTTTTTCAGATATAATTTAGATTTACAGATAGCTGCAAAAACAGTACAGAGAACAGCTGTGTACTCTTCAGCCAGCTTCCACTAACATAAGCCCTGAGCCTTGGTTGGAAATTAACCCTGGGGCGGGTGCTGTGGAATAGCAGGTAAAGCTGCCACCTGCAGCGCCAGGATCCCATATGGGCACCGGTTCTAGTCAGGGCTGCTCCTGTTCCAATCCATCTCTCTGCTATGGACTGGGAAAGCAGTAGAAGATGGCCCAAGCCCTAGGGCCCCTGCACCCACATGGGAGACCCAGAAGAATCTCCTGGCTCCTGGCTCCTAATTAGCACAGCTCCAGCAATTGTGGCCATCTGGGGAGTGAACCAGCAGATGGAAGACCTCTCTCTCTCTTTTTTTCTCTGCCTCTCCTTCTCTCTTTTGTGTAACTCTGACTTGCAAGTAAAATAAATAAATCCTTAAAAAAAAAAAGAAATTAACCCTGATACAATACTACTAGCTACACTACAGGCTTTATTTGCATTTTGCCATTTTGTGATTATTGAAAAATCCAGTCCATAATTCCACTTTGCAGTTAGCATACTCTTAGTCTTCTCTTATCTGGGGTAATTCCAAAGTCTCTCCAGGATCATGGCATGTTGAAGAATACGGTAATTTACTTTGTAAAATATCCCTCCATTTGGTCCTGTCTGATATTTACTCATGACTAAAATGAGGTTTTATATCTTGGAGAGGAATATCAATTCCCATATATCATCATATCAGAGGACATATTTGGTCAATATATATTACTGATTATGTGAACATTGTTTACTTAGTCAAGGTAATGACTGCCAAGATTTTACATGTACATTTACTATTTTTTACTTTGTTAGCAATAAATATTTTGAGCAATATAACCTGAGACAACGAAAATATTCTGTATCTGTTGCTAATTTTAATAACCATTGGAGAATAATGCCGCTGGCAATTATTAATGCTGTATTCTAATGGTAACTTGGTTTCTTATTTCGTCAACATTTACTAATGGAAACTATTTCACAGTAAAGAGTTCTTCCTTCTGCCTCTTCAATTATTTATTAGTTTGTTCGTATCAGTTTGGAATCTTTGATGAGTACTTTCTTCCTTTAAATTTATTCCAATGTGATCATTATCTATTTTTTGCACAAATTGTTCCACCTTAAGACATTGAAAACTCCTTCAGGTTGTCTCCTGTGCTCCTTTGACATGCCAAATATTTTTTATGCACATTAAGACACATTAGGGTTATTTACTATTGTTACTGCCCCATACCTATAATCCAGCATTTCGTTAAGGAATCTTTTCACTGGAAAATGATACTTAGGAATCAATATCTGGACATTAGATATACTCAGCACTACCAGATGTGCCATCATTTTATCACTCATAGTAGAGAGAACTGGGATACACATGCATGCCTCAGTATTCTCAATTTTATCCAAGTTATCAAATTTGTGAGTGCAGAGTTATGCATATTTTATTCTTTTTTTATAGCTCATGGCCCCAGTAGTGATGATCCTTTTTTATTTGATATTAGTAATTTGTGTTATATTTTCTCCTTGTTAACCTACTTATCAATTTCATTATATTTTCTAAATCCAAAAGCAACAACCAGTTTTAGGTTTCATTGACTCTCAACTGGTTTACTATTTTTAATTTTATTAATTCTCATTCTAAATTTTAATGTTTGTTCTACCTTATTTGTTTTAGATTTAATTAACTCATCTGAGTTTCCTGAGGTGCAAGAGTAGATTATTCTGGCTCCTAAATATAGACTTTACAACCATAAAACCCTTAGAGGAAAATACAGGGGCAAGTTTTCACAATCTTGGATTTAGCAAAGGATTCTTTTAAATGACATCAAAATCACAAGAACAGGGGAAAATAGATAAACTGAACTTCAGAAAAAATATGTATAGGGCATATTTTATGTAAGGCACTTGAGCATCCACAGATTTCAATATACAACAAGAGAATCCTAGTATCAATCTGTCAAAAATTGAAAACTTTTGTGTTGCAAATGACACCTTCAAAAATTAAAAAAAGAAATCCCTCAGAATCTATGAAACATTTACAAATCATATCTTATATCTATAGTAAATACTATGGTTTTTTATAAGGATCATAGAAAAGTGGAATTGAAAGAAATTTTTTGATTCTAAAAATTGAAATCCATGCATAGTTTTTTCATCATATATTTTCCATGAACTGTTCTGGAGACCTAATATATACCACTCAGTAACAGAAGGACAAAGACTCAGTTAACAAATGATCAAAAGATTTGAATAGATTTTTCTTCAAGTGGACAATATGTGCATGAGTTATCAAGGCAACTCAAATCAAAATCACTTCATATCCACTAGAATGGCAAGAAACCAAAAGACAGATAATAACATTGGCAAGAATAAGAAATAGAATTTGAATACACTGCTGTTGGAAATACAAAATGCTAACGACATTGTGGAAACAGTCTGGCAGTTCTTCAAGTAAACAGAGTGACCATGTGACTCAGTAAATGCATTACTACATATATTCCCAAGAGAAAGAAAACAAATGCCTACACAGTCAGTCATGAGTATTTATACCGGCATCATAGATAAGATTCTAGCAGCCAGAAGATGAAACCAACTCAAATGCCCATCTACATACAAACGGGTAATCAAACTGGAATAGCCACACAATGAAATAGTATTCAGTCATAAAAAAGGACTGAATGATGAGTCTTGAAAACATTGTGTTAAGGGAAAGAAACCACCCAACAAAGTCCACCTAGTTTATGATTCTCTGCATACAAAAATCCAAAACACTCAAAACTATAGATACAGAAAGTAAGTGCACTGTTGCTTAGTGCTGGGGGTGGGAGGGGCAAGATGGGAGGACAGGGAGGTGATAGCTAAAGGATATAGTGTTTCCTTTGGAGGTGATAAAAGTGGTGAAAAATAAACTATGGTGATGGCTCTACATACATGTGAATAAACAAAATAACTTGAATTTTTAATGGATCATATGGCATATGAATTGTCTATCACTAAAGCTGTTTTTAAAATGTTTTATCTTTTTAATATATGTATTCAAATGTATAATTTTCCTTCTAAACTCTGCTTTTGTTGCATCCATGTATCTTGACAAATTATTAGTTAAATTTTAATTTAGTAAGATATTTAAAAATTTCTATGAACTGTGTTATTTAGAAGTATGTTGTTTGAGTACTGGAATGTTTTACAGTTATTTTACTCATCTCTAATTCAATTCCATTGTTTTCTTAACAGTTGTCATGATTTCCCTTGTTTTTAAAATTCAGTAAGATGTATTTTATGGCACATAATGTCATCTGAGAGTGACAAAATGTGTATTCTGTTGTTGTTGGATGAAATTTTCTATCAAATACATCCAGTTGCTTATTTCTTCTGTTGTTTTCAACTAAGTTCTGATTTTCTGCTACTGAATTAATGGAAGACAAATGTTGAAGTCTCCAATGACAATATTGAAATTGTCTTTCTTGCTGCATTTCTATCAGAATTTTC
The DNA here is from genome assembly GCF_033115175.1 of Lepus europaeus. Lineage (NCBI taxonomy): Eukaryota > Metazoa > Chordata > Mammalia > Lagomorpha > Leporidae > Lepus > Lepus europaeus. The sequence goes on from NC_084842.1 coordinate 73,209,706, forward strand.
ATTCTATACCTAATGACTTATTTGTAGGTGCATACACTTTAAGGATTCTTTATGAAAATATTAGAATCAGTTTTCCACAAGCTGTAATGGAATACACTGTCACTGTTTTTAATTTGCCCACACTGTTATCTGTTCCATCAAACTAAAAACCATATAAATGTTTTATTTTACATTTGTTTGGTACTTTCCTCACATACATGCTCTCTTTATATAGATCTGAGTTTTGAGCCTATATCACATTCTTTCTCTGAAGAACTTATTTTTACTTTCCTTACAAGGAAGACCTACTGGAAAAAAATTCCCATGGTTTTTGTTTGCCTAAAAATGCCTTTATTTCTCTTTCACCTTTGAAGTATAACTTCGCCAGATACAGAATTCCAGGCTGGTGTTCTTTTTCTTTTTTTCTTTTTTTTAATACTTTATATCATAGTCCACTTTCTGATTACTGGTTTGGCTTCCGAAAAGCCTAATTTAATTCTTATCCTCACATCTCACAGATAAGGTGGCTTTATTCTCTGACTTATTTTGAGATTTTTCATTGTCTTTGCCTTTGAAGTTTGAATGTGATATGTTTAGGTGTAGTTTTTTTTTTCTTTTTTGGTATTTACCCTATTTTGTATTCTCTGAGCTTCCTGAGGATGTGGTTTGGTTTATTAAATTAATTTTGGAAAATCTTTAACTGTTATTACTTCTAATACTTCTTGTGTTTCTTTCTCTTCTCCTTCTTGTATTCCTGAATTCTGTATAGCTTTCATAAGTATCCCAAAGTTCTTTGATATTCTATTTCATCCTTTTCATTCTTTTGTTTTCTCTTTGCATTTCACTTTCATAAGTTTCTATTCAACCTTAGGAGGTATAGAATATGTCAACTATGGCAATGTTATCATATAAGTGAATGCATATTTACAAATTCAAACAACTGTATACATTAAATAAATGTAGTTTTTTTTTTTAAGATTTATTTTATTTATTTGAAAGACAGAGTTACAGAGAGAGGCCAAGACAGAGAAAGAGGTCTTCCATCTGCTGGTTCACTCCCCAGATGGCCTCAATGGCTGGAGCTGTGTCGATCCAAAGCCAGGAGCTTCTGGGTCTCCCACATCGGTGCAGGGGCTCAAAGACTTGAGCCATCTTCTACTTCTTTCCCAGCCATAGCAAAGAGCTGGCTTGGAAGAGAAGCAGCCAGGACTAGGACCAGCATCCAAATGGGATGCTGGTGCTTCAGGCCAGGGCTTTAACCCACTGCGCCACTGTGCCACAGGGCCAGCCCCGTAAGTGCCCCATAAGTGCAGTTCTTAAAGCTATATCAACTATAATTCAATGCAACCGTTTAAAAAACCTCTCCCTTCTATTCCAAGTCTCCTTGAAGTTTTAAAAATCACGAATGGGTATTGGATTTTGTCAAGTTATATTTCTACATCAGATAAGAAGACAGAACTGTTTTCCTTCATCCATCAGTTAAACCTACAAAGGTTGTTGATTACTTGTTGGATTCTTACCCAGCATCCCTGGAATCAACCATACTTTCTCAGCACATATTATCTCTTTTTACATACTTTTGGATTGAGTTGACTACTTACATTTTACTGGAAGATCTCAATGGCTGCCTTCAGGAAGAATACTGTTCTGTGATTTCCTTATAATGATTTTTTTTTTGACAGGCAGAGTGGACAGTGAGACAGAGAGAGAGACAGAGAGAAAGGTCTTCCTTTTTCTGTTGGTTTACCCCCCTAATGGCCACTGCGGCCGGTGCGCTTTAGCCTGATCCGAAGGCCAGGTACTTCTCCTGGTCTCCCATGTGGGTGCAGGGCCCAAGCACCTGGGCCATCATCCACTGCACTCTCGGGCCACAGCAGAGAGCTGGACTAGAGGAGGAGCAATCGGGACAGAATCCAGCACCCCAACCGGGACTAGAACCCTGGGTGCCGGCGCCGCACGCAGAGGATTAGCCTATTGAGCCGCGGTGCCGGCCCCCTTATAATGATTTTATCTGAAATTAATAATAGAGTGACACAGGTTCATAAAAAGGAGAAATGCTCCCTCCTATTTTCTAGAAGGTTTTGTAGAATCAGTTTTACATTTTTTCATAGATATTTAGTAGAATACACAGAGAAAAGATCTAGTAAGGCAGTTTCCTCTTTGGAAAAGTTTTAAATGTTAATTCAGCTTATTTAGTTGATACAGCATTATTCTGATGTCTATTTTTTTCTAGATGGAGTTTTGATATTTTGTGACTTTGGAGACATTGGTGTTTTACTCTAAGTTGCAAATGTATAGAAATAGGTCCTGTATTATTTCCTTAATCCTGTTAAACTCTGTGGGGTTGGTATTATGAGTGATTCCTTTTATTCCTTTAATCCTGTGAGTGTCTACAGGATATGTAGCAATACCCTCCCTTTCAATTCTGATATGGCAAATTTTGTCTCCTCACTTATTTTCTTAATGTGGCTATAAATTTCCTAATTTTATGATTTTTTTCATTAATTTTATCCAATGTCTGATTTTTAATTTATTAATATTTAGTTTATTTTCATTATTTTTAGTATTTTAGTATTATTTTCATTCTTTGCTTGTGGTACATTTAATTTATTATTTAGTTTGTTCTTTTCCTAGTTTCTTAAGACCAAATCTTGGATTAATTGATAATTTTTCTATTCTAATATAAATACTTAGTGCCATAAATTTTACAGTAAGCATTCAATTAGCAGCATACCATCAACATATTTTCATTTTTATTGGATACAAGATAATTTTCAATTTCCTTTGAAATGTACTATTTGATTCATGTATTGTTTAATTCCCAAGTACTAGGAAAATTTCCAGCTATTTTTCTGTTCTGTATTTCTAATTTCATTCCAATATGGTCAATGAGCAGACATAGTAATATTTCTAGTCTTCAAATTTGTTCAGGTCTGTCTTGTGGCCTAAAATGTAGTTTGCCATGATAAGTGTTCTATGTGTACTTGAAAATTATGTGTTTTATGTTTTGGGGTACTTAATGTTATTTAAGATAATTTTTGCTTTGAATTCTACTTCATATATCAATACAATGACTTTCTTTTGGTTAGTGTTTTTATGATATATCCTTCTCTCTTTTTGTTTTCAACTTCCTTATTTATAGTTAAAAATTGATTCAAATAAATATCCTTCAAAAACTATTTTAGTTTACCATTTCAACTAAAGTACTTATCTGATTTATTTTCATATGATTTAGTGGTATAGTCTTGTTTTGTTATCTTTCAAACTGATAGCTGGGGCTGGCTCTGTGGCATAGCTGGTGAGGCCACTGCCTGCAGTGCCAGCATCCCATATGGGTGCCAATATGAGTCTCAGCTGCCCCACTTCCAATCCAGCTCTCTGCTGTGGCCTGGGAAAGCAGTGGAGGATGGCCTAGGTCATTGGGCCCCTGCATCCATGTGGGAAGACCCAGAGAAGGCTCCTGGCTCCGGATTGGCACAGCTCCAGCTGTTGTGGCCAACTGGGGAGTGAACCAGTAGATGGAGGACTTTTCTCTCTACCTCCCTTCTCTCTCTGTAATTCTGACTTTCAAAGAAAACAAATTGATAGCCAATGTCACTATCAATACTCGTAAAGTATTATTTCCCCAGTGAAGGTACTAGCATGCATTTTACACATTAATTTTGTGTATTTATGTATATTCAAGCTAGTTTAAGTTATTTCTTACCTAGTTTCACTGATATATCCTTTCTGTTCTTTGATGTTCTATTATATTTTTTAGATTTTCCAGTTATTCTTCAACTTATTTTGTAAAGAAATTTACTTTTAAAAGCTTGTCACCAGAAAAAATCTATAATCAGAATCCCTCACACTTACACCCAAAATCATTCAGTTGTAAAATACCTCTCCCTTCTAAACTGAGATAATCCCTTACCTTAACAAAAAAGACTCCCAGAGAAGAATGTTATCTGTTATGTTTCATACTTACATTCCCTTGTTAGCCAAAATGTAAAACTAAAACATAAGTAGTTATGCTGGTTGTCATTTATTTTGTCAAATTTCAATTGTGAAAATTATGAGATTTTCATTATGATATAATTATTCAGGAACCAAGATCATAATACACTTTCATCTATAGTTTATCTCATTTGGTGGTATAGTAGTAAATTGTATTCTGTATTCAGACATGTGTGAAGTTCTTCGGAGGCACAAAAGTATATATAGCACACAACTGTTTTTGAAATCTAGTTAGGTGGCCAACATAGTACCATTTATCAGCAAGATAAAGCAGTAAATGTCAGGCATCCAATGAGTGATTTAATTTATTAAAGCTTGAGAGGGGTGATGCTCAGAAGAAATGATTTAAAGAGTCAAGAACTTCTGGCACTTGCATAACAAATATGTTTACCTAATCTTTTAACTACCCTGTGACTGAGAGTTAATATCCAAAATATAATTGAAGCAATGGAGGTAAAGAAAGGATGGGTCTCATGGACTATGAGTTGGGACTACGGCTGCTTCATATGGTAGACTGATAATAAGAATGAATGCTGTGGGACCTTATTTGGTCATAGGGTATAAACATAATTAGTTAGGGTTAGTTTATAGTGAAGAAAGGGGCTCCATAATCCAATATAACACTGCCATATACTTTATATTCAATGGGAACAATTATAACTATTTTAAAACCTTTGAAAACTTTTGTCAAAACATTAAAAAGTCTTTCACTATATATTATAAATGGAGATATAAGAGCTCAAAAAAGCTAATAGTACACTGCAATTTAAAATATTGAAAGATTAAGAATTGGGGTAATTTGTTCTATCATAATTAGTTCAAACAACAATTTCCTTCTTGTCATACTACTTAAAATACAAACCAGACATCTTGTCTATGCTTTGGCAGTTCGCTATACACACTTCAAAGTACAGAGCACCTTCCAAAACTATATTTCTCACACTTTCAACATTTTACAATATTTTAACTTCCTTTGACTTGATGTTTTTGTTAGAATTACTTAAGTGGGTTATAGTCATCCTACTTTTGTCATGACCCCATTTTCCATGTTTGCTTAAAAGTTCACCTTCAACAATTTCCTCCAGCTCCAATTTGTACATTTTCAATGTTCAATGTTTTACCCTGTTATTTTTCAAAAACTCATTGACATTTGATTCGAACTGTACTGCCAATGTTACTATTTTTCATTTCTTTATGTATTTTTTTATTTGCTGGCCAATGCTATATTTTACTGATCCACTTTCGTAAAATGCCAAATGCTATGGCCTGGATGTTTCTGTCCTTTCCAGAATTCACAAGCTGAGGCCTAAATCTCTAGTGTGATGATGGTCGTTGGAGTTCAGGTCTCCAGGAAAGGATTAGGTCATGAGGGTACACCTCTCATCTAAGAGATTCCTGCCTTCAAGAGGGGAAACCCAAGAGATGGGATCTTCGGTTTCTCTACACTGTTAAGATACAAGAAAGTAGCAATCCCCATGTGGGAGACCAGGGAGAAGCTCCTTGCTTCTGGCTTCAGCCTGGTTCAGCTCTGGCTGTTACAGCCATTTGGGGAGTAAACCAGCAGATGGAAGATCTCTTTTTATATATCTATCTGTGCTTGACAAGTAAATACATAATTTTTTTAAAAAAAGTTACATAATAGAGGACAAGATGAGAGGAGGAGGTGAATGTATAGGATAGTGGTTCTTAAAGTATAGCCATCAAACCAGGAACTCAGGCATTACTTCAGAACTTGTTAGAGATGCAGATTTCAGACCCCACTGAAGACCAGTGGAAATGGGGCCTAGTCATATATGGTTTAATAAGGTCTCCAGGTGACTATCCTATTAAAATTTTAGGACTTACTGAAGTAGAGGATATTGAATAACATATAGAATGGGGTATGCCTCTTATTTTAAAAATCTAAGATAACTTTGCAAAAATTCTTTGATGTTCTATGAATCAGAATTGTCTCTGGGGTTGGCTGCTATGGAGATAGGCTCTTGAATTTTTACAGTAAGTTGAAATAAAACTAATGAGTGAACTCAACATGATATTCTTAAATCTGTATTGCTTAGAACATGGATGAATATAGTAAACAGGGAAAAGTAACCAACAGGCCACAATAATCACAGGATCAGTAACAGGCAGAACAAAGCTTAAAGCTAACGTCTTCTTGGCTCAACATTCCATGTTTTCTAAATTCTGTCTCTGTTTATTACTCATGATTTCAGGGAATAACCATACTATAATCAAGAATGTATTCATGAATTCCTGATCCAATTTCACTAGTTAATGTGTGTGTGTCCTTGGGGAAAATACCTATTTCATGCCATTGTTGAAAGGATTAAACAGTGATAATGTAGATCAAGTTCTTAGTTCAATGACTTAAACTTTTAAAAAGATTTATTTATTTATTTGAAAGTCAGAGTTACACACAGAGAGAAGGAGAGGCAGAGAGAGAAAGGTATTCCATCCACTGTTAAATTCCCCCAATTGGCCGCAATAGCCAGAGCTGCACCAGTCTGAAGCCAGGAGCCATAAGCTTCTTCCAGTTCTCCAACTCAGATGAAGGGGCCCAAAGACTTGGGCCATCCTCCACTGCTTTCCCAGGCCATAGCAGAGAGCTGGATCAAAGTGGAGCAGCCAGGACTTGAACTGGTGCCCATATGGCATGCCGGCACTGCAGGTGGCAGCTTTACCCACTACGCCATAGTGCCAGCCCCAATAACTTAAATTTAATAACTCAATTTTCTGTCTTATTACCAATTTTTCAGTCACAGTTGTAAATAATCTTAATAATTTAAAATAGTAGGAGACTGTTTAGTTTGTTGGTAAAGTCCAACATCCTGAAATTGTTAGAGAATACTGCACATACTACCATGCAATTTGTTGAATGAATGGTCCTTCCCACTATCAAAGCATCTATGGCTGAACAAAGTACCATCTCCTTATTGTTGGATGTCTCTCAATATGCCTCTACTACTCCTAAAGCAATAAAGGCCTCTCTGTCGCTGAATTTACCCACTGAAACTGGGTAAATTATAAAGGTTAGAAATTTATTTTCTCAGCCTTCTAAAGGGTGAGAAGTCCAAGTTCAGGTTGCCAGCTAGTTCCTTTTTCAGGTGACAGTTGCATCCTCCAGAAAGAACACTGTCAGAGGTAAGAAGATCAAGGGAGCCTGATGCTATATGAAGGCTTTTAGTCCTTTAGCTCTAATCGTCTTGTAAAGGCTACATCCGTTATTACCATCCCCATTGGCCATTTAATTTCAAATCCTAAATTTTCTAACACAGCATGCTCTTTCAGCTACACAAAGGCAAGAAACTCAACTCTGAACAGTGAGGTGTGAGTGAAAATAATGTGTGCAAGCCCTGAACATATCCTGTCTTTCACTTTTTACAATAGCTAAAACATGGAGTTGCTGTGGTACCATCTTAATTTATCCCCCTCAATAGCAGACACACACAGTTGATGAGGTGCCATCTTGGCTCACCCTGCAACACAAGGTGACAGAAACACACAGTTGGTGAGGTCCCATCTTGGTTCACTTTTTACCCGAGCTGACTCAATGGAGTCCATCTTGGAGCATGTAGTTGTGGACAGCCTCAGTTTTCTTGATGAGCTAAGAGAGAGATGGCCCCTGTACATCTGATGATATTTGAGAACAGAGATGCCATACCATTTTGGACTTTGATGCATGAAAGTTAGAGCCAGTCAGTGTGTTAAAGCTCTTCTAGGTGCTAGCCCCATGCACCTAGATTTACAATCACGAGTCTACTTAGCCATGCTAAGGTGTCATCATCATTCTAGTCTCTTAGTTTCCCAAACTTTTCCTTCTTTGAAGTCCAAGCCATGGCTGCAATTTTTTAGGTCCTCATTCAAAGTCCTCATTTTTCATAAAGAAATCCAAAAGAATTTCAAAGTATCAGAATTATAAATCCAGATGAAAAATTATATTTCCATGGAGTGTGTTAAGGTCTAACTTTTGTCTCAGTTTAGTTTGAGCCTCTGGATGAACTCAGTGGAAGCACTCTTCTTAGAGAAGTCTATCTCAAGTTCAAGAGCACAGCATTATGCAACATGGGGTCAAGACGACATATTCAGGGTGAAATGTAAATCACAGACAAGATAGGAAGGAAAGACTGTAACTAGCAAAGTGCCAGGGTGAACATAGGAAAGGGTCAGAAGTTGGGAGAATCAATGCAAATTAGGGAGTGGAGAGAGAAATAGATCCAGGAAAGTGGTACAGGAATAACGCTATAAAAATTTGATGCCCTATGGTGCTCACTGCATGGTGCTAAGCCTTGCAGGATTGAAAAATTTTTCTTGCATGCATTTTAAATGCTTTGATTTGTACTTAATGACAGGGAACTTGTATATGCCACTCAGTAAAGATGGATTTGTCCAAGGCCCTGCTAAATCAATGCATATTCACTGAAATCTCTTGTCATTGTTCTGTCAGAGAAAGCTCTGCATCTATTCTGCCACATGGAGATGTGGCTAGTCTGTGTCTGTGTTTGTAACCAGCTGGGACTTCTACTGGCTTCATTATGCCATTTATTTTATCAGTAGACAGTTTTCCTCTAGTCTTTGTTTTCCTTGGTGGAAGTTATGCTCCTTTTGTTTGTGTTATAATAGAGAACAAGTCATTTCCTTTTCAACATTAACAATCCCATCAGTCATGCACTTTGACTTATAATTTTGAGTGCCTTTCAGCACTTTTAGGACTGAGAAAAGATGACATTATTCTGAGCCACAACATTATGGGAGCAAGAAATTCCCTCAAGAGGTCATATAATCCAATCCTCTGACTCCAATTGAACATCAGCTTTTGAAGAGACCATCACTTACAGATAAAATCTTCCTCTTTGCTTTACATTCACATGACATTGATGGGGGCAACATTTTCTGTGAGACTTGAGGAAGAGAAAATGGCTCTTTTCAAGCCAAAGAATATCACCTCTCCCTTCTACCAGGATTTACAACCTGGCGAAGAAACTGGTAAACTGATAATCTCTGTAAGTCACTGTCCTGACTCTCTGATATCTGAAGGTGTAGGTTGGAGTATTTGTTTTCTCTTGATGCATGGTAAATTATGACAACACTTGCAGCTTAAAACAACACACATTACTATCTGACAGCTTCTATGAGTCATGTCTGGATCTAAATGATTTGGGACTTCTGCTTAGAGTCTAGCTAGGTTGAAAGCCAGGCACGAGCCAAGGCTGTGACCAGATCTGAGGCTACAGATCCTCTCCCAAGCTACTGGTTGCTGAAAGTTCTCAGCTGAAGACCTGAGATCCCCTGTTTTTGCTGTCTATCACTTGGGGACAGGTCTTATCTCCCTAAGAAGTTGCCCAGCAGTATCTGCATGTGATCTTCTCTACAACATGGCATATTACTTTTTAAGGTAAAAAAAAAAAAAAGTATCTACTTCTGCTTCCGATCCTTATTTTCTTTAGGAGATACCTCATTAGGTTAGACCAACTCAGGATAATTATCCCTGTGATGAACGTAAAGCCACCAGATTAGCCATCTTAATTACCTTTGTTGTATCTTTGTACCTTCAGATTCTTTTTTTTTAATTAAACTTTTATTTAATGAATATAAATTTCCAAAGTATAGCTTATGGGTTACAATGGCTTCCCCCCTCCCATAACTTCCCTCCCGCCCGCAACCCTCCCCTTTCCCGCTCCCTTTCCCTTTCCATTCATGTAAAGATTCATTTTCAATTCTCTTTGTATACAGAAGATCAGTTTAGTATATATTAGGTAAAGATTTCAAGACATATGGGATATAGTGGAATAAGAAATCATAGCCATCTTAGAATTTTCTACTGCTTTAGATAGTTTTATCATAGTTGGGACACACCAATCCATTCTGTAAGCTTTCAGTGCTTATAATATACCTTCAAATACACAAGCATAAAACAATATGAATTGTTTTACAAATTGTATTACAAATAAACCAGTGTAAAGCAATACAAATTGTTGTGAGTTTAAGGTGCAATGAGTGGGGGCAGGTGCTGTGGCATAGTGGGCTAAGCCTCCACTTGCAGTACTGGCATCCCATATGGGCATGGGTTCAAGTCCTGGCTGCTCCTCTTCTGATCCAGCTTTCTGTTTATGGCCTGGGAAAGCAGTTGAAGCTGTCCCAGGTGATTGAGCCACTGTACATGTGGGAGACTTGGAAGAAGCTCCTGGCTCTTGGCTTCGAATTGGCTCAGCTCTGGCCATTGTAGCCATTTGGGGAGTGAACCATTGGATGGAAGACCTTTCTCTCTGTCTTTCCCTCTGTCTGTAACTCTACCTCTCAAATGAATAAATAAAATCTTAAAATTGAAAAGATGCAATGGGGTTGAACTCAGCTTGGCAGTTCTGATCATCTCAGCTAGAATTACACAAATGCAGTGAACTCTTAGCCTTGGAGTTTCTGGGTCCTAAATGGGATGACTTGCTTTTCTTAAGGTTGACTGGGATAAGAAGTACAACTAGCCCACGTTTCTTCATATTTTAGTAGGCTTTCTCTGCTTTTCTTTTTCTTTTTCACAAGGCAGCTCATCTCCAATAGCAACAAAAAGAGTGGAAAACATATTTCAATGTCTGATTAAAATAATGAATCTTCAAAAAGTGCAAGAAAGATGCATATTACAGAAAAAATAAGCATGGTTTAAAAATAATTTGTACCAAAATAAACATTTCATTTTTAATTTTTTTTAAAGATTCATTAATTTAGAAAGTCAGAGACTGAGAGAGGGAGAGAGATCTCTTCCATCTACTGGTTCATTCCCCAGTTGGCTATAATGGACAATATGGGCAAAGCTGAAGCCAGTAGCCAGGAGCTTTATCCAGATCGCTTATGTGGGTGGCAGGGGCCATCTTCCGCTGCTTTTCCCAGGCCATTATCAGGGAGCTAAATAGGAAGTGGAAAAGCCAGGACATGAACCAGCACCAATATGGAATGCCAGCATTTCAGGTGGTTTCCTTTACCCTGTATGCTGCAATGTTGGCCCCACACCTTTAAAAAAAAAAGATTTATTTACTTAATTATTTACTTATTTGAAAAGCAGAGTAACAAAGAAAAAGAAGAAGAAAAAGGAGGAGGAGAGAAGAAAAATGGAGAGAGAGAGAGACAGAGAGACAGAGTGTGTGTTTGTGTGGGGTAAGAGAGATTTTCCACCTCTAGTTCACTCCCCTATTGGCTGCAACAGCCAGGTCTGATCCAGGCTGAAGCCAGAAGAAAAGAACTCTGGGTTTCCACATGGGTTGCTGGGGTCCCAAGCAAGTGGGCAATCTTCTACCACCTTCCCAGGCACATTATCACCAAGACGTTAAGAACAACCAGGACTGAAACAAGCGCTCCAATAAATGCGAGTGACACAAACAGCTGCATAATCTGCTTGTGTCACAATGCCAGCCCCTAAACTTATTCTTGATTCTATTTTTTCTACACAGTTTTTGAAATACGGTTGTATAATATTTGCTAGTGTCCTTTTGGTCAGAGTAAGTTACATGCCCAAGCCACGATTCAGTTGGGGAAATATATCTCAACAGTAAGAGTTCAAAGATATTGCAGTCACTTGTAAATCTGCCAGACCTCCAAAAATCAAAAGTCATTCAAAGAACACTGGGAACAAAAATATAACACGAATGCAGGATCATGTTCATATTTCATGACACACATATATACTTCCCTTCTACAAAGAAAATGATCATCCTAGAATTTATCTAAATAGCAATTTTAGTTCATCTTTTAAAATCAGAACGTGTATTCTGAAGTTCAGATTTTCTGGTGTGTTTCTCAGTTTCTATCATTCTCTTGGTTTCTCTTAAAAAACAAGTTTTCTTGAAAATGCAATACTAAAACAGACAAATCACTGCTTCTCTGTTACCTCATGAAAGATTTTGTGAGTACATGCAACTGCATGACCCTTTCTCATTTCAGCTTCATTAACAATTAGGCTGTACAATTAGAATATATAATTTGACTCAATTATAGTCAAAAACTAACCAGACTAGTATCTCATTTCTGATGACACTGATGCCTTCAGCATTAAAAGAAAATTCACAAATGACTCAGCAAATTTGATAGCAATGCAGGCAGCAATCTGTTTCTGATCAAAGACTACAAGAAAAAACAGAATGGAAGTAAAAGAAAAGAGGAAAAAATGGATACTGGCTTCACTTTGTTAACAGAAAGAAACAAATGAAATCTCCAGGGTAGTTTCTAAGGAAGCAGAAGGACAAGAGGAATTGCTGATTTACCCTAAAAAGCAGGCAATATGTCACAGGATTCTGACATGATAATAATAACAATAAATATTTCATATGAAATTATGACCTAGAGAGATAGTGCAGCAATAGTGAGAAAATGGAGACTGGACAATAGTTCCATAAACAAAGCCTATACCTAAGCCACATGTGGTTAAGACACTTAAATACATAGATCATGATTATACTTCTGTTTCACAATAATCATGTAAGCACAGGTAAGGTATAGACTCAATTTCCCTTAATATTACAATTCTACCTGTATTTAAAAACCATTTATTTATTTTTTTTTAATTTGACAGGCAGAGTTAGGCAGTGTGAGAGAGAGACAGAGAGAAAGGATGTCCTTCCGTTGGTTCACCCCCCAAATGGTTGCTAAAGCCAGCGCGATGTGCCAATCTGAACCCAGGAGCCAGGTGCTTTCTCCTGATCTCCCATACGGGTGCAGGGGCCCAAGCACCTGGGCCATCCTCCACTACCTTCCCGGGCCACAGCTGAGAGCTGGACTGGAAGATGAGCCACCAGGACTAGAACCCGGCGCCCATATGGGAGGCTGGTGACTAACCAACTGACCCATGGCATCAGACCCTAAAAATTATTTAGATATCACTCACCAATACCTATCACCTTACACAAAAATTCACTCAACATGGATTAAAGACTTAAATCTACGACCCGAAACCATCAAATTATTAGAGAGCATTGGAGAAACCCTGCAAGATATAGGCACAGGCAAAGACTTCCTGGAAAATACTCCAACAGCACAGGCAGTCAAAACCAAAATTAACATTTGGGATTGCATCAAATTGAGAAGTTTCTGTACTTCAAAAGAAACAGTCAGGAAAGTGAAGAGGCAACCAACAGAATGGGAAAAAATATTCGCAAACTATACTACAGATAAAGGATTGATAACCAGAATCTACAAAGAAATCAAGAAAATCCACAACAACAAAACAAACAACCCACTTAAGAGATGGGCCAAGGACCTCAATAGACATTTTTCAAAAGAGGAAATCCAAATGGCCAACAGACACATGAAAAAATGTTCAAGATCACTAGCAATCAGAGAAATGCAAATCAAAACCACAATGAGGTTCCATCTCACCCCGGTGAGAATGGCTCACATTCAGAAATCTACCAACAACAGATGCTGGAGAGGATGTGGGGAAAAAGGGACACTAACCCACTGTTGGTGGGAATGCAAACTGGTTAAGCCACTATGGAAGTCTGTCTGGAGATTCCTCAGAAACCTGAACATAACCCTACCATACAACCCAGCCATCCCACTCCTTGGGATTTACCCAAAGGAAATTAATTTGGCAAATAAAAAAGCCATCTGCACATTAATGTTTATTGCAGCTCAATTCACAATAGCTAAGACCTGGAACCAACCCAAATGCCCATCAACAGTAGACTGGATAAAGAAATTATGGGACATGTACTCCATAGAATACTATACAGCAGTAAGAAACAACGAAACCCAGTCATTTGCAACAAGATGGAGCAATCTGGAAAACATCATGCTGAGTGAATTAAGCCAGTCCCAAAGAGAAAAATATCATTTGTTTTCCCTGATCGGTGACAACTGAGCGCCAAAGGGGAAACCTGTTGAAGTGAAATGGACACTATAAGCAACAATGAACTGATCAGCTCCTGTCCTGACTTTAGATGTACAATGTAATACTTTATCCTTTTTAGTATTTGTTGTTGTTGTTATTGTTCTAGTACTATTGGTTGAACTCAATAATTAACACACAATTATTCTTAGGAGTTTAAATATTAACTGAAAAGTGATCCCTGTTAAATCTAAGAGTGGAAAAAGAGAGGGAGGAGATGAACAATTTGGAACATGCTCAATTGGACTGGCCGCAAATGGTGGAGTTAGAAATGTGCCAGGGGATTCCAACACAATCCCATCAAGATGGCATGTACCAATGCCATCGCACTAGTCCAAGTGATCAATTTCAGCTCACAATTGATAGCTCTGATAGGTCTAAGAGTCAAAGAGATCACACAAACAAGACAAGTATCTGCTAATACTAACTGATAGAATCAAAAAGGGAGAGAAAGATCCAACATGGGAAGTGGGATACACAGCAGACTCATAGGATGGCAAATGTCCTAAACAACACTCTGGCCTCAGAATCAGCCCTCAAGGCATTCGGATCTGGCGGAAGAGCCCATGAGAGTATAGCAGGCATGGAAAGCCAAGATATCATGGAAAAAAAAAAAAAAGACCTAAATGAATGATCTCTGTGAGTGAGATCCCAGTGGAAAGAATGGGGCCATCAAAGAAGAAGGTACCCTTCTCCAAAGGGAGGAGAGAACTTCCACTTTGACTATAACCCTATCGGAATAAGATCAAAGTCAGTGAACTCTAAAGGCTTCCATAGCCCTGGCAACTCATGACTAGAGCCTAGGGAGATTACTGATGCCATGAACAGGAGTGTCAAATTGTTAAATCAGCAACAGGAGTCACTGTGTACTTACACCCCATGTGGGATCTGTCCCTAATGTGTCGTCTAAAGCCAAGTGATGCTATAACTAGTACTGAAACAGTATTTTTATACTTTGCGTTTCTGTGTGGGCACAAACTGATGAGGTCTTTACTAATTACATACTGAAGTGATCTTCTGTATATAAAGAGAATTGGAAATGAAAAAAAACAACCTGGTGTTAAAATGGAAATGGCATAGAAAATTAATTAATTTGAAAAAAAAATTATGTAGGATCTCTGTCTTTAATGTGCTGTACATTGCTATTTAATGCTATAATTAGCAATCCAATGTAGTTTTTTCACTTTATGTTGCTATATGGGCAAAATGTTGAAATCTTTACCTAATATATACTAAACTGATCTTCTGTATACAAAGAGAATTGAAAATGAATCTTTACATGAATGGAAGGGGAAAGGGAGCGGGAAAGGGGAGGGTTGCGGGCAGGAGGGAAGTTATGGGAGGGGGGAAGCCATTGTAACCCATAAGCTATACTTTGGAAATTTATATTCATTAAATAAAAGTATAATAAAAAAATTCAAAAAAAAAAAAAAGCAAAAAAGCATGAGTTGTTTCTCATCACCCACTAGAAAAAGCCACGGATTCTTAGTCTTTCAATTAGATTGTCTACAACATAAAGGATACAAAAACAATTTGCACTAGTGTACCTACTATCTAATGGAAGTTATGACTATCTGTTTGTTTCTCTACTTTTACCCTTTTCAGACGAAGGACATATTATTGAAGTGTTGGCCAATTTCACCTGGAATAGTAAGGGATATTTTCTTCCTTCGGTATTCTAGAAACTAGTTAATTACTCAGATGGTATTTATTCCCCAGACTGGTAAATATTTATAAATCTTTCTTCCGCATTAGACTATGAATGACTGTAGGACAGGCACTCATTCACTTTTATACTTTGCACAGTGTCTAGAACTTAGAAGATGTTCATGTTGTGGGAATCCATGACAATCAACTCAGTAATCAATGAAGTTTTTAGTGATGCATGAGGTAATCAAAGCCCAACTCCTCTTGCCTTCATAAAGCACTAATTGATTACCAATGGTCCATGGTCTCAAAAATTGCTTTTACAGGCCACCTGCCCATTTTTTCTCCTATTTCAGGGTGAGTAGGGTGGCGCCTCTTTGCACAATGTCTTTTGGAAACTCTCTATTTGGTATTTTTAACTACATTTTTAAATGCTCTTAGCTTGTACTGAAGAAGAAGTGATCTGTGCACTCTAGATCACTTGGAATAAATCTGGTTTATGCTTATTGTCCTGGAGTAACTATTACTTGTGCCCGTTTTCACTGTCACTGATAGTCTTGTTTGCTTGATGAATTATTTGATCATCCTTAAGCTGTGGCCTTTTCTTCTTAGATTTATGTGACATTGAAAAGACTAAAGTTGGGACCACAGATCACAAAATAAGGAGACTCAGATTCTCACTGAAGCTCTATCACTAATTTAATGTCCATGTTTTGGAATCCACTTAACAATATACTTCAGTTCCATTTTGTGGAAAAACCAAGTAGAATGAAACTGTATAATATAATATTTAATATAAAAATTAAATCAGTCTTGATTGTACAAGGTTAATGGAAAGAAACAGTATAGCAAAATGAAATGCACAAAACATCCCCAGATCTTGCTGTTATTACTTTATTTTATGTTTTCTCCTTAGTAAACTTTTTACAAGAGTTGCAGGCAAATAAAATGTTGACTGGTTTGACTATCACATCTTTTCTGTCTAGTAGAAGTGCAAATGAGCAATATAATAGTTACCTTGCTGGAAATAGAAGAGACACAGTGAAAATGTGGAAAATGAAAGCAACCATAAATAGGATAGCAGAGATTGTTGTCTTCAGTGGAAGAAGGAAAGGAAAATGACATAAATAATATCTCAAAAAGTCACTAAGCCATCAGTCCCATCAAATGTAGCTTTCCTAAGTGCTAATTACTGTCCAAAGCCATAGGCTAGCAAAGTTTATGGCTTGTAGATCCTATGTCTTCTCTCTCCTACTCTTTTCTCCCATGCTATGTGTCGCAAAAATGTGACAGTATGTGGGGTTAAGTCAATTTCTAACAGGAAGGAAAATGTTGCAAAGTCCACACTGTTATCAGAGTTCTCTCACAATATAAATGTCACAACTCTATGTGAACTCCAGTTTAAAAACGCTTTTTGTTTTTAAACCGTGTGCATAGGAAGAACTTTCCTTGATGCTGCATGCTTAAATTTCAAGCTTTCAAGTATCTTGGTTCATCCCTTCACCTCAGCATCTACCCTCCCATAATTTTCAGCATGCATCCTATAACAAAGCCATACTGACAACTGACTAATCCTCAGGCCACTTTAGAACTTCGGGCATGCCCTTGATCCTATTTGTGATGCTAGTGACCTTCCTCTCATCCTTCAAAGATGTTTTGATATCAACTGTCTATTGTGTCCTCCTTTTCTACTTCAATTTATCACCTCATATCACCTTGTTCAGACTTAAGATTGGCTGAACAGTTTTGTTATTTCTTAAATCCTGGCAAGTTTTTTTCACATATTTCCACTGTCATATCATCCTACACCATTAAATTGTAAAGACATGAATTGTGGAATCAGAAATGTTTGGACCATAGGTCACATACCTCTGAACTTAGTTTCCTCACCTAAAACAAAAATAGGACAAAAAGTAAAACAAACAAAAATAATCAAAATAATACTAGTCACATAAAGTTATTTTGAGAGTTAAGTGAAATGATACATAAAAATAACCTACTTCAATGCCTAGAAGTCAATAAAAACCAACAGTATTTTCTCAATAAACTGTAATAAAAATTTTTATCAGCTTTGCTTCCATGATGCCTATTTCAAATAAAAAGCGTTTTAATTATGCATATTATTTCCTTTTTTTTTTTTGTATACTAAATCTAGGAAAACTAAGCATAAAGTATAGGATTATTTTAAAATTGACATTGATAGAAAGATATGAGTGTCTTTTCCGTGATTTTTCTGGGGAAAATATATTTGGCTGTCTCAGACCTCAGTATACAATCAAGGAAATACAGACACAGGTGGTTGGAGATGGGAACATCACATGTCAATCCATTTCCTGGAAAGAAAATGATCTTTCCTTAAAACCGTAGAAAAAAATAACTATTCTATCTTAAGAATTTTTTTCCTTTTTTTTAAAAAAACTTTTATTTAGTAAATATAAATTTCCAAAGTACAGTTTATGGATTACAGTGGCTTTACCCCCCCATAACTTCCCTCACACTCACACCCCTCCCATCTCCTGCTCCCTCTCTCATTCCATTCACATCAAAATTCATTTTCAATTCTCTTTATATACAGAAGATCAATTTAGTATATATTAAGTAAAGATTGCATCAGTTTGCACCCACACAGAAACACAAAGTGTAAAATACTGTTTCAGTACTAGTTATAGCATTACTTCACATTGGACAACACATTAAGGACAGATCCCACATGAGACGAGAGTACACAGTGACTCCTGTTGTTGACTTAACAATTTGACACTCTTGTTTATGGCGTCAGTAATCTCCCTAGGCTCTAGTCATGAGTTGCCAAGGCTATGGAAGCCTTTTGAGTTCGCTGACTTTGATCTTATTCCAACAGCGTCATAGTCAAAGTGGAAGTTCTCTCCTCCCTTCAGAGAAAGGTACTTCCTTTTTTAATGGCCCTGTTCTTTCCACTGGGATCTCACTCACAGAGATCTTTTTTTTTTTTTTTTTTTTTTTTTTCCTGAGTGTCTTGGCTTTCTATGCCTATAATACTCTCATGGGCTCTTCAGCCATATCTGACTGCCTTAAGGCCTTATTCTGAGGCCAGAGTGCTAGTTAGGACATCTGCCATTCTATGAGTCTGCTGTGTATCCCACTTCCCATGTTGGGTCATTCTCTCCATTTTTTTTATTCTATCAGTTAGTATTAGCAGATACTAGCCTTGTTTGTGTGATCCCTTTGACTCTTAGACCTATCAGTATGATCAATTGTGAACTGAAATTGATCACTTGGACTAGTGCGATGGCATTGGTACATGCAACCTTGATGGGATTGTATTGGAACAAATTTTTTTCTAACATCTGAGAGACCATCCCTATTTTGTACTTACTTCATATGCTTTCACATGGAAATCTTTCCTCACCTTGATCAGAATTCTTGAGAGAAGCTGAATCAAAGTCATCTGCTGGCCCAGAGTTAGTTTATTTTTTCCTTTTTTATTAATATAAAGAGAATAGATTTCATGCTTCCCATAGGTACAGTTCCAAGAAGACAATCACACTTCTCTCCCTGCCCACCTCCACTCTCTTCCTATCATCAGTTTTTGCAAATCCTTATTTTTACCTATTCTATATTCACAGGCTAAATTTATCACTAACCATAATAGTCAACAAAAAGTAAGAAGACTACAGTTCCATAGGAGAATAAACAAGAGCTAAAAATGACATATCACATGATGTCCATTTCATTAATATACATTTGTTGTATATTAAAACACATATCAGAACCATGGACAGCAGGTCTTATAGATGGTATTTTTCTTACTATATGTTCCTCTGTTTCCCTTACGTTTTAGCTCTGTCCGATGGGGACCATCCCTGGAGAGAGGTTTCATAAGAATAAAGAAGAGGATATGGACTATTTCCAGTGCCACCCCCTCTATCTAGGTTTTGCAATGAGAATAAGAGAGATTTAGGTCAAGAATTTTGAAAGAGCAAAGGTCTTATATATGAGACAGAAATAAAGGAAGAATAATGATGTCAACAATGATAGCTGCAGGTGCCAACATAATAAATCCACAAATTCAGTAATGTAACTAGATTAACTTGGAGCTACTTACCACTTTGATCAGACAACTGATATTTAAAGTATCTCCTATTTCCTCAAATCTCCAAAAGCATTATTAAAAACTTTCCAGAGTGCAAGCAAATATGACTAGCCTAAAGGAAAATGCATGAAACTAAGTTCAAAAATGAGTCACTGACCTCGTTCTAGCACTATGGACTTAGGAAGATTCTTTTCTCTTCCCAAGCCTCAGTTTTCTCATCTTTGCTTAGCTTAGATAATATCTAATTAATGTGTACATATTCCTACAAATGAAAATAAATGTATTCTAAAACATTCATGTCCTTAGATAGATTTCTTTCACATTTGGAACCACCCTGACAAAACTAGGACTAACAAATCCTGTAGTTTCCAAAGTCTTCATAAGCATTAAATGTATTAATTATATGTAATCATTTTAACATACCTATCCCTCTAACATTTAAGATAATAAAAAAACTGAATATAATGAATTTCAACTTTTAACAAGCAAACACTTGACCATGAAAGGTGATAACCCAGAAACTAATGAACAAGTATAAAAAATACTAATACTGTTAGCCTACCTAACATGAGCTAGTACGGTGGTTACAATCCCACAAAGTACTTCCTATTGACAGATATCATATTAACTCTAACATTAAGCAGATCGTTGCCAGGATTTCCAACCAGATGGTTAGCAATCACAAGCTTTCTGTTGAACAACCCTTGAAAGGATTCCAGATCAGTGTGCGGTTCTCATAATCTTTCTGGATGTCATCCACTCTGTGAACCATGTGACTTGTGTCCTGGGGACAATCACTGGTCACAAATGGTCAAATGTAGTTGTTTAACTGAAACAACAACTGACCAAGAAATGTTTCTTGAGCTGAAGGAGGATGCTAAATACATATAATGAAAAGTTCCTTTTTTTGTTAGTTTTTAAAGAATTTAATGGAATGCTCTTCAGGTTCATGATATCTAATTATGCTTTTTCAGAAATCTAGAGAAATGAGCAGTTTCTTACTCACCAGAGTCTATGAAATCAAAATTTTTCATTTGTACTATTTTTATGTGGAAAGTTTTATGAGCTTTCTGTCCTTAAGTTGGTAAGAATATTATCAGACTTTAAGGATTAGTGTCTTAGATCATTAATAATTTTTTATATTACTACAGTCCTTTCACATGGCTTCATGGTATATACCTCATAGGAAGCCATGTCTGGAGAATTTTTATTTTTAATTTTATAACTATTTAGAGGAGAAGAGTGAAAAATACCAACAAATTGACTCTTGAAATTTTTCTAGTTCTCTGATGCACAATAGAGAAAATCAGAGTAAGGGCAGCTTATTGTTTTATTTTTCCTATTATTGTTACATGTCTGTTATGAGAGTTTTTCTGCACCTTATAACATGAGTTGAGACAATCAGAAAGAATCTTCGGTAATCCTGAAATCTGCAGTTTATGTAAAAATCAAAAAGCAAGTCACTTCAACTTTCTGAAACTTGTTGAATTGGTTGCATATCATTTGTTACATAAAGATTTCTCAAGCTTCACAGCTATTAGAATAAAGGAGGAAAAAAGAAAGCAGGAGTGTGCATGTGGGTTTTTCAATTTATGTAATGTTTAAATACAATTAATCCTATTTGTTTCTTACTACAATTTCAATTGAAATTCATTGTAAAATAACTGAAAATTGTAAAGTATTGGAATTTTGGAACTGAGTTCAAGTTTTAGAATGGAGTTTTCCTCTTCTATCTCACCACACACAACGTAGATATAAACTGATTTTATCTTAAATAAAATTGAGATATCTGATCTTATCTTTAAAATTCATATGTTCTGTCAGTAAATAGTTTTAGGCAGCATGAATTCAAATAGGTGTTGTTTATGTGTTCATATGTACTCTGTTTTTTATCATGAAGTTACTTTGTTTCCCACATTCACCAATGCTGAAATAAACATTCCAGTTGAATAATACTTCTTCAACTGTAATTATTTTAGGTAACTTTACAAAAGTGAAATTACCAGGTCTAATTGCAAAAAAAAGAATGCTTAGACTTCAATCTATGGACGCACTGGAATATTCTTGCGATAGAATTAACAGCTATAGAAAAACAGGCCTTTTAGAGGGTCAGAACATTATGGAGGCTATAAAAAAAAAAAATCTGATTCACATTTCCAGACATCTAAAACTCCTCCAGAGAAAGTGAATCATTTGCTCAGCAAGTATCACTAAGACTTGAGATTTGAGTAATACTTTGTCACATTTCAGTGTCCCTATGTCTCCTTCCCTGAGACAAGGAGTTCTTTTTTGTTATTCTATTTCTAAAGATAATTGGGGAAATCCATGGACACATCAGGGTTGGCTCTGCCGCTGCAAGGAGCGAGCAGTGGAGTATGTCAATGTGCTGGAGCTGTCTGTGTGCCAGCATGGGACCGAAACAGACCCTCACTCAGCACTCCTCACAGGCTTGCTGAAGACACAGCCACTGGAGTGAGACAGTCCTTTCCTCCCCCTGCAGCTATCTTATCAGTTTCCACTCCTGATCCCTGTGGATGCAGGGAAATTGTTCGCATAAACCCTCCCATAAACAACTCAGTCAGCTGAAGTGCCAAAATTAAGCTTCTTAATTTAGCACTTTGATTCGAAAACCTTCTCAGTTCCAAGCCAGGTATTTAGAAGAGTTTTCACTTATCTGACAGAGTCCAGCCTCTTCCAAATAACTTCCTCCGCGTTTTGGGAGGTACATATTTACTAGAATGCCTCTTGGAGTCCTGAAGAAACTCATCCTAGGGACAGAGAGCTTCAGGAATGGCCTCAAGTAGTGGGACCCCCCATGTGACAACCCTGACTTCATCATAAGGGAAAAGCTACCCAGGGAAGTCACTAAAACCATCAACAACTCATGTTTATTGAATACCTGTTATGGTATGTCTGGCACTGTCTGGGGGCCTGGAACAAGATAATTTAAATTGGAAATTCATAAATGTTGCCCACTCACAGCATCTGTGTAAATCAGAGCCAAGTGAAGTTAGAGCTAAAAGAGACATTGCAGACAATCTATTCCAAACTTCAAAAATAGCAGTGTATTTGGCATGTACATTTTGCATCTTCCATATTGTAGTGTTATAGAAGACACACAACACAACCAGCCCAGGCTTTACCATAGCCAAATCCATTTTCAATTGCTAATGAAAGAATAGACCATTTTTAAACTGACTCTGTGGTGAGTGTTTCAGTGTATTCTTGTCCTTAGAAGCCTAAGTGGTGTATCCTGCACATCCCTGTGTTTGTCAGGATGCTTGAGTTAACCATTTCATACCTGTACATGAAAAAAGAGGAATTTCTACATGTGAACCTCCTACCATACTCACTGTCAGCCTTTATGCCTGATCAGTTTGTGGAATTCAAAGGGCTATCTTAATGGAAAAGAAATGAAGATCAAAGTGGTCAAGTTAAGAAAGTGTCTTTTAATTCTATAAAGCAGCCTTTCCATATGAGATTCGTAGTTGGGGCACAATCAGTATAGGACAGCATGTCTAATCACAATTATTTACCTTATCTGTGGCTCATTTATCAAGTTCATCATATAAAGATCAATGATAATAATGAGCTGTGAAGGTCATACTTAGTGAACCATAGCAGGATGCACAGAACAATTGTCAGAATGACAGTCACCCAAGGGAACACACTGATGCAGCGTGGAGTCAGAGAAAGCCCTTGGAACTAGAATTCAAGAAACATGAGTCATCATTCCAATTATGCCTCTTCCTGTTTGGCCTTGAGCAAGTCACTTCCTGGCGTGAGCCTTTCTTCCTTTGCTCATTGAATGAGGACACTGAAGAAAAATGATTGCCGAAGTGTCAGTGCTCGTAGGCGCTTACGACAGGGAAAACAAGTCAGGAATACCCTTCTGACATTTAGAAATGAGCAGTAGGAAGACCATGATGTTCCCAGAAGTGGGGAAGATAAACTTGATTAAAGACAAGATGCAATGTGGAAGGCCGAGGAAGTGTCCTTCCACCAGTTGATGAGTGACAGGCTCCACGGGTAGCCCTGCTGGCCCCAAGAAGACAAACTATATCTACAGTCAGCATGGAACAGACTGAAGGTCAGAAATGAGCCCTGTTAGCCACACTTGAATGATTGGATAGCAGCCTTGTCAGATGCATCTGTGTTGAGCGCTGAGAACAATGACAGGCATATGCTGGCCATCTCTCCCATCCCTTAACATTCTAGAAATTCAAGAACAATGTGTGCAGCTCAAGGATTTACAAGTTAGTCGCTGGATATGCTCATGTTTTGCCAAGCACTTCTGCTCTTCAAATGCAAACTTCTTTCTGACTCCAACCTGAAAGTTTTACAGATTGATTTTGGTATCCTGCTTTGTATGTTTGCACTGATAATTACAAGTTCTAGTCTTTTTCATAGTCTGTTAAAAAACAGCCCTTAGCTGTCTGTTCTCATGTGAAAATATCCATTTTCTTATAACCCCTGAACAGCATAGATTTATATAGAAAAAATTGTGGTGAGAATTTTACAGACTTATCCTGTTCTCCACGTAGCAAACACACTAATTTGGGAATGAAGGAAAACTGAAAGTTACAGCAAAATATGAATGAATGCAACTTTCTGAGTAGGAATAAATAAATGGACATACAGTCGATTTTCCAAAATTATAGAATTGTGAGGTTGACAGGAACTTAAAGATCACTTATATAAATTCCACAGGAGAAAAGGAACATGGGGTTCAGTATATAAAACGACGTACTCACAGCCAGCCACTGCTTCATGGTAAAACCTTAATTCACAGTTCAGATACCCATAAGTAATTAATTAATTAACTACATTTGAAATTACAAAATTATAAAATAGAAACTGTGCCTTTATTTATACAATGTTAAATTTTTTAAAAATAGTCTTAAGAAACATTTATATACTTTACTCTTTTGGGGGAAATACATTATGTTACTTCATAGTAATTATAGGAAAATGGAGTTTACAAACTAACAGGATGGTTCTTAAAAATATACTTTTTCCCACTGGAGTTGTAGAATGACTAGTTCACATAATTAAAACTTTTCTGGCATGTATATAAAAAGCCATCTGCTCCCTAAAACTATGAACCATGACGCTGACCAATTTCCTCCCTGGAGAGCTCCAAAAGACTATTAAGCAGCAGAAACCAGAGCCAGCGCCGTGGCTCACTTGGCTAATCCTCCGCCTGTGGCACCAGCACCCCAGGTTCTAGTTCAGGTTGGGAAGCCGAGTACTAGTCCTGGTTGCTCCTCTTCCATTCCTGCTGTCTGCTGTGGCCCAGGAGAGCAGCAGAGGATGCCCCAGGTACTTGGCTCCCTGCACCCGCATGGGAGACTGGGAGGAAGTACCTGGCTCCTGGCTTCAGATCGGTGCAGCACTGGCCATAGCGGCCATTAGGGGAGTGAACCAACGGAAGGAAGACCTTTCTCTCTGTCTCTCTCTGTCTATAACTCTACCTATCAAATAAAAAAAAAAAAAAAAGAAGCAGAAACTGGGAGAAAGTGGCCCAAGAATTAGAATGTAACAGGGTTCAGAATAATAAGGTTTGGTACCACAAAGACAGTTCTATAACAAGGTGATCAAGGACTAAGTACAACCTGTCTCATCATATCACAGGTGTGGTGCAATTTATTGTAGAGATTTGGAAAAAAAAGATATGGATGGATCACTACAAACCCAATACCACAGCTGGAAAACCAACTTTAAATTCTAACCCAAGAGAATGCATTGTGTAATCACCACTCACATCATCTACCTGATATATGAATACACACACATAAGAAATGAACTAGGCAGACTAATATATATTGAATGTTAAAGTATGATATAGAGAATAGGGAAAGACAAGTAAAGCAGAGGAATAAAGGAAAAACAACATTTGGGTAGGATGCTCCGTGGACCAATCAATTAGTGCACAATTGTATTTGAATTTCCCAAGAAGCAGATGAAGCAAATAGTACCATTCTCATATTGCCAACAAAAGAGTAAAATGTTACGAAATCTACTAAGTGATGTGTCAGAATTCAATCCTGTATGTAACTGAGTTGAAGAGGAAAG
Source organism: Lepus europaeus (assembly GCF_033115175.1). Taxonomy (NCBI): domain Eukaryota; kingdom Metazoa; phylum Chordata; class Mammalia; order Lagomorpha; family Leporidae; genus Lepus; species Lepus europaeus. Next base: position 73,235,343 of record NC_084842.1, read on the forward strand.
AGATAGTATGACGAACTAGGATACTCAAGGAAATCTTAGCTTGACCATGGACAACTGAAACAAAAATTAAGTCATCTTAGAAGAATAAACATGAGAATAACTTTAGAAATATCATTGACAGATGATATAGGTTGATTGATTGATTGATTTTACTGACAAATTATGAAGCTGGTTAAACTGTTTATAATAGGTAGCTCAATCCCCCAATATCAAATTTTCTTTTTGTAAAAGTGTTACTCTCATCTAAGACAAATATGGATTAAAAATCAGTAATTTCTAATGCTGTGTTAAGATGATCTTGTAGAATGTGGAAAAGATAGAGCCTAAGGCAGTCACCCCAAACCTCGGAATTCATGTGTCTGCCTCTGACGCTGGGTGAGCTGTGATGTGATTCTAACTGTTGGAAATTCGCACAGGTGTTGAGATATCAACCCTGTTCAGTTATGTAAGATCCTATCTTGTAACCAGTGTGCTTTCCTGGAAGAATCAAGCTGCCATGTTGTAAGCTGCCCATGAGAAGGACATGTCAGATAACTGTGGACAGTCTCTGCAGCCTGGGTTGCTTCTAGCCAAAAACTGAAACTCCAGCAAAAAAAAATTGAAGCATAAGTCTTACAACTGCAAGGAAATGAACTTGGAAAAAGATATAACACAAATGGATTTGAAAATAGATATTTTTTCTCCAATTGAACCTCCAGATAAGAAGGGAACCTGTGGATTTCAGCTTAGTGAGACTTAGAGCAGAGAACATAGCTAAGATATGGCCAGTTGTCTGACTCACAGAAACTGTTAGATAACAATTTTGTTTTTTTTAAGCTATTCCGCTTTTGGTAATTTACCATGCAGCATAGATAACATGCATTACCATGTTGGAAACTCTCAAAGACCTTCAGTTTTTAAGGGATTTCCTGCCTGATGTTATTTTTTTGTTTCTCATTGTATTTCTAACAGTGATGATTTTTTAAAAAAGATTAACTTATTTGAAAGTCAGTGTTACAGAGAGAGAAGAGATACACAGAGAAATTCCTTTATCTGCAAGTTCACTCCCCAAATGTCTGCAATGGCCAGAGATACACAGAGAAATTCCTTTATCTGCAAGTTCACTCCCCAAATGTCTGCAATGGCCAGGGCTTGACCAGGCCAAAGCCAGGAGCCTGCAGTTTTGTCTAGGTCTCCCACATGAGGGCAGGGGCCAAGGACTTGGGCTATCTTTTATTGCTTTCCAGGCACTGGAGCTGGATCAGAAGCAGAAAAGCTGGGACTCAAACTGGCATCCATATGGGATGCCGGCACTGCAGACAGCAGCTTTGTGCCACGGTGCTGGCCCCAACAGTGATGATTCTCAGTAACGTAAGTAAGTTACTCAGCTGTTATGAACACATGTGACTGTCATTAGTTGCCTCCCCAAACAATTCCTCTTAGTAGCATCTCTGGATTATCTGCTTCAATTCCAGTGTTTCTTCTGCCCTCAGATAGATTCTAGTACTAGTAACCATGTTCATTTTGGCAACCCACTGTGAAAGAGCTGATACCAAAGCCCCTGATGAAGTAGGATAATTCTATTTAATAAATATAAATTTCGAAAATACAACCTTTGGATTATAGCAGTTTTTCCTCCCATAACCACCCTCCCACCCCCAAACCATCCCTTCTCCTACTCCCTCTCCCATCCACTCTTCAGATTCATTTTTAATTACCTTTATATACAGAAGTTCAATTTAGTATATACTAAGATTTAAGCAGATTGCACCCACACAGACACACAAAGTATAAAGAACTGTTTGAGTAGCAGCTTTACCGTTAATTCTCATAGTACAACACACTAAGGACAGAGATCACACAGGGGAATAAGTGTACAATGACCCCCACTGTTGATTTAACAATTGACACTCTTATTTATGACATCAGTGATCATCCGAGACTCTTGTCATGAGCTGCCAAGGCTATGGAAGCCCCTTGGGTTCACAAACTCCGACCTTCTTTAGATAAAACCATAATCAAAGTCAAAGTTCTCTCCTCCCTTCAGAGAAAGATACCTCCTTCTTTGATGGCCCGTTCTTTCCGCTGGGATCTCACTCACAGAGATCTTTCATTTAGGTCATTTTTTTGCCACAGTGTCTTGGCTTTCCATGCCTGAATACTCTCATGAGCTATTTAGCCAGATCCTAATGCCTTAAGGGCTGATTCTGAGGCTAGAGTGTTGTTTAGGGCATTTGCCAATTCTATGAGTCTGCTGTGTATCCTGCTTCCCATGTTGGATAGTTCTCTCCTTTTTAATTCTATCAGTTATTATTAGCAGACACTAGTCTTGTTTATGTGATCCCTTTGACACTTAATCCTATCATTATGATCAATTATGAACTTAAGGTGATGACTTTGACAAGTAAGATGGCATGGATACTTGTCAACTTAATGGGTTTTGGAGTCCCATGGCACGTTTCTGCCTCTACCATCAGGGGTAAGTCTGAGTGAGCATGTACTGAACTTCATAGTGCTGACTTTCACTAGAAATTTAATGTAAGCCTTTAAGACAGTCCAAACTTTCTGTCTCATAAAGTCATACATGTAGTGCATTATTGGTGACTCACCTGCAGATTATTAAAACAAATGCCCTTCATTTGGATCTGGCTAAAAAGCCCATGGAAGCATTTCAGGCATGGAAAGCCAAGACACTGTGGCAAAAAATGACCTACATGAAAGATCTCTGTGAGTGAGATCCCAGTAGAAAGAAGGGGCCATCAAAAAAGGAGATACCTTTCTCTGAAGGGAGGAGAGAACTTCCACTTTATGACCTTTTCTAAATAACGTCAGAGTTTGTGGATTCAAGAGGCTTCCATAGCCTTGGCAGCTCATGACAAGTGCCTTGGGTGACCACTGACATCATAAATAAGAGTGTCAATTATTAAATCAACAACAGGAGTCACTGTGCATTTATTCCCCATGTAGGAACTCTGTTCTTAATGAGTTGTACTATGAGAATTAATGGTAAAACTAGTCTTCAAACAGTTCTTTACACTTTGTGTGTCTGTGTGGGTACAAACTGTTGAAATATTTACTTATTATAGAGCTAATCTTTTCTATATAAAGATAATTAAAAATGAATCTTAATTAAGAATGGGATGGGAGAGGAAGTAGGAAGTGGGATGGTTTGTGGGTGGGAGGGTGGATATGGGGGCAAGAACAACTATAATCCAAAAGTTGTACTTATGAAATTATAAATAAATTTATTAAATAAAAGCTTTCTATAAAAATAATGAAAAAATAAAACAAATGCCCTTGAAATAACTATTAGATTTATTAAATCCTAAGTGATTTGTATTCATATTTTCTATTTTTGTTTTTTGCCAAAACAGAAAAACTCTTTTAAAACTATATTTATAATGGAGATACTATAATTTTTACAATCACAGAGGATTTTTAGGAAAAGCATCATAGGAATCCAATGTAGAATTATTTTTACAAGGACTGAGTAGTTTATTAGTTACAGGGCATTAGGTGAGAACTACTGGGTCTAATAAGGTCCCTTCTTACAGCAAACCCTATATGAGAGCAAAGTATTTTTGTAATGCTATGGATCTTAAGATTGATTTTTGTAACTCATTTTATGGATTACACACACTCAATAGTCTTCATCTGTCATCTTTCAGTTTCTCACTTTTAGCCGTATCAATATGATTGTTAGTACCTCCTTAACCAGAGTGCTATAGGCTAAAGAAAAGAGCAGTTGTGAAAATCACTTCCGATATTGCTCTCATAAAACTTTAGTAAAGACATCTGAAATTACTGGTTGTATGTTTCACATCTCTGTGCAGATTTGCCTCCATTAGCAGGTGTAATTGAAAGTCTCTGATATATGAGTTCCACGAAGCACTTTAGAAATTATGCTGTTTCTTGGCACATGAACCTTTTCAAAAATAGGTCTTTTTTAAACATTCTTTTGCATTAGAATATCCAAAGAAAAAGATCATGAAAAGATTTTAATCTATTTTGAGTGAGTGGATGATTCTTATTAGATTCCACTTAAAATACAATGTTCTTTAGCCCCTATGTATTTTTCTAAAAGAGTTAATAAATTTGAGTTTATGCGTTGACTTCAATAAAATTTCACATTGAGAATAAAAAAGAGGTAAATTTTGCCACCAGCAGGTGGAACTTAGGTTTGAACTAAAGAAGAACCTCTAGGGTAAAAAACAATGGATACATTTTGGAGAAACCTAGGGGAAAAAGCAAAGCGTTTTTCTGTTAAATCTTACTTAAACACAGGACACGTTTTTTGGGTGAGCTGTTTTTCTTGTTCCCCTACTGGAAGGCAAGGAGAGCTTGATAAACTTGAAGCTCCTCCTAAACTCAGTGGGTCTATGCAAATAACCCCAAGCTTCTTGTCTTTTAAATGTTGCCTATGCTTGAAACACTGCATCTGTGAAATCTTCATGATGTGAATCCAATGTGAAATAATTATTTTACAACAGAACTGAGTGGTTTCTATATTACAGGGCAACTACTTAGAAATACTGGTTCTAACAAGGTCCATCTTACGGTAAACTCTAAGTGATACTGAAGTATTTTTGTAGTGCTATTGATCTTTCGATTCATGGGTCCTTGGCAGAGTAAAAATGTCACTTTTAACTCAAGAAAGATTCTACTCTGCTATTTCAAACAGGGTTTCCATAAGTCTTTCACAAGGTATGGCAATTAAATCCTAGACCATGATATATAAATAAGAAAGACTAAACAGTCACCTTTCAAAGGTTAAAGAAACTCTGCAAAGACTGGGTGATTAAAGAACTTATTACCATCATAAAGCCATATATATTTATAGTCACTATATATATTATACTATTATGAAATGTGTCATGATGCTTTGAGAGGAAAATCTAGAAAGAACGGTCTTCCATGGTATTGGATAGTGTAAACAAGGTAGCTGAGATAACTCAAATGTATGAATTGGGGCTGGCATTGCACATGCTGAATTAAGCCAGTGCCTGAGATACCCATTCTGACATGGCACTCCATGTCAGAATGCCAGTTTGAGTCCCAGATACTCCACTTAGAATCCAGCTCCCTGATAATAATGTGCCTGTAAAGGCAGCAGAAGATGGCCCAAGTACTCAGGTCCCAGAGTTTAGGCTCCTGGCCTCATACTGGCCCAATCCCAGGCATTGTGGATGTTTGGAGAACAAACTAGGTGATGAAAGATCTCATTCTGCCTCTTTGACTCTGCCACTCTGCCTTTTAAATAAACAAAATAATTTTTAAAGTATAACTTTATTTTGAAGTATTAATAAGGAGGCATATATTTGGCCATTTCCAAGGACATCTTGTATTCAATAGGTTCAAACACTAACCTGTAATCTTTCCTTCTGTAATCTAGTTCTCTTTCAACTTTCTCAATCTCACTAAATCGAAGAACTTGCCATTTTTATTTACTTACAACTATCACAATAAATTACCATTTTTCCTTTTCCAATCTGTCTTCATCAAAAGAGCCAGAAATAGGTCATCAAAAGGTCATCGCAAGCTATATCTCTTAAATCCTTTTCTCCCCATCTTCTGTAATTCATAAGGTAAAGATAGACTTCTTCCCAGTCACCAAAGAGATCTGCCTTATTGTGGACTAACCCTGCTGCCATCTTTGTCCTTTATCTAGAGCCACTTTTGTTCTGGCTTTTGGGAGGGAAGGCTACTGATCCCATACTGCATCTGCCTCCCCCACTTTGAGTTAAATGCCTAGCCTTTTGCACCATCTCCTGTCATCCTGCAAGTGAATGGATAGCAGTCATTGACTGACTGACTGCTAGCTGGATGAGTTCATTTAATGAAAGGTTAACACAGGGGATCTTCCTTATTTCTCCTTGTCTCTTTTTTTCACCTCTACCATGAATACATGTGTTGACTTTCACTCATGTGGAATACTGTGAGGTTTATAGTGGGATGAAGGCAGGAATGTTAGTGTTTGAAAATCCAGTTGTCCCAGACTTCAGCCATCACTCCAGCAAAGTAAGGAGTGTGAGTGAAGCAGCTCATATTTTCATCTCCATCTCTCGCACCTCTGCATCTCTAAATTGGTCTGTGCTCGTCTGAGAAAGTGTTGGGTGTTCTTTGCCAACCACCTAAATTTACAGCATTTTTTTCCTCACTCTCCAGCTTTCTCTCTCCTGCTAGAGATGGCTTTCCCATGCCAATTCTTGTGCCCTGTACAAACATGTTCTCTACAGCTTCTCATATCACAGTTCATTTTCCCTGTCTCTCACCGGGGCAAACGCCTCTTTTACAGGTTTTCTCAGCAGGGTCATGTGTAACTACAGTGGTGAGTTTATAAGTGTTCTATAATGAATTAAATAATGTATATCTTTTTTTACTTTTCAAGAAATCCTCTGAAGGAAGAGTCTATTAAATTTTGTTCACCACTGAATTTCTACTACTTATCACAGTGACCTTTACATGTGTGTTGACTGAATGAATTCATGTCAAGCATTCTTAGATAATAATTGAAATAATAAAAACTCAATTTGATTTCAATCCTTATAACTTGTAGAATGAAGTTAACCAAATGTGTAAAAATCAAAAGTAGAAGAAATTTTAGGTGAATTCATATTCACCAAATATTTCATAATTCAAATTTTTCTATTTAGCATAGCTTCCCTCATATATATACACTATTCAATATTCTACTTTATGTTAATAATTAAATATGAGGAATGTCAAAGGAGAGGGCTAGGGAATACTTAATCAATTGATTCATAAAATATTTGCAGAGTGCCTATCTTACCTTTGAACAAATTGCTTAACTGCTGACAGATGAGGCCTTATTTCTTTAACACTGAAGATAATGTCTGTGTCACATGGTTAACATGTATCTCACTCACACAATTAAATAAGATAAAGTATTTGAAATTGCCTATATACAATCTACTAATTGTAGGCATTAAATGGTTTTTAAAATTATTTATTGTGTACACTTAACATTATTTTATTTAGTTCCACAATAACTAGGTGATAAATGAATTATTTTTATTATCTCTATTTTCAGGTCATTTCACTGGTTTGTCTAATGTTACCTAGGAATTAACAATAGAACCCAAAATAAAAATTCAATCAATTCTGCTGATTTAAACTCCCACAACATAGCTATTTTTATTAAGAGATGTCTGGCCAGAATTTAAAATGGTACAACCCAAGTCTTATCAAGGTTCTGAAGACAGAGGGTACGGGGAGAAGGGGGTTTGTTGTCTTGTGACTATGCAGATAACCTTTGTGAATGATGAACTATTTTGACATTTACAATCAATTGGGATAACATTTTTTTTTCTGGGTTTCAAAGATTTGCCTGTAAAATAAGTCTCTACAACTAAAAAAGAAAAAGAAAAACACATAAACAAACTGAAAAATAACTGTACTCCTTCTCAGGAGCAATAGAAGATAAAGGTAAGGAATGGCATATTCTGACATACTTGATACTTGCTTTTGCTTTTTTTTCTTTTCTTGTATACCTCTTGAAATAGCTCCATTTTCACTTGCAGGAATTGTATTTCAGATGTCTGGATATTCTCTGACTGTTCCCTCTGAATGATCTTTGCCTGATAGATAATCCATATATAGATTTTTGCAGCTGCCATTCTCCTACGTCTTACTGCATTACCCAGATATGTTTTATTGTCGTCACCACTTTCCCCAGTTTTCATTGACAGCTCTTTCTCTGTGTCTTTAACAATGAGACTTCCTTGTCATATACTTGCTTAATTTATGTATATTTTACACAGTATTCATTGCCAAGACATCTGGTTCTTTCCAATAATTAAAAACTCATAGGAAGAGAGAATATTCATTTCTCCTATGAAAAAATGCTTAAATGGTTAAAATAAATAAGTAGCAATTCTCCATTATTTTCTGTTCCTGTTGTTCTAGTCTTTTAGGAAATCATTTAATCACTTTCTGCCTGCATTGTTGCTCTTTTTTCCCAAGTATCGATGGAGTACCCATTAGGTTCCAGGTCCTTACCTCTTTGGCATCGAAATGGGGAGATATTAGACAAGAAAAAGGGGACAAGGAGGATAAAATGTGTATATGTGTGTGTATGTGTGTTTCCTGCCTTCAAAGACCAGAAAAAAAAAAACAAACATAATTAAACATGTAATGAGGCAAGAGGAGAATTTATTTCTTTCTATAATGACCCTAGGCCATATATATTGGGTCAAATCATATGAAATTATCAATGTCCCACCTGCCTATGATCATCCATAAAAATGGCCTTATCTTACTGTTCAATGTAATAGAAGCATTAACAGAATTTGTCAAAAAATAAAAAATAGATTTTTTCCAATCAAACCCAGTTGTTCTGTCATTATGAACCCAGATAACTGAATTATTTCACCTTTTAAATAAATTAACAGAATTGACTTGTTTGGGCCTTTCACAGAAGCAATTTAATTTAAGCAAACTTTCCTTTCAATGAACTTTTACTCACTTATAGATTACAGTTAATATAAAATCAAAGGACAGTGACCCACTAATTGGCCACCCTTGCCTGTCTTCTTCCAGTGCAGCAGGGTGCAGAGAACCAGAGAAAAACTGCCTGCTTGCTGCTCTGACACATCCATTCTCTTACCACCATACCCTATGCACTCCCTCTCTTTGCTCCAAAGCAGGCCTATTCAAGTGTTTTTTTTTTTTTTCCCCCACAGTCAGGCCACATTTATCCTAACCAACATTTACCCAAATCGATACATTTTAATTGAAACTAATGGCAGTTAGCTTAAACCAACAGATTTTTCACTGGTCTGAGTACACTAAATCAATGTATTTCTCAAAATTGCTATATCTTATGTAAAACGATGCATTTTCATTTTATCCAAGACACGTTGTTATTTTGCTCTAATCTGCCAAGTTAAAGAGTCAGACTGAAGTAATAGATTTATTCTTTTCATACCAGGGCTAAGATCTCAAGTGAAAGAAACATATTAATCATTCAGATACATGAATTAGGTTTCATTCAGTTTAATGCAACAGACACTTATTGAGCACCTACTGTTTGTGAGATACTGTGTTTGACAGTTCTGGAGGGTATAAATTGATTAAGATAGAGTTTCTGCCCATAGAAACTCATCATTTAGTGGTGGACAGAATTAATTATAACAAAAGAAGAAAACAGGGAATTGCAGTGGAGGCAGATATTAACTGACACCGTAGGATTCAGGAGAAGTGGAAAAGGTGGCATTTAGGCTCATCTTTGAACGATGGATACCTACAGTTGGAAAAAAAATGCAAGATAGATTGCACAGATAGAACAAGCTATTAGCGAGGTGATGCCTAAAACTGTAGCCAACATATTCTGCATTTTTGATAGGTTAACAAAATGGAAATTAATTTCTCACACACAAAGTTGTTCCAAATCAGCAGTCAGTTGACCTTAACTTGATGGTTCTAAGATTAAAGGGTTCTTTCAAGTTGGGACGACAACACTTGTAGGACTTTGAGTCACCTAATTCTAGCAGCTCAAAGCCTGGATAAGGCAAATCTGTTCCTTAGCAGGCTTGGCCAAGAAGAGATACCACACACTGTTGCCTGCATGCCATTTGGGAGCTGATCTCAGCGTCTTACCTTAATGCAAAGGGACTGGGAGATGAGGGCTTTTTCTGAGAAAATTCTTGCTAATGAAAACTATCAACAATAGAAGGAGAAATGTGAATTTATGTGGATAGTCACCTACTTTGCTACAATTAAAGGAACAATATGGGAAATGTAAGTATACCTTAAAAAGTTTGTGGAAAATGAAATTATTTTTATTAGAGGGAGAGAATTAGAGAGGAGTTGAGGGGATGAGAGGGGAGGAGAGGAAAGGAGATAATGACTTTCCATCTGCTGGTTCACTCTTCAAATGCACACAATAGATGGGGCTGAGACAGGCAAAAGCTAGGAGCTGGAAACTCTGTCCATGTCTCCCATATGGCTGGCAGGGACCTTGGTACTTGAACCATCAACTGCTGCCTCTTAGGATGTGTGTAAGGAGGCAGCTGAAGCTGGAAGCAGAGCCAGGACTCCAATTCAGGCACTTTGATAGGGGATGTGGGCAGCTCAAGCAACATCTTAGCCTCTGTACCTGATGCCTGTCCCTCCAAAACGGAATTAAGAGTAAGCTAATTTTGTGCAAAAGAACTTTGAAATCCATGCTTAGCTTTTTCACACATACATCTTTCATGAACTTTTTGAAGACTCCTTGAATGCATGGATAGCAGTGTTTTCTGTACTAAAATTGGCTTACATTTTAATTCCAGGAACTTTTTGAAATACCCTCATACAGGATGTTATGAACGCAGCACAAAAAGTACCTTATGAACATTTTATAAAGTAGTTAAGGCCAGAGTATGCAGGGCTGTCTATGCTATCCTATGAAGTGTTAGTTTTGCACATAAATGACAGCCAGTGAATATTTCTGAATAGAGCATATTTCCATAATCCAAATTGTTTACTAAAGTCTGTAGCTGAAGGAAAAAGAGAGTACACAGGAGTCAGTGGGGATGCTACCTGAACTGTGGGACTTCAGATGGCTATCCCATTTTGGGGGCCGCAGTTTCCTGTATAAAATGAGATAGTTTGGAGCATCACTGTGGCTTAGCAGCTAAAGCCATTGCCTGCATGACCGGTATCCCCTTAGGGTATCCTTTCAATTCCTGGCTGCCTCACTTTCTGATTCAAATCCCTGCTAATAGCCTAGGAGAAGCAATGCAAGATGACCCAAGTGCTTGGACCCCTGCCCCCACCCAGGAAACCAGGATGGATTTCCAGGCTCCTTGCTGGCATGGCCTGGCACTGAACATTGTAGCCATCCAGGGAATGAACTAGCAGATCAAAGATTTCTCTCTCAATCTCTCTGTAACTATTTCAAAATAAAATAAATAATTCTTTAAAAATATGAGATGGTTGGCCTCAACCCCAAATTTTTGACTTCATCATTTTCATTAATAAATTTAATCTGCCCTCTATATTTATAACTAAGTATCCTCTATGAGTCAGACATTGCTCTAGGTTTGTGGGTACAGATTTGAACAAAATGTAAAAATTTTTTTCTTTCATGGAGCTTCAATGACAGAAGAGAAACACTATACATAGATATTGATCCTCTCTCTCTCTCTCTCCCCACCTCCTCTTACATTCTGCTATTGAATAGCCTTCCTTTTCCATTGGTCATTTCTGCAAGACTATTGGGAAATAATTCATTTTAAAATTTTCTCCTCCCCCTTCCTGCATGCAGTAAGTTCAGAATACAGGAGTTTTCCCATAGTCACACTCTCTTTTAGCTCAACTGGAGGTGCTTTTGCTATTACAATTCCCTTAAAATTTTTGGCCTTTTCAAGAGATTTATTTATTTATGGGGGGGGGGAGAGGCAGGGATTGGGGGAAGGAGTGGGGGAGGAAGGGAGGGTATAATCTCCCATTTGCTGGTTCACCCGTGAAATGATTGCAATGTCCAGGCCAAAACCAGGAACCTGGAACTCCATCTGGCTCTCCCATGTGAGTGGAATGGTCCAAGAATTCGGGCCACCTATCAGGCACATGGCACATTATCAGGGAGCTGGATCTCAAGTGGAGAAGCCAGAACTACACTGGGTCTCATATGGGATACCAGCATCACAGCCACTGGCTTAACCTGCTGTGCCATGATGCTGGCCCCAGTTTTTGGCTTTTGCAGGCCTCTGATTTGAGTGCACATGAACTCCAAAGTCATGGCCACACTGTTTCTACAGATATGCCTAACTTTCTCTAGACTTATCATTACTATGGAATGAGATTTCTGTGGGACCATGCCTGTGAGATTCCTAGAAGCCTGTTTGTTCATCTGAGAGTTGGTACTAAGCAATGTTCAATTCCCTCTTATAGCTATTGCCTTAATTTTATCTCTGACTCCAGGCTGTATTTCACTTTGAGAACCCTTTTCCTGTGAAAGAGACTGATGATGAGAAACAGCTTTATTTTCTAGCACAGAGAGTTCTGATTCTGCCTGAAAACTCTCCAGATCTTTCTTTAGCTTACCTCTTTCTTATAGTACCTAATCATGAACTAGAGAGCAAGCTGCCACTTCCAACATCCTGCAAAGAAATCTAGGAGCTAAAATCCAAAATTTCTTTCTATCTCAAAATTACCATAGGAAGCACGTTATAATTTTTTTTAAATTACATAATTCAGAATACCATTTTCCAGTTTTCTATAACAACTCAATCACCATTTCTGCCTCTTCCCATTTTGGAGTTCCAAAGCTACTATCATGTGTTTTATATTTCTTATGGCAAAGCCCTACTTTCTGTGATGAAAATTATCAAAAACTGTTTAGTTTGGAAAACAGAACCATTATAAGAGTAATGGGAAAAGGAAATAAATTTCTCATGATTTTGCAACAACATAGCAAAGTGAAGTTCTATACAGAAGTTAGAATACAAGAATAGGAATCAATCACCAGAATCTCACAAGCCACGTGCCACGTGCCACTTCAGTGGAACTATGAAGGGAAGCCTGTTGGGAGGTCTACAGCAATTCTGCACCTGGGAAACGCTCAGCCATGGAGGTCCGTAGGCAAGCACTGGCACTGGGCTTAGGCCTACTATTGGTGAGCTTTGTCAAGAACTGAGGAGTAATACGGACCCAGAATAGAAGAGAGGGAGGAAACACTTAATTTGGTCATAGAGTAATCATATGTCTATTCAGCAATTATCAAACAGTACTCTGTGACAAGAATCACCCTTAATAGTAGAAGTCATGGCTATAACATACAACATTTTCATATGTATAGGCGCTCACTGTCAGATAAAGAGAAAGAAAAGCAACCAAGAAATAACGCTTACTGTGAAAAAGATCAGCAGAAGGATAAGAGGGAACATCCATTGATTCACACACTCACTTGAGATGTAGCTGCAGAGTACGTACTATGAAAAAGTAGCAGAGTCTTCCAGTGTCTCCATACTTCTATCCCCTACCTCTTCCTTTGAAACTATAGGTAAACCCCGAGGGTGCAAGGAAGTTAGGAAGCTGCAATGATCCCAATTATACAAGATACTTAATGATATAATCATCTTCCTGTCTGTGACAACTTGTTTCAAGCCATGTGGTGAGAGAACAATGCAATACCCTTTCTACTACCCAAAGAGATCATCCACAGTCTTTATAGCAACAATATTAAATTAACTGATTATTTGGTTTAAGAGGAAAGTCATGCAAGTTACTGGCAAAACTGTTGTGATATATACACAACAGGCATAAGGGACTCTTAATAGAAAGGTCGTTGGAGTTGTTGTTGGTTGCAGAAATTTCAAGAAGGGGAAAATGCAGCCACCTCCCTCTAGGCTTGCCCTCAACAAGAGAGGGAAGGAGAGGGACAGAGAGAGAGAGAGAGAGAGAGAGAGAGAGAAAGAGAAAGAGAAAGAACAAGGGAGAGAGGGAGAAAAAGGAGGTGGGGGAGTGGCACTAAATAATGACGTGTGAATAGATTTTTCTCCCTCTAATCCCTACATATTCCTTTAAATCACATTATTTCTTTGATAATCCACTTTCTGGAGGCTGAGTGGCAGTAGAAAAGTCATGAAATTAGAGCTGTAGACACATCTCAGTTTTTAAATCCAACCCTACTGCTCATGATTTAGAGCAAGTTACTTAATGGTACAGAGGCCTATGGTAGAGTGGAAAAAAGCAACACTTCTTTCACTGATGGTTCATGGTTTACAATAAATAGAAATAAAGGAGAACACTTCTTTCTTAATATTGACACCATTATTACTCTTGGTATTGTTGACTATTCCATTTTATTGATCTCTGTAATTACTTCTTTTAAAATGTGAATGTATGTTTATGCCACTTAGGTTATATAATGCAAGATGAAATATTAGTGAGATGATAACATAGTCATCATGTTTTAAGGAGCTACTCTATACTACATGCATTACATATATTATTTCTAATCTTCAGCGCACTTTGAGACACCCTTCATCTAGTAGTTTGGCCTTTGAATACCCTTCTCTACCCTCTTCTTCTATAAATTCTATTTTAACAGTATCTTGGGGATGTGAGTCTACTGTTTAAATGTTCTGTTTGCAGGACGATGTGCCTATACTACATTGGGCAAAGCTGACAGTTCACGTTTTATACTCCAACACATCAGCATTTCCAGCAAGTGCAGTACATGAGAAGCAAAATGAATTCTTACCTTGATGACAACCCTCAAACAACCCTCAGCTTGATTGTGGTCATCTCTTTAGAATTCAGTTATACACACAAGATAATTAGTTGTTTGATTGCTTACCTAAAACTCACTCATTAATTTATTTATGTAAGTGATTATGATTTTTGGAAGGTCATAAGATTTATAAAGCTATACAGTTCCTGTTAAATTCTCAATGGGTAATATGTAGTATTTATATTGATAAAACTATGGATGCATTTATATATTCATAAAATGCTCACATTCTCTAAAACTGAGAAAAAGTCCTCAATTCTCATACCCCAATGCATTTCTTGACAGTTTTCCCACTGTACCAAATGGAAAATTTCTCTCTTTGTGTCTCCCAATATAGTTGGTTTGATAACATGGATTAGGCAGAAGATTCCTTCATAGCTACCATTTGGAGAGAAGACAGGATTGGGTCTTGTATTGGTTTTTTATACTGATGATGGGGTCTGAGAACAAACATCCTTCATTTTCAGTTTTCATGTCTTAAGCAGCAGCAGACATGGAGCTTCCTGGAAGCCACTGAGAAACTTAGCAGAATTAAGGACCTGGATTTTATTTATTGACTTGATTCCTTTAAGTGATTCCCAAAATACAAATACCAGTTATGATATATTAGCTTTAGAATGTTTAGAATTTATCATCATACAAAATTCCTGTTAATTTTTTACCTACATGTGGAAGTGTTATACTACATGTGAACTTCAGGGAGATACCCTAAGTCTCTGTTCTTAACATTACTATTCATTAATTGATCATGGTATTAAGAACCAATTACTAACTTCTTCAGTTCAGGTTTTTCTTCTCCATATAATAGAAAGCAATAATAACCCTGACCTTACAAATTGTTTTGTGATTAAACATCAAATATATGTATAGTCTACTAAAATGTGAGCAAGTAGAAGTCTTTAAAATGTTAATATTAATCTGTAAAAGCAAATTATACATGCTCAATGATTGCATACTAAATTCACATGCCATACACAAACATATAATGCAAAATTGACTAGGATATTTCCTTTTGCCTTGATTTAGTGCTTAAGGACCAAAGCTGAAAATAAATTTGTACTGAATTCCCCACGTTCTAAAGAAAACTTCCAACATCTCTGACAATTCCTGCCAAATCTTATGTTAAGGCAGCAGAACTGGCACTACTCCCGGCTGCCCAAAACAGAATGTTCCACAATCTCTTCTCTGGTTAAAAAAAATAAGACTAAGAAGACAAAATTGAGAACAACTAACGTATTGCAGAATACAGTGTTTATGATTAGAAAGGAAGTGTTCTGCACTGCTTTACAAAACTAAGTCATGATGTTAGGAAGAAATTCCCCTTAAAGATCAGCAGTGTCTGAAAGGAAGAAAAACTTGCATCTGTTCCCAGCTAATGATTGATGGACTACACAATCAATCAATATAGAAGCAAAAGAGTTGTTGGGAGAGAATGATTGGCATTTTCTGAAGATGAGTGACATGCATGTTCAAAGAGCCTGGGGTCCAGTCTGAAGAGGAGACACTTGCTTTTGATGACAGTACAAAAGAGCTCACAAGGTAGTTACCCAGCAAGGACATGGAGCAACTTCTCATCTCATCCCAGTATCCTACAGCCCTTAAAGGCATTGGCTAGGAAATCAGCTATTCCTGGTTCCAAAGAGTCCAATACTTTATGGTTAAAACAGGTATACTAGACTGACCATGTACTCAAAACCAAGAGTGTATGTGTAGGGTATAGACTTATGGAAAGAACTAAAGAAACATAAGACTATCCTACCTAAGTAGTTCAACGATAACAGCATGTGTTAGATAATGCTGATCATAGATGCAGCAAAACTATACCATTTTCCATGTGGAATCCAACCCACTGCTAGGTACCACTCACAGTGAATGTAATAGACTGAGCAGAGTGAGAGCAGAGATATTTCCTTGTAACTATCAAGTCTACAGAGGTGGTCTCTGACTCACCTATTCCTCTTTTCATCATGCGGCATTAGAGGCTTTGAAAACAAATACTAGAATAGGATGAAGAAGAAAAACAATGGCCTTTCCCTGCCCTAGCTCTCTTTGAGCAAGGGGTTAAATATGAAATGATGGAGGTGATGAAATGATTATTATGAAAAAGATATTAACAATTGTAACAGTAGCTAATATTTATAGTTTTGTTCATCTATGCCAGGCAATACCCTAAATGATCCAACTACAGAAATGCTAAGAGTGATATGCTTTATTTTATTATTTCCAGGTGTTTCCTGAGGAAATGGAACTTTTTGAGTCTGAGTGACTAAGTTAAGAGACAAAAAAAAACAAAAAAGAGTGGGCAGTGTATCTGTGATTCAAATCAAAAGAGTTTGGGTCCAGTATCTACAACTCCTATATTTGAATTCTAAATTATAATCTTGACTGAAATTTTATAATCAAAATTTATACAGATTTTTCTGAAAGGATGTGAGAGAAAACATAGACAGAGTAAGTCTGAAAACAGAATGGAAAAAAAATCAACTATCTGAACACCATACATCACCAAATTAAAACTACTTGATCTATTCTTAATAAACTGATTTTGAAAGCATAAGAAAATACACACACTTACACAAGAGAACTTCAAAAATTTTGTTACAAAGGAAGTTAAAAGATAAGCTTATTTTGGTGCAAAAATGTTTGAAAAGCATGCCTAATTTTTCACAATATGCATTTCTATGAACTTTTTAAAGCTCTTTTTTGTGTGTACTTGTTTTTTCTAAACTTTTAGTAAATATAAATTTCCAAAGTACAACAATTGGATTATAGCATCTTTTACCCCCCCCATAACCTCCCTCCCACCTGCAACCATCTCATCTCCCATTCCCTCTCCCATCCCATTCTTCATCAAGAGTCATTTTCAATTATCTTTACTTAGTATATACTAAGTTGATCTTCTGTATATAAAGATTTCAACAGACTGCAACCACACAGACACACAAAGTATAGAGTACTGTTTGAGTACTAGTTATACCGTTAATTCTCATAGTACAACACATTAAGGACAGAGATCATCATGGGGAGCAGCTGCACTGTGACTCCTCTTATTGATTCAATTGTGTGTACTTTTATGTGTGCACATTACAAATTGAAGGTTCAGAAAGGGTACTTAATGAACATTTTTAGCAAAAAATCTATTAATACTTTAATAATATGTGTCATTTGTAAAATATATGTGAATTTTCTACACAAATATTAGAGATAAATATGGGTAATTGAAATTATTGATCATGATATATTGGATTAATCTTTATTTCCTATGGATTCACCATGCATTTTCTTTATTGAAAAAACAGAGAGGATAAACATGGATTCATCCTCTTTAGAAAACCACCCCTCATTCTTTATATTTGTATCATTACAATGGAAATGTTAGAATCTTGATCACAGGGGACATTTAATATTAGATTGAAGAAAATATTAAAAAGTGCGGCATACTGACTAAAACAAGTCTGTACTGGCACTGGGGAGGGTCCTGGTGACATGGTAGGGCTTCTCTATATCTAATTTTGATAATATGATTGATGATGTGATTTCTCATAAGGGGTGGAAAGAAACAACATCAAAACTAATCACATTATGCTGGCATTTGGAAGTCTAAATAAAAGGTATGTGAACTCATTACAGGAAGATATTTTTTCATTTGAAATTTAAATTTGCCAGCCCATCCATATTTGTCTGGAAAAACTTGTGAATTTGTTTGTAGATGAAAATGACCAGAGTTGAGTAATCAGTTCCAACTGATTACAGTTTATAATAGGCAGCCCAGGGACTTCCTGGCAGTTACAGATCTGCTTTCATGCTTCTAAAGAACAGAGAGGACAATATGATAGCCTCAGTCTCTGCAACCATAGCTCCCTGTTCCTTCAACAGAAGAAATGATCCCCCCGCCCAGGCACCAGTGAGGTTTCTCTTTGCAAATCTGGCTTCCTTTGTGGTTTGATTTTACCCTAAAATGGAAATGTTCAGGAGTTTCAAACTGAGAGGATGCCTGTATTTTGTAGACTTTTCGATGACACTGTCATGGCTGTGTGGCAGTCTCTACCAAGGGGGGAATTAACTTTAATATAAGAACCTGCAGCTAGAACTCAAGAAGTATATCATTTTCCCAATATACAGCATTAAAATCCCATACTTGCACACCCTACACTTAAGCTATCAAGGAATTTAGGCTATTTGAAATGTTACAAATGTGCAAGATATACCCATTATCCTCGATGGGCAATACAATTTATGGAAGATATAATAAATAGAGGGAAATTTAGTATGTTTGTTCAATACAGTGAAGGTAATTGAAGCACAGAATCCAAAATAAAACCATAAACAATAATTAGATAGCGAAAATGTGGAAAGTTGACCGTGACCCACATAATAATACAGCTGAGCATCAGCAAAGACAGAAGCTGGCTTGCAGTTGGAAGTAGATTATAAAGGGAACGTATGTTTAATAAACATCTGGAGAGACTGTGATAATAACTGAAGAGGAATCTTCTCAAGTAGGAAACTGTAATCTCAACCCTGCAATCTGAATTCGTGGAGGAACATATGATTACATAGATGTTATTATGTGCATCTGGAGTGGGGTTAATCTGATGTCTCCGTAAGTTTCAGCAGTGAGCAAATTGCAACAAAAATGTGCAGTGTTGCTTAGCACAGCCAGTGTCACTGAGAGTTTGCAAGCTGAAAGTTCCCTCAAGGTTGCTGTGCTATTTAGGTTCCTGAGTCCAAACAACAGAAAGAGATTCTATACATTTTAAACAAAAATGCAACTTGTGGAGGGATCTGAGGGCCTTATAGGATTTCTCCTGTGTTCGAGGAATGACTGGAATCCAGAAGGGCTAGGCAGCAACAGCCTGGTCAATGCACCATCAAAGGCAACACACCCTTTCTGACTCAGAGTCACTGGGGTGTGAGAATCTATCGAGTGGCCACCGGTAAGGAACATGTGCTCCCTATGTGAATTGCGACAGACAGAGGTAGATTATGTTCCTCAGAAATCATTTGAGTGTCTGTAAAGTGTCATGTTATACAACAGACACTCTGCTAAGAACTAGGATGTAAAACCACTAAGCCTAGGATATAAAAGTTTGCCTTTTAGGAATGTCTTATACACATGGAGAATCACAAGACATAAGGAGAGAGAAAAGTAAAAAGTAACGTCAAGGTATTAATGAAAAAAAAATAATTCTTGCAATTAAAAACAAAGGTATCCATAAACAGCTTACTGCTAATATGCATGTTCCATGAACTTTGTGAAGACCCCTCATATGCATGAATTTCAGGTTTTTCTTGTACCTATATAAACTCACCTTTTAGTTCTATTTTTCTGCAAAATTTTTGAAATGTCTTTACTCAAGGTCAACCTCAAAAGTTATAAAATATTTACTCTATCTTCAGCTCATATATTGAGAAGGAGAAGCATAGAAATGGGAGAGAATAACACACACTCCATGACTTGAAAGGAAGGATATGACATCATGAGTAGTGTGCAATGAGGCAACTAGGGTGGCCATATATCCTTGATCACATTGGAGCATCTCCATAAAGGGGAATACTATAGACACATACGTCAAGACAGCAGTCTTGAACAGAAGTGTCCTTTAGCACATCATTATGCCGTAAGCCTCAGAAAGAAAACATTGTAGAAAGAACACTCCTTACTCACTTTCCACCTATGAGTCAAATGCATCTAGAGGAGTGTTGTTTAGTGAAGAATCTACAATGAGGGAAACCTTCTGTTTCCATCTGTTCAATGTATAGATCCTGTCCAAATTGTGGATGCCACTCAACACAATAGGATATGGTCTCACTTTTTAAAAAAAGGTTATTATATTTTTAAAGATTACTTATTTATTTTAAAGGCAGAGTTACAGAGAGAGGGGGTGGAGAGAGAAGGGGTGGAGAGAGAGAGAGAGAAAGAGACAGAGACAGAGAGAGAGAATCTTCCCATGGTTTACTCCCAAAATTGCTGAAACAGCTGGGTCTTCCAGATCAAAGCCAGAATCCTGGAACTCCATCTGGGTCTCCCATGTGGGTGGCAGGTGCTGCTTTTCCAGGTACTTTGGCAGGGTGTTGGATCAGAACGGGGGCAACCAAGGCTCCAAGCAGAACCCATATGGATTATCAGCTTTGCAGGCAGTGGTTTAACCTGCTGCACCACAATGCCTGCTCCTAAAAGTGGTGAGCATGACAAGGGACCCAAGTTTTGTATTTTATTCAACTTCACTAATTTACAATTAAGTATACCCAAGTACCTAGTGGCTGCTTAGGAAGACAGCAAATAACTGGTCTGTGATTTTAACTTGGGGTTCGTTAAATTGTGTGGCTATTTATAACAATACTCCAAGAGATGTTTCAACTTGGGACTCTAGCAAGACAAAGGAATTAATGGCTGACACAGACTAAGAATGTATAAAAGTGGAATAAGTGAAAATGTATACACAAAATCTTAGCCATGGTAAGAGCAAGTTTCTGATATTTATTTTGGGTTTCAATTTAGAAATTGTAACTCTAGCTATTGTCTTCATTTTAGGGTTATGTGTTTGTTTTGTTTGCTGCTTTTGAATTCATAACTGTTGACTGACCCTCTGCTTTGGATTTCGTACTGTTCTCATCCTGGTTGCTGTGAGCTACTAGCTCATTGCTTTATCCTGGGAAGGTCCGCTATCATAATAAAGCCTTCAGCTATTTTTATCTAGTGACTTCTGTGATTGTCTGCCCCGCATCTATGGGAGAAAGGAATTTTATACCTTGTTCTTTGGTAGGAAGAGTAGCTAGAGTCCAACAAATTATGCCACTTGTTGGGCTGAAGATTTGGATACCATTAAGTAGTTTGATGACAGTAGTTAGAAATAGCATGTGTTAAAAAAAAAAGCATTTGTAAAGCAATTCAGTCAACTATTAATTGAGTGACCATGGAAAAATTATTCAACTTCAAACTTCATTTTCTTCATCTATGAAATGCTTTTAAATAGTTATTTTCCTTGAGGAAAATAACTATTGTTATTGTTATTGTTGTGGTACAGCAGAACTCGGCACCTGCAATACCAGCATCCCATATGAGCACCAGCTCAAATATCAGCTTCACTATCCATTCAGCTCCCTACTAATGTGCCTGGGTAAACAGCAGACAATGACCAAATGCCTGGCCTTTGCCACTCACATGGGAAACCTCATTCTAGGCTCCTGGTTTCTGCCTGCCTGGCCCATCCTTTGCCTTTGTAGTCATTTGGGGAGTGAACCAGTGAATGGAAGAGCAAACTATCTCTCTGTTTCCCTCTCCTTCTCCCTCTTTCTCTCTGTATCTCTGCCTTTCAAATAAGTAAAAATTAAGTCTTTTAAAAAATTGATTTCCAGGTCTGAACAATTATATAGCATTAAGTGGGGAAGAGGACCATCAGTACACACAGGTTGGGAGTAGAGCCATTGGTGGTAGAGTAGAGGTTATGATTACGAAGGAATGAGGCTCAAGTGCACTAGACAGGGTCTAGAACAAAGGACAGAGTCATTATTAGAGGAGCTAAGAAAGGTGCTGTCTAAGCTACAAGTAATTTTTCTGATTGAGAGGCAAATAGAACCTGATAGAAGGGGCTTGATAATAATCTGGTGGGTTTTAGGCCTTGTAAGTTAAGAGGCTCAGACCTATCTATCTCTTCACATGGGGTATATCCTAAGGGAGGTGTGAACCTCCTAGGGGAAGGCACTCTGTTGACTTTCATTACTTGGCTGGGCTGGGAGGAGAGCTGGCCAGGTAAAGGCAGGTGGCATCTCTAACAAGAAATTTACAGTTCTGCCTGCAATGTTGCTGACCCTACTTGACCATACCCTCAGCTGCAGTGGTCACTTTGGAAGTTGGGCTGAGTGAAGGGCTTTTCAGCTTGGAGCCAATAAGATCTGTGGCTCTGACCTGGGCATCCTTCGATTCCAGGGCAGGTCCATTTCCAGTGATCCAACTCTTGGCAGAGCTGCCAGGGCTCTTCACAAGCTGACTTCTGCTGAAGCCCAGGCTTACCACATTGAAAGCCACTGCAGTGGACTGGCCTGTTGGGTCTCCTTGAGGGCAGATCACTGCACAGATCAGCCATTAATAGGCCTGCCACCCATTAAGGCCACTCTTAGGATCATTGGTTACTATCCTCACCCTGTCTTTTATGACCTTGTCTAAATATGATCAGAGTCGGGGAACTTGGAAGGCTTCCATAGCCTTGGCAACTCATGACGACAGCCTAGGGTGATTACTGGCGCCATAAACTAGAGTGTCAATTTGTTGGGTCAACAACAGGAGCCACTGTGCGCTTGCTCCTGATGTGGGATCTCTGTCCTTGATGTACTGTACATTTTGATTTAATGCTATAACTAGTACTCGAACAGTATGTTTCACTTTGTGTTGCTATGTGGGTGCAAACTGTTGAAGTATTTTATACTAAATTGATCTTCTGTATATAAATAGAATTGAAAATGAATCTTGATGTGAATGGAAGGGGAGAGGGAGCGGGAGAGGGGAGGGTTGCGGGTAGGAGGGAAGTTATGGGAAGGGGAAGCCATTGTAATCCATAAGCTGTATACTGGAAATTTATATTCATTAAATAAAAGTTAAAAAAAAATTGATTTCCTTGGTGGAACTTATCCATCATAGTCAATAAAACATAGTAAGCATTAACTCAATCAACTGGAATTTTCTGAGCCCCTATTCATTGTGCTAGGGGTTGAGATGTGCAGCATGGAGCTTACCCTGGTGTGGGAAGTTTTTCCAGGTACCAGTCCTTGCCTCTGCTGTGATATGTGCCACAATTGGAAAAGCACGAGGTTCTACAGAACTATGCTAAGTACTTCAGAGAAGATTTTTGACAAAAAAAAAAAAAGACGCTTCTCATATTCTGCTGGTACAGTCTTAGAAACTTTGTATATACTCACGTTCTAGAAAGTCAGGATTCACATTAACAACTGAATCAAAATATTTGCTTCTTGGCTTGGCTTTTGTTTTGCTTTGCTTTGTATTTTTTTAGGATTTATTTATTTATTTATTTGAAAGTCATAGTTGCATTGAGACAGAGGGAGAGACAGAGAGAGTTTCCATCTGCTGGTTCTCTCCCTAGATGGCCATAATGGCCAGGGCTGTGTCAGGCAGAAGCCAGGAGCCAGGAACTCCTCCCAGGCCTCCAACCTCCTTCATGCATAAGAGGTGCCCAAATACTTGGGCCATCTTCCACTGCTCTTCCCAGACCATTACCAGAGAGTTGGATTGGAAGTAGAGCAGGCAGGATGCCAGTATCACAGGCAGCGGCTTAACCCACTGTGCCACAAGGCTGGCCCCTGCTTTGCATTTGTTGTTTGCTGATATGTATTTTCATGAAGGTCCTAAGCAAAGGTCCCAAAACTGTTTAATCATAAACTGTACTATCATTTATGTGTTCCTTTAATAAACTAGGATTCACTGAGCATCTAAGACACTCCCAATACTGTGCTATGTGTTGGACACACACTGTGAATAAATAAGCTAAGTGTCATGTCTTCATGGTGCTTTTAATCTAGTATGTGGCTGGTTGACTGCATTCACTACTACTGTTTTCACATACCAGCAAATGCCACCCTATTTTATGTATACCACATCTTATACATTATTTCTCAAAATATCAGTGGTAAAGTGTTACAGCTCCCAACATGCATGACCCACCACACAAGACAGACAACTCTAAAACCAATCAGTAGCCAGGATATTGAGAGAAGTTCATGGGTATCAAGCAACAGAGAACGGCCACACACATTTCTAGAGACTTTCAGCTTGTGTACTAGTAACAAATAGTATGTGGACCAGCCTCTATACACAGATCACACAGATGGAAAACACTGGAACAGGTTACGTTAATCCTTTTGTGGTCCATTATGGAGAAAGAAGAGTCCCTTTCCTGCAGACATTCCCCTTTGAATGGCTGGCGTACCACATACACTGCATGTCATTTGTACCTCTTCTTACTGAGATCCTTACTTAGCTCATCAACATTCACAGCCAGAAAAATTCTCCATTGACTCCTGACCAGCAATCCAGAAGAAAACGCTTAGTGACTGTTATGAGGCAGAGTTGAGAGAGAACATTTCTCGACATTCCTTACAGATGACTCAGGAAAACAAATGGGATATGTTTAGCTTTCTACTTTGGGAGGGGGATGAAGAATCAAACATAACAGAAGCTATTGGGTGACAGGTATCCTAATAGAGAACATATACTAATCATTTTTTGGGGGGGAAATCAACACTACTTTCATGGTATTCATTTTATTCCCAAAGACTGTCAACTGCATCAAGTCTGAGCATATCCTATTGGTCACCGTTTCTAAAGGAAAGACAAATTTATTAAACTAGTTCTAGCACATTTATAGATACAAATAACAAAGAAAAGCATTTTATCTCTTGAAAATTTTTTCATTATAAAACCAAGGAGAAATATATATTTTTCTTGAATTCAGGCAGGAGTGTCTCATAGCACTAAACTTATATAGTAATATTCATGTATGTCCACTATTATCAAACTACTAAAATTTCTTTTCAATGACTTTACATTTTATAAAATGATACCTCCTTTTTTTAAATTGGAAAATAAAGAAACGTAGAATCAGAAATCACTCAAAATCCCAGAATCCAAATTTCAAACACTAAATTTACCTTGTGGTATATTCATTCTATTCTTTCAATAACACCATTTTTTGTGCTTGAAATAACTAGGCCTGCCTAACATTTCTGCTTCTCATAGTAATAAGTTTCTTTGAGAAATTAGGATTCAAACACTGCAGCAGAGTTTTGAATAGCAAGCCCTTTGTTGATGCAACCACTACAAAGTTCGACTATATTGGTCTTGTGAATAAGACCCTGATATTCACAAAAGAAGAAATTATCTGGAGCTTTTTAGCTCAGCAAGAATCAGTTCTTAAGCCATATCTGAATTCCTGTAAATTCAGAATTAGTGAGGTCCAAGTTAATGAGGTTTGATTGTATCCTGGGCTATTGATAAAATTGCAATGCCGCAGATTCAACACAGCGACTCCCACTGAAGATAGATTCATTGCTACTCCAACAAGGGTTGGAGAGGCCAGATTCTTCCTGGTACCCAGCGTCAGCGCTTTTTAATTACACTGTTATGTGGTATAAGGTGGACCTATAAGATGACCTACCAGAGGAAGTCAGCACTTTTTGAGTGAGCACCAGTGTCATTTTTACTCCTCTCTGCAGCCCCCTATTCACTTTCGAGTGGATCAGGTTTCCTTTTTCTGGATCTTCAGCTTTTGTCCATTATAGTTTCCCCCAAAGACTATTATATCAAACAAAGCAAAACACTTTAGAAAAGATTCTAAGTTCTTCGCAGAGTTATAGCCTGTGCTTTGTTTATGTATAGCGAACGCTTACTGAGTTAGCACTCCCCAAAGGAAAATCTGGGGAGGTATCAGAAAAATGTTTTCAGTAATTGCTACTTGGTTTGATCTCCTGGTATTTTGTGGTGTTTTATGCAGCATTAATAGTACCACCTGAGAGTCTAAGAGTACAAAAGAACTTCTAAGCACAAGTTCATCATCAAATATAAGGGAGCCATTTCAAACCATGAGAGAATCAAGAGAACTGATGTTAAAACTCAGTTTTTTGGAAAAAAAAAAAAAAACTGTGTACTGATGTCCTCTTCCCCACTTAATGCTGTATAATTGTTCAAAATTTCTCTACAGACAAACCCCTCTACCTACAAAAGATGAGTGACTTTTCTCCCAGTCTTGGCTGGAATCAGCTTTAAGCCACATCCATCAAACTGTCCCCACAAGGGTCCAGAGCCCACCTCCCCCATTTCCTCTCCTCTATGAAATCCTCTCATTACCTGGTTAATGCCACTCTTAGGATCATTGGTTACTATTCTCACCCTGTCTTTCACACGTGCTCTCTCAGATCTTCCCTCCTGCTCTCTTGGTTCTTCTTTCTTGACCCTTCTCTCCTGCGCTCTCTTGGCCTCTCTTGGCTCCTCCCATCTCTCTTCTCTCTCCTCTCTCTTAGCTCCTCTCTTCTCTGTTTCTCTCTTATACTCTCCTTCTCTCTCTTTCCCTTTGCCGCCCCTTCACTCTGGTATGTTGGGTGTTCCCCAATAAACCCTTTCCCTT
The DNA here is from genome assembly GCF_033115175.1 of Lepus europaeus. Lineage (NCBI taxonomy): Eukaryota > Metazoa > Chordata > Mammalia > Lagomorpha > Leporidae > Lepus > Lepus europaeus. Next base: position 73,261,695 of record NC_084842.1, read on the forward strand.
AAAAAAAAAAAAAAAGAGGGAGGTGCCTTTCTCTGAAGGGAGGAGAGAACTTCCACTTTGGCTATGACCTTGTCTAAATATGATCAGAGTTGGCGAACTCAGAAGGCTTCCATAGCCTTGGCAACTCAGGACGACAGCCTAGGATGGTTACTGGTGCCATAAACTAGAGTGTCAATTTGTTGGGTCAACAACAGGAGTCACTGTGCACTAGCTCCTCATGTGGGATCTCTGTCCTTAATGTGCTTTACATTGTGATTTAATGCTATAACTAGTACTCAAACAGTATGTTTCACTTTGTGTTTCTGTGTGGGTGATAAAAAAAAAATTCAGTTTTTTGGAGGAATACAACAACATGCCTTTAAAAGACTTAATCCAGTTTTATTTGTTTGTAAGTGTCCACTCCTGATGACAAATTTTATGGAAACATCGAATACTTCTCTGTCACACAAGAAATTTCTAATCAAGTAGTACTTTTTGGCAAATCAATTAACATTCATTATCCTATGTGTAATTTATGTAAATTTGGAAGCTACTGAAAATTTTGTGAACTGCATTTAATTTGGTCTGAACATTGTTATTTGGATTCTTGAAAGGTGGGTTATTTCCATTCATGGCCTGGGATCATGACACAGGAGACAGAGGAGGCCATGAATAGGTAGCTATCACTTATCACCATGGAGAGTTCATCAGCTTCAACTGACCTGTGACATGCCTCTCTTCTTAGACCACAAAATTGAACTTGCTAATGGGGAACAGCAATGCTCATTCTTTGATGAAGATACAAGCACATGCCAGTATCCACAGATTCTACCTATGTCTTGTTTCTTGTTACACCGTAGCAAGGGCACAGTATCAAAATCAGCTGCTGGAATTCTTAGTCCGGGGCATGCCTTACTGGTGGTGGGCAGAAACAGGAGACACATAGTAGAGTCTAGTTTTTTGAAGTTATTATCATCTGAATCACCTCCAAGTCACTGTCTAAGCTACTTATTTTATCTCTCCCACTTTCATATTCATAAAGGGATGAAAGGAACTGTCTTGCAGTGGCATTATAATAAGTAAAAGACATAGGGCATATTAGGAACTTAGTGTAGTAATGGTAGCTTTAGATGGTTGAAGATCCTGACATCTTCACAAAAGAAAGACAAGTGCAGATACTTCATGATACCCTAAAAGTTGCTACACTGGAGTTAATTGAAGAATAACACAAAGTCCACTCAGAGGACCTGAAACTGTCTGTCTACTGAACTACTGGACCTTGAAGTTCTCTTTTCATATTTCTCCTGCCCTTTGATTACAGACCATGGGTAAAAACAAACAAGCAGCACATGGGATGATAATACTCACACATACTGAGTGATTTCTTAGGTCTAGGCCCTATCCTAAGATACTTGTATGTATTATTTAATTAAAGCTTTTTAGTATTAACAACAGCAGTTAATATTTATAGGGTACAGACACAACATGTAATATTACAAGCATCTCACTTAAGATTTAAAAAATCCTATGTGTAAGTGCACTGAGTTTTTTTTTTTAAATATATATTTATTTATTTGCAAGTCAGAGTTACAGAGAGAAGAGGGGCAGAGAAAGGGGGGGGGGGGCTTCCATCCGATGGTTCACTCCCCAGTTGGCCACAATGGCCAGAGCTGCACCAGTCTGAAGCCAGGATCCAGGAGCTTCTTCCAGGTCTCTTACGTTGGTGCAGGAGCCCAAGGACTTGGGCCATCTTCCACTGCTTTCCAAGGCCATAGCAGAGAGCTGGCTATGTAGAGGAGTAGCCAGGACTAAAACCAGTGCCCATATGGGATTCCGGCACTTCAGGCCAGGGCATTAACCCACTGCACCAGAGCGCCAGCCCCATGTGTAAGTGTACTGTTACACACATTTTAAAAGCTAAGGTAACAGCATCAAGCACAGGCTGAATCACCTGTCCAGTGCAGTACTATAGGCAATCAGCAAAATAAGATGAGGAATTTGGACATTCAGATTAATGGTATACAGCACTAATGCTTCAAGTCACCGCCAAGTGTCCAATCACCACACTTTATACACCCTGCCTGTTATTTGTAGTTATGTGTCTGTGTACAGAAGTCTATGTAGCTACTTGGGTGGTGTCAAAATGTGAGAGGAAGTATTTATGCTCTTTATTAATCCTGTGATGATAAATTTAAAATTGATGATACATTGAAAGTATGATGTCATAAAAATTAAAGGAAAAATAACAGGAAAGGTAGAAAGGAGGAAAAGAGAGGAAAGGAGGGAATGTGTGAAGTGTCATTCTGTCAAAACTGTGGATAGGAAACACATGAAATCTGTTCTTTTTAACCTCAGCTTTTACACTTTAACATGAGTTAATCATCCCTTCATAATGATTTTTCAGAGATAATATGTAAATGTGCTTAAAGTTTTCAAAACAAGTCCACACGTAATAAGCAATGTAAGCTATTCATAGTTTCTTCATAAAATGCATCTTTCTAGAACTTTTTTGAACATTCCTCATATGAATGAATTTAAATTTATTTTTACTTCCATTTTCCACAAACTTTTTGAAGTACCCTCGTATGCCAGTAAATATCACAATGATTTGACTTCATACACAGAACTCTAATCAAAGTGGATGTTTCGGGGGGAAAATTCTATTTGCTGAGAAAAACTTATTTAACAGGCTATCTGAGGATGAAGTGGGACAAAGGAGCTGCTCTTCAATGGGGGCATCCCAGGAATCTGAACCCAATATGGATTTTCAAATGTTTATTGACCTTCTAGAAACCGACTTTTTTCTATTGAGGTTTTGTATTTCTTTGCAATTTTTATCAACTATGTTCATCTGCAGACCAGTTAGCCTATGAGAGAAGTAGAGGAGTTAGAAAAGCCAAGACTAGTAATAGAGACAAAGCTTTATGTCAGATGATTTGACGGTGTGAAAAATATTTGGGACTTAGGAACTCAAAGAAGTTTGTAAAAGATTTTCAGACTTTACTATGGAATAGAGATGGAGATAGAGAGGAGGTAGTTAGACGGACAGTCAGACGGATATACTGTGTATATTAAACCTCTCTACAATAGCACAGATCAAGGTTGCCTTTCATAAAGGAGAGGGAATCAACACAGGCCTACAGTATGACCTGCAGTCCACAATGCCCTCGAGATGAGCAGAATCAGGAGGACCCTGGCTTGCTGCAGGGGTTGAACAGAACAGGGCAGGGAAGGCGGAGGAGCCAGATCTGAAGGCGAAGCTGCCTAAGTCTCCCTGTCACCTCCGGCTGCATCACTGCCTCCTTTTTTGAGAATCAGCTCTGTAGGATTTCCAAATCACAACTTCGAAAACCCAGGTGAAATAAATAACACCCCTCACCCTGCATTTCCGTCTTTTCTGGCTACAATCATATAGATGCCACCATTCTTAAAGAGTGTCATCTTTTATTTATTAGCATCAAGAAACATCCTGAAAGTAACTGAATTATGCGATGGATGTTAATGCTAATCAAAGTTATCAACGTCGAGTGTTCTCCTCTCCCCATGGCGTGGCCCTTTCTGCTCCCATGATGCCAATTTCATGATTTGTACATAGCCCTAATTTGCTGATTACACTGATCTTCTCAGTTCCTGCTATCCTGCATTCTTACCCACTTGCTATTTTCAGTTGTAGTTCAGCATTGATATTAGGGAAATGCCATTAGGCAGAACAAGGCATTCAAAATAAAACCCAGCCAGATAAATCTTAGAACTTACTATGTAAATCTTTTGTGCGTCCAAGTTATTAACTATCAGATATTTAATAAACAGTTCAATCAGATAAAGAGGGAAACTGATTTAAGAGATATACTTTATTTCACATATATGTCTCAGTTGAAATTTAACTGGACTCAGTAAGTCACATGCCAAACCTAGGAAATTGCTTCTTATAATAATAAATGCATCTTGTCTTGTTACATTCATTCTCAGATAGTGAGAACAAATCCACACACAAGTGTGTTACAACATTAGTGCACAGTATTCTATTTCTTCTTAGAAAGAGGGAGCTTCTGGAATCAGAGAAGGAGACGATTCAAGGGCGATTAAAAGGGAAGAAATGCTAATGCACACAACTGGTGCACACGCTGCACTAAAGCAGGAAGTGTGTCTACTCTTCCCCAGGTGAAATGGAGCAACATAAATCAATCAATAAAAAGCATCTCTGCCACGTAGCGTGCTATGTGACCTGGGGGATTATTTTACATCTTTAAGCTTCAGAGCCCCCCAAAGAGAGATGCTTGTTTCACAGGTGTTTGTGAGGAAGGAACAGCTTGGCACATTGGGACTCAGTGCAGTGCCAGGCAGAATGCACCAGTCATGGTTCTCTCCTCCTTTCTGTTAGCTTGTGGCCACCTTATCCTTACTTCTTCACCCCTTGACATTCATACTGGCTTGGTTTTTCCAAGGTTGTGTGTTGGGCAGAGGGATAAAAGAGTACAAATGTTGTAAGTTCTGTTCATCACTATGAATGATTTACCATCTGGCCTTGGAACAGAGTTTGGCTGTTGCATCTATTTTTTACATTTTCATCCTTTTAATTGTATTTGAAAGGAAGAAAGAGATGTAGAGAAATATCTTCCATCTGCTGGTTCACTCCCCAAGTACTTGCAACACCCAAGGCTTGGCCTAACCAAAGCCAGGAGCCTAGGATTCAATCTAGGTCTCCTATATGTGGCAGACTCATGTTCTCCAATATGAAGTTGCCTTCCAGGAAGCTGGCATCTGGATCTGAAGCAGAGTGGCAGGGATTCACAGCTGCCACTCAAATAAGGAATGCAGGCACACCGAGTGGCAGTTTGCTCACCAAATGCCTGCCACTGCTTTTCCATTCTTTATACGGCTATACAATGAAGAAATTCCTACCATGATAGTCTGCACTGGTTTAAAAAATAACCTCTGTCTGGTTTTCTATTTATAAAGCTATCATTGCTTGCTTAATATTGTGAATCTAGTTTTTTAAAAAAAAAGGTAAAAAGAAAACAAAAATTTGTTATAACTACCACTGTTCATTATCAACAATCTGATATTTTTCTCTGGTCTCTATGTGTACAGACGTAGCTCCATACATACATACATACATACATACATATATATACATACACAAAAAGTACACCATACATAAGAGTACTTTAGAAAGTTTATGGAAATTGAATTAAAGGATAAGTTTATTCTGATACTAAATTTTTTGAAATCTGTACATAATATTTCATAATATGCATTTTCCGTGAACTTTTGAAGACCTCTCATACACACATGCATGTAATATATATATATGTAAATACACACTGACAAATACACAGAGATGTGCACATAAATACATGTTCATAAATGACATTGTGTATATACATATATATGTAAACATGTACTAATGCAAAATGTATACATATAAACTGTAGGCATGCATGCATGTGTGTTCATACTTTTTGTTTGTTTCCAACTTTTTTTATGTTATCAATAATGCTCTATCCTAGGTATAAGAAGCTATCAGCTCAATTGATATTGTAAAGCAGATTTCAAAAAAATCACTGGATCCCAGCAGTCTACTACTTAGCTGCTATGTATTCAAATAGCATATCTGTCAGCATTCATTTAGATTAGTCAGTGGTAATGACATAGCTAGAGCTTAATACTCTGAATAAGAACTGTTGTAAGAGTATAGACATTTAGAATGTGTTCCTTTTTCAAAAAGATTTTTACATTTCAATTTTTATGAGTCCCCAACCCAGGTTAAGCTGGGAAAATAAAATCTATGCGTTATCTTGGGGCTCTCTGCTTGCAAACACGTGAACCACAAATTTATCATAGATGTTTGATGGATAGACTAGAATGTAACAAACATTAAATCTTCAGCCTGCTCACAAAATTGAAAGTCTCACCAAATGACATTCTTTGCGGTGCATATACACGTCACAGGCTCAGACCGGCACACAGAGCAGAGAACAGTGTTTTGTGTCTGGAATTCCCCCAGGCCTGCCATGTGGGCTCTCCTTCCTGCTCTGTGGGAAGAAACCCACTGCAGGTGTTTGTCAAAAAGGCCCTCATAACCATCCCAACCACCAGCAGTTCTCCAGGATCTTCCCCCGTCCTGTGTATGGAGGGAGGCCTCCCTATTTTTTAAGTCTTATTTATGGACTGCCATCTTGCTTTGGTTCTCGTCTTCCCTCAAACAAGTAAGGGTACACTTCCTGTCTTGGGAGGCAATACCAAAGTAACTTCACATTAACTCTCCCTCATAGAACCTTTCTGGTTCTTCCCATAGAACGGGTTTGTTTCTTATTTCATGGCTTAAGGCAAAACACAATGTCCTGAGAAGTATGTACAAGGTATTGCTGCTTTGGCCTACTGATCTCTGACACAATCAATCTCAAGATGCAATGAAGGATGTGGATTAAGCACTTTACACTTACTACACTATTGGGGCTGGTGTTGTGGTGCAGTAGGTTAAGCCGTGGCCAGCAGTGCTGGCATCCCATATGGGTGCAGGTTCAAGGCCCAGCTGCTCCACTTCCCATCAAGCTCCCTGCTAATGTGCCTGGGAAAGCAGCAAAAGATGGCTTGAATCCCTGGCCCCTGCACCCATGTGGGAGACCCAGAAGAAGCTTCTGGCTCCTGGTTTCAGCCTGGCACAGCCTTGACCCTTATGGCTAGTTGGGGAGTGAACCAGTGGTTAGATGTTCTCTCTTTCTCTGTGTCTCTCCTTCTCTAACTCTAGCTTTCAAATAAATAAATAAACCTTTAAAAAATTTCACTAGACTGCTATGCAAAGGTTAGACAAAGAATGCATACATAAATAGATGAATTTATAAAAATTCATTTTCTATAATCGCAATCTTCTCAGAAGCCCCTTCCCAAAGGATAGTATGGAGGTTGACAAACCTTGAGATGATCGATAGGTACCCCTCCTTTCAATTTAATCCAGTCTTTCTCATGAGTATTCCATGAAGAACATCCATCCTCCCTTCTTAAGTTCCGTTACTGAGCATGTCCCCAACTCTAAAGATAAGCTTTTGGTTCCTGTAACTGGATGAGAGTTGCACTCTTTGTGTTCTCCACAGCAGGGTCATTGGTTTCTACATGAGCACTAGGGAGCACCTTTTGAGATGTACATCTGGTCTAGTCTCTGGGGTTTCTACTGTCTGCAAGAGTGGTTCCCAGGATCCATTTGCTTGGTTTGGTCAGAGTCATCAGCCTCATTTCTGTTCTTTGGAGCTGTGGATGCCTACAGAGACTGGGGTATGACAACCAAACTACTCTTGGCTAGTTTGGGAGGTGCTGGTGCCCTCAAGTATAGGGCCACATTGTTGCTGTCAGAATGACTCTCCGTGTGAAGTTCCCATCCTGTCCTACAGCTGTCCTCCTCACCCCATGCCCAATCGCCCCATCACAGCCTTGCCTATCAGGCTCCTTCCACTGAAGAACTCAGTGTCCAGCAGCTCCAAAACATCAACCTGGGCAGAATGTCTACCACTGCTCACCAATTCTACCTCTCCACGCTGGAGAGAAGCCAAACACAGAGAGCGTATCCCAGGGATATAAATGAGGAACATATCAAGACTCTGTTGCTTATATCTTTTCTTTGTTTAGGATGCCTCTTCTCCTGTGGGAGACAGACCAGGAGACTCTTCCTAGATGCAGGCCTCCTCCCCCTTCCCACAATGGCCAGCCAGAAAGGGCCAGCTTTCCTTTTTCCCTTCTCTATGGAGGGATTTTTCCCTTGTTATATTTTCTTTCTTTCTCTGACCACCCTAACCTGACACCTTTAATTGACAATAGGGTTAAGAAAGAGAAATAGTTCACATGTAATGAACATACATGGATTAGAATTTTAGAACTATTACTGTTATCTACTTTATAGTTATGGTTTTATTAGTATAATAAGAGGAATGATTGATTCATAATATGTTCTAGGGGCTTCTCTAGTGAAGTTAGGGCAGGAAGAATACTCTTGGTTTCAGACCCAAATAATAAGAACTGTATGACATTTTGCATCAGATTCTATGAGTGATACATATATTAACCTACATCTTCAAAATTACACTATGAGGCAGGTACTATTATTTTCAATATTTTAGAAATAAGGAAAAATAAGCATGGAAAAGCTATTTATGCAAGGCCAAACAGCTAATAAATATAAGAACTAAATTTCAACCTATACAGCAATTTTGTTGACTGGAAATCCCAGTAGATACAGATCCAAGGTTATCAAAAACCAAGAAACAAAAACAAAACAAAACTCTAATAGTAACTGGCAACCTATATAGAAAACATAGGTTGCCAGTTATTATTAGAGTTTATTATTAGAATTATATATAAACCTATATAGAAAATATTGTATAAGAGATTATAGCATGAGAAAATACAAAATAGCATAATAGGTTGTATTCATCAACCACAAATTCTATGTGAGCCAGCAATGGGATGTAGCAATGAAAATAACCTCGATGCTTAGACAGTGGTAACCAAAGGACAGAGTGGAATCGACAAGATGGCACAGCTATCCTGTGTTCTTTATTAGATGCAGCACAGAAGCAGTATGGACTTTTAGAATGAAGTGGACTTCATTCTCAGGTCTACACACACAAACAAATTGGTGAGCTAAGGTCCACTCTGATGTGAACAACTCAGATGATGAAGGTGACAAAACCAAATCCAAGTTGGTCCTTGAATTATCTTACAGTATTTCTGCTGGAAAACAGTAATCCAGGGGAAATGATAGTGAACCCCAACCCATTATAAAGCAGAGAAAAAAAAGAAAAATAGACTTGCTCTGTACTGTGGAACTGCATGTCCTACACACATCCTAGTGGGACACACTTTTTTTTTTCAGCCATTTGCTCAGTGACCTCCAAGTGACACGTTACTGAAAACAATAATGGCCCAGAAATCTGGAATCGAGGCTCATTTGTTATACCAGGGAAAAAACTTGAAGTTAATTTTGTAACATCATTTTCATGCATTCTTTATAGTGAGGTGAATTTATGATGAGTGTTAGAAGAATTACCCATAAAATGATATTCTCAACATACTATGTTTCATATGGGAGCCACTTTAGGAAGTAGATCTGTTTCAAAAACATGTGGCACTTCAATTCAATATGACATTATGGGAGCTAATAGGGAAAGGTTAAAATAGTGGTTGAAAATCAATAACTGTCTACAGAATACTGTTGGGTAGATTCTCATACCTACCATATGGTTGAACTCAGTAGTGTCTAATTTTCCTTTCAATAAAATGATACTTTTAAAAATTAATTATTTATGTGAAATCCAGAGTTACAGAGAAAGAAAAATAGAGAGGTGTTCCATCTGCTGGCTCACTCCCAACATGGCTGTAATAGCTGTAGCTGGGCCACCATGAAGCCAGGAGCCAAGAGATTCTTCCTGGTCTTCCAGTGGGAGGCAGGTACCTAAACACTGGGGCCATCTTTTGCTGATTTTCCTGATTTTTCAGGACATTAGCAGGTGCTGAATCAGAGGGAGAGAATTCAGGCCACAAACCAGCATCCATATGGGATGCCGGCACAGCAGGTGGCAGCTTTACCCGCTATGCCACAATGCTGGCCCTAAAATGATACATTTTCAAAATTATCTTTTCTTACTTTCCCTCTGGCTTTTAGCACTATGATTCCCTGAATATTTCCTATGTATCTGTTACATACAGTCATACTCCTAAATGTGGAATACACATGTAACTTATAAATTAAGCTGCTAAAGAAAAGGGATTTAGTTTGTGGTATATGAACTTAAAATCAGATTTAAAAAATGCAATCATCATGGGCCAAGGACCTAAATAGATATTTTTCAAAAGAGGAAATCCAAATGGCCAACAGACACATGAAAAAATGTTCAGGATCACTAGCCATCAGGGAACTGTAAATCAAAACCACAATGAGGTTTCACCTCACCCCAGTTAGACTGGCTCACATACAGAAATCTACCAACAACAGATGGCTGGCGAGGATGTGGGGAAAAGGGACACTAATCTACTGCTGGTGGGAATGCAAACTTGTAAAGCCACTACGGAAGACAGTTTGGAGATTCCTCAGAAACCTGAATATAGCCCTACCGCATGAGCCAGCCATCCCACTCCTTAGATTTACTCAAAGGAAATTAAAGTGGCAAATAAAAGAGATGTCTGCACTTCAATGTTTATTGCAGCTCAAGTAGCAATAGCTAAGACATGGATCAACCTAAATGCCCATCAACAGAAGACTGGATAAAGAAATTATGGGATATGTACTCTGTAGAATACTATACAGCAGTAAGAAACAATGAAATCAGGTCATTTGCAACAAAATGGAAGAATCTGGAAAACATTATGCTGAGTGAAATAAGCCAGTCCCAAAGGGACAAATATCATATGTTCTCGCTGATCTGTGACACTAACTGAGCACCTAAAAGGAAACCTTTAGAAGTGAAACAGACACTATGAGAAACAAGGACTTAATCAGCTCTTGTCCTGACTGTTGGGGAACAACTTACTATTTTATTCCTTTTAGTATTTTTGTTCTACTTAATACCATTGGTTGAACTCTTTAATCAACACACAATTATTTTTAGGTATTTAAATGTAACTGGAAAGTGGTCCCTGTTAAATACAAGAGTGGGAATAAGAGCGGGAGGAGATGTACATTTCAGCACATGCTCACTCAGACTTACCCCTAATGGTAGAATTAGAAACGTGCCAGGGGATTCCAAATCAATCCCATTAAGGTGGCATGTACCAATGCCATCTCACTAGTCCAAGTGATCAGTTTAAATTCATAATTGATCATAAAGATAGGACTAAGAGTCAAAGGGATCACATAAAAAAGACTAGTGTTGGCCGGCGCCACGGCTCACTAGGCTAATCCTCCGCCTTGCGGCGCCGGCACACCAGGTTCTAGTCCCGGTCGGGGCACCGATCCTGTCCCGGTTGCCCCTCTTCCAGGCCAGCTCTCTGCTGTGGCCAGGGAGTGCAGTGGAGGATGGCCCAAGTGCTTGGGCCCTGCACCCCATGGGAGACCAGGAGAAGCACCTGGCTCCTGCCATCGGTTCAGCGCGGTGCGCAGGCAGCAGTGCGCCTACCGCGGTGGCCATTGGAGGGTGAACCAACGGCAAAAAGGAAGACCTTTCTCTCTATCTCTCTCACTGTCCACTCTGCCTGTCAAAAAAAAAAAAAAAAAAAAAAAAAAAAAAGGACTAGTGTCTGCTAATAATAACTAATAGAATTAAAAAGGAGAGAATGATCCAACATGGGAAATGGGATACACAGCAGACTCATAGAATGGCAGATTCCCTAAATAGCACTCTGGCCTCAGAATCAGCCCTTAAGGCATTCGGATGTGGCTGAAGAGCCCATGAGAGTATTTTAGGCATAAGACATTGTGGAAAAAAAAAAAAAAACACCTAAATGAAAGATCTCTGGGAGTGAGATCCCAGTGGAAAGAACAGGCCATCAAAGAAGGAGGTACCTTTCTCTGAAGGGAGGAGAGAACTTCCACTTTGACTATGACCTTGTCTAAATAACATCGGAATTGGCAAACTCAAAAGGCTTCCATAGCCTTGGCAACTCATGACAAGAGCCTAGGGTGATTACTGACACCATAAACAAGAGTGTCAATTGTTAAATCAACACCAGGAGTCACTGTGCACTTTCCCCCCATGTAGGATCTCTGTCCTTAATGTGTTGTACTACGTGAATCAATGGTATAGCTAGTAATAAACAGTACTTTACACTTTGTGTTTCTGTGTGAGTGCAAACTGTTAAAATCTTTACTTAATATATACTAAATTGATCTTCTATATATAAAGATAATTGAAAATGAATATTGATGTGAATGGAAGGGGAGAGGGAACGGAGATGGGAGGATTACAGGTGGGAGGGAGGTTATGAAGGGGAAAAAGCCACTGTAATCCAAAAGCTGTACTTTGGAAATTTATATTTACTAAATAAAAGTTAAAAAGAATATTAAAGCAAAGTTTTCAGAGAGATGGGAATTAATATAGGTTGGAAACTTCAATATGTATAAAGAGGAAAACCAGTAGCAAGAAATAAATATAGAAAAATAAGAATAAGAAAGTGTTTAGTGATTATAGGACATAAATAAGCAAAGTGAGTTAGAGCAATGTTGTGAAGAACAGACTGGAGAAGTTGGAATACCTGTTACTAGGTAACCACACTTGCTATTAAGTAGCCTAGGGTTATATGAAACTAGGCTTAGATTAATTTTAAATGTATTTTGCAGACTCTAGGGGAGCCATTAACATATTTTGAAGAATTACAACTAATGTGCCTAGAGAAGAGGATACATGGAATCTGCTTCACTTAAGTCAGAATAATGGTTAAGACTCCGGTTGGGCTGCTCACATGGCCCTGGCTGTGGTGCACATTTTGTGAGTGAACCAGTAGATGCAAGTGTGCTTACTCACTTTCTCTCTCAAAATGATTTTAAAAAAGAGAGAAAAGAGGTTTATAAATGTACTTGAAAAGATACTTACAACCCAGAAGAAAGTAGAAAATTTAATAAAGGGCAAGTGCAATTAAACATAGATAACTACTCAAGATATGTTAATAATCATTTTAAAAGTGAATGTTCTGAGACTAATAAATGAAAGGCTGTGAGATGGGATTAAAATAAAACAAGGTCCAACTGTACATACTGTTTAAGAAACACCTCTCTATATAAAAAACACATATAGGCTGAATGGGAGGATGTGGACAAATTTACCATGCTAATACTAATTTAAAAAATGGGATCACTATATTAACAGCAGGCACAGCAGATTTTTGAAGAAGGAGAATTATCAGGAATAAAGAGGAACATTAAGTAATGATAAATGGTTGATTTTATAAGAAATATGATAATCCTGAATATATGTATGCCTAAAAGCCAGTTACCACACATGAGAGGCAAAAAGTGATGGAAAAGCAGTGAGGAATAAACAAATTTGTAATTACAAAGGCTCAAACATCCCTTTTTTCAGCAATTAATATACACAACCTGAAAGAAATCAGTATGAGTATATAAGAAATGAGTACCAAGGGGGGCAGCTCTGTGGTGCAACGGATGAATGCCCTGGCCTGAAGTGCTGGCATCCCATATGGGTGCCGGCTCAAGACCCAGCTGCTCCATTTCCTATCCAGCTCCCTGCTATGGTCTGGGAAAGCAGTAAAGGATGGACCAGGTCCTTGGGCCCTTACACCTGCGTGGGAGACCCAGAAGAAGCTCCTGGCTCCTGGCTTTGGATCGGCGCAGCTCTGGCCATTGTGCCAGTTGTGCATTGAACCACCGGATGGAAGACCTCTCTCTCTTTCTGCTTCTCTCTCTGTGTAACTCCAACTTTCAAATAAATAAATAAATCTTAAAAAATAAAAAGAAAGAAATGAGTACCATGATTAATGATTAGTCAACTGAATCTATTTGATATCTGTAGAGTACTCATTCATAATAGTGGAACACACATTCTCCTCAAGTTCAAGTGCAACAAACAACTGATAAGCAACATTCTGACTCACAAACCCTGACAAATTTAAGAGACTAGAATTATTTATAAAATATGTTCTCAAGCCATAAATTATTTTAACTATAGTCCATTAAGAAAAGTCTGGAAAATTAGAAAATCCTTGGAATTTAAATAACACAATTTTAAATAATCAGAGGCCAAATAAAAACTATGAAAATCTTCAAGAAAAATTTTAAAATAATTCAAACTATTGCATGTGGAATGAAAACATAACTTAGTCAAATTTGTGTGATACAGCAAAAGTGGTTCTCAGAGGGAGATTGATAGTATTGATTGCATATGCGGAAAAAGAAGAAACATCTAAAATCAATAATCTAAGGTTATGCCTAAGGAAACTACAAGAGGAACAATTTAATACTAATACAAATAGAAAAAAATAGTAAAACTTAAACAAAAATTAATAAAATTATAATCAGAAAATAATTAAAGTTCATGAAGCCAAATTCTAGCTGTGGAAAAGATTAATAAAAGGGTAAGCTGCCTGTTGCCCATTACACCAATATCCCATATCAGAGCACCTGTTCCAATGCCATCAACTGTGCTACCAATCCAGCTCCCTGCTAACATGCCTGGGAAAGCAGCAGAGGATGGTCCAAGTACTTAGGCCCCTGCCACCTGCATGAGCAACCTGAATGGAGCTCCCGACTTTGGTCACAACTACCTCCAGCCTCTGCACATTTTTGGAGTGTCAACCAGTGGATAGAAGCTCACTCACTCTCATTCATTCATTCATTCTCTCTCTCTCTCTCTCTGCCATTCAACTAAATATATCACTTTATCTCTCTCTCTATTCTATCCCTCTCTCCCTCTCCTCTGGCAGAGAGAGAGAGGTCTTCCATCCTCTGGTCCACTCCCCAGATGACTGCGATGGTCAGAGCTGTGCTGATCGCAAATCAGGAGCCAGGAGCATCCTCCACATCCCCCATGTGGGTGCAGGGGTCCAAGGACTTGGGCCATACTCCACTGCCCTCCTAGGCCATAGCAGAGAGCTGGATCAGAAATGGAGAAGCCAGGACTGCACCCAGAGCCCATATAGGATGCTGGCACTGCAAGCGTTGGCTTTACACACTATGCCACAGCACCAGCTCCAACAATCTCTTTTTTAAATTTCATTATTTAGAATAACATTTTATAATGTTTCCCTCCCCTCAAGAAACCTTTTATTTAAGGAATATGAACTTCATGCATTTTATATGGACAACCTTAGGAATACAGTGATTCTTTCCACAATACCTGCCATCCCGTCCTCTCTCCCATCCCTCCTTCCTCCTCCCTCTCCCAACAAATGGTGCTAACCTGCTACATGCAATAAATAAATCCAATAAATCTAGCCATACAACTTATACTTTTCACAAAAATTAAGAGAAAATTGATCATAGGCATAAATATACAATGCAAAATTATAAAGCTTCTAGAAAAAAAAAGAATACAATCTGGGTGAACTTAGGTTTTCCAACGTTTTTTTGATGCAGCCAAGTGTATTACAGAAAGAACTGCTAAGTTGGACTTCATTAAATTTTTAAAATTCTAATATGCAAAAAGACTAAAAAGACTAGACAAACACTGGGAGAAAAAAATAGCAAAATACATATTTAAAGGCTTTCTCTCTAAAATACATAAAAAATCATAAAAATCAGTAATAAAAACTAAATTTAAAAATGGGAAAAATATGAATATCTCACCAAAGGATATATATGAGTGATAAACTACATATGAAAAATTTGTGAAATCACTTCTAATTATGGAATTACCAATTAATACAACAATGCACTAACTCAACAAACCTACTAAAAAGGCTAAAGGACCAAAATCTGAAAGCATCAAACACTGATGAAAATGTACCAGAAGAATTCCTGTTTATTGGTGATGAGAATGCAAAACAGTACAACCACTTTGAAATTACTTTGAAAGTTTCTTACGCAGCTAAATACAATCCTTTCATATGATCTATCTAACATATTTCTAAACATTCACACAAAAGATTGAAAATTTCCATTCACAAAGCATGCCTGAACATGAACAGTAGCTTCATTCACAATTACAAAAAAAAAAAAAAAAAAACTAAATACAAGTGATAGTCCTTTAATAGGTCAATGAGTAAACAAATTGTAGTTTATTCACATAACAGAATATTATTCAACACAAAATGAATTATCAAGCCACACAAAAGAGCATTGGAAAACCTTAGCTGTATCAGGTTGAACAGGTAACATCCCAATGCATAACTCCAGTTGTAATGGAATCTGACAGTGACAACTTCCCCACCTGAACATCCCTCCCACAAAGGATCTTTTCCATCCCTCTCCAAAAGAGAATAAAAAACACTAAAGGTGCCTGGTGCAGAGCCCCGATTCCTACTTCATGGATGTGAAGTGCCCAGGATGCTGTATCATCACCATGGTCTTTAGCCAAGCACCAATGTTAATTTTGTATGCTGGCTGCTCCTCTGCTCTCTGCCTGGCTACAGGAGGGAAACCTAGCCCTACGGAAGGACGCTCTTTAAGAAGGAAGCAGCACCAAAAGCATCCCAAATTAAGGTGAGAGGGAGCTTATCTCAGTTAACATATTTTGGATTTTTTTAGCAAAAATATATTTTGGTCAAAAGATCAGTGTTTGCTAAGAGTTTGGTAGGGAAGATAGGTTAAGCACAGTTTTTTAGGGTTCCAAAACTATTCTCTATAATACTGTGATTGCACATGCAATAATACGTTGTTCAAACCTATAGTATTTTGAGCACTAAGAATGATTCTTAAGATATGTGAATTTTAATAGAAAATTTAAAAGATCAGGGAATTCCTGAAGCAGAATGCCAAAGTAATCTGATAATATAATTGTATTACAAATATATAAACAGAGTGGGAGAAAAATGTTGACCCAAGTAATGTTAGAGAGTATGTGGTGTGCATCTGGTATAGTAGTTAATATTTCTTATCCCATATCAGAATAGCTGGGTTCAAGTTCTGGTTCCACTATGCTCCTGCTTGCAGATTCCTTGTAATGCAAACCCTGGAGGGAAATAGCAGGTAATGGCTAACGTAGTTGGGTCCCATAACCAATATGAGAGTTCCATGCTCCTTGTATGAGCCTGACCCAGGCATAACTGTGGTAGGCATCTAAGAAATGAACCACTGGGTCTCAATCTCAAGATATTTTCTCTCTCTTCTCCTCTCCTCTCCCCTCCCCCCACATCTCTCTCAGCCTTTTAAATAAGATACATGCATAAATATTTTAAAAAGGAAATAGAGACCATGACACTAAAGACTAAAGGCATTGTAACTTAGACCTATAGTTTAGTTGATAGAATTGCTTTCTCTGAGATTCCAAGGTGGCACTTGTGACCTAGGTATAAATCTATACTAGCAATGAATGATTAAGTAAATGGATGATTATGTAAATCCAGACTCCTCAATGTTAAAGCAGAAATTTACAGATTAGCAAAAGGAGGATCTAGAAGGATCCAAGTGTTAATGGCTGAGAGTTGGAGTCACAAGTACCAACACCTATTTAATTTAATAAAGATACAAATGACTACAGATAGAAATATTTATAGATGAGTACATATACATGAGCTAGTTTATTTCCTTGCCCTGTCAGCTGCAAGAGCAAAATAGAAATTAAATCTCAGTAGCAATGAATATATCTAGGACTCAGATCATAGATTCTAATACTATCCTCTAATTAAATGAACCAGGGTTTCTTGGAGAAACAGCTAATTCTTATCCTGTGGCAAGAAATGTATGAAGTGAACTTGGAGCACACTGTAATGATAGAAAATCAGTATTTAAAAAACACTGATAAGGATATGTTACTTAGGCACAATATCATTTCAAAGAGCTTACAATAAAATCTGAAACAATTAAAGCAATCAATTAAAATATTGGATTACAAACCAAAGTACAAAGTAGTGTCAATGTTCCCATACTAATAGAATCAATTAATAAACAGGGGAAAAGAAAGCTCCAATGTAGAAGAATTCCAAGTGAATTAAGTACATTCTCCACTGTCCAAGAAGTAGAGTGTAACTTCCCATTCCTTTGAGTAAAGACTGCAGACGTTAACTTTTCATTCCCAAGATTAGCTTGGGAAAAGATGAACAAAGAACTTTATAAGATCTGAAACTATTAAACACTACCCTTGCCAGGTGATCAAAGCTAACATCAATAGTGATAAGTCAGGTTGATAGTTCATAAACTTGATATGATGTAGTGAAAATGGAACTTTATCTCTGGGGTTTTCCTCCTAAATGTCCATAGTCCCAGTCTGATCATGAGAAAAGCATCAGGCAAATCCCAATTGAAGGAAGTTTTACAAAATACCTGATAAGTACTCCTTAAAATGCCAAGGTCATTATAAACAAGAAAAGTCTGAGAAACTTCAAGAGGAGGCTAAGAATACGTGACGACAAAATGTACCATGGCAGCCCAGAGAGGTTTCTGGAACAGGAAAAGGACATTAAAAAAAAAAAGGAAATCCAAATAAATGGGGAACCAGACTGCATCAGTATTTGCTCATGAATTATAACAAATGTACCATAGCAATGTAGATGTTCATAATAGAAACACTGAAGGTAGGATTATTTAGGAAATCTATGTACTGTCCATTTAATTTTCATGTAAATTTAATTTTTTCCTAAAAACTTTTTAGCAACAATGTCTTAAAATATAATGAATACATGAGGTGTAGGGATTTATCGCAGTATCCTTCACTATCAGAAATACTGAAAAAGTACTCAGGGAGAAGGAAGGTGATGGCAATGCGATGGTGGATCTGCAGAAAGAAGCAACGCATCTGGGAAGGTGCAGCAATGTGGATTAATGCAGGATCTATTATTCCATATTTTCTTCTCCTTAAATCATAACTGACAGTCTAAGGCTAAAAAGTGCCAAAATATGGGGGGCTTATAATCTATAGAAATAAATATATGACAAAACTAACACAGCGCCTGGGAGGGAACAAACAGAAGTGCTCTGCTTTGTTTCTTATGCTTTGTATAACGTGGTAAAATATTATTGAAAGGCAGGCAGTGATAAGTTAAAATGTACCTTATATACATCATAGCAACTGATATGTTAATATTGAAGATATAAATTTTAAAAATAATTCACAGTAAGTCAGAAAATGCAAATAAGGACCAAAAACCAGATGATTGAATAGGAAGAATTTGCAAGATGGTAAATTTAAATACAAACACAATCATTAAATTAAACTCAAATACTATAAACAATCAAAAACCACAGATTTTCAAAAACAGAAAAATGTGTAAAATATACTACCTATGAAGAAATCAATGTAAATATAAAGACATAAATGTGTTAATAGCAAAAGAATGGGGGCTGGCATTGTGGTATAGTGGGTAAAGCTGCTGGCTTCCACAACAGCATCCCATATGCTCCACTTCTGATCCAACTCCCTGCTAATGGCCTGGGAGAAGCAGTGGAGGACAGCCCAAATGCCTGGACCCCTGCCACCCATGTGGGAGCCTGAAATGAAAATCCTGGCTGCTGGCTTGCTCCTGAACTGGCCATTGTGGCCATCTAGGGAATGAACCAGCAGATGGAAGTTCTCTTTCTCTCTCTCCCTATATCTCTATCTATATTTTCCTGTATCCTGTATCTTTCCCCTGTAGCTCTTTCATTTGCCTAGTAGTTAAGACACCTCTGAGGACACCAATGTCTGATATCAGAGTTCCTGGGGTGAAGTCCCAGCTTCAGCCCCCAATCCCAGTTTCCAGCTTATGCACACACTGAAAGGCAGGAGATTCTAATTCTAGTAATTATTCCCTGCCAACCTTATGGGGAGATCCAGGTTGAGTTCTTGGCATTAACTTTGATATAGTCAAGCCCAAACTGTTACAGGAATTTGGAGAGTGAATCAGTGGTTGGAAAAATCCTATCTATCTCTCAGCTTTCAAATACATAAAATAGATAAATAGCAATTTTTTAGAAGGAGAAAAATAGGTACTAGATAACAAAAATAATGAAACAGTTACCAAAAAATACGATTCAAAATGATTTGTGCAATAAGGGAGTCCAAATAAATGAATAAAATTATGAATATAGAAGCAAATATATTATAATAAATAATTAATGCTAAAAAATTTAACACTGAAAAGGGAGCTCCTTTTTATAAAAAAATATTTGAGAGTCAGAGAGTTAGAAAGAGAGAGAGAGATAAATACAGAGCTCCAACATGCTGATTCACTGTGCAAACGTTCAAACTGGGCCAGACAGAAGTTAGAAGCCAAGAACAGTTCAGTCTATTAACATGAGCCATCACAGCTGCCTCCCCGTATCTCCACTGCCAGGAAACTGGAGTAAGGGGCTGTAGGGACTTTAACCTGGAGCAAGCGTCTTAACTGCTAGACTGAACACTCAGCCTGAAAAGAGAATTTTATTAAAATTCTATAGCTAATGTTATATTAATAGTAAAAACTGTTTTCTCTCTAAGATAAGGAAAAGGCAAGTCTGCCCTCTCCACTTCTATTCAACATAGTAGCAGAATTTTCAGCAAAGAATCACAACAAATCTACCATCCAAAAATGGCTCAAATACAAAGGAATAACTGGCAGTCATAGGATACAAGGATGACAGAACAAAAGGAACTGCATTTCTATACACTAGCACCATACAACTGGAAATCTAAAAATTTAAAAAGTACTTTTCATAATAGCATAAAAGTTACAAAATTTAATAGAACATAGCAAAACCTATACAATGCAAACTAGAAAACATCACTGGGGAACATGAAAACCTGAAATGAAAAAGTACTATGCACATTGGATGACTGTTACTGATACACACTAATATTCTAGCAAAATTGATTCAGCAATTCAAAGCAATCTCAAGCCAAATCTCATCAGGATTATTTTATACTTTATTTCAGTTTTTTAAAAGTTAAGAAGATGATTCTAAAATTTGGACAACATTGAAAGAGAAGAAAAAGAGTTATCACTAGCTGGCTTTAAGATATTAAGATAAAGATACACTAATAAAATCTTTATTTATTCACAAATAATATAATTACACAGAAAAACACAGAAGGCAAATGGACTCTCTACCATTAGTCACTGTAAAATACAAATTAAAAACACAACGAAATGTCAATACCTCCCACTGAAGTAATTAAAATTTGAAAAACTGACAATAATGCTTGTGATGATATGGAAAATTAGAACTCTACATACATTGCTTGTGGAAAGTAAGATTGTATACCACTCTAGAAAATTATTTGACAACTTTGTAGAAATTTATATACAAATTAAATAATTCACTAATCCTATTCTTAGATATTTAACAAAAATTTTTAAAAAATCTTTATTTGGTGGGCATAACCTTAGCAGGTTAAGGTGCCACCTTTGATGTCGGCATCCCATATGGGCATTGGTTTATGTCTTGGCTGTTTCATTTCTGATTCAGCTCCCGGCTAAGCACCTGGGATAGCAGCAGAAACGGCCCAAATATTTGGGTTCCTGATACCCACATGGGAGAGCTTGAATTTCCTGGCCAGTGTGGCCATTTGCTGTGTGAACCAGCAAATCTCTCTCTCTCTCCCCCTCTCTGTGTACCTCTGTCTTTCAAATAAATAAAATCTTTTCAAAAAGTCTATCTTTACTCAAAGATACATCAGTAAATGGCTATTGTTAGTAAATATATATTGTTAGTTGATATAAACAATGGTAATAATGCAAATATACATGATGTTACAAATGAATAAACATTCTGTAATATATCCATATAGTGTTTTAGTACTCAGCAATAAAAGAATAAGCTAGTGATACAGGTAACAACATGGATGAATTTCAAACACACCCTGCAATATGAAGAAGTTATATGTTCTATGCCATGAAATTTTTGGAAAGGGTGACTATACAAAGACAATACCAGAAAAAAATTCTGGGAGCCAAGAGATGGGGCAAAATATTGTGAAATGAAGAAAATATCCTACTTTTATTCTGATGATTATATAACTGCATTTGTGTAAACTCAACAAACTGTATACTTAAGAGGGTGAACTTTATTATTTATAAAATATACATCAATAAAACTAGCATAGAAAAATTAACTGAAGAAATAATAGTGATCTTTGTCTTATTCTTGACTTCAGGGAGAATGATGGTAATGTTTCACAATTAGACATAATGTTGGTTGTCAGTTTGAAACAGATAGCTTTCATTGTCTCGGGAATTTATTCTTTATCTCCTATTCCTAATTGACTAACATTTTTTATCAATAATTGATGTTGAATTATTTTGAAGTATTTTTTCATTGTCTATCAAGATAAAATTTTCTTTCTTCTCCTTTGATCGATTGTTGTGATGAATTATTACTTTGTTCCCTAATATTGAACTGTTCGCACATTCCTAAAATAAAACTTATTTGGTCACAGTGTTTTATCATTTAATAAGCAGCTACATTTGATTTGCTAATATTTTGTAACTATTGTTCTCAAGATGTTTAGTCTCTTTTTAATGCTCTGTTTTTTCTCATGGTGTGGTACAGGGTATTGCTTGTTTTATAAATGAAATTGAGAAGCTTTTGATCAATTTCTATAATCAGAATTAGTTAAACTGAAATCAGTTTCAAAGAAATCAACCTAGATTATTTGGTTAAAATGACCTTTGGGTAATTGTTTTCTTAATAATATTTTCTATTGTTTTATTTTATGAGATTGATTTTTAAACTTCATCATAAAGCAGTCATTTTTACAATAAATTCCTTTCTGGAAAATTGCCTATCTCATGCATATCTAAATAATCTTTTTTCACATACTTCATATTTGACACTATATGCCTTTCATTTGTGACTGCAGTATAATACCCTGTCTCTGTCTTCATTGTCAGTGTCAAAACTTTCTGTAATGTCAGTAGCTCACAACACTCCATATAACTTGAAATAGCTCGGACATTCTTTCAACATGAACTGTGTGAGCAAAATTTCAGAACTAGAGAATTAACAATTGTAACACAAGAAGATAAAATACATGTTAAATTTAGTCTTGTGTTTTAAAGTGATTTTTTTAAAGATTTATTTGAAAGGCTAAATTGGGGCAGGGGGGAAAGAGAGACAATCTTCCATCTGCTGGTTCTTTCCCCCAGTGACTGCAGTTACTGGATCTGGGCCAGGCTAAAGCCAGAAGCCAGGAGCTTTTGCCAGGTCTCCTATGTGGATGCAGGGGCCCAAGCACTTAGGCCATCCTCCAGAGCTGTCCCAGGTGCATTAGCAAGGAACTGGATCTGAAATGGAACATTCCAGACACTAATTTTCACCTACATGGGATTCTGGCACAGCAGCCCACAATGCCGGCCCCGAATTTAATCTGATTTTGTGAGTCTTCTTTTTTTCTGTCATGATCTGCTTTTTAATCATTTTTAATACTGATTTGGAATTTAGTAATCCTGTTTTCATTCTGCATTTTCCTCTATTTTAAATGTCTGTGAAAAAAATGATCTTATATAGAATTACATGTTAAAATGACATATTTTGTCTCAAATTCTTCTGCATTGGATGATTATTCCTTCTCTCCTATTTGTTTTTTTACTCAATAGTTCATATTCCTGTGGACTCATGGATATTGATTTTTTGTAATCCAAATTTACTTTGTCTGCTTATTTTATTTCAGCTTTGGCCATTGAGAGCCCTTTTAGTATCTTGTTTATCCTTTGACATAACCGCATCACAATAGGGTTCTGCAGTTCGCTTTGTTTGGTTTTGTGAGTATTTCATTATCTCTGGCACTATAAGATGTTCTAGGCCCCAGTCCAAGAATCAGCCACTTGTTCAAGGAGCCCTGGCTCCTTTTTCTGGAGAATAGCACTTCAGAACCAGAATTGGGCACCATGTAGGTTCACAGATACAGGAGTGTTTCGACTTCTACAATGTCAGTTGACAGAGCAAGGAAAAATTTGTATACTAACCAGTATAAAAATGTTTCTATGTAATCCATCTATATGGATATAAACCTGAATTTCTATTGACATTTCCAATTCTGACCTATTAAAACAAATAAGTCTGCTGCCCTTTCCTTGTTTATGCGTTTTTTAATCCCCACTTCCTGACTCCCACCATCTGCTATCCAGTTAAATGTTCAATTCCTGTATACATATACAGTACTATGGTACTGTATTATTATCCATGAGAAATAACATTATTGACTTACAGCACTTTGCCTTTAATTTTAAAGAATCCACTAACTTCTCAAGTAACTTGAATCTGTGCCATGTCTTTTCTATCCTTTAGAGGAGTTGAATCCTACCGTTGCAAAAATAGACTATTTTGTCACATTCTGCATTCCTCCCTGGGACTTCCCAATCTTCAAAATTATTTTTGTTAATTTGCATTCACTGTGTGAATAACCCACCCTTGAGAACGTGAAAGATAACTTCAACATCTTGACTGTGAGCTACATATAGTGACTTCAAAAGAAATATACAACAGTCAAAAACAATGAAATCTGGTCATTTGAAACAAGATGGAGGAATCTGGAAAACATCGTGCTGAGTGAATTAAGTCAGTCCCAAAGGGACAAATATCATATGTTCTACCTAATCAGTGACAACTAACCAATCACCAAAAAGGAAACCTGTTGAAGTGAAATGGACACTATCAGAAACAGTGACTTGATCAGCCCTTGTCCTGACTGTTGATGTACAATGTAATACTTTATCCCTTTTAGTATTTTTTTTGTTCTAGTTAATACTATTGGTTGAACTCTGTAATTAACACACAATTACTCTTAGGTGTTTAAATTTAACTGAAAAATGATCCCTGTTAAATATAAGGGTGGGAATAAGAGAGGGAGGAGATGTACAATTTGGGACATGCTCAATTGGACTTGCCCCAAATGGTGGAGTTAGAAACGTGCCAGGGGATTCCAATATAATCCCATCAAAGTGGCATGTACCAATGCCATCTCACTAGTCCAAATGATCGTCTCCAGTTTACAACTTATCACACTGATAGGTATAAGAGTCAAAGGGATCACACAAACAAGAATAGTGTCTGCTAATACTAACTGATAGAATCAAAAAGGGAATGATCCAACATGGGAAGTGGGAGACACAGCAGACTCATAGAATGGCAGATGTCCTAAATAGCACTCTGGCCTCAGAATCAGCCCTTAAGGCATTTGGATATGGCTGAAGAGCCCATGAGAGTATTTTAGGCATGGGAAGCCAAGACACTCTGGGGGGGGGGGGGGGGAAGAGGACCTAAATGAAAGATCTCTGCAAGTGAGATCCCAGTGGAAAGAACAGGTCATCAAAGAAGGAGGTACCTTTCTCTGAAGGGAGGAGAGAACTTCCACTTTGACTATGACCTTGTCTAAATAAGATCGAAGTCAGCCAACTCAAGAGGCTTCCATAGCTTTGGAAACTCATGACTAGAGCCTAGGAAGATTTCTGACGCCATAAACAAGAGTGTCAAATTGTTAAGTCAACAACAGGAGTCACTGTGTACTTACTTCCCATGTGGGATCTCTGTCCTTAATGCGTTGTCCAATGTGAATTAATGCTATAACTAGTACTCAAACAGTATTTTGCACTTTATCTTCTATGTGGGTGCAAACTGATGCAATCTTTACTTTATACTAAATCGATCTTCCGTATATAAAGATAATTGAAAATGAATCTTGATGTGAATGGAATGGGAGAGGGAGCGGGAGATGGGAGGGGTGCAGGTGGGAGGGAAGTTATGGGGGGGAAAGCCATTGTAATCCATAAACTGTACTTTGGAAATTATATTTACTAAATAAAAGTTTAAAAAATAAAGAACAGTGTTGAACAAGAGGAAGAAGAGAGAAAACTTTCAGGAGAGACACCTGACTATGTGATGTTAGCTAGGTGATCGGAGTTAACCTCAATAGTGGTAAGTCTTATGGATTGTGTGTGCCTGTTATGAGTTGATACAAATGGCACTTTACCTCATAGTTTCCTCCCCTAAACTCACAGCTTAGCCTAATCATGAGAAAAATATCAGATACATCCCGTCTGAAGGACATTCTATACAAGACATGACCACTATCCCTCAAAACTCTTAAGGCATTCAGATACTAGGAAAATCAGAAACTCATAGCCAAGAGCAGTAAGGAGACATGACAACTAGATGTGAGATGGGACATCACAACAACAACAAAAGGATTTTAGATAAAATCTAAGCAAGTCTGAATAAAATATGGACTTATGGACTTCAGTGATAAGTTGTAGTTCATTTGGCAAAAATGTAACATATATTAGATGCTAATAATAGAGGAAATAGATTATATTCAAACTATACTATATTGTTACATTTTTCTACAAATATATAACTGTTCTAACATAAAAATATTTTTAAATAGCACATTTCTGATCACCACCCATTGATACCTGAAACAAGAGGACATTTATATTCTACTTTTTTCTTGCAATCTCATATTTTAAATTATAATTATTATTTCACATTTTAAAGTATCTAACTTCTTCAAATAATATATTTTCATATTTGCTAATTAAAATATATTTAAAGTAACTGTTTTGAAATCACTGTATTGGTTTATTGTTCACTAATATTTAGAGAATAACTTCTTAGGAAGTTGGCTAGATTTTTAAATCAGCAGATCATTTATCATAAATATAATTTAAACATAGCTGATATGTCAAGTTTTTAAAGATCTACCCTCTATTGAACTTATCCCTATAATGATATATTAAAATAATTGTCCCTGAAGTAATATAGATGTACTAGAGATACACTATGCTTGAAATACAAAATAATCTGAAACATTCAGAAAAATGGAAAAGAAAATACTGTTTTCCGGCTGGCTCCGTGGCTTAACAGGCTAATCCTCCACCTTGCGGCGCCAGCACACCAGGTTCTAGTCCCGGTTGGGGCGCCAGATTCTATCCCGGTTGCCTCCTCTTCCAGGCCAGCTCTCTGCTATGGCCCAGGAAGGCAGTGGAGGATGGCCCAAGTGCTTGGGCCCTGCACCCGCATGGGAGACCAGGAGAAGCACCTGGCTCCTGGCTTCGGATCAGCACAATGTGCTGGCCGCAGCGGCCATTGGAGGGTGAACCAACAGCAAAAATGAAGACCTTTCTCTCTGTCTCTCTCTCTCACTATCCACTCTGCCTGTAAAAAAAAAATAATAATAATACTGTTTTCAATATATAATTCAATGGTATTTATTTCTACAATTATGTAGCACCTAAAATTATAGAATATATACCAGTGGTGGTATTGTTTGTTGAGACGAGGGAACAACCTTATAGCGGAGACGGAAAAGGAGTGCACTGTAGGACATTAGTGTGGAGATGTCTGTAAGCAATTAAACACACTACTCCGGCATTATACAAATCGCCCAGGTTAAACTACAGATTTAAAACAAACAGAAAAAGAGAATCCATAGAAAATAGTAGTTGGAGTTAAGAACATTCAGATTAAGAAGGAAGGAAAACGTCAAGGGAAAAACTGACTGATACCAACACTGAGTGTGAGGGAATGGAGGCAAAGCAGGGGCAAACAATTAAATGGAGAACAAGAAACTGCAGCTACTTGAGCATCAAGGGAGATTCACACCGAGAGTAAACATCAGGGTTGGATGAAGCCAGGATCGTGTGGACAGCTAGAATACTCAACATTACTTATCCCTCCCAGAAGCTGGCCGTCTAATATGTAACTTGTCCCTCCAAAAATTCTGCCTAAACCAAATTGCCCTTGCCCCCTAACTCAAGAAAAACTAGAATTCAAATAAACTAAGAAGCTGGCATAGGACCTTTGCATTGTGTTTTCTGCTATTATAGAATACAAGACACTGGGTCATGTATAAAGGGAAGAAATTTACTTGTCTCATGGTTCTGGAGCCTGAGAAATTTACTATCAAGGGGCCACATCTTCTTGCTGTGTCACAACTTGGGGGAAATTCTCACCTGGCAAGAGAGAGCACAACTCTCCACTATAACATACCCATTCTCTCAATAAAAACATTCTCAAGTCCATTCATAACAGCAGCGTCCTCATCCCCTAATCCTGAAAGGTCTCACTTCTCAATATTGTTGCAGTGGAGATGAAGTTTACAATACATGAACTTGGAGGCACATTCCAACCACTGCAGTCACAATACTAAGAAGCTAAAAAATTGAAACTGAAACCCTAGTCTAAGGATCCCAAATCCAAACTTTCTTCCTTTTTCTGGACCCAAAGTATACTGCAAATAACAGTGGTTTTTTTTTTTTAATATTTTTAATCTAATGCTGATGAAAAAGCCCAGATTTTCAGAAAACTAAGAAAGCCATTGGAAGTGAGACCATGGACATTTTTGAAATTACTTGGTTGAAAAGGAAGATAAGGTAATGATTCAAGAAAAAAGGTGGAAGAGCAAAATTAAAATGAGAATTCTTAAGGGGATTTCATCTCTTAGGAGAAATGATCAGTAGAGGTAAAGTGGGAGATACTTGAGAAGAAAATGAAGGACTACAAGAATAAAGAAGGGTCCCTGAAATGGCAGGAAACTGGAACAACTGATACACCATCAGCAAACAATTGTTCATCACTGCAGGTGGAGAGAACAGTGAGGAAACTATGTGGGCAGGAAGTATGAAGTCTGACTACATTCTTACCCAGAGGCAATTAGTGTAGCTGATTTTCCCTGGGATAAAGGAGGTGAGAGTTAGGTGGGCACATAGGTAACTCAGAAAAATAGTGATGCATGTGTTATATGCAGCTGAAATTGGAAACAGAGTTAGGGCGTAGAGTTGACAAGTTCTTTACAAAAGGGTGGAGTGCTATTTCAAAGAAGGAAACAAATGGATATTCAAGATTATAGATCAAAGAATAGTTGTCAACTACCAGTTTCCATACTCAGGTTCTATGGATCTTTTTGTTAAAGATGCGTTTATTTACTTGAAAGGCAGAGTTATGCACACAAACACACACACACACAGAGAGAGAGAGAGAGAGAGAGAGAGAGAGAAACAGAGAAAGAGGCAGAGAGGAAGACAATGAATTGATCTTCCATCTTCTGCTTCACTCCCCAAATGGCCTTATCAGTCAGGGCTGGGTCAGGCTGAAATCAGGCGCTCCCTTGAGGTCTCACACCTGAACGCATGGGCCCAAGCACTTGGGCCATTCTCCACTGCTTTCCCAGGCATATTGGCAGGGAGCCAGATCAGAAGTGGAGCAGCTAGGACAAGAACTGGTGCCCATATGGGATGCTGGTGTTGAAGGTGGCTGCTTAACTTGATATAACACAATGCCAGCCCTCACTAGGCTGTTTTAATTGCTCATGTAAATTTGGTAAATCTTCCTTACTCAGAATAAATATTAGTATATGAAATCTTTCAGTAAAGAAGCATTTCAACTTTTATTAACCCCCTACTATCCTCTGTTTATTTGACCATATACTGTTTTATTGCTCTGTGTGTAGCTCCTATTCACATCCTAAAACATTGTTACTGAAATAACATAATTTGATAACTGATGGTGTAAAGAAAGCAGAGACATGAAAAAAAAAAGAAAAGAAAAAAACTTGCCTAAAGCAGATTGGAGTGAAAGAGTGAGTCTTAGAACTTAAATTCCCAGAGCTGGTATATATCTGTAGAGCACAGGCTCCATATGACTCAGCACAATAGGTAGACTGCAGTAGAAGGGCACTGGAGTTGAAAAGACCAAGAACAACAGAGATAGACTGTTGAGAAGTTTGTCCATACAGATAGAAAATTAATCTATGGTCATATCAGGATTTGATGGGAAATTGATGACCAGCTGCTAACACAGTGGTCAGGTGTTAGAATTTATTTTGAGGCTAGAAGATGAGAGCATTTCACAGCAATAGAGGAGTCATAGCTGATCATTGGGAACATGTAGTAACAAAGGCAAAAATGGAGTAGTATCTTTGACCATAATGAAAATAAAAGTTCTCCTATCTTTAAAAGCTGTGTTCTAATTGAAAATGAATCTTTACATGAATGGAAGGGAAAAGGGAGCGGGAAGGGGGAGGATTGCGGGCGGGAGGGAAGTTATGGGAGGGGGGAAGCCATTGTAACCCATGGGCTATACTTTGGAAATTTATATTCATTAAATAAAAGTTAAAAAAAAAAAAGAAAAAAAAAAAAAGCTGTGTTCTAGGATCATGGGAATGTAAGTGATCTCTCTTTGGAAATTCAGTGGAAGAAGAGATAGTACCATTGCAGAGATCCAAGTTGTGTGCTGTTGTTTCTTAAGGAAGAAGATACCAGTTGGAGTTTAATGTGCCCCCTCCCCCACAACCACCACCAAAATCCATATGTTGAAGTCCTAACCCCTACTACCTCAGATAGGACATTATTTGGAGAGAGAGTCTTTACAGAGGCGATCAATTGAAAAATGAGGTTTTTAGGGTGGGCCCTAATCCAATATGACTGGTGTCCTTATGAAAGGGGGAAATTGGAGTACAATGATTCGCAAGAGGGAAAATGATATGAGGAGACACAGGGAGAAGATGGTAATCTATGAGCCAAGGAGAAAAGAAAGGAAGAGATCTTCCTTCATCAACCTCAGAGGGAACATATTCTACCAACACCTTGATTTGGGAACTTCTGGTCTCCAGAACTCTGCGACAATACAGTCTACCATTGAAATCACTCAATTTCTAAAATTATTTTTTATTTTTAATTAGTTTTTATTTCAAACTTAGAGAGACAAAGACAGACAGTGAGATATTCCACCCACTGGTTCACACACCAAATGCCCAAAATGACCAGGATTGGGCCAGGTGTGACGTTATAAACTGAGAATTCAATCCAGACTTCCCGCATGAGTGACAGGGACCTAAGTATTTGAGCCATCACCTGCTGCCTCCCGCAGTGGACATTAGCAGGAAGGTAGAATCACAAGCAGAGCCAAGACTAGAACGTAGGCACTCTGATAAGGAACAGGATCATCCCAAGTGGTGTCTTAAACATGCAGGCAACCACCTGTCCTGTAGAACTTTGTATCAGCAGTGCCAGCACGCTCCCACACACACACACACAAATGCATTCAATTAAAAAGTTGAGGTTGAATGGAAAGTTATCAGTATTTATTTCTACTTTCTTTTTTAAATCATGAAGTAAGATTTTCAAACAACACAGAAATGAGGTCTAGGATAGGAAAGACATTGGGAGCTGATTTTCTCTTCCCTAGAAACTTGACACCATCCATACTTTAGACTAAATGCCAGATGAGTAGGTCATTGTTGCTCCATTGTTGTTAAAAATTAGGAACTTACCCCAGAGTGCTCTTTTCCTTTAATCAGTGTGCTCTCAAATGTCACAACATCATAGAGGGGTACATATGACCTCAATGTTCTCATACAATCTGCACTTATATTTTAATATCCCTTTATGAAAGCTAATCTTGGGCAGGTTGGCTGGCACTTTGCTTCTCAGAGGAAAGATGGAAAATGCCTCTCCTTTTGGGGACAACCATTCTGTTCACATCTTTTTCCTTTCTGAATTTACTTGTTCACTACCTAGGGCACTTACTACATAAAGATTCATCTTTGATGGGGACAAGTTTTTCATTGCACATGACACCTTGAATGGAAATTCAGGAACCAATGATCCTCTGATGTACTCAAAACTCAACATTTTAGCAAATCAGTTCACTGGGGGGGGGGGGTCAGGATTTTTCTATATACTCTAAAATATTTCTGTCTCTGGAAGACAATAGAAGGAAGAAATCAGTATGGTGTAGCATGGTTTTCTTAAATCTATATAAAAATGAACACAGCACAGGCTGAGGTGTCTTCTTTTCCACCTGTCAGTACATTCTTTACAATCATGCATAAACCTTATTATCACACTCAGTGTGTTACTGCAAAAATTACTCCAGCCTCAGAACCATCCCTCTGGCACTTTGAGTAGAATTCAAACTCTAGTGCGGTTAATGTTAAAACAACCAGCAAGCAAAGGAGATGGTAGAGCAACAGCATTTTCCTTTTGCAGGAAATATTTTGCAACTCATTCCTTCTATTGTATGCACAAGGGTAAATATTTTGCATTGGATAAGATACTTCTTGATGACACACATTTGGCCCTGATAAAAATTTTCCATTACATTCACATATATTAACCTTTGATGAAAAGACCAGAGAAGGAAAAGGCTGGAGAAGAATATGGCATAATTTCAGAGATCTTTTTTTTTTTTTTCACATTAACCTTTGAGTTCTGAACTGTTGTAGTTGTGTGTTTGGGGGCATATTTGGATAGAGACATTACTGCCATCCAGTTCATATTTATGGGCCTGACCTTTGTATGAGAGTAGAGTGCTTTGAAGCACAGTTATTTTTAATTGCTTTATGTGTCCAGGGAGACTCTTCTTTGACTGTGTCAGTTATATACAGTACCCTGGCACATATGTTTGCTCAATGAATCTTTCAATGACTGGATATTTATAACCTCATCTGAACACAAGAGGAGGATATGCTACATTTTGGGGTGGTATATGTGTTGTGTGTTTGTGTGAAAGTGCATTTTATTGTCAATGTTGCCATAGACTTAATGAGGTGACAGGAAGAATTAAAATGACAGATCGTATGGGCTGCACTGCACGGGGGCCATCTGAGATACAGTGTCCTATAATGAAGCTCAATAAACCCAGGCTGTGTGAAACCCTTAGTGTCTGATTCATGGCCACAGCAGGCCTACTCATAGAGGTTTAAGGAGAGATAGTCATGAGCTGGGTAGCAGGAGTCTGAAATTGTTACCAGAAGACAACAAGAAGTGCTGTGTGACAAGGCCATGCCGGAAATTTGTAAGAGTGCCGCGATCCTCGTTTATCACAAACAGTGTGATTCTGTATGTGCCTGATGAGAAGCTAGGCAGAGTCATGGCTGAAGGCATGCATCTCAGGACAACTCATTTGGGAATGAGCCCTGCTTTTCCCTGGCTGCACATTGAAATCATACTTGTGAAGTATCTTCTGTGACTGGGTTACTGGATTGTGACAAAAATGTCATGGGACACTCATTGCAAGTGAAAACATGGCCCCAGATCCAGCAGCCTCAACATCTCCTGGAGCTGGTGAGTAATCAAGTCCCTGCCCCAACCCAGTCACTGACTCAGACTTTCTAGATCAAGAGTGGAAGGAAGAGAGGGATCTCTATTTTAATCAGCTTTCCAGGTAGCTATTCTGTACACCAAGCAATAGCCTTTAATGGATAATACAGGTGATGAGAAAGGAAATGAAATCAGCAAGTGAATGAATTATCTGTACTTAAATGTTTATAGCAGCCTAATTCATTATAGCTAAGACAGGGAGTCAACATTGATGCCCACCAACAGATGACTGGATAAAGAAAATGTAGCATATATATATGAAATAATATCCAGTCATAAAAGAATGAAATTCTATCATTCACAACAAAATGGATACAACTGGAGACCACTATGCTTAGTGAAATAAGCCAGTCCCCAAAAGACAAACATCATATGTTTTCTTTGATTTGTGGTAATTAATATATAAAGCACAAAATAAATGTAATGTATATGAGTGACATTGGCATCATAAAATTTGATTATTTGCTTACAGCCCTTGTCTATACTCCTAAGGGATAGTGGTCTTTCTATTTACTACTTGTTGAATTCTTTATTCAGTGGTAGATTAAGCTGGTGATTTAAAAGTAAATTGAATTTATATCATCAGAAAATTAAAAGAAAAATAAAAAAGAGGATAGAAGGTGGAAAGTATCATTAATGCTTAAGCTTTACCTATAATATCTGTTCCCTTTATATAAATTAAAAAAAGAGAAAGAAAACTAATTATGCTGATCAGAGACTCAATTATATTTAAGGTAAAACTTCAGTTAATGAGAACCAACTAAGTGAATTCTCAAAGACAGTTGTGACTGCTCCATCACGTATTAGCTTATACCTTCAGTAAGTCACTTAACCTAACCAAGATTCAGCCCTAATACTGATAAAATGAGAAAAATAATAGTATCTAGCTCCTGGAGTTTATGAAACTTACAAGAAATAGTATACATTATACTTTGTAAGCAGTATAGACACATGTTAGATAAGCCTGTAATTTAAGTCTTTATTGTAATTTTCACTTGAAGGCAGATCCCAATGAAGCAAGTTTACAACAGAACTGGGGTAAATTCAACTAATGTGTATATAAAATTCTCACTCATCAGATACTGAATAAACATTTTACATGTGTTACCCCATTTAATCCACTTAATTCTCAAAACAGTAAGAATAAGTAGGTTGTAAAATTGCACCATCACAATTTTTTGAAGGAGTAAATGTGATGTAAAAAGTACAGCAATTTGTTGCAGGACATAGAGCTGGTGAGTCACCTTCCTGTGATTTGCAGAGCTGTCCAGATGACTGTGCTTCCTTAACATCAACACAGTTCCTTCTCTAAAAAAAGGTAATTGTCATACCTTCCTCAACATCATCAGTGTATCTCTTGGTCTATAGTACATGACAACTAAGCGTAAAGGTTAGCACGATGTCCTTGAGTGACAGTAAGCATACTTACACATAATAACTGATGTGGCCTCAGTGTAAGTGTCCTCTCCAGATCTATAGGTTGGAACCCAAGCCACAGCGTGATAATTTTAAGAGGCAAGATCTTCAGGAGGTGACTAAGCAATGGCGGTAGAGTCTTCATGAATGAGTGGCATCATCAAAGAGAGAGCTGGAAGGTCTAATTTTTTTTCCAATTCCTTCCAAGCTTTCAGCCACGTGAAGGCAGAGCATTAACTCCTCTGGGGGACACAGCATTCAAGGTACCAGGTTGGAAACAGAGACCGGTCCCTCACTGGACAACAAATCTGCCGATGCCTTGAGGTTGTACTTCCTGGCCTCCAGAAGTCTTAGAAATAAGATACTTTTCAAGTTACCTAGTCTCCAGTATTTAGTTAGAGCATCACTAATGGACAACAATAAAACTACCACAATGAAAGTAAAATGTAGCCACTATTCTGTGAGTGGTAAAGTAGAAAAAAAAATAATTCAAAGTAGTTAAAAAAATATAACAAGAATAAATACCAAGAGGGATGCTCCCATGCCTCATTATTAAATGTGTCCTGTTTCAATATCTCCTAGTCATGTGGGTTCTTACGCTTTGTATAAATACTATTATACAGCATATCTTTTTGCTGGCAACCCTCTGGAACCACGGTGCAATTCCTGTTGTTCATATTTTGGCTCATCAAATATATAGACATAAAAGATCAGGATATATCTAAACCAGAGACATTTCAGATGTCAGGAGTTTAACTATCCTTGTAGCAAGTTCCCGGAGCTTGACAACGTGAGTTGTTCTCTGTTTGGTTTGATTTCTCACTGCCAGAGGAAACAAGGGTTCAGTGTATTTAAAGTGACTTTGTACTACTGGGTCAACAAAGCTGATAAGGTCCAGGACTGATGCCACCTGCTTCTCACTCTTTCCCTCCCTCCCTCCCTCCCTCCCTCTGTGTGTGTGTGTTGGGGAGTGGAGAGAGTGTGTGCACCTCTTTCTTTCCTTAAGAAGTCTGCCCAGGACTTGCTGTTAACTGGTTTCTTTGTGGCCTGTATCCTGGAAGATACTACAGAAGACGGAGGAACAGAGCAGCTGAAAGGCACAATAGAAGCTACTGTCCTGGAAAGCGAGACCTTGTGTCACACAATGGACTGACCGTTTCAATGCACTGGCCAGAACAGAGTACACCAAACATTCCTTCACTCACATCCTGAGACATGAAAAGGGCTGTCCTAGTTTCTAAGATTTTCTTTTCTTCTTCCACTCAAAGGGAGCCAGTGAAACAGAAAGGCCAGGCTACAGGACCGCTGCTCCCTTCACAGGCTGTGGAGGAAGTGGCATTTCCACCCTGGGTCCTATTCTCAGGTTGTTTCTGAGGCAAAGGAAGCATTCCTCCTGTAGAGACAAACTCCTGGGGAAGACAGGGTTATCCGAAGCTTGCTCTCGGCCTTTCTCCTAAGTTACCTGTGCATATCACATGGTCAACTGGTCAATAAAGATGGGATATTAATACAATGGAAGACAGGGTTACTTAAGGGACAAACGCACTTCTCCCTTTAGAACCAGATGCTATAACCTGCCCTGTTTGTCCCTTTTCACTTGACTTTCTGATAGGATACATAGAATGTCAGTCATTATTGAGCAACCTAATTAGTAAATTGGCAGCAACTTTTTGGTGGGAGAGAGATTGAAAGCCCTGTGAACTAAGGAAATGGGTGAGTTTCAGTTTCTTAATATGGGATCCAAATGGTAAAGCCTAATTTGTGGGGAGTGGGGCAATGTGAGGATTAAATTAGATGAAATATTAAACTATTTCTTCCTTCATTAATTCGGCCAAAAAACATTTAAATGTTTACTATCATAAAATGTAAGGCATGAGTGTATAAACTCAAAAACCTGACAGACTTTATAATCTAAAACTAAAGCAAAGATTCTAGAATTCAGGTTCTCCTTTAACTTGGTTTGAAATTTTTTTTATTTTAATTTATCTCTAGATGCAACTTAGTAGTTTTAAGACTATGAATATAATCATAAACAAGCCACAGTATTATATTATCACAAGTGAAATTATAGTTACCATATCAGAGTGGCAGAAAAGATATCCAAGTAAATCGACAATTCCAGGATGTACGTTGTAATTAATATTGTCACAGAAGAATAGTTAAGGTCATGGCAAGAATATTATGGGTTAACCCATATTATATTATTATGATGTTATGTTGACACAGGCTGGGTCAATCCTTGTATGTATGTATGTGAGTGTGGATGCACGCAGTAAGCTTGTTGGGGAAGGAAACCCTGGGTATTCAATTTTGGAAGACATCTAATGTAGTGCTTCAGCTAACCTTCAAAGGAGAGATTAGAATTAACTAGATCAAAAACCATATTTGCAGCTGAAAGGTAATTTATGGGAAGAGGGCAAGATCCTGCAAAGGCAGGATTGTGTGAAAAGGTTGCATGTGCCTGGGAATCTGTGTGGCCAGAATCCAGAGAATACCTGGGAGAATATGGGCTGGGAGATAAGGCCAGGAAAGTCAGCAAGCTCCAGACCAGCAGAAGGTCTGGACCCAAGAGGTGGCACAGGGTCCCTGGAGCACTTTTAGCTAGAGGATTGCTTTGAGAAAGAATTCTGACTGCACTGTCAAAGATGGGTTGTAAGGATGTGGCTACTGTGGGGTGCTGGGATGAAGTCAGGGAAGGAAAGAGACAAGTATGAGTCTATGAGTGGTTATCTAGGCACCAAATGACATATGTGGACCAGATCCACAGCAGTGGCTAGCTGTGAAATTGCTTTGTAAAGTGTGAGCTAATGTGGAGTTAAGAGAAGGAAGGAGGGAAAGAAGGCAGAAGGAAAAAGAGAAAACAGCAGGCTGGATGAAGGGAGAAACAACATGATGAATAGAAGACAGGAATTCTAACTCCTCAGCTAACTAGACATGTGAAGTCAAAGTGTTTCATGCAACATAATCACCACTGTTAGGCTACCCTAGAGGTATGGTGTGATTTCTAGTACCCCAGGTCTCAGCCAATCAGTCAGATGGCTGCTGATTGGTTGGAATGAAAACTAATCAGAACCCTTCTTCAATGGTTCAATTGCTGCACAAATAGCCATTGCCAAGGTGAATTCAGTGAAAGGAAGCTAGCTGTTGCCAAGTACACAGTCTCCCACAGGCAGCAAGAGAGGCAGCACAATTTCTTTTCTGACAGTCAGCAGCAGCTAGGTTTATTTGCAAGTTCCCAGAGAGTGACACCCCTCCCTTACATGCACACCCCTCCTCCCCCACCCCACACTAGAGTTTTGTATTTAAGAAACATAATACAGGCTGTATTTCATATTGGATTTAGCATCAGAGTTATAGGAGCATATCAAGGGGAATAATTTGACCCAGAAGAAGTAAATCAATATATACCATTTTAACATGCAAAATGTGGATGGAAAAAAAGTGCTAAAAGCAATCATCCAAATAATATCTAAGGATGCCTTCAAGAGAACCAAACTGTTTGTACTGAGCTCAACTGTCAATTTGCTTTAGTTCCTGTTTCTTTGCTTTCTTTTTATTTTGTGGAATTTAATTATTGGTATGAAGCAGAAGTTACCTATCTGACACCATTAAAGCTATTTCTAAGAACTTTGAGGTTTTTCTGAGGGGTGGGGTATGACTTCATTTCAAACAAATGATATGTTGCTTTCATCTTGATGAATAATTGAATAATTCCCCTGAAGACAGCAAGCCTGATTTTAGAAAATATCCAGACAAAAATATTAAAAGGAAGTACCCATTCAGAAGAGGTGGTTATGCAAATAAATGAAGTTACATTACTTGTGATTCCAGATCAGATCTTAAACAACTCTTCCCAATTCACTACAGAGATTCCCATTCAAAATTAACAATTCAGCAAATCCAAACCCACTTTTCAATGGATTAGTATTTTATAAGGGAGGGCCAGGAAGTAGATAGATTATGCCAAATAAAATGGGTAAAATAAAGGAAAACATTATTATACAAGTTTATGAAACCAAAGTGACATTGCAAAATCATAAAGTTAACAGTTAAAAAGAGACATTATATAGAGAGCTGTTTTGGGATAGTTTCTAAGAAATGTGCTGCCTTCCTAGTTCATAGATTAACATTGAAATCATGTTTTAAACAATTTTAATGGTACTTCTGACGTTAAAGCCTGCAGTATTCTTGTCTTGTCCCCAAGGTTTAAAACAGAAAAAACGTGTGCAGGTTCTACACAGGAACACATTCCTGTTTTGAGGCACTCAGTTTTTCTGAACACCTGCCAGCCCAACAGCGAGTGAAGTTTGGTTTTTACAGTTTCTATAGAACCAGAAGCATTTTCCTACACATTCCAAAGGTCCATAATGGTACTTTACCCAGTTCAGCCTCCTCAAGGTTGGTACATAATTAATGAGGTGCTGGAAGTACTCTAGAATTAGTTTTCATCTAAATAAAGGTGCCTGATGTTTATCTGTTCCTTTGTACTCATTGTTGCCTTGAATACTGCAAGCTTCCTGTTGGTACAGCGAACTATCGATTTGCTGACTAATCTTTTTATCTGATCATTATAGATTGTAACTCTCAGTCTATAACCTTTACACACACTGCTATTGTGGTTAAATAAAACACAATACAAAATAATTAACACATTCCTATATTGATATTTCTCTTCCAAGCAAAAGCAGAAGACTTCGATTTGACAACTGGACATCCATGTTTTTAGAGAAACGTATAAATAGAAGATGAATATACAATCCTTAGTTCCTTAATATAAATTACTCAAGAAGAAATAGTATGTAGCCGTGGGGAAATCAACAGCTCCTTCAATTGGATTGCTTCTGTCACTGTATGGACACAGTCTTGTTTGATGTCCTCCTACCATTTGTCTTGTGTGGAGCCTTTTATCTAAATCCCAAGTAATGCAGTCATCAGGGCTGCAATTCAATAATGGCTCCACAGGAGCTGTCATCCACAGTTTGCTATTCATCTTGTAAAAGGCTTTGAGTTTTCAAAGTACCAACTAAGGTTGGCATTTCAATGCCTCAGACAGATCACTGAAAGTTCTTTTGTGTTCACAAGAAAAGGAGTGAAATTGAGAATGGAGGGACATTAAATGGCCAACCTTCTACTCTACCTGACTACCTAGCCTTAACCTCAAGCTATACAAGGGAGCAAAAACATTAGTTGTTTCGACCCAGTCCAGAAGGGAAGATTCAAGGAATGGGGATGTGCTGAGTGGTATTTAACTTTACACTGAGTTTTACCACGTCAATTAAGAGGTCACACATTTCTGACCAGAGAAAGGAAAATTACACAATGCAATGATGAGAAAGAGAATTCCTTGAAACATCTTTAGAATCAAAGCATTTCAGAAATAAGAGCATCTTTGAGGAGTTTACAGATGAATGAACAGAAGTTGACAGTGAGAATGATTAGTTTCAAGTTTCATGTGCGATTGTTCTTTGTGAGAACGGCTGGGCTTGGACTACTATCCTTAGATCTTATTGCTGAGCTTGTTACCACAAGTATAGCTATTTCTCTGGTCCATTCAGGTTTGGTTTCCTAATTTTCTATGATCATGAATTAAATGCACAGAGTCAATAGCTCAAGAAAGGATAAAAATTTCTGGGGGTATGGAGATATTAAGCAAAACACAACTTTACCAGATCCATGAAACTCAACTGATTTGGTAGCACTTGAGTGTAATGGAGGGCAGAGCCACTTTCCTGGGACTGAAACCACCCCACTGCTGTGCTAATTCACTAAGATTCTGTCCTCAGCTCGCACACTTGCCTGACAACAACTGTAACAAAATAGAGTTCAGAGTAGTGGAAGAGACTTATAAGTCCAATTGCATTATAATACCTGTAGAATCTTGGGCAAGCCATTTAGTTCTTGGGCTTCAATTTCCTCATGTAATAAGGAGAGATTTAGAATAAAATATTTTGAAGGTATTTTTCTTTACACAATATTATGATTCTGTAAATGGGATAGGTGATAACTGTTTTCTGTGCAAATCACAGGTTCATTTATTCATACATGCACCATCAAAATATCAACAGCTATATACTGAGTTCCTTCCACTTGTTAAGTTAGGTGTTGGCAACTGAACATAGAATGGGTGAGAAAAGCATAGATTGTACCTGCACCAATTCCACATTTACAATTGTGGTAAATGCTAAAATCATAACAAACATATGGTGCTGTGAAAGCTTATTAATAGATGAAATTTACCTGGTACAAGAGGACACAAAAACTTCTCTGGGGATGCAATAACTAACCTTAGATCTGAAGGTTGGTGAGATGATCTTCTTCACAATCTGATCAGTCTAAAGTTCATCCTGAAAACAATGAAAAATCACTGAGATTTTAAGCACAGTGTAGTAGAATAATATCTAAGACTATTCTTTCAAAAGTATAGAGTTGAAGAACAAAACTTGAGGTAAAATTAATCTGCCTTATGAGACAAGACAACTAAGATGAAGTTGTAGCAAGAATGCTGGGAGGTACAATAGTGCTTGAAATATCAAGAATTGGGTCAGGATCCTGGCAAAGATATGTGTGATTACTCCCTCAAGACTGGTTCTCAGGGTTGGACCCTAAATTTAAAAGTATCATTTCCTTGTAGTTTCTGAACAAGTTTTATCATTGACTATCAATTCACAAATGTTAGTTTAAGGCGATATTACATTTTTTAAGGAAAAAATGTTTCTTCTTCCTTCTTCTACTCATATATCATTTAATGATGGGTTGCCATGGGAACACCCTTTAGTATCTGTGGCACTAATAAATAATTCTGGTGCTTTCCAAAGTTAAAATCATTACTCTCTCCTGGTTGGGGTAAAACAAGAATCTCTGGTAATTTTGTCAATCCTGTAATATAGGCCATAGTTTATTAGACGTTATTTTGTGAGCAAGCTTCTCAGAAAGGTCACTGGCAAGTTGAAAATCCTGATTGATCGTCTTAAAAGGATGTTCCTGGTAACCAATATTATCAAAATGGAAACATTTCCAAACAGATCCAAAATATTTTCTCAAAGGAACTTCCAGGTGTTCAGTCATAGCAGCAATTAAAGCCCAAAATAAAACTTATTTTGTCTTAAATTCTCATTTCTAAGTTACAGTTCTTCTCTCCAGTATTTTCACTTTTCCACATTGGTCTTGTCAGTGTTCCAAAATAAGCGTCATGGGATTCCATAGCCACACTTTCAACTCACAGCTGCATGCTTCATCTCTCATAATCTGCCACTCATCTACTATCCCCTTGAAGGCCAAGTTCAAATTTTTCCTCGTCAGGAAGCCATTCTATTGTCTCATCATCTACTGAAATCTCTCTTCTAAATGTTCATAAGTTTATTGTCTCTAGGATCCTTGAAATTTATATCCTTATACTGATTTTAATACATTTAGTATATATATTTGTGTGCATGCATATATAATCTATCAAAATCTATAGAGGTATTTAATATATGCAAATATGTCTATATATGTACATACTAGACATCTAGTATATAAAGATTGACAAATAGACTGAGAAAACCATTAAAGGACTGGAACAAAATCATTTACTTTTCATGTTTTCATTTTTATACTTCCTAAAAAGAATATCTAAAAAAATAAACATTAGATAGTACTATGATAGCTAATAGACAATAAATGTGTTAAAAGAGTATCCATTAAAGAGTGTTAAAGAGTGTTTTGAATTCTTCCAAGCCAATTAGAATTCAAATATGTTCAATATAAAGAACAAAGCATTATCATGACATTTCCAAAGAAATTGGTTGATTCGGGTTAACTTTTCTTAATGAGACCAAAGCTACAGATACTTCTAATATAAAGATTCCTCAAAACAAGAGTTAATATGATAGGGCTAACATTGTGATATAGCAAGTAAAGCCACCATCTATAAAGCCAGCATTCCATATGGGCACTGGTTTGTGTCCTGGCTGCCCCACTTCCAATTAAGCTCCCTGCTAAAGGCCTAAGAAAAGTAACAGAAGATGACCCAGGTGCTTGGGTCCTTGCCACCCATGTGGGAGGCCCAGAAGTGACTGGCTCCTGGCTTCAGCCTGGCCCAGCCCTGGCCTTTGTGGCCATCTAGGGAATGAACCAGCAGATGGAAGTGCTCTCTCTCTCTTGCTCTAACTCTGACTTCCAAATATTTTTTAAAAAGACTTAATATGGTAATCAAAGAAATAAAAATAGAGCAATTATTATAAAATCTGGTCCAAAAATCTCTACTGCTACTCAATGTGTTCATGTAGTTACCTTTTCTGAAATGAATGTTTTAGACTTTCATTAGAAGACTATGGGATTAAGTAGATATTAGTATACCCAAAGAGGTGGTCACACTCAACCTCCTCAGAAATATATAGTCCTCAAATTAGTTTCCATGACTTTCCTTAAAAGTTACAAGACAAAAAGGAATATGGAACATCACACCCATTGAAGATTTGGAAAACTGGGAAAATTGGAAGAGAGGATGGAAGAATTTGTCAGCAGAGCTGTATGAATCTTGCCTTGTGCTGTAACAGTCTACATGGTCTGGCCCTGGCCTGTGTTTCCATATTCATCTTGAAAAGTTTAACCTGTCTGCAGCCTCACTGGATGTCTTTCAGAACTTTGAGCATCCAAGATCCTTTTACATTCTGAGCATTCACTGTGATTGGAATGTTCATTGAATAGATCTCATAGTTTAACTGAAATGTCACTTTTTCAGACCGGCCTTCTCTGGCCATCTAATCTGATGTAACATCTCTTCCTGCAAATCCCAACCTCTATCATCAAGATATATTTTCTTCAGTGTTTCTCTCTCTCTCTCTCTCTCTCTCTCTCTCTCACACACACACACACACACACACGCACACACACACATATGCATATATATATGGCCCACCTACCAAAATAGTGATAATTTATCTATTTTTTTAAGACAGAAGTCATATCATCAATTATATTCCCTTTAAAATGCACAAATCTCACATTAGGCTCACAGGGGTCTACTTAAAACCACCTGTCTTTACTTATGATGAACGATGAAGTTACGCTACCTCTCATCCTTGAGCAATGCATGAGGCTTATTACATAGCGATTCCCATGGATACCTTGCTATCATTTTCTTTACTTCTCTGACCCTATTATATGCTCCAAAAGAACTAAGAGTTCAACATTGGGGGGATTGTTCCTTGATACTACTCTAAGTCCTCTTGGGTGCTCTGTCTCACTTCTCATTTTATCACCTGACAAATGCCCTTTCTGTCTTTACCAAAATCTCTATTTAAACAATTCAGCCCACCAAAGTCTTTTTTAACAAATATGTATG
This sequence comes from Lepus europaeus, assembly GCF_033115175.1. Taxonomy (NCBI): domain Eukaryota; kingdom Metazoa; phylum Chordata; class Mammalia; order Lagomorpha; family Leporidae; genus Lepus; species Lepus europaeus. The sequence continues at coordinate 73,305,004 of NC_084842.1, forward strand.
TATTCCTCAGGAAAAAAAAATACTTTTTTTTTTTCCAAGAAGACAATGAGATGTAGAAAAGACAGAGAAATAGCACTTTTCTAATTACTGGGGACATGGTCATGTATATAATAGATAAATTACTTTCGTGCAATTTATATTTTATATTGAGAAGGCAGAGACAATAAACAATTCAGAAAAAAAGTATAATAGAGATAAGGGCTACTAAGGAAGGAAACTGTGGCATGCTGGGATTGAAGGCTGAAATCTGGAACAGAGGATTTTGATTTTGAAGAGTGTTACATTTCCTGAGTAGCATAAATTAAAGTCAGAACTGTTTAACGCAAACTCTATGGCTTCAAGTGAGATATTTTCCCATCTAGAGAACAGGCTGTCATGTGTTCTCATGTCATCTCCTTCTGCCAATGGGTGCCTTTGTTTTCAAGTTAGTCTTAAATAATCTCACCTTTAATTGGAGGGTAAGGTAGGACTCAGTTCTCATTTCATGAATTAAAATGGACATATCTGCTCCTGCTCTAGAAAGTCATTTAAACCAGAAGCCTGTTATCGCCAGTGCTAGCCGACACCTCAGACAGCCCAGACCTCCTTTGTTTTTGACTTGGGGGACACAATTTGCAAGGTCCCATCACAAAAGAAGCTTGTCCCATTTTATGTAGTATTTCAAAGGATATTTCCAATAATAATATCTCTAAGCTAGATAATTCATTAAGGTAGTCTTTAAAAATTATTCTTGGGCCAGTGCTATGGCGTAGCTGGTAAATTTGCCGCCTGCAGTGACGGCATCCCATATGGGAACCAGTTCAAGTCCCGGCTGCTCCACTTCTGATCCAGCACTCTGCTATGGCTTGGGAAAGCAGGAGAAGATGGCCCAAGTCCTTAGGCCCCTGCACCCACGTGAGAGACCCAGAAGAAACTCCTGGCTCCTGGCTTCAGATTGACCCAGCTCCGACCATTGTGGCCAACTGGGGGGCAACATCCCATATGGGGGCCATTACTAACCCTGGCTGCTCCAATTCTAAACTGGCTCCCTGCTAATGCAGCAGACAAAGTAGCAGAAGTGAACACAATGATTGTCCACATCCATGTGGGAGGCTTGGATGAAGCTTTTGGCTTTGGGCAGACCCAGCCCTAACCTTTGCAGTCATGTGGAATATAAACCACTAGATGGAAGTTCTCTCTCTCTCTTTTCTCCCTCTCTCTGCCTTTTCCCCCTCTCTAACTCTGCCTTTCAAATATTTTTTTTAAAAAAGTCATTTTCCAAGAAGTATTACTTCCTATTTTGTAGTTAAATTATAATTATGTACATTTAAAATAAGAATAATTATTCTGTATAAATGGGCTAGGGGCTGGCGCTGTGAAGTAGTGGGTAAAGCTACCACCTGCAGTGCCGGCATCCCATAGGGGTACCAGTTCGAGTCCCAGCTGCTCCACTTCTCATCCAGCTCTCTGCTATGGCCTGGGGAGGCAGAAGATGTCCCTAGTCCTTGAGCACCTGCACACATGTAGGAGACCCAGAAGAATCTCCTGGCTTCAGATCAGAACAGCTCCAGCAAGTGTGGCCAACTGGGGAGTGAACCAGCAGATGGAAGACCTCTTTCGCGCTCGCTCGCTCTCCCTCCCTCTCTCTCTCTCTCTCTCTCTCTCTCTCTCCACCTCTCCTTCTCTCTCTGTGTAACTCTGACTTTCAAACAAATTTTTTAAAAAATAAATAAATAAATGGCCTGAGGATGGTGATTCAACAGCACTTTTCCTGATGAAAAGGAAAAAAAAAATAATTGTACTTCTTTGACTATGGAAATGAGGTCTGCAATGATAGGTTTATGAGAGCAAAAGATTTCACATAAATATTGGAACCTGTGTCCTATTCATTTTCAGGTGCCAAAACTCTCCTCAGAAGAATTCTGAGTTTTGATCCTAAGGGGAAGCTAAGTGGGAAATGGTCCACTTTGTCTGCAACAGGGAGAAGGCTGCTTCTTGCAACATCCCCACAAACCGTATATAGCTTTGATGGAGCAGAAATAACTGTGGGAGTGCTTGAGATGAAATCCTGCACTGGTCACCATGGCTCCTGTAGAGAGAGCAGGGCTATCCTCAAATCCCTGTGGATCCAAAGGGCTAGAGATGCTGCTTAAAACTGAAACCCAGTGTCAGCTAGGACCCAGGCAGCAGGGGACACAGCAATTGACCTCCTCACCTGTCCTCACTTCTGCAAAGCAAACAGAAGGCAACAGTTTCCAATAACAGACCCAACCAAGAGGCAACTCGAACCAAAACTACCATAATCCCTGCTACAAAGCTCAGAAGAGGAGGAGGAAAGAGGATTCCCTAAACTAGAAAATTCATTTACCATGGAAGCCCTTAAACTTGCAAGGTTGATAAAACTTAGTTTTGTATTATTGTATTTATTTACTTATTTAACAGAGCTTATGAGCCAACAACTCAAAATCAGATCCCAGATCTCAAAACCTCTTGGGTGTGAATGACCAATTGTTGTCACAGGGATAGACAAATTCAGTGAGTACTTGGTTTTGGAAGTTTGTGAACAAGTCAGGGAATAGGCTATTTCCTTTTTAAAAATTTTGTATTTCTGAGAAAAGGAGAAAAGACACAGAGAGAGAGAGTGTGTGTGTGCGAGAGGAAACACAAACGACCACAAGCATTCCCATCTGCTGGGTTACTCCCCACATAACCGCAATGGTCGCTGGCACAGGCAAAAGCTGAAATTTGATCCAGGTCTCCCATGTTCCTGACAGGAACCCAATTACTTGAAGCATCACTGCTGCCTCCTAGAGTCCATATTAGAAAGAAGCTCTAGTCCACACTCAGAGCTAGATGTCAAACCCAAGCACTAAGATCTGGGTCCCAGGCATCTTAATGTGTGATTTAACTGCTAAAACAAATGTCTACCCCAAGATTTAATTCATAATCATTAAGAGATATAGGAGCTCTAAAGATAAGATTATTTCAGTTAAAGAGAAATTTTAAAAAGTCTTTATTTTGCATCTGTAGAATAATGTGATGGGGAATGTCATACTTGCTTCATGAAACTATAAAATTCTTGCCCCAAATTCATTGATAAGTTATTATTTAATGTGGACAGATTTAAATACATTGCAGCCATGTGCAAGTTTTTGTTTGCATCATGACACAAGTTTCAAATACACTATATTATTTTTGCATTTAAACTTTTGAGATACATACAGATATCTTCCATCGCTCCCCAAATGCTTGCAACAGCCAGGACTGGGGCAGACAGAAGCCCAGGAGGCCAGGAATTCAATCTAGGTCTCCTAAGTGGGTGGTGGGAATCTAACTAATTGAGCCATCACTGCTGCCCCCACACCTAGAGTCTGGTGTGCATTACCAGAAAGCTGGAATCAAGAGATGGTATCAGGAATCAAAGCCAGGCACTCATGTGGCATGGGACATCTGAATGTTTTAGCATATTGATGCTAGGCTAAATACACAAACAAATGTGTTTTTTACTGTGTCACGTCCTCCTCCACCTATACCCCCACAGCAACAGTAAACAGTAGGAAAAACTGGGAGATTTATTTGGTTTACTTATGATTGTATCGCAGTGCAATGACTAGCACATAGTAAATGCTTAATAAATATTTGTTGAATGAATGAATGATTTTACAAATGGATTAATTATTCGGAATCTCCAGGAAGCTCTTTAGAGTGCAAATATCTGCCCATAGCCCAAGAGTGCCTCTGGAATAGCTTTGAGTGTATATTATTAACAAGTTCCCTAGATGATTCCAACATGCTTTGAAGTTAAAGCATTACTGTGGAACTGGGCTAGTGAACAGGGTAGACACAGCCAGGCAGGTAAAAAGAGAAGCATACCATGGAAACAGCTGGGAGGGGCGCCTTAGTATGTACTTGGCAATAAGTCTTTCTATAAGACAATTTCATGACTGAGCTTTGATTCAGTTTCTATCTTAATGAAATATTTGTGATTTTTTTCCATTTACATAGATCAGAGTAAATGGTGCAATACCTATGACAGATTTTAAAGCTGATTACTTGCATTTTGACAATTTTTCTGGGTTTCTAATAGTCTTTTTCTTTTCTTTTGTATCTTTACTTAAAGGCCTCAGATGTATCTCAAAATTGACATTTCTTACGTAGACAAATTCATTCCCATCCCACTCAAAAAGTCATTAATATTTCATAGAAAATCTAACACTTTATGACAGCTATTATACTTTTCAATTATAGTTAATTTGTTTTTATTTTAGTGTGCTGAGAGCACTCAACATGAGATGTACTCAACCAATTTTCAAGTATACAATACATTATTGTTGACAATAGGTACAGTGTTGTACAGCAATCTCTAAAGATTATTCATCTAGCATGACTGAAACTTCATTCCCATTGATTTGTAAGTCAACATTTGTATCTGCCCCTCAGACCCTGGAAACTACCATTATACTCTGATTCTGTGAATTTGACTATTCTAGATATCTCATGAAAACAGATAATGCAGTATTTTTCTGTGACTGCTTCTTTCAAAAAAAAATTATTTATTTGAAAGGCAGAGCTGCATAGATATAGGACAGAGAGAAAGGATAGTCCATGCACTGATTTACTCCTGAAATGGCTACAGCCAGCCCTAGGCCAGCCTGAAGCTAGGAGCCATGAGTTCCATCCTGTTCTCCCACAAGAGCGACAGAGGTCCAAAAACTTAGGTCATTTTCCGGTTACTTCCCAGGTACATTAGCAGGAAGCAAGATCAGAATGGAGCTTGCAGAACACAAACCAGTAATTGAATTAGGGATGGAAGTATACTAAGCAGCATGTTCCAAACACCAACCTCTGTCATTTTTATGGTTGAGCAGTGTTCCACTGTATTCTAAGGGTACTTCAAAAAGGTTCCAGAAAATAGAATTAAAAACCAAATTTATTTTGGTTCAAATATTTTCAAACCCATGAATATGTGACATATTCAAAAGGCTTAGGGAAATGTGTATTGTGAAAAACCTATGCATGGATTTCAAAATTATTTACTCCAAAATTTATCTTTTCATCCCGTCTACTACAAAATTTTTGAAGTTTTTCAAATATACTACATATTTTCACCCACTCATGTATCAATGGACATTTAGGGTGCTTCTTTATCTTGGCTATTATGAATAGTCTGACAATGAATATAGGGATGCTAATGGATCTTTGAGATATTAATTTTGATCTTTTTGATAAACACTTAGAATTTAAATAGCTGAATAAAGTGGTAGTTCTATCTTTATCATTGTAAATTTTTATATGTTGGCCCTTACCTTACACCTTACACAAAAATAAACTCATAATGCACCAAGGATCTAAATCTATGACCTGATACTATCAAATTACTAGAAGAGAACATTGAACATTGGGGAAACTCTACAAGACATTGGCAGAGACAAAGACTTCTTGGAAAAGTACCCTGAGACACAGGCAAAAACAGACAAGCAGGGATTAGATCAAGCTAAGAAATGTCTGCACTGCAAAGAAAACACTCAACAAAGTGAAGAGACAAATGACAGAATGGGAGAAAATATTTGCAAACTATGCAAATTTTAAAAGATTAGTACCCAGAATCTATAAAAAGCTCAAGAAATTCAACTATAACAAAACAAACAATCCAGTTAAGAAATGGACAAAGAAGTTGAACAGGCATTTTTTAAGAGAAAATGCAAATGGTCAATGGACACTTGAAAAAATGTTCAGGGTCACTAGCCATCAGGGAAATGCCAATCAAAACCACAATGAGGCTTTACCTTGCCCTAGTTAGAATGATTCTGATACAGAAATCAAAAAGTAATAAATGCTGGTGGGGATGTGATGAAAAAAGATTCTCTAATCCACTCTTGGAGGGAATGCAAACTAATACAGCCATTGTGGAAGTATCACTATGCTTCTAAATATATATATATATATATATATATATATATATATATATATGAAATCTGTTCACTTGTATAAATAAAAAAGTTAAATAAAATAAATCTATTCTGATAATTACTATATGATACAATGGCTTTGGTAGTCCTGTACGAGTCACAATATTAATCTTTTGTTGCTTTGAAAAGTCTTTCATTGGTTCTGAATGAACCTGCAGTTTCTGTGGCTTCAAGCAAAAGTTTTCTATGTGGTAGGTAATACTTTTACATGTGTCTCAGTAATAACATACAACATACCTCCATTAATTTTTTTTTCATTTTCATTTGTTTGAAAAACAGAGATACAGACAGACAGATGGAGAGGGATTTTCCACCCACTGGTTCACTCCTCAAATTCCTATAACAGGCAGAACTGGGCCAGGCTGAAGCCAGGAACCATGGACTCAATCCAGGTCTCCCATGTAGATGGCAGGAACCAAAGCATTTAAGTCATCCTGTGTTCCCACCAGGATGCACATTAGCAGGAAGCTTGATCAGAAGCAGAAGTGGAACCAATCTTGAACTTGTAACTTTGACATGGAATTTAGGGCATCCCAAGCAGTGACTTAACTTCTGCACCACATGCCTTACCCAATTTTAATTTTTTGGGAAATCTCCATGCTATTTTCAATAGTGGCTGCACCACTATTGAAGCATACCAGTTCACCAAGTGTCTCGTATCACTATGCATTGTCCTTGTTTTTCATTCTTGTCTGGGTTCCATTTTGAGGAGTAATCCTTATGAGGGATATTCACTAACTTTTGTGTTCCTATTAACTAGCATAATGATTGTTATGGAACAGACCCACTTAGTGACTATGATGAATGAAGGGATGCCTGGAAGTGGACCCTGAACAATTCCTTGTCTGTGCATAAACAATGAAATAAAAATACTCCAGATCATAGTGAACATTGGAGTAGAAGCACAAGCCTACGTTAGAACAGAACAGGAAGGTGGTTGTAGAAGTGTAACTTTCTGGAGTGGAAAGAAATTAGTATCTAGTAACACAAGATCACCATGGACAGAAATCAGAATGTGGGCTCCCATGACAAAAAAGATAGAGACATTTAAACTTGAACCTTCAAGCAAGGAATGACATGAGAAAACCAGGATGTTGGAAATATTTATCTGAGAGATAAATATCTGACAGCTTTGTAAACTGTCCTACAGGCTCCCATCTCCCCATAATCCAACTACAGCCAAGGCAGAAATAAATGTACTTGCACGCCATGCCACACTCTGCAGAGGTTTATCTGAATCCTGATCATTTAAATCAGTACATATTTTTTTAAAAAAATACATTCATATAAAACATTGAATTCCAAACTGAACATGAATCCAAAATGTAAACTAGAAACATAACACTCAGTCACTTCTTCCTACTGTTAACTGATAATAGTGGCTTGATTCTTATTCTTTGGATTTCTAACACATGGCAGTGAGCTTGTAGAAGAGAAGGAAGCAGTTGCTATGGACTTAGGTTTGCTGCCCAGTTTGGAAAAAACCTAGGGTGCTACTTCAAATTTTCTCTGAGACAAAGAAGTGGGAATTCTCTGAAAAGTTTGTGTTTCACATACATTAACTCTATTAATTCTCACCTGAGTTCCAAGAGAGAGTTTCCATTCTTTCTCCATTTTACAGACAAAGTAACTGATTTTTAGTGTTGAGCAACAGGTCCATGTCACACTGCCTATGCGGAGAGCCCCTACATTGTCTTGTTGGCCAAGTGCACAGAATACTGCAAGTTTTGTGAGACATTAGAGTTTATGAAATGTCCTTGTACACACTGTATCTTACAAACACCTCTATGAGGAAGATACTGTTATATTTTCCCTGCTTTAGTTGAGGAACCTGAGATTCAGAGAACATAAGTTACTAGTCAAAGTGAACTTAAGTTACTTGTCAAAGCTCACACTGCTTGAAAGTAGAAGAACCATATTGGAGATATATGCGCCAACCTATTTCTTTTATAGTTTTTTTTTTCAATTTTCTTGTTTTATCTTCTTTCCTAATTTATTCTTGGCACCATTCCCAAAACAAGTATTTTAAGAAATTATATTCCCAGTTATAGTATCAGTATTAGCTCAGTTCATCCATCTTATCTGACCAGGATTTTAACTTTCAGCTGTTCGATTGAATCGGGACAAAGCCTGGGATATTTCAGAGGTCTCACAGTCACTGACACTCAGCTCAAACTATAATCCCTGTGCCTTTGACACCCACTGAGTGTGTATAGATCTGTTTAAAAGAAAATCATAATGAGCATGACTATTTAACTTTTCTGATATATTAAATTAGAGGCAGAAAATTAGAAAGAGAGCAGGGCATGGCAAGAGATTGCTGCAACAGAGGGAAAGGTGATGCCTGATATTGAGTAGATGGAAAAACGGTGAAGCAAGAAAGCAAACCTGAGAACTGGACAGAGACTATGTGTTGGGAATGATGGTCCTGTGTCACTGAAAAACGTTTACATTATATTAAACTACATTTAAGCAGTCAAGAAGATGAATAGCTGACATAAAATTTTAATTAAAATTTGCTTTTAAAAACTATCACTTGTAAACTTCAATGTTTAGGAAATTCATGTTTATTTGTAACAATGGTAGGGCAATGGGAACATTGTTGCTCTTTTGTTTTCACTCTTGGTCAAGAGTTTTCAAAGTGAGGTTAGTGTTATGGCTCAGAGGGTTAAGCCATTGCCTGCCATGTGAATGCCAGTTCAAGTCCTGGTCGTTCAGGTACACAGTTTTTGTTTGAGGTACACAAGTAGTTTGAGTACTTTCTTTTTGATGTAGACATGTGTTGCTATGTACTGTCCTTTTAAAATTGTTCATACCATATCTTATAGTTGTTGGAATATATTGTTTCCATGTTCACTTATCTCCAGAATTTTTTTTCAAGCTTAAGGACAACTTTTATTGCAACTAGAGGTTTTATCATCAGGACATGGTTCTATTGCAGTGCCTTCTTCAGACTGCAAAGGGAGCTTAGGATCCAGAAGTCATTCGATAAACAAAGGTAAGTTAGGGAGACCAGGAAATTCATTTTTATCAAGAAAATTCTAATATTTAACATAAAATGTCTGCAGAATTTTTTAAAAAACTTTAAATTTCTATCTTAAATTCCTGTTATTTGAGAATATATTATAAAATCTCTATTTTTTTAAGTTTTCAAAGATTCTCATATTACTTATTTCAAGTTTTATACCATTGTGGTCAGAAAAGATACTTCACATGGTTCTGATTTTTTAAATAATGTGCTAAATCTTGTTTTGTGGTCCAACAGTTTATTCTAAAGAGTGTTCTATGAACATTGAGAAAATGTGTATTCTGCTGTTGGAGGAATGTTTGTTAAATGCCTATTAGTTCCATTTGGTTTAGAGGTTAATTTAAATCCAATGTTTCTTTACTGAGTTTCTTTTGGGATGATATGTCCATTACTGAATGTGGGCTGGTAAAGACCCCTACTGAGACTGAATTGAAGTCTATCTGATCCTTTAAATCCACTGATATTTGCTTTCTATATTTCAGCACTATAAACCCAAGTGCCTATGTATTTATATTTTTTTCTGAATTGACTTTTAAAAAAAGATTTATTGATTTATTTGAAAGAGAGTTACAGAGAGAAAGGGAAAGAGAGTAAGACAGAGACATCTCTCATCTACCAGTTCACTCCCCAAATGGCCACAGTGGTCAGGACTTGGCCAGGCTAAGGTCTCCCACATGGATGAGAGGAACCCAAGTACATGCACCAACTCCTGCTTTTCCAGGACCATTGGCAGGGAGCTGGAATGGAAGTAGAGCAGCTGGGACTCAAACTGGCATTCACAAACATCCCAGGCAGCAGCTTAACCTGCTATGCCACAGTACCAGCTCCGAAATAAAACTCTTTTATGCAGCACATAGCTGGGTTTTGTTTGGTCTTATTCATTCGCCCACTATTTGTCTTTTGATAAGGGACTTCAACCCATGTACATCCAAGGTGATTATTAATAGGTAAGAACTTACTTACTGGGCCTGGTTAAGTCACCACTTGTGAAGCCGGCATCCTATCAGAGGGATGGCTTCAGTTTCAGTTCCTACGTTTCTGATCCAGCTCCCTGGTAATGTAGCTGGGAAGCCTAAATATTTTGGCTCCTGTCACCTACATTGGAGACCCAGATGAAATTTGAGGTTCCTGGCTTTGTCCTGGCCCAGTCTCAATCATTTTGGCCATTTCAGGAATGATTCAGTGGATAGAAGCTCCCTGTTTCTCTATCTCCTTCCTTCCTTCCTTCCCACCATCCTTGTCATTATCTTTCAAGTAAATAAAAAATCTATAAAAAGTTTTTTTTTCATAAAGAACTTACTATCCCAATTTTTTAAATTGTTTTCTACTTGTTTGATAGATTTTTTCTTCCTCTCTTACTATCTTGTTTATTGGTTAAGTAGTTTTCTCTAGTAACATGTTGTGCTTTGTTGCTTTTTATTTACAGTATATGTAATATAGTTTTTGCTTTGTGATTATCATGAGGCTTCTAAGGAATGTCCTATAGTGATAACAATTATTTTCAGCTGATAACAATTTTCCAAAAAAACTCTGCATTTTAACTGCATTATTTTCTACACACATACACACTGAATTTGTGAAGATACAATTTATAGATTTATATAGCATATCTCTTTTTTTATTTAGTAAATATAAATTTCCAAAGTACAGTTTAGGGATTACAATGGCTTCCCCCCCATAATTTCCCTCCTACTCACACCCCCTCATCTCCCACTCCCTCTCCCATTCCATTCACATCAAGATTCATTTTCAATTACCTCTACACACAGAAGATCGATTTAGTATATATTACGTAAAGATTTCATCAGTCTGCACCCACACAGAAACACAAAGTGTAAAATACTGTTTCAGTACTAGTTATAGCATTACTTCACATTGGACAACACATTAAGGACAGATCCCACATGAGAAGTAAGTACACAGTGACTCCTGATGTTGACTTAACAATTTGACACTCTTGTTTATGGTGTCAGAAATCTCCCTAGGCTCTAGTCATGAGTTTCCAAAGCTATGGAAGCCTTCTGAATTTGCCGACTTCGATCTTGTTCAGACAGGGTCATAGTTAAAGTGGAAGTTCTCTCCTTCCTTCAGAGAAAGGTACCTCCTTCTTTGATGGCCCCGTTCTTTCCACTGGGATCTCACTCACAGAGATCTTTCATTTAGGTCTTCTTCTTCTTTTTTTTTTTCCAGAGTGTTTTGGCTTTTCATGCCTACAATACTCTCATGGGCTCTTGAGCCAGATCCGAATGCCTTAAGGGCTGATTCTGAGGCCAGAGTGCTATTTAGGACATCTGCCATTCTAGGAGTCTGCTGTGTCTCCCGCTTCCCCAGATGGATCGTTCTCTCCCTTTTTGATCCTATCAGTTAGTATTAGCAGACACTAGTCTTGTTTGTGTGATCCCTTTGACTCTTAGACCTATCAGTGTGATCAATTGTGAACTGAAATTGATCACTTGGACTAGTGAGATGGCATTGGTACATGCCACCTTGATGGGATTGTATTGGATTTATTATATAGCATATCTCTTAACAAATAATTGAAGTTGTTATTTTAATAGTTTTTATCTTTTATTTTTGTACTAAAGATATAAGTGAATCACACACCACCATTATATTATTGGGATATTCTGAACCTGACTGTGTATTTGGATTACCAGTAAGTTTTACACAATCAGATGTTTTCGTGTTACTCATTATGTTTTTTTAAAGTTTATTTATTTGAAAAGCAGAGTTACAAAGAGAGAGGAGAGACAGAGAGAGAGGTCTTCCATCCATTGGTTCACTCCCCAGTTGGCTGCAACAGCTGGAGCTGTGCCAATCTGAAGCCAGGAGCTTCTTCCAGGTCTCCCATGCAGGTGCAGGGGCTCAAAAACTTTGGCCACCTTCTCCTGCTTTCCCAAGCCATAGCAGAGAGCTGGATCAGAAGTAGAGCAGCTGGGACTTGAACCAGCACCCATATGGGATGCCGGCAGTGCATGTGGCGGCTTTACCCACTACACCACAACACTGGCCCCCATGTTACTCATTACTTTCCTTTTCTTTCAGCTTAAAGAACTCTCTCGACCATCCCTTGTAAGACTAGTTCTGAAAGTAAGGAAATCTCTTAGTCTTTCTCTGGGAAAGCCTCCAAATATAATTCATTTTTTCAAGGGCAGCTTTACCAGGCACAATTTTAATTATTGGCAGGTTTTTTTTTTCTCTCAATGCAGCACCCCACGCTCTCATTTTTTTTTTAAGATTTCTGCTGATAAATCTACTGCTAGGCATATTGAAGGTCCCTTATGTGTTATTTGTTTTCTTTCATTTTTATTTTCAGGATTTTCTTTTTGTTATTTGTTTGACTATAATATATCTGTGGTAGATTTATTTGTATTGTATCTGCTTGATAATTTTTAGCCTTTCTGTCCCAGGATCTTCTGACTTTTTTCCAGCTCTGTGAAGATTTCTGATTATTATTTTATTAAATTAGCTTTCTATTACTTTTTCTCTAGTCCCTTCTGAAAACCATTATCCCAACATTGCTCTATTGATGCTATGGCATAAGTCTTATAAGTTTACTTCATTCTTTGTTTTCTCCACTAACTATATATTTTTCCAATAACTTGTCTTTAAATTCTTAGATCAGTTCTTAGTCTTTGCAGAGTTTTAGACAGACAGACAGACAGAGAGAGAGAGAGAGAGAGAGAGAGAGAGAAAGGTCTTCCTTCCATTGGTTCACCCCACAAATGGCAGACAGAGGATTAGCCTAGTGAGCCACAGCACCGGCCAGTTCTTAGTCTTGATCAGTTATGCCTTTGGTGCTCTTTGCATGTTTCTTTTCATTCACTGTATTTTTCAGTTCAAGATTTTCTGCTCACTCTTCAAAAATTATTTTGATCACTGTTAAGTTCTCTGACAAATTTCCAAATTGTTTCTCTATATTTTTTTGAAGTTCAATGAATTTTCTGTAAAAAATTTATTTTGAATTTTTTTCAGGAAGTTCAACATGTCCATTTCTCTCAGGTCCATTTGGTGACATAATGTTTCCTTGATTCTTGTTGCTCCTTGTGGTCAGGTGTCATCAGCAGCACTTTAAAGAAGTAGATATCTATTCCAGTCTTCAAAAAATCTGGCTTTTTCTTGCAATGTTCTTTAATAATAAACTTGTCCAGATGAGCTTAGGGCATCACAGTCATGACAGCCCAGGCTGGAACCCCATGCACTGTGAGGCTGTCACCGTGCCTGCCAGGCAATCCACGGCTATGAAGGCTGTCTCAGCTCAGGGATATATATCTAACACGCATAGTGACTGAGGCCTGCGTGCCACTGTGGATTATCCAGAACCCAAGTTCCCTGCCGTTGCCCATGGTGGTAAGTCAGGTCTTCCTCACAGGGTCTATAGGTTCCTGTCTGGCACCAGGGAGGGCCTACAGGTCCTACAGGCTCATCCCTAGAGTCAGAACCTCTGAGGTGCTCAGTGCTGAGTTTCACTGTGGCATAAGTGGTACTGGAGTCACAATGTAGTCCTATAGTTCCATGTTTCCTTTTACCAAACCGATAGTATCTCTCTCTGTAGTTGCAGAAGCTGTGGCATGAATAATATAAAACTGTCTCAGCTATCTTCTATTCAATATACTTCTGGAAGTTTTGGCCAGAGGTATTAGGCAAGAAAAAGAAATTAAAGGAATACAAATTGGGAAGGAAGAACTCAAACTATCCCTCTTTGCAGATGATATGATTCTTTACTTAGGGGACCCAAAGAACTCTACTAAGAGACTGCTGGAACTCATCGAAGAGTTTGGCAAAGTAGCAGGATATAAAATCAACGCACAAAAATCAACAGCCTTTGTATACACAGGCAATGCCACAGCTGAGGAAGAACTTCTAAGATCAATCCCATTCACAATAGCTACAAAAACAATCAAATACCTTGGAATAAACTTAACCAAGGACGTTAAAGATCTCTACGATGAAAACTACAAAACCTTAAGGAAAGAAATAGAAGAGGATACCAAAAAATGGAGAAATCTTCCATGCTCATGGATTGGAAGAATCAATATCATCAAAATGTCTATTCTCCCAAAAGCAATTTATACATTCAATGCAATACCAATCAAGATACCAAAAGACCTTCTTCTCAGATCTGGAAAAAATGATGCTGAAATTCATATGGAGACACAGAAGACCTCGAATAGCCAAAGCAATCTTGTACAACAAAAACAAAGCCGGAGGCATCACAATACCAGATTTCAGGACATACTACAGGGCAGTTGTTATCAAAACAGCATGGTACTGGTACAGAAACAGATGGATAGACCAATGGAACAGAATAGAAACACCAGAAATCAATCCAAACATCTACAGCCAACTTATATTTGATCAAAGATTCAAAACTAATCCCTGGCATAAGGACAGCCTATTCAATAAATGGTGCTGGGAAAATTGGATTTCCACGTGCAGAAGCTTGAAGCAAGACCCATACCTTTCACCTTACACAAAAATCCACTCAACATGGATTAAAGACTTAAATCTATGAACCGAAACCATCAAATTACTAGAGAGCATTGGAGAAACCATACAAGATATAGGTACAGGCAAAGACTTCTTGGAAAAGACCCCAGGAACACAGGCAGTCAAAACCAAAATTAACATTTGGGATTGCATCAAATTGAGAAGTTTCTGTACTTCAAAAGAAACAGTCAGGAAAGTGAAGAGGCAACCGACAGAATGGGAAAAAATATTTGCAAACTATACTACAGATAAAGGGTTGATAACCAGAATCTACAAAGAAATCAAGAAAATCCACAACAACAGAACAAACAACCCACTTAAGAGATGGGCCAAGGACCTCAATAGACATTTTTCGAAAGAGGAAATCCAAATGGCCAACAGACACATGAAAAAATGTTCAAGATTACTAGCCCTCAGAGAAATGCAGATCAAAACCACAATGAGGTTTCACCTCACCCCGGTGAGAATGGCTCACATTCAGAAATCTACCAACAACAGATGCTGGAGAGGATGTGGGGAAAAAGGGACACTAACCCACTGTTGGTGGGAATGCAAACTGGTTAAGCCACTATGCAAGTCAGTCTGGAGATTCCTCAGAAACCTGAACATAACCCTACCATACAACCCAGCCATCCCACTCCTTGGAATTTACCCAAAGGAAATTAATTTGGCAAATAAAAAAGCCATCTGCACATCAATGTTTATTGCAGCTCAATTCACAATAGCTAAGACCTGGAACCAACCCAAATGCCCATCAACAGTAGAATGGATAAAGAAATTATGGGACATGTACTCCATAGAATACTATACAGCAGTAAGAAACAATGAAACCCAGTCGTTTGCAACAAGATGGAGGAATCTGGAAAACATCATGCTGAGTGAATTAAGCCAGTCCCAAAGAGACAAATTTCATTTGTTTTCCCTGATTGGCGACAACTGAGCACCAAAGGGGAAACCTGTGGAAGTGAAATGGACAATATAAGAAACTATGACCTGATCAGCTCTTGTCCTGGCTCTAGATGTACAATGTAATACTTTATCCTTTTTAGTATTTGGTGTTGTTGTTGTTCTTGTTGTTCTAGTAGTAGTGGTTGAACTCTGTAATTAACACACAATTATTCTTAGGTGTTTAAATTTTAACTGAAAAGTGATCCCTGTTAAATATAAGAGTGGGAATAAGAGAGGGAGGAGATGTACAATTTGGGACATGCACAATCTGACTTGCCACAAATGATGGAGTTAGAAACGTGCCAGGGGATTCCAATATAATCCCATCAAGGTGGCATGTACCAATGCCATCGCACTAGTCCAAGTGATTAATTTCAGTTCACAATCGATGGCTCTGATAGGTCTAAGAGTCAAAGGGATCACACAAACAAGACAAGTGTCTGCTAATACTGACTGATAGAATCAAAAAGGGAGAGAAAGATCCAACATGGGAAATGGGATACACAGCAGACTCATAGAATGGCAGACGTCCTAAACAACACTCCTGCCTCAGAATCAGCCCTTAAGGCATTCGGATCTGGCTCAAGAGCCCATGAGAGTATTGTAGGCATGGAAAGCCAAGACACCATGGAAAATAAAAAAAAAAGAAGACGACCTAAATGAAAGATCTCTGTGAGTGAGATCCCAGTGGAAAGAACGGGGCCATCAAAGAAGGAAGTACCTTTCTCTGAAGGAAGGAGAGAACTTCCACTTTGACTATGACCCTATCGGAATAAGATCAAAGTCAGCGAACTCTAAAGGCTTCCATAACCCTGGCAACTCATGACTAGAGCCTAGGGAGATTTCTGACACCATAAACAAGAGTGTCAAATTGTTAAGTCAGCAACAGGAGTCACTGTGTACTTACATCCCATGTGGGATCTGTCCTTAATGTGTTATTTAATGTGCAGTGATGCTATAACTAGTACCGAAACAGTATTTTTACACTTTATGTTTCTGCGTGGGTACAAACTGATGTGATCTTTACTAATTATATACTGAATCTATCTTCTGTATATAAAGATAATTGGAAATGAAAAAAAAAAAAAAACCCTGGTGTTAAATTGGAAATGGCATAGAAAATTAATTTTTTAAAAAAATATTATGTAGGATCTCTGTCTTTAATGTGCTGTACACTCTTATTTAATGCTATAACTAGTACTCCAACAGTATTTTTTTTTTCACTATGTGATGCTATATGGTGGCAAACTGTTGAAATCGTTACCTAATATATACTAAACTGATCTTCTGTATATAAAGAGAATTGAAAATGAATCATGATGTGATTGGAAGGGGAGAGGGAGCGGGAGGGGGGAGGGTTGCGGGTGGGAGGGAAGTTTTGGGAGGGGGAAGCCATTGTAACCCATAAGCAGTATTTTGGAAATTTATATTCATTAAATAAAAGTTTAATTTAAAAAAAAAGTTACACATACACATTATAAAAATGCATATGCATTGCTGTCAGATTGCAGCATATGTATATTAATGCGTGTACCTTGTTGAAGATCTAGAAAATGGAGAGGCACAAAAAGAAAAATAAATGACATTTATCTCTGAAGGGATAACCACTAAGAATATTTTGGTATATATTTTGCCATTGCTTTTTCCTTTATTTTATCGTGAAAAAAACTTTTAATATGAAATCTACCCTCTTCAGGACTGAAGTATACAATTTAACATTGTTGACCATGGATACAATGTAGTACAGTGGATCTCCAGAACTTATTCATCTTACCTAACCAAAACTTTATAGCCATTGATTACATTGATTAATTACTCCACAAGGATGTATTTTTAAACTGATGTTTTTACAAACATATCTAAAAAAATTGATTTCACAAAGTATCTTTAAGCTTTCAGTAATAACATCTATCTGGCCGGCACCGTGGCTCAACAGGCTAATCCTCCGCCTTGCGGTACCGGCACACCGGGTTCTAGTCCTGGTTGGGGCGCCGGATTCTATTCCGGTTGCCCCTCTTCCAGGCCAGCTCTCTGCTATGGCCCGGGAAGGCAGTGGAGGATGGCCCAAGTGCTTGGGCCCTGCACCCGCACCTGGCTGAAGCACCTGGCTCCTGGCTTCAGATCAGCGCAATGCGCTGGCCGCAGTGGCCATTGGAGGGTGAACCAACGACAAAAAGGAAGACCTTTCTCTCTGTCTCTCTCTCACTATCCACTCTGCCTGTCACACACACACACACACACACAAATAACATCTATCCCCAATATATAACCCAGATCCTAAAACTGATTTAATTATGTTGGTAGGAAAATTATCACTTCTTAAAAAGAATTTTCTTTTCATAATTCCTTGGAAAATCATTCCATTTTTCTTTCCTCAAGTCACACATCAAAACAAGGAATTTCTCATCCATCTCCATAATTTATTCAGATCAACATTACTAGTTATCTGGTTCTATTCCCATTCTAATTCTCAGTGTGCAGTTGAGTGAAGTCATGGGGCTAGGTCTGGCCAGCGAGTACATTCAGGTATAAAATGTACTTCTAATCAGAAATAGTAAAGAGCAGGCCAATGTCTCTCCTCTATCACCTCCTCTATCATGTTCACTGTGTAGGTTATATATTCCAGATGTTACAGGCCTAGGTTCATAAAACACTTCTCTGCCTAGATGGCTAATGCAAGGACAGTTTTTCTTCAGTGGAGGCCCTAAGAGACAGTTAAGTCCTAATTTATGAATATAAATTTCATTCTAGCTTATGTATATACAATTATAATAGTATGTAACATCCTTGAGAGGGTTAACTAAAATAATTGAATTATGAAAAGATATTCTAAAAAGTTGCCAGACTTGCACTGGATTTTGACTGAATGAAAAGTAACTTTGCTGAGTTAAGCTATAAAGCTTTTGTTCATTTTTTTCTATAGAATAACCATGGATATACTAATACTGTTGTTTCAGGAAAATTCTACATTGCATAGCCTTTCAAATCATTTCCACATGAGGAATCTCAAACCAAGTTTCTTCATATGCATGTAATATAATTCTTCATACTGTACCTTGAAATAGATAAAATGTATGAATATTCTGTGTTCTCAGAGACCAATTGACTAAATCTCAATCCTGGTATATTATTACAGCATTTGTTTGTGTTATCTATTTATGTTACAGTTTTCCTTGTGAAGTGCACTGGAGTGATATGTAGCTAATTCCTACTATTCCATCCTGAAAGAGAACATCCGTGAGGGCCATAAATAGGTCTGTGACTGAATTCCTTCTAAAGATACAAGAATCCTATTTCTCACTCTTGTTGAGGTAGGTTCAGAAGTAAATCATGAAATTTCCTTGGCAGATACTCAAATCTGAGAATACTGTTAGGGTCAACCTCATCCCTACCTGCTACCCTGATTTTCCTGCTTTCCTTCCCTTAACAACCCCTCTAGCATTCCCAAAGAATACTAGAGAAAATGTAACTCAACATTTTGAGCTAGCTTACAAGGTAGAAGTGTCCTTAATATCTTTCCCCAAGAATAATCCCTTGACCTTAAGTCTTGGAATTTTATTAAGTCTGATTTCCAGTGACTTGTATGACTTATATTTCTGGCAGCACATAATGTTTCAGCCTAGGTCAACTAAAAATCGTGGCAGAAGTGAATTTGAGTAGTGGAACTGGAAATGAGAATAATGTTTAGGAATCAGGCAGTAAACCAACATAGGAGAATCAAAATGGGAATGGAGGAAGATGACAAATATTATCTCAAACACTGAATTTGAGATGACCGTGATGAAAATGAAATGGGAAGCTCTACTCAATGGTTTCAAAAAAAGGGAGAAAATTATAAATTTAGAAGTGAGATACCTAAGTGAGGCTGCAGGTGTTTAAGCATGCTTTCCATATTAGATTAATTATGAAGAGTTTGCCTATATGAAAACATGGTTAACTAGATAGTATAAAAACTGTTCTGCTATGAAATATCTAGATATAATGAACTATGATTCAATAATCATCTTTTAAAATATATAGCTGAGATTCCAAGTACAAAGACATGACTCTAAGAGGATAGAGCTGGAAACAAGGGATAGATTAAGTCAGACATACCCTGACTATATGTATCAGTTTCCTGTAACCCAGAGACTTGTGTTTTAATGACATCAGGTGCACCCAAGGAAACGACTTAGAATTAGAAACCAGAGCCTTTCAAAGGCCATGAGTTCTGTGAAAATGTAGAAATCTCTGACAGCAATGACAAACACGAAGGAAACATATGTGTTTTAGTTCAGACTTAGATAAAAACAAAAGCTTCTTCAAGAATTTGTAAAGACCAAGCTATTCCTCAAATGTGTTTGGAATATTTCACTGTGTGTCTGATTTGACAACCTACAAGCTAAAAATAATTAATTCAAAATCACCTCAAGTTGGTAGAGTCCCAGAGTTCTAGGAACAAGCAAATATAGAAATTCTTTGGATAAATGCAATCTGGTATAAGCATTGTAGAAGTTATAACAATAAACCCTATCATTTGAACAGGAATTCAAAATCTAAAATTAATAACAGAGAAGGAAATAATTCATTAGTGTGAAAGTCAGAATAATCAACAAAAAGTAGAATTAAACTTCCCAGGGATTTCTGCTATTGAAATTTTCAGACGCAAAATTTGAAGATATAGTTTTAAAGAGTAAAAAAAAAAAGTAGAATTGAAACATCATGGAAAAATTAAACTGTCAAACAAAATCAAAATTGAAAAATAAGCTAATAGGAAATTTCAAAATAAATATTAAAGTATTTGAAAATGAAAAAACTCAATAAAGGCATTAAACATAGTATTAGTCACACATGAAAAGACAATTAGTAAACTAGAAAAAGGTTGGAAAAACTTACCTATAATCTAGTATAAGGAAGGCATCAAATACCAAAGAATGGCTTAAAAATACTCATATACATTCAAATGAGGTTCCAGTGGCAGAGAACAGAAAGAAAAAGACAAGGGTAATATTTTAAGTATCTAACAAAGTTGGTAAGTTTCCAATCCTCAGCGTGAGAGAATGCATACATGCAAGCTATTTTTCCCAGCACCCTTCCATTTAAGAGAGCTATTGCTTAGCTCTGAGCCATGGAATAGAAATGAAAGAGGCTCTCTCTTTTTGACATAGTTTTTTTTTAAATTTATTTTACTTGAAAGTCACAGTTTCATGGAGAGAGAAGGAGAGGCAGAGAGAGAAAGAGGTCTTCCCTCTGATTGTTCACTCCCCAGTTGGCCACAATAGCCAGAGCTGTGCCAATCCGAAGTCAGGAGCCAGGAGCTTTCTCCAGGTCTCCCATGT
The DNA here is from genome assembly GCF_033115175.1 of Lepus europaeus. Classification (NCBI taxonomy): domain Eukaryota; kingdom Metazoa; phylum Chordata; class Mammalia; order Lagomorpha; family Leporidae; genus Lepus; species Lepus europaeus. The sequence goes on from NC_084842.1 coordinate 73,325,736, forward strand.
GAGTGCAGGGGCCCAAGGACTTGGGCCATCTTCCACTGCTCTCCCAGGCCAGAGCAGAGAGAGAGCTGGATCAGAAGTGGAGCAGCCGGATTGAACCGGTCTCCATATGGGATGCCGGCACTGCAGGCGGCAGCTTTACCCGCTAAACCACAGTGCCAGCCCTTTGCCCGACATAGTTAAGTGAAGTGTACCTCCCACATTTTTAATCTCTCTCCTCCTCACCCTCTTCCTCCCTCTCTCGCCCTCTTCACAAAATGTGATGAACAGCTAACATCATGGCAAACCTGGAATTCCTGAGTCATTGCATAGAGGGCAATGGCCATGAGAAGCTACTAAGCGAGAACATCTGCACTGAAGTTTGCATGAGCAATGTATGTAACTTTCAGTATTTTAAAACAATGATTTGGAGAGCTATTTGTCAGAGAAGCTACAATTAGTTATCCTGAGTAATACACTGGAATTGAGGAAACCCAGTGAACCTGAGGCATGACAAATTAATGTTTATTCATATTAAACGAAGACAATGGAGCACAAAAGAAAAATTTTAATTAGAAATCAAGTTTATATATATATATATATATATATATATAAGCTTTCATTGTTTTTTAAGATGTATTTTATTTATTTGAAAGGTAGAATGAGAAAGAGAGAGAGAGAGGGAGGGGGGAAGGAGAGAGGGAAGGAGGGAGGGAAGGAGAGGGTGGGAGGGAGAGGGAGGGAGATTGAGAACTTTCATTACTGGTTCACTCCCCAAATAGCTTAATGATTAGGAAGGGTCACGTAAAACCAGAAGCCAGGAACTCCATCTTGGTCTCCACATGCATGGCAGGGTCATGAGTACTTGGGCCATCTTCCTTTGCTTTGTCAGGCACATTAGCAGGGAGCTGGGTTGGAAGTGAAACAGTTGGGACCTGAAGCAGTGCTCTAGTATGTATGTCAGCATCACAAGGGGAGGTTAACCCACTGCTCCACAACCCCAGCTGCTATATCTCTTCCATCTTAATCCATGCAGGCTGTAATAATAGAAACTCCTAGACTGATGACTTATAAACATAGAACATAATTACAGTTCTGGAGGCTGGAAAGTCTTCTATCAAGACACCAGTCATGTCAATGTCTGGTAAGAGCCTGACACACTTGAAGGGGTAAGGGAGCTAGCCTCTTCTATAAGGGCATGGATTCTGCTCATGAAGGCTCCAACATAATGACCTAATTACTTCCCAAAGGCTCCACTTCCATTTGGAGGTTAGCATTTCAACACATGAATTTGGTTGGGACGTAATTATCCAGTCCACAGCACCTTCCTTTAATGTGTCTCTAGAGCATTACTCTTTTTCTAGTTTCACCACAAAAGCCTGGGTCCAAGTATCCATCATGGATTCCATGAAACATTGGAATAGTCTCTGAATCAGTCTCTCTGTCTCTATCCCTCCCCCTCTTCAACATCCTCCCCCTACAGCAGAAAGTATGACCTTTGACGGGGGAAATGCATTCCTACCATAAAACCTCAATGGAATTGCATTTCTCCTAGATTATGGGCCAGATTTGAGAACATAAGTGCCAGGGATGTCTTCCTCTGCCTATCGCATCAATTTCATCCCTTGTTTCAAGCCATGTAAGCCTATTTTCCTTTCTTCTAATTGATCATTCTCTCATTTCTAGCTGTTCTAACACTCTGTTTATTACTGTAATATTTTCCATTTCATCTAGATATTTTTTTAGGCATCCTTTAGGTCTCAAATCAAACATCTCTTTGTCAGAAAAGTTTCCCCAGAAAACAAAGACTAATTTTAATCTCTGAGTTTACAATTTGGAAACATTCAGAATTTCTTGACAATAGATATGCTTTACTTAGACTGAAATATTTATGATTTACTTATTCTGAAGTACTTATGATAGTAACAATTATTATTTTACTCCCATTATAGAATTGAGCTTTAAGTCATACTTTAGGAATGAAGTTTACAATTTTCTTGATACACTGAATTTAGCTGTAGGTTAATAATAGATGCTCACTAAGTATTTCTAGAATGAAGTTAAATGAGCGAATGAATGAACAGATGAATCAATATAAATCAAGAAAATACCTTGTTTCAAGAATTTGCTTATATTAAAGATGATTAATTATAAGATGGCAGAATAAGGAATGGCTCTAGGGTAGGGGTAAATAGGGCAGGAGTAAATAGGTAGGGATAAACATTGCTCTAGGGTAGGAGTAAATAATTAAGATCAAACAGTGTAGGAAGTATATCCTCAGGGGAAAATTAGAGAGAAAACCACAGTGAAAAACAAGGAACGAAGACAAATACTGTGAATCAGTGTGGAAAGTACAGATGTACAGCATAAACACAGACTCAACATATAACCCCCATGGTTGAGAGCTGGAGAAATCACCAGTTTTGCAGACTGAGGTGAGATTAGACTCACAGCTGACTTATCAGAAACCCTACAGGCTAGGAGAGAATGACAGGAAATAGTCTAAACCTTAAGAGAAAAAAATCTGTCAAACCAGAATACTATACTCTGCAAAAATTTCATTTATGAATGAAAGTGAAATAAACTTCCCTAACAAGGAGAAGTTGAAAAAAAATTGCCACCATTTGTCCAGCCTTACAAAAGATACTTAAGAATGTGCTACACACAGAAGCAAAGAAAGTAATCATTATGAAAAAGTGAAGGTAGAAAATCTAGTAAAAGTAAAAATGAAATCCAAAGAAACAATAAGAATATTTATGGAAAAATGGCAGGGCCAAGTTGTTACTTATCATAGTAACCTTGAAAATAAATGGCCTAAATCCTCCAGTTAAAAGATACAGACTGATTGAATAGATTTTTAAAAAGGGACCCATCTATTTATTGCCTACAAAAAAATAAATTTCTGCAACAAATATACCTGCAGAATCAAAGTCAAAAGATGGAAAAAGATATTCTATGCTAACTGAAAGCAGAAACAAGCAGGTGTAGCAATCCTAATATCAGACTGAACAGACTTCAATACAAAAACTGTTAAAAGAGACAAAGAAGGGCAGGCACTGTGGAATAACCATTGCCTGTAGTCCCAGTATCTCATATGGGTTCAAGTCCCAGCTGCTCCACTTCTGATCCAGCTCTCTGCTATGGCCTTGGAAAGCAGTAGAAGACAGCCCAAGTCCTTGGGCCTCTGAAACCATGTGGGAGACCCCAAAGAAGCTTCTGGATCCTGATTTTGGATTGGCATGGCTCTGGCTGTCATGGCTATTTGGAGAGAGCATTAAGAGGATGGAAAAAATCTCTGTCTCTCTATGCCTCTACCTCTCTTTAACTCTGCCTTTCATATAAGCAAAATAATATTTTAAAAACAAAAGAGACAAGGGCATTATGTAATATTAAGAGATCAATTCAACAGGAAGATGTGACTGCAATAAAAATATTTGCAACCAATTCCAAGGCATCTCATTATTTAAAATAAATGTTAATTAATCTAAATAGAGACATAGAACCCAATACAATAGTAATGAGGGACTTAAACATCCCACTTTCAGCAATGAACAGATCAACGAGACAGGAAATCAACAAATAAACAACAGAACTAATGGACATTATGGACTAGATGGACCTAACGGATCTCTACAGAACCTTTCATTCCACATTTTCAAAATACACATTCTTTTCATCAGTGAATGAAACTTTCTCTAAAATAGACCATACACTAGGCCCTAAAGTGAGTCTCAGCAACTTAAAAAAAAAGTCAAAAATCATGCCATGCATATTTACTGTCCACAATGGATTGAAACTGGAAATTAACAACCCAATCTTGAGAACATATGCAAATATAAGGAGACTGAACAACGTGCTTCTGGACAGTGGATCATAGAAGAAATCAAAACAAAAATTAAAAAACTTCTGGAATGACAGTGAGTATGACAATACAACATATCCAAACTTATAAGATACAGTAAAGCAGTGTTAAGAGGGAAGTTTATAGCAATAAATCAAGAAATCAGAAAGGCCCCAAGTACATGAGCTACTAATGTATCTCAAGGACCCAGAAAAACAACAAATAAAACCCAAAATTAGTAGGGGGAAGAGTTAATTAAAATTAGAGAAGAAATAATCAAAATTTAAACCAAAAAATCAAGACAATAGATCAGTGAAATGAAGACCTATTTCTTTGAAAAAATAAACAAAATTAATACACCATTGGCCCAACTAATAAAAAAAAGAGAAGACCCAAATCAATAAATTTAGAGATGAAAAAGTAAATGCAACAAAACCAAAAAAAAAATAAAAAGAATAAAAAGAATCATTGGGAATTACTACAAAGAAATACATGCCAACAAATTAGAAGAAATGGGTAGATTCCTGGACACATACAATCTGCCAAAATTGAGGCATGAAGACATAGAAAACCTAAGCAGACCAATAACCAAGATGGAGTTTGTAAATACACTCCTAAAAAAGAAAAGCCCAGGACCAGATGACTTCACAGCTGAATTCCAACACACATTTAAATAAAAATTAATCCCAATTATTCTCAAGTCACTCAAAACAACTGAAAAGGAAGAAACCCTCCAAACTTTTCCATGAAGCCAGCATCACCTTACGTCCTAAGCCAAAAAAAGAAACAACAAAGAAAGAGAACTATAGAGCAATATCCCTGAAGAACATAGATGCAAAAAATCTTCAACAAAACACTAGCTAATTGAATCCAACAATTCATCAGAAAGACCATTCACCTAGACGAAGTGGGATTTATCCCTGGTATGCAGGGATGGTTCAACATTTGCAAATCAATAAATGTAATACATCACATTAATAAACTAAAGTAAAAAAACATATGATTATTTCAGTAGATGCAGAGAAAGCCTTTGATAAAATACAACATCCTTTCATAATGAAAACCTTAAGTAAATATGGTACATTTCTCAACATAATCAATATAATTTATGACAGACACACAGCCGGAATCTTATTGAATGGGGAAAATTAGAGACATTCCCACTAAGATGGGAATCAGACGTGGATGGCCCCTCGCACCACTGCTATCCAATATAGTCCTGGAAGTTTTAGCCAGAATCATTAGGCAAGAAAATAAAATCAAAGGGCTACAAAGAGGGAAGGAGGAAGTCAAATTATCCCTATTTGCAGATGGTATGATTCTACATATAGGGGAGCCAAAAGACTCCCCTAAGAGACCATTGGAACTTACAGAAGACTTTGGTAAAGTAGCAGGATATAAAATTAATACACAAAATAGAATAACCTTTGTATACACAATGTCATAGCTGAGAAAGAACTTCTAAAGTCAATCCCATTCAATAGCTACAAAAAATTAAAATACCTTGGAATAAATTTAACAAAGGAAGTCAAATATCTATGAAGAAAATTACAAAACATTAAAGAAATAAATAAAAGGTATACAAATGGAAAATTCTTACATGTTCATGGATTGCAATAATTACTATCATCAAAATGCCCATATAATTGAAAGAAATTTATATGTTTAACGTAATCTCAATCAAAATATCAAGGATAGTATTCTTATAGAAAAAAAACAATGCTAAAATTCATTAGGAAACACAAGAGACCCCGAATAGCTAAACAAATATTTTTTTTTTAGATTCTATTTATTTATTTGAGAGGCAGAGTTACAGAGAGAATAAGAGACAGAGAGAGATATTTCATAGGCTGGTTTATTCCCCAAATGGCTGCAATGGCTGAAGTTGAGCCAATCCAAAGCCAGGAGCTTCTTCTTGGTCTCCCATGAGGGTGTAGGGGCCCAAATACTTGGGCCATTTTCTGCTGTTTTCCCCGGTTCATTAGCAGGAAGCTGGATCAGAAGCTGAGCAACCAGGACTTGAACCAGTGCCCTTATGGGATGTGGGCTTTGCAGGCCAGGGCTATAACCTGCTGTATCACAGCACAGACCCAGCTAAAGCAATCTTATATAACAAAAACAAAGCCAGAGGCATCAGAGCACCATATTTCAAGATACATTTCAGGGTAGTATAATCAAAATATCCTTGTAATGGCAAAAAAATAGACATGTAGTCCAATGGAACAGAATAGAAACTCCAGAAGCCATAACATGCATCTACAACCAACTTATCTTTGACAAAGGAACTAAAATCAATCTCTGAAGCAAGGACAGTTTCTTCAACAAATGGTGCTGGGAAAACTGGATCTCTGCATGCAGAAGTATGAAGCAAGACCCCTCCTTACACAAAAATCCACTCAAAATGGATCAAGGACCTAAATCTTGGAAAAGACCCCAGAAACACAGGCAATCAAAAACAGAGTTGACAAATGGGATTACATCAAGCTCAGAAGCTTCTGCACTGCAAAAGAAACACTAAGCAGTGTGAAGAGGCAACCAGCAGAATGGGAGAAAATATTTTCCAACTATGCAACTGATAAAGAATTAATATTCAGAATCTATAAACACCTCAAGAAACTCAACTACAATAAAACAAACAATCCAGTTAAGAAGTGGCAAAGGACTTGAATAGGTATTTTGTTAGGAGGAAATACAAAAGGCTAACAGACACATGAAAAAATGCTCAGGATCTCTAGCCATCAGGGAAATGCAAATCAAAACTACAATGAGGTTTCACCTCACTCCAGTTATAACGGCTGTCATACAGAAATCAAACAATAACTGCTGGTGAGGATGTGGTCAAAAACCTACACTAATTCACTGTTGGTAGGAATGTAAACTGGGGCAGCCGTTGTGGAAGACAGTAGGGAGATACCTCAGAAAGCTGAAAATAGATCTACCATATGACCCAGCCATCCTACTCCTGGAAATTTACCCAAACAAAATGAAATCAGCAGACAAAAGAGTGAACTGTAACCCCATCTTCATTGCAGCTCAATTCACAATAGGTAAGATATGGAATTAGCCCAGATGTCCAACAATTGATGACTGGATAAAGAAATTATGGCATATATACATTGTGGAATTCTATTCAGTAGTAAAAAGAAAAAAAAATGAAATCCCGTTTTTGCAACAAAACGGATACAACTGGAAACCATTATGCTTATTGACATAAGTCAGTACCAAAAAGATAGAGACCATATATTATCTGGTAACTAAGAGAATACCTGAAATGTAATGGACTGGAGTGAAATTGAAATTGAGATTTGATGATCATTTAAAGCACTTGTCTCTACTGTTGAGAAACAGTGATTTTTCTTCACATTATTTGTTGAACTGTTTATTTAGTGTTGGGTTAATCTTTTGAGTGTGAAGTAAAGTGAAAATAGATCTTTATAAAACTTAAGAGTGGGAATTGGAGAGGGAGGAGGGAGAAGTGGGAGCATGGGCAGGAGGGAGGATGGGGTTGAAAGTATCAATATGTTCCTAAATCTGTATACATGAAACACATGAAGTTTATATATATTAAATATAATTTAAAATAAATTAAAAATGATGATTCCCTGGCACCAGACCGGTATTTAGTATCAATATTCACCAGAATAATCAAGTCTTAGCAACTTAAATTTTAAAAAAAGAACAAAATCTTCATGACTGCTAATGTATTTTTAATGGACTCAGGTGCATAAAATCATTTTAACCAAATTTGGTTCATTATGGTTAGCAACAATTAGTATATGCCCAGTACTTATTTCTAATTTTATTTATACATTTGCTTGTTTTTGTTAATTTAGTCATCTATTCATATTTATGCATTCATCCAATTTTATGTGGCATTAAAGTGAAAACCTTTAATGTGAATCCATCTAAGAATTAATTTTACATCCCCCAAAAATGCTTTACTCTATTCTCTGAGGTAAAGACTATTATGGATCTTTTACTTATCCATTTGCTGTATTACAGGAGTAGGCATTCAGCCTAGTGGTAAAGATACTGTTTAAGATACCAGCAGCCCATACTAAAATACTTGAGTTTGATATCCAGCACTGGCTCCTGACTGCTGACTCTTGCTTCCTCCTAATGCAGATCTTGGAAGGCTTCAGTGATGGCTGAAGTAATTAGGCACTTGACACACTCATTACAGACCTGGATTGGTTTTGACCTGGTCTACATGAGCCATTACAGGCATTCGGGGAGTGAACCAGCAGAAAGCGGCTCTTTCTTCTATCACTGTCTCTCTGCCTTTCAAATACATAAAATTTTAAAAAATAATAAAATTATTATGCATATTATAAAATATGCATCTCTGTCTCAAATATCTGTTGTTTACACTTTTAGCTTTTACCTATAATTGCAAATAAAGGATATTGTTTAGCACATTATCTTCTAGTATTTTTTTCTTAGTATCTCATTATTGGGATTTATTCATGTTTTTTGTGTGTAGCTGATGTTAGGTTGTTGTTAGTTAACATTTAATTATATCAAAATACAACAAATTATCCTTTTTTGCTAGTGAGAATTTGGTTGTTTCTAGTCTTTTACTTTTATGAAATCATTCTTTTGGACATTGTTATACGCATCGTCTGTGGTACATGACAATGTACTTCTCCTGAGTTTACATTGAAAAGTGAAACAAATGAGTCATAACATATAATACCAATTTGTTTTCCAGTATATCTATATGAGCAATGTGTATGAAATCCTGTTGATGTGTAATCAAGCTGGCATTTGGTATTACCACATTTCTTAATTTTGTTCAATGAAAACATTTTAAAATGTATTTTCTTATGACTTTGTTTTACAGTTTCCTTTCTTTGCTAATACCATTAAGTTTTGAAAGTTGGCAAAGCCTGTCTAGAAGTTTATTTTTGTAATGTTTGAAGATTAACTGAATGTTCACCTAACAGGTTTTCTTCTTTGGACGAGAGATTGAACCATTCAATTTTTCAACAAACATAATTTAGCACCATGTTGGGTATTAAAGATATACTAAGGATGAAGTTAAGAATAGTTTCTTTCATTTTGGAACACTTAAGACACTGAGTCAATTATTAATATGATCAGTGTTATGAAGAAGGATAGGAAGTTATCAAGTGAAAAACAGACTTATTGTAGTAACAAGATTGAAGAGATGTAGGGTAATGCCTCCTATAGGAAGTGACCCCAGAAGCTTAGCCTTGATTTATGCATAATTTTGCCTAAGAGAATGGAGATCAGAAATAGGATGGAAGGGGTCTTCCCATAGAGGATGCAGAATACAAAAAGACTGCCTGAGGCATTTGCCTCTCTTTCAAGACTTAAAAAGAATTCTGCAGTCTAAGGCAGAAATTAGTGCCTAAAACTGCCATTTTTATGCCTCCCAATCTCCCTTTTCCCCAACCAGGACTCTAAGTTGTCAAAGGAACCCAAACACATGGTTTCTCATGATCAAATCTGCACTCCAGCCTCCTGCTGGGACTCCCAAGACGATGACAACATAGCTAATGAGCACTTCTGAGAAAGGAAGACCAACTGGGAAATAATTGGGGAGGTTTCTCTTGCATGGGATCTGTTCTTTCATGAGAGCAAACTTAACATCTCTAATATAGGAATTAGATGAAAAGATAATAAAATGGAAAAAAGGGGTTTTCTTCAACTGATATTTCAATATTTCTGATTGCATTTGTGCCTTTTTTTCCTGAGTCAGATTTTATTGTTTTTATTTTTTAACTTCTTCAATATTTCTGACAAATTAAAATTTATTTGAATTTTTCATAGAAGAACTTCATGGAGGGGCAGCTAACATCAGACAAATAAAGCAATAACTAAAAAAGACCTTTTTTGGGGTTCATTGGATGCTTATTTGCATTCTATGGTCTGAAACAATCCAGACAAACCATACTTGGGCTGACAAATATTTATCTTGAGTGTATATGTGTGTGCATGTATTCTTTTATTTAAATACTTGATGGACTATATAGACATAATTATGCACATTTTTCATTTATATTGTTTATATATAATACTTCTTTTTCTTCTGAGACCTTAACTCTGAAAATTGAATTTGTTCTGTTCTATTACAAAGCTTATGCATGGCCTTCTAATATTCTTTGTGGAAACTATTTGACAATAACAAACTTGTTCTCCTTTAATCCTTGGGACAAACAGTAATTTCTATTTATTTAAGTCTTAGTTTTCTGACTATTAATGTGCAAAGGGTCATATTGTGAAATAAAGGCTTAGCAAATGCCCTGTTTGGAATATCAATGAGTTACTTTCTATCATCAAAAAAGAAAATGCAAGGATTCTTTTATAAAGTAAATACCAAACTGTAACAAAACTAATTTGGAGAAAAAGACAGTAAAGACAATCATTTGAAACTGTCTGACTTAAAATTGTTCTAAAGTCATGGCATGATGGTTAGGAATCTGAAAGGGAATTTAGAACTCCTCAGATAACAAGAGTTCCTTCAGCACCACCCCTTCCCACAGGTAGGGAAAGTGAGACCAGAAAAATCAATACTCATCCCAAGTCAAACAGCTACTTTTGCTGCAAAGTGAGACATAGTATTTGCCACTCTACTGATAGCTCTTTTCACTATCCTATAATTTATTCTAATAAAAATTTTCATCTCAGAAAACTGTTTATGGACCAGATGAAGGTGACAAAAGGTAAAAGAAATTGGGTTGGTAGAGTAGGCACTCTTTTCTTAAAAAATTTTCTTGGAGTGGCACATCTGCCTACTCTGCCAGGATGCACACACTCCCTCACACACGTCTATGCATACAAATGCAAACATGCAGATGACTTCGAGATGAGGGAGTCTCTTATTTGCCACAGGAAAAGAACATAGTTCTCTGTATATAATTAAGTTGAATTTAAATTTTCTAGGCACATTTCAGCATCCCTCAAGCATCCATTGTACCTGTTTTATATTGTTAGCTCATGTTTACACTCCTCATTTTCATCTTTTCTCATAATTGGTGTAAGGATAAGTAGCTCTCTGGTGTGGAGAAGGAAGTTATAATTTTGGAATAGGTGAGGTGTTGGCACAGTGGTTATCACTTGGGATGCACACATCTAATATCAGAGTGCCTGGTTTGAGTTCTGGGAAGATGGCTCATGTCCTTTGGTCCCTACTACTCACACAGGAAAACTAGAAGGAGTTCTAGGCTCCTGGTTTCAGCCCGGTCCAGTACCAGCTGTTGCTGGCATTTAGGGAGTGAACCAGAGGATGAAAGAGTTTTCTGTCTTTTTCTCTCTGCCTTCCAAATGAAATAAAAGCAAATAAAAATTTTGAAAACAGGCAAGAATCTTAAAACTCTTCACTTAGGCTTTACTGCATGTGTGATATGGGGGAAGCTTAATGCTATAACATATCCAGCTATTTGACCCACATTCTCAAATAGATTAGTGTACAACAGGATGAGATGGTTGCTTTTGCTCTCAATTGATAATTTATCCACATGCTCTCAAGTCTTACATTTAAAGAGGCATAGCAGCCCGACTTCAACTCAAAGCGTCTTAATCTTTTGCTAAGGGAAAATATCACCTGGAAGTGCTCTAATCACCAATACTCTAATCACATTACCAGTAACCTCTTAACCAGTGACCAAGGGGCATTTGTGTATAAATAACCCAATTTCCTCACTCTAGAATTGGAACAATTTCAAGGCACATGTTTGAGTTCGATTCCCAGAGTTCCTCATCGTATGTATGTTCCAGTCACCAATAGCAGTAACTTGTATGATGGGGAACATGTTACTTGTTTTCTTCTCCCCTTTTACTCATTTCTACATCCCCCTACCAGAATTCCCTGAACTTAACTCCATAATAACCTATTTGCACTTGAATTCTTATGTTGAGATCTGCTTCTGAGCAAACCCAAAAGACAGCAACAGACAAGTAAGCAGTCCATTTCAAAGTCATGTGTCATCAGTCCATTTCAAAGTCATGTGTCATGTGCTATGAGAAAATTAAGAATGAAATATTAAGGAAATGCTTAATAAAGATCGTAAACAGCTTTGTTCAAGGAAAGTTTGGAGGCAGAGGTATTTGAGTCGACTTTTTAAAAATAAGAAGGGGGTATTTAGACAAGATGGTAGAAGGCTCCAAAAAGAGGAATTATACGTACAAAATGTTGGAAGCAAGAGATGCCATGCTATCATGTTTAAGGAGCTGAAAGCAGTTAAATACAACTATAATGAATATGCAAACATAAGTAGCAAATAATAAGGACAAAGACTGGAAGAGCAAGAGGCAAGGGACAGATCATGAAGAACCTTGTGAGCTAAACCAAAGAGATTCTCCCTTTTGCAAGAGCAACAAAGATGCATTGTGGGAAGCTAAGCAGAGCAGAGATATGATGAGATTTCTGTTTCAGGAAGATTCACACTTGACAGTAGTGGGGAGAATGGATTTCAGGAATCAAGATAAAAAGCTAGGAGACCCATTAGAAGCTTATGGCAGTAATCCAAGTAAGAAATGATGTGAATCTTAACTAAGTTAATGGTAGAGAAAATAGCAAAGAAAGGGCAGATCTCAGAAAGATTGCATGGGTCAAATCAACAGAAATTTTTCAGAGATTGATTCAGAAGGTAATGGGAAGGGTAGAATTTGAGAATGAGTCCAGGCATCTGGCATTGATGATTGAGTCAGTTGATGGCTGTGCTACCCCTTGAGGTGATAGTCACCACGAGAAAGGACAGTTTATAAAATGAAACACTAAATGCAGTTTTGGATATGTTGAATGCTGTAAGTCTATGGGAAATTCACATGGGACTACTAAAAGAGGAAAATAAGTAAGGTCCAAAGACGAAGTAATGGAAATCTCTTTCACATAAAGGAGTAATGTCATAAAGGTACCATCAACCTTGGAGAAACTGTAGAATGGAAATGGATAGGACTAGTGTGAAATGCTGCAGAATGCCAACATTGAAGGAGCAAGCAAAGAAAGGAGAATTTGGACAGAAGACTAAAACATTGGGAAGAGGAGAAATGACAACCATGTGACAAGAGAAATCACCAAAGCCCACTGCTGAGCCCACAGCACTCATTTATCAGAGCTCTTCCTCATTCTGCTCCCAGTGAGACCCAATGTCTTCCTCCACATGGAACACTGACATTCCAAAGGATGTAACTACGTCAAAGGGCTGTTGTGTAGACTAAATAATACAAACACTCTGAACATTTAGTATGACATCCTGAAAATTGGCAAGAACCTAATAAAAGATACATACCTAAAGATAGGAGTGGACAACATCTATTTGTGTCACAAGGGATAAGGAAATCTAGGAAATTCTTTTCTGAAAAGTGTTTATCCTCTGTAAGGTAGGTGTTTTAGTGAGGCTGCTATAGCTACCTACTGTAGATTGGGTGGCTTATAAACAGCAGGTATTTATTTCTCATTTCTGGAAGCTACAAGTCCAAATCAGGGTGCCAGCATGGTCAGGTTACGGGAAGAACAACCTTCCAGGTTGCAGGCTGATGATCCCTCTTTATATCCTCATGTGGCAGGAAGTGGACTCCCAAGCTTTCTGGGTCTCTTTTAAAGGGCACTAATCTTGTGGATGACAGCTCCACCCTCATGACACATAGCACCTTTCAAAGGCCTAGCTACCTAATACACTTGAATGCATGACTCGGTGGTAGGCACCTAGGATATATGTAGAAAGGAACAGAGAAAGTTAAAAGGTAGAAGCATGAGAAAATTGAAGGTGGGTATTCGTATGTGTACTGTTAGAAGTAGGTACAGGAATTGAAAAAATGACAGAATGGTAGAGGACTGCTAAGAACCAAGATGATGCTAGGAACCAGCCTGAACACCATGAATGACAGAAGCTGAATAGGAAGTTATTGGGGCAGGCATCTGATGTAGAGATTAACACATTATTTTGGGGGTGGGGGGACATTGTGGTACAGCTGGTTAAACTGTCACTTGGAACATCCCATGTCAGAGTGCTAGTTTAGTGCTGCTAGCTCTGCTTCCAAACCAGTTTCCTGTTGATGTGATTGGGAAGGCAATGAAAGTTTACCCAAGTACTTGGGTTCCTCCCTTGTGGGAAACTCAGAGCTGGGCTCTTGGGTTCATGCTGGCCAGTCCCAGAAGTTTGGGGCATTTGAGGAGGGTGGGTAAAAAACAGCAGATGGAAGATCTGTATGTGTATGTGTTATGCTGCTTTTCACAGAAAAAAATTTTTTTAATAAGACACAATATCCAAGTGAATGGGGCTGAGTCTCAGCTCCTGATTCCAATCTCCTGGTAATGTACAGTCTGGGAGGCAGTAGACAATGGCTCAGGCGATTGGGAACTGATAACAGGTTGTCACTTCCTATTAACCACATATGAGACACAGATCAACTTCCAGGCTCCCAGCTTCAAACTGGTCTAGCCATCTCTCTACCTTTCAAATGAACAAATGTTTAAAAATTTAACTTATTGATGGCTTGAATAATACTCTTACTTTTTTCTCAATGTAAAAATTAAAAAATTACTACATTAGAAAAAGAAAGAATAAGTGTTCTTAGTAAGATAATCATCATGCTTGGTGCATAATAGAAATCGTAAACTTCACAGAAACTACAACTATAGGTCTTGTTTCCATTTTTTTTTCAGATGGAGAAATTGAGGCTAAAAGTTTTATGTGCATCACTCATGATCACCTTTGTAGTCACTAGCATAGCTGGAAGGATGGCTGTAGCAGGCTGGAGTTAGAGCCTGTCCTACCAGCAGGTACATCCATATTTTATCACATTTATATACTTAATTGCATGTGTGTTGCTGCTTTCTTCTCTGCACTGACATTTCATGGCTCCTATTTAAGGGGATTCCTTCAGTACCAGCTCTGAAATAGACACTGAACTGCTAGTAATGGTTTCACACCAGCCTTTGTACGGGGCTGTTTTATTTCCCTCATGCAATTATGCAGTATTTGATCCACGTCAATTGAATTTGAGTTTAATGGAAGAATTAAAATAAAGGCCTTTGTCTTTGTCAGCAGAGATGAATATCCCAAAATAAAAGACACTGTAATATTCTCGTTTTTTTCTGTTCTCCCTCTTCCCAGCACTTAGCACACACATACGTGTTTCTTGTTACTCATGATAGTTATGTTTCATAAAGTCTCTGCAAACATTGTATTAAGAAAGGCTGAACCAGGCCGGCGCCGTGGCTCAACAGGCTAATCCTCCGCCTTGCGGCGCCGGCACACCGGGTTCTAGTCCCGGTCGGGGCACTGATCCTGTCCCGGTTGCCCCGCTTCCAGGCCAGCTCTCTGCTGTGGCTAGGGAGTGCAGTGGAGGATGGCCCAAGTCCTTGGGTCCTGCACCCCATGGGAGACCAGGAGAAGCACCTGGCTCCTGCCATCGGAACAGCGCGGTGCGCCGGCCGCAGCGCGCTACCGCGGCAGCCATTGGAGGGTGAACCAAAGGCAAAAGGAAGACCTTTCTCTCTGTCTCTCTCTCTCACTGTCCACTCTGCCTGTCAAAAAAAAAAAACAAAAAACAAAAAAAAAACAAAAAAAAACAAAAAAAAAAAAGAAAGGCTGAACTGAACTCTTAAGGGAAATTCAAGGTTAGGTTCCTGTGAGCCTCTGATCAGTTTTATCAACGATCAATATATAATGTTTTAAATTACCTTATTTAATATTATCGTTGACTCCTCTATTAGTAAGTGTTCTCTGGAGAGACAAACCCATTAGGACATGCGTATATACAGATATATGAGAAGAAATTGATTAGGGCAATTGGCTCACATGATACAGAATGAGAAGTCCCATGCCAGGCTGTTCTAAATGCTGGAGACCCAGGGAAGCCAAAAGCATGGCTCTGTTCAAGTTCAAAACGCTCAGAACCTGGGAAGCTCAAAGGCCAAATGCTAGCAAACCCAAGTGGTTGCTGGCATTAAGTCCTGGAGTCCAAAGGCCAGACAGTCTGGAATTCTGATGTCCCGTGAGGGAGGAAAAGACCTTCCAGTCCCAGCAGACAACAAGTGACTCCACCCTTACTCTGGCTCGGTAGCCTTGGACACCCAGCTCTTTGCTTGGTGCCTTCACATTCAGGAGAGATGTGTTCCACCTCAGAAGGGAACCTGCTTATCAAGAGACCAGTTTTCCCCACTCCACACAAGCCTGCAAATGACACAAACTTCCCTTCAGCACAGAGAGAGATTTCAAATAAAGCTTAGGGGCAGTGGCTGATGTGTGGTATTCCCACACCATAACCTGAAGTGCCTGGTTCCAGTTGTGGCAACTACTTTTGATCCGGCTTCCTGTTAATGGACTTCCAGGAAGGCAGCGGATGATGGTTCAAGTGCTGGGAGTTCTAGGTTTCTGGTTTCTGCCAGGAGGGTTTCAATAGCCCTGACTCTTGAAGGCATTTGCGGAGTAAATCAGCATATAGGAGATTTCTCTCTGCCTTTTGAATCCAATGAAAATAAAAACAAAGTAAATAAAGGTCACCGTGTCAGCAAATTTACAAGTACAGGAACTGTGAATAATGAAGAATGCCTCCTCTGTGTGTGTGAGCATGCCACAACTACAAATGCTATCCTAAGCACTACCTATCTCAATAGGTAGTTCTTAAGGTATCACATATGAACCCATACCACAATATGCTATAGAAGACAGAATTTTATGTGACGTTTCCTTAAGAAATGATCCTTAGGAAAAATTGTGAAGTTTCCAAAATACTAGAGAACAATCTCTAATACTTGAACTGATTTTTTTGTTTAATTTTTGCCTCCTTTGAACTGCCTCCTTTCTGTTCATTTTTCATTGCCTTGCATCTCTTTCATCAGCAGCATCTCAAAATGATGTCTAGATTCTGGGCACATAAAGCCAATGTGAACACTGGACTGGAACTACTTCGAAATTCTTTCTATAAAGCTTTCCTGTTTTTGTAGAACATTAAAAACTAGATGTTGACTTTTTCTCTTTGAATAGTTGGGAGGAAGCATTCGTAGATATTTTTGGCCAACCCTTTGGCTTATGGCCCTTTTATTCCTTCAATATTTTGCCTACTTCATTCCAATATTTCAGAGTCACAGGAGAACACAATAGTAAAAGGATAGAAACTCCACAGCAAAAGAAACTCTTGAGTAACACATTCTCTTTCTTCTCATAAACAAAGCACAGAATCTTACAATATTTATGCCCATGTCTATTGTTCTAATTAATCATGTTTGTGTAAAAATTCTAAGGACTCTTTTGCTGCAAGAGAATTATAGAAACCATCAATGTTTTGAGGTTCTCAGTGAGACTTCTTAGGATATTCGGATTTACCACAGTGTTCCTGGTAAGTTCTGCCAACATGCAGTCAAGTTACCAGCCCTTGCTAAATGTTCAGGGTAATGGTCAAATTCTTTCCATCCACAGCTGAAATAATCTCATGTAACAATAGATTATATTTCCATTTGGATTTCCTATTTAAAACCGCTTAGTACTCTCTGTCCTACAGCCAGATTCACTGAATATGAATTTTATGGTAAAAGTCAGTCCAAGTATGTTTCGGAGTCTGCAGTATAATTCCTCTCTGTACCCCTCCCCAAATGGCAAGATCCTCCTCGTTAGGAACAATTCACCCCTCTAGTGGAAGCATCTGGGTATTGCAGCTTGAGCTTCAACAAATAGCTAACTAAGCTTCATGGCTGAAGGAACATCTACAATTTTTTTAAATTATTATTATTGTAAGATTCAAAATTTTTATGCTGGTTAGTTATTAAATATAACCCAATGGATAAATCTGTTTAAAATGTTAATTTTCTTTCTTATGTTTATACACAGGGAAATGCTTAGAGCTATAAAAAGGCAGTACTAACACTGACTAATAGATTTTTGTTTACACTCATCTCCATTTTTTCCTTGTTTAAAGTCAAACAGAAATTGATTAGAAAAGTGGTTTTTGGTGTACTTTACAGAGTTAAACAGTAGTGGAAGATGGCTTTTCCCATATGCTTTCCGTAAACAGAAGGTTATTTTAAAATCAACAATTTGGTACCAAAGGAGAAAATAGTTTCGCCACAAAAAATTACAACTGGAAAACAATGATACTATTACCAACAATGCTCGTTGCTGTTGTGAAAATTCTAATTTCAGCTCTACTGTTGTGATGTACTTGTCAGTAAAAATGTTGAGATGGAAAAATGTCTCCAAGATTTACTGGTCCACAACATCTTGAGGGGTGAAATAATTTGTCCAAGGTCACACAACTATTTAGTGACCAAGCACATGCCCATTTCTCCTGATCCTGAAACCCATAATTCTTCCAAGCACACAATCCTAAACATTATGGCCCAACCCAACCCTGATGTCAGATCAGATGCATTTGAATCTCACCCCGGCTGTGCACTGCCTACAAGACCATGGACCACATCCCTCACAGCTCTGCGCTTCCTGCCCCCATCTGTACAGTAAGGGTCATGGGATACATGATCCAGAGATGACTTTGCAAGACGACAGTGAGAACTTGCAGGACATGATGCATCAGAAGTCCTCAGTATCCTTTAACAACCACTGCTATTAAGATTATTGGGCTTTTCTTTTCCCCTCTGCTTTTTTAAAGCCTTCTAAAAACAGAACTTGTTTTCACTCCCAGGAGTAAATGAGTATGTAAATTAAGGAAAATTTAAATCTTTGTTTTTTATTCCATTACTCATAAGTATTTCAGTACTATGAGAACATTACTAATCTTACTCTTCATTTATGCAGTAATATAAGGGTGATAACAGCTGTTTTAAGAGAGGATTCTGATATTTTTTTAGAGCATCATATGCATTGTCTCCATTAAGCCAGATTTTTAAAATAAGTCTAGTGTAATTCAGATCCTATAGTATATTAGAAACCAAAGATTATGAAGTGCAAATGAGATTTTTCTTCTGCCGCTGACATCATAACAGTTTTTACAGAGCCATTACCATCTCAGTGGATATGGATGTCACATAGCCATTATCTTCACATCATAACGAGGTGGACCATTAGTGCCTCCTTTGGAGACCTTATGGTCTGAGATGTTACTGAGCCTCTGGGGAACCCTAAATCCTGGGATAGTTGGCAGGGCACTCCAGACCGTAACAGAACCTTCTCTGCAATGACAATGGATCCTGTCAATTTCTATTAAGCATTGTCTTAATTCCCCAATCATTAAGAGACTGAAGGACTTATTACAGTTGCCTATAATTAAGGAAGTTCTCAGTCATAAATCCTTTCTTTACAGTCCTTCCCTTTATTCAACATGGCATAACTAAAGGGTAGGGCTCCCTGAACAGGAACCACCGAAACCACAGGAGTCTCAGGAAAATCTCCAGGGATGAGGATTTTCTCTGGTAACAGCCTAGATTCCCTGGGCCCCTACATCCTCCTGGAGATGTGAAAAAGAGACTCCTTAAGTCCAATCTAGAAGTGTCCAGCAATTGGTCAGGTGGGCATCTCTTGTCATAGTTGTCATTGGGGATGTTTGTGCTTGCTACCATGACAGAAACACAGGTTTAAAGCACTAAGGCTGACCTACAAAAAATTTACAATCTTACTGGGCAGAGTGAATGATAAAGGAATAATGACTCAGACTGCAAGGAAACATAAGTAGAGAGAAACAGAGGCAGCACTAGTGCTATTTCCCAAGAAATGGTATATGGAGTTTGCTACAGAGAAAACCCATGTGGAATTAGAAGCTACATGATTACTCTAGCTCTTCTTATTTTTGAGGAGGGTAAGCTCAATGTGAACTGTTCACTACTGTTTCTCTCCCTGTGCCCCAGTTTCTCAACAGTGAAATGACTGGATTACTATATCCTTCCCAGAAACCTTACTGGGTGACTGTTCTATTTATTATTTTCTATGAAAGGAAATAATTCATTGCATACTAAAGTGGTTGGTGCTAGAGATGGTTTCAGACAGGGGAACGTACCGGCTTGATTACAGGTGAGGTTCACCATCATAACCCAAAATTTATTACTTGAGGAAAAAAGCAAGGAGCCAACTTGGAAAAGAAATTATGTGCTGCCATAAAAATCAAAAATGAAAGAATCCAATCCGTTGACCTTGAATGCACAGAAACTTCAAGTTCCCTCATTCTTTTTGATAATCCTGGATTTTTCATCTAAATTTCATTCGACCTCAAGCAGACCTGCATTTGGCTTATTACTGTAATTTCATTGCTGAAATTTTCCAATGTAAGAAGTTTTCTAATCAGAAGTTAAATTTCTAGAAAATCTCCACTGTATTGAAGAAGAAATAAATGTCTGCTTCTGCATTTTGTGCTTTGGGAATTTGAGTTCCTTTATTGTAGTGTTTCCAAATCAGGTCTTCAACCCTAACCAGGGAAAGAATCACTTAGGACTCTATCGCAGAGCAGAACGCCCTGAATGAATTGAAAATGTATAAAGGGGTCGGAGCTTTGCTTTAGGTTGTTAATAAGAAACTCCGGAGTGTCAGTCTCTCTCATCTTAGGTAATGGGTGCTTTACCAGCTTTCGGAAAGCAGGCTCTGCAATGCCATAGTTGAGACTTTCTTCATTGTTCTATTGAAGTTTCGTGAGGCAATCCACCTATTTTTGTTTCTGCTTTGTTTACAATGTAAGGGACCTGAGAGTAACTACTGGAAACCCCCACAGAGGAGCCATGGGCAGCTGGTCTGCTTCCAAGGGCATTTCCCTAACAAGCGTCAGTCCATCCACCACACCCAGCCCTCCCACTCCTGAGACAGAAAGGCCCTTTAAACCACCGACCGCCCCATCCCTATGAACACGCAGGGCCTTCTCTGCACAAAGTTGCTTAAAATCAAATAAGAAAACCAACAACAGCAGCAAAACAAGGGTAAGGCCCATGGCTTCCTGCCCCCTGCCTACTGAGTATGAGACATCTCCCTCACTCCCACTCTCTCTCTCCTTTATTTTTTAATTCCTCTGACTCTGCAGAAGGCACAGCACTTTTCAGAGAGACTTTTCTTTAGAAATTCGGGAGCAGTTAAGCCTCCATTAGAGAACTGATTAACTCCCCTGGTTTATAGAAGCTCTAACTCTTAGATAGCTTAGTGCTCAAACAATCGTGCAGGAACCTTTATCTGTATTATCCAGGAGGGCTCACCTTTGTCTCAGTCTTCAAATGTGGGTGAT
Source organism: Lepus europaeus (assembly GCF_033115175.1). Taxonomy (NCBI): domain Eukaryota; kingdom Metazoa; phylum Chordata; class Mammalia; order Lagomorpha; family Leporidae; genus Lepus; species Lepus europaeus. The sequence goes on from NC_084842.1 coordinate 73,346,677, forward strand.
GTGGGTTTATGCGAAGTATATTCCACAGCTGTGGAAAAAAAATCTGACACTGGTCCCAGATCAAATTAGAGATTAAAAAATAAAAAAAGAACCCAATCTAAGCCCTTGAAGGACAGATGTAAATTGGATAAACTTCTATATTACAAGTATAACAAGAATTCTGAGACAAAAATGAAAAGCAGAATGCAATCCACTGTAAGTTCCTGCTGAAGGAACAGAGTGAAATCTGGGCGGCATTGGCTGCCTTTCTTGTTTTTACAGGAAGGCAGTATCTGGGCACCCTTGGGAGTCCATAACAACTATTGAAAACATCTGCATTCTTCCTCCAGGGGATGTCCAGTTAAAAAGCAGAGAAGTTGCTGGATCAGCAGCTTCCACTTGGATAGGGGAAGAAGGTAGGAAATAGAAGTTGAACTCCTGCACAAGTGCCTTTTAACTGGGGTGTGCAGGAAGTTATTTGCTTCCTAGTCCGCTACTCCTATAGCCAGTGCTGTCTAGGATAATTTTCCACAATCATGGATCTGTTCTATATCTGCTTATTTCAATAGGACAGCCATTAGCCTCATGTGGTTACTGCATTTCATGAATCCTGGCTCAGTCAACTGAAAATATATTGTTTTATTTAATTATAATTAATTTACATAGAAAAGGCCATCAGTGTCTAGGGGCTACCACATGGGGTGTCACAACTCCAACAGGAAACATGTTGCAAAGGCTGTCCATAGATCACATGATATCTTGCTTTATGTTCTCAATATCTGCCCTTTGGAGCTGGTGGGCCTTAAGCATGTTACTTAACTGCTCAGAGCCTCAGATGCTTTGTCTATAAAATGGTTAAATTAATACCTAGTTACAGAGACTACGAGAGTTATATATGACATATATGTTTGGTACCCAGTCCCTCGTACATAGTATCCCAACATCACTGCCATAAAATGAATGACAGAGAGGAAAAAGCTATATAAGAAGGAAAAAGAGTAAAATATGACCCACCACAAAGTCCGGTACACTCCATCTTCTAGGGATGATTCCTTACAAGGCAAAGAAAGTGGCCCAAGTATTCCTCTCTGTCTTCTCACCATACCCTCTTGCTGGTTCCTTCTACTTGAGGCTGCCTTCCTTGGACTTCCTTTCCCAACACTTTATGTGAAATGTTGGTCATCCAAAAGGACAAACCCAGCAACAGGTGGAGAAGAGGCAATAGACTAAAAGACAGTGAAACTTACTGCCTAACCTAAGGTCTTTTGATCAGCGACTAAGTGCTGGGTAGGATTAAATAGCTCTAACAGCTATCATCACTGAGTTATCATACTCGTCCCCCATTTGCAACCTCTACCAATGCAGACATCAAAAAGAGATCATATTAAGCCTCTTTCAATGAATAATAGCTTGCCATGGATCCTCTTATCAGGATATACTTATTAATTCTTTCACTTGCCAAACACATAGTGTTCTCTGTATGCCAGACAGTATTTAGGATATTGGGAGATTGCAGCAGGGCAAGGTATGTAGTTCTTGGCTTCACTCAGGCAGAGGACTAGTTAAACACAGAGACAAGATCTAAGAGGGGAACTTTGGAAAATTTGCCAGAACATGGAAAGCAGGTAGAAAAACCACACATCAAATCAAATCTCAAACACATAATCGCTACTGGATGAAATCATCTAAGTTTTATAGCTGAATTTTAAAATGGTGTTGCATATATCCAAAAAAAAAACTAAAGAAAAATTGCATTCAGTAAAATTTGTAAAGCATAGTTAATGATAAATAGCTCTCTCCCCAAACACAGACTAGTGTTTAATATTTTAGTGAGGCTAAGGACAACTCTAAAAAACAGAAGTGACATCCCAATACTTAGATCTTGTTTTCTAATGCCCGATTTCAGATAAAATAGCCCGTTGATTTTATCACTAGATCAAGGAATATATAAGATGATCCTGGAACACCTTGCTGTGCCCATAATAATCAAGTACCCCAAAATCAAACATTATGGGGGAGTGCTAAAGGAGAATGGAAGTCAACCGAGTTGCCATTGATGAGGCTGAAATATCCTGAACAAAATCGGCAGCACATTAAATAATACAAAATATAAAAGAAACTTGTGTCCATAATGATATGAATTAATAAATGGTAAATAAGAGACTAATATAGACAAATTCCAAATAACTTATGTAGGTAGATGTATTTATCATCTCTAAGAAAATTTATTGTGATTTTATATTTATTTTGTAATTTGTATTATTTTTTATTTAAAATGCAACAATGACCTGAATTGTTTGTTTCTTTTAAAAATACTTATTTGAAAGGCAGAGCAAAAGTGAAGGAAAGTCAGAGAGAGAGAGAGACTTTCCATCTGCAATTTCACTCTCCAAAATGGCCACAACTGCCAGGGCTGGGCCAGGCTGAAGCTAGGATCCTGGTACTCCATCCAGGTCTCCCACATGGGCAGCAGGGGCTTAAGTTATTGTGCCATCTTGTACTGCTTTCCCATGCCCATTAGCAAGAAGCTGAACCAGAAGCAGAATAGCTGAGATTAAAACCAACACTCTTGAGATGGGATGCTAACATTGCAAGTGGTGGCTTAGCCCACTGCACCATAACACTGGGCCCCTCATTTATTTCTTTTAAGAATCAGAGGAGAGTAAGAAAACCAAGAGATGTGGATTTATTGTTAGCGTGAAACACTACCTATCCAAGATCCATTCAATTAAATGTATAGGTCAATAAGTACATGGAAAATAAATATATTCTATCAATCTATACATTGGTAGAACAGTGACATTAAAATGTTAAGCAGCACCAAATACTAATGTTGCATCATGATACTTCAGGTTTTAAAACAGGGCCTTACACTTGTGGCCTTTCTTAGCAAGAAAATACATTGACTTAAGAAAATTAGGTAGACTTCATTTTGCTGTGAATTTACTATTGTTTCTGCAACAGAAGAAACATCTATGTGGGAAATTTTCTCCAAGAGTGCAAAATCCTTTTAAAATAAACTTCATTAATCTTCTCAGCACCATCTGGGTTAGGGGGCAAGCTCTGTTCTTTGGAGCTGCTACCTTGAGACGCGGGTTGATGAACTTGCTAAGACTGTAGCAGAGCGCAGATGGGCCGCACACCCTTTCGGAATCCCATGACTGAAGACTCAACTACTTTCTAGGCTGTGTCATCTGAAGAACCCACACAAGCGATGGAAACTGCTTTCATGTGAATGTTGTGCTGTGCAAGCGCGACCCCTGCGTTTTCCTAATGAGCCTGGCATGCAGAGAGGGGTTAAATGAGTTAGTCCCTGAATGAATCAGTGGGACTCCAAAGAAATAAGCCTACGACTCCAGAGCTTCCTCCAGGAATCTTTCTAAAATCAAAGTCAAGCCGGCTCCGTGGCTCAACAGGCTAATCCTCCACCTTGCGGCGCCGGCACACCGGGTTCTAGTCCCGGTCGGGGCACCGATCCTGTCCCGGTTGCCCCTCTTCCAGGCCAGCTCTCTGCTGTGGCCAGGGAGTGCAGTGGAGGATGGCCCAAGTTCTTGGGCCCTGCACCCCATGGGAGACCAGGAGAAGCACCTGGCTCCTGCCATCGGAACAGCGCGGTGCGCGGGCCTCAGCGCGCCTACCGCGGCGGCCATTGGAGGGTGAACCAACGGCAAAGGAAGACCTTTCTCTCTGTCTCTCTCTACTATCCACTCTGCCTGTCAAAAAAATAAAAAAATTTAAAAAAATAAATAAAATCAAAGTCAAAACTCAGAGAAGGTCACAAATATCTTCACCCACCACCTGCTCCAACATTCTCAGTGCCTCCTCAGATGCCTTCGGTATAAAATGCAAAACTTCTGGCCATATAAAGAAGGCCCAATATAATCTAGAACTCTCTCTCCAGACTCCTCTTCCATTCCCACACCCTTCAAGCCCCCATCAGAAACTTCCCTCACCAGGAAGGTGACCAATCATCCCAGTTTGCAAGCCACTGGGAGGCTAACTGGGACTCAAAATTTCCAGTGCTATCATCAAGGCACTTCCAAGAAGTTTATCACTGTCGATAACTCTCTCTCTAGGAACCGTGTATCACTGATCTTTGTAGCCCCAGGTGTGGTTCCTCATGGGTGGTGGCACCTTAGTTAGAATCACCTGAGGAGCCTGCTGATCGTCTTTTGTACTTAAAATACCAATGCTCAGGTACCCAACTCTCTGAAATTGACTTAACTGCTCTGAGGTGAGATCTAGGCATGGATTATTTCTGAAGCTTAACCAAGTGATTCTAATGTGCAGTCAAGGTTGCTAACACCTGCTCTAGGGTAATGATTCTCAGTGGGGAGTAGCATGTGCATCAGAACTGCACGCCTTGCCCTGGGCCCAACTCCCCACAGCTTTCTGTTTAATTCATCTGGAATGGGGTCTAGGCAGCTGTATCATTAAGCGTCAGGAGATTTTAATTCAGGGTTATGGTTAACCACTCTTTAAATATATATGTATACGCAACCAAACAAAACTCTGGGCCATCATACTGCACTTAACTCTCTCCATGCCTCTAAGTATTAACACTCTTTGCATGCCTTTAAATATTCTAAAATCTAATGGAATTGATGCTTTCAATGCATGGCTAATGCCATTGTAGCAGCTTGTTTTCCTCCCAAGTCTCTGCAAACTCTCTCCTTCACACCACATCAACAAAGTCCAAGCTTGCTTCCTTTAGAGACTCGTCCACTACCAAGCCCTTCTTCAAGTCTTTCCCCAAATTTCTTGGTTGCTCTACTCATATTCATTTTATTTTCCTTCTTTGCCACCACGTAGCTCTTGTACTGAAGAGTTCTTTTTCAACACTGTTCCACCATCTTTCTAACTCTCCTCTTGCCTACTGCTTCCCTGGTGATGAACACAGATCTTTCTCCTTCTTAAACACTCTAAGCTAATAACCCAACTCTGAATCCATGCTCCCTGTAATGATTTACTGGCAGAGTTTCAAGTGTCCTTGTTCTTTCATGTCAATGAAGTGTGACCTCAACTATGAAACCCTTGGAGAGGCCTCATCTGTCTGCTCAGTGACTTCTTCACAGTCACCATTCTCTATCAGGAAGCCTTCATCAGAGCATCTACCATGTTCTGAAATGATCTTGTTCTGTTATTTGTTTTTATGTCCAATTTCCTCTGTGAAACTGGAAGCTTCACGAGGAACAAGAATTTGTGTATCTTGTTTCCTGATGTAGCACAAGCACTGCCAACGTGACCTACATAAAAATACTGACTGAAATTAAATATCTATGTATATATGCATAGACAGCATAGGGGCTAATTAGGTAACCAACATTGCTGAGTCTGGAGCTGTCAAGTTATCTACTCAATGTACCTATTTGTGTTACCAAAGACAGCTGGGTCAGAAGTTCTTGTCTTCAGACTAGAAAAGTTTCATGTGAGACAGAGAGCAGTAAGCACGCTAGTGAAGTTTAATGAAGAGGAGACACCTGACAGACCAGGCAGACATCTCAAGAAAGGACTCCAGGCTGCTTTAGACTGGAGTTTTTTGCAGAAATGGGTATGGGGCTACTGTCCTCAACTCCACCTCCATCTTTTGGGGTATTACTAGCTGGAGGGTTTTCTGGACAAGTATTTTGTGGAATTCCTCTGAGGACATTATTAGCATAGTGTTATTGGACCTAATTGCCACCCCACCCCACCCCCCCACCCCCCCGTACAGGGAAGTCCCCTAAGCTGCCTCCAGAGAGGGCAGGGAGGGCAGGGACCCACCCAACAAGGTTACTGTTCTTGTCTACTGCTAAGACTTGCTTCTACATTTCATTCCTCATTCAACTGCATGAAAAATTCTTATTTTTGTTCTAAAGCCCTTCTCACACACATAGGCTAATATCTACCTTCCCATCTACCATTTAGAGCATCATTCAGACTCTACACCATAAATGAGCACAAATTATGTCTCATTAGCCAAAATTTATGTCAACATGTTCAAAACAGTGTGATTTCATGAAAATAATGTGCTCTGATGTTAGAGACTCATTGGTTAGGATTCCATCTGTCACTTTCGAGCTATATCATCTGGGGAACTTTACTCCGTGATCATCATTAGCATCACCTGGGAACTTGTTAGAAATTCAAATGTTTGGGCCTCTCCACAGACCCACTGAATCAGTCTCTGGAGGTGACAGCTGGGAAACGGTTGGCTCAAGCTCTTCCTGGGATCCTTGTGTATACTAAACCTTGAGAAACATATACCCAGGTCAAGTAATGATTTACTGTGCCCAATATTGAAAAAATTGTTAGAGAATTAAGTGATAAGGAGGAATGCAAACCTCATTAGCACATAGGAGAGGCTCAAAAAATCAAGTCTTATTTTCATTTACCTTAAATTTCAAGCAAAAAGGTAGATCTAATTACTTTAGTACAGAAGAATTCTTAATCTGTTGTTCTTTGGTTGTTCAAATCCTTAGGAGAGAAGGCTGTACTATTGAAAGAAAGCTAACTGCCTATCCATGAGCAAAAACAGAGGAACTACAGACAGAATGTCCATCTGGGGTCATTTAGGACAGGGGCAAACAGTCCTTCATACCCCAGTAGCCCCTAGACTACAGCACAGTTCAGTAATTGATGTCCATAATGATGTCTTGCATTATTAAGTAAATGCAAAATTCTTCTCGCGAGCTACTGGTCAAGTGTGTTCAATTCTATTAGAAAGATTGTCATTTGAAATATTTAAATCACTTTCTTGGGATCCAAATGCGACAAGCTTTAGTTATTTGGAGTATTTCATTACATGAAATTCTTGTGCTCTGACAATTCCAGATGAATTAGACATTAGTATATATTGGTCAACACCTTTCCCCTAATGAGTAGGACATTCATTGACAGAGGGCTTGTGTCTCTCCTCTGTCCTTCGGAACCCCATTCAGAAACAAGTTCAAGTGGCAGCATACCAAATCTCCCCCAAAGGACAGATTGACTTCAGTAACCTGCATTATCCACTGGGAAGAGAACAGGCCATCACGGCCCTCTTGGATACCCTTTAAGGTTTTACTCTTGCCAGATAAACTAAAGAGAGAGCAATTCTCAAAGTCACTGGCATTTATAGAAAGCCAAAGAAATTAGTGTGCTCTGACATTTATAGGTCTTCAACATTAAAGAAGTTTGAGCAAGGTTCAAATCTTAAATGTAATGCCATAAGAGTTACTCTTAATAATTACTCTGTTTATTATTTCAAAACCTAGTTTCACAGTTCCAGTTCAGTTCTAACTCAACGAATTTCTCACCTCCCAAGCTTTTCAATTTCTCCATGTCCTAAATTATCTCTGAGCAAGCATTTATTAATGGGTCACAATTTGGAATACTTAAGTCAAGATTTGTTATACTTACTTCACATACGCTAATTCATTAGATCTTTACAATAAGCCAATAAGATAGAGACTATTGAAATTCATCATACAGGTGAGGAATCAGAAACACAAATAAGCCATATACCCAAAGTTGTACAGCTATGAAGAGGCAAAGCCACGACTTATATCCACATTTGATATGATTAACCGTTCTTCAAAGCAGGATTCCAACAGTTTGCATTGAGTAAATGATAATTAACTCATAATTGTCCATTATGTGGTATAGAGGTTATATAGGTCTGACTCAGGCCAAGTTGGCAGGTAGGGAACCTTTTCTAACATATCTCTATCCTTTTTCTGCACTGGCACCTATGTCCCTAAACCTCAATGGTAAGCTGGAAATAGATGGAATTGTATCCTATGTCCACATTAAGCTACTGCTTAAAAATTATTTGACTTGTCTGTGATACTTCCTATTCCAAACTGAATTCAGGTAGTCTGGTTATATTTAGGATTTTGGAAAGTATCTTGTACAAATTAGGGAAAACCATTGATTTTTAATTGCTCTGGAAATTGTTGGTTGATTTGACTTTACTCAATTATCCCTGGTTTTGGTCTACATTTAATCAACTGCTGCCTGGCTATTTGTGTTTCTTCTGAAACTATGGAAACCTTGCATGATTTGCATATATATGTGCATATACATATATATACAAAGCCAATATACATGCAAACATATGCCTATTTACATGTATACACATACTCTATAGAAACATGATCTACATTTAAAATATATATGTATTTCAAAAACTATGGAAAAACATTTTTGGTGCAAGGAGTTTTTGAAATCTATGCACAGTTTTATCACTATAACATGTTCTATGAACTTTATAAAGACCCCCTTATATGCATGGGTTTCAAAATGTGCTGACCCCAAGTAGGTTTGTCTTTTACTTTTTTTTTCTACTCACTTTCTGAAATATCCTCATATACACATCTGCTTAGCTCCTGCCTTAGCCTGTAAGAGTCAGCAGTGGAAAATGACACTCACGGAAGACTAATTCACAAAGGAAGTGGGCATTAGTTTTGTGATACCAGAGTAAACAAAATTTGTCAAGTAAGATTGAATTCCAAACAAAATAAGGCTGTGATGAGGACAATAGACTTGTACCTGCATGGAGCCATTTTTCTGCACAGATCTTGGGCATGAAGCGTGATGCAGGAGCAGATAGGAGCAGTATTTCCCCTCTTGTGGGGGAGACGCAGGGCTTGGTTGGTATGGGTGAATGAGGAAACTCCTTTGGCTTTTCAGTGAATACAGAGTAAATGTCACTTTCTTTAGAAATGACCTTTCTTCTATTCTTAACTCTGTATATGAAGTCGCTGCGTGAGAGAATCCAGGCCTGTGAATTTTGTTTCTGTAAGTACAACAGAATCACTCCATTGGCATTTTCACAATGGATAAGCTGAGAAGGATCCGAATCAGAGATGAGGGTCGATATCACCAGCGATCGTCAAAGGATCAACATCATCAGGTTCTCACCTGGTGTGACTTGGCCAGGGTTTTAGATTCTTATCAGGTGAGTAGTTGGAGCCAGAGAAGTGATTCATTTCTTTTTTTCAACATTTATTTATTTGAAAGGCAGAGTTACCGATGCAGAGGCAGAGAGAAGTCTTCCATCCTCTGGTTCATTCTACAGACAGCCGCAATAGCTAGAGCTGCGCCAATCCGAAGCCAGGAGCTTCCTCCGAGTCTCCCATGTGGGCACAGGGGCCCAAGGACTTGGGCCATCTTCTACTGCTTTCCCAGGCAACAGCAGAGAGCTGGATAGGAAGTGGAGCAGCCGGGACTTGAACTAGTGCCCAAATGAGATGCCCACACTGCAGGCGGAGGGTTTACCAGCTATGCTACAGTGCGGGCCCTAGATGCATTTTTTTTTTTTTTTACAGGCAGAGTTAGACAGAGAGAAACAGAGAGAAAGGTCTTCATTTTCCATTGGTTCACCCACCAAGTGGCCACCATGGCCGGTGCGCTGCGGCTGGCACGCTGCGCCAATCCAAAGCCAGGAGCCAGGTGCTTCTCCTGGTCTCCCATGCGGTGCAGGTCCCAAGCACTTGGGCCATCCTCCACTGCCCGCCCAGGCCACAGCAGAGAGCTGGACTGGAAGAGGAGCAACCGGGACAGAATCTGGCACCCCAACCGGGACTAGAACCCAGTGTGCCGGCGCCGCAGGCGGAGGATTAGCCAAGTGAGCCAAGGCGCCAGCCTCAGATGCATTTTTAGGAAAGGGTTTGTATAGAATCCTTTGGCTTTCATTAGCAAAAGAAAATTGACAGCGTGTACCCTTGTTTGAGAACTTTCCTTGATCCTCGTGTCCATAAACTCAGTAGCTCAAATGAACTCTCTTGAAATTTAGAAATGCGGATATTCATGAGGTTGTTAACAAAAAAGCAAAGTGAATTCTGTTGTGGAATTGCTAGAAAATAATACCCAGTTTTAACACACATGTCTTAAGTGGCCAGCATTTGTGAGCGGTAGAAACTCTTGTTTGCGGAAACTGAGAATTGCTGCAAATGTGTTGCATTCTTCCAGGACAAATAACGCAATGCCAAAAGCAATCAGGCTTTTAAAAAATCTCAGCTGTCCAGCAAATGGATGATCATTATTATAGCAAATCACTATGCATCTAAGAACAAATGAAGTTTATAGTTCAGTGTAATTCAATGGCTGGATCTCATCACCAGCTCTCTAAAGCAGTGCAATCTGTCACAGGAGCACACCAGGTAATTTCTATTTGAAGACCTAACCAAGGCCTAATTAAGAAACAACTACAATCTCCACCCAGGCACCGTCTCCCTCACCTCTTGCCCTCATCTCAGAAATTTACCTGTCTTAAATGTTCTTTAGGGAGATATTCTACCAAAATTGCGTCCAGAAGCATTGTGTCGTCCTTCTTGTGACAAGCAGGAGCTCAAAACACCCTCTGTTCTCAGATGCACAAAGCAGAAAAACGAGCCGAGCCGTGTTGTCTTGAGAAAGCAGCTTAAGCAATTGCTGGCAACGCAGGCATCTTATATGGGCGTGCCGGTTAAAGTCCCAGCTCTTCCACTTCCTCTGCCCCTCCCCTCTAATGCACCTGGGAAGGCAGCAGAAGAAGATCCCACTTCTTGGGCCCCCACTACACCTGTGTGATACTAAGATGGAGTTCCTGGCTCCTGGCTTCTGCCTGGCCTGGACCTGAATGTTGTAGCCATTTGGGGAGTGAACCATCAGATAGATCTCATTCTATTTCTCCCTCTCTGCCTTTCAAATAAATAAATGTTTCAAAAAAGAAGAAAAGTAATGCATACGTTCAATCAGTGGACTGCAAATGTGTTGAAAGAAGTAATGGGGTCTTGTTCACTAAATTGGACCATTTTAGCCCCAGCACAACACCTGGGACACAGGTCTATAGTTACTGAATAAAGCCACAAATCAACATATAGACAAATCATTAACCTAGAATCCATTAGTATAGGATTCGTGTTAACTTATTCAAACTGAAACTTGGGTTTTGTTCTGTACCCTTTTATGAGTAAAAGCCAATTATTTATTTATGACTCACACTGACAGGTTGTAAGCCTGGGTTGTGAAAGCTAAACTATGTTGTATAGCAGTACTTTGAAAGCAGTATTTATATACAAATAATTATTATGCTAATTTCACAGCATTTTGATCTACTCATTAACACAGATACAAAGAATCAGCATGGTGTGGTAGGAAAGCATTAAAAGGATAATTAGGAGCCCTGGGCTCTGATCCCAGCTCCACCAGCTCCACCACTCATTAGCAGTGTCACCTTGGCCAAGTCACTTAACCCCTCTGAGTCTGTTTCCTCGCCTGCAAGATGAAGAGATTGAGCTAGGGCATCACAAGCCCCTCCCAGCCCCAACGTTTTATGATTCCATGATCTTAATGAACACCTGAGGGGCAGCTACACTCTCCTCTTCATCCATTCTACCTCTTATCCCAGGACTGGCTTTTGCACATGGCGTATTCTGAGTCTGAGACGCTCACGTCCGCTCTTGCTCACACCTCTCTTTCAGTTACAAAATCCTCTGTGTCTTCAGGAAACGGATCCTTCAAGGAAGCACTCCTTGGATTCTTGAGTCAAGTTCTATTATAAAATTTCATTACTGTGTCCTCTTCTTACTCCTATGTCTCACAATTTAAAGTTATCTATGACACAATTAGTGTCTTTCACCTCCACTAGATTGCTCACTTCATGAAGGCATAGAAAGTGTGTTTTTTTTTTATTATTATTATTCCTACACCAGCACCTACTATGATGCCTGTGCCAACCTAAGTGATAGATATGAAATCCTTGCGTGAATGAATGAACATGTGACATGTGACATAAGAGGGGGCAGAATTGACGTGTTTTCCTGACTCTTCTGTGTAAGTAAATTTAACAACAAAATGTCTTTTGGGGGCCAGCCTCATAGGGTAGCAGCAGGTAAACCCACTGCCTGCAATGCCAGAATATCATATGGGCACCAGTTCTAGTCCGAGCTGCTCCACTTTCATTCCAGCTCCCTGCTAATGAACTGGGAAAAGCAGTGGGAATTGGGCCCCTGCCACTCATGTGGGATTTCTGGATGAAGCTCTTGGCTTCAGCCTGGTCCAACCCTGGTCGTTGCAGCCATCTAGGGAGTGAACAGTGGATGGAAGCTCTCTATTTCTTCTGTCTCCGCTCACTCTCTGTAACTCTGACTTTCAAATAAATGAATTTTTTAAAGCCTGTTTTTTTTTTAAATGTACCTCATTTTTACAAATAATTTACAAATTACTACAAAGCAAAATTTTGCTTTTTGGCATTAGTTTCCATGTCAGAATTGACAATACAAATTCGAGCAAGGATTTTTAAAAATTATTTATATGACATTTGGGGATGGGTATATGTCCTGTGGCCATTTTCAACATCAAATTGAACCTGTGTAGATTATCCTCATAAATGCTGCCATTATCCTGTTTGAATACGTGTTTCATTTCAGCCTTTAAGTTTTCCTTTCACAGCTCCCTGCATACATTCATGATCATCTATTAAGGTTTTATACAAGAATATTTTATAGGTAAGATATTACTAACCTCACACAATGCCAGGTCATCCGTTTCAGTTTTATACTGTGTTTTTCTTGTTTGGTCTCAAACAGTTTTCCCCATTTTCTCCGGTTTTAAACCTCTCTGTTGGTAATGAATTTCGATTGTGAAGCACAGAAGTTTCACATGTGCAGAAGGTCACTGCATGACTACATTTCAGGTTATTAACTCCAGGCTCAAATTTTACATAACGAAGCACAGGTGCCCCCATCCTCGCTGGCTGCCACCCCTTTCTTTACATAGGAAAGAAGGCATCATGATTTACAGGAAACCTGACATTAAGAGCATATCTCGTGTGTCTCCTTGGTGATTGTTGTGGACTTGAAGGATGACATGTCATAGTAAACAGATCTTAAAAGTGACAGTTTAAAATTTCAAAGAAAAGAAATGATATATCAAATAGCAATATTCCCATCAAAAGTATGACTAAACGGGTTGAGACAAATGGATCTAATTTCCTGCTTTCATATGTGAGCTCTGGCTATGGATTCCAAAAATCGTCTCTGCCCACTTTTCCACATTTTTACCCAACATCATTGGTGAGCTTACAGTTAACTTAAGCATAATAGAAAAGATGCCTCTCATCTGTAATTATTCAAAATTTCCCAAAACTCAAGATGCTGCCGCCAGGGGTTTCATGAGAAGACACTCCATACAGTTGTTCAAATCTTCTAAGCACTTAAATTTGAGGACTGGGTATTAACAAGTTCTTAGGAAAACAGAAATTGGGATATAACCATTGCAGAGAGACACATTTACCCTTTTTTGGTCTCAGACTTAAATCTTCTAGTTTGATACAACAATATCCTTTGCACCATCACAAGCATTCCCCACCCTCACCCCCCTTTTTGGTACCTACAAGCAAATGAACATGCAGGTCCTAAGAGAAGACACCATTTGTCTTTTTCTGAATAATAAATTACCCCAGAGTTACCGTGAGTCAGGTATCATTTCAGTAGTTTTTCTTGTCTGTGCCTGGTGATGCACACATTGTGGCTGGAGGCTCAGCTGGGGTTAAACGACCTAGGATGGTCTCATTTACTTGTCTGGTGTTTGGCAGATGGACTTCCCTCGAGAAAGAATTGATCGACTATGGGCTATGGACCATACCTGTTTTTAGTTAAAAGAATAAAAGGTGTTAGAACACAATTAGATTCATTCATTGGAAAGAGTTGAGAAGTTGTGACAGAGAACATATGGCCTGCAAAGACTAAAATATTTGCTATACTGCCCTTCAGAGAAAAAATTTGCCAAACTCTCATCCAGGAAGTCTCAGGTAGGACAACCTGTCTCTGTCTTGTGTCATCTGAGAAGGAAACAGCCACAAAGCATGTCTGCTTGCCTCACCTTTGCTAAGAGAAAGTTACACTGTCAAGTTCAAGGAATAAGGAAATAGAATTCACCTCTTACTGGGAGAAGTAGCAATATCACATTGCCAAACAACATCCCTGCACATAGGAGCGAGAAGAAAATGTTGTAATTTCGCAGTCTTTGGTAGAATCCTTGAAAGTATAATTACATTCCTAACTTCTGTGTGTAATAGAACAAATTGTTGAACTAGCAGACCATGTGTTGTTGTTTTCCACTTAGCTTCTCACTAAATTCTTTCACATACACCTGAAGGCCTCTCCGTGCTCAGCTCCACTTTCTCCAATAGCAAAACATAAGTGCTCCAATTTAGAACAGAAACAAGGACCAGGAACTCCACTGTTAAGTTCAGCTGATGCCCATGTGAGGGAGACAGAAGATTTCCATGTTTTCTGGGGGGACTATTTCCCCTCACTCCTGGTATCTAGTGGTTTAGGTTGATGCAGAGTGGAGACGTTTGGAGGAGAGGAACCCCTCAGACAGGAGAAGATGAGCTCTTTGCATAGAGAACGAAACAGATCGTGAGAACTGGTTTCATCCTGAGTCATAATCAAATTGATCGTCCTGGTGCCCTCAATCAAGACAGATTTTTCCCCCAGCAGTCCATCGTCTCATGTTGATCCTCTCATTTGGAGTGATGTTTCTTCGCATTGAGTCTCTATTCAAACTAATCCATGGTAGGCTATCAATGCAATGGGGCCCACAGGAGTTGAGCATATTTAAGACAGCTTTAAGGAATTATAATGTTGTAAAGTAATACTCCTGCTCCTGAACAAAACAAAATTAGGCAGAACAGCTTTGAAGCATTCCACTAATGTGGAACAGCCCATGCTATGCTTTTTATGAAATATGTGACCATTTCTTTGAATTGAAGCAGGCCTGACCCTTTAACAAATGCATAAATGCTTTCTCCTGTCTTTCTAATTTTAATGCTGTTCTTGTGACTTCTGAAAATTCTAAAACCATATTTGACAGCCTTTTTAAATTCCTTGGGACAGTTAAAAATTAAATTTGGAACTCACTTTCCAAGAATATGTTACTTGCCATAATAATACTAGCATCCTCTGGCTGGTCCATTAGATGTGTTTATAGATCAGACATGCAAAAGACATTTCATCTTAATCATTTTTGCTGGCTTGTATTTAGATTGCTTCTTGCAATTGCTACTCTTGCTTGTTAAGAGTCATTCTGGTTGACTTTTAAAGTGTGCAAAATCAAAATGCAGAGGCAAAAATCTCTGTCAATGTTTGAAAAAAAGATATTTAAGAAACGTTCAAATCAAATTTATATTTCAGTCATTTGATTCCCTTCAAATGGAGGGAAAAAAGGCTAATCAACAGAAGAGCTTTTTTCTCAGTGGTTATAATTCTTTTTAATTGAGGATTCAAGAAAAACATTCTCCCCACACTATACTGAGAAGAGAAGAAACTCCCTGAAGACATATTAAAGCCACAGGGAAGAGACAGTGACGGAGAGAGGGAGAAGCAGCCATAGTGGACAGATGCATTGTCCTAAAGCTCTGTTTGACTAAATGCCTAATGAGCCTAAAAACAGGGGTCTCACCCTCACCTCGCAAGGACAGACCATCCATATGCTCAGTGGAGAGAACCCCACTGCTAGATCTTGTATTGGTTATTTTGGAAGCATGGATATCCAAGAAAAGAGAAGAGCGGAAAAAAGTGCAACTTTCTCCATGAGGATATAAAGCAACAGCCACATATCCAACTCAATTTTCAAAAGTTCTCCTTTTGAAATGGTACACAGTCAAACCTCATAAATCTGGACCCTATTATAGACCCTTTGTCCCAGCAGTCACAATGGTCCCCTGGGAAAATTTTATTGTCCTCCTAAAAGTCAAGGAACTCAGTGAGGAAGAGTGATGTGACAGGTCAAGTTTGTCTTGCACAAGTACATTTTTATCCTGGTTTATTTGGTCTCAAAACCTCTTGTTCCTTCAACATACAGCAGGATAGGAAACTCTTCTTTTTAAGGGGCTTTCCATCTCCACTTTACAAGGTTCTGGCTTGAGTGGAGGTCTCAGCTCAAAGTCACCTGTGCATCAATGACACTGACGACCCAAATTACACAAGTCTCGTCTACACTTCATGTTATGTTCTTCATCGATCTTTTCCTGTCAAAAATCATCTTGTGGGATGGATTTTGGGATGCCACAGTGTGTGCCACTGCTCAGGAGACCCACACCCCATGTCCAAGTGCTGACCCGAGTCCAGGCTTCTCTGTTTCCGATGCAGCTTCCTGTTAATACATTCTGGAATCAGCTCGAGTGCTTGGGCCCCTGTCACTCACATGGAGGCCCAGATTGAATTCTAGGCTCCTGGCTTTGGCCTGATCCATCTCTGGCTCTTGTGCGCATTTGGGGAGTGAACCAACTGATAGGAGTTTTCCCTTTGTCTCTCCATTGTGCCATGTTTCAAGTAAATGAAAATAAATAGACATTTAAGAATCATCTTGCTGTTTTCTTATTACCTTTTTTTCCTTGTGAGAATGAGAATTCCATGAAAGGAAAGTATCTCCTGGGCACTGTTTCATACCATGCTCTTAGCTGTTAATTGGAACTATGCCTGGCACATAGAAGGTACTAACAAATACTGCTAACTGCATGAATGAGCTAGTGCTGGTGGGGACTCTATTGTACAGAGGTAAGTAGTAAAGAAACACATGTGTAAGAAGGCAGTATGAACGCCAAACGCTGGAAGAATGCTGTAGGAACCAGCCAAGCTGGGGGTTGGAGTGAGGAAAGTGGGCTTAAGCAGATGAAGGGAAGAGATCAGCATGTTGGGTCCTGTAAGTCTTGGCAAGGAATTGAGGTTTTGTTGTGAATTCAGTGAGAATCTGAACTATATTTTCCGTTTGCCACCATTGTGGAAGCTTGTTTTGTGTGTCTTTACGTAATGGCATTTTTGTTGAGGTGTATCACTAGCTACATGAGTGGCGAAATGGCTCAAAATCTCATGACCGCCAGGAGACAGGAAAGGAATCTAAATCCAAGGTCATCCAGTCCAAAGGAAGTTCATTTCCTTGACTCCAAACTCTTTCCAAGAGGCTGGGAAATACAAACAATTATCATACCGTTTATATCTTCTAATTGCCATATGAGTTGTAAACCATTTTAAAGTTATATTGCAAACTGTTAGTTGGTCTAGCCTGACAAACTTCTTGCTTTTGAAGGCCGTAGAACTGCAGAATCCATGCAAAGCTACTTTTCCTTGATAATACTTACACACTGTAATTTTTCAGTATGTCATCCCTCCCTCCAATCAGCCATGCCCAATCTATAGCAACTGCAGAGTCTAGGAAGGAGACTCTCAAAGACTGGGGCTCACAATGCCTAAGCCGCTATAAAAGCCCCAGAAACCACAAGTTTCACACTTTTCCAATCTAAAGAAATAGGGCACATGGTTTCATTTCTCAGACTATGTGCAATCTTTCTTTCTCTGTTCAAAATAACTTTTCTGACTCAACTTCAGGCAGTGCCCTCAAGCGTTCCATCTTCTCTGGAAAAATAATTGACAAAGCTCCTTCCTTTTCCTGTAGTAATTAGGAGGTTTCTGCTCTCTCTGCCCCAAAACGAAAACACTTTTCACCAATTTTGCCTCTGCCGCTTCGGAGCTCGGGATGTAATTCTGAGACAGTAGGAAGTGTGTGTAGGTGTGGCGCCGTCCTGCGGGCCCAGAGTAAATCTCTTCCTCTGACATGCTGTGCTTCCCCTCTCCCCAGAGAGTGTGGATCTGTTCAGCAACACCTGCTAACAACTGAAAACTGGGAACCGCCTCCCGAGGGGATCATCCCACACCATTTTTGATTTAATGTGGCAGCCAAAAAGAAGAGTTGCCATGGGGTCAGAAGCACTGCTATTCCCGTAGTGCCAGGCACCACCCCGTGAACATTCTGTGTGTCCCCGAGGACAGAGCGATAAGGAGCTTGACAAGAGTCTCTGGTAGGGAAGTCTTTTGATGGAAGACTGGGAGATGTCCTTGCCCCCTTTGCAACGCAAACTGGAAGAGAAAGTTACCTAATTTAGAGTAACCCTGAGAGAAAGAAAGAGAGTGAACTATCCAGCCACTCTACAAGGGAAAAGAAAAAAAAGGCTAGAAGAAAGAATTTTGAATGTTTTCACCATAACAAAATGACAGATGTTTGCAGAAATAGATGTGTTTACTCTGATTTGAGTAAAACAGAATGTCCACACCTATTAAAATATCACATAAATATGCGCAAGTTTGTGTCAATTGAATATAAAATATTTTTTACAATTTTCTTTACAAATAACAAAATATTTCACCAAGGCTCTATTTCTGTGCATCGGCTGCAGAGGTACTTTTGCTGGATGGGTTTTCTCTTAGTGCTCATTTTGAGAAGTGGGTCCTAAGTTTGTGTCTTGGCCCCCTGTCCCAAATGTAATTTTCCAGGTGGCTATCAATAAAATCAGATGATTTGTCAAATATAAAGCAGAGCAGGTGCAGGGTCCCCAGGATCCCAGACACAGCCTGCTGCTAATGGAATCACCTGCTTAACGAATGAGGGGCTTTACTCAGACCCTGAGGTTAAAAGTCAACAGGAAGGACTTCAACAACAACTTTATTTGGCAGATGCGCGCTGTAGTCTTCCAGCCTCTGAACGCCTGTCTCGGATGGTTTCCCTTCTATTTAAGGAGTCCAGTGGACAAACACATATTAAAAAAAAGAAAAGAGACTTAATAACTTACCCCGGGATAACTTGCTTTTCAGGTGATTAATCCTAAAGGGTTTTAAGCGTCTGCTTTAAAATACCCCCCATAGATGTACAAATAATGGCCTGGTAGTATCAGCTCATCACAGTGGTTAAGTAGGTTTCTTTTTTTCTCTTTCTTTTTTTTTTTTTTTTTTTAACAGGCAGAGTGGATAGTGAGAGAGAGACAGAGAGAAAGGTCTTCCTTTGCCGTTGGTTCACACTCCCCCCCCCCCCCCAATGGCCGCTACGGCCGGCACGCTGTGCCAATCCGAAGCCAGGAGCCAGGTGCCTCTCCTGGTCTCCCATGTGGGTACAGGGTCCAAGCACTTGGGCCATCCTCCACTGCACTCCCAGGCCACAGCAGAGAGCTGGACTGGAAGAGGAGCAACCGGGACAGAATCGGGCACCTCGACCGGGACTACAACCCAGTGTGCCGGCACCGTAGGTGGAGGATTAGCCTATTGAGCTGCAGCGCTGGCCGTTTTTTTATTTTGTTTTGTTTTCAATTAGGGTCAATTTGTGTACCAGGAAATTACCAAGGCAGGAGCACTTAAAACAAGTTGGGAGGAGGAACTGATACACAGCCAATGTCCTGACACAGTTTATGAATTTAAGAGCCAGGTTCGTAAACTGCATTTGACAAACTCAGGGCCTAGTTCCAGTTTTAAATAGAATGTGCCTGGTACCTTTTCATGCAGCTACTCCAAGACTCACAAAAATTTCTAAACAGACACATGAAACAGAATCTTATGATCTCTCCAAAATTTAAAATTAATGTCAACTTATTGCAGTCTCTTGGGAGAATTATTACTACCAGGATGATCAATGAGACTACAAACTATAAAATAAAAGAAAATAAATGAATACAAATTACAGCATTTTTTATTTTTTGAGTTTAATTATTTAGTTTTATTTATTTGAAAGGCAGAACACAATGAAAGAGACAGAGAGATACAGAGACAGAGAGGGGGAAAGAGAGAGAGAGAGAGTTTCTATCCACTGGTCCACTCACTATATGCCCATAACAGCCAGGGCTGGGTCAGGTTGAAGGCAGGAGATAGAAATTCCATCCAGCCTTCTCACGTGGACGTCAGGGGCCAAATTGCTTGTCCTACCACCTGCTGCCTCTCGGGTGTGCATTAGCACAAAGCTGAATCAGAAGTGGAGATCAGGGGCCAGTACTGTGGTACAGTGGGGTAAGCCACCACCTGTGGCACTAGCATCCTGTATGGCCACTGGTTCATGCCTGGCTGCTCAACTTCTGATACAACTCCCTGCTAATGTGCCTGGGAAAGTAGTGGAAGATATCTCTCTCTCTCTCTCTCTCTCTCTCTCTTTCTCTCTCTCTGTCTTGCTCTTCTCTTCCTCGTAACTCTACCTTTCAAATAAATTAAATAAATCTTTTGTTTTAAGGATGCATTTATTTACTTGAAAGGCAGAAATTCAGAGAGAAAAGGAGAGATAGAAAGAGAGAGAGAGAGAGAGAGATCTCCCCTCTGCTGGTTCACTTCTCAAATGGCTGCAACAGTTCAGAGTGGACCAGGACGAAAGCAGGAGCCAGGAACCAGGAGCTTCTTTTGGGTCTCCCATGTGGGTGCAGGGGCCCAAGCACTTGTGCCATCTTCCACAGCCTTCTCATGTGCATTAGCCAGGATCTGGATCAGAAGTGGTGTAGCCAAGACTCGAACTGGGATACCAGCATTGGAGACAGAGGTTTACACTTCTATACCACAGTGCCAGCCCTGAAAAAATAAATCTTAGGGAAACAAGTAAAGATGGTACTAAATCCTAGGCACTCGGGTAGGAGATGTAGGCATTCCAAGCAACAATTTAAACCACTGGGCCACAATGCTTGCTCCAACAAGGTATTTTAAAAAATATGTGTGGAGGGGCCGGCACTGTGGCATAGTGGGTTAATGCCCTGGCCTGAAGCATCAGCATCCCATATGGGTGCTGGTTCGAGACCTGGCTGCTCCACTTCTGATCCAGCTCTCTGCTATGGCCTTGGAAAGCAGTAGAAGATGGCCCAAGTCCTTGGGACCCTGCACCCACATGGGAGACCTGGAGGAGGCTCCTGGCTCCTGGCTTCAGATAGGCACAGCTCCAGCCATTATGGTCAATTGGGGAGTGAACCAATGAATGGAAGACATCTCTCTCTCTCTCTCTCTGTGTGTGTGTGTGTGTAACTCTGACTTTCAAATAAATAAATACATCTTTTAAAAAATATGATGGTAATTTCCAAATTTTGAAGCAGCATAATGAAGGAGAAAATGCCAAAATAAATGGAAGAAATAAATAAATCCTTCTGAAAATGGAACAGAAAAAAACGTTAAAAATTTAGCAAGCATAGAAAAAACATGAAGGGGCCAGCGTGGTGGCTCACTTGGTTAATCCTCTGCCTGCGGCACCAGCATCCAATATGGGCGCCAGGTTCTAGTCCCGGTTGCTCCTCTTCCAGTCCAGCTCTCTGCTGTGGCCCGGGAGGGCAGTGGAGGATGGTCAAAGTGCTTGGGCTCCTGCACCTGCATGGGAGACCAGGAAAAAGCACCTGGCTCCTGGCTTCAGATCGGCGCAGCACCGGCCATAGCGACCATTTAGGGAGTGAACCGATGGAAAAGGAAGACCTTTCTCTCTGTCTCTCTCTCTACTGTCAATAACTATACTTGTCAAATAAAAAAATAAAAAATTTAAATTAAATTAAATTAAAAAAAAACATGAAGATACTGGATCTATATTATATCAACAAAAAAAACCCAATAAGTTGATATTAAAAATTGATACTAATATGTGAAAGAATTTCTGCAGGTTAACTGGACAATTGTTGAAATTAAAAAACTGTATAAGAAATGGGCAGTAAAATTAAGAAATCTAGAAATTAGGGGGTAAGAAAGATGAATGAGTGAGATGTGAGAAAAGATATGATATATAGAGTACCAATATAGATTCCCCAATGTCTACAGTAAAATTCTCAAAAAGACAAAAAATAATAAATTATTGGAGAAATATGGACACAAAAGGATATATGGCATTAAATTTAAAGGGCCTACTGAATAGCAGAACAATGAATAAAAAAACTACACTAACCATATCATTGTAAAATTTTAAAATCCCAAAGATAAAGGAAAGATTCTAAAAGCTACTACAGTAAGAAGAGTGCTCAACTAAAAATAGGTAAAATCAACCTGACATTTTTTCCATCTGCCCTTGATACTAGAAGGCAGTAGAATATTGCCACCAATACTCTAAGGAAAAATTATCTTCAACTGAAGTATGATACCTAGCTAAATTATCTATAAAATGAGGAAATAAAATGTTTTCAAGCAAGTAGGGAATGAAAAATCCTTTCCCATGTAGTATTTTTGAAACTATGTTAAAGTATACAGCAGCAAGATGAGATCGATAGGGAAGCGAATATCAAAATGGTTTCTTTGAAGAAGGGAACACTCTAGGGATTGTTTTATGAAAGTACTTAAATTTCTTGTGTTAACATCAAGGGGCAATAGATTAAAATGACTTGCTTTTTCTCTTGCTCTGAGTGTGTTTTCGTTAAGAAATAAAAAGGTCTTACCAACCGCTGGAACAGTGGTTGACAAGCCTTAACATTCACAATAAGTGAATAATAGATCTGAGATGAAATCCAGGAATATGTCTGCCTGTGTCAGCCAGTCTTTCTGCGGACTGCGTGTTGAGCAGCGCTAGACGGTGAGCATCTCAAGGACATACCCGAGGTTTTCCTCTTGACCCTGATCACCGAAGACACATATTTAAATTAAAGAGTTGAATTCATATGAAGGCTGGGTCTCCAGCCATGTACCGCATGGGAGTTGTCCTTTGGGCAGCATTTTTTTTCCCACATAAGCATCGGGATTACCAGTTGTCTTTACCCAGTCCAAGGTAGAGAGCCTCAGAAAACAACTGAAGACAATGGCAGAGCTCCCTGGGGCCCCAAATCCATACAAATCAGGTGAAGGTGGCAAAAAGCTGGAAATCAGACTTCCCTTGCACTGATAGACTCCTGCCCTTCATCCCTTTTCTGTCAGCAAGAGGTGCCCACGAGGACCCATCTTATGCCAAAGGAAAGCCAACCAGAAATTTGCTTGAAATTATGTACAATGTACATCATTTTGCCTTTGAGATCCAAATACAAAACAATGAAATAATCCATTCATCTGATTTGTTGCCAGATGACTCAGGATGTGCTCCCATAGGAGAAGAGCCTGAGAGGAAGAGGAGGAACAGGATCCTGGGAAGCTTCAATCAGGGAGTTATGAAGTAACAGCAAGGGAAGGCAGCCAATCAGAGTGCCTTAAAACCCAGTTCTGCTGGAAGAAACTAGCTCTCAGGTCTCCACAGAACTCAAGGAGAGAGCTTAGGAAATGCCTTGGAGTTGTCACAACTGAGACCCAGAAGCTGAGCGACTCTCATTCTGCCCTTGAAGTATTTCTAGGAGGATGACTTCCTGCGAGTGCCAATTCTGTGCATTGCCTTAACATGTCAGGGAAGGCTGCAGGTGCAGGACCCCTGGCACTTGCAGTATGAAGCTCTCATCCTGACGGGAGAGGTAAGCAGTGAAAAGATATGGGTGGGGCGCTGACTGAATCCACTATCATATCTGTTCTGAAAAGGTCATGGGATGTCAAGGGCAACAGCATGGAATCATTACCTGATGGAGGTAGATTTAAGGGAAACAAAAACTCATCTGAAGAGCTCAGAAACATGTGTGTCTGAAGAAGATTTATTATGACAACCAGGAAGATGTTCAGGAGAATGTCTTTCACTAAGGAAGACACAGAAGTTCTCATCTCTGTGTCACCAGTGCAACAAACCATTGGAGAGTATAGACAGTGTGAGAAAAACCAAAGGGCAACAAGGACTTTGAGGAGAAAGAAAGAAGTGACTTACAGAATCAAATTCCACACTGAAATGAGAAAATAGGACCACTGATGAGGTAGAAATAGAATCTGTCATCTAAAAGGAAACTTTGATTTCTTAGTGAATGACAAGAGAAAGGCCAAGCAATAAAATGCAGTGAAAAGGAGAGAAAATAGGCATCCTGGAAGAAGAGCCATGAGGTTTCCCTTCCAGCATTGTCAAGACCCTGGTTAGCAGAGAAAGCTCCCCTCGCCCGCAGCGGGATTATAGACAAGACAAAGCCACAGTGAGAGTCCCAGGGGAACAGGAATGACAACAGCCTAGAGTCACCAGACATCTGCCGGGTGCCAACACTTAGTGGTGTGTGCTTACTCATCTGATCTTACAGCATGGAGCATGTGGACAGGCAAAAGAAGCCAGCCTGGAGTAAGAGATGGGAACGGCAGTACATACCACAGAGCAGAACGCAGAGAGAATGCTCAAAGAAATGGCCTTTCCCATGTCCCTTTTCTCCAGCCACCTGCTGGCCCTCTCCCTCTCTCTTTTCTAGTCGGTTTCCTCAGTGTTTCTGAAACTACCCCAGGACCGTTTCACTACATTTCTGCTTTTGCATAAGGTGGCTAGAACTGAATGAATGTCTATCATTAGCATCCACAAAGTCCTAAGGAAATAGAATGTCAGCTGAAGAAAACCATTAATTACCGCTGTTGCTAAGGAGAAAATACATTTGGAAAACCACAAATTATCAGATTTCAAAGCAGTGTTTTTGGAACTAAAAGTGAGCAGATTTGTGGCAGACACACCCTAAGGTGACCTCCAATGAGGACACCTTTTTATAGTCCCCTCCCATGGGGATGAGCTGTGAGATATAGCAGGTGAAGCTGCTTCTTGGGAAGCCTGCATCCCCTATCAAAGTGCTAGTTCAGGTCCTGGCTACTCTGTTGCTGATCCAGCTCCCTGCTGATGTGCCTGAGAGTCAGCAGTTGATGGTTCAAATACTTGAATTCCTTCCACCCACACTGGAAATCCAGATGGAGTTCCTGGCTCCTGGCTTTGGCCTGGCCCAACCCCAGCTGTTTGTTGTGGCCATTTGTAGAGTGAACCAGCAGATTGAAATCCCCAATCTCTCTCTCTTTCCTTTGAAATAAAGAAATAAATCTTAAAACAAACCAACTCCTCCCTTGAGTGCTGGAAGAAGCTATGAATTATTCTAACCAAAGGAACATGGCAAAGGTGAGAGAATGTTGCTCCTAAGACTATACCATACTTTATTAAACTGTCTTTGCAGATGGAGACAGATTTGGCTTATTGGTTAAGAGAAGCTGGTCCAGGGAACGAGTCCTCTCCTAGAAGCCAAGGGCAGCCTCCAACCAACAGGCAGCAAAACCACAGAGCACTCAGTCATAAGGACTGCAAAAAAATGACTTTTGCCAACACTCACTCGAATGAACTTGAAAGCAGATTCTTTGCAGGGCATAGAATCCAGATGAGAACACAACGTGGTGCACCTTTAGTCTACACCCTAAAAGAAGGCCTGGTTCAGCTGTGCCCGAACTCTAGAGCTCCAGAAAATGCAGACTAACAGTTGTGTATTGCTTCCATCTGGGCAATTTGCGATCAGTCATGCAACAATAGACAAGTAAAGTACATTTGAAAGGCTTATCAATTCCCAGCAAAAAAATGAAAGGAATACGCATATTTCCTCTAGATAAGTTTTTGTATTTTGTTCTGGTGAAGTTTTCTATTACATTTACAAAAATAGTGTCTGATCTGGACAAAATGAGAAATAATGAAAATGCATTTGGAGTAACAAAAGGAACATTTAATTATTACTTAAAAATTAACTTTAGATTTCATATCTGGAGCACTGATCATCCGAGGGCAGTGTGTCAATCTCTACCAAGCATGAGAAGAATTTTTGAGGAAGCTTTAGCTACCACATTTCCATTCATGGTTGAAAGCAAAGAAAAATACAGAATCAGGTATATGAGAACTCAAAAATGTTATATTGATATTTATATATGTGTATGTGGATGTTTTGGGGGCATTTAGGCTTTCAATTGGTTGACATATATATATATGATATGTATCTTTGATGAAATAAATTATATGTATTAGTATATAATAGTTTCTGGGTTCTTAGGTTTTTGTATCTATGTCCATCTTTCTATATAATAATATTTATCATTCTACATAAATACATATCTTCCTATGTGTATATATGTCTCTGCAGTTATGTAGTATGTATCAGCCCATCACAATATGAATAAAACTATCATCTCCCTGGTGATTATGTCTTAGAATAGAAAGGATTTTTTTTTAACTTGTAAAAATGCCCATTGGTCCAAAATACTTCCTACTCACCTCAAAGTCCTAAGGAGGAATATCAACTTCTAGGAATCATTTGACTTAATTAGTTGCAATGATGAACTTGCAAGCATATTTAGGCATTGATGATATTTCATAATACCCTCTGGGAAAAAGTCCAAGTGAAAAAATTTAATATTGATTTATTATCTTTCATCATAAGAATAAAAAATAAATTATACTTTAAAAATTTCTCACTTGGAGCATCAGATGCAAAAATACAGAGCAGAGACCCAGTTTGAAACAGCTGGTTAAGCCACAGTTTGCAATATCAGCATCCCATATGAGAGTGCCAGTTTGTGTCCTAGCTCTTCTACCCCCAACCCAGTAGAATAGCTCTGTTAATGTTCTTGGGAGGGCAGCAGAAGATGGCCCAAGTGCTTGGGCACCTGCCATCCATGTGGGAGACCTGGAAGGAGCTCCTGGCTCCTGGCTTATGCCTGGTCTATACGTGTCTGACTATTGTAGCCATTTAGGGAAGGAGTAAAATAGTGAGTGGAAGATCTTCCTTCTCTCCTACTCTTACTCTTGCTTTCTCTCTCCCCCATCCCTGTCTCTCTGTCTCTGTCACTCTGTCTTTCAAATAGATATACAAACAAATCTTCAAAAAGTAAAAGAAATAACTAATGCCAGAAACCGAAGGGTAGAGGGCAAGTTAGGAAGAGGGGAAAGATGAAAGGAAATGCAACAAAATTTGGGGAAAATGTTTGGGGTAGCAAACAAATAAGGTGCCCACAAAACGTATCTGAGTAGCTGGATCTGATACCAGGCTCTACTGAATGACTCCTGATTCCTACTGAGGACCTGGGGAGAAAGTGATGATGGTTCAAATAACTGGGTTACTGCTACAGAAACAGGGGACCAGGGTTGACCTAGCTACAGGCTTTATCTCAGACCATCCCCCACTAATGCAACATCTAGGAGAGCTAGCTCTCACTTGCCCGCTCTCTCGTTCTCTCTCTCTCTCATAAATAAACAAATAGAATTTTTATAAAGAGAATACAGCAAAATTTGGATGAGTTTGTTTTGGTCACAGAACAATTAGAAAATTGCTTTTTGGCTGTCTTCAAGTATCTATTAACTAACAGGATAAAATTAGCCTGTTACTGAGAAGAATAAATAGGAAATCAGAAACATGATTCTCCCTTTAAGAACAGAATCTACATTAATTGAAGGAAGACCTCTCAGGAACATTCTGTTATCCAAAGGCAATATGATATATAGCTCTGGCCAATATTTTGAATACCTTATGAATAGGTCTTGTTTCGACCAGCTAAACACTGCTATAGCCCCTGTGTCATAGGATACCCACCAACCTTGTCTACCTACCTTCAAGGCTCAGGGGAAAAAGCACAATTATTAATGTGTGCAGAATTACTTTTTAAAAATATACTTTAAAATGATTTTATCTAACTCCCTGTCAGTGTGGATGTGTTGCATAAATTTTTAAAAAAATGTTTATTTATTTATTTGAAAGGCAGAGTTACAGAGACAGAGGTAGAGAGAGAGAGAGAAAGAGAGAGAGAGAGAGAGAGAGAGAGAGAGAGAGGTCTTCCATCTGCTGGTTCACTACCCCAAATGGCCCCAATGGCCAGAGCTAGCTCAATCCAAAAACCAGGAGCCTGGAGCTTCCTCTGGGACTCCCACGTGGATGCAGGGACCCAAGGATTTGAGCCATCTTGTGCTGCTTTCCCAGGCCATAGCAGAAACGGAATGGGAAGTGGAGCAGCTGGGCATCAACCGATTCCCATATGGGATGCTGGCACTGTAGGAGGCGGCCTTACCCACTAAGGTACAGCGCCAGCTCTCATAAAATATTTTTGATGATGGCTTAAAAATCATATTCTCAAAATATGGCTATTCAATACTCAAGAGATAATGAGATGTCCTTGTCTGTCTCCTTTTTCCTCCTTTCCTACCTTGTATAATTTCCTTAGTTTTAGCTATGAAATCTCTGGCTAACTTTTTGTATTTGAGAGAGCAGATTATACTCGCTTCTTTGTGGCATTTCTTAAAAAAATCTAAATCTAATTCTGAACTTTATTTACAGTATTCTTTTTCTATGGAAACATAGTTTTTATTTATATAAAATAATCTAAGGCAAAGTAAGCCAACTACAAATAAACAGGACTAGGAGCCAGCGCAGTGGCATAGCAGGTAGGGCCACCGTCTGCAGGGCTGGTATCCCATGTGGGCACCAGTTCAAGTCCTAGCTGCTCCACTTCTGATCCAGCTCTCTGCTATGACCTGGGTAAGCAATAGAAGATGGCCCAAGTCCTTGGGCCCCTGCACTCTTATAAGAGACCTGGAAGAGGCTCCTGGCTCCTGGTTTTGGATTAGCGCATCTCTAGCCATTTGCAGCCATGTGGGGAGTGAACCAGCAAACGGAAGACCTCTCTCTCTCTCTCTCTCTCTGCCTCTGCCTCTGCCTCTGCCTCTCTGTAACTCTGTCTTTCAAATAAATATATAAATCTTTAAAAAAATTAAATAGGACTGTTTATACAATTAAGCCAGTAACACACTTCCAGGAATTCATGCTAGGAAAATCATCAGGACTATATTCAAATCTTATATGCAATGGTATTAAGCATAAAATCATTTAAAACAAATGTGAAAGAATTGTAAAAAGAAAATTAAGGTTATGGCTAAATACATTATGGCAAATTGTTAGGCAGATAAATACCATAGTAATTTACTAAAAATCCATATATCCAGAGACTCATTTTCTTTTTAATTACTATAGTGAATAAAAGCAAATAAAACAATGATTTAATTACATTTTTTCTTTTGTGACAGTTGTATTTATATATTGTTGAAAGGATATAAAATATAGAACTACAAAAATAAGAAATGAATCACATATAATCTACCACCTAGTGGTATCCACAATTGGTTTCCCAGTTCCATATTGCTCTCTTTTAAACAATAAACATGGTTATTTAGCACTTCATATTTTAGCATTTATAAATTCTAGAATCAGAATGCCTTACTTCAAAACTCAGCTAGACGACATAAGTTGTATGTCATTTGGACAAATAACCAAACTTTTCCCTATATATGTTTTCTAAAATGCAAGATAGAGGTAACAATAGCACTTTCCCTAGCAGCCACATGCAAGGAATTATAATAAAGAATAATTAAGATGATAAACTTTTTTTTTACAGGCAGAGTTAGACAGTGAGAGAGAGAGCCAAAGAGGAAGGTCTTCCTTCAGTTGGTTCACCCCCCAAATGGCCACTACAGCCGGTGCTCTGCGCCGATCCGAAGCCAGGAGCCAGGCGCTTCTCCTGGTCTCCCATGCGGGTGCAGGGCCCAAGCACTTGGACCATCCTCCACTGCCTTTCCTGGGCCACAGCAGAGAGCTGGACTGGAAGAGGAGCAACTGGGACAGAATTCAGCGTCCCGACTGGGACTAGAACCCGGAGTGCCAGCACCGCAGGCGGAGGATTAGCCTAGTGAGCCGCGGCACCGGCCAAGATGATAAATTTTTAGTGCTCAGCAAACAGACATAACTGAAAGGGATAATGGACAAATGAACACTAATCATTGGTGAGTTCCACACTTCTGGGTCAGTATCTGAAAGTACAACTACCAAAGCATTAAAAGATAAAAAAGACATGAGCCATGGTATGAAATAATGAACAAACCGACTGGCATCTATGGAACATACCACTCAACAACAGAATATCCACTCTTTTCAACTGCAGATAGACATTTCCCAAGAAAGATTCTGATTATGAAAACTGAGACAAATCTCAATGAGTATAAATGAACTTAAGCTATGCAAATGTGTTATCTACATGTAACTAACTAATGAAAAACAGGATAAAAAAAAGTATCCAAATGGTTAGAAAAATAAACAACACACCTCTAATAGCATAAAAGTCAAAGAAAAATCTCACTGGAAATCATAAAATATTTTGAGATGGGGGCGGTGCTGTGGCATAGTAGGTAAAGCCCACTATAGTCCCTGTAGTGCCAACATCCCATACTGGCGTCCATGCTAGATCAGGCTGCTCCATTTCCCAGCCCGCTCTCTGCTATTGCCTGGGAAAGCAGTAGAAGTTGGCCCAAGTGCTTGGACACCTGCTCCTGCATGGAGACCAGGAAGAAGCTCCTGGCTCCTGGCTTCGGATCAGCCCAGCTCCAACCATTGTGGCCCTTTGGGGAGTGAAACAACAGATGGAAGACCTCTTTTTCTGCCTCTGCCTCTCTGTAACTTTGGCTTCCAAATAAATAAAGAAATCTATAAAACAAATGTTTCAAAATGAATGAAAATGAAGGCATACCAACTTATTTGTTTATACATCTAAAGTGGCCCTAAAAAGGAATTTTATAGCATAAAATGTTAGCTTTAGAAAGGAATAAAAACTTTTATTCGGTGTTATACTGTTCTACCTGAGGAAGCTAGGAAAAGAAACAGGAATTAATTAAATTACATTTAAATGTGATTAAGATAAAGTAAAGAAATAGAAAAAAAAGAAATAGAAAAGAAAAATTAATAAAATCTAAGCAATTTGGGAAAGTTTAATATAATTAATAAATCTCCAGCTACATTAATAAACTTTTTTTTTTTTTTAGACAGTGAGAGAGAGAGAGAGAGAGAGAAAGGTCTTCCTTCTGTTGGTTCACTCCCCTAATGGCCGCTACAGCCAGAGCTGTGCTGATCCGAAGCCAGGAGCCGGGTACTTCCTCCCTGTCTCCCATGCGGGTGCAGGGGCCCAAGCACTTGGGCCATCCTCCGCTGCCCTCCAGGGCCACAGCAGACAGCTGAACTGGAAGAGGAGCAACCCAGTCTAGTACCCAGTGCCTCAACCGGGACTAGAACCCAGGGTGCAGGCACCGCAGGAGGAGAATTAGCCTAGTGAGCCATGGTGCCGGCAAATAAACAAAACATTTTAAAAGAAAGCTAGGAGACATAATTACTAAGATTAGGAATAAAAGAGAGAACATTCCTGCTCTTGTTCCAGACACTGATAGGAAAATAATAGAATTCACAAAAAATAAAGGAATGCTATAAATACAACACAGATTTGATGGACAAGTTCCTTGAAATAAACAAATGACCCAAGTTCATTTAAGAAGAAATAGATAGCATAAATATCTCTATAACATTTAGAAAAATTAAACTTATAATCAAAACACTGCCAAATAAACACAGGCTTGAGTAGCCAATCTCTCAGCATCACTGGTGAAATCAATCAAATATTTAAGAAAGAAATATCAAGTTGACACAAACCTTCTTTGCAAATGGAAGAAATGAAGCAATTCACAATACATATTGTATTCTATTATAATATTATATATATTTTAAAAATTCATTTACTTATTTGAAAAAGTTTCAGAGAGAGAGAGGGTGAGGGGGGAAGAGAGAGAGAGAGAGAAGGAGAGAGAGGAGGAGAGAGAGATTTTCCATCCACTGGTTCATTCCACAGATGGTCTCAAAGACCAGGGCTGAGCCAGGCCAAAGCGAGGTTCCAGGAGCTTCATACAGGTCTCCCACACGGGTGCAGGGGCCCAAACAATTGAGTTATCCTCCATTGCTTTTCCCTGGCCATTAACAGGAAGATCAGTCAGAAGTATAGCAGCTGGAACAAAAACTGATGGGCCGGCGCCGTGGCTCAACAGGCTAATCCTCCGCCTTGCGGCACCGGCACACTGGGTTCTAGTCCCGGTCGGGGCACCGATCCTGTCCTGGTTGCCCCTCTTCCAGGCCAGTTCTCTGCTGTGGCCAGGGAGTGCAGTGGAGGATGGCCCAAGTGCTTGGGTCCTGCACCCCATGGGAGACCAGGATAAGCACCTGGCTCCTGCCATCGGAACAGCGCAGTGCGCCGGCCACAGCGCACTACCGCGGCGGCCATTGGAGGGTGAACCAATGGCAAAAGGAAGACCTTTCTCTCTGTCTCTCTCTCACTGTCCACTCTGCCTGTCAAAAAACAAAAACAAAAAAAAAAAAAACCTGGCACCCATAGGAGGTGCTAGCATTGCAGATGGTGGCTTTATCTATTATAACACAACACTAGCCTCCTAAGCTTTAAACTTAGTAAAATTAATATTTGCGTTTAGCAAAGTTGCAGCATAGAGAATCAGTATTTAAAAATCAATTGTTTTTCTCTAACTAGAAGTGATCATTAGGAAATCAAGTTTTTTAAAAAAACAGTATTTATGATAACATTAAAAACATGAAATGGTTAGGAATAAATTTAACAAAATGTGTACAAATCTTTGCTGGAATAAATTTAAGAGATTGTGAAGAAATGAGAAATACAATGTTCATGGATTGGAAAGTTCTCCCCACCTTGATCCACAGATGTTCCACAATTCCTCTCAAAATTACAGCATGATTTTATAGAATTTGTAAACATTTTAAAATGTATGTGAGGATAAGAAGGGTTTATAAATAGCCAGAAATATTTGGAAGAACAAATTTGAAGGATTTACCTAATTTCAAGATTCAGTGTCAATTGTTCTTCTTCATATTTATTTATTTGGAGGGGGGAGCTTTCTGTAGTTTCACTTATCTGTGCTAAATCATGTTCCAATAACGATTATGTAGGAAATTCTGTAAATACACAAATCATCAGTTTTAAATTGTGTGCCATCCTGAGTAGCGTAATGAAATGCAGCCATTTCTTACTCTGTCCTGCTGGTAGCTGAATCATCCCTTTGTCCAACATATCCACACTATATGTGCTACTTGTCTGTTATTCACTTAATAACTGATTCAGTTATCACATCATGTGTCATGGTATCACAGTCCTTAAATTCAAGTAACCATTATTTTACTTGATGTTGGCAGCAATATACAATTGTAGTGATGCCGTCTCTCTCTATATCAACTCTGCCTTTCAAATGAATAAATAAATAAATCTTTAGAAAATGAAAAGATACTATAAAATATTTTGAAACAGAGACACATTGACATAATATTTATCATAGTCTATTTTCATAGTCATTCTATTTTATTATTAGCTATTGTTATCGCTTAATGTGGCTAATTTATTAACAAAGCTTTATCATAAGTATATATGTATAGGGAGAACCATAATATATGTAGAGTTTGGTACTACTGCACTTGCAGGCATCTCCTGGGGGTCTTACACTGTATTTCCTGTGGCTAAGGGGAGACCACTGCACATTTACTGTGTAATTGATGAAGGATTTAAATATAGATCAATGGAACAAAATAGAGAACAAATAGACCCACATAGTTAAATACTTATGTTGAAAAATGTAAATGCAATTTAATTGAGAAAATAAAGGCTCTAACAACTACATCGGAACAGTTGGATGTTATATTTAAAAAATTTCAACCTATACAACAAACATGTATAAAAATATCTCCAATTGTATCATAGGACTAAATATAGCAAAAACTCTAATATACAGAATAAAACATAGGGAAGTCCTTAGGAAACTAGGTTCAGATAAAAATTCCTTAAATGGGACCTAAGCTGTAAGTCATAAAAGAAAAATTAACAATTTGAGCTTGATCATAATTTAAATTTCTGCTCTTTAAAAGATATTGTTTAAAAAATGGAAACATTGGCTATACACAGGAAAAATTATTGGAAGGTACATATCATATAAAATATGTATCCAGAATATGTAAAGAACTCTTACAACTTAATACTTTGAGACGATCTTTCCTGCCTCAAAAATAACTGACTAAATACTTGAAGATATGCTTTACAGATGATATACAAATGACATCAAGCATATTAAAAAACATTCAGGGCTGGCATTGTGACAGGGTAGGTTAAGTCAGTGCCTACCATGCCAGTATCCCATGTTGTTGTGTCAGTTAGAATCCTGGCTGCTCAGCTTCTGGTCCAGCTTCCTGCTAATCCTCCTGGGAAGGTGTGGCTGATGGCCACCCATGTGGGAGACCCCATGGAATTCTTGGATCCTGGCATTGGCCTATTCCAGCCCTGGTTGTTGTGGCCATTTCCTGTCTCCCTCCTTCCTTCTTTTTCTGTCTCTCTGCTTTCAAATGAATAAGTAATCTGTTCAAAAAATAAAACGCTCAGCAGCCAGAATTGTGGTACACAGGTTAGGCTGATACTTGCAACGCTGGCATCCCATATGAGAATACCAGTTCAAACCCAGGCTGCTGCTGACCAAGAGCCCTGCTAATGTGCTTGGGAAAGCAGTGGATGATGACTAACATATTTGTTCCCCTGCCACCATGTGGAATACCTGGATAGAGTTCTAGGCTCCTGGCTTTGACCTGGCCCAGCCCTGGCTACTGAAGCCATTTTGAGGAGTGAACTGGCAAATGGACAATATATATTAAACATCATTAGTCATAAAATTAAGTAAAACCACATGCTGATATCAGTATAACCTACTAGAATATTGTGTTAGAGTTGTTCAAATAAACAAAGCAAACAGCAGTTATATCAAGAGATTTTTTTTGAGCTCATGCAATTGAGAAGTCTTGGTAAGTCCAAAATCTAATCAGACATTTGATTATTTTGCATATTGTGAATAGGACTCCTTTTGTTTTCTGGCTAGACCATCACTGGTATATAAAAATGCCATTGATTTTTGTGTGTTGATTTTGTATCCTGTAACTTTGCTGAATTCATTTATCAAACCTGATGGTCTTTTGGCAGTCTTCAGAGTTTCCTATACATAGCATCATGTCATCTGCAAACAAGGGTAATTTGACTTCCTTTTTTCCTATTTGTATTCCTTTGCTATTTTATCTTGTTGTTTTGGATAAGACTTCCAATACAATATTGAATAAGAGTGGTGAAAGTGAACATCCTTGTCTAGTTCTAGACCTTAGAGGAAATGCTTTGAGTGGCAATTGTCTGATTTGATGTTTATGCTGTATGCACATGTTGAAATGTTGCACTGTGCCCCCCCCATAAATGTGTAAAACTATTACATGTCAAAACATTTTTTAAAAAAGTTAATAAAAATTTTTAAAAGCAGAATCTGATGGAGAAGGCCAATAGACTACAGAATCAAGTATTGTAGTTCAAGTCCAGTGTCATCTGCTAATAAACCAGAAGGCGTTGATAGAAAAGCTTTATCTACACAAATGCTTACTTGTACATAACAGCTATATAAATAATAGCCAAATCCAGAGACAACTCATATTTTTATTAACTGGGAAATGGAGAAACAAATTGTAGGATATGCATATAATAGGATATTACTTAACGGTAAATTGGAGTGAAACATTGAGATATGCGACATGTTAGATGAGTCTGTAAAGCATTGCATTACGTGGAGAACATCATCCACAGAAGACCATCTACTGTGTAAATCATTTATTTATCTGACACCATAGGAAAGACAGGACCATGAGAACATGACACATATCACCAGCTGCCAGCAAATGAGGGAACTGACTAAAAAGGACAGGAGGGAAATTTTTGGGAAAGAAATTGTTGTCCATCTTGATGTTGATTATGGTTACATGACTCTATCCATTTGTCAAAGCTCATCAAATAGTTCACTTTAAGAGTGCAGGGGTGGGCATTTGGCTTAGTGGTTTAAATACTGATTAAGATACCCGCATCCCATTTTAGGATGTGTGGGTTTGATTCCTAGCTTCTACTTCTAATTCCAGCTTCCCACCAGTGCAGAACCTAGAAGGCAACAGTGATAGCTCAAGAGATTGTGTCTCCACCACCCATGTGGGAGACTTGGATTGAGTTCATAGCTCCTGGCTTTGACCCCTTGAGGACATTTGAGTAGTGAACAAGGAGATCAGAGCACTCTCTCTTTCCCAAACAAAAATATTTTTTTAAAAAAGCAAATACTGTTTATATAAATGAAATGTTAATAAACTTAACTTCTTAAAACTAAACAATAAATACACTAATTAATGAAATTATCATTATTTTAACAATGAAACTAAATGCTTTCAAATTAGAAAAATTAAAATATTGAAAAATTATTCAATAAGCATTTGGTATATATCATTATCACTTTCTTGGACATTAAATCATCCTTTGAGAAGAAGACAGCCCATAAATTAAAGCTGAAAGGTTCACCTTTGTCCTTCTGTTACATCCACATATATGTGTACACACACATGCATGTGCAAACACACAATTACAGTAAATTGGGGATGGCAACAACGATTTCCTTAGGATCATAGAAACAAAAATAATGTAACAGGGAATGTATAAGTAGACTGGCTTTTCTCCTCTTTCAGGTTTGCTGTTAGCGTAGCAAGGAATTGGCCCAGAGCACAAATAAGGGAGCCAATTTAGGAATGGTGAATTTGCTAGGTGAGATCCTCAGACGTGTTAGGACCAGTGGCTATGAAGGAGTTGTTTGGGAGCAGAGGCAGAAGTGGAGGAGACAGGCAGTTGCCAGCAGTGGTGAAAATTACAGGTTCAGGATCTCTCAAGAGGCATTCCCTGGGGTCTTCTATAAATAGCTGATAAACTGGTTTCCCTTCGATGACAGGTAGGTGTGAGCAAGGGAGATACATTTGACACTGACTCTAATGAGGACACAAATGTTCCAAATCCTGATGTTTTGATCTTTGATGTAACAGAAGCTGTTTCTACACGAAGCCTTCACACACACTGAAAGCAAGATGATCTGGGTGTGAATGCATGTGTCTATCAAAGCTGCATGTTTATTTTATCTGCATTTGAGAAAGGAAATCATTTCCATAATACTAGACTGACTTGATGGAGGGTCTTGTCCTGAATCTGCTCTTGCCTGGCTCTGTGACTGCTTTTACTGTTTGTCTTTCCTCTACCAATAAAATGGGAAGGTTTAACCAAAGAGGAGACTGCAAACTGACTGGATTAGGTACCCACGCATGTTTTGCTTGGCATTTTGTTTTTGGACTATGCTTTGCCTTAAAAAATTGAGTAAGTTGCCAGCATTGAAAATCAGGTGACTTTAAATGGCACATAAGTATACAGGTTCTTCAGATGACAGCTTGACAATACTCCATCTTCATTTCAAAATGATACCAAATGGCCAGATCTCAGCTGCCATAGTCAGACAAGGGGACTGTTGCTATTAGGCATAGTCCCACTCATATGTCCCCAGCTGACTCTCTGGGTGGAGGAGTTCACACTTGAACTAGTTGCTACTAGGTGCCTTCCAACCTTGACACTGTAGCTACAATTTAAGGACTACAGATTGTGAAATGACTGAGAACTGCTACAAAAAGTCTAAAATTAATCAACCACTTTTTCTGCTATAAAACACCTATTGCTACCACAGAATTCCAAATACCTTTTCTCTGGTCCTGGAGGAGGTTCATAGAAGGCAATTTATCAAGAAAAAGAAGAAAGTACAGGAAACAACAAAGGAATTTGTCTCTCACTCAGTAACCAAAAGCAGAACACTTCCCATACTAAAATTTCCTACCTGATCAACTATTTTGGCAAATGAAGCACAGTGCTTCCTCTGTGCAGTATTGCAGTTACGATATTAATCTGAATGCACCTTATTAGGCACTTTCTAAAGACCAGATTTTACTCTAAACAAGATTGCATAGATGAGTCAGATACAATCCCTGCCTTAACTATACATAAATATGTACCAAAATACATAATTTATATATTTAATTGAAACCTTTAGTAATTATTAATCACAAAAGCATTGATAGAACTCTATATGGTACAGAGAAGGCAAAAGGAAAGGTGAGTCTCAAGTTTTTGCATGTGCTGATCCTTTGCCTGGAATAAAATTTACCCAACTTCCAAGTGGTTTGTAATTTCTGCGCTTTCATGTCTTCCGCTGATAATCCTGTTTAAATAGAAATTACCCTAGTCTCCAGGCATGGCATTCAGTAACCTCTTCTCAGATTTATTTTCTTCATAGCACTATTGGCCACCTTTCATCATATACAGTTTATTTATTTTAATTATCATCCACGTTCCCTATTGAAATGTAAGATCCAAGAGGGTGTGGATTATTTTTTTGGGGGGAAGGATTTATTTACAACCATTTCCATAGCCCCTAGAATAGTGTCAGGCACACTGAGAGTATTGGGTAAATACTGGATGAATGACTTGATGAATGAGTTAATTAGTTCGCCACTGAAGAGCGGAGCAAACTTTCTGAAGTGGTGGCATCTCACCAGATGAGTTTTGAATGGTGAATCAAAGTTTGCTATGTTAAATGATGAACTCAGCAGAGAACATTTAAGAAACAGAAAGTAGCTTGTGCAAAGGCAAAGATTGTGCAAAGTGGTCACATATTCCAGAAGAGTATTTATTTAGAGTTATTAATGATTTATTATTATCAGTAATGGGAGAAATGCAACTTAGAGTTTAGCTCCCAAGAGAAATAAATATTCTCATGCATGTTTTATAGACAATATTTCATTTCCCTCTTATGTGCCCCCTTAGAGTGAGGAAATTGGAGCTCAGACATGTTAGGACTTCCTCAAAGCCACATGACTATTAAGTGCAATGATGACTTTTCAGATCTCTTTGCTGGCTCCAAATTGTATTCTTTTCATAGACAGGAGGCCCAGTGCTATTTCACTCACTGCTGACTCCATCAATAACAAAGCACAGGTCCACCTCCATAAAATGTGCTAACACTCTCATGATTTTGAATCTCAAGGTATATTTTCATAAAGCACAAACATTCGCAAAAGGACTGGACAGCATACTCAATTTTCATTATTTTGATCTAAATTGACTAGTTTGTAAGTCAAATTGATACTTCCCTTTCCAGATTCCATTTGTGGATCTGTTTGTATAAAGACAAACATGCACTCTGAAAATGAACCAGAAGTCTCAGATAGAAGTCCCTTTTGTTGTTTGCAAGAATCCTTTATAATATTTTAAAAGAAAAGAGGAAGGGGAAATTACAGAAAGAGGAAAAGATAACTTCTCATTTCAAAACATATTAATCTTGTCCCTCTAAGGACTGCTATTTGGCATTTGTTTAGCTGGTGGTGATTTGGAAACCAATTGAATATACTGTGTTTATTTCAAAGCGTTATTTTCCTCTGCCACTCTGTGATTTTTCAGGGGGAATATTTGCATTTAGATGCTATCTGTATAAAGTGAGGGATATGACCATAAGCAATTTGAAGACAATGAGGAAAAATAGTTAAAAGAAAATGAAATAAAAGGCAGTTTCCAAAGGAAGAAGTGATGGCATAAAATGTGAAAAAGGGGCTCATTGGCATAGCTTCCCAGAGAATAATCAAAAGAGACACAGGAAAGAGTAAGGACAAGTCAAAGAAAAATCAAAGGCAATGAGGGTGCTATTTTTGTATATTAGAACATAATTAATATTCATTATGCTCTTTAAAGGGGAAGTGGAAAATTGAGAGAGACAGAAAAGCAAAAGGAAGGAGTGAACAAATGGTTCAAGATAATAAGGGGAAACACAGAGCAATGGAGATAATTGTGGAGATTATACAGGCAAGGGCAAAGTATAAGCAGCCTAGCAAAATTTGTGTTTATGATGTTATAAAGTATTTCCAGAAAAAAGTGGTTCACGCAGTCATTCATTCGTCCAGTGTTTGAGAGATACTAACTGCAAACCAGGCTGTGTGCTAGATCCTGGAAACAGGAAGATGAATAGGTGTGGTCTTCATGTTAGGGGAACTAGAATTGCATATTTTGATTTTAATTATGATCACATTTTTTTTTCCAGTGGAACTAAGACATTCAATAGTCATTTCATATTTCCCTTCTCTTTCAGTATAATGCCTTTTGACCTGTGTCTGGTAATGTAAATAACTCATGTGTCATATATTTCAAGGACAGAAGGAGGAAAGGGTGTGAGACCAGAAAAAAAAGCTGAGAGATAAACTTGATGATTTATAAAGATTGTAAAAAAGAAGTGCGATTCAAATCATACCTTAACAGGAGATGTGGTTGCCTGTTTTTTTGGAGACATCCAAACTACAGTGGAGACTGGGCAAGTGTGTACACAGGTGCATGGATGCACATAAGCACATTGGGAAATGCATGTGTTTTAACCCACAAGATGCCCAATTGCATTCCACCACTGAAGATTTGAATCATGTTGAAGGAAATTAACCAAAACATTGGATCAAAGCAGCAGCACTGTTAATAATGGGTAAAGCAAACCCTTAGTGAAGTAAATGAGTTCAAAGTCAAGCCAAGACCATTATTTCCAATAGCCTCCAAATATTCCTTTCATCTTCAGTCTTGCCATTTAATGCATCCTTCTTACTAATACCTGATTTCTGTGCCAAGGCCACAGACATGGCCTGCCTATGACTTTCTCAAGAAACTATACACTCAAGTTCATCTAAAACCTGACCTAACCATCTCTTGCCAATTTTCTCATTTTATCCCATAGCAAATCAATCATTTCCTAATCTAGGGAATGTCCTACAGTTTTCCATCCTCAAGCCTGTGTGTGTCCACTTCTCTGTTCCTCTCTCTCCAGCTCTTCATGTTCAAATTCTACCCACCCAACATCCAGCTGAAATGTTACTTCTTCCATCAAATCTTCCCTGATACCGTCAGATGGAAATATCACATTCATCTCTGAATTCTCAAAGTATGTTTTCTGTTCTTTGTCCATGGACCTTTCTAGACTCTGCTTAGGGTAAAGTAATTTATGCTTCTCTCGCTTTGTATACTATATTCTTTTTAAAGACAGCATCTATTTCTGAGCCAGCAATATATCATCTGAATAGTACAACACCAAATATCCCTACAAATGATATGCAAAGGACATTGTATAAGTGGATAATAAGTAGGATGGAAATAGAAATAAACAGTAGTTACAGAGAGAATCTGAAAATAATTAGGAAATGATCCTTAAACTGTTAGCCCTTTAACTGTACAATCTTCAAATAAACCCAAAATGCTGTAATACGAGGGGTCTTCAAAATGTATGAAAATGCATAGTATGAAAAAACTGTGCATAAATTTAAAAATTCCTTTGCACTGAAATAAACATATTTTATATATAAGAAATAAGTTCCTATTTAATGTGAAAAAAAATTGTGTTTTTGAAACAGGCTCTGTTTTTTTCAAACATGGCTGTAAAAAGTTTGTATTTTTGTTGATTTCATTTATATTTCTTGTTCTACAAAGGTGCTTGGTATATTTCTTTTTAAGAGAGCCTATATTGATCATCTAAAATTTATTCCTAGAATTTTGATTTTTTGTTATTATAATTTATTAGATATTCTAACATTATAATTGGTTTGTAGGAAAAAGTTTAATTACTTTTTATTTTTGAAACATGTCTTTTTTTTTTTTTTTTGACAGGCAGAGTGGACAGTGAGAGAGAGAGACAGAGAGAAAGGTCTTCCTTTTGCCATTGGTTCACCCTCCAATGGCCGCCGTGGTTGGCGCGCTGCGGCAGGCGCACCGCGCTGATCCGATGGCAGGAGCCAGGTGCTTCTCCTGGTCTCCCATGGGGTGCAGGGCCCAAGGACCTGGGCCATCCTCCACTGCACTCCCTGGACACAGCAGAGAGCTGGCCTGGAAGAGGGGCAACCGGGACAGGATCGGTGCCCCGACCGGGACTAGAACCCGGTGTGCCGGCGCCGCAAGGCGGAGGATTAGCCTAGTGAGCTGCGGCGCCGGCCGAAACATGTCTTCTAATAAACTTGTCTTTTAATTCATTTTCTTTGACAGGCAGAGTGGACAGTAAGAGAGAGACAGAGAGAAAGGTCTTCCTTTTCCTTTGGTTCACCCCTCAATGGCCACTGCAGCCAGTGCGCTGATCCGAAGCCAGGAGCCAGGTGCCTCTCCTGGTCTCCCATGCAGGTGCAGGACCCAAGGACTTGGGCCATCCTCCACTGCACTCCCGGGCCACAGCAGAGAGCTGGACTGGAAGAGGAGCAACCGGGACAGAATCCAGCACCCTGACCGGGACTAGAACCTGGGGTGCCAGTGCCGCAGGCGGAGGATTAGCCTAGTGAGCCATGGTGCCAGCTTAATTCATTTTTCCACCAACTTTTTGAAGTAACCTTATATTTATCAAAACTGATAAATAAATGCCAGCCTCAACTCTATCACATATATTCTATGTGTTTTATTCAAAGTATTAAATATTATATAATTCAGAAATTTTGTTTCCAGTTGCATTATGTTTGCAGAGATAACTCTCTACAGAGGTTATCAAATATGTTTATCCATTTGGAATGCATCAAAAGCATTTATATGAAAAAATGGGAGAGCGGCAAGATGGTGGAATAGGAAGGGAGCACACTGATAGTCCTGGAAGAGACGGTTTAATAAAAGCGGAGATACTGCAGGTTCAAGGAAGAGTAGGGGAAGAAACAGCAGAGGAAACTCTTCCAGAACTAGTGATTCACAGTGGACCTGCGTGGAGAGCGTGGGAGCCCAAGTTCAGGACACCAGTGGCAGAATCAACACACCAGTGCTGGAACATGAGGTGAGCCAAACCTCAATAGCCTGAGACACTGGCAGGCAAGTGGAAAGAGGAGACTAGAGGGAACGAGGCTTGAAACCCCATGGGGAAAAGTTCACCAGGCTAACTAGAAGAGAGAGGGAAAAAAAAAGTGACTGATACGGACACGGGGTTTCTCTCCGCCCACCTCTCAAAGGCGAGCAAGACAAAGAGCAGGCGCCATTTTGGACATACATCATAAGCAGGGGACCTCAGGTCTGCACCCACTCTCAGCCAAGCAGAAAAATCTGACTCTGGCAGGGGTGAAATAACAGGAGATTAGGACCTAGTGAATGTGTGGTGCTAATGAACTGAGACTGTGAAAAAAGAGACGCTGGAGGAGAGAACTCATGGAATTCACATGAGTACTCTCCAGAGACACTACAATTTGGTAACCTTGGCAACCCAGTGGGAGACTGCAGGAGAATTGGAGCCCACACTGAGGGCAGCACAGATTGCCTGTGTGGTCCTTGGGAAAGAGCTTCCGATCTCTGGCTCCTGTGGGTATATCATTTGCCTGCTAACTACCTCCAATTCAGTTCAGCTGTGTGGAATTACTTCCCTTTTGAATCAAAAAAAGAAAGAAAGAAAGGGAGAGATTTACCACACCTAACCTGGGAGTGTCACCTTTGGCATACCCTTAATCCTGAGGAACCAAACAGAGCTCTCAAGCCACACCCATCTCAAGCCTCTAAGGCTCCATCAAAAGCAGACAGTCCACTTAATACAGTCATAGTATAACAAGAAAAAAACACCGCACCGAGGGAAGAAGAATCCAAAGAATATCTTCACAATGCCAAGCAACAAATGCAGAAACCAAAGAAACAAGAACAAGGAAGATATTATGACACCTGCAAATGAACAAGACACCCCAAGCCAAGATTATGAAGATGATGAGATGGAAGAAATGCAAGATACGGATTTCAAAAAATTTATGATAAGAACAATTAGAAGTGTTCAAAAACAAATGCTTGAGCTACGGAATTCCTTACTGGACAGGATAGAAAATCTCCTTCGAGAAAATGAAATCTTAAGGAGGAATC
Source organism: Lepus europaeus (assembly GCF_033115175.1). NCBI lineage: Eukaryota > Metazoa > Chordata > Mammalia > Lagomorpha > Leporidae > Lepus > Lepus europaeus. The sequence continues at coordinate 73,389,876 of NC_084842.1, forward strand.
AAAATGAAATGCAGAAACTAGTAGAACAGGAAAGTGTGATAGTGAAGAGAAATCAAAATGAAATGAAGAACTCAATAGATCAAATGACAAACACATTAGATGCCTTAAAAACAGAGTCAGTGAAACAGAAGAGAGAATATTGGACTTAGAGGACAGAGCAAAGGAAAGCATACAGTCAAACCAAAGAAAAGAAGAGGGAATTAGAAATCTAAAAAAATATTGTTGGGAATCTACAGGATACTATTAAAAAATCCAACATTCAGGTTCTAGGAGTTCCTGAAGTCATGGAGAAAGAGAAAGGATTAGAAGGCATTTTCAGTGAGATACTAGCAGAGAACTTCCTGGATTTGGAGAAGGACAGAGACATCCTAGTACAGGAAGCTCATAGAACCCCTAATAAACATGAGCAAAAGAGATCCTCACCACGACATGTTGTAATCAAACTCAACACAGTGAAACATAAAGATTCTAAAATGTGCAAGAGAGAAACTTCATATTACTCTCAGAGGATCTCCAATTAGACTCATAGCAGACTTCTCATCAGAAACCCTACAGGCTAGAAGGGAATGGCAAGACATAGCCCTGGTACTAAGAGAGAAAAACTGCCAGCCCAGAATATTATATCCTGCAAAGCTTTCATTTATGAATGAAGGTGAAATAAAGACCTTTCATAGCAAACAGAAATTGAAAGAATTTGTCGCCACTCATCCAGCCCTACAAAAGATGCTTAAAGATGTGCTACACATAGAAACACAGAAACACAGTCATCAATATGAAAGAAGGTAAAGGAAGGAAACCTCACAGCAAAAGATCACAGGAAGTTCAAAGCATATATTAGAAAATATCTTTGCCAAATGGCAGGGCAAAGTTACTACTTATCGATAGTCACATTGAACATTAATGGCCTGAACTGTCCAGTTAAAAGACACGGATTGGCTGATTGGGTTAAGGAACAAAACACATCTATTTGCTGCTTACAAGAAACACATCTATCAACAAAGATGCATACAGACTGAAAGTGAAAGGCTGTAAAAAGATATACCATGCCAACAGAAATGAAAAAAGAGTGGGTGTAGCCATCTTAATAGTGGACAACATAAAATTTAACACAAAAACTGTTAAGAGAGACAAAGAAGGGCACTATATAATGACTAAGGGATCCATTCAACAGGAAGATATAACGATTATCAATGTATATACACCTAATTACAGGGCACCGGTTTATTTAAAAGATTTATTAAGGGACTTAAAGGGAGACTTAGACTCCAATACAATAATTCTGGGGGACTTCAATACTCCACTCTCAGAAATAGATCAACAGGACAGAAGATCAAGAAGGAGACAGTAGATTTAAATGACACTATAGCCCAAATGGATCTAACATATCTACAGAACTTTCTATCCTACACATAAAGAATTTACATTCTTCTCAGCAGTACATGGAACCTATTCTAGGACTGACCACATAATAGGCCATAAAGCAAGTCTCAGCAAATTCAAAATAATTGAATCATATGATGCAGCTTCTCAGACCACAGTGGAATGAAGTCAGAAATTAGCAACTCAGGAATCCCTAGAGCATATGCAAACACATGGAGACTGAACAACATGCTCCTGAATGAACTATGAGTAATAGAAGAAATCAAAAGAGAAGTCAAATACTTTCTAGAAGTAAATCAGGATAACAGCACAACATACCAAAACTTATGGGATACAGTAAAAGTGTTAACAGGAAAGTTTTTATCAATAGGTGCCTACATTAAGAAATTGGAAAGGCACCAAATAGATGAGCTTTCAATTCATCTCAAGGATCTAGAAAATCTGCAGCAAACCAGACCCAAATCTAGTAGGAGAAGAGAAATAATTAAAATGAGAGAAGAAATCAACAGGATTGAATTAAAAAAAATTACAAAATATCAGCCAAACAAGGAGCTGTTTTTTTGAAAAAATAAACAAAATTGACACCCCATTGGCCCAACTAACTAAAAAAAGAAGAGGAAAAAACTCAAATCAATAAAATCAGAGATGAAAAAGGAAATGTAACAACAGACACCACAGAAATAAAAAGAATCATCAGAAATTACTACAAGGACTTGTATGCCAGCAAACAGGGAAATCTATCAGAAATGGACAGATTCTTGGACACATACAACTTACCTAAATTGAACCATGAAGACAGAAAACCTAAACAGACCCATAACTGACACAGAAATTGAAACAGTAATAAAGGCCCTCCAAACAAAGAAAAGCCCAGGACCAGATGGATTCACTGCTGAATTCTACCAGACATTTAAAGAAGAACTAACTCCAATTCTTCTCAAACTATTCAGAACAATCGAAAAAGAGGGAATCCTCCAAAATTCTTTTTATGAAGCCAGCATCACCTTAATTCCTAAGCTGGAAAAAGATGTAGCATTGAAAGAGAATTACAGACCAATATCCCTGATGAACACAGATGCAAAAATCCTCAATAAAATTCTGGCCAATAGAATGCAACAACACATCAGAAAGATCACCCACCCGACCAAGTGGAATTTATCCCTGGTATGCAGGCATGGTTCAATGTTGGGAAAACACTCAGTGTGATACACCACATTAACAGACTGCAGAAGAAAAACCATATATTATCTCAATAGATGCAGAGAAAGCATTTGATAAAATACAACACCATTTCATGATGAAAACTCAAAGCAAACTGGGTATGGAAGGAACATTCCTCAATACAATCGAAGCAATTTATGAAAAACCCACAGCCAGCATCCAATTGAATGGGGAAAAGTTGGAAGCATTTCCACTGAGATCTGGTACCAGACAGGGATGCCCACTCTCACCACTGCTATTCAATATAGTCTGCAAGTTTTAGCCAGAGCTAGTAGGCAAGAAAAAGAAATTAAAGGGATACAAATTGGGAAGGAAGAACTCAAAAACTATCCCTCTTTGCAGATGATATGCTTCTTTATTTAGGGGATCCAAAGAACTCCACTAAGAGACTATTGGAACTCATAGAAGAGTTTGGCAAAGTAGCAGGATATAAAATCAATGCACAAAAATCAACAGCCTTTGAATACACAGGCAATGCCACGGCTGAGGAAGAACTTCTAAGATCAACCCCATTCACAATAGCTACAAAAACAATCAAATACCTTGGAATCAACTTAACCAAGGACGTTAAAGGTCTCTACAATGAAAATTACAAAACCTTAAAGAAAGAAATAGAAGTACCAAAAATGGAAAAATCTTCCATGCTCATGGATTGGAAGAATCAATATCATCAAAATGTCCATTCTCCCAAAAGCAATTTATAGATTCCATGCAATACCAATCAAAATACCAAAGACATTCTTCTCAGATCTGGAAAAAAATGATGCTGAAATTTATGTGTAGAAACACTAGAAATCAATCCAAACATCTACAGCCAACTTATATTTGATCAAGGAACCAAAACCAATCCCTGGAGTAAGGACAGTCTATTCAATAAATGGTGCTGGGAAAATTGGATTTCCACGTGCAGAAGCTTGAAGCAAGACCCCTACCTTTCACCTTACACAAAAATCCACTCAACATGGATTAAAGACTTAAATGTACAACCTTACACCATCAGATTATTAGAGAGCATTGGAGAAACCCTGCAAGATTTAGGTACCGGCACAAACTTCTTGGAAAAGATCCCAGAAGCACAGGCAGTCAAAGCCAAAATTAACATTTGGGATTGAATCAAATTGAGAAGTTTCTGTACTCAAAAGAAAGTCAGGAAAGTGAAGAGGCAACTGATAGAATGGGAAAAAATATTTGCAAACTACACAACAGATAAAGGGTTGATAAGCAGAATCTACAAAGAAATCAAGAAACTCCACAACAACAAAACAAACAACCCACTTAAGAGATGGGCCAAGGACCTCAATAGACATTTTCCAAAGAGGAAATCCAAATGGCCAACAGACACATGAAAAAATGTTCAAGATCACTAGCAATCAGGGAAATGCAAATCAAAACCACAATGAGGTTTCACCTCACCATGGTTAGAATGGCTCACATTCAGAAATCTACCAACAACAGATGCTGGAGAGGATGTGGGGAAAAGGGAACTCTAACCCACTGTTGGTGGGAATGCAAACTGGTTAAGCCACTATGCAAGTCAGTCTGGAGATTCCTCAGAAACCTGAATATAACCCTACCATACAACCCAGCCATTCCACTCCTTGGAATTTACCCAAAGGAAATTAAATTGGCAAACGAAAAAGCCATCTGCACATTAATGTTCATTGCAGCTCAATTCACAATAGCTAAGACCTGAAACCAACCAAAATGCCCATCAACAGTAGAATGGATAAAGAAATTATGGGACATGTACTCTATAGAATGCTATACAGCAGTCAAAAACAATGAAATCCGGTCATTTACAACAAGATGGAGGAATCTGGAAAACATCATGTGAGTGAATTAAGCCAGTCCCAAAGAGACAAATGTCATATGTTCTCCCTGATTGGCGACAACTAACTGAGCACCAAAGGGGAAACCTGTTGAAGTGAAATGGACACTATGAGAAACAGTGACTTGATCAGCTGTTGTCCTGACTCTAGATGTACAATGTAATACTTTATCCATTTTAGTATTTCTTTGTTCTATAACTAGTGGTTGAACTCTGTAATTAACACACAATTATTCTTAGCTGTTTAAATTTTAACTGCAAAGTGATCCCTATTAAATATAAGAGTGGGAAAGAGAGAGGGAGATGTACAATTTGGGGCATGCTCAATCGGACTTGCCCCAAATGGTGGAGTTAGAAACGTGCCAGGGGATTCCAATATAATCCCATCAAGGTGGCATGTACCAATGCCATCTCACTAGTCCAAGTGATCATCTCCAGTTCACAATTGATCACACTGATAGGTCTAAGAGTCAAAGGGATCACACAAACAAGACTAGTGTCTGCTAATACTAACTGATAGAATGAAAAAGGGAGAGAACAATCCAAAATGGCAAGCAGGATACACAGCAGACTCATAGAATGGCAGATGTCCTAGATAGCACTCTGGCCTCAGAATCAGCCCTTAAGGCATTCGGATCTGGCTGAAGAGCCCATGAGAGTATTTTAGGCATGGAAAGCCAAGACACTCTGGGAAAAAAAAAAGATGACCTAAATGAAAGATCTCTGCGAGTGAGATCCCAGTGGAAAGAACGGGGCCATCAAAGATCAAAGAAGGAGGTACCTTTCTCTGAAGGGAGGAGAGAACTTCCACTTTGACTATGACCCGGTTGGAATAAGATTGAAGTCAGCGAACTCAAAAGGTTTCCACAGCCTTGGCAACTCATGACTAGAGCCTAGGGAGATTACTGACACCATAAACAAGAGTGTCAAATTGTTAAGTCAACAACAGGAGTCACTGTGTACTTATGTCTGATGTGGGATCTGTCCTTAATGTCTTGTCCAATGTGAATTAATGCTATAACTAGTACTGAAACAGTATTTTACACTTTGTGTTTCTGTGTGGGTGCAACTGATGAAATCTTTACTTAGTATATGCGAAATCGATCTTCTGTATATAAAGAGAATTGAAAATGAATCTTGATGTGAATGGAATGGGAGAGGAAGCGGGAGATGGGAGGGATGTGAGTGGGAGTGAAATTATGGGGTGGGGGGAGCCATTGTAATCCATAAACTTTACTTTGGAAGTTTATATTTACTAAATAAAAAAAGAAAAAATGGTACATTTGCTCACAATTTCTCGTGTTTATTTTTGATCTTTGTATCTTTATTTTCATTATTGTATTCAGAATATTTATATATGACTACATTGTGTGGAACTACCTTTTCCCTGGAATTAAGAAACAAAATTGAAATCTGACAGACTGGTTTTGCCAGGCTAGACAGTCTTCTTATGCATCTATGACAAATTCCAGAGCCTTGAAGTGATTATACCAGCAGGTGTCTGAGAAGTACACCTGAGCCACTTTTTCAGGGTGCTTAGAAACCCTGCTGTTGGAATGTCATTTTAAGTCCTACACAGCTGTAGCCCAACTATCTTGCAAGCTTTGTGGGTAACATTGTTTCATATCTATAGTGAATGCCTAAAATGTATTGAATTTTGTAAATAGGTACTATAAAGCTACAGAAACTATTGCTTTACTAAAAAGCTAAACTGTATTCTACTGGATAAGTGATCCCTTTAGAGTGGTCCCCTGGAGAGTGCCTGTACTTATCCTAGTGTTGGAGCCTGTACTCTAACCCTCTGTGCAGTCACAGTCTTCAAGGGTGTTAGATAATCCCCTCTTTGTCCTCATGAAAACAGGTGACAAGTACAGCTAGATGGAAAGATCTCGTTGCTGGCCTCAGGGCATCATCTCCTAGGGAGGAGGGGAGAATTCCCTGAATCCTGGGTGCCATTAATTGGTCCACTTTTCTCATTTGGTTGCAATTAAACTCATAAAAACCTGGAGGTCCTAGAAGTGTCTTCTTATTCTCCCTCTTCCCTGCATTACAGCAGGGCAGCTACCCTGCTCTGGCAAAGACAGGCATAATGGTCTGATCATCACACAAATGATGTGATGCCAGCCTCTGTCTGCTGGTATCCCAGTGGTCAGTGATGGGCCAAGTCATTCTGTGTCCTTCCAGGGTTTGTGGATTAGCAACCTTACATTTCCACAGAGCTCGATCAGCATTACTACTGTAAATATGGTAAAGTAAATTGCTCTATCACTACCTAACTCCTCTATCTGTCTCTAGGTTGGATCCAAATTCAGTCACAAATGATAGAGATGCTATATACTGGCACTCTAAGATTCCAACATTATTTTGATTATTTTTATAGACAGCAAATGTTCTTTCCTTGAGAGTGCCTCTACATTTTAATACAAAGATATTTGGTAATTCTTTGAGTGACATGAGTATGTTGTGTGAGGTGGCTGGTGATACAATCAGCTGGTGCAATTTATGAGAACAAATTAGTGAGGCCATTGGTTTTGCTTGATTTTTTAAATTGGTACCAATGCAGGTTTTCAAAAATAGTTTTTAGTCACAAAATGAATATAGATTTCACAGCCTCCCAACATGGTGGATTGGAATAATATTGTACATTATTCCAATGCCCTTATTTAAAAATCAATCATAATACTTTGAGGAGAGTTGTTGATAGATGCTTCAAGCCATGTTACTAGGCTTTATAACCCTTAGCTAAGACTTGGCCTCTCACAAAATAATTTTTGTAATACTTTGCTTTGATACTTCACTCCTAGATTGAGCTGAGAAATGTTAGAATTATCATTTCTTGCTGCTGCATTAGTAATAGCTATATCAGACAGCATATTCCATGAATTCAGATTATATTTCCTTTATAACTGTTGATTAATTTCTTACTGTACAAAAAATTACCTTCTAAGCCAAAGCCCTTTATTTTTCCTTGGCATATTATATGTTTTTACATCACCTGTTTGTAAACAATTAAATCAATATAGAGATAAAAAGTACATTTATCTAAATTTCTCTTATAAATGTGATGGAATATGTCTGAAAGAAAAACCTTTCTTTAATATTTATTTATTTATATGAAAGGCAGAGTTACAGAGAGAGAGAAGAAGAGACAGAGAGAGGGATATTCCATCTACTGGTTCATTCCTCAAATGGCAGCAATGGCCCAGGGCTGGGCCAAGCCAAAGCAAGGAGCCAGAAGTTTCTTCTGGGTCTCCCACGTGGGTTCAGAGGCCATCTGCTGTGTTTTCCCAGCCACCTTAGCAGGGAGCTGGATCAGAAGTGGAGAAGCTGGGACACGAACCGACATCTATATGGGATGCTGACACTGTAGACGGCAGATTACCTGCTACGCCACAACACTGGTCCCAAGAAAATCCTTATAAGCCTCTTGGTACAGGGGCAAGATCTAAAGGACAGAATCAATAAAAATAAGAGCAAACCCAATATGCAATGGTTGGGCTGTGGAGATCACTGTATATTTTACGAAGGCTAAGTGTATGGATATAGGTGCTTGGGTACCTGAGTTCAATGCCCATTTCCACTTTCTATGAATGATGTGACTAATCAGTCTAGGCTTCAGTTTCATCTTATGGAACACGAGGAAAAAAATTCAAAATTAAAAATTCCTATCTCACAGCATTGCTGTTACGATAACATGAGCTAATCCACATAAAATATTTAGAAAAACATCTAACATATAGAAGTCCAATGGAAATGTTACTTTTATTTCCAAGTGCTTGTTCTGTTCTGTTACATCAGATGGATGTAAATGTACTATCTCACTGAGTTGCTACAATCAACCCAAGAGTTAGATAATATATGTACATTTTACAGAAAAGAAGCCAGGACATCTAAAGGTTATGTACTTTTACAGTGTCATATAGAATAGCAATCAACAAATACAAAAAGGATCCCTTGGAGCCAGCACTGTGGTGTAGTGGGTACAGCTGCCACCTGCAGTGCTGGCATCCCATATGGATGCCTGTTCAAGACCTATGCTCCACTTCTGATTCAGCTCCCTGCTAATATGCCTGGGAAGCAGCAGAAGAAGACTCAAGTCCTTGGGCCTCTGCATCCACATGGGATACCTGGAAAAAGCTCCAGACTACTGGCTTTGGATAGACCCAGCAGCCATTTGGGGAGTGAACAGTGGACAGAAGACCTCTCTCTCTCTCAAATAAATAAAAATCTTTTAAAAAAGGATCTCTAAAGTACATCTGAACAAAGATGAGTTAACTCTGGTGTTTGGGGAGCTGGTTTGAGTGAAGCATGTATGTTTGAAATATGAAGAGTTACTCAAAAACAATTGATGAAACACTGAGCACTGTGAGGGAGAAATCCTGAGAAGAGACATGGGCATGATAAGCATAAGCAACCATAACTATCAAATGCTAGCACAGGAGGCGATGTGCTCTGAGTACACAAAAATCAGTTCTCTTTCTGTAACACTGTCAGTACATGCACACAATACTGAGTAATGGTCTCGGTTCTTCATTTCTCCCATAGTCAGCCTCATGGTAGGATTGAGTGTTTGTCCCACCCCTTGACTTTTGAACTGTCCACACTATTTTGGTGAACAGGATGTAACCAGCTGTGATGTTAGCACACATCCAAAATGTGCTTGCATGGATAGCTTTATTCTCCTGTGCTTTGTCATCGACTCTCCCCAGGGGTCCCCTGCTCTGTGGGCTGTGGTTCAGGATAAGACACATGGATCAGAGCTGCCACTGAAGCCGAGTCCCTTCAATCCACAGTCTGAAGCAGAGTTTTCCAGCCACCCCTCACTGCGTGATTGACAAGAAATAAAAAACACTTACACTGTAAGAGTGATGATTCATCTACCAAGTTGCCCTACTGAGTTAGGCCAGCCTTCACTGGTGAAAGGCAAAACCTCCTTTAGACATTATTTACTTGAGACACTGCCACAAGGTTGGGAGTCCCTAGGCCAATCTTGCTTCTGACCAAATAGCTACAAATTCAGGGGTTTACACTAACTCTTCAGATTCAATAATTTGCTAAAATCTTATTATTGTACTATACTTGCGATTCCTGTTTATTACAACTAAAGGACACACATCAGAATCAACCAGATGTATCCATATAGACTATGATCTGGAAGACTCCTAAACAGAATTTCTGTTGTGATCTGTTGTGATTGTCCTGTGGAGTCAGGGTGAATTAACCATTAGACACACCATTGTTTGACAATGCCAGAATATTGTCAACCAGCAAATCTCATCTAAATTTCAGCATCCACATAGGAACAAATGATGGAATCATCACTTAAGTGACTAAATCTAGAGTTCACCTCCTCTTACCAGAGATCAAGCTAATACCACATGGCTCAAAGCCCTGACATCCAATCACATGGTTGGTATTTCTGGCATAGCCACCCCAATCCCAAGTTCATGTAAACTGTCAGAGCCCATTGCCTGCCAAGAAAAATAAAGGAAATTCCAAGGATTCAGAGAGGATCTCCCAGGAGCTAGAAACAGACAACAAATGTTACCTTATAGTAGTAAGCCACTGAATGTTTGGCATGGTTTGCTATGTAACACTGACGTGGCAAGAATTAACTTACACCAAATGTCCTTCACACACACACACGCAGAGAGAGAGAGGGAGAGAGAGAGGGAAAATCACTAAATATCATGTTGGTTTTAATTTTGTATGAAAATTATCAATGGGAAGAGCAACTAGATGAGCAGAAAATCATATACCTGAGTCTCATTTTCAAACACATAAATAACCTATCACAATCTCTTAATGTATATTGAGCTCTCATTCCAGAGGCAAAAGGTTTTTTAAAACCACAGCTTTGTATTCTATGATCTATTATGTTTTATCTGTCTCTTGGGATTTGGCCTAAGCTGTGATACTACTAGAAGCTGAGAATAAATTTTTTGGCTCTTGATAGAGACATTCCCATTAAGGGATACTTTCCACTGTTTTCCTTGACTTTAAAAAGTGCTACGGAGGGGGTACCTCGTTTATTCCAAATTCAAATGGGATTGCCAATTATCTAACTAGTACTATCATTCAAGAGTCTAAAATACAAGAGAAGTTCAAAAAGTTTGTGGGAAATTCACACTATCTTTTAATCGCATTGTTCCCTGAACCATCTGATGCTCCCTTGTATATTTTACATGGTAGTTTTTAAGGCTCTTCCCAAAGGTGTCTGGAGAATTCTCTCCCTAACTCCTTTAAAGACAGAGTAAAACTTGGGTTCATTTTGCTTTCCAGAGGTACAGTGTAATGGCAGAGAGTGACTACCACTCTACCACTCAGGAACCCCTCTTAGAGACTCAGAGACTTGGTGCAAGTCACTTCTCTTCACCAGACCCCCAATTTTTATCTACAAAAAGACAAATGGAACAGCAGATCTTGACTTTCCTATGAGCTCGAATACCTGGTTCGCTCTGACTTACAGTGTGACTTTGGGTGAATCACTCAGCGTCTTTGAGGCTACTTTTCTCATGTCTCCTCCCATATACTCCCTCATCACAACTAATAGCAAATCCATCCTTATAGCCATCCTTCACTCCCACCTCGCACACCCTACGTTCAGTCTGTCAGCAACTCCTCTAAGTTCCAGTTTCCAAATACACTCAGAGTTCAGCCACTTCTTTTCATTTTCACATTCTCGTCAAAGCCACCATTGTCTTTCATCTGAAAAGTTACAACATAACAAAATACTGATAAGATAGCTTTTATTATTGATTTGCATAAAGTCTGAAAAAATATCATTATTTTGCACTAGGTGATTTTGCAAAGTCATCTGTGTATTTTATATGAAGAGTACTTCCCAGCTTGGACTAGCCATATTCCAAGTGTTCATTAGCCACATGTAGTTAATGGTTACTGCCTCATGCAGCTCAAATCTAACAAGTGTGTTCCCCACCTAACCATGTATACATTTGAATGATCCAAACACAGCTGCTTGTCTCAAGTGAAGGTTCATGTTCTATAGACTTACCACCAACAACCCTATCTAACTCTTCCAGGCTGTTTCTTCTCAATTTTCATCTCTCTCCATGATTGATCTGCTAGACTTTTCCATGTCTGTTCTTCCAAAAGCATTCATCACTAATGATGCCTCGATACACTCCTTTATTCATTCAACAGTCCTTTATTGAGATTCTGCTACCAGCCAGACAATGTAACCCTTCTCAGTCAACGGCTTCTACAAAGTACACTGGAGGTGGCCTACCTTACCCACAGGGATGAGCTGATCTCTAACGGAAAGATTTCCAAGGCAGGGCAGATGAGTTACCATTTGGGTTGATAAAAAAAGAGGGTACTTTAGGAAATATGTGGATTTATTCTTGTTCCTTTTACAATAAAGGTAGTTGCTTTTTATTTTTTTTAAACTTTTATTTAATGAATATAAATTTCCAACATACAGTTTATGGATTACAATGGCTTTCCCCCCCACCAACTTCCCTCCCACCCGCAACCCTCCCCTTTCCCGCTCACTCTCCCATTCCATTCACATCAAGATTCATTTTCAATTCTCTTTATATACAGAAGATCAGTTTAGTATGTATTAAGTAAAGATTTCAACAGTTTGCACCCACATAGCAACACAAAGTGAAAAATACTGTTGGAGTACTAGTTATAGCATTAAATCACAATGTACAGCACATTAAGGACAGAGATACTACATGATATTTTTAAAAAATTGATTAATTTTCTTTGAAATTTCCAATTTAAAAACCAAGTTTTTTTTATTTTCAATTATCTTTATATACAGAAAATCGATTCAGTATATACTAAGTAAAGATTTCATCATTTTGCACCCACACAGAAACACAAAGTGTAAAAATACTGTTTCAGTACTAGTTATAGCATTAATTCACATTGGACAAGACATTAAGGACAGATCCCACATGAGACATAAGTACACAGTGACTCCTGTTGTTGACTTAACAATTTGACACTCTTGTTTATGTCATCAGTAATCTCCCTAGGCTCTAGTCATGAGTTGCCAAGGATATGGAAGCCTTTAGGGTTTGCCGACTTCAATCTTATTCTGACAGGGTCATAGTCAAAGTGGAAGTTCTCTCCTCCCTTCAGAGAAAGGTACCTCCTTCTTTGATGGCCCCGTTCTTTCCACTGGGATCTCACTCGCAGAGATCTTTCATTTAGGTCGTCTTCTTTTTTTTTTTTTTTTCCCCAGAGTGTCTTGGCTTTCCATGCCTAAAATACTCTCATGGGCTCTTCAGCCAGATCCGAATGCCTTAAGGGCTGATTCTGAGGCCAGAGTGCTATCTAGTACATCTGCCATTCTATGAGTCTGCTGTGTATCCTGCTTGCCATTTTGGATTGTTCTCTCCCTTTTTCATTCTATCAGTTAGTATTAGCAGACACTAGTCTTGTTTGTGTGATCCCTTTGACTCTTAGACCTATCAGTGTGATCAATTGTGAACTGGAGATGATCACTTGGACTAGTGAGATGGCATTGGTACATGCCACCTTGATGGGATTATATTGGAATCCCCTGGCACGTTTCTAACTCCACCATTTGGGGCAAGTCCGATTGAGCATGCCCCAAATTGTACATCTCCCTCTCTCTTTCCCACTCTTATATTTAATAGGGATCACTTTGCAGTTAAAATTTAAACAGCTAAGAATAATTGTGTGTTAATTACAGAGTTCAACCACTAGTTATAGAACAAAGAAATACTAAAATGGATAAAGTATTACATTGTACATCTAGAGTCAGGACAACAGCTGATCAAGTCACTGTTTCTCATAGTGTCCATTTCACTTCAACAGGTTTCCCCTTTGGTGCTCAGTTAGTTGTCGCCAATCAGGGAAAACAAATGATATTTGTCTCTTTGGGACTGGATTAATTCACTCAGCATGAAGTTTTCCAGATTCCTCCATCTTGTTGTAAATGACCGGATTTCATTGTTTTTGACTGCTGTATAGCATTCTATAGAGTACATGTCCCATAATTTCTTTATCCATTCTACTGTTGATGGGCATTTTGGTTGGTTTCAGGTCTTAGCTATTGTGAATTGAGCTGCAATGAACATTAATGTGCAGACGGCTCCACAACATCAAAACAAACAACCCACTTAAGAGATGGGCCAAGGACCTCAATAGACATTTTCCAAAGAGGAAATCCAAATGGCCAACAGACACATGAAAAAATGTTCAAGATCACTAGCAATCAGGGAAATGCAAATCAAAACCACAATGAGGTTTCACCTCACCATGGTTAGAATGGCTCACATTCAGAAATCTACCAACAATAGATGCTGGAGAGGATGTGGGGAGAAAGGGATACTAACCCACTGTTGGTGGGAATGCAAACTGGTTAAGCCACTATGCAACTCAGTCTGGAGATTCCTCAGAAACCTGAATATAACCCTACCATACAACCCAGCCATCCCACTCCTTGTAATTTACCCAAAGGAATGAAATTGGCAAACGAAAAAGCCATCTGCACATTAATGTTTATTGTAGCTCCATTCACAATTGCTTTTTATTTTTTTTTAAGATTTATTTATTTATTTGAAAGTCAGAGTTACACAGAGAGAGGAGAGTGACGGAGGGACATAGGGAGGGATAGAGAGAGAGAGAGAGAGAGAGAAAGTAAGATAGAGAGGTCTTCCATCTGTTGGTTCACTCCCCAGCGGGCCACAACTGCTGGTGCTGTGCCGATCCAAAGCCAGGAGCCAGGAGCCACGTTCTTCTTCTGGATCTCCTAAGTGGGTGCAGGGGCCTGAGGACTTGGGCCATCTTCAGCTGCTTTCCCAGGCCATAGCACAGAGCTGGATCAGAAGTGAAGCAGCTGGGTTTCAAACCAGAGCTCATATGGATGCCGGTGCTTCAGGCCAGAGCATTAACCCACTGCGCCACAGCACTGGCCCCAATAGTTGCTTTTTATATTTGTGCATTAAAGGGATTAAGATGAATGTTCCTTTTCTTTTCTCACTCATTTGTTTAGTTTAGTAATCTATTTATCATTGTATGCTGAACATTAAATTCTGTAATATCAAGTTACATGTGGTTGTTTCATGAAATTCCTGAAAAAATGGAAATAAATGTTAAATGTTTATTTTGGGTAACCATCATATATATGGATTTCAAATTTAATAATACCAAAATAAAAACTTAACTTCTAATTTTGTGAACTTTTTGATATCTCTTCATATGTTGTCCATTCTTGTCAATCAAGGATATTAGAAAATTTGCTTTAGATGAATTTACAAGTCACTATTCTACAATACTAAAGTGAGGAGCAATGAGAATCCTTATATATTAGATGCTTACTTCTGTGCATGGCTTAAGGGAGTTTTATCATATGTTCCTTTCTAAATGTACAGCATGTCTTCAGAATAATAAGGGACATCCTACCAACTGTTGAAGCATAAAGTCATCCAGAAACACTTCTCCTTATCTGGATTTCAGAATCATTGAGTAGTGAAATTTGATGGGACCCCTGGAGCTCAAGTAGCCTCATATTTTCCTTCAATAGAAAGAGCATATGGGTCCAAAGAAGATGAAGGGCTTTTCTAAGACCAGGCAGCTAAAAGGGATGGTACTGCGGATGAAATGCTTACACTTGGTTTTCATTGTTTTAAGCTTTTTGTGCAAAGACAAGATAGGAGTTCATCTTTGTTGCTTGGTTCCTGCTCCTCTAAGACTGACACAGCATTAAGGACATGAGAATCCCTGTCCTAAAAATGGAAGTTGTATGCAATCAGCCAAAGGGGCCTTCAAAGTTGAATTGAATGGTGCCTTTCCCAAGGGCTTGCCGAGGTTGAGAGGTCAAGAGACAGGATGTCATGTCTAGCCACTGGAGGGCACCAAATTATCTTCTTTTAGCTGGAACTATTTTTATGCACTTTGGGGGAGGAGCAAAAGCTTTAATTGACTGGCAGGCATGAAGGTGAAGACACAGTCACTGCAAAGCTGGTGTTCACTCTGCAAGCCTAGAGCTGCAGAAGCTAAAGATGGGCCAGGTATCCACTGATACAGTATATGGATACTTCCTGAGACAGGAGGCCCTCCTGGCCTGTGCCAGGTCTTCAATGGCCCAAGACCCAAAGAAATGGTGATACTCTGTGTTTTCACAGTGATTCTTTAGAAGAGATCAAGAAAAAGAGGTGCACAGGTTTTACTGAACCAAAATGATTTTTCACCTTTATTTTAAAATGCTCAGCCAGCATCACTTGCCAATAGCCTCAGGAAAATATAAGATGAATGTCCATCTGTTTAGAAACTTCAGAATCATCTGTTTTCACGGAGATAGGGCTCTCATCAGCATGTCATCTCGCTTCTTATAATTCATACTCTTCATCCTCCACTTGATTTAGATAGTATTTCAACTGTTGATCCTCAAAGCACATTAACGAATGTGATATTCCTTCTTGCTCTGCTGATTCTTGGTTTGTCTGCAGCATACCAACGGGTGATTAAATGTTACCTGGTAATCTCTGTACTCTGGCAAGAGGAAATCATTGAGATTCCAGAGTAAAACTGTAAGCTTGTTTTGGAAGGGAAGCAAGCTTCAGTAATACCCACGCAACTCAGGAAGTCACACAGCAAAGCTGCAAAAGGCTTTTTCTTCTGGTGGTCATCATGGAGAGAACAGAAAGCTCTGGTAGAGCCTGCAGAATGGAGGAGGCCGGGGACTAGCCTGAGTAACTCAATTAATGATTAAGAACCTGATATTCCATTTCATAGTCACTGTGAAGCACTTTGTAAAGCTCTGAAAGATGCTATGCAAAATACATTTATCTATGACCAGAATATAATTGTCCTCCCACACTGCTGCCTTCCAAAAATACAGCTAACCACAGAAAGCTGAAAATCCTAGGAATATAGTTCATTGGTTGTTGTTCATCATGCTATTAAGACAACCAGAACCTGGACCATTAAAGATTAACCATTGTTCTACTAGTGGTTGTATCATGAAGAAAGCACTGGTCTTGGTCAGAACTGTTGTAATTAATCCTGTGTCTTAAATAAGTATATTTAAGTATATTGCGTATAGTATCCTATAAAAAGCACTTCTTATTTTACTCAGAAAGCTTAACTAAAAGAATAATAATAACAATTGGCAAAGCATTTGGACCTATGTCTTACTTAATTCTTTCAACAACTTACAAAGCAAATGTTATGACATTATCACATTAATGGCATAGATACAAAATAAAACAAAGCTAATGTATAAAGAGGTTGGACAATTTATATACATTCACTCAGTAAGTTGGGCAAATTGAGATTGAAATTATCATGTGACACACAAATACATCCACAGACTCTTAGAGTTTTAACCCAATTATTGGGGTTCTAGTGGTATGCTCAGTTCAAATGGTATAATCTTGTTAATGCATATACAGACTTACTAAGTGAAAATGGTGTATCTGCCTGCTTTTTCCCATAGGAAGCTGCTTGTGTATCTGCAATATGGTTTTCTATGTGAATGTCGATTTTAGTCATTAAATTGAGCTCCTTGAAGTCAGGAACCAACATTTTTCTGTTCCCCTGGTTTTTCAGAACCTAGCATAGTTCACAGTGATAGATTAGATCTTCAGATATCTGTTGAATTACACTGAATTAGTTGCAATTATAAAGTTTGTAATACATGATCTGAGGCATGTTGCCAAATAATGCCTGCTTGAATTGCCTCCAAGACCAAAGATGAGATATGTAATTGCGCCCTTGGGGCAGGAAAAGATATTATATCCTATTTTGAACAAAAGAGGCTTTTAAAAAACTGATTCAAGGACCATAATTATAATGAACTCTGGAGATCCTCATTATTGGTTCCATTTGGGCATTATAGACTCAAGTATCTGAAAGGATTTGAAAGATGGAGAAAGAGAGAATTTTGTAGAAGTAAGCAAAATGCAACAATTTCGCAGGATACATTCTCCGCTCCCAACAGCTTTGTCTAGGAAGAGCTCATAGATCTATCCATGTACTCTGGCACAATGGATCGTACTCACCTGATGATGTAGGATCTCTAGATGTCCATTGAGAGACTTCAAGAAGACCTGTGTGTTCTTGCTAGGCTGGTGAGTAGAAATAGCCCTCTCTTGGGTTCACAGGCACTCTTTTTTTTCAACTTTTATTTAATAAATATAAATTTCCAAAGTACAACTTTTGGTAGTGGCTTTTCCCCCCATAACCTTCCTTCCACCTGTAATCATCCCATCTCCTTCTCCCATCCCATTCTTCATCAAGATTAATTTTCAATTCTCTTTATATACAGAAGATCAACTTAGCATATACTAAGTAAAGATTTCAATAGATTGCACCCACACAGACACACAAAGTATAAAGTACTGTTTGAAGATTAGTTTTACCATTGATTCGCATAGTACAACACATTAAGGACAGAGATCCTACATGGGGAATAAGTGCACAGTGACTCCCACTGTTGATTTAACAATTGACACTCTTATTTATGACGTCAGTAGGCTCTTGTCATGAGCTGCCAAGGCTATGGAAGCCTCTTGAGTTCACAAACTCTTATCTTACTTAGGCAACTCCATAGTCAAAGAGGAAGTTCTCTCCTCCCTTCAGAGAAAGGTATCTCATTCTTTGATGGTCCATTCTTTCTGCTGGGATCTCACTCATAGAGATCTTTCATTTAGGTCATTTTTTTTTCCACAGTGTCTTGGCACTCTTAGTTAAGGGTTGGTGACAGACTTGAACATTTCCACAAAGATCAGGGTGAGAAAGTATGTGCACTTGTGAGGACTGGATAACATAAGGAGGGAAGAAACCATCATATGGAAAGAGCATGAAAAAATCATGGTAAGAACCCAGGAAGCAAGAGAATTTAAAGGATCTTCAGTATTGCATAGGCATGACTCCTACACTTACTGTACTACCAGGTGCCATAAATACGGTTAATAGCAACTTGGACCAGGAAGCACAATCACCATTGCATATGTGCCCATTGCATATGCAGATACCCTTATAAATTAATGCTATTCTACCCCACATATTCCTTCTTTTCATTCATTGTGCAGGTCTTAAAACATATTTTCCATGAGCGATCTGTGATTCTCAACAGCATTAGTGATCTTCAAGGCAATTCACACAGATCTCGTTCAGCACTTAGCACATTCTTAGATAGTTTTTATCTACTTGACTATTTCTTCTACTAGATTATTAACTTGAGATGAGTTGCAAGGGATACTGTTTTATCTTTGTATGCCCAGCAGTTAATGCAATGTTTAGTATGTAGTAAAATCTCAAGGAGTATTAAAAGGAATGATAGAAGGAGAAAGAGAAGAAGAAGAGGCAGATAGAAAGAGAGGGGATTAATTAGGCTAAGGATTGCTGGAGTTAAAATTTCACAGATATTAAGCTGTACTATTGGGCTGACGCCGTGGCTCACTAGACTAATCCTCTGCCTGCGGTGCTGGCATCCTGGGTTCTAGTCCCAGTTGGGGCACCAGGTACTAGTCCCGGTTGCTCCTCTTCCAGTCCAGCTCTCTGCTGAGGCCCCAGAGGGCAGCGGAGGATGGCCCAAGTACTTGGGTCCCTGCACCCGCATGGGAGACCTGGAGGAAGTACCTGGCTCCTGGCTTCTGATGGGTGCAGCGCTGGCTGTGGCGGCCATTAGGGGAATGAACCAAACTTCCTCTCTGTCTCTCTCACTGTCTATAACTCTCTCTCTGTCTCTCTCTCTCACTGTCTAACTCTGTCTGGCAAAAAAAAAAAAAAAAGCTGTACTATTCACATCTCTGAGCTGTTATGGGTATAGGGCACTGATTCAATATTGCTCACAGGGAATGACATGGTACTGGCAATGGTCACTAGATTACTAAATGAATAAACAAATAAGTAGACAAGGAAACAAACATTTGTCTTAACTCTTGTAATGCATAAACAGAGAAAGCAACCATGTTTATAATACAGGGAAGAAGAAACATGAGCCACCTTTGCCTGAAATGATCCTTCATCTGCTCTCAGAGAACATGAGCTCAGTGCACTCTAAAGAGGCAGAGAGGTTCTCTGTTTGGTAAACTGGAGTTAACACTCCAGGAGTTCCAGGGATCAGTATCAACAAAGATTGCAAAGCATTGCACCATGACAGAAAGCATAAAGTGATATCAGCTTGGAATGCCCACCAAGGAATGAAGACCAGACCAAAGCTGCAGAGAGGCAATATTCTTGCCTATACTAGTGGAATAATGATACTAGCTTATTAGTGAAGGGGGACCCCAAGTCTGATGTTGGAACAATTGATGACTCCCCATGTGGCTCATAGTGTGTTTGGGGAATATTCTGTTTACAGTTCTACCATCAGGAGGAGCTCAGTCTTCCTCATCAAAGCTGTTTCTTCATGAAATCACAACTTCCCATACTTATCTGAGTTGGATTGACTGTAGATGTAAATAGACATATAACTGGAAAGGAAGAACTCTATCTGAAGATGGAAATCAAGTTTTTGATGTTCACAGTCATTAAGTGGGTAAGGGCTTGTCCTTCAAGGATTTTCAAAAGCCCTCCCTGTGGTTACGTGCTACATCCATGCATAGTGGTCCCTCTGCTAGTGTTCCCAGATTTGCTTTTGCATTCATTTCTGTGGCCTTGTGGATCAACGCTGATATTCGGATCTACTCAGCCACATTATCTGGTCTTATAACAATGTGGGGGTGGGACCTCCTGACTTCATGATCTGATGGTGCACACTTTTTGGCTTGATATCCCAGGTGACTCTTGTAATCACTGGTTGCATTGTTCACCAGCAATTTCTGCCACAACATCAGCAACACTAGTGACACTGTGACATCAGTGACTTGTTATACTTGACTGAATTCCTTCAGAAAAGAATTCCAAGTACAGCAAGGGTATCCTTCCTGTCCTTTATCAATTAAAAATAAGCCTGCTGGGGGAAGCTTTGGAAATTATAAAAAGGCTGGTTCTGAACTTGTTGAAATCCTAAAGAATCCTTGACATATGTGCCTGGAACTTTCTCCTACTCCAAGCGGGATGGAAAGAAATAGTGACGCAGTGCTTTTCTTCTCCATAACCTGGCAGCCTAGAATGTACCTGAGCTGTGCCAGATGCACAGATGGCCAGGTGCAGAGGGTGGAATAACTGGTATTTCTGATGTAAGCTGCAAGTAGTTTCATGTAAAGTTACATTCTTTCATGTAAAGTTACACATCTCTCAAAGATGCTGACCGATATGTTGGAAGAGTACATCTCTGATATTCCATATACAGTCAGGGTTTTATGGTTTTAAAAAGTACTGCAGTTATTGTCATCAAAATCATTTCTAAAATATAAGCTTATTTGAATAAAGATAGAGTGTATCAATAAAAACCTTGCAGGCAGTCATTGTAGCATAAAAAACCCAGTATTCTGATCCCAGATAGCTGAAGAGGCTTTGGTGTTATTAGTTTGGCCAATTGTTTAGAACTTTTATGTTCCTGAGATAGTTGGGAGATGATATTAAGAATCTACACTGTGGGAGAGGGGCAGGGAGAGCATCATGGCACAATGGGTTAAGCTGTCGCATGCAAGGACAGCATTGCATATTGGAATACAGTCCAAGGCCCTACTAATCTGCTCCCCCAATCCAGCTTCCTGTTAATGTACCTGGGAAGGCAGCAAATGATGACTCAAGTGATTGGACCCCTGCCATTCATGTGGGAGACCAAGACGGAGTTCCGGAGACCTAGCTTAGCCCTAGCTGTTGCAGCCATTTGGGGAGTGGACTAGCAGATAGAAGAGCTGTCTCACTCTCACTCTCGCTCTGTCTTTCAGAGAAATGTATTTTAAATAATTAAAAAGTAATCTACATTGGATGAAAAGTTTCTGAAGGAATGGTTGCGGTGATAACAAAGTTTTCTGAAGGAATACTTGGAGACATACAAAGGTCTCCAAATTCCCATTCAGCCTGCAGAGGGCCCTGTGCATGTGTGCAGTGCGCGGAGTAGAGAGTCCACATGGAATACAGGATAACATGGCCACACAGATGTCAGATTTGCCCTCAAGTCTTTGATTCAGGCAACAGGAAAAGAAACCAACCTTGTTCCTTGAGTTCTCTATGAATAGTCTGGATTTGTTTTTTCGGACTGTCATAACAAAATCATAGAAGCTGGGGGCTTTCATACAATGAACATTTATTCTCTCACAATTCTGGGTGCTAGAATTCCAAAATCAAGGACACTCTAAATTCTAGAGAGGAATCCTCGGCATAGCATGACTTAAAGATGGATTGTATCAGTCACAAGGCAGTCTTCTCCCGGTGCCTGTATATTGTCTTTCATCTCTGCATGTCTGTCCCTCTGTCCAAATTACCCTCTTCCCCAAAGTCAACAATCTCAGCAGCTCAGGACCCAGCCTAACAACGCCATTACAACTTGATTACCCACATAGAAACTTCATTCCCAAGTACAATCATACTTCGAAATACTGATGGTTACAACTTCAACATGTCTTTTGAGGGAAGACACATTTTTTAACCCATAACAAAAGCCTAATGAATTAAACCAGCAGGGGAAAAACAGACTTTCAAAAATATGATGGCTTTTTGACATTTCAAAGAAAAATGACCAAAGTTATTTTCTTAAGTGATTTCCTTTTAGAAATCAAACAGCTGAATTAGGATTCCAAGACAAATAATTGATTTCTTGAAAAATCAAGCCTATAAATAGAATTCTGTGATCCTCCAGCTCTAATTGCATGTTTCCCCTTTGTACCCAAAGGCCTTTGAATGTACCACTCTCATAGAACTTATCATTACATTGCCATCATCTTTTTTATTTTATTTTATTTTTTTATTTTTTGACAGGCAGAGTTAGAGAGAGAGAGAGAGACAGTGAGAAAGGTCTTTCTTCAGTTGGTTCACCCCCCAAATGGCCACTACGGCTGGCGCACTGAGGCCGGTGTGCTGCACCGATCCAAAGCCAGGTGCCAGGTGCTTCCTCCTGGTCTCCCATGCGGGTGCAGGGCCCAAGCACCTGGGCCATCCTCCACTGCACTCCCGGGCCACAGCAGAGAGCTGGACTGGAAGAGGAGCAACTGGGACAGAATCCCCATTGCCATCACTTTTAGCACATTTATAATCTCACCTGTGAGGTCTTATGCCAAAGTATATCATTTTTCCTTTGATCTCCAGACCCCTGCATGTACTAATCACTTAATGCATATTTGCTGAATGAAACATAGGAACAATATAGTAGTCATGAAACGAAATCTCTAAACTCAAGACCCTTAGGTTCTAGTCCACAGGCTGTGACTAATGAGCTGTGTGGCCTTGCAGAAGTCATTTCACCTCTCTGTGTTGTTTCTTCATCAGTTCAAAAGTAGCATTGACCTGAATGACCTCTAAGCTCCTGTGTTTACCCACCTTGAGGATGCTGGGTGACTTTCAAACCAGCTGAAATGGATGACAGTGAGTGTCAGAGCTTTCCACCACATTTCCATGCATCCCTCTGACTGACCAATCACTCAGGCGGAAAATGTAGTAGAATAGTAACAACCTGAACCTCTCCTGCTTCCTTCATAACTACCTCACCCTTGGGCTCGACCCACATTGCCCTCTGGCCTCTACTAACTAGTTTCGAGCTCTCCTCTCTTGAGAACGCTCACGTTGTATACACCTTTTCTTTACTCTTTGCCCAGACATCCCGCAGTCTGTTTCTGATGTCCCTTCTTTGTCCAGTTAGTCCTTCCAAGGTACATGGAACTCTCGAAGTTACAGGCCATGACCCTTATTGTTCTGTTCAAGCAGAACAGAACACTCACTTGCCTTTGTCCCCGACTGTGCACTCTCTCCCTTCCGAAATAGATCATGAGTCAACAGTTCTGTGTGTCAGTCAAGGATGGTGTTTGAAGCAAGAGTTATAAATACATCTGTGATGACGGAAGGATTTTCTAGCAGAAAATTCATTTCTGTGTTCAAGCGTAGTCCAGCCTGAGTTCTATTTTAGCCTTTTACTGTTGAGGGCTTTTCTCTCCCATCTTTTGCTGGAAAATAATTCACCCTGGACTAGAGATGAAAGGTGGGAAAAGAGATAGGATTTTTTCATTTTTTTTTTTTTAGAATTGCATGGAACACAGTGGGGAAGGCAACAATGGACACTCTCCAGTGACTCAGTTTCCCATTGGTCAAATGAGTTCAATGGTATTAGCCACCTACCTCACAGACTCCTTGGCAGGATTGATTAGGTCATTACCAAACCCTTTGATCTTGTCCAATATACATTAAAAGTCAACTAATGATTTAGAAATCTACTTCCAGGCCTTTTAGAGTCTCAACTCGGGCTTCATTTCTAGCCATAAAGCTGTACTCAGTGGGGTTTTAGTGATTTTCATCAAAACTAAGCTAAAAGTTAGCTTTCAAAGCCTAAATTATAACCATATCTGGACATAAGGGGATGCCATAAGTTGGTCATGAAAAGAGATTAATCTCTAGACCCTCAAGCCCAGGGACTAAGCTGACTGTAATAATTGAAACCATATGGAAGGTTATAAAACCTGATTTACTTGGAAAAAATAAAAACATAGGAGCATTCTGATTTTTGGTATCAGGAAAAGTTACATTAATATTCTTTTCCTCTGACAGATTATCTTACATCAGTTCTTAGGGAAAAGATGTTTTTTGAAGACCTATGATTATGTTTTTATCCTTTGTGTAGGGGAGGTCTGCATGTGCATGAAGGGAGGTGGGAATTCTGGGCTTGTTTTCCACAGAAAAACATTTGGCTGTTTTCAGTGTATTCCTCAGGACATTGTATGATCAGTTTCAGGTGGCAGAGTAATAGAGGACCTGAAAGAATGGGACTCACAACTACTAGGTTATCCTTACTTCCTATCTTTTTTCATTTTAGTTTATTCATCAGTAAATGGAAGCCATAATATCTATTCTGTTGTTAGGGAGGATTTAATTTTCCTGACCCTGTTCGCATAACTTCAAGTTGTTCTTTTATAGTTTTATGTATCTGTCCTTTCTTCTGTATTTTGCACTTGATCTTTATAACCTGGGTTTATAAAAGGACCCACAATGAAGCCATGGTGGATTCCATAGCTGTGTGAGGTCACTATCTCATCAGGGTCACATTTTAAAGCTGGCTGCCATTCCTTCCTGAGTCATCTCTCCTTTTAGAAGCTCTGATCACAGGCATATCTCTTGTTGCTGGTGTCCATATTCACTGATTGATTGTAGGGCCTCTGTAACTCTGTTGCCTGAATGGTGAATGGAATCTGATTTCCTAAAGTACCCAACTATGTCCAAAATTTCATTCCATGGTTGTTAAAGCTCCTAAAAGTTTATTACATTGACTCTCTCCCAAGATCCCCATCATTTTTGCTTTATAAGAATGAAGTTCAGGGCAGAGATATTCTGGTTAGCTTATTTCATCTTAAAATCAATGAAATTGGAAGCAAGGGAGTTAAAAATTTATTGTATGATCTCCTTTTTTCCAAGAATGATATGGCCCAATTATTGAAATCTCTCCTTCATTACTCAACCCCTTATATCAGAGCTTCCTACACCTACAAAATCATAAAAATTATCTAGACAGATTGTTAAAGATGGATCACCAAGTCCTCTCCCAATTTTACCGGATCTGAATTTCCAGGGAGTTAAACACAGACATCTGCATTTGAAAAAAGTTTCTCTAAGGGTTTCTGCTCTGTAGCCAGCCAGGTCTGGGAAACACCATCTTTAACAAAGTCAGCTTTTGAACCACAGCAGGAAGTCTTCCTAGGTGTTTTAGAAACTATAGTTCTGCCAGAATCTACTAAAGGCTTTTTTTCTTTGAAGAAGTCTGTACCTTTGTTTAATAAAGAGTCTGAATATAGGTTGAGGCTGTCATAACAAATTGCCATGAAATGAGTGGGTTACACAACAGACATTTCTTGTCACACAGTTCTGGGGGGTAGAAGTCTGAGATCCAGGTGTTTGTAGGGCCATGCTCTGTTTGAAGGCTCTAGGAAAAGCTCTCATTAACTTCTAAGTGTTCTTTAGTTCCAAGCAGCATAACTCTAAGATTCACATGGTGTTCTCCTGGAGTGTATACAAGTGCGTCTAGATAGCAAGAGTTGGAGGAGAGGAGAGGAGAGGAAAGTGGAGGGTGCTGCTTTATTTCTTCTATCATTTTAGCTCCTGGAATAAAAACAGGAAATAAATTCCTGGTCATAAGGTAAAGAAAGGGCAAAATGGAACCCTCAGAAAACCAAAGGTCATGAAGAGAGAACATTTCTGTAGGCAAGACATAACAAGAGAAATGCCAACAGACATGCTGGCAGATCGTGAGAAATTTACAATGTAATTGACAACAGGAAATTATAGCTTGAGCTGAAGTGACAAGTCATTAAATTAATATTTGAGGAAATAAAGCAAAAATGATATTCCCCAGAGACAAATAACCCAATAAAGGCTACCAAGAAAATGCTAATAAATGTGCATGTGGGAGAGAAAAAGGGTGTCAAAGCAGCATTTGTGGAGACAAATAGTGGTGGATGGTGAAGATGACTGCAACTGGAGAAAGACGGTCATGCATGCCATGCATTCCAGTGTGTTCACTGGACACAAGACAGTGCTCCAGGAAAACCAACCTGCAAACAGTGTAAGGGAGCATGGACTGAAATATGAGGGTTCTTCTCCCTGTACACCGGGTTCTATCTGGTCACTTTGGAAAAGCTAAGTTAATATTCTAACAGAAAATAATGGCCTTGCACAGTCTTACACAGCACTAAAGACCTACCAATCAAATAGATCTTTTCCCTTGTAGTGAATGTACTTCAAAAATAGTCCAGAAAATCCCCAGTATAATGTGAAAATCATGGCAGATTCAATCTCTCAGAAATTAAAAATATGCATTAGTTGTTCTCTAATGAGTCATCTATTTATCTTGTTCCTTTTTTAAGTGTGTAAGTAATAATATTTTACTTATCTAGAATTCAGATTCTGGCTTTGTTACATTTGTGAAAGAAATCTGAGAACTAAACCATAAGCACAGAAGTCCTTTGCAGAGTCCAAAATGCTGCTGCCAATGTGTTGCATTAAACCTGGGGGAGTTGCCCCTTGAAGGAGACGATCTGTTACCTTCTTCTGAATCTGTGGGCACAGAGCTACTGTGTGTCAGGTTACCTGGTTTTCCAACTACTGCTCATTAAGGAGCAAGTGATTGAAAGGACACAGTCTATCAGTTCAGGGAGACACATTAATGTTGCAGGAAATGACAGCTGGCAGCAAATAGAAATCACAGACATGACAAAAAAGAAACTCAAGAACAAAGGCACAATAATGATCGGAAGGGGTTTAGTAAAGGGAAGCGGTTCTTTTCATCACAGTTTTTCCAAGAGCATCTTTGAGTTACAGCATGCCATCACAACACATATCACAAGGATGACCCTCAGCCAATAGGAAAAAAAATAAATAAATTTGGTTCCAGATACATCATTTAAGTTGGCAGAATGATATGCAGTAAAATTTTAGAAAGATCTTCATCTGAATTTCTTAAAATGTTAATGCTTAAAGGAATCAACCCTTAAAAATAAAATGCAGCTCTCATTATTTGCAGCATTCATAAAATATCACATCAATTTCTGCAACCCTACCTTGTCTCCTACATTCTAGACTCAAATGTTTAAAAATATTTGCAGATAACCATAACCATTCTCTCTCCCTCTCTCCTCCCCTCAGTTCTCATCCTTCCTTCCTTTTCTTTACTTCCTTTAATTTTTGCAATAACAGATCTTCAACTTATTTTTTAATCACAGTCTTAATACATCACTAACCATCATGTTCAACAATAAAAAAAGTAGAAAGACCATTGTTTCACAGGAATAAACTCAAGGGCTGTAAACATTGTATCTATGAAGTAGAAGAAATCTGTTCTCATTTTATTAATAAAAATGGCTTAACATTTTGTCAAACTCGTATGTGTGTAGGTTCCAAGGGTTACTATATTGCACACTGGAACTGGAACAAAACCCACCCCAAAAACTTCCCCTAAAAACAACTGAGGGTCTCTGTCCATGTGGTTATCCACATCAGAACTTTTGACCATATGACATTATTCTTTCTGCTTCTGCCTTACATTTATGCAGTCAACCAAAATGTTACTCTAGAAGTACACTTTAAAAAAAAATGTACAGCCCTATTTCCCACACAAGTATCTTGACATGAGCTTGTACCGTTACTAGCAGATTCACCCAGACCAATTTGTTGCTTGCCATTTGTGGTACTCTGAATGTGTCCCCTCCAAAATATAGATTACAGGTATCTAGAAAACACTATACCAAGACAAGAGGAGCAGCCATCTAGGAACTGTGGCCGCAGAAAAAGGAGTACAGTCTAACCAAACATGACTCAGCTAGGAGAGCGGAGGAAGGAACACCGGTAGCCCTCTCTTTCCTACTCCCATCTCTCTCCAGTACCTTCCACTAGTAGAATCCAAGAAGAAGCTAGAAATGGAGTCCAAGTGATATAGCTCTGGAGACCAATCTGCAGAGGCAGACCTCAAAATGAAAAAGACCAAACACAGAACTGCCTCAGAGTATGTGTGCCATTCTACTTGGTGTTTTTTTATTAAACATCGTGGCAAGTAATTCCTGGTTTTTGGAGACCACATTTAAGATCATGGCTCTTGGAACCAGCCCAGTTTATTATACTCAGTAGTAATATAAATAGCCCAGTTGATTTTGCCACACCTCAGTTTCATCAGCTGGTAAATGAGGGATGTAACTGAGTTCATCTCATAGGATATTCTGGAGAATGAAAGGAAGTAATAGAGTTTAAGTGAAGGATGGGGCTCCGTGGTGAGAGTTCAATGTTCGACCTCGAGATCACATTAGAAAGAGTAAAGAATACCCAGGAGAACCATTCCCTGTGTTAGGTGCAGAAGGCATGGTGCAAAATCCAGGGATTTTAAGTACCATAAAAGACCTAAGTTTTATGAGTTTTTATATGCTAGATCAGAGCTTTTGAATCATTCCTATGTCATGCCTTTGACAAACTAATGAAACTCAGGAAATAATGCATTCCCAGAATAAGGTTTTCAAATATATGTAAGATTATAAATGAAAACACTTTGAGAAACATTTGGATATTTATATTAAAAATTATCAGGAATATTTAAAGTACAAATTTCTGGTATTATAACGTATATCATTCTTACTGCTGCATTACAAAATAAAATCTAACAATGACTCTAATAGCCAAGATAATTCAAAAATAACAATGATTACTTTTCCATATATTAATAGTAAATATAATTTGAAAAGAAAGTATCTGTGATTGCTATGAACAATATAGATATCACTAATACTGCTGAAATTTATTGCTTTACATTTGCAATTGAGAGAATTAGTGAACAATTAGAAAATGGTTAGCCAAAAAAATAATAATTTGTTAACTACTCAAGTTCACAAACCTTTCTGATTTCTATCAATAAAGCATTCAGGCTCTATAGAATTCCCACCCTACAACCTCATACAATGTCTGATAAATAGTATGCATTCTATAATTTGCTAAACTGAAATAATCACAACAAAAGAACTGTATGCACAAACACAAGACATTAGAATTTCATGATGTCATTAGATCCCACCTGTAACTAAGCATACATGAGAAAAGACTCATGTGTGTCAGAGAACCAGCTGTTTGAGTGACCCTGCAACTTCAAGACTTTATGAGGGCCGGCGCCGCTGCTCAATAGGCTAATCCTCCGCCTGCAGCGCCGGCACCGGCACCCCGGGTTCTAGTCCCGGTCGGGGCGCCGGATTCTGTCCCGGTTGCCCCTCTTCCAGGCCAGCTCTCTGCTGTGGCCCGGGAGTGCAGTGGAGGATGGCCCAAATCCTTGGGCCCTGCACCTGCATGGGAGACCAGGAGAAGCACCTGGCTCCTGGCTTCGGATCAGTGCGGTGTGCCAGCCACAGCGCGCCGCCTGCAGCGGCCATTGGAGGGTGAACCAACGACAAAGGAAGACCTTTCTCTCTGTCTCTCTCTCTCACTGTCCATTCTGCCTGTCAAAAAAAAGACTTTATGAGAAGACACGAAGAATATGGAATGTGTTCAGGAATAGACATCTTAAACTTGTCAACCAATGAAAAGATAAATCAGAAGTAATAACAATTTTACCTATAATATTTGTCTTATGACGAACAAAAAACATTCTTATAAGTTAGCAAGTGGTTCAAATCAAATGTGAAAGCAATATCCACAACACACAAAAAATGTAGAACACCAGAGAATCATGAGAACATGCTAATTCTCCCTGAGCAAGGAGAAAATAACAGACTCCTCCTACTACTAATTAAATTATCAAAAAGCCACAGAAAAATTCTCAGGACATTGTGATGTAGCCTTTTTGCATCAAATTATTGCATGAGATTGCATTGTGCAAAATTTAATTACTTGACCAAAAGTCATGTGACGTGACAGAGTGGACAAAGCATGGGATTTGATGTTAGGGAATTACCACGAATTAATTTTCTACTTAGTGTACAGTTATTTAAAATTCTATTGTGAAGTGATGAAAACATCATGGAAAAACACTTAAGTTACCTTAAGTAACAAATGTGATTAGAGATTAGTGTGATCAAACTATAAATTTTTTTCAAATAATGTATATAAATTTGACAAAACAAATACACATAAATGTTTAACAGTTTTTTTCTGAGTGGTAGTCTTTGAGTAACTTTTCTTGCTTCTTTCTACCTTAATGGAGTTCTATGTTTTCTATAATATTTGTGATAGAGGAAATGTGTAGTTATTTTTAAAGGCTGAAAAGGGCAGTTAAGCGAGATAACCGATACACTTAGATTTCTACGAGTCTGCATTTCGCAATGTTAAGTCATGCTACCACTCCTCCAACCCTAATGCCCCATTTCTAGTAATAGTTTTGTAAATGTGTCTTGGGAGGTATGGTCACCTGCTTTGACTCTGTTCCCAAGATACTGGGAATGATGCCATCATGAGAAACACAGGACACCAATACCGGTAGGGTGGAAAGTTCCATTTTTCCCTGGACTCTGTGATTTATTGATTAGTATTGTGATTTGGGGCAAAGTCCTGTACCTCTCTGAACCATATCTATGAAACATTCTTATCATTATTTATTATTTACGATAGGTATACCATTCTAGAATAATATTAAGCCATACGTGCAATGCAGATCTTGTTGAAACTGGAAATGATTATATGTGATTTTGAAATACACCATTTGAGCAATAATATTGATGTGTATGACCCTGAAAAAGTTTTGATTTCATTAGGGAGAAATGGGACTAATAAAATTTAAACTACAGGAAAGTATTAACATGTATTTTTGTAAACTGCATGGTATCTAGTAGACATTCAACAAATGCACTTTACACTTGGCAAAATGTTTACAGGCGGTGTGAATGGAGGAAAAGACGACACATATGTACCCATGTACCCAAGGCTACCTTGGTGCCAGTGTAGTTCAGAGGATCTGTATCCTATATAGGCTTAGAGTAGATACAGAGGTGGTCATATCTCATGAGGCTAAAACATACCCTTGAAATTTTCTTAGGAAATTACTGACATTTTATCAGCAAGTCTCACAATCAATTGTTGAAATATATTGCTGTTGTCTCTATTGATGGATATTTATCTATCTCTATTTTTCTCCTCTGTATATGTGTGTGTATGAGTTTGTGTGTGCTTATGTGGCTCTCATGATAAATGAGTACAGCTGAATTCACATAACTTAAGTGGAAATATAATCAAAATTCTTCTTAAATAGGCCAAAGCGAGGGAGAAGGAGAAGTATTATATGATTTATACATTGGGGTTAAAAAAAATTCCCTAATATAGACAATCCATCAACTGAGTCAAAACATAGACCTTCAGGGTAGACAGTTGGTCTAGCAATTAAGATGCTGGTTAAGACACCTGCATCCCATATCACAGTGCCTAACTGATTCCTGGATCTGGTTCCTGACTCAACCAGAAATGATGACTCAAGAAATTAGATTCCTGCAACACATGGGGGAGACATGGATTGAGTTCCTGGCTCCCAGCCTTGGCTTCACCCAGTACTGGCCACTGAGGACATCTAGGGAGTGAATCAGAGGATAAGAGTTTTCCTTCTGTGTCTGACCTCCCCTGCTCCCTCCTTCTCTTTCTCTCTCTCTAAAGGAAAAAAAAAATTAAATGAGATAGACCTTCATATAACCATGCAACATTTTTAAGCATTTTATTACAAATGTTAATTTATTTCCAGTCTAATAAAGTCCAAGGATTCCCCCATAGCACAGAACAGGCTGAGCAAAAGAAGATGGCTTGTGGAAAGGAGCAGAGTGGCAGTTTTGGTGCAAACCAGAGATCCTGCTAGAATGCAGGGCTTCCCCACCTCCACAGCACTTCCTCAAGCTCCCTCACAGTGGAGAGAGGCATTGTACAGAGACACTGGGCTTCTCACCAGCAATCTTCCAAGAGTATTGACCAGAATGAGTCATGAAGGCTCTAGATGTAATAAAGCAGAGAAGAAAAAGGAATAAAACATGGATACTTGGACTCAGTAGACGAAGATTTACCCCAGAACAGCATCAGAAAGAAATAAAAGGACTTTAAATTTAAAAACCAAACTTGACAAATAGCTAGACACCACCACAATACTATTTCTTATAATAATGAAAACAACTCAGAGAGAGAGAGAGAGAAAGGGGGGGGGGGAGGGAGGGACCTCAACAAGAAGACTATGATATAAACGAATGATGTGGAGACAGGCAATGGTCTACTTACCCCTATCTGTCCACATACGGTCTGAAAATAGACCATTTAAGTGTTTTAAAAACTGATCAGGTGTACTAGATGGGAAGGGAGATGAAATGTACACTTTTTATTTATTTTTTAAGATTTATTTATTTATTTGAGAGGCAGAATTACAGACAGAGAGAAGGAGAGAGAGAGAGAGAGAGAGATCTTCCTTCCACTGGTTTACTCCCAAATGGCTACAATGGTCGGAGCTGGGCTGATCCAAAACCAGGAGCCAGGAGCATCTTCCAGGTCTCCCATGTGGGTGCTTTCCCAAGACCGTCAACATGAAGCTGGATCAGAAACGGAGCAGCCGGGGCCAGCACTGTGGCGTAGTGGGTAAAGCTGCTTCCTGCAGTGCCAGCATCCTATATGGGCGCTGGTTCAAGATCTAGTTGCTCCACTTCTGATCCAGCTCTCTGCTATGGCCTGGGATAGCTGTAGAAGATGGCCCAAGTCCTTGGGCCCCTGCACCTACATGGGAGACCCGGAAGAATCTCCTGGCTCCTGGCTTTAGATCATCGCAGCTCCGGCCATTGTGGCCGATTAGGGAGTGAACCAGTGGATGGAAGACCTCTCTCTCTCTCTGCCTCTCCTTCTCTCTCTGTGTAATTCTTTCAAATAAATAAATAAATCTTAAAAATAAAAGAAATGGAGCAGCCAGGACTTGAACCACATATGGGATGCTGGTGCTGCAGGCGGAGGCTTAACCTACTATGACACAGTATTTACACTTTTTAAAAGGTTATTCCTGGGAGAGGCATAGTTTTGAAATGTTCTTTTCTACAATATTCACAATAAGGCTGACTACAGCAGCCGGGTGTTTGGGAGACAGTTAAAGGCTCACCCAGAAAGCTGCCCCTAGAGAAAGAAAAATAGTACACAGATCAGGACCCCCCTGTGCAGTGCTGCTGCCTTATTAGGGAGCTCTGTGGTTCCCTGCTGGCCCAGACATCATCTGCTGACAAGTAGCAAAGAGGGGATTGAAAACCAGATCAAACTCCTTCAAACCTTTCCACCTGATGCTGTAAAACAAACAATGGCTGTAGAGGAAATAAGAGCTTCCGTAAGGAGCTAGGGAACCAAATGTGTCAAGAAACAAACAAATTGTCAAGAAACAAATCTGTCACGATTAATAAATAAACAAAAACTCTTATCTGAAGAGAGAGCAAGATTGAAATATCATGCAGGGGAAGATGGCACCTGTCCTTGTAGCAGTGGGGGGGGGGGGGCGGCAGTACAATGCTTTTCTGATTATATAAAATACAGTTTCTCAGGCTCAAAATGTTTGTCCTGAATTCTAGTGCCCTCAGGGTAATGTATTTCCACAGCGCTGACATTAGAGAATGATAGAACACACCGCATGTTCAGTCACTTACAGAGACTTTTAGTTGTCACCTGCTTCACATGTGGGTGGTGACGGGTCAGCTACTGTACCTCTGTGGCATGTGTTCACTGATTCCTTGCCCAGGTGAGTAATCAGCCCCTTGTGGAGACGCATATCTCATGGCAAAGGGAACAGACCAGGAGAGTTGGAGGAAGCTGGAGATGCCTTTAAATCTGCTCTTGGAGTGGGGCCTAAATCAAGCCTGCTCGTGTGTGTTGGCCAACATCAGCAAGGCAGGATTACACATCCCACAGAAAGGAAATTGCTGGGGATGTCTGATCACCTTATAGAGAAGGAAGGGGCAAATCCCCAGGAGCCTTCACACAAGCTATTACAATCTACCCACGTAGTCACAAAGCTGACCTCCTAACTAAAAGCAAAATGTACTCAACATCTATCCAAAGAATACAGAAAATCTTAATCACAGTACTGGAGTGAATTCTTGGATGACTTCGTTTATAACATGCATGGATGTGGCTCCACGTAATTCAGAGTCCTATGATCTAAAACAAAAACGTTGCTTAGCACAATCTGATGCATAGTTACCAAAAAGGGACCCATGATCATTCACATTCAGGAAAGGAAAGAATGAACTTGGACCACATAACATATGACACTGATCCAAACCAATTCTGAGGACCAGGAGGCCCTTCTTGTTTCATTATCCTACTCAGCCACATCGCTGACTAAGAACACATGCTCAACTCTGTACACACTGCAGGGTGGCAGCACTGAAAGATCCTTTGTATCTTGAACAGTAGCAATCTGGTCAAAGACTGCATCCAGGCCATCATCAGTTTTGCAGTTCACCTTTCCAAAAGATTGTTTTGTTTCTTTGTTTGACTCTAAACATTGTCATAGGCCAATAGCCACTCTTCCAAATCCTCTCTCCAGAGACAGCAAGCCGGTTAATCAAGTCTCCATGGGATCTTAACATTAGTTCCTATTTTCCTGAGTCATTTTGCTCCTAGAAAGACATGCTTAAATACTCTTAACTAATTCAGTGTTTTTAACAGAAGCATGACAACCATGGTGCTGATTCATTCCTTGCCCTGGGAAGGCTTTTAATCTGCCTTTGTTGTCCACAGCACTTTCCAACTGTACCTTTTATTGGCTGAAAGTAAGAAACAGTTGCGTCCTTCGATTCTTAAAATCTCCTTCTCTCTTTCCTTGCACCCTACTTGCACAGCAGATAATCATTTTCTGAACTGATCTGTTTCCTATAAAATCTTTCTCAAAGAAGTTAATTATACACAAGGAATATTCATATATTCTGTCCTTCAGCATCTGTGCCAAAAGTCACAAGGTCATTTGGGTTAATAACCTGTCTGCCAGTTTATGACAGGGGACAGTTTTACCAAATGCTTTGCCTTTCACAGCACAGGCTGTCATTTTTCTAACCTCTGGTAATAATCTCCTGGCCTCTTGCTGGCTAATCCTAAAGTCAATGCCATATCATTTAGACTGATTGTTGATGTTGTCACAGCCTGGCTCTATTTTTCTTGACTAATTTATGTATCAATCAGCTCCACATTTCAGCTTGCTGCAGTAAGAAACAGCTCCAAAATAGCATGGCTTAATACAATGAAACATTTCTATCTTGACAAGTTACATCTCAATGGCTCTGGGTCACTTGCTACAATTACACACATGTATGTCTTCTCATCCCAGGACCCAATATGAAAGTGCAGCCATTGGTTGAGGCAGGGCATTCTGTGGAGAAAAGGCAAAGCAGTAAGACTTTGGCAGAGATTCAAAATGTTTTTCAAAGCTTTGGCTTGGGTGTGGCCTCAATCATGTTGCTCCTTATGCATTGCCTACAGAACAATATAAGGCTAAATTCACAGGAGGTGGAGGTGTACACTTTCCTCACAGGGAAGGGAGAACATCAAGAGTCACAGAACAACAGGCAAGAATATGTAATCCTCTCACAAAGAAGGGGAAAGGAGAGAGCTGGAAACAATGATCTATGGTATCACACTCTGTGTGTGATACCATTATGAACTGAAGGTGTGTTTCCCTTCCTGTCCCCAATTTCATATGTTGAAGCTCCATCTCTCAATGCAATGATATTTGGAGGTGGGGCCCTTGGGAGGTAATTAGGTTTAGATTAAGTCATGATTTTGGGTCCCCAGGAGAGAATTAGAGTCCTCAAAGAAGAGACCAGAGTATTTAAAGCTCCTATGTTCCTTCTCTCTCTCTCTCTCTCTCTCTCTCCCACACACACACACACACACACACACACACTCCTACCTTCTCCAACATGAAGACATAGCAAGAAGATGGCCATTTGCAAGTATAAAAGCGGGCCTGCAGGAATAACTGAATCTGCCAGCACTTTAATCTTTGACTTGCCAGCCCCTACAACTGTTAGAAATAACCAACGGCTGCTTAAGCTACCAGTTAGTAAACTTACAACAGTTTGAGGTGACTGAGACACTAGGCAAGTGCTAGATACTCAGTGTTTAATTTCTCATATTGTACATCTCAGTAACTGTACATAAGTGTTTCACAGATATTTGCTGAATTGTGGCATTTATATTTTTCCCAAGATTACAGAAAGAAGCTCAATTCATATAAACCTTATAAACACGGTGCATCATGTCACTTCCATGTTCAGCCTCTACTGAAGAATTCCACAAAGCTGTGTTGGATTAGTGTTTAGCAGATTGTCCCAGGAATGGTCCCTAGTGAACCATACCACTGTAATTCATGGCTCTGAGCTTGACAATGTGACCTATTTTGGCAAATGAGACAAAGGCAAACCACTTGCAAAGAGGCTTCGAAGTGCTTGTTCATTTGGACTTGGCCTCCCTGCATGCTGGAAACCATTTTTCCACTACAGAAGCAAGAAAGGCCTGCTTCCTGGGGGATAAGAGATCACATTGGTGAGAGGCCCAGGCATCCTAGCCATCTCAGCTAAGGCCCCAGCCCTGCGAATGAGGTCATCTCAGACCACCCGTGTCCAGTCCAGCTTCCAAAGGCTAGAAGATCCATCTAATCAGCCCAGCTACTTTCAAGAAATAATAAATACTGTTGTTTTATCTCTGCATTTTGGTGAGATTTGTTACTGTTGAAGCAGAATTTCTCTCTCATGTCTTGGTTTTCTGTTCCTCTTATCTGGCTTTGGTTCCCCAGAGAGATGTCATACTTTGGACCAAATACCAGATACATGAAACCACCTACATGCTTCCAGAAAATAGATGGAAAAAAAGAATGATGGAAAAACAAAGAATAAAAACATTTCCCACATTTTAGTCATATATCTGCTCATATTGTATCTTCTCAAAGAATCCATCCTAAAAAAAAAAAAAAGGAAGTTTATTTACCTGTCATTCCCTATTACCCTAGTTCACTTTTCTTGATGGTATATATCACTACCTATTACTATCACCTTGTAAACTTCAATGGTGTATTATGTATATAAAGTGGATGTGTTGTTAATTTTATGTGTCAATTTGACTAAACGATGGCGCCCAATTGTTTGGTCAAACATTGCTCTAGTTACTGCAAATTGGTAGATGTGATTAACGTTTATAGTCAGCTGACCTTCAGGAAAGCATTTTCCCTCTACAAAGTAGATGACATCATCCATCTAATCAAAGAAAAGCCTTAAGCGGTTTCCCAGAGAGAAAGGAATTCTGCCTCAAGGTTCTAACAGGAGATCTGCCTGGGTTTCCAACCTGATAGGTTGACCTACAGATTTCAGACTTCTCAACTCCAACCTCAAATCAGTCATTTCTTTCAAATTCATCTGTATCTCTCAAAAGATACATAGATTATATGCATATCTTACTGATTCTTTTCTCAAGAGAACCCTCACTGATACTTTATATATATATTCATGTGAATATATGTAAGTTAAGATATATTTATGATTTGGGATATAAATTTTATTTCTTTACTATCTGTGTTTCCCACGTGACTATAATCTCCATGGTGGCAGGTACTATACCCACCCCACATCCAATTAAGATTGTAAGCACCTAGCAGATACTCAATAATATTGTACTGAATTAATGAACAGGTTCTTTAAAGCTCTTATCAACACAATTCTATCATGGACAATGCCTCAAGTCCTCTCATATATACACAATTTTTTTTCACCATGGCAATGGGCATGATGTTGATTTACTGCTTTTCACTTTGGAAATGGAGGAGAAGTAGAAGAACATCTGTGAAAATATAGGGAGCATCACTAAGACAATATAATTTGAATTATGGATGCAATACTAACATGTATTTCTATTAAATGTGGCAAATTGGGGCTGTCACTGTGGTGTAGTTGGTAAAGCCACCACCTGCGGTGCCGGCATCCCATATGGGCACTGGTTTGAGTCCTGGCTGCTCCACTTCCAATTTAGTTCTCTGCTATGGCCTGGGAAACAGTAGAAGCTAGCCCAAATCCTTAGGCCCCTGCAGCCACATGGGAGACCTGGAAAAATCTCCAGGCTCCTGGCTTCAGATCGCCCATCTCCAGCTTTTGCAGCCATTTAGAGAGTGAATCAGTAGATGGACGATCTCTCTCTCTCTCTCTCTGCCTATGTCCTCTGTAACTCTTCCTTTCAAACAAATAAATTAATATTTTCTTTAAAAAAAGTAGCAAATCTATAAGCAAATGTTTATTATTAAGGAATACTATATTGTTATATTGAATGGTAAAACTGGGTCTCAATATTTTTTATTTTGTCTGTAGGTATCATTTTAAGGTAAACTAATACATCATCGTGGCACATGGTTGTTGTCCAATTTGTAGTAGCAAGGGTAGTTTGGTGAAAAACAGCAACAATGAGAAACTTCTACAAAGAAGAATGGATATATATCTCCATCCATGCACACACACATATACACACACACAATACCCCACTGCATAACATCATTCTGATCAAAGAAGGACCACAGATGCAATGGTGCACCCACCCATAGGTTACAATGGAGTTGAGAAGTTCCTATTGCCTAGCGGCATCACAGCTGTTGTAGCATGGTACTACAATGCATTACTCATGTCTTCATGGTGCTGCTGATATAACCATACCTGCTACACTTCCAGTAGTAGAGCTCATTTTGTACAGTACATAAGACTTGATAAACAACTATGCTACTGGTTATGCATTCACTGTATTATATGTATTATATCTCAAAGTATATTTTCAGTTATATCTTTTTAAAGTTTACTGTAAAACAGTATGCACTGTTGCCTAGCCAGCAGCTACATATTGCACATGATTACTGCACCTCTTGATTGCACCAACAGTCTACACTGAATGATTTACTTATGTCATCTAGGTTTGGGTAAGTAATTCATGATGTTCACACAGCAATGAACTTGTCTGATGATGCATTTCTCAGAGTGCATTCCCATCATTAAGGGATGCATGGCTATGAGATGTACTCCTAAATGAGTATATGCATGCACGCTTAGATTGTGGCATGCTGTAATTTGTTATGCAATCATAGTCCTGGGAGGTTTTGTTACATTTAAATAGTATTTATAAAATGGCAGGAATAGAACAGTTTAGTAGTTTTCCCAAAAGCTGAAGCCCTGGAGCCTGGGTGGTTTCCCTATTAAATTGCCAATCCATCACTCTGCATAAGAATATTTGTTTATTCACAAGTGTGTTTTGCAAATTGTGTCTTTAGACAACAATACATAAGATTTAGAGCTTCCTTTTTTTCTGAAGGTGAACAAATTAAAGCTGTAAGATTTGGGGAAATAGGTATAAAGAACTACA
Source organism: Lepus europaeus (assembly GCF_033115175.1). Lineage (NCBI taxonomy): Eukaryota > Metazoa > Chordata > Mammalia > Lagomorpha > Leporidae > Lepus > Lepus europaeus. The sequence continues at coordinate 73,429,186 of NC_084842.1, forward strand.
GTCAACAGAGGCTAGGCAGAGTTCATGGATTAACACCAGCACAGTAAAGTATCAATATACAAATCTATAGATTATTTTACACAACTGTCATAAGATATACTCCCTGAAGCCTATTCAGAGATATCCCTCCAGAGTACCATGAACTCCAGGTCAAGAGTCATTGAATTGGTATCCCTAATGCCACGTATTCTATGAGTGTATAAACCATTGTGGCATCTTTCCTTTCTAGCTCCTTTTCCTCTGCTTACCTGGGTTATTTAGAATTCAGTTCTTAGAAAGTTTGTGGAAATTGAATTCTATGCCATATTAGCTTGGATAGAAAAAGAAATGGAAGTATAAGTACATTGTAGAAGGTTTGTGGAAGTTGAATTCTGTGCAAGATTACTTTGAATGAGATTAGAAGCAAATTATTTTAAAGTTAGCTCTTCTTAAAAGACAGCAGGATTACCTGATTCTCTACCTGTTTGTTCCACGATGTTTTGACTGTCCTAAGTGATGGGTTCAAGTGATGAAATCAGTGCTAATCCTTTTCAATCAATATTTTTCTGTGTCTTGTAACTGAGCTACATAACCAAGTTTTATGCATCTCAGGGAAGTTTTATGTGTTTCCTGTTGTCTTTATTGAGTTTAATTGCTTTAAAAATTTGAGTCTTAAAGGAATAACTTTATCTGCCTTAACTCTGATTAGATCTGGTCCATAGCTTTGGTAAAAATCCTCAGGTTTAACTGGCTTTGACCAAATGATTTAAACCTCTGACAAGTCTTACACATCTAAAGATCTAAAACCTAGTCTTTCACCTTGAGGCAGCTGGATCACTGGAACTCTCAACTGGGAGACACAGTAACTGTCTTACACATTTTGTGCTGTCCAGGATCAAACAACAAGAAGCAATCAGACTCCAGGTGGTACTCCAGATGATGCCCTTGTGGCGATCTGCATTCTACCAGGGACCCTCAGATTGACCACAGAAGAATGCCCTGCTGCTGTCCCTCAACAATGCCCCCTTTCAGCATGAAGCAGGGTCCATTCTGCTGGGAGGGCACATGACCAGTTAGATGGACTAAGAAGCAGTCAGGTGAAGTCCCTGCTGGAATGAGTAAAGAGGAGCCCCTTTAAGAGTGGACCAGAAGCCACCTCCGCCAAGAAGCCCCTCCAGCAAGACAATGTACCAATCCCGCTCCTCTGAGTTTCTAGTGTTGTCATGGAAATAGAAAGACTAGGGAGTTACCTATCCACGCTTCTGATGGCTTCTTCTGTTTATCATGAGCAGGCTAGACAGGATTACAATTCAGGCCCCACTGAGGGGTTTTGTCCCTATCTTCTGACAATTAGCTATTATTCTGCTCACAGGAATTGTGATTAAATGATCACAATTAGTTAGACAAGTTTCTTGGGTCTTTATCTCTTCGAGCCCTTCTCCTGACCCTGTGGTTGGTGTTTCTGACTTCAGTAAATCTTGCTTCAAAAACAAAAAGAAAAGAAAAGAATTCAGTTGTGAAATTCTTCAGCTTTTTGTGCTACTGTCACACTCTGAGGAACTCCATGAATCCCATGATTCTGAAAGTTTCTGTTTCTGACGTTTTATCACCAGCCCAGACTTTTCTTCTACCCTAAAATTGCCTACATGACATGCATATTTGGGGGAAAATCTTACAGATATCTCCATCATTATGTGTCTCCTATAGGTATGTTTCTCACACCTCTCAGTAAACGAAATATTTCTATTCATCAAGAGGATGACATCATAAACCAGGAGTTGTCTGTGCTGCCTCCTTGTCCTTTAACATTCCTCTGCCAACAACAGCAACTGATGTTAGTTTCAAACTTAAGTCTCCCTACTTATATCTACCTCCAGATCATCCCCTTGGCATAAGCCATCAACATCTCTTTCTCAAAATACGATTCCTTCCTAACTATTCCATCTACCACAAAGCTGCTAAAAGATCTCTATAAAATCCCAGATAGTAACATCACTTTCATGGGAGTACACAAAACTATTCAAATTTCCTTTTAAGCTTTAGAATAAAACTGAAAAATTTTGAAATGGATATTTGGTCTAACAGTTAAGATGCTTCTGTCCTACTTTGGAGTTCATGAGCTCAATACCCAATTCTGGCTCCTGAATTCAACTTTCTGCTGAGGCGGACCCTGGGAGGCAGCAGGTGATGGCTCAAGTAGCAGAGTCTTTGCCACTCACATGGGAGACCTGGATTGACTTCCTTCCAGGCTTTGGCCTGTTCCATCCCCAGCTGTTGCAGGCTTTTGGCATGTGAAACAGAAAATGGAAGATTGTTGCAGTTGATTTCTCAACAATGTTGCAGTGGATTTGTTTCTGAGAGGAGGAGCTTGGTGGGGGAAGAGTCGACGAGTCACAGACCCTGGGAATCGGATGAAAGTGGGCTTGAGGCAAGCAGCCCACAGACTCCTTTATTTCAGTTAGTACAACAGCTTATATAGCCAAGACCAGCCAATCCGTCAAGGGGCATTCTATGCCCCAGCCAATCACAGCCTGTTGCCAGGCGGTTTCCAAAGCCATCCAATCACAGCCTGTTGCCAGGCAGGCTCCCCAGGTGGGTTTCAAAGCCATTCCTGAGTAACTGATGCTTGCTTGCCAGTGGCCATCTTGGCATGGCCTTCTCATTCCGCCACAGAAGATCCCTTTCTTCAGTTTTCTCCATCTCAAATAAATAACTCAAAAAAAAAATTTTTTTAAGCCTCAAACTTTGGCATGATGTGCAAGTCCCAGACTTCTCTCATCCCTCCATCTTCAACTCACGTCTTTCTATCTCCCCAACATTGGTTGTTTTCCTTCAATTCCTTGCTATACCCTACTCTTTCTAGCTATAGGACATTTACAAATGCTTTGCCCTATACTGGGAATGTTCTAATCTCTACCATATGATGAGTGGATTCCTAATTATACTCAGGCCTGTTTAAAAGGCAATCCCTCTGGAGCTGGTGCCGTGGCTCACTTGGTTAATCCTCCACCTGCGGCACCAGCATCCCATATGGGCCCTGGATTCTAGTCCAGCTGCTCCTCTTCCAGTCCAGCTCTCTGCTGTGGCCCGGGAGGGCAGTGGAGGATGGCCCAAGTGCTTGGGGCCCTGCACCCGCATGGGAGACCAGGAGGAAGCACCTGGCTCCTGCTTTGGATTCGCACAGCGCCAGCTGTAGCAGCCATTTGGGGAGTGAACCAGTGGAAGGAAGACCTTTTTCTCTTTCTCTCTCACTGTCTACTGTCTATAACTCTACCTGTCAAAAAAAAAAAAAGAAAAAAGACAATTCCTTGGAAACATCTTTTTAAATTCCTCAAGAAAAATGTCGACCTGTGGAATAGTCCCTCAATGTTTCAACACTTAATCCTGCAGTACACTGCTCAGAATTTGTAACTACATAGTTAGTGATTATTTAATTTCTACCTACCTCACTATATGGTAAGATAGATAGAAGGTAAAAATAATTCTTTTGTTTTATATAAGATGTACATCATTCACTTCTGGCACTTTATGTTATACATTTCATGCTCAGGTATATGTCTAATGAGCTGAGCTGTGGCTCAGAATATGTTCTTAGGTTTATTTATAAGCCCACCAGATTTATTCAGTATGAACTAGGTGCTGAGGGTACAGTGCTGTTTAAGTCAGAACCATCCCCTCCTGCCTCACAGATCTTGTGCTCTACACACATAGAGTCCTATTTCCTGCAGGGAGTTATCTAAGCCTCAATTCTCAATGGTCCTTAAAATGAAAGGATGGCATTATGCACCTAACTTCTCCCTTGAAAAGAACAATGAATGGATAAATACCAAGTGAAAGGATAAAATTTGCCTTCAGGTCTAGCTACCTGCTCATTCATTCACTGCCTGCCTATGCCAGGAAGTCAAAAAGGGACAGACCATTGGCTTTGATCTCAAATTTCTTTTGTTCATTTGTGTCAGACCTTAATGTTATTTAACCTTTGCTTTTTGTGCTTAATGGATATAAGTGTTCTGATAAATGCAATGCAGCAGTCAATAACACACGAAAGCCTGACCATAATTGGCTAACATGAAGTGCTGGGAAATAAAGAGCCTGGATTGCTAATTATTGAATAACACACTCTGAGCAAGTTTCAACATCGTTTTATCACTGATTATAAGAGTTCAGGTGTTCAACTCCCAATATTGTTAATGGGCAATATAACGCAGCTCTCTACAAGCTATTCTAAAAATATACCATGATCTATAATGAATTTTCTACTTTACTCAAATTTAACCTGATTTCATCAGAAGATTAATGTAAAACCTAGGAAATATTTTAAGCCTCATACAATTAATATGAATTAAAGTTTTCAAAACTATGTCCACTACATGATAATAGACAAAATAAATAAGGTAACATATAAGTGTTAGCAACATCACACTTAGAAAAAAGTAAACAGCACCTGAATTAGTTTCTGTATCTGACAACATGCATTGACTTTCCATAACCAAGTATGATAGCCAGCTATCAACCTGGTCATTTAAAATAATAATTAGCAGTGGGTTTCTAGAGAATAGCCATGCAACTCATTATAAAGTAGCAATGTAAACTAACCACTCAAATGGTAAAAGCTTTGATCCTTTATTAGTTATTAGCAAACTGCAGCATAGTAAAACAGGATTACTTCCCAATAGGTAGATAAATCAGAGAATGCCCACACTGCATGTTAGTTTCATGTTATACCTAATGAAAAATTTCTTGAAAATACTTTCAGTATATGAATTTGATAAGGTAGGGAAAACATCATTCTTCAAGTATAACATTTGCAAAGTACACCTTCTTGTCCTATCTTTGAAGGAATAATATACAAAAAAGAAAACTCATTTGGAGGTTGGCACTGTACCATGATTTTAAGCCAGCGTCTACAGCACTGGAGTCTCATATGGGTGCCAGTTTAAGTTCTAGCTACTCCACCTCTGGTTTAGCTCCCTGCTAATGCACCTAAGAAAGCAGCAGAACATGGCCCAGTGCTTGGGTCCCTGCACCCATGTGGGAGACCTGGAACAAGCTTCTGGCTCCTGGCTTCAGATTGACCCAGCTCTAGCTGTTGTAGGCATTTGGGGAGTTAACCAGGGTATGAAAGATTGATCTCTCTTTCTCCATCTGTCCCTCTCTCTGTAACACTGCCTTTCAAATAAATAAATAATTTTTTTTAAAAAGGAAAACTCATTTGGGGTTCACAACTTCATATTAAAATACTCTGTCTAATCACAAAACTTTCAATTGACATAATGTGAATATTCTGTACAGCATAGCTAGCAAATAAAGAACCTCTGAGTAAAGGAAAAATAGACTTGACTCTATACCTGGATCTGGTAACCAGGAACTCCTGAGTTCCAACAGACATAAATAGAATTCAATGGAAAGCTTCAGCCAATTCTTTTCAAATAAGATATTTGTATTTCATGGACCAGGGTCAGCATTATTTGGCTTTTTGTGTCTGGCTTATCTCACTAAATATAATTATCTCCAGTTGCATCCATTTTGTTGCAAAAGACAGTCTTTCATTCTTTTTGTTTTCCCTTTTTCTGGTTGAGTAGTTTTCCATCATGTATATATACCTCATTTTCTTCATTCAGTCATTAGGTTTTTAAAAGATGTCTATGTCTGTGTCTCCATCACAAAGGATTGATTAGACATCCATAAATATAATATTACATCAATCTCATTGTTAAATTCAGAAAACAAACATTTCATTATACTTGAAAACAATTTGTGGGATAGATTTTTCTCATTTCATGGAAATTCCTGAGTACACATAATGGTTCTCAAGAAATTATAGCCAATTTTAAACTTTATATGTACCCAAATAATATCAAAGACTGATATAAACATTGTCACAAACATTTTCTTTAATGAAATATATTAAATTTAATAGGGTATATGGATGCATTATTTGCATGTTTGCATGGGGTGAGTTCTCCTAAAGGGAGTATCAAGAGCCTAGGAAAGTCTTAAAATCACCTGGTTGTAATCAAGAAGGAAATGTTATTACACACTCATTTGGATAGAAAGCGCTTCTTTGGAGATTTGAAGCTCAAGAGTTTATAAAACAGGCCGGCGTCGCAGCTCAATAGGCTAATCCTCCGCCTGCGGCGCCAGCACACTGGGTTCTAGTCCCAGTCGGGGCTCCAGATTCTGTCTTGGTTGCCCCTCTTCCAGGCCAGCTCTCTGCTATGGCCCGGGAAGGCAGTGCAGGATGGCCCAAGTGCTTGGGCCCTGCACCCGCATGGGAGACCAGGAGAAGCACCTGGCTCCTGGCTTTAGATCAACGCGGTGCGCCAGCGGCAGCGGCCACTGTGGGTGAACCAACGGCAAAGGAAAACCTTTCTCTCTGTCTCTCTTCCTCACTGTCCACTCTGCCTGTCAAAAAAAAAAAAAAAAAAAAAAAAAAGAGAGAGAGAGAGAGTTTATAAAACAAAGGGATAGAAAGCATATGCATCTGTAAAGACACAGTCCTGGTGAGACACGGCATTTAGGGACATTGGTGAAACATTATCAGGGTTGCAGGGTCAGGTCTGAAGAAATAGGAGGGCTAAACAAAGAGCAACTCAGAAGAATAGAACCCCTGAGTAAAGGTTTGTGTAAACAAAAAAATGACATGATCAGATGCACTTTTGAGGAAGATGCCTCAGTGGCAACATGGACAACAGGTGGGAGTGAGCCATCATCAGCAGGGGTACCCATTTGGAGGACATTGCAAAGTGTGACAGATAAAAGATGATGTGAGTCAAAGCTCTGGCTGAAAATGTCTGTTTCAAGAGACATTTCAGCTTGGGAAAGTGATTTCTTGGAGATATAAACAGTTTCCTGCTCTGTGCTGAGCCTTTGAGAGCAATTTAGAGAAAGAAGCATTGTGTAGGATCATTTTTTCTGAGGAGCAAGTTATTTTAAAGGAGGAAACCACACTGGGTGAGTCCAGCTCACAGCAACTATTAATGGATCTTTTGTCTTAAAAATACAGTATGATTTTCTTTTGTTGAATTCAATGCCCAACTTGAGAGCTCGCTACATAAGCATCATTATTACCTTGCTAGGCTTGGAGGGGAGAACTAGGTATCTACCACAGGTGTCAGGAACGTGGTTCCAGCTTCTCAACTAGACCTTCCTCTCTTATTTGTGTGTGAATTACCTTTATGTTTCCCTTCAGTCAGTCTACTTGCCATTTCCAAACAATGCTCTCACTAGGAACACATATTGCCACTCTACTCACCTTACCTACAAATTCCATCCTCCTACCTTCAAGGGCCTATTCTGAATCTGTCTGTCAGGTTGGCTTACCAAGCTTACAGCCTGTTAAAGCTCATAACCATCCCTGGTCTCAGATCCTTCTTTCCCTTCTAACCTTCTACTGATTACTTTGCTTGAAAAATTTGTAGCTCTACACTTTTTAATGTTATTATTCAGGACTAATCTTTCAAATGCATATTATAAATTGTCCCAATTCTATTGTATAAAATCTAATAATATCTTAACATATTTAATAAGAACATGACAACCCTTGCAATACATTACTTTCTACTCCTAGAGATGATTATAATAAAGAAAAGGAAATATGATTTATAAATCATCAGGTACTCAAGAACCTGCTTATCCTAAGAGAGATGGAAATGGAATATTTTCTTATTGCCTTTTTAAAAATACAGTGACTGAGCCAGGGAAAGGTTAACTGGCCATGGTTACTCATTATTCCATTTTCATGTCAATATTAAGTTCATGCTTCAAACCCATGTCCATACTCTCTCCACAATCTTTTCACACCTCCCCTCCCCGACAATAATCCTTTACCTGGATAGGAACCTTACACAATTCATACACTGGTGTTTGTTTTATAAATTGTTGTTTGTTCTGTGCTTCAGCTATTTGTTTTTGTTTTCTTAAATTAGTTTAAGTTGCATTCTCTGAAGATCACTTTTCTCACTGTCTCTACCACTCTAGGAGGTGAGAAAGGCGAGAGAAACTTACTTACTTCTCTTTTCCTTACTGTCCCTGATCCTGTGCCTCTTTTTACATCCCCATGATTTTTCATTGTTAAATCTTGTGCTGAAAATGCAAAAATTGGAAATAAATACAGAAAAGAAACATCAGGGCCATGCAGAAAGCTCTCTCATTAGTCACTGAGTAAACATGGCTTTATCTGTAGTGTTCTCTAGTTGGCTAAGAATTTTAAAAAATAACAAGCCCAAGGACATTGATAACATAGGAGGGGCTTAATGAATTTTAAATATTTATCACCTATTTTGGTGTACTCCAATCAAAATTTTAGTTCAATTTTTTTTTGTAATACCAAAGTATGTGATATTGCAATTAAGTATAGACCACATAAAAATCACTTTTTTTAAAAAAAATGATTCATTTTGCATGTAAGCCAATTAGTAATTATATTCATTGGAATCATCTGGATTTGAATAGCTATTCCTCATAACTTTCAACATGCTACACTTTCTGCATTAACCAGGATCTATGGGCTTCATTTTGCTTTCTCAGTTGAATTATCAGCAAAAATAGAGTAATGCTTTTGTGCAGTTTTATTTGAATTTTGAAGGGGAGTAATTTACTAAGCCTCCTTTCAGATGCTCGCTTTGTTCTTCCGTGAGCTGTGTATTGACTGAATGATTCAAGGGCTTCATTGTTTAAAGTCAATGAGGAAATGGAATTCCCTTTGATAAACTAAACATGTTGACCTAGTCCTTTGCAGAAATTTAAAAAAAAAAATCAATGTATAAATATATGTTGATGGAGGTGATTACATTTCTGGGTGAAACATGTAACTGCCTGTCTTTACAAAAACTGATATCTTAATAGGAGAGTGCAACTTACTTTCTCTATTGTAACTCTAACCAACCAAAAATGCTAGTGGTGATGCAAAGGAAGCAAGAAGTTGAATAAAATCGTTAATAATGCAAGTGTACAAATCTTCATTCTCATAGATACTTCCTGTGCTGAATCTATCTTTAAACAAATAATTTGCTTCCTTGGAAGATTTTTTTTCCCTTGGAAGAATTCCTAAACTTTCTGTAATGCATCCTCTCCCCTCATGACCTGCACCAGGGTACCACATGCATGCTCAGACATGCCTTTACTGTCTCAATCCCTAGTTTGCACAGATTTTCATTGATATGAGACATTAGCTAGAGAAATGAGAAAGAGCACTGCCGAAGACGTAGAGGAAAATGTGTTCTATGGTTATATTCTACCATTTATTCTCAGTTTCAGCAAGCCACTTTATTAATCTGTTTATGTTACTGTATTAAAATATTGGAGGCTGGGTCACTTTATACATAAAGGACTTTCATATAACTCGCCAGGCTCAAATTCACGGTGATGTCAGCTTGCCTCTGGTGGGAACTTCTTGGTGGATGGCATCATAGCAACTAGCGAAAGTGCATGAGGACGAGTTCACATCTTTAGACAGGAAGCCAAAGAGTCTGAGGTCCCATGAGAACCACATGGTTCCTCTCTGTAGACAGGCCTCCAATGACCCAAGGACCTTCACTAGACCGTACCTCTGAATGATCCTACCTCCTCAACCCTGTCACACGGAGGGCAAAGCCTCCATCACAGGGAACTCTTAGGGAGAAAACATGCATCCAAATCATAGCATGACGGACCTTCTGTGGACATTTTAAACCTCACCTATACAGTGAAAATGATGCTACCTTATCATACCTAAAATTAGATGATCCTTTTAGTTTTCTTTCAATTTTGAGACTCGTTTCTATGTAATGCATAGAGTAGAATTTAAATCTCATCTAATAAAAACTTCAAATTTTAAAAATGGGAGGACATATTAAAACGCCTTTTTTTTTTTTACAGGCAGAGTGGACAGTAAGAGAGAGAGACAGAGAGAAAGGTCTTCCTTTTCCGTTGGTTCACCCTGCAATGGCCGCTGCGGCCAGCATGCTGCAGCCAGTGCACCGTGCTGATCTGAAGCCAGGAGCCAGTTGCTTCTCCTGGTCTCCCATGCGGGTGCAGGGCCCAAGCACTTGGGCCATCCTCCACTACACTCCCAGGCCACAGCAGAGAGCTGGACTGGAAGAGGAGCAACTGGGACAGAATCTGGTGCCCCAACCAGGACTAGAACCCAGTGTGCCAGCGTCGCAGGCAGAGGATCAGCCTATTGAGCTGCAGCGCCGGCAAAATGTTTTATTGGTATGTTCAAAATATCTGGCTTTATTTTTGTTATGTATGAAGATTGTTAGAAGAACCATATCAAAGCACTTTAAAGATCCATAATAATCTAACTATATAACAAGTTGTTATTAGGACTAAACAAAACATCTTAATAGCTAATAGAAGCATGTCTTTAGCACAGAAGCCAAGTCATCTCTGTTCAGAAAAAAAATACGCTGAGATGTTGATTATTTTGGGGGAAAGGTAACGCATATGTTGGGAGAAACCAGAGCAACAAAAAAAGTATCAACAAAAAAGGGAGTTCTGGTTGTCAAACTAGAACGAACAAAAATGTCACCTTGGGAGAGGATTAAACCTACAAGGGAAATTGAGAAAGGAGTTTGGCCAGATAGCATGATGGTCACCCAAAGCTTGAACTGACTTTGGACTTTTCAGGCTGGTCTGAACACAAATCATTTACACTTCCATACTAGAAGTCATGCCTCATACACAAATTCCTGCGGTGAGGGAGTTTTATGGTAGAAATGTGAGAAAAGACGAAGTTCTGTCTCAGTCCATTTGTTGTAGCTGAAAGACAATGAGGTCCAGAAATGGAATGATGCTTAGCCTGAAACAATTCCAAGGGAGTAGACCCCCAAAGCCATGGAAAGCAATCATCTTTAAGTGTGGGTCATGATCTGAACCAAAATCTTCTAGGTAATGAAGGCTCAGCGCCCAGTCTCAGCTGATACCTGAATGATGATGATAAGGATAATGACCATTATCATGATGGTCATGACTGGCATTGCTTTTAGGAGAGTTTGTATTTCCAGAGAAATGTGTCAATAGGGAAAAAAAAAAAGGATCAATAACCGCTAGGTGAGGACATGTTAGTGAAAAGAAGAGCTTTCTGACCAGTGTTGTCAGCAAGAACAGTGAAGCAAACAGTCAAAGGTCAATTATAATGGAGAAAATAAATTGGGGCAGCAGAGTGGGAACATTTCAGAAAAGAAATGTGAGACCTTGAAGGAGATGTTATGAGATGTGACTATATCTTAACATGCACAACAGGTTCTCCTAAAATTAGCATTCTTTTTTGAGTCATAATTATTGTTAACATTAAAGGAAATAATTGAAATGAATTGGTAGTCTTCTTCAATAAATGTCTTAGCTAGTATTTTAACTAATAGAACAGATGCATTTCCAGAATTCATTTATAACAGCAAGATGAAAAGCAACATAAAATGAAGGTGACTAATGTGATGGAGAAAAAAAAAACAGTCTCAAGGATCTAGGAAATAAATTTAAACCCTGTCCTAATTATTGAAAATTACTTACCAAATTTCCATGTGCCTGACATTGTGCATTATGTAAGTATACAAATGACTAAAATTGTCCCTGCCCTGCCTAAACTCACAGTCTACTTAAGCAAACATGAAAACAGATAACTTTATTACAAGTTATAAGTGATATCTTAGAAATTCCAACTGTAAATGCAATGCAGTGTGGTAGAACTAGACCATCTGAGTGTACATTCTGGCTTCAGAATTAAATCATATGAACTTACTTAAATGATTTATATAACTTCTCTATGCCTCAGTCTTCCCAGTTTTGGAGTGGAAAAATTAAAACTTCTTCCTGGCAGTATTGCAAAGATAAGACAGATTGAAAAATTGTGAAGTACTCTAAACAATTCCTGGAGCATGAGAAGGGTTGCATTATCATTATCATCACCATTGTCATCATCACCATCATCATCATCAACATTGTTATGAAAATTCTGAAATGGGAAGAACTAGTCTTGTCCAAGAGAGACAGAAAAAGCTTCACAAAGTAAACAACACATTAAGGGGTGAAATAAGGGTTTTCCGAGTAGGTAAATTTAAAGATACATAACAACTAAGGTGCACCCCATGTTGAAAACTGAAAAACAGAATTAGCCCTGCTAAACTGTGGGATCTATGCAGGATGAGAGTGAAGAGGGAAACAGGACAAAACAGTGAGAGACCACATGGCTGCTATGTCTTTCATGCAGGTGAGTAAAACCATAGGTTTTATATATTTGGATGATAACTCTGGTGGCTCTGTAGGGAACCCTAAAATCTCAGTGGCTCTCAACAACAAAGGAACTACTCCCATCCGCATTACATGTGTGTTGTGGGTTGGTCACAACCCACAGGTCTGTTCCCTGTCCTACTTCTTCTGGCCCTAATGAATGGTCCTCATATGGGACATTCTCACTGTCACATTAGAGGGGAAAGGAGTGAAAAATAATAACGTGATGCCTCTTAAAACTTCTACTCCATAGTAGCATGCCATTCTGAATCTATTTTACTGGCTAAAATGAGAAAGTATAAACCCCTCTCTGAAAGGAAGGAGTATCAAAAATCAAGTGACAAAACCTGACATCAAAATGTTAGAGAGTTGTGAATCTCCCAGGGAGAGGAGCAAACTAATTTGGGAAAATCTATCACCTTGTTTTGCATTATATAATGTATATATGCCGTGAAATAACAGCTTAAAATATGAATAATCATTCATTATGCTCATGGATCTCTAGTACTCAGAGCTAGTATAATGCATGGAAGAAGACTTCGTTCACTGGGAGAAATGGCCTAACAGTCACTTCACCTGGGCTTTTCTCCCTCTCACTATCATCTATCAGCCTCTCCAAGTGTTTTTTCCAGCAAAGTCATCAAACTTCTTTTTGGTGCCCAGGGGTCCAAGAGGCTCAAGTAGAAACCGTCAGTTCACTGAAGGCCATGGTGTCCATTTGCACCCTATTGATCAAAGGAGTCACAAGCCACTCCAGATGCAAAGGGGAGGTACATTAAAATGGTAAAAGATTTTAAACAATTGCTCACACAAAAGAAGGACTGGTGTTATCACCACCATTTTGCTATTATGGTCATCATCATTATCATCATCACTGATATGAGAATGCTGAAATGGGAAAGATCAGCCTTATCCAGGAAAACAGAAAAAGCTCCCTTTCCTAACTCTTGAAGGGAATAGAGTCAAAGAAGCCACAGCCACCCTCAATTCATGTAAAGGGAAATGTGTGGGACAGATGGAGGAGCCATTTCTGAGATAGGATCAGAACTATATGTAGATCACATAAATGTGGAATGGGAAAGAATGACCTCATGAAGGGATGTGTTCAAAGAAAAGAGGGTTATTTTTCTAATGCTTAAGTATTAAATCTGAAAAGACATATCTCAAAAGTACTAACTATTTTACAAATGCTGAATTATCCAAGTAACTAACTGGAAGAATTTTTCATTAAGATGGTGATCACATCCAAGAGATTTATTTCAAGATGTTATTTGTGTATGGTGCTTTTAAAAGTGCTGCAAAACACACAAAAAAGCATATGCTATATCAAAATAAATTTTATTTTAGAAAGTCACATTAAGTATGTGGTGATATAATTAAGCCTTATTAATATGCTGTTTATTTAACAGATTAAAAATGCATAAGAAGCATGTCTCATTCATCTTAATTTGACAATCTGCTTGTCATAATTATTTGCTTTATATTTTCATCTTTCATGAACATTTTGAGCTATCTATTGATGCTAATAGAACCAACTTTCTTCTTGACTTGTAATTCTGTGATCTCAGTGCCATGGCTCTCTTGAGGCACGAAGTGGCATTTCTCACCTGATCCTCTGCAACTGCCTGGCTGTTAGATCTGTCCTGGGACTAAGTAAAACTGCAAGGAAATCACTATAAGGATGTTGGGGTTCTCAGTAGGGATTTCCTTCCCTCTTTGCTTTAAATTTCAAAATATTCCTACTCCCAAACATTTAATAAAAGTATGGGATGATAGATACAGAACACAAAATATCAAATTCTAGAGCTTCAAGAGATTTTTGAGATTATTCTCACCAATTTTTCCCCAAAACTCAATCATTTGCTTGCATGTTCTCCACACTGCACCAGCCACCAACATATTATTGCTTTCTGTGCTATAGTTTATGTCCCCCAGGAAGCATGTTAGAAACTTAATCCTTAACACATCAGCCTAGGGAGAAGGGGTCTAGTGGTAAGTATTTATGTTTTGAGGACTCCAATCTTTTGACTAGATTACTCAGTTATAATTGGGACGTCAGGATGAGTTCAATCCCTTGCTTTCCCTCCCACCCTGGATGCTGTCTATCATGTTGTGACAGAGTAAGGAGGCCCTCAACCGATGTCAGCCCCTTCAATCTTAGACTGTCCAGCCCCCAGAACCATGAGCCAATACATTTTATCCATAAAAAATGGTAATCAAAAGATAAATAAAAATAAAAATATAACAGAATGCATTCATAAATTGATTTACATTTATACTTAGTGTATTTTAAGAGAAATGTACATACTGCTATTAAAAACAGAAACTAGCTGAATTTGTCATGAATTGAAGATAATAGAAATGAGAATAACACAAAAGCCCGTACTCTAAATTATAGTTAGATATTTTTGCTTGCCAGAGGTTCTATGCCTGAGGCTTCCTCACTTTGTTGAAAAGGGAGATTTCCAAGGCTGAGATTCTAAGAATGAAATTGAAAATTTCTTCTCAGACCAGAAGGATCAGAAAAGAGTTGTAAAGGAATAAATATCCTTTTAACGCAATGAAAGGACAGTACCTTCTACGTACTATAAACCATTTTGTTATTCTTAATACCATGGGGCCCTTGTTTGGGAAATAATTCTTATTCATTTCCCTTTATTAAAGATGTACTTGTTGAGTACATCTTGCAGTCAGATCTTGGTTTCTAGTACCATTCTCTAATGGAAAGAACTGGAGTTCCTGGAAGAAATAGTTAATTCTAAGAGTAGGACAGGAAATGTACAAGATGAGCCCAGAACAACTGTAGAGACATGGCAAAGAGAGCACAAGTTATCCAATGGCCTAAGATGAAAGAATTTGAACAATGAAATAATGTAGCATTGAATTATAGCACAAAGTATAAAATAAATATCAATGAGTCTGTGCTGGTAAAAGGAAGTGAATAAATGGGGAGAAAGAGACAAGTGCATTATGCAGAAGATTTCCAATCATGTATGTAGATACTGCAATCTCAGGGAGACAGAATGAAACTCCTTTCATAAGAGCACACTAAATGACTTTACTGCACAGTGGGGAAAGTTTTACAGTGAGGGAAGCTGACAAACATTAACAGTCACAGTGGATCAATGTCCACAGTGGTAAGTCATGTTGATAGTATACATTTTTGATAAAATGTGATAAAAATGGAACTTTACATCTGTAGTCTTCCTCCAAAATCCCACGACTCTAATATAATCACAGAGAAAAAAGTCAGATATTTCCAAATGAAAGAATAATCTATAAAATGTGTGACCAGTTTTACTCAAAATTCTCAAGGTCATCAACAGCAAGGAAAGGCTGACACGTGACAACTAAATTACTATCATGTTCTGAATCTGCACCTGGAACAGGAAAAGAATATTAGCTGAAAACTAAGGAAATACAAATTAAGTATGGATTTTTAGTTAATAATAAGAATGAACCAATAACGTATTGGTCCATTAATTGTAACAAATGTACCATGCTAATGTAAGAAGTTAATAATAGAGGAGACTGGCCGTGGAGTATGTGGGGACTCTTTGTACTATCTCTACAATTTTTTCTGTAGACTTAAAACTCTTCTAAAAAGCAAAGCGTTTTTACAATATATTTTTACAAATCCATTTGATACATATTTTTAATGCGTAATAAATTCCAAGACCCACAATAAATACAAGAAACACAAATATGGTAGCTGCTCCCATGGAGACAGGTGGGGAGAGAGGACAGTTGGAGTTGCCTTCAGACCTATGATTTTGCTACCCAATTTCAGCAACCTAATACTTTCCTTACTCCCGACATATTCAAGATGAGATTCCTTGTGGTGCTATTTACAGAGGTCAAGTAGACATTTGAATCCATCAGCAAATATTTGTTAAGTTTGTAACATGTTCCCAGAATTGGACTATTTGCTGAGGATTAAAAAGTAGAATTAGTAATCTTTGACCCTAGCATGCTTATACTCTTTCTGTCATTACACAAAAAGACCAGAAACACAAGATATTTAAATGTAACCCCCAATAAATTTTAAGGGTGGAGATTACAAAACAATAACAGCCAAATCAAATAGGAAGATTTCATAAGTAAACAGGACTTGAACTAGGCTGTTAGACTAAGTATTATGCTCATCCTGAACAAAAAATTTTCATTATGGAACAATAGTGTGGTGGCTAAGAATATGATTGCAAAAACTAGAACACCAGGGTTCCAATTTAAGATCCTCTATGTGTAACCTTCAGCAAACTGAATAACCTGTTTTGTTCATTTGTAAAATGTGCCAATAATGGAACATCCTAGAGACGATTGACTTAAGGATTTGGGATTATAAGAGGAAAAAAAATTACCCAGTCACCATGGGAAATGCAAGGATAATTTTTTTTTTTTAACAAAGCAGCTCTCATTGAAGGTATGGTGACAGGGGAAACACAAGGAGCCTGGGACACTCAGCAGCTGAACTCTCACTGCCTCTTACCTAAGGGATGAAAGCAGGGAGTTTTTACTGGAGTCCACAAGGAGGATCAGTGTCTTTGAAGGGAGCCAGGGAATTAACAGCTCACATTTCGCCCCCTACCTCCATTCGGGTCACTACCAGGTCTCTGCAATTCCCCTACCCAGAAAGAAAATGAAGAGAAGCCTTTGTGATATAGTCTTTGCAGGTCGGGTTCTTGGGACAGAGAGCTGTAGTGTTGGTTTATATGCACCAACATGAATTAATATGCATTAACCTTTAGAAGCATGTCTGGCACAGAATAAAATCTAATAAATATTAACTATTA
The DNA here is from genome assembly GCF_033115175.1 of Lepus europaeus. Taxonomy (NCBI): domain Eukaryota; kingdom Metazoa; phylum Chordata; class Mammalia; order Lagomorpha; family Leporidae; genus Lepus; species Lepus europaeus. The sequence goes on from NC_084842.1 coordinate 73,446,168, forward strand.
GTAATAGCATTACCTCTATTTGATCAGTATTTGTCACAGTATCCAGCACTTGACAGGTTCCTAAAAACATTCAGGTAATAAGAGATGGATGACATACCAAAAAGCAGGAGAGGGATTGCCATAGCATGTTAAGGCAGTAGGAGCCAGAGCTATATAACTTCAGTGCATCATAGGTACTTAAGTGACGATGTCATATTTCTGAATGCTGGAGGCTAGTGAGATAGGAAGTTTCAAGGACCAATTTCTGAAGCCTTTAGAAATCAGAAAACTCTCTATTAAAATATATGTGTTTTTCCACACAGAGGGATAAGTTAAAACTGGTTAGGGACAGTAAGGTACAAGAGAAAGACACAAATTTTGAAGCACAGAGATACACCTACATAATATCTGTGACTTTGAGCAAGTTTTTTTTTTTCCCCTGAGCATACAAAGGTTAATTTTCTGTGTCAGCATGGGACAGAGCGTTCCCGGATATGTAGTTAAACATTGTTCTATGAAAGTGTTTCTGGACGAGATTAATATTTGCATCCATAGATTGAGCACACTGCCTTCCCTCCTGCAGCTGGGCTCATCCCATCAGTGGAAGACCTGATTAGAACAAAAAGGCTGAGTAAGAGGGCACTCCTCCTGCTAAATGCTGAGCGGAGGCCTGACCTTCACATTCTGACCAAAACATCAACTCTTCTTGGGTGTCAAGCCTGCTGGCTTTGAAACTGGAATTTACTCCTTTGATTTTCTTTTTTTTTTCTTGGGCCTCAGAACTCAAACTAAGACTCTGGTCTGGGTACTCTTGGGTCTCCAAATTGCAGACCTTAGGATTTGTCAGTCCCCATAATTATCTGGGTCAGTTTGTTATTTTATACACACACACACACACACACATACACACATGCATAGAGGTGTGTGTGCATGATAGACAGAGAAGGGTACCTAACAATTTCATGTAAAATGGAATTGAAAGATGTTTGTTTTGGTACAAAACAATTTTGAAACTCATTGCTAGGTTTATTATATGTATTTTCCCATGAATTTTTTAATGATTGCTCCTCTTGGCTCCCTCCTAGAAGCACCCTCATTTATAAAACAGAGATACTAGTAGGATCCAGTGAGAAAAGTCTGTGCAAAGCATCAGCACATAGTAGGCATTCAATGAATGTATTTGTTCTTTTGGGAGTGGAAAAAATTGAAAGCCAAGCCATAAAAATAAAACAGAGGGTTATCTTTCTAATAGACATCCATCCTGCCTCCAGTCTTTAATAGAGTCCATTAATACCTATCAGACATTCCTGCGAATGGAAATATAAAGCCATCGCTGCTGTACATGTGGCAGCCTAATGAGCCAGCTTCTCCCAGTGAAGCAATAATTTACCGAAAGGTCCCAAAGTGGCCAGCATGAGTTAAGACAGCTTTCCAAATTGACCAGTTCCTATGCAAAGAGGTTGCATTATTATGCTACCCTTTCTATGTGATTTGTTCAACCAAGGTGCATGCAGGATAAACCAAAGTGATATGTGCCCTCTAGGACATTTCCCTGAAGGGACTTCACTGCTAGCTTTAATCCCTCTGAAATCCTGCAGTCCACTCTCCTAGTCCCACGCCATTGGAATTTTCCCAACCACAGCATTTTCAGACCAAGTCACGTACGCCCACTTCTCAGGGAGGAGCTGGAGGAAGAATGACTTTAAGCAACTTCTCAATACAATGTCTGAATATTTGTACACACAAGGAGATTTTTTATGCTGGTCAATCTGTATTGGAAGATGGTGTATGTCATTTAGCAGTGAAGGGAGGCCCGTCCAGTCACAGGAGCCATTTTCTGGAGTAAGGAATTGCAGCTCCAGTGCTAATTCGGCAAGAGATATTTATGACCTTAATAATGGTTCCAGAAGGCTCTCTCTCTCTCCCCTTCTGAGTCTGTGCAGTGGTTGGGGACAGACAGGATTGTATGTTCTTCACCAGAACATACAATGGTTAAACACATTAGAGGGACTTCAAAAGCAAAAAGGAAAGAACAGCATAATATTAGGGGGAACAAAAGAGTCTAATGAAAGAGCACTGTTTTACAAAGAAAAAAAAAAACTGAGTTATCAGCTCTCTTTTAGTCCTAAGTAGCTATATCACCTTGGGCACAACTCTTAATATTTCTGGGATGAAATTATGTGATCTGAAAAATGGGTTAATAATGAAACACCAACCCTAAAGCCTAAGGAAGGCAGAAGACTTTCTTGAAGCTCCTTCCAGCTTTAGCACATCTTTCATTCTGTGTACAGACAGTTCTGCTCTGCCTCAGCATAGTCATACTTCATAGATTCTGCTCCTTGGTGCTTTTGCTTTTGCAAAGGATTTTTACCTGCATTGCTTAATTCAATACACACAGCATTCCTCTTAAAGGTAAAGCAAAATCATTATTCCTATTTGACAGATGAGAGAGTTGAGGCTCAGAACAGGTAAAAGACTAACCTAATATTGCTGTTCCAGAAAGGTGCATCCTACCGCATCAGTGCCATAGAACTTGCTCTCCATCACGGCACCACTCTCCTCCTCTGTCTCCAGCACATGCCTCTTTTACACCTTGATCAGGTCTCTGCTCAGACACTAACTTCTTCGAGTGCCCTCTACCCTGATATGCCAGATAAAACAGCAATACTCAAACCCTTTACTTTGCTTTACTCTTCTTCAGAGAGCTTCATACTTCAACTCACCATTTAGGTATTCATCCATTTATTAGTCTCTCACCCTCACTGAAATTGATCTCTGTAGAAATGTTGTTGGATTTTGCTCATTCTCATGTTCTTAACAGTGCAATAGTGCGTGGTCAATAGTAGACAGAAAGAAATTGTTAGTGAATGAATGAGCAAATGAAGTCAAACAGGGTCGCCACTGAAAATTTGGTCTTTATCTTTAGAAAATAATGGAGATTATCCTTATCCCTTAGCAGTTTGAGATTTGGTTCATCTCTTATGATATTTTATCTGATATCTAGTTTCATCTCACTTTCACAAGATAAGTTAGGCAGTTACTTGACACAGCTTTGATGTATCTTTTTCCTTATACTATGGAAAAATATAATTATGATTTCCAAAGTAGAGGTTCAGAGGGTGGTTTTTCAGGTGGAAAATGGAAATAAAGATCAGTGTTTTACAAATGGGCTGTGTATTGAAATCATCAGGGGACATTTTAAAAACTCCACATTCCTGGGCTATGTCCCTGGAAAATTCTACTCCACTGAGACTCCAGACATGCCAGGATTTGTTCATTTCAAAGATTGCCCACTTAGTTCAAATACACAGCCCTGTTGGAGAACAACCAAGTTTTATAGATTCCTGTTTTGTTTGTTGGGATCTGGAACCTGGGCAAACCTTAAAGGTTGAATTATAATTGAGAGATTTGCTTAGAAAGAATAACCTTCATATGGTTCTTGGGCACAGCCCAAAAAACAGCTTACCACAAGGACTTCTGATTAAATGGATAGGGCTCAGAGGTCAAGCAGGCACATTTTCCTTGTTCTAAAGATCTGCCTTCAGGGAACAGGAGCCCACTCAATCCGCTGGGTGTGGATTAAAGTTTTGCTCCTAGAAATTCAGACTGGTAAATACAAGCTAGAGCAGCCCAAATCTAGAGCAGATCAAGGCAAAAACATGACTCAATGCACTGTATCAATATGATGGATAGCATGGAAGTGAATCTGAAAAAAAAAATTATTCAGCTATATATGGATACCTAACATCTATTAGGGTCTGGGAATTTGAGAGTGGACAAGAAATGGTCTGTGCCCTCCAGAAACTTATAATGAATGTGAGAGAGAAATGTGCTAAGTATTCTAGTATATAGGAATAGGATTGCTATGAGTAAACATTGAAGGGATGTCAAACTTAGTGATAGGGTAAAGAAAATCAGCTCTAAACTGAAACTTGCAGGATGGACAACAGTCGACAAACAAAAGAGGAAAAGAGGAAACGGATGTTGTGGAAGAAATAAAAGCAAAGATGTTGTCCAGATATAAGACACCGCATTGGTATTTAAGCACGTAGGACTAGCAAGCACAGAATCATCCAGTTGAAAGTCTGCAGTGGTGGCCAGCGCTGTGGCTTAACAGGCTAATCCTCCGCCTTGCAGCGCTGGCACACCGGGTTCTAGTCCCGATCGGGGCGCCAGATTCTATCCTGGTTGCCCCTCTTCCAGGCCAGCTCTCTGCTATGGCCCGGGAAGGCAGTGGAGGATGGCCCAAGTCCTTGGGTCCTGCACCCCATGGGAGACCAGGAAAAAGCACCTGGCTCCTGGCTTTGGATCAGCAAGATGCGCCGGCCGCAGCGGCCATTGGAGGGTGAACCAACGGCAAAGGAAGACCTTTCTCTCTGTCTCTCTCTCTCACTATCCACTCTGCCTGTCAAAAAAATAAAATAAAATAAAGAAGAACCCAAGGATGAGTTACTTCTTTAAAAAAAAAAAAAGTCTGCAGTGGTAATGCTGCTCTACTTGTTAGGAACAGGGTGGAACTCAAAAGTAGATCAGCTCCTTCAATCCCAAAACTAACATTGATGCAATTGATCAGAAAGCTAAAAAGTGGAAACAAATTTGATCACACTTAAAATGAGATGATTGGCTACATCCTGCAGATGTAGAAGAAGAGAAGCTGAGGCACTGGTTAATGACCATTTGCAGGAAAATAGCAAAGAAAATTGGGAGGGAAAGGCATCCTTATAGGGGTTTCTCAGCCTTACACTTGTCAGGATAGGCAGCTAGATTCAAAGCCGCACCACATTGTAGGTATTGAGCTGTTTGTATTTTTCCTGCTTTAGTCCATGATTTCCAGCTGAGTGGATTCAGCAGAAATGTATTAGGAAAACAAAGATGCAGAGAAACTGGGGGTAGGATTGACCCATTTATCCTTGTAGAATAAACAGAGCCTATACATTAGACAAATTATATAATTGAAGTCAAATATTGATATAAATATAAGACATCCAAATGCTCTCTCTAAACTCAAACGACCATTAAACTAACCTTAAAATAATTGGGAAGGTGACAATAAAACAGAGATTGAAAATCTTGATCAAATCTACATTGATCTTGCTTTATTTTGAAATGAGGTGAACTTGTTATTCCCTTGCAAATCAGATATCTGATAGCAATACACCTTATGACTTATGGCATTAAGATAATGTAAATCTCTCTTAATCCTTGCAAGTAAATGGTTCACAGATGTAAAATCAAATGCTGGTTCATAGCAAATGGAGAGAAGTAGCCCTAATCCAAGTTGTCAGAGACAATGAGAATTAAATCATAGTAACACACACACAAAGAGACAAGATCTGAATGGGTTAAGAGATCAAAGTGTGTTCTCACACCAGAAAAGAAAGAGAAGTGCAGAATAACTGATAGCCTTAGGAGAAAATCACATACCTCCTTGAAAAAGAGTACCTTAGGAAAAATGAGGAAATGTAGATGCAACAGTTTGAAGAACAAGCCTTATAACAAAGCTAATGTCCTGTAACACAAGATTGTACTTTACTTTGGGTGTTTTAATTTTCTTCTCTATCACTCAAAGGGCTTTCCTGTCTCCCTCCTCAAGTCTTTCTTTATCTGTTCTCTCTATTCAAGCTACATTGGAATAACCTTGATCTTGTGAGTTGATTTCTAAATGTGTTTTCAAAGTAGGTTCATCTTCACCACTTAGAGAAAGGTTTATCTACTTTTTGCCAGACAAGCTATTTGATCAAGTCATTGAATATCACATTTTTGGGATACAGGCAATATGAGTTGTTGAGATGAGATAGAGCTTTAGACCTGAAATGAGTATTTGGTTGTTGACTGACCTCTAAGGAAATGCATGTCTTATTTTGGGAGAAATATATTCTATTTTCTATTTCCCATATTGTTCTAACAAATTCCATGAAATTCACATACACACATACACATACAATGTACAAACTGAAAAATAAAGTATAAGAATTGTATGCATACTTATCCATGAAAACTACAAAAATCCCTAAGCCAGTCATTTTTAAAGCAACAGGTTAATTTTAGATTTTATTTTATAACTGAAATGGTAGCTGCAGAATCATTATATTAGCATATGATATGCATTAAAAGACAGCCTGCATGTCTTTGAGCAATAGCTCTAGCAAAGCTCTTCTAAACTTAGAGAAAGTACCATGCTATAAAACAGGATATAAATGGCAAAATCAACAGCATCTATGATTTGTAATTTTGAAGAACCATACCTAATTAGGACCAGAAAGAGAAGCAGCTGAAGAGAAGTACTAGGGTAATTAATGTATGTATAGTTACCCAATCTGACTTCTGAATAACATATCAAAATTGATCATGTTATTCGTGTCTCACTAGATGAAATCATAATTCAAAGTACAGTGATAGTGAAAGAATATCTTAAAAAGTTCTCCAATATACCTGGCATTGTGGTACAGGGGGTTAAGCCAATGCCCATGGAGCTGGCATCCCATAAGAGTCCCAGCTGGTGTCCTAGCTGTTCCACTTGAATTAAATCAATAAATAAAAACTTTTTATGTAAATAAAAATAAAATAACAAAAAATAAGGTATCCCCCAAAGTTATGGAAATAATGAAGAGTTTAAAAAAACTTCCCGTCTGGACTTTTGATTCCGTCTCTTTGCCCCAGTCCACTTAGCCACATTATCTGGTATGAAACTTCCAGCTTCAGGGTTGTCAAGATCTCACGGCTTTCCAGCCATTTAGTCATGTGGTCTTTCTACTTAAGAAAGCCAGTTCTGACACCGGGTAATTTGATTCTGTGATTTAACTATATAGGAAAGCACTCCTGACCCCCTCACATTTTTAAAGAACCCAGTTCAGCAAGCCATTAGCTAGGACAAAATGAAGTAGCAAACTTAATTTCTAAAATACTAGACCAAACAATTAAAATCTCTATTTCTGCACGAGCTAAGACTGTATCGATACATCTTACAGGAAAATGTGCTATCACAAAAGTAGAGTAATGCGGTTGCTATATTCCAGCCTCCTTCAAAATACTGAGTTCCTTTGCCTAATAGCTTTCCCTTTGGTATTCATGTATACAGATTCAATAATCATCATCTTTATTTCTCCTTTTAGTGCACACATAAAGTCTATCTTCTCATGTTAAAACTGATGTAACCCATTTCCATCACCAACATTTTGTTAGGTGAACATTAAATCAAAAGGCATTTTACACTCCTTCCTCATGCAGTAAGCGTGATCAAGTGAAGCCCTCACTTGCACAATGATGAAAGCCCAGTGCAAGACTTTGAAGTCCTCAGTTCTAAAATTCTTTTTTATACAAAGAATCTAGTTCCTAGTATAACTAGTTAGTTGGCAAAAGTGAGAATAGAAATCCAGATAGTCCAAGGCTTTTCCTAAACCATTCTTCAGTCTCTCCCTGCAATTAGTCCATGTAAAATTACTTGGACATAAAATTAGGAAAGTCATAGTAATTTGGAAGGAATCCTAATTTGGAAGGAATCCCCTGATGGCCATTGACCATAAAAGAAGGTATCATTGAAATGAAGTGTCAAAGAAGACTCAGTCATCAAATAAAATAATCCACACAAAAACAGTGAGAACATGGCCTGCGGACAGTGGGTCTGCATTGAACATTCCATAAACATAATCCAGTATTGCCATCAGCATCGCCAATATTATACTTCCCTCATCTGACAACAACCTCAGGAACAGGAGAAGGGCATTCGGGAGTTCTATGGACAGGAAATAAAGTGTGGGGTCTTCATTCATGGTTTGAACTGATTTATTAGGTTTTTTTCTTGATTTCTTTGGGCACTGGAAACACACATCCACAAAACAAGTTCACATTGCTAGCTTCCTTGCAGAATCATTCCCTAGAATTTGTTGTTAAAATAATTGTCTGCAGAGTCAAAGATTTTTTTTCCCAGAAGAAAATGGAACAGCAAGTTTGACAGGAATAAGGGTGTGGGAAGAGTTAATCAGACTCCCCGGAAGAGATGGGCCTCTACTCAAATGTTCTCTGTGCATTCTTGGCTGCCTTGTGTGGAAAAGAAACTTAATTATGACATTTCAATATTGAAATAAAATTAGTTTGGATTTGATTCCTCATTCTTGAGAGGAAATTATGCTCCATTTTTAACTGTGCAAGACAACTGCCGATTCATCTGTGGAGTGATAAGCAGGGTTATTTTTGTGAACATAGAACTAACCGTAGGCACAGCTTCTCTTCCTGTGGGTGCAGCTTGGCTCCCAAACTCCTGCTTACAGAAGCTTTGTGGACACCTCACATGCTGTACTGCCAAGGCTTGCCAAATGCTCATGTTGGTTAAATCTCTTCAGTAACAATAAAGGTAGCCAATTATAATGACATATTTTACTCATACCCCGTATCTATTCCTAGTTCTAAAAGACCAAAATAAAAGGATTACAGAATTATGTTGTCCAGTTTAGCCTGTTTTTAATCCTAAACATATTTTGTGCAATTTCATAACATTCCTGGAATACATATAGTATATTAATTTGCTGTTTAATGTATTAGTGAAGTTTAAAAATCATGTAATGAATTAAATATTAAAGACCACATAGGCAATGTAGTTTCGTTGCTCTTTAAGTGCCTCTAGCAAGGATTTAATTTAGATTTAATAAAAGAGTTATTATATTATTTATTTGATTATAAATATGCTAATGTAAATGCTATGCTATAAATACTTCTGCTAATTAAATACCAGCTTACTTATGGAGGCTTGTTTAGGTGCAACTAGCAGTTTATTAAGATGTATGAGTTGAAACTCAGTAATCATATTCTCAATAATCTATTGATATTTAACAGGTAATAACCACATTATATTCGAGGTAGTGTATTTAGATATATTCTATCTGTTTAATGTGAGTTTAAAACTAATTATTAGTAGCATATTTACTAAGTTTTGACTATTTAAGAAATATTCATCTTAATAAAAAAGGTTGTTATGCTCCAACAGATATTCATAACAATCACTTGATATTTAATTAACATATAATAACTCTATCATTAAACCTAAATTAAATCTTGATTTGAAATACTCAGTGTAAAGTGCAACTGAAAAAATATTGCTAAAGAAAATTACATAGCTGCCAGCACTGCCTTTACAAAGTGAGAAATATTCTCACTATCTGAGACGGATTTTTATATGCTATTTAAGAATGTACTGGGTACTCTTTAAGTGCAAATATATAGATCATGAAATAAGACAAATTGTAAACTAAGTAACGTTTCTTATTGAGCCCATATTTAAGCATGTTATACCAATCCCTGAATTCTAATGAAATAGAAACCAAATGAATTACTGAAGCAATTGATGTACTTTAAACAAAAACAACGGCGGTGAAAGGTGAACTGCACCAAATATGCCTCTTGGACCCTTTCTCTATCTTTCCCTACTCACCTGTCTGATGGAGAAGGCTGGCTTGTAGGGAATAATTAAGTCACCGTCAGGGACCCTTGCTTTCTAGATTCAGTTGGGAAATTCAAGTAAAATACTAGAGATGGGATCTTTATCCCTTCATTATTTATTGTGGAGCTGTGGTTTGCTGCTAGCTGTGTTCTCTCTGAGAAGCTACCAATTCTAACTGGTAGCTCTTTCCTAGAGCTCTTGTTCTCATTGTTTTCATACAACTGTCCCTTTTGTCCCTTATGGCATAGGGGAGGTAATGGTTGCCCATGGTTGCCAGTTCCAGTGTTTCTCCTTGGACTGTGTCACCTGTTTTCTGTTGGAACTAGACTAATAGGCAAATTAAATAAGTAAATAATAAATAACAATTGGAGAAATGCCAATTCATCTCCACAAAACACTCTACCTATCTTGTTTATTGAATTCTAACAGGCTGTTTTCAGGCCATTTGATAGCTGACAGAATGAGGCTAGGATTTTCTACACAAAGGTACATGGTTAGTGGTTGGAAAAACCAGCAATCAAGCCCAGGGCTTCCAATTCCACATCCTAAACTTTTCAGTTATAGCAAATATCCAGAAGACTTCAATTTTCCTTAATATTAATCTACATTCTACTTGAAGCAGTAGTTTATAAACTTTCTGAAGCCATAAAATTCTACATTCAAAAAAAATTCAAAGAATTTCAGCAAATAAAAGATAAAAGCAGAGTACCTGTGGTTGAGGCAATCAGAAATTTCACTGAGATCATGTGGAGATGTCCCACAACACCCCGCTAAGGAAATCATCACCTGCACCCAACCTACCGGCGAGGGCACTAAATCCTCCCAATCACAGTGACTGGACTACGAGTGATCATATGACTCAAGCTGGGCCCTTCAGAGTCCTCCAAAGCATTGCTACTTTATTTCCGGGGTGGTAAACTGAGAAGACAATGAGAAATTTGGGTCTTCCAAAAGTGACTTTGGCTGCAATCCAGAGACACTAATCTGATATTAAAGCAAACTATAGAGAAAGGCTGACCCAAGAAAGGAGATCAAAGATACTTCAGGGCACTCTTTGAACCCACAGACCTAATAAAGACCAGAGGCAACCATATATTTTGAAACTTTCAGATACGGTAGCCAATCAATTTTCTTTGTTTCAGTTGGCATGGATTAGATTTCAGTCTCACAACTAATAAAACGATCCCACCAAAGTTAAACAAATAGCTAGCTTTGTGCTGACTTTTTTTGATATTCAAAATGTACGGATCTCCGTAACTTGGAATAGTATGTAAAGATTCAATGATTTGTTTCTAGATAATTCTAGATAATGGTCAAGTTAATACTTGTAGAGAATTGATACATTATATTTCCCAGGCCACAGCAGAGAGCTGGATCGGAAGTGGAGCAGCCAGGACTAGAACCGGTGCCCATATGGGATGCTGGCGCTTTGGGCCAGGGCGTTCACCCGCTGTGCCACAGCGTCATCCCTGATTTGTTATAAAAATTTTCAAAACACATGTAACATTGTTCTGCTGTGAAGCAGACACAACACAAAAGCATCCAACTTGGAGCTGCATCTTTCACACGATTCATCCTTCTGTCCTGAACCTCAGTGCCCCGAGGATCAATAAATTAATATTCCAGACACTGACTTTTCCATGGGGTGATTATGAGGGCACATTGATATTAAAGATCTTTACAGGGTATCAAAGTTCTATACTACACAAAATGTAAGGCAAGGTGCCAGCAAGTTTACCAAATATTAATTTTGCCTATCATCTCACAATTTGCAAACATGCATTCCAATTATATAATTGGGATGATACTCTGAAAGAGAAAATGGGGTGGGGAGGGCTTATGATGCAGCAAGTTAAGATACTGTTTTGCATGTTTGCATCCCATTGCTCCATATCAGAATGCTGGTTTAAATTCCGGCTTCAGCACTTCAGATCAGCTTCTGGTGGGCATCTGGAGAGCGAACCAGCAGATGGAAGTTCTCTTTCTCTTGGTGCCTCTTTCTCAGTCTGCCTTTCAAATAAGTAAATAAATATTTCTAGAAAGGAAGTAATGCATTTAAAATAATTGTCACCGTTTGTTTCTTCTGGTCTGTAGTTAATGGCTTTAAAGCACTTTGCAAACATGCCATGATTAGACTTCCTAAGAGCCCTCTGCCACAGCAGTGTTATAAAGGGGAACCCTTCGCTGCCATAATGTGGACCTGTATTTATTTTCTAGTCTTAAAAAATTCACTTAGGGAGACTCTGGACATTAAAAATCAATTTAAAATACAATTAAACTATTAGTGTATCCAAAAGAGACCAATAGCAACATTAGGCTATGTCTATTCTTGGGCCAAATGAGAAGGGAGTGTAGGCAAACATCCAGGCACTTAGGACATAATGGCCTCAAATGTCAACTGTGGGAACAGAGGAAGGATGGGAACACTTGAGTTTTCAAAATTGACTCTTTCCAGTGAAATCTGAGTACATATTGTTCTGCTTCCCTGTGCCTGGATAAAGTCAGGTTCTATTTGTTTGTTTTTGTCTTATTTTGTTTGGTTTCTTGCCAAAAACTCAAAAAAAATGCAATAGGTAATAACCACACTAAACTTCAGGTGTTGCATTTATCTCTACAAAATTTTAAACTAATTATTGCTAATTCTTGAACATCAGTGAGTTCGAATAGATGTTAAATGGCAAAATCCTTTTCTGTCATTCTTGTAGAGAAAAATAAAAATAAGCATGGCAATATTTTCACGCTTTTGATGACTTAAAAACTCTTCCCCCACTGTCAAAAAAATAAAATTGAAATATATTTCTCATGTATATCCTACATGTACAAATCATAACTGAAATACATTATTCCTTCTTTATCAATCATTAAGAACAGGCAAAAAGAGAAAAAGGCTTAGGCCTTTGGAAATCATGGTGCCAAGCTAGCCCTTCGTGGAGCCCCTCACATCATGCTCAGGCCCAACGGTCTGTTTATATGTGGACTGTTTGGTGTCATGAATAGACTCAGATCATTTTATGCCCACCTAGCATGTAGCAAGTAATACACAATTTTTCAGTTGTGCACAGATATCATATTTGTAACAATCAGGTTCTTTCTTTTTTTAAAGATTTATTTATTTGAGATACACAGAGCGAGAAACAGGCGGAGAGAGAGACAAAGAGGTCTTCCATCCGCTGGTTCACTCCCCAGTTGTCTGCAATGGCCAGAGCTGAGCCAACCCAAAGCCAGGAGTCAGGAGCTTCTTCCAAGTTTCCCATGCAACTGCAGGGGCCCAAGGACTTGGGCCATCGTCTAATGCTTTCCCAGGCCATAGCAGAGAGCTGGATAGGAAGTACAGCAGCAGAGACTTGAACCTGCGCCCATATGGGATGCCGGCACTGCAGGCGGTGGCTTTACCCGCTACACCATAGTGTGAGCCCCAATAATCAGATTCTTGAATGAAAATTTGTTATTGTCTTTGCCAAGTAATAAAAAGCATAGAGTAGTAACCACATATGTGTGCTCCAGCCTCAAGCTGCCTGTCCAACTCTCACCTCACCTCTCTTGCACCTTAATCTTCGCTTCTTTCCATTCTATTTCTTCATGTACAGAAGTAATCACAGAGTCTGTTTGTGGTAAAGTCCTGATACATGGACCTTGACTGTCCTAACTGAATAATAGCCGTGAATTGTTGAGCACTTCTGGAATGCTCACTTTGCTTAAAACTCCTCCCTGATCTCCATCCAGTTAGCTCCTACTCAGTTTTTGGATTTCTTTGGGTCACTCATGTTTCAGTCTAGATACCTTTCCCTTCTTATCCAGTGCTGTTAGGTGCCTTCTAGCTTTCCCTTAATGATATTATTTTTACTTACAAATTATGTACTTCTGAGTGTGTGTTCATTTAACAATTGTATCCTCCATTAGATCCTAAGGTTCATGAGGAAGAGATGATTATGTTCATAATGTTATTTGCAGTGCCTAGCCATGTTTGCCACAGAGTAGAATCTCAGTGAATATGCATTGTTTGAATAAAGGAATAAATACATGAGTGATTGTATTATAGGACTTGACTTTGTATCTTCTTTTTTTCCCATAATTTTTTCATTCTATGAACAAACAATACTTCAGTAATATTCCAGTGCCCTTACATTTCTGTCTCATCTAGACCACTGTAATTATTTTTCATAGCAGGAATACACAAGATTATCTGCAAATTCAGCATTGGGATAGGCGTTCAGTTTGGTGGCTTAGATGCCACTTGGAATACCTGAATTTCCTATCAGAGTACCTGGGAATCCTTTGATTGTCACGTCCTGCTAAGGCAGACGGTGGGAGGCAGCGGGGGTCAGCTCAATCACCATGTGGGAGATATGGTTTGAGTTATAGTCTCCTGGCCTCAGCTTAGCCCACTCCTGGCCCCTGTGCACATTTAGGGATTGGACAAGCAGATGAGAGCTTTCTTTCTCAAACAAATAAATAAAATCCTGTATTTTGTAAAACTTACAATATTATCAAAACATAACTAATGAATTTGCTGATAATCTTTTTTTCAGCAGGAACATAACAGAGTATCCTTTGTATTCTTGAAAGTCAATAAACATTTGTTTATACCCACTATGGCTTAAAAATTATAGCAAAATTGGTATTTATTTTTTTTTTATTTGTGAGTCAGGAGAGAGAGAAAAACAGAGTTCCCATCTATTGATTTACTCCCAGGCTCATGGCAGTTGGCCTGAGACTGCAGCCAAGAGCTAGGAAACTCAATTTAGGTCCCTCAGGTGGGTGGCAAGAACTCAATTACCTCAGTCATCAACTGCTTCCTTCCAGGGTCAGCATTGGCAAGAAACTGAAGTCAGGAGCTGGAACTAGGAATCAAACTCAGGTTCTCCAATATGAGACCTGGACATCTTATCTGCAAGGTGACGCACTCAGCTCCATGATGGCTTATTTATAACAGGCATTGTACCTGTTTTAACTGTAATGACTCAATGATAAATAAATGCATCTTTATGTTAACTGAAGAAACTGGTAGCCACAAACCTGGTCCAATTAAGAAGTTCTGAAGTCAAAATCCCAGAATTTATTGACATAAGGAAATGAAAGTACTTAAGAGCTCCACATGGAATGAATACTGGAAATTACAAATGCAGGGGGCATATTGGAGATGTCCACATCTGAGCGGAGTCATCACCATCTCCATGGAAACCAGCCCCCACCCCCTTCTGGGGGAGAAAACAGCAGCTGTTCCATAGCACACAACCAAGAAAAATGCAAATCAGCCGGAAGTGGGAAACTCGGATCCCTTTAACATTGTTAAAGGGACGAAATTTGGGGTAAAAGAATGAGATTAACGAAGCAGTGAGTCAGCAAATAAGGCACCATTAGCTTCTGTGTATTATGGAGATGCCAGGGAGCAGAGGTGCAAGGTAGTCAGGAGTTTACATCAAACATCACTATGTCACCATGCCGCAGTAATGCATTGAAGGAATTTTGCAAAGTGAAATCCTAAGGATAAACATTACCATTTTTAAGAAAGGAATCAGAGGAAATATGACTGGGGCTTTTTTTTTAAGAAATAAGAGAAAAACAAAATGAGGGTATGCTCATAGAAATATCAGAAGATGTGTAAAAAGAAGGGAAATAAAAGAGAATTTTCTTAATTAACACATAACTTTTTAAATGTACATGTTTCTTTCATACAAGCTTTTGTGTTTTTCCTGGGTAGGTGCTGTGATGCAAAGGTACCATTTATATTCAATAGGGGCCACTATTTGAAAGACTTAGATAAATTAATGCAGCCAAGTCCAGTATTTTTGGTCCTGCAGAGAAGGATGAAGAACTGGATGGCTGGTAGTTGTTCTGCACAAAAAAGAAAAAATATGAACAGTGTAAGAGCCAGCTATGAGCACAGCCTTCTGTCTCAACCAATTGTATATCCTAGAAATTTGCAGCTGGGAATCCCTCATTCATCGCTACTGGTAAAAAAAAAAGCGATGTAGGGCAGGATTTTGCAATGGATATGGATCAACAGTGGCGGGGGGTGGGGGGGAGGGCGAGCATGATAGGAGTACACATCGGAAGGAAAGAAGCAGAGACAAGTATTCTAACGTTTGCCCGTACCTGTTTCCATTCACATACCCAGCTACATCACTGATGAAAATTACAATGAATATCCACTCATGACTAAAGGGGAATGAATTGATTCCCATTACTAGAAACCCAAGAGTCAGATTTGTTTTTAATTTTATGGATGTATATTTCTCTGCTTACAGAATTTTTTTCTAGCTTTATTAAAGTATAATTGGTGGGGCCAGTGTTGTGATATAGCATATTAAGCTATTGTCTATAGCATGAGGTCCAGAATTCCATGTGAGTACCAGTTCAAATCCTGGTTGCTCCACTTCCCATCCCGCTCCTTGCTAAGGCATCTCAGAAAACAGTGGAAGATGGCCTGAGTGCTTGGGCCCCTATTGCTCATGTGGGAGATTCAGATGAAGTTCCTGGCTACTGCCTTTGGCCCAGTACAGTCTTGGCCTTTGCAGTCATTTGGGGAAAGAATCATCAGATACGAGATCTTTTTATCTCTCCCTCTTTCCCTGTAACTCTGATTTTCAAGTAAGTAAATAAATCTTAAAAAAGCATAATTGAGCTGGCGCCATGGTTCACTTGGTTAATCCTCTGCCTGCAGTGCTGGAATCCCATATGGGTGCTGGGTTCTAGTCCCGGTTGCCCCTCTTCCAGTTCAGCTCTCTGCTGTGGCCCGGGAAGGCAGTGGAGGATGGCCCAAGTGCTTTGGTCCCTGCACCCGCATGGGAGACCAGGAGGAAGCACCTGACTCCTGGCTTTGCATTGGCATAGTTCCAGCTGTAGCGGCCATTTTGGGGGTGAACCAATGGAAGGAAGACCTTTCTCTCTATCTCTCTCACTATCTATCTGTCAAATAAATAAAAAATAAAAAGGCATAATTGATTTACAAAAAATTACACCTAATTAATGCTTACAGATTGATGAGTCAGGACATACTTATCCACTCATATTACCATCACCAAACTCAAAGTAATAAATATATCCATCACCTCCAAAACTTTGTGTCCCTTTGGGTTTTTTGGTTCTAGTTTTAATTTATTTTTTGTTTAGTAACAACAATTAACAGGAAATCTAGCCCATTAAATTTTTTACGTGGATAATATGTACACTAAACTATAGGCACTATACTGTGCACTACCTCTCAGAGACTTACTCATTTTATATATCTGCAGTGTTATAGGGGTCAGATTTTTGCAGCCTTGAAGCACTCCACTCATACTTGGGGATAAAGAGCACATTTAACTCCTTTCTCACACAAAAACATGCAGAAACATGGTGATGGTTGGGAAAAGAGTTCACGATATGAAAGAAAGAGTCAAAACTTTGTTCTTGTGTGTAAGTAAGTACATGGATGAGGAAGAATCTACCAGATTCCTTAGAATTCACAAAGATAGGCTGAAAAATACCAATGAATTCCCTTCCATTCCCTCTCTCTTCCAGCAGGAACAACTTCTATTACTCTCGGGGCTAATGCTGAAGTCAATGGCTGTGGCAACCATTGGGTAGGACATTGCAGTCTTCAGCTTTTTTTTCACAGTGGTTATGGGTGAAATGCCTATTGGCCTTGCTGTTATATCTTAATGTTAGCCGTCACAAAGCACACCGGACACTGGAGTAAGGGAAGGGGTTTATTGGGGAACACCCTACAGACCGGAGTGAAGGGGCAACGAAGGAAAAAGAGAAGGAGACTATAAGAGAGAGAGAGACATAGAGGAGGGAGAAGAGAGACGAGAGGAGGAGAGAAGCCAAGAGAGGCCAAGAGAGCAGGGTGCAGAGCCAAGAGAGCACGGGTTCAGGAACAGGCCCTTTTAAAACTTTGCCTGAGGGCGGGCAGGAAAGCAGGAGCAGCGAATCCATTAGGATGGGGGTGGAGCCTGGCTCAGGTAGCTGGGCTGTGCGGCCACCTGGCTAAAACTGTGCCAGTTTCCTAACACTTGCTCCTGTAGGCTGTCCTGGTTTCTCACTAGCAGGTTTCTCTCCTACTTTTTAGGCTAAAAGCAATTGGAAAGGCTTGAACACTTAGTCCTAAGATATCAACATATCAGGATACCTTCTGCCACATTCTAAGGATTGTGTCCTGGGACTGCCATAGTGCCCATACCCTTCACCCCTCCTTGCAACCCCAGGAAGTCATTTTCTAGATTGGTGTCAGCACTCCCTCTATTTGCTTGTTTTAATGCACTCAGTTTCTTATACACATATAGGCTTGTCTCATACTCATACACACACATACACACACACATATGTAAAAATTCAAATTTTTGTGAGACTTTCAAGTTTTAACATACCTGTTTAGAACCTGAAGGGCTCAAGGCAAGACTTCTTAGTGACCTAACACAGAATAATAGAGCTTTTGAGGCAACAGGTGGTTTTTCAGACAGTTGTATTTGAGGATCAGTTTTTGAACTCCCTGAACAGCAGCAGTGGCACCAAATAGCTGTAAGAATATTTTAGGGGGCCGGCACCGTGGCTCACTAGGTTAATCCTCTGCCTGCTGTGCTGGCATCCCATATGGGCGCCGGGTTCCAGTCCTGGCTGTTCTTCTTCCAGTCCAGCTCTCTGCTGTGGCCTGGGAAGGCAGTGGAGGATGGCCCAAGTGCTTGGATCCCTGCACCCGCATGGGAGACCAGGAAAAGCACCTGGCTCCTGGCTTCAGATCGGCGCCTCTGGCCGTAGGGGCCATTTGGGAGGTGAACCAACGGAAGGAAGACCTTTCTCTCTGTCTCTCTCTCTCTCTCTCTCTCTAACTCTATCAAATAAATAATAAAAAAAGGAATGTTTTAGATATTGAATTCTATTGGCCAACTGACTTTTGTCAAAGAATGGAAACAGCATTCCAACAGAAAAAAATACCTGTGCCTCCAGATATCATAAATCACATGTTAGGATAGAATAAAGCTTTTAAAGTACATATTTAAAATAAAAATGCTGATTCCCTGATGAAATATTAATATTGTTACTCAAATTAAGTCACTAGATGGGAATGCAATGTAGCCAATTATTGTCATATTTAACCTAAAAGCTTTAGGCTTTGAAAAATAGCTAAATGAAGACTATGTATATGTTTGCCATGTTCATTAACTTCTCTGCAGCATAGTCTGAATGTTCTCAACAAGTCTGTTCATGGCGGAGACCTTGAGTGAAAAGCAGAGCCTAATTAAAGAACAATGAGCCCTTAACTCAGCATTAGGGAATGAAGACCAGATGAATAGAAAAAACATCCCACAGCTTATCTCAACCTTTGCAGTCCCTGAAAATGCCCAGCCTTGTAACACAGGACCTGTTGAGCCTCTTCTTGTTATTTTGCTTTGTTTTATCATTTTCTGTGGATGCAATCAGTGATTTAAAATAACAGTGGCTTTGGATTCATGTGTTATTAAATAGCATATCATAAAGATAACAAAACCATTAATAACATTCATACTATATAAAGACAAATTTTTACTTTTCCCATTTAACAAGTGATGCATACTGTTTCATTTACTTTAAATTAATTATGTAATAAAAACATGAATTGTCAACAAATAAATTCAAACATGGCACATATCGTTTTATGTCTAGAGAACTAATGGGTATTAAGATGCAGATTAAAATTTAACTCATCCCATCAAAATACAAGACAAAAAACTTTTGGAGACTTATAATTTGGAATGTTTGAAAACAGCATTTTAAGGAAACAGCTGGTTTAGTTTTTAATTTGTTTGTTTTTTCTCAATGAGATGGGCTATAGGCTATAAAGGTTCTAAGTTGCTTTTTGCAAGCAATTTGAAAATAAGCTAAGGAGGTGCATATTAGTTCAATGAATCAAAACCAAATTCAGTTCAAGGGGCACTATGTCTTCATATACAACCTGGGACATAAAGGAACGTATGAATAAATGCAAAGATATTCCACACTCCTGAAATGGAATGCATGTATTGGAAAGATAGATATTTCGTCCACATTAAACTAGAACTCCAGATAAACACCTACCAAAACCCAACAAGGTTTTTTCATATAGTCAGTAATGTGATTCTAATCTTTTCTAGAACAGAAAACAAACCAGAAATGGCAGGAAAACTTCTTTTTAAAGTAGAATAATAATTACCAGATAACAAGATATATTGTCTAACTCTAGATATCAAAACAGTAATGGTGTGAGCACAGATGAAGGGAAAATTAAAGATGGTCTAGAAACAAATCCATGTAAATATATGAATGTCTTATGTCTTAAACTTTTTTTATTTCAGATTCAATGGGCAAGTATAAACAAATAATGTCAAAATAAATGACTAATCAATTCTGAAAAAAAAAATTATATCCCAGCTTAACACTGGCTACAGAAATATACCATATTGGGAATAAAAATATAGTTAAACTGTTCAAGATGGAAGGAATTAGGAAATTAGGAATTAGGAAAAATAGAGGAGAGTATGTATATGAATTTGGATGGAAAGTATTAACATAAAAAAACAAGTGCCAGAGAAGGGGGTAGAAGGAGATAAATTTTCACTCATTAAAATTTTAGCGTGATTGAAGACACTAAAAATAGTCAAAATGTGGAACCCCCAAAAATATTAGTAACATGTAACAAAGGATGGATATTAATATAGTAGAATAAATCTTTAAGATAAAGATTAGTAACCCAACTGGAAAATGCGCCATGTATGAGGGTACATCAGAAAATTCATGGAAAATGCACAATATGAAAATTATGTATGAATTTCAAAATTTTCTTGCATCAGAATGTTTATATATTTATTAACAATTGTACATATTTAGGGGCTATCGTGAGATGTTTCAATACATGTATAAATGGTATTCTGATCTAAACAGATTAATATTTTTCCTTCTTTAATATTACTTTATGATTCTCATAACATCACTTTATGATTACTTTGAAACTTGGAGCTTGTTTACATTTGTTCATACAAAATAAACTAGTTTATTGCAAAATATCTCTCCACTGTGCTGTGTAGCACCAGGAATTTATTCTTTCAATTTATCTCACACATCCAAACTCCCTCTATCCCCTGTATGCTTCTTATCCTCTAATAATCACTGTTCTGTATTCAGAATGAGTTCTTTTAGCTTTTTTTTTTTTTTTTTTTGGACAGGCAGAGTTAGATAGTGAGAGAGAGACAGAGAGACAGAGAGAAAGGTCTTCCTTTTCCATTGGTTCACCCCCCAAATGGCCGCTATGGCTGGCACGCTGCACTGATCCAAAGCCATGAGCTAGGTGCTTCCTCTTGGTCTCCCATGCGGGTGCAAGGCCCAAGTACTTGGGCCATCCTCCACTGCCCTCCCGGGCCACCTCAGTGAGCTGGACTGGAAGAAGAGCAGCCAGGAAAGAATCCGGCACCCCAGCCAGGACTAGAACCCGGGGTGCCGGCGCCACAGGTGGAGGATTAGCCAAGTGAGCTGCGGTGCCGGCCAAGCTCTTTTAGCCTTGACATGAAGGAGAATATGTATTTGTATTTCTGTGCCTGGTTTATCTCAACATGATGTTCCCAGTTCCATTCTGCAAATGAGAGGATTTCACTATCATTTATGGTCAAAAAATATTTCATTTGTATTTGTACTACATTTTCTTTAATGTTTTATCTGAGGATGGGCACCTTGGTCAGTTCCATATCTTGGCTATTTTGAACAGTGCTACAATAAACATGGTGAAGCAGGTATCTTTTTAATATAATGATTTCATATCTTTGGGAGATATGACCAAGTGTGGGATTGTTGGATCATATGACAATTATGTTTTTAGATTTTAAAGAAATCTCCATATTGTCTTTCATATTGGTGTTACTAATTTACATCTCCATCAACAGTGTCTAAAAGTTATTCTTTCTCCACATCATTGCCAGCATTTGTTATTTCCTGTCTTTTGATAAAAGTCATTCTAACAGGGCTGAAATGATATCTCATTATGGTTTTAATTTGGATTTCCCTGATGGCTACTGGTATTGATCATTTTTGATATATTTGTTGGCCGCCCGTGTAACTTCTTTTGAGAAATATCTATTCAGGTCTTTTGTCCATTTGCTAAATGGATTGGTTGTTTTTTGGGTTGAGGTTTTTTGAATTTCTGATATATTCTGGATATGAATCATTTGTGAAATAAGTAGCTTGTGAATGTTTTCTCCCACTCTTTCAGATGTCTTCTAACTTGTTGACATAATTTTAAAATGTCTGATTTTGCATTTGTTGCCTACACTTTTGAGATCTTTTCCAAAAAAACATTGTCTACATCAATGCCTTACAGTGTTTCCCTTACGTTTTCTTCTAGCAATTTCAGAGTTTCAGCTCTTAAATTTAGGTCTCAGTAAATGGTGAGAGATAGGGATCTAATTTCATGTTTTTATATGCATATCCAGTTCCACCAGCATCATTTCTTTAAAAGAATAGACCTTATCCAACATATGTTGTTGGCACTTTTGTCAAAAATCTGTTGGATTCATGCATGTAGAATAATTTATGAGATCTCAATTCTGTTCCATTTTGTTGTGCCCATTGTCCATGTGTTGATTCTTATGCCTGTACCATGCTGTTTTAATTATAATAGATGTGTAGCATGCTTTTAAATTAGGTGTTGCCTCCAGTTTCATTTTGTTGTTGAGAATTACTTTATCTATTTTGGGTCTTTTGTGGTTCCAACTGAATTTTAAATTTTTGACAATCATTTAAAGACTGTCATTGGTATTTTGATAGTAATGACACTAAAGGTAGAGATTGTTCTAGTTAATATGGACATTTTAATATTAATTCTTCCAATCCATGAGTGAGGTCTACCTTTTAATTTTTGTATGCCCTTGATGATTTCTTTCATGATTATTTTTTTAATTTTCATTACAGAGATCTTTCACATCTTCAGTAAATTTATTCCTATATATTTGATCTTTTGGTAGCTATCATGGATGGAATTTCTCTCTTGTTTACCTTTCAGCAAAATTGCTATTGGTATAAAAATTTTACTACTTTTATAGGTTGATTTTGTATCCTAAGACTTCACTGGATAAGTTTATCAGTTCAAACAGCTTTTACTTGCGTGTTTAGATTTTTTTTGTGCACAAAATCATGTTACCTGCTAACATGGATGCTTTTACCTCCTCCTTTCCAATTTTGATGCCCCTTATTTCTTTTTATTTCCCAATTACTCTTGCTACTATTTCCAATTCTCTATTGAATAATAGGGAAGAAAGTGGGCATCCTTGTCGTTTTCCAGATAAGATGGGAAATACTTTCAGCTTTTCCCCCGTTCAGTATGATACTGTTTATGGATTTGTCAAGATAGTCTTTGTAATTTTGAGCAGTGTTCCTTCTATATCTAATTTTTAAGTGCTTTTATTGTGAAAGGGCATTGAATTTTATCAAAGACCTTGCCTTTTCTCCTTCTGTTTCATCCTATGCTTTTGTACTTCATTCTGTTAATATGGTTTATCATGTTTATTGATTCGCAAGTGCTGAAGCACCCTTCTGTCCCTAGGATAATCTCCTCTTTACTATATTGTATGACCTTTTATAAATAGTATTGGATTTTGTTTGTTAATATGTTGTTCAGAATGCTTACATCCATGTTCATCAATGATACTAGGTGGTAGTTTTCTCTTTGTATGTTGGGGGTTTCTTTCAGTTTTGGTATCAAAGTGATGCTGACAGCATTAAGAGAGTTTAGCAGAATTTCATTCTTTTCAATAGTTTGGAATCATTTGGGAAATGATAAAGGGTCAACATCAAGAATCTATAAAGAGCTGAAGAAATTCAACAACAACAACAACAAAATATAATTCAGTTAAGAAATGGGCAAAGAACTTGAACAGGCATTTTTCAAGAGAGGAAATTCAAATGGCCAAAAGACACTTGAAAAAATGCCCAGAATTACTAGCCATGAGGGAAACGCAAATCAAAAACACAATGAGGTTTCACCTGACCCCAGTTAGAATGGCTTTCATACAGAAATCAGCAAACAACAAATGCTGGTGAGGATGTGGGGAAAAAGGTACCCTAATCTACTGTTAGTGGGAATGTAAATTGGTGCAGCCACTGTGGAAGACAGTATGGAGATACCTAAAAATGTTAAGATAGACCTACCATACGATCCAGCCATCCCACCCCTGGGAATTTACCCAAACCAGAAAAACAATCAGCATATGGAAAAGTGGTTTTACCCCCTTGTTCATTGCAGCAAAATTCACAATAGCTAATATATAGAATCAATTCAGATGTTCATCAACTGTTGAATGGATAAAGAAGTCATGGTATACATAAACTATGGTGTACTACTCAGTTATAAAAAGAAAATGAAATACTGTTTTTTGTAACAAGATAGGTGCAAATGGAAACCAAAAGCACTCTTAACTAAAAATGGCAAACCAAAGCAGTGGGTAAGGATGTTATTGGAGACTGACTGGGACAGTAAAGTTAATCTCCCAAGAAAAGAGTCCAAATGACCAAATCAATATAAGGAGTATTGATTTCTAAGATGGCTTCCTAGGAGCTTGGAATAGAGACAATGACTCATTAGTGAGCACAGGCACCGGAGGTCAGTGGCTTTCTTGACATTCAAGGACAATATACAACTTTTTAGGTAAAGCCCTGTATGTCAATTCCTGTTAATAATGAAAAATGTAGCTTTCATAATTCTCAGTGTGTCAGTGATGTGTTGAGTCATCCTCATGCCTGATACGCTAAGGAAAATTCAACTTCCAGGTGATCTACTGGGTAAAATGCCTTTTATAAAGGCATAGCTATATACAAAATTTGTTCCCATTGTGAAAGCTTTCAAAGGTGTACTAGTGCTCCAATATAAAACCCAAATATAAATGAGTTGTGTACGAGTACAGATCTAATAAAAAAGCTATGAATTTTAGTTTGCCCTTGAAATGGAATTTATTCTCACTAACTTAAAGTGACAAGAAACCCTTTGTAAACATCTCTTTTGATCTTCTATTTACTCACTATCAATGTTAAGTAGCAATTTCCTATAAGATTTATTTCAGTAAGAAAACAACTCAATACTATCTTTATTCAACTATAATATTGAAAAGAATGTTCAACCACAGTTTCAAATCTCATTCATAAACTTAATAATTTTAATAGTCAGCATTTATGATTTTCTAAATAATAGAATACAGTTACTTAATAAAATTAAATAAGAATCCCTAAGCTGATGGACAACAGAAACCAAATTTCCTATGTATAATATGTGTACTTTATTTCTTAATGCATATATCATACATATATACATATGAATGTGTGCATGTCTATATTTATCATATATGCATGTATATGTACATATAAGCATGCATATGTAAAGATTTAAATTTGCATGTTCACTACAGCTGATTACACATATTTTACTTTCTAGAAAATATCATCTTATATATATATTATATGCATATATATGAAGGGTCTTCAAAAAGATTATGGAAAGCACATATTATGAAACATGGATGCATTAATTTTTTTAAGCATTTGACATCAAAACAAACATCCTTGCTTTCTGCATATAATATATGTAACATATAATATATGTAACATAATATCTAATATATGTAATATATGTAACATAATATCTAATATGTGTAACATATAATATATGTAACATATAATAAATGTAACATATAATATATGTAACATAATATCCAATATACACACAGATAATAAGATATAAATATATCCCCATAATGGAGTATGTAACTCATATATACTTTTATATATATATTCATATATATATATACTCATATATATATATATATATATATATACACTCATATATACTTTTATACTCAGGGATATGAAGGTCCTGAATCTTTTATTTTATCGAAGAGTTTCAAAGAAAATAACTGACACCATCAAGGTCACAGTGAGGTGAAAAAATACAGAAGCCCCCATGTCCCAGTTTCTGTCTAGTGTTTTTCCATCTTGAGGTTTAGATGTACGGAGTGAACTGCAAATCTTCCTGCTCACCCTGCTTCCAGAAGACTTGTCTGCTGAGCCTCAGCTTCTCTGAGATTTGGATTCTTATCACAGGGCTCTGTTTTGGAAGCACCAATTGCCATTTTAATGCAACTTACTGATCATGCAGACAGCCAGCCTCTCATAAATCATGTAAAGTACCTGAAAATATGATTTATGAGCAAAGTTATGGGGAATGGGGTCCTTTAATATTCTTAACCCTTCAGGATGTTTCTGGTTATCACAGTCTCTTCTCCTGATTCCACAAAAGGTGAGTCTGAATGCTTTCAACTCAAAGTGCCCAGATCCCTACCCTCACCACAAAACATCACCCACTCACCTGTCACCCACTCAGCTTCCGCCATAAAGAACTACAGCTTCCTTACATTCACCAGTTGAGTATAAACTCCTAATTCAAGCTCTGACTCAGCTTGTGGCTTTTACAGAATATGTTTCTGAGGCCCTGCCTCCCACAGTAATTGAAGAACTGTACTTAATAGCATCTTACTATAGAATGAAAAGAATGAGAATATTATAATATGTTGCAGAAAACAGCCCATGAAAGCTCTTGGAAAACCAAGTTGAAACTAATTTAAACTATATGCCTTGTTGAAAAGGAATATGGAAAATGTCTATAATATGCAAGAAATGAGGCCCGTAACTCACTGGAACCTCCAGTGAGTTATGTCTTTAAATTTGTATTTCACAACATGGTCATGCATTTTTTTTCAAGTCCTCTTGTCTATCAACCCTTTTCTTTGTGTGAAGAGTTTACATGAATAACGTGGCACTCTACACATTAATATATTTACATATGCAAATAATAATCACATAGCCAATAGGTTTTTTTTTTAACCCCCCACCCCCCTTATGGCTCGATATATTATCGCTTCACCAAACCAACAAATTAAAAACAATTTCCAATTTCTTCCACAAATACCTAGTGGCTAAATGTTATTAATGCATTTGTCTGAAAGGCACAAATTCAAACATTGCTCAGTTAGGGAAGAAGAATATGCAGAGCTGATTGCTTGCAATCAGTTTCAGTAATCTATATTTTCTTCACGGAGGTGAGAGTTTATCTCACCATGGAACAACAGTTATAATTTTGCTTCTACCATTCATCAACTCTGATATTTCAGAGTCTCAAATCATCACTTTCTGGAGCTACAGAGTAAGCAAGCTGTTGACTATTTTCTTTTTAGCATACTCCCTGAAAAAAAAAAAATGTTTGCCTGCACGTTATGGGTTTATCTTCTGTCTGTGAAAGACCCTAATAAATCACATTTGCTTTCAGCTCTCATAGATTATTAGGCTTTTATAATCATGAAATAAACCCAATAGACTACTGCTATTTTCAGAAGATTGAAAATCACTAGGTATTTTCTTCTTTGTATGAGTACGTGGTTCCCTCATTTTTCAGTAAGGTAGTGTTACATTTAGGCTCTGTCAGCATATTGCTTGTACAACAATAATGCTTTCAACAAATGTGGTCCAGGGGATGGGAGGAGGAGAGAACATAGGAACAGAGTTTTAGTCAGTCTCTCCTATCCTAAACTTAAAAGCCTGGAGTTTATCCACAACGCGAACCTCTCAAATTGCTCACTTTCACCCTTTGTCTTCACACACAATAATTGCTGATAACCTTTTGTAGAATGATGCTTTGAAATTGTTCCAGTTTTAAGAGAGTACATGAAGTCCATCAAACAGAATTAAGCCCCTAAAGGAGATTCATACGTATTCTTTCTCAACACAATTATTGCAATTAGGCACATAGATACCTTTGCATCCTTAAATTGTAATTTTCACGGGGCAGTGTTTGAAGGAGTTACTCACTAGAAATAGATACAAAACACGGGGTTTTGATGACATACACAAGGTTTTGATGACATTCTCAGTGAAACTAATTGTGTGCACTGGGAACAAGGTAATGAGGACAGATGCCAAGGTCAATACTATTACTAACTTCTGAATCTGGGTTCATATTTTCAAGGGCCTTGCCACCAATGGAACTTACGACTGCCACCAATGGAAAATTCAGCGTTGGTTTTCTTGTGTGGATGTAATGTTTGTTTGTTTTTTCCAATGGTGTCCCAGAGTGAACTTTATTTGTCCAAGGAACAAAACCAAATCTACTTTCTTGTTGACTCTTCATCATATCGAAAGATGCAGATGTGAGCAACAAAAGAAACACTTGGCATGGTCGTAGGAAATGTGTGCATTCCAAAATGCAGCTCATAAAAATCATATTTATCCCTTTGAGAGGAGACAGGCATAAAAGGAAACAAATACAAGGAGGAATTGTGGTATTGGGTTATTTACATTTCTAATAGTCCTGAAATTGTTCGATAGCTGTTTTCTTGGATCTTTTTTCCCTATCAACCACAGACTGTCTGCATATCTTGTGTAATAATTGTTATGAAAGAACCTTATTCCAAATCACATTCATTTCCAGGTTTTTATGCCTAAGCTCCAGGATGATCATGTTTCAAAGTGATATAAGAATATTCCAGAAACAGTGCTTTAGAACTCTATTCACTTGTCTTGGCTAGAATAAATCAACAAAGGTAGGAGTTACTGATTAAAAGGCATGCTTCAATGAAAAATTATTTCAAAGTCAAACTTAATCAAAATCATTCCACTAAACAGATTTGGGGATCTGGGGGTTGGGGACTGGAATATAATAATATAAGAAAAGGACAACACAGAATCACTGTTTTGTACTTCTCTTCTCTCTCTCTCTCTCTCTCTCTCACACACACACACACACACACACACATTATTATTCCATAATAATATGTATTTATCTTTATAATTCAAGTTCCTGATAGCCTCTTTTTATTATCATCCTTTTTACATTTTAAAGGTTTTTATTTATTTACTTGAACGTCAAGAGAGTTACAGAGTAAAAAAGAGAAAAGGGAAGAGAGAGACAGAGAGAGATCTTCCATCCATTGGTTCATTCCTCAGATGGCCAGGGCTGGGTCAGGCCAAAGCCAGGAGCCAAGAGCTTCATCCAGGTCTCCCATTCGGGCCATCTTCCACTACTTCCCAGGAACATTAGCAGGGAGTTGGATAGGAAGCGGAGCAGCTGGGACTCGAACCAGTACCCAAATGGAATGCCAGCGTTGCAGGCTTTGACTTCACCTGCTACACCACAACCCCAGCCCCTACAATCCTTTTTTTTTTTTAAATGGGCTTGTTGAGCAGTCCTATTCAACACAGCACTTCAATATTCCACAGAGAGCACGGATGGCAAGCTCTCTGAGTTGTAATTGTCCAACAGGTTTCTGGAACTAATTGACTAATTCAGAAAGTCATCACCTGCCTTAGGCTGGACTCCCTCTTCCCTTCCTACAGCACTGCATTCCACTGCCAATCTGCCTTGGTCTGTCCTGACTCTGCCCAGACACTGAGCCTTGCCTCAGGTCAGTTGCTGAGTTTCACTTAGAAATCCTACCCTTGTGAAACCAAACATTTAAAACCCTGATTTATAAACACTTCTTAACTTCCAGAAAAAAAAATGCAAAGGAAATCATCCCATCCTCCCTCCCCTTATACTGACAGCTTGTCTCTCTCTATTTTTCATCCAAATAAGCAGAGCTCTGTAAATCTTGTCCAGAAGACATGGACTGAAAGAATTAATCAAAGTGTTGTTTATGAGCTGCTCAGAGCAGATTAAATGTTGTGTTGACGACACAATTTGCAAATTATCTATCAACATCAACAGACATACAGAAACGAGCCAAGCCAATTGGATACCTTTGGGCACAAGAGGATCATGTATTTCCTAGTCTTGTTTCCAAAACTAACCCCTTTTGAGAGAGCTTTACCCAGCGTTATTGGCAGTTTCATTGTTGCAGATCAGCCCCTCTACAACTTGTTTTAGACAATGCCAGTTTTAGTTCTGCCATATACAAATCAAATTTCCTGTTATAATCATTCTTCCCAGTGCCACATCCACCTCAATCTGGGCATCCTATATTGTAATTTACCATCAGATAGTCACCAAGTAACTGCTGACTGAAAACACCATGAGAGCATTTCAAGCATGGGAAGCCAAGACATGGTGGCAAAAACAGTTCTGCATGAAGGATCTCTGTGAGTGAGACCCCAGTGCAAAAACGGGGCCATCAAAGAAGGATGTGCTTTTCTCTAAAGAGAGGAGAGAACTTCCACTTTGCATATGGCCCTCTAAAAACCAACGGAGTTTGTGAACTCAAAAGCCATCCATAGCCTTGGCAGCTCATGGCAAGAGCCTCGGGTGATCACTGATGTCATAAATAAGAGTGTCAGTTGTTAAGTCAACAACAGGAGTCACTGTGCACTTGCTCCCCATGCTGGACATCTGTCCTTAATGAGTTGTATTATGAGAATTAACAGTAAAACTTGTCTTCAAACTGTACTTTATACTTTGTGTGTCTGTGTGGGTACAAATAGTTGAAATCTCCACTTAGTAAAGAGTTGGTATTCTGTATATAAAGTCACTTAAAAACCTATCTTAATTAAAAATGCAATGGGAGAGGGAGTGGGAGGTGGGATGGGAGTGGAGATGAGAGGATGGGAATGGGGGGATGAAACACTATATCCCTAAAATCTGTACATATGAAAATGTATATTCATTAAATAAAAACATTCACAAAAAAAGTAAACATAAAAAAAAATCTGTGACAGCCAAACTTGTTATCAGACAAAGCAAGGTAAGCCTAAACAATGGATTATGATATAAGATATTTCTCCTACTTGTCTCTATGTACGTCTAGGTAGTTTTTCATTGCATTTATATACCACATCTTATTTATATATTCATCTATTGGTGAATAGTAGGGTAATTTCCAATTTTGACAACTATGAATGAAACTAATATGCACAAAGATATGCAAGTCATTTTTGTAGTCATATACTATTTTTGAAAAAATATTTATTTATTGGAAAGTCAGAGTTACACATAGGGAAAAGGAGAGGCAAGAGAGAGAGATCTTCCATCCGCTAGTTCACTCCCCAGTTGGCTGCAACAGTCAGAGCTGTGCCAAAGTCAGGAGCCAGGGGCTTCCTCCAGGTCTTACCATGCCTGTGCAAGGGCCCAAGGACTTGGACCATTTTCTACTGCTTTCTCAGGCCATAGCAGAGAGCTGGATCAGAATTGGAGCAGCTGGAACTAGAACCAGCACCCACATGGAATGCCGGCACTGCAGGCAGTGGCCACAGCGCTGGCCCCATAGTCATAGACTTTCAAAAATAAATACCTAAGGGTGAACTTGTTAGGCTACAAGGTAACAATATGCTTTGGCCTATAAAAATTGAAGAGATCCATTCCAGTATTATTTTATAATCTCTATTCTAATAGTATTTTATAATCTCATCAGCAAAGGTTTGAGACCACCATTTGCTTTATATTTCTTCCAACACTTGGTATGTTTTTAATTTCAGCCACTGTAATGGGTATAAAAATGTTCTCTCACATTGGTTTAATTTGTATTTTTGGATGCCTAATAATTCAAGCATCTTTCATGAATTTATTGGCCATTTGTATACCTTCATTTGTGAATGATTCATTCAAGTCATTGTGCTCCCTTTAAATTGATATGTTAGTCTCTTATGAAAGAGTGTCAAAGGTTTTCAGTAGTTTCTGGAATGAAGTCCTGTGTGAAAATTATACTTTGTGATTATTTTCCAGTCTGTACCTTGATTTTTATTCTTAACACTTCATTTTAAAGAATAGGTTTTACTATAGATTAAACCCTATTCATCATGTTTTATGGTTAGTCCTTATATATATATTTCAAGAAACCTTTGCCTACCTCAAGATTGTAAAGCTTCTCAACCATGTTTCTTCCTAAAAATATTACATGTTGGCTTTGTTTAAAGCAATTTTTTAATATTTATTTATTTATTTGAAATTCAGAGTTACACAGAGAGAGGAGAGGGAGAGGGAGAGGGAGAAGGAGAGGGAGAGGGAGAGAGAATGGTTTTCCATCTGCTGGTTCACTCCCCAGAGGGCTACAATGGCCTGAGCTGTGCTGATTGAAGCCAGGAGCTTCTTCCGGGTCTCCCACATGGGTGCAGGGGCCCAAGGACTTGGGCCATCCTCTACGGCTTTCCCAGACCACAGCAGAGAGCTGGATTGGAAGTGGAGCAGCCATGTCTCAAACCGGTGCCCATATGGGATGCCAGTGCTTCAGGCCATGACATTAACCTGCTGCGACATAGTGTCAGCCCCACTTATTGATTTTTTTATATAAATTTAGAATAAACCTAACAAACCTAACAGTGTCAACAACAACAAAAATGCTTTCTTGTATTTGGGTAGGAGCTGCATTAAATCTAAAGGTTAATTTGGGAAGGATTACATCTTAAAAATATAGTCTTCTGGGGCTGGTGCTGTGGTGTAGCAGGTAAAGCCACCGCAGCACTGGCATCCCATATACACACTGGTTCAAGACCCAGCTGCTCAACTTCCAATCCAGCTTCTGCTATGGCCTGGGAAAGCAGTGGAAGATGGCCCAAATCCTTGGGCCCCTGCACCCGTGTGGGAGACCTGAAAGAAGTTTCTGGCTCCTAGCTGCAGATCGGCGCAACTCTGGCCTTTGAAGACAATTGGGGAGTGAACCAACTGATGGAAGACCTCTCTCTCTCTCTCTCTACCTCTACCTCTACCTCTCCTTCTCTCTGTGTAACTCTGACTTTCAAATAAATAAATATTTTTTTAAATATAATCTTCTACTCCAATAATCTGGTAACACTCTCCATTCTGTAAATTCTTGTCAATCACAAAATATTCATTTCCAAGTATTTTATGTTGTTGCTATCATTATATTATTTGCTTTTCAAATATATTAAATATATAATTTTGTTATATATAAATTTTTATATCCTGGACCTTATTAAATATATATTGCTATCAGACTATTTTTACAGGATTCCTAATAATTTTCTTTCTAGTCAGAATCGGTAATTTTACACATTCGCTTCCAATCTGTTACCTGATTATCCTTTTTATCTCATTTTTCTTATTCTAGAAGGGCTTTCTAGTACTAAATTGAATTATTGCTGTGTTATCACTGGTAGGAAATATTTATATTCTATCATTATGTGTGATGGCAGTTTTAGAATTTAAAATTAAAAACATGGATTATAATAGTTCAACATGAAAAGGTGCTAAAGTGTATTAACTTGCATCTACATCTGTTGTGAGTAGAGCCTATTACTGTAATGTTTAATCCAATCTTGCATCCTAGGGAAAAATATTACTTGGTCATGAGAAATTACTCATTTTTAATAAGTTGCAGTTTTCAATTTGATATTTTGTTGAGAATCTTTGAGTCTTTTTTCATGATATTGGTGTTTAATTTTATTTTTCAGTAATGTGTTTTTAAGGTTCAGGTATCAGGATTATGCTTATCATATAAAATTTGTTGGAAGGAATTCTACATTGCCCTTTTATCTGGTAGTATTCTTTTAGTAAAATTGATATTATGTATCCCACAAATGTTTCATAGCATATGTCAGTGAAAGCACTTGGACATGAAATTTTCCTTGTTTATATATTTCTCTCTATGTATCTAAAATTTGAAAGTAAAGAAGAGACTATTTAGGTTTTTCTAGCTCATTCATCTTTTTCTCATTTAAGCAAAATATATTTTCATAATACTTGGGTATTTCACCTAGTTATTGAATTTATCATAACAAGCTTACTCATACATTTCTCTATATTGCCTGCGACATTTGTAGGATATATCTTGATATTTATTTTTCATTTACTGTACTGATAATATGTATTTTACTCCTATTTATCTTTCGTTTTTGAAAGGCATCTCTCAATTTTAATAATGTCTTCAAAGAATGAAATCTTGGTTTACTAATCTTATTTCCTTCTTCTAATTCATTGATATCTTTTATACTTTTATCCACTAATTCTCTGTTGAATTACTGGTTTTATAGTGTAAGTAGAAATTAGATATACATTTTAAATTTATCAACTTCAAATGGGCATTCAATACTTTAAAATTAAAATTAGATTTTAATGTACAATTTTTGTTTGTTGTTGTTGTTGACAATGCTTTTATTTCTATTGATCAACTGTCATATCAATCATTGAAACATATTGAGATCTTTTGTGCCCAAAAATATCATGTATTTTTATGAACACATGTTAATTTGAAAAGAATGATTATTCTGTAGTTGTATGCATAGCATTCTGTAAATGTTACTTTGGAGATTAGAGTTGCTGAAACCTTTGTGAAATCTTTGTATTCTCACTGATACTTTTTCTGCTTTTTTTCATTATAATAGAGAATTATTAAAAGGGGATTATATCAAGCTAAGAAGCTTCTGCACAGCAAAGGATATACTCAACCAAGTGAAGAGGCAACTGACAAAATGGGAGAAAATATTTGCAAACTATGCAACTGATAAAGAATTAATATCCAGAATATATAAAGAGCTCAAGAAACACAATAACAATAAAATAAACAATCCAGTTGAAAAATGAGCAAAAGACATAAACAAACTTTTTCAAAAGATGACATTCAAATGACCAACAGACACATGAAAAAATGCTCAGGATGACTAGCCATCAAGGAAATGTAAATCAAAACGACAATGAGGTTTCACCTCACTCCAGTCAGAATGGTTACCATACAGAAATTTAAAAAAAAAAAAAAAAACAATAAATTCTGGCAAGGATGTGGGGGTGGAAAGGTACTGTAATCCACTGTTGGTGGGAATGTAAACTAGTACAGCCATTATGAAAGATGGTATGGAGATTCCTCAGAAATCTGAAAATAGATCTACCATATGACCTAGCCATTCCTCTCCTGGATATTTTGCCAAAGGAAATGAAATCAGCATGTAAAACAGTTTTCTGTACTCCCATGCTTATTATTACAATAGCTAAGATATAGAATCAATCCAGATGTCCATCAGTTGATGACTAGATAAAGAAAATGTGGTATATATGCACAATGGAATACTACTCAGCCATAAAACAGAATGAAATCATGTCTTTTGCAACAAAATGGATGCAACTGGAAACCATAATGCTTAAATAAGTCAGTCTCAAAAAAGAAAATATATATTTTCTCTGATCTGTTACAGTTAACATAAAATACAAAAAAGTGTAGTAATGAAATGGACATCCTGTGATATGATTATTTTTAACCCTTGCTTATATTCCTGTTGAACTGTGGTCTTTCTACTTTTACTTGTTGAATATTATGATTAGTGGTGAAATAAGCACTGATTATAGAGTGGATTAAATTATGTCTTCACAAAAATTAAAGAAAAACAGAAAGAAAGGAAGAAGGGAGTGAAGGAGGGAGAGACAGTAGGAGAAAATTACAATTATCTTCTCAGATTTGTACCTATGAAATGCATGAAACTTGTTCTCTTTATATTCATAATTTTTTAAAAACTTCCTACTATTATTGATTTCTCTACTTACCTCTGCAATTTTGTTTTTTGAATTTAATATTATGAGGTGCATACTTCCTGATTTTTTTCCCTTTTACTATAATAAAATGTCTAATAGTATTTCTTGTCACTAGTTCAATATTATCTGATTAATATAGCCAACATAACTTTTTTATTAGTTTTCCACATTACATTTTCTTATGTAGTTTTATTTCATTCTCTGTACATCTTTATAGCTAAACTATATTTCTTGCTAACAAACCCTAGTAGAGACATATTTTTGTTTTGCTGATAATCTTTATTTTAAGTACAGTATTTAAACAACTTGCATTTAATGTAGTCATACATTATTAGATGTAAGGGTATATTCTACTATTTTTATATTTGTCACCTGATCTTCACTTCCATTTTCTTCTTGTGTACTTTTTTTGATTACTTGAATATATTTTAATTTTGTATTTTATATTCTTTTTCATTTACTATCTATACTTCTTTTAGTTAATGCTCTTACAATATCCAACTTTAACATATCAAAGTCCATTTGGAGTCATTTTTTTTTCACTTCACACTGTACACTAATATTTCTCCCATCTCCTCTGACAAACCTCCCATTTCACTCTTTAGTATACATTTCACAGACATAATGTTTTTTGCCTTTCCTTGTATCATTGCTATCATTCCTTTCCTTCATACACATTTTAACCACACCCTCCATACAAGCATTACTATTTTTATATTATACAGCCAATAATTTTCAAGGAACTTATGATAAGGATAACAAGATCTTATTTTATAATTTCTTATTTCTTGTTCTCTCTGCCTACTTCTAGATCTATAATTCTATCTGGTATCATTTGCTTCATCCTGAAGAATATTCTTTAGCATTTCTTAAGCTGCCTGTACACTGGTGGTATATGAACTCAGATTTTATTTTTTTCTGAAAATGTATTTATTTCATCCACATTTTAAAAAATGTATTGTCATTTTATTTTAAAAGCACAGAGGCAGAGAGAGAGCGAGCAAGACAGAAGACAAGCAGATAGAAGAGATCTTCCGGCCGGCGCCGCAGCTCAATAGGCTAATCCTCCACCTGTGGCACCGGCACCCGGGGTTCTAGTCCCAGTCGGGGCACTGGATTCTGTCCCGGTTGCCCCTCTTCCAGTCCAGCTCTCTGCTGTGGCCCGGGAGTGCAGTGGAAGATGGCCTAAGTCCTTGGGCCCTGCACCCGCATGGAAGACCAGGAGAAACACCTGGCTCCTGGCTTCAGATCAGCGCGGTGTGCCGGCCACAGTGCGCCAGCTGCAGTGGCCATTGGAGCATAAACCAATGGTAAAGGAAGCCCTTTCTCTCTGTCTCTCTCACTGTCTGCTCTGCCTATAAAAACAAAAACAAAAACAAAAACAAAAAAGAAGAAGAAGAGATCTTCCATCCCTTGGTTCACTTCCCAAATGCCAGCAACAGTGAGACCCTCTAATTTTGCAGATTCTACCTTCAAACTCTCAACTCAGTATTTTGTCAGGGATTAGTTTGGGCTTGGTTAAGTTTTAAGCAGATTAGATCTGACTCTATAAACTATTCTTGAGGGTTTTTACTCTGGTATCTCAATAAGATTCCAAAAAAAATGTTCATGAGATTTTTCTTCTCTAGACGGACTGAAACTTGAATGTCCCTCAGCATCATTAAATTTATTTTGTTCTTATTCTGTTATCACATTTGTATCAGCTGCTCTCTTACAAACCCAGGTCTTACTGTGTCTCCACATAAAGACTCAGTCAAGAACTCTTCAAGAACTTCCCCCGCACAGAATTCTTGCTTATCATGAAGAACTTCTTTGTCTCCAAAGTTGCTTCAGGAGTATACTTAGATTTTTTAGCTATTTCAGATCAACAGGAATCTTTACTTGGATTTTAGCTCTTCATACCATACTTAGAGATCCATTTCAGGCAAAGAACAAACCTTATAAATTAAGGGGCTCACCTTATAAATTAAAAATTTATAAATTATAAATTTCCCCTTTTCAAGAATCACATGTTGTATGTTTTCTGAAAGCCTCAAAGCCAATGATTCATATATTTTGTCCAGTTTTATGGTCACTTTTGGCTGACAGTGATATAAAACCATATTCCTTAGTTCATTATATTTTAGTATGGATTTAAATAAAGAAATTTCAGTGCAGATCATGTATGCTTATAAATAAGACTCAGCCTCCTTTTAACCCAAACCAGGCTGTCCTTGAGAGTCAGTGAAATAATTCTGCCCCCTCATATTATTTGGGTTATTCCATAAGCTTTTCTCTAAATAATCCTTTATCTGTCCTTCATGAATGACACTTCTTGATTGTTGTCACACTAGTCAAAAATCCCCATTAGACAAATTTCTTTCAATGTTACAGTAAATGTAGGGATATTCCCTGAAACAAATATTAGCTACAATTCAGTTTGACACATATTTTTCAAAGTCTCCAAATGAGTTTTACAATAATATGTTTGCATGAGCCCAAGATTCAGAGTTAAGATAGTATACTACTTGACTTCTCAGACTCAGCCTCATAAACTGTGAAGTATCCCACAGCTCTTTTTGAATTATTAAATTCAGTCTGAAAAATGTTTGTTTTACTCTACATCACCAATTAAAACATGCTTCCTCTTTAAGAGAAAGGGATAGAGCAAAGGACAAAGGACAGGATTTTCCTTTTCTCTCATTATCAAAAATTAATTTCTCTACATGGGTATTACTACAGAAAATCTTATTCTGAGGGCAAAAACCATCATGCCTATCTCATTAAAGTCTGAAGATTGGATGGCATCAAAACACCAACAGTGTTGGGAATTTGCACAGTAGAAATTCTAGAAATTTAAGAGCTTGCTGTAGAGTCAATGAGGATAAATTACATTCAAGTAGCCCTGATTTTCAATAACTTATTCTGGCTAATTATTCATTTTTACCTCCACCAAATGAACAACTAATAATAGATGGTACCAATAGAAGCTGTTATCAAGAGCCAAGCAGAATGTTAAGTACTTTATATGGATTATTGCACATGATTAGCATTATTTATACTCATTATTCAGAAGAAGAAATAAAAGCTAGGGAGTGTGAGGGAGACATTTTCCGGTGGCCCTCAGATTCCCTGCTTCCTGGTGTCAATGTCCTATATAATCCTTTCACCTTCAGTGTGGGTGTGATTGGCTATGTCAAAGGTGAGAAATCGCTCCCATTAATACAATGCATTATGTAGGGTTCCATATTGCTGAGTAACTCACTGTAAACTGGAGCCTGTGAAGACACAAGTTGCCATACATACTGCAGCCACAGGAAACGAATTCTGCCAACAATCTGAGGGGATTTGGCAATGGATCCTTTCCCAATCGAGTGTTTCATGAGAACCCAACCTTGACTTAAACTTCAGTTGCAGATTTGTGAGGCACAAGGCAGATGGCCGAGTGAAATCGCTCAGAGAAACTCTGAATGAATGAACGCATGTTGTTTTTATGACAATAAACACATGGTAATTTGTGGTGAACCAATAATGGACCCAAGGGCTAAATCAAATCACTCAATGTCACAACAAGGACCAAAGCAGACCTATTTGAATTCATGGTGTTTGTTCCACACTAATATTTTTATATGAGAGCTCATTCCTCTTCTTTACAGTACCTTGTTGCCAAAATGAAAATACCAAGAGTTTCCATGACAGTCAGGATTTTCAAATAAGTTTGAAACTCCACTGTGAAATCTGCTTGTCTTTTATGTAAAATGAAGGCAAAATTTTCATGTCTAAACAATAATAGCTGAATTTTTAAGCTCACCACGTGTGGGAGCTTTTCTTGGGGATGGGAGTGCATTTTCTTCTTTAACATTTTGACTCTCCTATGAGGAAGATACCGAATTACTTTCTATTATAAACTGAAAATTACAAAGGCTATCAAATTTCCTAAACATTTTGCAGCTCCTACGCAGCAAAGCAGACATTTGAACCCACGTCTGATTGATCATAACACAGGGGATTAGGAGTCAGAGAAACCTGTAAGCTGGACAGAGATTCATATTTGGCCTAGGAAATGGGGGCAAAAAAAAGAACAATCATACAGGCTGCAATTGTAACTGCTAGTCTCCCTTGTAATTTGCACACAATCCTTTAAGGCAGATGGGCTCCACTTAGTGATTCCCACAAGCACCACACACTGGACTGGGTGTCATATTAGCATTGCTGATCATAATTAATCTCATCCATCTACTCTGCAATGATTTACTGATTCCCCACTCTGTTCTAGGCACACAGAAGACACCGGGAACAAAGAAAAAGAGGATCACACAGGAATTCAAGAACCTCATAGTCTATAGAAGAAAGATAAGTGAATTTATTAATTATAATTATGGCCCAAATGTTGAATCTCTGTCTTCATAGGCTTTCTAATTTATTGGCAAATGATCAGAATCATCTCTGTCTGATTATGTAAACCTCAAACAATTGAAAACCTACTTAATTCATGACTTACTTTGTGGAATGAGGTGAAAAGTTCATGCCAAGATGTCCACTGAGGTGAAAAGGTCATGCAAAGATGGCCGCTGACAACAGAAACTGCCTGGCAACAGGCTGTGATTGGATGGCTTTGGAAACCACATGACAACAGAGACTGACTGACGGCAGGCCATGACTGGATGGTTTCAGAAACTGCCTGGCGACAAGAGCCTGACTGGCAACAGGCTGTGATTGGATGGCTTTGGAAACTGCCTGGCACAGGCTGTGATTGGATGGGGCATAGACCACCCCTTGACTGGATTGGCTGGTCTTGGCTATATAAGCTGTTGTACTAACTCAAACGAGTCTGCGGGCTGCTCGCCTCAGGCCTGCTTTCACCTGACTCCCGGAGTCTGTGTGGTGACTCCGCGCCTCTTGCCCCCACCGCGCTCCTCCTCTCAGAAACGAATCCACTGCAACATTGTTGAGAAATCAACTGCAACAAAAAAACCTACTTAATTCATGACTTACTTTAAATATGAGGTATTACTGGGACTGGTGTTGTGGTGTAGTAGTTTAAGCTGCCACCTGTGACACTGGTATCCCATGTGAGCACCAGTTCATATTCCCATTGATCCAATTCCAATCCAGTTTCCTGCTAATGTGCCTGAGAAATCAGTGGAAGATGGCCTGAGAATGTGGGAGCCTGCCACCTTGTGGGAGACTGGTCAAATCCTAGCTTCCTGGCTTTAGCTTGGCTCTGCCCCAACCATTTCAGCCATTAGGGAGAAGTGAACCAGCAAGTAGAAGGTTCTCTGTCTCCCCCTCTGTGTGCAACTCTGCCTTTCAAATAAATAAACCTTTTTAAAAAGAGAATGAAGTATTATTAGCAATACAAACGTAAAATTATCTATGCATTTTAATAAAGTGACTAAACAGAATGATGACCCTACTAGAAGACATTTAGAAAAGACATTCCCATTTTGAAACCCTTGCAATGTTTTTCTTTAGTTTTTTTGTTTGTTTGTTTGTTTGTTTGTTTTTCTTATTTTATACAAAGTAGAGAAGGGCCAATTAAGCTGTTCCCATTTGGGAGCAAGCATTCAACTAGTCGTTCAGATGCCTGAGTTCCACATCAGAGTACCTCGGTGAAGTCTAGCTCCAGCTTCTTACTCTAGCTTCCTGCTAATGCAGATCCCTGAGGCAGTGATGATCTCTCAGTTAATTGTGTTCCTGCCACCCATGCGGGAGATCTGAACTGAGTTCCCAGCTCTTGGCTTTGGCCTTGCCCAGTCCTAGTGTTTGGGGAATGTACAAGTGGATGGGAGTGATCTCTCTCTCTCTCTCCCTTCTCAGATAAATAAAACAAAATAAAAATATATTCTAATTTTGATAGAGTATCTGGTTGGCTCAAGCTGGAGTGACTAACAATAATAAGTATGAACATCTGTCCCTACAGAAGACACTGCCTTCCTTCCATGTCTTCATTTTTTAAAATATTTGTTTATTTAAAAGTAAGAGTTGCAGAGCGAGGTGAGGGAGAGATCAAGATCTTCCAGCCAGTAGTTCACTTCCCAAATGGCCTCAATAGGCAGGGCTGGGCCAGATCTAAGCCAAGAGCCAGGAGTTTCTACCGAGTCTCTCATGTGGGTGACAGGGGCCCAAGCACTTGGGCCATCTTCCATTGCTCTTCCCTGGCCATTAGCAGGAGGCTGGATCAGAAGTGCAGCAGTTGGGACACAAGCTGATGCCCACATGGGAGGCCAGCCTTGTGGATGGTGGCTTTATCCACTCTGCCACAACACCGACTCCCCTGCATGCTTCTATCTTTCCCCATCATAGAGCAGCTTTACTCCTGGGGTAGACCTTCAGTGACTATACATTCAGGACAATCCCTGCCCTCTAACACAGAGATGATCCAATCGGGAATTGAATGTTCAGTTAATGGACATGGAAGCAAATGAAGCACCCAGCAGTAATCGGTAACCATTTCGCCACCATGAAAGCAGTCTATTTTAACAATAGGGCAGAACAAGGAGACACAGTAAATTAGGGCCTTGATGACACCGTTCAGTGCCTAGATTAAATTCACTCTGTTCTTAGTCTTTTGTATTATATCCATCAACAATTCCTACCGCCCTGGTCTAAGCCAAAAATATGAACTGAATTTTCTCTTAACCATGGCTGTTATGTAACTTAAAGCTGCCTATTTAGTAAAAAGTAGTTTTTCTGATGTCTTAAACTGAATCAATTTTATGGTTATGGATGGATGTTTAGAAGACTTGGTAAGTACACATGTTGATATACAAGTCTTAGAGACAACTCAACATTGGAGTCTGCCTTCAAAGGAACCTCAAAAATTTTCACTTCCTGGTTCTTATGTTCTTACACAGACTCCTGCAGCACTGAATCAGGACAGGTTATAACCAATTGCAGAAATGACAACGTATGATTTCCAAACATAGGTCACACAAGGTACTGGCCCTCCCGCTTTAATCATGTAAGCATCATGACGATCCTGACACAGCCCTGTGTGGGGTCATTCTCACACAGAGAAGAACTGAGACCTGCCACCAACAATCAGTCTCAAGTTAGCATTCCAGTGAGCAAGCCACATTGCGTCAAGTCCTCCAGTCCCTGTCAAGCCTGCAGACAACGAGAACTCCCACCTACTTCTGACTGCAAATTGTGAGAAGCCTGATTCAGAACCACCAGCCAAGACATTCCTGAATTTCTGATTCACAAACAACAAAATCAAACATGCTTCTTTTAAGCCACTAAGATTTCTATTTTATTTTTAAAATGTTATTAATTTATTTTATTGAGAGGCAGGGAGACATACAGAGAAATCCTATCTCTCAGCCACTACTCACATAGCTGCAACAACAAGGGCTGGGCCAAGCCAAAGCAAGGAGCCAAGAACTCAATCCAGGTCTCTTACAGGGGTGGCAGGAACCCAGCTCCTTGAACTGTCACCTGCTGTCTTCCAGGACATCCTCTGATAAGGGTTATAGACATCTTTTTTTGTTAAGATTAATTTATCCATTTGAAAGGCAGAGTTAGAAAGAAAAAGAAAGAGAGAGAGGGAGGGAGAAAGAAAAAGAGAAAGAGAAAGAGAAAGGGAAAGTCTTCCATTCACTGGTTGACTTCCCAAATGACCGCAACAGCCAGAGCTGAGCCAATCGAAAGCCAAAAACCAGGAGCTTCTAGTCTCCCATGTGGGTTCAGGGGCCCAAGGAGTTGAGCCATCCTCTACTAATTTCCCAGGAGCATCAACAGGGAGCTGGATCAGAAATGGAGAAGCCAGTATTCAAAACAGTACCCATTTGGGATTCTGGCACTGCATTTGGTGGCTTTATCCACTATACCACAGCTCCAGCTCCTATAGACATCTCAAATGGCATCTTAACCACTATACCAAATGCCTGCCACTCAACTACTAAGTTCTGAAGTAAGTTGTTATATACCAACAAAAAAACAAATACCACTGGTAAACATTTCACAAGTTTGTCGTTTTTAGGAGAGAAATAAAAAAATAATACATAGTATTTTCCTGATTCCAATATCTTGCAATCTTATTGAAAAGGTAATAACACAAAGGAATAATACACATTCTTTTCCCTATAGTTGTCACGCAAAAATGCATTATTCCTTAACTAAAAGACCAATATACTATACCCTATT
The DNA here is from genome assembly GCF_033115175.1 of Lepus europaeus. Taxonomy (NCBI): domain Eukaryota; kingdom Metazoa; phylum Chordata; class Mammalia; order Lagomorpha; family Leporidae; genus Lepus; species Lepus europaeus. The sequence continues at coordinate 73,489,133 of NC_084842.1, forward strand.
TAAAAAGGTTAAATTGTGTAGTTCAAATATCTATGAAGTAATTACCTATAATTTTCTATAATCAACAATTATATACAATGTACTTAAGAGCAGTTGAACATACATATTAGCTTAAATTATGTTTAAATGTTAAGGTGAGATGTGTGTTATTTTAGTGTTAAGACAGGTTGGGATGTCTGTATCCCATAACCAAGTGGATGGGTTTGAGTCCCAGCTCCACTTCCAATTCCAGCTTTCTGCCAAAGTGCACCCTGGAAGGCATCAGGTGATGGTTCAAGCAGTAAGATGTCTGTCACCAATGTGGGAGAGCTGGATTGCAGCCCCAACTACTGAGTGTTTGGGGAGTGAGAAACAGATGGGAACTTAGTCTATCTCTCTGTCTCTCAAAAAGTTACTCCAACAACTTCAACCCTGCTTTTATCAGGAAAATACTAATAAAGCCACTATTTATTTTATTGTTTTAATATTTATTTATTTATTTATTTATTCAAAAGTCAGAGAGAGAGAAAGAATCTTCCAATCATCCATCCCCTGGCTTACTCCCCAGACGGCTATAAGGGCTGCGGCTGGGCCAGGCTGAAGCCAGGAGCCAGCGGCTTCTTTCAGGTCCTGGGGTAGCAGGGACTCAAGCACTTGGATCATCTTGTGCTGCTTTTCCCAGGCCATTAGCAGGGATTGGAAATGGAGTGCCAATATGGGATGCTGGCATCACAGGTAGAGGCTTTATCTGCTATACCACAATGCCAACCCTGACACTGTTTACTTTAAAAACTTCAAATCACAACCTAAAATCTTTAATTCTTACATTAGAATTTGAAAATTTCATGTTTGGCTAGTGGAAGATTCTAGATCATTAAAAAACAATTTCTATTGTAGGGTTATAGGAACTGTCCTAGGAGTAGCTTGTGAGATGCAAGATAGAGAATGAGCTGATCCAGTGATCAGTCAAAAACCAGTAATTCTATCTAATTAACATTTGAAATAGAAGATGATTTGCTCAACACTCCTCATAAATTCCTAAATATTAGAAAATCAAAAATAGGTATTATCCCCTCAAGATAGAAGAATGAAGGGAATAATATGACCATGGAGTTTTGCTAAAGATTATATCATTTGAGAGGCTAAAACATGGTATTTCTCTGACCTACGAAGTAGCTATATAGAAGATAATGAAATACAAACTGAGGATCACTTTAATACTAAACAAAAACTCAGTAGATATGTTTAGTGTTCTGCAGGATGGCAACTCTAATACGTGAAAATCAAGTGCTATAATGTGGTGAGCAATTTTCTGGAGAAACAGGAACATCTAATGCCAATGATTTCATTAAGCTATTAGATTCCTTTTGATTAAAATGAACAATTGGTGTTCCACCACCTGCCAATGGAAGCATTTCATCAGCGCAGCTAGTTAAAATATCGCAGTGTTTTCTCGCTTATCACCGCTTCCATATGAAACTCCTAAGAATAGAGCCGCCTCAGCCCAACAGCTGGAAAACCCCACTTCTGAGATAAGAGAGTTGTGTTCATCATGACAAAAAGTGCAATATTATGAAGGAATTTGTAGAAATAATAGGATCTACATGGAATTGCGGAGGACAATTTAACAAATGTGTCCAGACACTGACTTATGTTTTAAGCTCCTCTTCAAAACGGGCATTGCATTCATGGCTGCTATCAAACTTGTGCTTGGCTTTCAGCTTTGGATAATCACATGTAGCTATTCTGTCTCTCCTGCTCTTCCCCCCGCCACGCCCCCCAACACACAACAGAAATGACATTAACAATCAAAACTCCAAGAAAAGAATTTACTACAGCCAGGTTTTCTAAATCTAACAACGAGTGCCGATCTTCCAGCCTCCCTCATTTCCTTCCTCCCTTCCTTTTCTGCATTTTTCTTTCTCCCTCCTCCCTTTCTTGACTTAAGCATTCATTTTAGCAGAAATAAAAATAAGAGCTTGGTAGGCATCAAACAGTTATTAAAAGTTTATTTAGGGTCCTGCCACTGTGGCATGGAAGTAAAGCTGCCACCTGCAGTGCTGGCATCCCGTATGGGCACCGGTTAGAGTCCTGGCTGGGAAATGCTGTGGAATATGGCCCAAATACTTGGGCCCCTGCCACCCATGTGGGAGTCCCTGAAGAAGCTTTGGCTCCTGGCCACCTGGAGGCCATCTGGAGGGTGAACCAGTGTATGGAAGATTTTCTCTCTCTCTCTCTCTGCAACTCTGACTTTCAAATAAATAAACTTTTTAAAAAGTTTGATTTAAGCATGTGACTCTTGAGTAAATAAGAATTATAATAAACTCCTTATTGTAGAGAATTCTGCAGCTTACAAAATGCTCTCCAATCTGCTCGTTATTTGATATTCCAAAGGATCATGTAATGAAGAAAATCTCAGCATAGCCATAACCACATTGTATATGGGTGACTGCCTGGCTATCAGCTCTTGAAACAGAGAACTAGCCAGTGCCCTGCCAACGCTGTATACTAGATCTCAATTTAATACCATAAATAGTAGACACTCGGTAATTAGCTGCTAGATAAATAAATGGATTTTTCAGTGAGTGAAGGCACATGCAAAAGGTCAAGCCTTTTGTCTCTAATCAGATTGCCAAGGTGTGAGGCCCAGATCTATCGCTTCAAAACTTTACAACTTTGGGAAAAGTGTTTTAGTGTATTGGTTTCTTCGGATAAACACAGGATACTAATGGAGCACATCTCACTGGAAAGAGACTTACATGCGATTAGACAACACACATAAAGTGCACAGAGACTGACATTGCGTATGTGGTAAGTGCTCAATATATACTTGGTGAACGAACGGATAATGCAATAATTAAGAGATCTAACACTCAAAAAAATTGTCTATGACTCCACACATAAGCTCCTTCTATGACCCTCCATTAAAGTTTATCCATGAAACCTTTTGTTCCTGTGACTCCCCTCTCAGGGTATTAATTTAAATGTGGCACAGCTAATTAAGTTTCTGGGACTCCCATGTTCCATTTTGGAGTGTGCATTTCCAGTCCTTGCTACTCCACTACCCATCCAGCTTCCTGCTAATGTGCACCCTGGGAGATAGCAGATGGTGGCTCATGTACTTGGATTCCTGCTACCCACATAGAAGACCTGGAGGAATAGAACTCTTGTCTTCTGCTTGACTCAGCCTCTGCAGCTGTGGGCCTTTGGAGAGTGAAACAGTCGATGGAAGATCTGTCTTTCCCTCTCTCTCTGTCACTATGTCTTTCAAATAAATATTTTTTTTAAAGCTATCTAGCTAATGGGCTGGCCCAAACACTAGACCAAGTCCTGAGTGGATCCTAACCTGACTTGGTGAAGAGTTCAAATTAACTTTCATTGAGGATTCCTTTAAGTTTGGGCTGGAACTAGATTTAAATTGTTGGAGCCATCTAACCTAACAAAAGCCTGGAGTTACATTTTATGGTTGTGATCTCTTCTTAGTAAACTAAGCTCACTGAGGGCAAGGCCTTGTTCCTTAGACTCTCACACACCTGGCACCTACTGGGTACTCTAAAAATATGTGCTGAATGAGGGCTCTTCCTATAGTAAATCTATGTCAACAGAGCAGCTTTAAGACTTATACAATATTTTATTAAATGATTATTTATATTACATTTAAATTGCTTAAGAAGTTATAAGTACAGCACATATCCTAAAATGTACTGTTTCAAAATCTCACATGGTGAACATCATCAGTACAATGAATCACACAGTCATATAAATAAGTATAAGTTCTGACTTGAATAAAATGCTTCCCATAATTTTACACCTTCATTTAATCTTTCATTTAATCAACAAATATTGATTAAACACTTACTCTGTCCCAGGCACATGTAGGTACCTTAGATATATTGATGGGCAAAATGAAGAAAGATTTCTGCCCTCATGGAGTTTACATTTTTATTATGAATTGACAAATTATAATCACTCATTTATGAGGTACAAAATGATGATTTATGAATACAATGTAGAATAATTAAACGATGACAGTTAACATCCATCAATCAAGCACTGGACATTTTTTATGTGAGAACATTTGAAATTTACTTTATCAATTTCAAAATTTATAATAATCTATTATAAATTATTTTCTCCATACTGTGAACCAGATCTCAGAAAAAAAAGTCATACATATTTCTCCTGTTTAACTCATATTGTTTGCCCTTTACCCATTATCTCCCAATTTCCCCAGCCTCTGTAAACACCCTTCTACTTTTTGTTTCTATAAGTTTGATTGCTTTAGATTCTGCACATAAGAGAACATGTGGTAATTGTCATTCTGTGCCTGGCTTATTTTGTTTATTATAATGTTTTCCAATCCATGGAGCTTATATTCTAAGGAAAGACTGACGATAAGCAGTAAATTATACAGTTTATTGTAATGGAATAAAGTGCTGTGCAATGCAGTGGTGATTACAGGAGTGAGTGGAACTCATGCATTTGATTAGGGTGATCAGGACAGGCTTCCCTGAGACGATGACATGAAAGCAGAGACTTGTAGCTAGTGAGGGAGTTCTCCAGGGAGACATCTGGGGTGAGATAATTGCATGCCATCTTGGGAAACAAGATAAAATCTATGCATCACACCAAAACCACAATATTTGGGGTGGGGATAGGGCTTCTGGCACAGTGGTTAGGAAAGGATCTCCACACTCTATAATGCAATGCCTGGATTTGAGTCTCTGCTCAGTTTCTGAGTCTAGCTTCCCACTAACATGAACCCTGGGAGTCATAGGTGATGGCTCCCGTAATTGGGTTCCTGCCATGCACATGAGATACCTGGATTGTGTTCCAGGATCCCAGCTTGGACTTGGCCCAACAGCACCTCAGACCATTGTATTTGTGAAGTGAACCAACAGAATGGAGGTTCTGTCTGTATATCTGTATATTTCTGTCTCTTTCAAATCCATAATTTCTTAAAAAATAGGTTAAATATGTAAATATAAAATACCAAACAAATAATGCTTCAGAAAATAATATAGAATAACTTTGAAAGTGAGGTGCTAGATAATTAAAATTCTCTAGTTACCAAAGCGTTAGTGAATTTGACTATATTTTATTCATCAAAGTCATAATGAAGAAAGTAAAAAGACAAGGATGGATTGGGAAAAAATGTATTTTCATCCTATAAAAGGTACACAGAACTAAAATCCAAAATATACAAATATTTTCTACAAATCAATAAGAAATGACAATAGCCAAACAGAAAAGCAGTAAGAGACTTGAACAGATATTTCACAAAAAAAGGATATGCAAATAGCTTATTGCCACATGAAAAGGCATTCATCCTTATTAGTCATAATAGAAATGTAAATTACCATGGCTAAAAATATCAATTGTTTTGGAGGATGTGGAACAACTAGAACACTTAGGTACTGATGGAGAGACTATAAATTGACTCATTTTGTAAAGTAGTTTGACATTAAAGTTGAGAATATGTGTTCCTGTAACTTAGTAATTTCATTTCTAGTTCTGTATCCCACTGAGCTATGTGTTTGCAGAAATCAAGAGACACGAACAAGAATGCCTGTAACAGTATTCTTTAAACTAACTTAAAAAAAACAACAAACAATATGCCCATCAATGCTGGAATGCAAAAAGACTGTAGAATACTCATACAATGCACAGCAATGAAAAAGAGCAAACTGCTACTGTACAACACACAGGGAATTCCACAAACACGGCAGGGACTAAAAGACATCAGAAACAAACAACACAAAGACCCAAAGACCACCTAATCCCATTTATAAAAAGTTGAGATTCATACAAATATGAACTATTCAGAGATGCATAGCTGGTGTGTGATATTTATAACAGAGAGGCTGATATTAAAAATTAAGACAGCAATTACTTATTGGAAGAGAAAAGGTTAGTAACTCAGAAGGAATACATGAAGGCTTTTGAGATGCTGGCAATATCCAAATTAGTCTTGGTGTTTTTCATGGAAGTTTCTTTATAAACATATATTAAGATGTAAATTTATATTTTAGATAATTTTTAATTTTTTATAATTAGAAGTTCTGATGTAATTAGAAAAAAAAACACTAAAACATCAAACAATTTACGTGGGGATAACTAGAGAGGACAAGTACAGAAAACACTTTTCAGGAAGTGTTTTAAAATAGGACAGATACGGCAGTGGCTATTTGGGACAGTAGTGTCAAGGGGAGGATTGATGGGAGAAATGGATGCAGGAAAAAGCCAACGTAAGAGAGATAAAGAATTCCTGAAGCCAAAACTTTGAGCCGTCGGGAAGCAACGTATAAGAGTTGGCACTAAATAGGAGAATGGCAGCTTCATCTCAGGGACTAGGCTGGCAGAAATGAGCAGTGCTGGAAGGCAGTCCGTGTGGTGGTGCCCTGCAAATTCTCTCTTGTGGTAGTTTCCATTTTCTCAGGGAGCTGGGAAACAAAGTTACTGGCCATAGGAGGGAATGGGAAAATTGTTAGGGGTTGAGAAGACAAAGGTAGGTGTAAAATAATCCTTCAGGAAAGTAGAAGAATGGACTGAGAAGGTACAGTAGAAACACCAGGTAGCAATAAGATCCTCTTCAAGTTAGTGGAAATGAGTAGAGAAGAATCCACAAATTGTGTTTTTTCCTCCGGCCCTATTCAGTTGCACAGATGTGGGTTTTGATTTTTACATACACATACCCCACACAAAGGGACTTCCAAAAGTTCATATAAATGAATTAAAAGTTCATTTTTCCATATTTTTAAAATGTATACAGTTTTGCCTCATTAAATACATTTTCCATTTATTATGAAAACTGTTTTAAAATAAAGTATACTCATACTTTTTAAAACGTTAGATCTTCTAAATGCCATTCCCTCAAATGTCCTCAATTGCCAGGGTTGGGCCAGGTCAAAACAGAAGCTGGGAATTCTTTTTTTTTTTTTTTTTTTTTTTGACAGGCAGAGCGGATAGTGAGAGAGAGAGAGAGATAGAAAGATCTTCCTTTTTGCTATTGGTTCACCCTCCAATGGCCGCTGCGGCCGGCGCATTGCGCTGATCCGAAGCCAGGAGCCAGGTACTTCTCCCAGTCTCCCATGCGGGTGCAGGGCCCAAGCACTTGGGCCATCCTCCACTGCCTTCCCGGGCCATAGCAGAGAGCTGGCCTGGAAGAGGGGCAACCGGGACAGAATCCGGTGCCCCAACTGGGACTAGAACCCGGTGTGCCAGCGCCACAAGGCAGAGGATTAGCCTGTTAAGCCACGGCGCCGGCCAAGAAGCTGGGAATTCAAACTAGATCTCCCACATGGGTGACAGGGACCCAAACATTTGAGTCATCACCCGCTACCTCTCAAGATGCATGAGCAGGAAGCTAAAGTTGGAAGCGAAGCCAAGAACTTGAACTTAGGCGCTCTGATATGGAATTTGAGTATCCTAAGCAGCATCTTAACCTCTGCACCAAATACTGGCCTCGACTTCATACATCAATTTCATTTTTTTTCCATGAACTTTCATATATATATACACTGAACTACATCCAGTTACATGCATATGTATGCATGTCAATGTACATGTGTCTATTTTCTGTCTCACTTCATTAGAATGAAGATCCAGGTACTTTTTTCTCTTACATATCACTGTGCCTCCAACACCTTAAGTAGAGTTGAAAGTACAGTAGAGTCTCAAGTTCTGTTGAATAATGATGGGAACATCTGTTTAAAAATTAATATTTTGCCTTTAAACAAAAATTATATTCTTTCACACATATAATTCATTTCACAGAGGGAGGAAGAAAAAGGGTTGGAGTATGGGCAGGAGGGAGGGTAGAGGAGAAGTTGCTATATTCCTAAGTCTGTATAAATGAAATACATGAAACTTGTATGACTTAAATAAAATTAAAAAAACAAAAAGGAATGGGGAAGGGGATAGAAAGAGACTATAACAGTAGTTACGAATTACACTTAGCTGGGAAGAGCGATTTCTGGAATCCTATTGAAAAATAGAATGAATAGGGTTAGCAATACTGGATTGAGTAATTTCCAAATTTCTAGAAGAGATTTTGAATGTTCTCACCACACAGTAATGATAAATACAGGATTTGATAGATATGCTAAATATCCTGATTCAAAACATTTTGCATTGTATACACACATGGAAACTTTTTTTTTTTTTTTTTGACAGGCTGGGTTAGACAGTGAGAGAGAGAAAGACAGAAAGAAAGGTCTTCCTTCCATTGGTTCACTCCCAAAATGGCCACCACGGCATGCGTGCTGCACCAATCCAAAGCCAGGAGCCAGGTGCTTCCTCCTGGTCTCCCATGCGGGTGCAGGGACCCAAGCACTTGGGCCATCCTCCACTGCCCTCCCGGGCCACAGCAGAGAGCTGGACTGGAAGAGGAGCAACCGGGACAGAACCAGCACCCTAACCTGGACTAGAACCTGGGGTGCCGGCACCACATGCGGAGGATTAGCCTAGTGAGCCGCCGTGTCCTGGCCCTACACACATGGAAATGTGACAGTAAGGGTAGGCATTGAGCCTTGCAGCTAACCTCATATCAGACTACCAGGGTTAGATACTAAGTTCTGGCTCCTGACTCCAGCTCTCTGCTAATGCAGACCCAGGGAGGCAGCAGATCCTATCTCAAGCCATTGAGTTCTTGCCATCCACGTGGGAGACTTCAGCAGAGTTCCCAGCTCCTGCTTCAGCACAGCAGGGAGTTCTTGTAGGCATCTGGGGACTGACCCAACACATGGGAGCTCTATCTCTCTATCTGTCTCTTTGATTTTCCAATAAATCAATAAACAATAATTAGAAACAAATCACAGTATACCCAATAAATATGTGCAATTATTTATCAATTTAAAACAAGGTCAAAAGTATCTTGAGATGGAAAGACAATGGAGTTAAAATCTAGCCAACCAGATCAAATATTACAACTATTTCTATTTCAGCCACAACATACTCAATGGGGTGCAAATACAGCAAAATATTCAGGTAAATTAGATGATGAGAATTATCTGATTTCAGCTGTCATCCATGAACACTAATAAGAAAATTTTGTGTTCAACAATAACTGCCACATTTAGCTAATATGAAGGATTTCATAATGAACAAATGTTAGTAATTTAACTTGCAAAAAGAAATTTTTATTTGACAGAGTTAGACAGTGAGAGAGAGAGAGAGAGAGAGAGAAAGGTTTTCTCTCTGTTGTTTCACTCCCAAAATGGCCACCATGGCCGGTGCCTCGCCCATCTGAAGCCAGGAGCCAGGTGCTCCCTCCTGGTCTCCCATGTGGGTGCAGGGCCCAAGCATTTGGGCCATCCTCCACTGCCCTCCCGGGCCACAGCAGAGAGCTGGATTGGAAGAGGAGCAATTGGGACTAGAACCCGGCACCCATATGGGATGCCGGCACTGCAGGCAGAGGATTAACCAAGTGAGCCAAGGCACTATACCCTCACCTTTTTTTTTTTTTTTAGATTGTTTTTTATTTATTCATTTAAGAGGTAGAGTTACAGTGAGAGAGAGAGAGAGAGAGACAGAGAAAAAGGTCCTTCCTCTGTTGGTTCACTCCCCTAATGGCTGCAACAGCTGGAACTACGCTGATCCAAAGCCAGGAGCCAGGTGCTTCCTCCTGGTCTCCCATGTGGGTGCAGGGGCCAAAGCACTTGGGCCATCATCCACTGCCTTCCCAGGCCACAGCAGAGAGCTGGACTGGAAGAAGAACAACAGACACATGAAAAAATGTTCAAGATCACTAGCAATCAGAGAAATGCAAATCAAAACCACAATGAGGTTCCATCTCACCCCGGTGAGAATGGCTCACATTCAGAAATCTACCAACAACAGATGCTGGAGAGGATGTGGGGAAAAAGGGACACTAACCCACTGTTGGTGGGAATGCAAACTGGTTAAGCCACTTTGGAAGTCAGTCTGGAGATTCCTCAAAAACCTGAATATAACCCTACCATACAACCCAGCCATCCCACTCCTTGGAATTTACCCAAAGGAAATTAATTTGGCAAATAAAAAAGCCATCTGCACATTAATGTTTATTGCAGCTCAATTCACACTAGCTAAGACCTGGAACCAACCCAAATGCCCATCAACAGTAGACTGGATAAAGAAATTATGGGACATGTACTCCATAGAATACTATACAGCAGTAAGAAACAACGAAACCCAGTCATTTGCAACAAGATGGAGCAATCTGGAAAACATCATGCTGAGTGAATTAAGCCAGTCCCAAAGAGAAAAATATCATTTGTTTTCCCTGATCGGTGACAACTGAGCGCCAAAGGGGAAACCTGTTAAGTGAAATGGACACTATAAGCAACAATGAACTGATCAGCTCCTGTCCTGACTTTAGATGTACAATGTAATACTTTATCCTTTTTAGTATTTGTTGTTGTTGTTGTTGTTCTAGTACTAGTGGTTGAACTCTGTAATTAACACACAATTATTCTTAGGTGTTTAAATTTAACTGAAAAGTGATCCCTGTTAAATCTAAAAGTGGAAAAAGAGAGGGAGGAGATGAACAATTTGGAACATGCTCAATCGGACTGGCCGCAAATGGTGGAGTTAGAAATGTGCCAGGGGATTCCAACACAATCCCATCAAGATGGCATGTACCAATGCCATTGCACTAATCCAAGTGATCAATTTCAGCTCACAATTGATAGCTCTGATAGGTCTAAGAGTCAAAGAGATCACACAAACAAGACAAGTATCTGCTAATACTAACTGATAGAATCAAAAAGGGAGAGAAAGATCCAACATGGGAAGTGGGATACACAGCAGACTCATAGGATGGCAGATGTCCTAAACAACACTCTGGCCTCAGAATCAACCCTCAAGGCATTCGGATCTGGCGGAAGAGCCCATGAGAGTATAGCAGGCATGGAAAGCCAAGATATCATGGAAAAAAAAAAAAGACCTAAATGAATGATCTCTGTGAGTGAGATCCCAGTGGAAAGAACGGGGCCATCAAAGAAGGAGGTACCCTTCTCCGAAGGGAGGAGAGAACTTCCACTTTGACTATGACCCTATCGGAATAAGATCAAAGTCAGCGAACTCTAAAGGCTTCCATAGCCCTGGCAACTCATGACTAGAGCCTAGGGAGATTACTGACGCCATGAACAGGAGTGTCAAATTGTTAAATCAGCAACAGGAGTCACTGTGTACTTACACCCCATGTGGGATCTGTCCCTAATGTGTCGTCTAAAGCCAAGTGATGCTATAACTAGTACTGAAACAGTATTTTTATACTTTGCGTTTCTGTGTGGGCACAAACTGATGAGGTCTTTACTAATTATATACTGAAGTGATCTTCTGTATATAAAGAGAATTGGAAATGAAAAAAAAAAAAACAACCTGATGTTAAAATCGAAATGGCATAGAAAATTAATTAATTTGAAAAAAAATTATGTAGGATCTCTGTCTTTAATGTGCTGTACATTGCTATTTAATGCTATAATTAGTAATCCAATGGTAGTTTTTTCACTTTATGTTGCTATATGGGCAAAATGTTGAAATCTTTACCTAATATATACTAAACTGATCTTCTGTATACAAAGAGAATTGAAAATGAATCTTTACATGAATGGAAGGGGAAAGGGAGCGGGAAAGGGGAGGGTTGCGGGCGGGAGGGAAGTTATGGGAGGGGGGAAGCCATTGTAACCCATAAGCTATACTTTGGAAATTTATATTCATTAAATAAAAGTTTAATAAAAAAAAAAAAAGTTAGGGCCAACCCAATCACCATGGCAGATACCACTGACTGAGGCTCAAGGATCCAACCAAAGGTCTCATGGTGATCACTGTTACAACAATCAACATACACAAGGGAAGCCCACACCCAACTGTGCTGTGGCATCATCTGAATTGCTCTGGTACCAACCACCATTTGGAAAGGCATGGGAGAAAGGTTAGGAAATCAGGAAATGGGAGCATCCACCTGGAAAAGATTGAGAGACACAGCTGTTGGCCAGTAGTGGGTGGGACTCTGAGGTGACTGACATATTGTTTTATATGGGACATCCCTGGACTGAATTGCAAATAAGATCACTCACATCTCAAAATAACATTCAAAGCTTCCGAAGTCAGATGGATGGCTTGCGGGTGGGAGGGTGGTTATGGGGGAAGAACCACTATAATCCAAAAGTTGTATTTTGAAATGTATGTTTATTAAATAAAAGTTTTCTATTTAAAAAAAATTGATAGGCTGAAGAAGTATATTAAATCTAGCAAGTTAAACTTCAACAGAAAAAAGTATAAAGATATTCACAGGACCATTTGGTTTCCCAGAACATGGCCAAAAATAATAATTGCTTAGGCAGCCACAGGCTTGATAAGTACCTGCGATGAAATGGAACTGCCCCCAAAGGAGCTAATGTGATCTTAATCCACATTAATAAAAATATATCTTAAACAAATGAGATGGGAATATCTATATCCTGTCCCACCTCTGTGCTACGGATAACACACCTAATGTATTCACTCAACTCTAAGCCTCACAATTTAAAGCAAGTTAGGACATTTTCAGAGGACACTGAATAAGATGGTGAAGAAATTTCAAAGTCTTACCTAAAATAATTCTTTAAATAAATGAAGTATTTCCTTAGGAGAAGGCAAAACTCAGGGAGGATAATAATCTGCTTCAAATATTTTAGCATCAATATGTAGAAGAGCGATTCTACTCATTCATTATAGTACCAATAAATAGGACAATGCCAAAATACAGAGGCACATATGGTCCTAATGTAATAAAGTATTAAGTGGAGTCTTAAGCACAACATGATTTTAAATTAGAAAACTTCTTTTTGGGAGTTTGTCATAAATTTCTGCATCCCAACTTAGAAAATAGAATTTGTCTTTAGAACACATCTATCATTTGTTCAAAGATAGATCCCTCTGGTGAGAGCCTTTAGTCACACAGGTGCAAGGCAAAAATCTGTTGATTGTTCTTGAGGGAAGCCATATTAGCTGGAATAGTCCAAATTCAATCATCAGATACTCTGCTCACAATCTCAAAGTATTTGACCATTGGGTTTATGTATTCTTACTTATGGATCTCTTAGCTCCTAAAAGAGCTAGAGATCAAAGATGCAATATGGAATCTTCAGATCAATCGGTGAAAAAGGAATGGATTGCATTACATAGGCCCTGCATTTCCACCCATTCAGGGAATTTTCCCTGAGCTACTGGATACCAGGCACTATTCCAAGTGCTCAGCATATGGTAGGGAACAAAAGGTTCTTTCCACAGAAGTCAGGTTTCCTAACTACCACGATCTTCACATCAAGTCAACTCTTGCTCTCTCAGTAAGGTCCACTCACACCTCCCAGCTGAAAACCACAACTTCTTTCTCCACTTTCCATTCCCACCCACCCCTCTAGTCACGGGGGAATCCTGGTATCCTGTTCCTTTTTTTTTTTTCTCCTTCTCTTTCCCTTCCCCCTCCCTCTTTCTCCTGCCTACTCTCTGTGGGTTCCTAGCCAACCAAGTAGCCAGGCTCAGGTCAATGGTACTGTAACAATGGATTAGAGACTTGCCCTACTTGAGCAGATGGTTCTATACACATTCAGGCAACAATTGCAGAGACGTGCACTTACAGGGAGGCAAGAAGAAAGAAGTTCTTGATCACTGTGGACAGAAAGTAGAAAAATGTCTCATAGTATTTGAGTGTGGGTCTTATATTTAGATTTGGGCTGTGTCTTCTGAGAAGCTTATCAGAAACAGCAGGAGACCAAAACACCTGTCAACATCTCCAGATGTCTCCACATCTCCATTGCCACAGCTATCACACTGTTATTATGTGAGATGGGAGAATGCCACCCAGCTGACGGTGTGAACAAAAAAGACAGTTCAGTTTGACTGTTCTTAGGCAGTCCATCCAGGATAAAGGACTGGACTTAATTACTCAGTCTAAACAGGGAGCCTTAATGCTTATTAGCTGTTTAGGGAGCCATGTTGGAGGTGCTGCCAATCTGTCTCCCAACTGATGAGGGTCCCATCTGGCAGGGGAGCATTACAATTGTAACCAACATTTTCTTTCCAGGGCATATCCTATGTCAAGTATGCGCTACTTGTATAGAAGACAAGCATTAACTTGCATCCCTCCTGGAACCATGTAAACTTGCACCATGTCCGAATGAGTGTGTTGTCACAGAAGTTTCCAAAGGAGGGAGTTTGTGAAGTCCATATAAGCAGTATCGAGAAAGAACTGTTAAGGCACTTACAAAGAATAATTTCCAGTATCTAAAGGGGAAATTATTTTTATACAAAAAAAGGATGTAACCTCATTTTGTTCTCATAATAGGACTGGGAAAATAATGTATTGCATAGGGCAGAATAGTGAGACTTTTTCAAAAAATGGTACAAGTAAATTGGCTGATTGTGGGTATTCTGTACCTAGAAGCATTTGTGTATGCGTTATATGGCTATTTAGTTACAGTATTTTAGGGGAAAGTCAAATGTTGGCTATAAGACTGTACTAGATTCCATGGTACTTCTCTTTCTATACCTTGAATTTAGGGGAACAAAACTTACTGCAGAATAAATAAGTACACAAAATTTTTGAACTGGGAAGATTCAAAACTCTTGAGCATGTCATCAATATTAACAACCCTTCTGAATACTTGCAACCTTTCTCCTTCACCTTAGATTCTCTGAGCAATAAAGCATCTCAGAAATCAGCCAGTCCCCTTACAAATGTCACATATTTAAAAACGGCACCCAATAAAATTAAAGCGATACCTCAAAATTTTACAGATTTGTTACCTAACAAAGTTAGAAATTGAGTATGGTGACTCTCAACCAGGGTTTCTCATCTGTGTTTATCTAAACCACAGAATGCAGAAATACAATGTGAATGACTTCTCAATTTTGCTGAAGATGGCATACAGTACCATTCTAGAACCACACAAGAGAGAGAATGTCTACATACCTGACATTTGAGATCTAAAGCACTAGAAATCTGCCACTCCCAGACCTCTGGGTGGGATGAGATGTCTCTGGCAGTTTGCCCCATCTCTCAGTCCCCAACATCACACATGGGGGCAATATAAGCTTGCTTTCCCCTACAATTACAAGGTGGTACACAGTAGACAGAGCCATGAACATAAATATGAGGGGGCCGTAGATATTTGTGAGAAACAGAATTAAAGGATGTACATTTTCCATGAACATTTGGAGACCCCTGGTACACAGCCAAGGGGTCACCTTCATTAAAAACTGGTTGAAACCCACCTAAGACTGCAAAAAACTAAGTTGATGCTCTGACCCCTTGCTGTAAACAAGCAACCTTATATCATCAGGTGCCACACTATCTCAGAATAACCATTTTTATCCTCAATATATTATTTGTTGAGCAAAATGCCCAGCTGAGCCACTATGGGGTTCAGTGCTGATTAAGCCCTTGTTCTTTACCAAGAAACCTATTTCCTGAGCACTTCTGGGGAAAATGGGGGACAAAGCACAAACTGTACTGTTCTCTGTTCTCTTTGTTTCTAAGGGAAAATAGGCTGCTAAGGTATGTGAGTTTGTGAATTACTATTTTCCTAACATTAAACACTTGATTTAAAGCATATTCCCTTTGAAGGAAAGAATAATTTGGGAATTATTTGAAGTCTCTAAGTGGTTGGAAACCGGGTTTAGCCAGACTTCTAGCTGTAAGCAAAAGTCAGCCTCTGATAAGAAGCTGTTGTACTTTATTGATGCAAAGGAGCTAACTACACTCTTGGGGGATTTCTCAGTTCAAGAGCATCCCAGTTGTTATTTGCAAACTGAAGTGTGCAATTCTGAATATTTTGGAATACATTTATCCCATATCACCAAGTTCTTCTTACCAAAGCAAGCTTCCAACGAACTGGGTGAAGTTTTAACGATGTATTGCTTGTAACATGAGGTTTGTGAGGCAGGAAAGCTTCTCTCCATTACCTATTCATATGCAATATTGAATTATAAAATAAAGCACAGAACTGAAATAGATAGACTTTCCAACAGAGAGACATGCAGCCGCATTACAAAGTCAATTTCATATATGGGATCCTGCGCTGAATCATTTAGCTATTTAGGAATGCATTTCGCAGCTAACTCATCCTGGCAGGCCCAACGGGATGCAGTTCCTCTTAAAATAAATATGGAGTCATCAAACAGGCATCACTGTGACAATTAACTGCTGGGCTTGAAGGAACTTTCTCTTGGCTTTTCAAAGCAGCCAGAACAAAAAGAGAGACTCCCTGAGTCACAAACAGAGTCTACATACAGGAGAAATCTTTTGCAAAAATCAATCTTGAATAAATGCACTATATTAATTCTCTGTTATTCCCAGCACAGTTCAGAAATAAGGAGTTCCACATAACTGAATTTTCCAGATAACTTGAAACTTACTACTTCAACATTGAAGGTAAAAAGGAGGAGGCAGAGGGATAGTTACATGCCTAAATATATTACATAGACTCCAGCTTTCTAAAAGAGACTAGAGCATCACTTAATTTTATAACTCCTTTAGTTGGTGTCACAGCGTCCCTTTGAAAATCTCCTGCAATAGTTCCAACAAGGGATGGTGCAAATCAGGAACAGGGTAGTATGAAAGAATGGGACAGATGCAAGATATATTTTGGGGATAGAATGGAAAGAACTTAGTTACTGGCTGAGTGTGGCAATACTGGCTAAGGTTAGTACTGAGTCTCTGGCACAACTAGCTGGGAAGATGAGGGAACTATGCATGGTGACTTTAAAAAAAACATTTAATTGTTCATTTATTTATCTAAACAGCAGAGTTTGTGAGTGTGTGTGTTGAGAGAGACAGACAAAAAGAGAGAGAAGAGGAAGAGGAGGAGGAGGAGGAGGAGGAGAAAGAGAGGTCTTCCATTTGGGTTCATGCCCCAAATGGCTGTAACAGCCAAAGCTCATCCAGTCAAAGCCAGGAGCACTTCATTCCATCTGGATCTTCCACACGGGTGGCAGGATCCCAAGTTCTTGGGTCACGTTCTATGCTTCCTTAGGTATATTGGTGGGTTGCTGCATTGGAAGTAGAGCAGGCAGGACCTGAACCAATACCCTGATATGGGATACTAGTGTTGCAAACATCCATTTAACCTGCTGCACTAATGCCAGTCCCAGACTGGTGACCTTTGATGTGGATGGAAGAACAGGTTGTGGAGGAAAACGCAAAGAGTTTAATAATGGCAATGATCCAGAACTTAGAACACAAAGAAAAAGGACCCCTGACCAAGGAAATAATTTCCAGAAACTCATACCTGGGGCTGACATTGGGGCCCACAGAGTTAAGCCTCCCCTTTTAATGCTGGCATCCCACATCAGTGAGCCAGTTCAAATCCTGGCTACTCCACTTTTGATCCAGCTGTCTGGGAGTGCAGCAGTTAAATAGCCCAAGTAATTGGGTCTCTGCCACCCTTATGGGAGACCAAGATGGAGTTAAGAATCTGAGGAATGAGCCAACTAAGGGAAGATCTGTTTCTCTCTGGCAGTCTGCCTTTCAAACAAACAAATCTTTCTTTAAAAAAATAGGAAATAGAACCTCAGACTTGATCAACACACCAAATTAGGCTAAAACATAATTCAAAACATAATGGCTTTTCAGTGGCCTTCTAGTGTAAGGTGTGGGATTATCTGGTTGTATGATTACAGCAGGTGGGTGAATAATACACGAGAGATCAGAAGGTTGCATGAATTGCACACAGTCACAGCAAAAGCAGTGTCATAGAGGCTGAATGGAAAACTGGTACATTACCACAGGAGGCAATGGATAAAATGCATTAGCACACAGTCTTCTGAACTGGGTGAGGATTAAGTGAGCTTCTATCCATAAGGCTCATGAAGAATCTTCACCATTTCCTTTTAATATTTAAAACAAACTTACATGGTCAGTATGCTTACCAGTATTTGATAGGTGAGACAATGATACTGGCAGAGCCTATATCACTTATCCAAAACCATACACAGGAGATAGATAAGTGCTTTTTTTATCAGTGTATATCTTATTCTAAAAGCTATGATTTTCTCTAAACTGCATGTTGGGGTCAATGAATAGAATGATGTAGCTATTAGCTCTATGGAGAACAACTAGAGTTGCACATTTAAAATACTCAGCATCATGAGGTAGTGAATTCCCTGCCACTTCAACTGCTCGAGGACAAGTAACTATATTTGCTCATTGCATTGTTAAATGGGAATCCTATGTAAGTAGGAAGAGAAGGCAATGAAATTTCTTTCAAAGGCAACATGAATTCAGAAACCAGGGTCAAAAGAAATCTGGATTGAAAAGTGCTCCAGATAATATAAAGTAATATTCAAGTGTCATAATCGTATTATTTATGCCAATATATACATATCAATGCACACCATCCTTTAATAGGCTACACATTTACTGCTCAAGTAATATAGTTGGATAATCTTACACTGCCCTGCTCACCCTCATCTGCCTCACACTTTCCCTTACACTCTACCTAGACTGAAATGCATATCATTGGAGTCATTTCTTGGGATGACTAACAACATTAGGCATTTTCTTCAGAAAGCCACTATTGAATTGGACACACATGCCAAGGATGAGATTTATAGGAGCTCAAAGGGCTTTTTTCACTCTTTTGAATGATCATATTCACTTAGATGTAAATGTTTAACAGACTAGCTCGTGGTTCCTTTGGGAGTTAGAGACACATGGACAAATCATCTTTGATTGGGAGTGATGGGAAAATGTGGCAGGAAGACTTTTGCATTACTAATTTCTACTTTCTCTCTGTCTTTTCCATGTCCTTTGCCCCCATTCAAGCAGGCCACAGGCTCAATCCAAGAAAGAATTGTGACAAGATTTCTTAGCTTTTATAATCAAAAGCCTAAGTTCATTAAGAACAGTAGGGGTGGAAGTAATAAGCATTCCCAACAATTAAAAGAGATTTTCCTGGCTGGGAGAAAGTCATTACAAAAGTAAAAAGATGCACAGGTATGCATGACGGGATTTGTGTAAACTGCTTCTGTGCAACACCCAACAATGGAGCAAATAATTCAGTAAATGTCACTACATGCTATCCCAGGAAGGAAAGATGGTAGGATTAAGGCTCATAAACTTGCCAAAGAACCCTAAATGCATCATGGCCCATGGAGGCTATTACCATGCACTTCTCAACAGAGTCAATGCATTTATAGTTTGCAATGATCCTAGGACTTTGGCACAACCTCAGGACTGTGGTGAGAGGAAGCCATAAGACTATGCAGTTCAATTTTGGGTAGGCTATAAAAGGTTCAGAGTTGGAAATTTAGATGATCCAATATAAAAAGAAATGAAAACATCAGTCCAGCATTATGGCATAGTTGTTAAAGCCACTACCTGCAGTGCTAGCATCTCATATAGGCTCCAGTTCAAGACCTGCTCTCCACTTCCAATCTAGCACCCTGCTAATGCGCCTGGAAAAGCAGTGGAAGATGGTCCAAGTCTTTGAGCCACTGTAACCCACATGGGAGACCCTGAAGCAGCTCCTGGCTCCTGGCTTCAGCCTGGCCCAGCTGCAGCCATTGCAACCATTTGTAGAGTGTGTGTGTGTGTATGTGTATGTGTGTGTGTGTGTGTGTGTCTGTGTCTCACTCTTTCTCTGTAAACACTGCCTTTCAAATAAATAGATGAATCTTTTAAAAACAAAGAAATTAACACATGATTTTCTGATTCCTGAGTAGTAATGGAGATAGATACTAACATTTATTCCAAAGCCTAAAAGGTCAAAGAGACTATACGCAGGGTCCAAGTGGAGGAGGCAACTCTGGTAAGCAGATCCCAAAGACAAGAGTTCCTTAAAGGATATGAGGCTACAGATGGCAAGCTCTAGCTAATGAGTAATCCTGAGTTCAAAAGGGAGCCAAGTACTGATATAAAGGTGATATAGCCCAGAGGAAGAGGGCTTCCTTCACACAGTATACCAACCTTGCATATTTCCTGAATGACAGCCTTACCTATGAGATTTGAATTCTTACATGTTTTCATGGCAAATCCTAATTTTACCTTCTCCCAAAAGGCCAAGCAGAATCTAATTTAGTGTGACACTTTCATGTCCAAACTACTTTTATTCTTCAGAGTAAGCTGAGGCTGAATATCAAAATGAAATTTCAAATAAGAAAGCCTACATGTAGGCTTTTTTTTCTTTTTCCAAAGTGCTCAAACTTTTGCTAGAAAATCTGTGGCATTGTGAAAGACACTCTGTTCAAATAAAGTCCATCATGAAGTCTAGCCTTTAATCTCCTCAAAGTGCAATTGAAAACCTTGATTTTTCTTATGGCAAATCTGGAACATGGCTCCATTGCTGTTCTGCCCCTTATCCCACTGTGTTAGACCATCTCTAAAGCTGGATGCCACCAGCTCCCCCTTCATTATGTATACATAGGGGGATGCGCTCTGCAGGAGGTCAAGCCTACAATCATTCTCTTTGGGCCTTAGCTGGCATTGCAATTAGAATGTGCATAGAAGACATTGTACCTGTTTTCAGGCCTTGCTTTGAAAATACCTATCAGTTTCTTCTTCTGTGTATTCTAGGAAACACAGCTCTCACACTATCAAGAACCTCAGGCTAGACTACTGATGAAACAATGTGGGGAGGGGGAGAAAGGGAACTAAGAGAACAAGGGTCTGAGACAGAGACACACACAGAAAGACAGAGGCCCTACATGGAAGAAGAGGTACACCAAAGTGTCAGAAACTGAATGATTTCGTCTTGGGCTTTCTAACTCATTCCAGATCTGGCTGAACGTTGACAAGTTAGCAACCCCAGTGCTACCACCTAGAGCTAAAGAATTGTCCAGTTGAACTTTCTCTGACTTCCTAGCCCTGAGAAGCAATAAATCATTATTTCTTCCAGCCGTTAAATTTAGGATTTGTTTGTTATGTCACAATAGAAAACAGAAACACAAGTCTAGACCTCATGATGTATTAGTTCCTTTGTTCTTTCACTACAACTTCAATCCTCGTGAACATTCCCATCTTTTATATATTAGAAGATTCATCTCCTACACACCTGCCGGGGCCTTCCAGAGAAAACCAAGTCACTGTCAATATACGTTCTCTGTTATCAGTTGAAAATTTTCAACACTTCTTCCACATACCCTGGGTCAATCTTTATTCCCTACAGTGGCCATTAAATATATTCATTACACTTCCCCAGCCCTACTATCCTTTTTTCTACCTCCCTCAAATGGAAGCACAACTTCAAACTCTGCTTTATATCACAAATAAAACGGGAGAATTCCTTCAGTCTCACCAATTTTCCAGTTGGAAGGGAAGCTCATTCTACCACTGGCCTCATGTTTGTAGAAGCTGGTGGATTGGATGGTATGGTAAAGCAGACTGGGCACGTGTTCTTCAACTGCCTTCTCTGAGATCTATATGCAGAAAATGCACAGTGGCATCTGTTCAGCCATCCTTTTTTCCTTCAGTAAAGCCCCCTCCTGTGTGTGAAGGCTGGGAGACGTCCAGATGTCCAGTCTGTAAATGCTTCGTTTAGAGGATGTCTCATTTGTGGCTGGAGTAGTAGCAAGTCTGCACACACATTACAGCTACATTCTCCAATTATGGTGCTACTGTTTTGAGTCTCACTTCTCTGCTTCATTGTGTTATCACTGTCTAGGTTTTGAGCTAAGGGATCAAGGGTGGCAAAGCTACTTTTTGTTTCTTTAAAACTCCAAGGTTCTTTGCATTTTATTTGTAAACACCACTGTTCTCTCAACTCCAAAGAATATTTATGAGTTCTTTTTCTTCTTTAGAGCTAATATTTTATGATCTGCATTGCAATCCCTATCATTACCTCAACCCTTGTTAAGTTTCTCCTCACTATTCCACATTTTTTTTTGGACAGGCAGAGTGGACAGTAGAGGGAGACAGAGACAAAGGTCTTCCTTTTTGCCGTTGGTTCACCCTCCAATGGCCGCTGCGGTAGGCGCGCTGCGGCCGGCACACCACGCTGTTCCGATGGCAGGAGCCAGGTGCTTCTCCTGGTCTCCCATGCGGGTGCAGGGCCCAAGAACTTGGGCCATCCTCCACTGCACTCCCTGGCCACAGCAGAGAGCTGGCCTGGAAGAGGGGCAACTGGGACAGGATTGGTGCCCCGACCGGGACTAGAACCCGGTGTGCCAGCGCCGCAAGGCAGAGGATTAGCCTACTGAGCCACGGCGCCAGCCACTATTCCACATTTTTAAGATTATATATATATTATATAGAGACAATATATTATAATATATATATACATACATATATAGATAGAGAGAGAGAGAGAGACAGACTCTCCAAATGCTCACAATGGCCAAAACTGGAACCTATGTTTCCCACTTGGGTGACAGGGACTCAACTACTTGGGCCATTACTTGCTCCTTCTCAGGGTATGGATTCACAGGTAACTGGAATCAGGGATTCCTACTCAAGCACTACAATATAGGATGTGAGCATCCTAACTGATGTTTTAATGGCTATACCCAGCATTCAGCCATCTTCTATGTTTTAAACATCTTCAGTACGGGATCTATCTCGCTAACACTCCTTTCTTATGAGAGAAATAGCCTTTTCTCTCCCTTACGTCACTGTGATCACTGCCATATTTGTATCCTGTTCACAGCTGGTTTCCTGAAGATTCAGCTTCAATCATATTCTTCTACTCATCACATCTCTTGGACTTTTAATAGGATCCTTGACTCAAGATCTTTCAAAGTATGATTTTTTATTTTATGATAGTGTGAAAGTGCTAGGCACTCTGTAAAAACTGTACTTGTAATTTTGGATTTTGATCTTTTCCCAGCCTCATACCATGCAGTAAATACTCTGTCACTGGCATCTCACAGTGAGCCCTGCAGTCACAAGGCGGGAAATGTACTCTACAGTGTGCTGTGTCACTAAGCTAGGATGTCTAGTAATTTAAATGTGTTTTTGGCTTAGGATATTTTTAACTTGCCACGGGGCTAATGTGATTAATTTTAACTCCATTGTAAGTTCACATGCACCTTCACACTTTGGCTTGTCTTCCTCTCTACAACTTTTCTTAATAAATTGACCAAAAAACTGGGCTCTCCAGTCCTTATCTCTCATGGCATGTCTATGGCTCCCAATCACTGTGGTCGCTCCTTCCCATCTTGGCTTCTGTACACATTGCTCCCTTTTTGTCCTCCTAAATCTCTGAACATTTATTCAACTACTAGTCACAGGCAGTACTTTCTTGGCCAGATAATTAAATAGTAACTTTCCCTAAGACACAACCTTGGCTGTCTTATCATTCTGCAAATTCTGGCTGGACTTTGGCATTAATAGCTGTGCTTTAACTGTCATTTAACTATCACTGCCCAAATCCCTGTCATTGATCGCCAAAACTTCCATCCTAAGTTTCATCCAATAATTCACTTATTTTAATTACCTAGTAATTTATCTTGTGATTTCTATAAACACCATGAACTCAATTTTTCTTTTTTTTTTTCAGTATTAAGGACTTTTTTTAAACTTTTATTTAATGAATATAAATTTCCAGTGTACAGCTTATGGATTACAATGGCTTCTCCCCCGCCCCATAACTTCCCTCCCACCCGCAACCCTGCCCTCTCCCGCTCCCTCTCCCCTTCCATTCACATCAACATTCATTTTCAATTCTTTTTATATACAGAAGATCAATTTAGTATAAAGATTTCAACAGTTTGCACCCACATAGAAACACAAAGTGAAACATACTGTTTGAGTACTAGATATAGCATTAAATCAAAATGTACAGCACATTAAGGACAGAGATCCCACATGAGGAGCAAGAGCACAGTGACTCCTGTTGTTGACCCAACAAATTGACACTCTAGTTTATGGCACCAGTAACCACCCTAGGCTGTCGTCATGAGTTGCCAAGGCTATGGAAGCCATAGCCTTGGCAACTCAATTTTTCTTTTCAAACATTATTTCATCAAGCCTGCTCATTTCTTAAGTCTCCATTTACATTTAATAGCACTACAACCCAGCAAGTCCTTCAGACTAAAAATGCCCGAATGATCTCAGATGTATCCTTCTTCCTTGCACTTCATGTGCTATCAGTTGCTAAAGTCTGGGAGCTCTACCTTTACCTTTGTAATGTTTTTCAGGCATGATCTCTCTGCTCTCAATTTCACTGCTCTAATCGATGTCTCCTCCATATTCTGTAATTGACTACTTAACCTCCAGAGGTACTCTATTCCCATAACAATCCTGGGGCATTATTTTTTATACAAATCCAAATCAAATGGTTCTTCTAAGTGGCAGGTTGTTTAGCGTGGTGGATAGTCACCACCCCTAACACCGGCATCCCATCTGGGCACCTGTTTGTGTCCCTGCTGCTCCACTTCTTATCCGGTTCCCTGCTAATGGCCTGGGAAAAGCAGCAGAGGATGGTCTAATTGCTTAGGGCCCAGCCACCTACCAGGTGACTTGAATGAATCTCCTGGTTCAAGGCTTCAGCCTGGCTCAGTTCCAACCATTGCAATCATTTAGGGAAGGAACCAGTTGGTAGATGATCACTCTCTCTCCCTCTCTTTCTCTCCTTCTGCCTCTGTAACTCTGACTTTCAAATACATAAATAAATCTTTAAAATTAGTTGTTCCTCCTTTTCTTAGACTTCTTCAGCGAATCTCCGTTGTCTACAGAAAAGCTGAACTTCTTCAGATTTGCAAGTAACACAGTCACCCTCTGGTTCCACTGTATTATGCCATCAGTGCATTATTTCCAATCATTCTCCTGTTGATTCCCTGTAACAAAGCTAGAAAACTTGTTGGCATCTCCTTAGTTAATCTATGCACAGAGTGGCCCATTCTCTCACACAAACGTTTTTTCTACCTGAATGCCCTTCCCCCCATCTTCATATTATAGGCTGTCTGTCTGGTTAGCTTTCAATTCTGCATCCACATTCCACACTGATGTCACCATTTCTCTGCATATTCAAGTTGGTCCCTATCTCCATGCCACAGAGAAGGAGACTTTCTACTCTTGCTTTCACGGTAACATTCTATAGAATTCCATTGTCACACTTCCATACTGTGTGTCAATCTTCTTGTTAGAAGATAGGTTACTTTCATGTATTCAAAAGTACTTGTTGAATAACAGTTTCTCTCAGGCAATGTTCAAGTCTCACACTATTGAACAACCACGGATCCCTTTCTAATGGACTTTACAGACAACAAATAATAAACATAGTAGGTAGGTATATTGGGTGATGCTGGAAAGAATGGAATAAAGGGAATTAAGATTGCTGGGTCAAGGGGGAAAAGGGAAAGTTGATTTCAGTTTTAGAGAATGTGGCCAGCGGCCACCAATATAGTGAGATTTAAGAAGACCTAAAAGAGGTAAGGCCAGTTATTGGAAGGTGGGATTTGCTTGTCTGGAGCAGAAAAAGATAAGCTCCACAATTTAACAGAGGGCTGGATTATATAGCATATGGCAAACCTTTGCATGAGCTTTAGCTTTAAGTTGGTTGAAGTTGGAAGCCAGGGCAGAGGAGGAGTGGTCCCAGACCCTTGTTACAAAAACATCGCTTCTGCCGCTGTGTTAAGAACATACTCTAGGGGCAAAGATAGAATCAGGGGAACCTGTTACAGGTCACTGTAACAACCCAGAGGGGAAAGAATAAAAGGAAAATGAAAAAAAGCAGAAAGAGCAAGAGAAAGAAGAGTGGGGTAGGAGGCACGAAGGAGAAAATAAAAAAAGGTGAAAAGAGGAGACATAAAGAATAAAAAAGAAACAAAAAAGAACTCCCTGTTCAGACTCTGAGCCATTGGCTTAACCCCTCAGTAGGATACGGTGTCAGCTTCAAACTCAGCAGTGTATCCGCTCTTCCTTTTCTGGGGTTAGTGGCTTCTAACCTGGCTTGCTTTTGATTGATCTGAGAGTATTTTCTGCTAGCTGAGCTACCCACTTTTTGGCCTGTCTGCTTTTTGAACAACAAAATCAGCCCCTGGGAAAAGAGCTGAAAAGAAATTAGGATAAAGCTAATGGAAATCAGGCAACTGGACTAAATATAGTGCTATGTCCTACTTCTCATTTCAGTTTTTCTTTCCCTTGTTTTCTTGCAAATCTGTGTTTAGAGAAAAAGTATTTATGTGTTTGCTTCAATAAAAAGCGTGTGTTTTCTTAGCTTAGGAAGAGGCTGAGAAATGGAGTAATTCAACAGTGACCCAAGGTGGGAGGGAAAAGCTGGAAACAAAAAAGTAGGGATGTACAAATAACATTTTGAAAGCCAATAGGTTTTCTGCCTTGAAAAAACTATTTTAATTGAAGCCATAATTTAAAATTATTGGAAATAACTAGATTCAAAATTGCAAACTGTACTATATTAATAACAACTATTTCCATGTACACTTTCTTACAACATGTCACCTTGATTTCTAGCTGTGGAAGAGGAAACTTTTTAGGTCTTTGCTTGTTTCCCATTTCCCTCCCTAGCAAGCATTTCATTATAATGTTGTTTTGCTTCGACAAATCTTACCAGGATATTTAATAATTGCCCTTCTTGTGTTGGAAGTTGAAATATCGATCACTTTAAGAGATAATATTTACTTTTTTGTCTGCATCTGTTTGTTCAGTGTATTCAGAATGCAGTCACAGCAATTATCAGAGCTCATTCTTGAAAGTGGAGCAATCTCATTCTTTGGCTCCTACCTATAGGTTTTGCTTCACTTTTACAAATAATGATTTATGCAAAGTCACCGAGACAGCTATTGCTTCAATGCTAGGTTTATTATCTCCAAGATGAACAGACAAGTCATTAAGTGCTCATGGGAGGATTAGTATAGAGAACGATCACCACATTGTGATTTTCTGGTTACATGGTTCAATACAATGATGGTTTAAGGAAGTAAAAGCCAATTTTAGCACTTCCTTTATGGGGTTATATATATATCATCAATAGGCTGTTATAAAAACTGTAAGTGATAAGAATTTTTCCACCATAAAAGTTCTTCCATCATGAACCCACTAAATGAGTCATGTAGAAAGATATCTTCAAAAGAATATGATTGATTTGTCAGCTTTTATTTTCTTTGATATACTTCTCATGTATGAGCAAAGATTAAAATAACACCACAGAGTCCACAGAACACTTGTAAAATTAGCCTCATTACTTTATAGCCACATTTTATGATTGGGTGTATATTTTAGTGTAGAGTGTTTGTGGACAGGTAACTGTATGTTTTGTCCTGGGGAAAGAGATACACCTTTTTGTCTGTGCTCTGCACATGCATTATAATGGATGGTGAGCAATGAATGAAGTTACAATCAATGTGTGCACCAACATCCACATAAACATCAAAACCTTTCATTATAATTCATTTTAAATAGTGCTGCAAGTTAATCATTTCCTTAACAAGAATTTTCAAACTTCCCCCATTTTCTTAAGTGGAAAGCTCTATCTTATTTGTGTGATAGCTCATCTCTTCTGAGGTCTGTCTCCAGACTGTGTTCCATTCTGGCTTCCCATTCCTTTACCAACAAGGCCACCACTACAAACCGGCCTAGGTTTTCAATCACGACAGTGAGATGATCATATTTCTATCTATGCTCACAGTTGAGCAGCCTATCTTCATTTTATCTTTGCCAGCTTTTCCAAAGTTTTGATGGTATGTAATAATAACAGTAACAATCACAACAAATAGTAGTAGTAGTAGTACATTTCTACAGGTGGCATGTTTTAGTAAAGAACACAGATTTGGAGCCAGATGCCTGTTTTTTAATAACAATGCTAATAATCCCAAATTGTGTGAACCAAGTCAAAGTTGTTTAATCTTTCTAAATCTCATGTCCTCATCTTTAAAATGAGGATAATAATTCAGTCTCCTGGGGTTGCCATGCAGATGAAACGAGTTGACACATGAAGCAGTGCTTAGAATGCAACAAACATTCCATGAAACTAGCTCTAGTTCCAGAACATTCTACACATTAGGCAGCTCACTAAGGGTTTTGTATGTCATATTGCATTCTCTCAACAACCTCTAATGTAGAACCCAGTATTTTCTGCTCAGTTCGCCGGTGAGGAAATCGAAGCTCTGAGAAAACTGAGCCAATCACTAATGCAAAGTCAGACAGCAAGGGAATGCTTGGACTATAGTGTAAATCCAGCCGGATACCAGAGCTTATCTCTTATCCAATCTGACTTTACTACTCCCAAGGACCATTAAAGTTTCCCTCATCTTTAAGCTTTACTTTATCATCACATACTTCAACATTCTATAGCATGTATTAAGTTGTTTATTTGACAGCAACATTACCTGGGCATTTATTACATACTAAACATCTAACCAACTGCATTAACTCATTTACTTTGATGTTTGTAATGATATTTCACATCTCCTTTTGATGTTGTGAGTGAAATCCTTTGACTGGTGTTTGAGGGGCACTCCTTGATGCCTGCATTCCTTTGTATATCATACACAAAATGGTCCTTGATGATTGTTTAATAATAAGTGCTTAGCAGAAGCACTGCTATTGCTTGCTGAGGGTAATAATGGTAGTCAGGTTGACAACAGGAAGGACTTTATAAGCATATTTAATGATTTGGGTTGAACACAGATTAGGGGAAGCAAAGTAATTAATCTCTGAGATTTCTGAATAGGATATTCAAGAATCATATGTCAGATGTACCTGCTGCCAGAGTAAGAATTGGACTTCTTGTTAGAGCCCTGCTTTGATACAATGTTCTGTGTATGATCCTCGGGGCAGGGATACCTCACTACTTATGTTTTTACTTTAATTATTGGTAAAAGTATACTAGTGAAGTTGGGCTGGCTCTCCTCACGGAAGTGTGAAGGTTCCAGTGAGATCCTGTATGTAAAGGAGTTCCCCAAATGTACACAGTGAGCCCTTGGCATCTCTTATATCAAGTGAGAACTTCTTAATCCCAAATGTGAACAGCACTGTAGCATATATTTTCTTCATAAAATTCATTCAACTACAACCATAAATTTTAAGATGCTTCTTTAAAGCCTTAATTAAAATTACTGGGCGTGCAACCATAAAAGGGAAGCAACAAAGCTGTCTTGAGCTGTGAATAATGACCAGTCCACCATGCTCACCCACAAATCGTTTATACCTCCTAAAGTGTCCCCTAAAGTCCAGCATCTGCACACACATCAGCAGCACTCCTAGAGAAAAATGCTGAGTCTTGGGCCCCTCCTTGGGCCTCCTGAGTATCCCTCAATAGGTAACAAATCTTAGTAAGATCCTTTGTGATATGCCGCACAGAGAAGGTGAAACACTGAGATAAATACCTCATTTAGCCCACACATTAGCCTTTGGTGACAGCTGATTTGAATCTACCCCTGAAAAAAATGAGCTATTACTACCCATAGGGATGTCCAAGATCTCATCCAAAATGTCAAAGCCTCAAATCTTATACCCAGGGATGCCAAAGTTTAAGCTAATGAACTGTACACCCAACATCCACTTTACTCCCAATAACCGGGGCTATTCAGTGATTCTATCTATCAAGATATGCTGCAGGATAATGAGAACCATTCTTAGGTCCAAAGACCAAAGTTTTCTAGTCTCTGAAATAGTTCATATCAACACCAGAGGCATGTAAAGGAAAAGAAGCAATTAGCAAATGAATGCACAATGTGTAGATAGTCATTTTTTCTGCTTATAAAAAGCAAACAACCAAAAAAAAGAAAAGAAGAAGAAGAAGAAGAAGAAGAAGAAGAAAAAACTATTTCCAAATGAAAAAAATCTGTAAGTGTTTGGTGAGTTACTCTGGGATTGTTTGGTGAGGGGCTCAACTTAATGAAATTAATAACCTCCAAGGCTGTTGTTCACTCCTGTGCAGTATGGGTGAGTTAATGAAGCAGATATATATCTTTAGTTCACATCATTTACAAATTTTTGAGACACAAATTCATCAACAACTCCTAGTACCTATATAATTCTGAAGCACAAAGACTCATTGCCGTTTCACCAAAGCAGAAATCCTATTTCTATTTCTCCCATATAGCCCACTGAGAAACAGACAAGGAACTGGAAAGTAATTTTAAATATTCTTCTTTTTATTCAATTCTCCAGATTTAATTCTTCTTTTAAAGGAAAGTTTATGTGGTGTCCCAATGGATATTTAAAGCTGGTCAAGTCCAAGGGAGCACTCAAGTGGAGTTCAGAGGCAATTACCCACATAATTTGGGTTAATTTGATTCCACCTGAATCATAATGGAGACAATATTGGGAATCAGAGTTCCATAAGATGTGGGTTGTTCTCTGTGTTGTTCACTCCTATATCCCAATAGCTTTTAAAGCAAGAATCTGTGGAGTTGTTATGCCTCAAGCTCCAAAATTCTGTCTTACAGTAGATACTCAATACGTATTTTCTGAAAAAGGAATTACTAAAGTCCTTGACTGCCAAATTTTCTTGTGAGAAAATCCAATAGCTGTATATAGTAGTACCTCATAAGATTTTTACAAGCCAAAAATGTGGGTCACTAACTTATTTTTCTGTGTGCTAGCTATTTATGATTTTTTGAAATTTCACTGGCTTTTCTGATTATTAGGTTGAAATGTTCCACGTTCCATTTACTAAGCACTGAATATCATTAGAGATAACATGAAGTTGACAGAATATAAATTAATAAAAGATTACAGAAAGAATACAATATAAATTCTGACTCTGACACTTACCAACTGTCAAAATTTGGGCAAGTTGTTTAACCTCTGTTTTTTAATATTTAACATATAGAGACATTAATGTGTTGTTTGGAAGAATGCAAATCTTCAATGTGACAACTAGTACTAAAGGAACTATCAGTTATTATTACCTAAAGTTATTTGTTCAAACAGAAGTAAACAAAGCTTGAGTGAATTTTTATATAGGTAAATGACCTTATTCCCCTACTTTTGGAATTTGGTGCAAATTAGAAAGGACCATGAGTAAAACAAAAGCATTGAAAAATATTCAAGATGGGCAAGGACAAAGGCTCTTACAGAAAGCAATAAGGTTTGCCTCTTTACCTATCAATTAATCCAGATTTACAAGGAATCTACAAGGTTGTCAGACCTCAAATAGCCTAGTCCTGAAAAATTTGCTTTGATCCTTTCTCCTTGCCCAGCTTGTGGAACCTTCACTGCCATTTCTGTGGAACTTCATTTGTGGCATTTTAACACAGATAACAGATTGGAAGGATGAATCAATCTCAAAAGGAGAGGTTCACGACACTAAAATTTTATACAAAATTCTACAAAATAAAACCCATTTACACATGAAAGAAAAATCATGGTTATAACTGGACCTTAACTTTTCTGGAAGATATAATGTTAACATAGCCTTGGTGAAACTGAGGGCTATAACATCAGACTTTCAGAAAAATCTGAATACATTCACTGATGGATTCATTCCACATTTATTCACCCAGTAAACACTTAGGGATTTGCTACGTGCCCATTTTGGGACTAAAGGCTGGGAGTGGACAAATTATTAAGACTTCTTCTCCTCAAAAAGCTGGCTGGATATCAAACCCATTACAATGTAAATTTACTTGTTTTTTTCTACTAGGGGTAAGGATAAGAAACTGTACCAATACATAGGGAATCTCCTAAACCAGAACGCACCTGCCCCAATTGGAAATAATGGTCCTTGATTGCAGTATATGCAATTTACATTTATGAAAAGAATCTGAACACCTACAGCTGTCAGTGAGGAATTGTGTGAGGATCACACTGCTGGACAGTGACTTGGGGAGCTGACCCATGGACTTGAAGGAGGTGACTCCATGCATTAAGTTACAACAGGTCAGTGTTCCAAGTCCCTCTATTCTTGCCATGCTTCTATGCATCTCTAATCAGATGGAAAATAGAGACTTAACCACCAACCACACTTTATTCAGAGTCAAATAAACTCAGGCTTTAAAAAAAGGTCACAGTTCCATTAGGTGGCAAAAAAAAAAAAAAAAGTTCTTGAGGTGTCTCAGTTCTCTGCTATATATCTTACCCCCAGGCTTATGGAATCTATGACCTTTCTCTTTTGACTTACCAGAAACTATGGAGGAAAAAAATGAGTTCTCCTCACTTTACTTAGTACTCACATTGAACTCACGACCTTCCCTACCAATCTGGAGAGATTAATGGTCCTCATTCCTATAATTACACCAAGAGCAAGACATGACAATTAATGTGCTTACATAGTACCTACCCACCAGACTAGAAGCTCTTTAAAGGGGGTTCAAATTCTCTCATATTCTTTTCTGATCTCCCCAGTGCCTATGGCAGCTCAGTAAGTATTTACTAAAAGGATGGATGCATGCATCATTCTCCACCTGACCACCAATTATCTCAGTTCCCTGGAGTCAACCCAGAACGTATAGCACCTTCAAAAACTCTAAAGCAGTCTCTTCCCCCAAATTTCACACACCTTGGTTTGGATTCCCTCTACTGGTGAATCTAGCAAAATCCCCGTGACTCCTGGTCTAGCTTACAACATTTACTGAGAAAAAGAGAATGCTACCAAGCAGAAAAAATAAAGTCTAAAATGGACAGCATTTCCTGAGGGAGCATTAAACTTCATCTTTAAGAGATCATTGCTTTGTGCAAGGAAACACTATAAAAAAGACTGAACCTTATCATCGGTTTTACTATAGTTGAGCCTTGGAGTACAGCACAGAGATTGAGAAATCTCCTGGGCTGAGATAGGAGGATGACTAATGAACTAGAAGATATCTGGGGTGTGTGATCCTTAATTGTACATTTCATTGCTTTTACTATTTTCTATTACAACTTTATAGCTGGCTAACTGTGTTTTCCGAAACCCAATGCTAGGCAGTAAGAATTTGTTTAAGAAAATAAAAAGAACCTCTCAACTTCTTTAGAAACTTTTTTTCCATTTAATAGATTTTCTCTTTTCTCCCCCTGAAGCAGCAATTCTTTCAAAAACAAGCACGCCAAATTTATTTCAGAAATGAATCAGAATCTTTAACATCTCACAATCATTTTCCTTACCTTCTTAAGCATTTGTCTTCCTTACAGTTCAATATAATGCAATATTATGAGTCATAAGATTGATAACCAATTATTACAAGTGAAATAATTGCAGTTAATGGAGATATATTCCACTTTTAGAGCACTGAGGAAATTCAAGCATTTTCTATATTACAAATGATAATTGGCTTTGAACAGTATCAAATTCTGTAGTTCTTCATGCCTCTCAAGAAGTTCTTAGACATAGATGATTAATGTACAAATGCCCATGTACATCAAATATACTCATACAAATGTAAAAGATGGACATTAACATTATTGCTTGCTTAGTACTCACATGTACAGAAGTTCTCATAAACGTATTTCACATGTATGTCTTTATCTTCCTGCAAACTATGAATAAAGTACCTATACATTCGTTTTATAAACAGGAGAATATGCTCAGAAAATTTAAGTTAATCTGTTTAAAGTCACACAGCTGCTGATACCCAGAGTCAAGAATTCCAACTGTTGGATTCTAGGATGTTACAGCTAGAATGAATTTTGTATGCATCCTCCCTTCTCCAGTCCCCTCAGTGACAGAAACAGTGAGACCCAGGAAGCTTTAAACTTGTTAGTTGGTGTCAGATATGAAGGAGATCCATCTGATAATTCTTTGTTGAAAACCTAAGTGACCCTTTGCTCGTTTCTCTGCTACTTCTGGTGAAGTACTCTGAGTATCTAAATCATCTCCATGAGTGATCTAATTTTGTTTCAGTGATCACCAGCTGGGCCTACATGTGCTGATAGAACTGAACTAAGAATTAAATACTGTCTATGGCCATACCATCCTGAATGCGCCCAGTCTCATCTGATCTAAGTAGGGTTGGTCCTGGTTAGTACGTGGATGTAAGAATTAAATACAGTCCAGTCGGTGAGAACTCCCCAACAGATTTGCTTCACTATGAACACAGAGATATGATGTACCCTAATAAAGGCAGCCAATGCCAAACGTTATTATTCTTCTTAATCTTTTAATTTGAGAGAGAGAGACAGATAACTCTACTGCTTCACTCCCCAAATACCCTCAACTGTTGGGTCTTAACTAGCCTGAAATCAGGAGCCAGAAACACTATCCAGGTTTCCCATGTGGATGACGGGGATCCAGTTATTTGAGCCATCACCACTGCCTCCCAGGATCTGCACTAGCGGGAAACTGGAGTGATAAGCTAGAACCAGGAATTGAGCCCACGCACTCTGAGGTAGGATATAGGGGGTCTTAAGTGCTGGGACAAATGCCCACATCATCCTATTTTTTTTTTTTTCTGAAGAGATAGTATAGTCATCCTCATTATTGCCAAGAATTGGGTTCTAGGACCCTGCCCCCAGCCATATAGAAATCAAAATCCACAGAAGCTGAAATTCTTTATATAAATGGTAAAATATTTTCACATAATCTACACACATCCTGTTAGGTAGGAAGTCAGATATGAGCTTATGTGTGTGTGACAAAGGCCTAAAGAGTTGACATCTAGGTCCAGCACATGCATCTCAAAGTCATTCTGATAAAGTTTCAGGGGCAGCCCAGTATCAGCACTTGAAACATCCTGCCCTGCCCCTTCTACCCGATAACCTTCCAGGTGGGGGTCCCTGCCCCTTCTGCCTGACAATCTTCCAGATGCAGCCCAGTATCCGCATTTCAAAGACCCTGCTCTGGATCCTGATCCTCCAGGGGGTCTTGCTCACCTTTCCTCTACCCACTTGGGCACTAGCCAGGCTTCCTCCTGCTGATACCTTCAGGGGGAAAACTCAGATAGGAGTTTTTAATATTTACATCCATAAAGTCTTTTGTTTCAGGAGGAGATGTGTGAAGACAAAGACTCATCTCCTTAAAAACACCGGCCTAAATGTAAACCACCGGGCACTCTCTCTCAGGTCCTGTCTGGAGAGTGCCCATCCGTTCTCACAGATGTCCCTTCCCTAATAAACCTTGCTATTTTACTTTCCACTACTCTCTGTCTCACGCCTGAGTTCTTTCTTGCACGAAGACAAGAACCCTGCCATTCACCGGTAACAATCCTCCCAAATATTTTAAATCATCTGTAGGCTACTTACAGTACCTGATAAAGTGTGTTATCTGAACAGTTGTTATCCCGTATTGTTTAGGAATAGTGACCAGGAAAAAATGACTATATATGTTCAGTCCAGATGCATTTTTTTAAAAAAATATTTTTGATCTTTAATTGGTTCAGTCTGTGGGTGCAGAACATGTAGACATGGAAGGTTGACTGTTTATCATTATACTATTTTAAACATGCCAGGGGATTCCAATACAATCCCATCAAGGTGGCATGTACCAATGCCATCTCACTAGTCCAAAGTGATCAATTTCAGTTCACAATTGATCACAGTGATAAGTCTAAGAGTCAAAGGGATCACACAAACAAGACTAGTCTCTGCTAATACTAACTGATAGAATCAAAAAGGGAGAGAACGACCCAACATGGGAAGCAGGATACACAGCAAACTCATAGAATGGCAGATGTCCTAAATAGCACTCTGGCCTCTGAATCAGCCCTTAAGGCATTCAGATATGGCTGAAGAGCCCATGAGAGTATTTTAGACATGGAAAGCCAAGACACTCTGGGGAAAAAAAAAAACCTAAATGAAAATCTCTGTGAGTGAGATCCCAGTGGAAAGAACAGGGCCACCAAAGAAGGAGGTACCTTTCTCTGAAGGGAGGAGAGAACTTCCACTTTGACTATGACCCTGTTGGAATAAGATCAAAGTCGGCGGACTCAAAAGGCTTCCATAGTTTTGGCAACTCATGACTAGAGCCTAGGGAGATTACTGACGCCATAAACAAGAGTGTCAAATTGTTAAGTCAACAACAGGAGTCACTGTGTACTTACTTCTCATGTGGGATCTATCCTTAATGTGTTGTCCAGTGTGAAGTAATGCTATAACTAGTACTGAAACAGTATTTTACACTTTGTATTTCTGTGTGGGTGCAAACTGATGAAATCTTTACTTAATATATACTAAATCAATCTTCTGTATATAAAGATAATTGAAAATGAATCTTGATGTGAATGGAATGGGAGAGGGAGAGGGAGATGGGAGGGGTGCGAGTGGGAGGGAAATTATGGGGGGGAAGCCATTGTAACCCATAAACTGTACTTTGGAAATTTATATTTACTAAATAAAAAATGCAAAAAAAAGAATACACTAAAAACACATTCTAGTCACTATTAAAAACTCTTCTCCTGAGATATTATTTTAAAAATATGCTGAACCTGTCCAGAACTTCTGAATGGAGAATAACAATAAAGCATTTCTTTACATATTTAAGTAAAAGTACTTTGTTCTCTGCCGTGGCCATCTCACTGGAGTCTCAAAATCATTTTCCAGAAGGAAAACCAAGGCTCAGAGAAGTTAAGTGACTCACCTGAAAAGCCTGAAGTTTAGAGCCTAAACCTAGGACTCTTTCCATTGCCCTTGCTGCTAACTTGAAACTTGTGACATGGTATATTAAGTCCTTCCCACACCTTCTCATAGCTCACCTTTAGAGAGGAACTTTGTAGCCTAGTGCTCCTTCATCCATGTTGAAAAAAACAATACAGGGGAACAAGAAGGTTTGCATCAGGAGATATATACCAAAATTTTCTGCTTCTCCTTAGGAAAGCAAATTCTCTGAGAGGAAAAGTTTATCTCTAGAGATCGGAAATATGAAGGGTATCATCATCACAAAGGAAAAATAATCATAAAACAAAAACCATTATAGGAAGAAGGTAAAGCTTTCTTCTGGAAGTACAGAGTTGCATTGTCACACCATTCCCCTCCCACTGTGGATCTTTGAACACAGGCTACCTTTCATTTGGAAAACAGTCATCTTCACTGTCTTCTCTATGCCTTCAGATCTCAGTTCCACAGAGG
Source organism: Lepus europaeus (assembly GCF_033115175.1). Lineage (NCBI taxonomy): Eukaryota > Metazoa > Chordata > Mammalia > Lagomorpha > Leporidae > Lepus > Lepus europaeus. The sequence continues at coordinate 73,525,956 of NC_084842.1, forward strand.
CTGTTCCAGAAAAGTATTTTCTCATTGTCCAGGTTAGTTTAAATCTCTTCTATAAGTTCTGCTGGCACTATAGACCTCTCCTAATTGTCATGATTATAATCTTACATTTCTATGTGTAGGGCACTGTGGTTGACCCATCATTGTTTCTGCACTGCCTGTCAAGGTATTTTGCATATGGATGTCTATAGGTACATGTTCAGTGAATGAATAAAAAAGTGAGCCAAGAGAGTATGGAAGAAGAAAAAGTTGTGTATCCTGGAAACAGATATAGAGGTAATTGAAAAAATTTCCAATTTGCCTGAATGGATGCAATGAGATATTTTATTTACTGCTATTATAACTTCAATTTTTATATTATTTTGGTTGCTCTTTGAGCTTGTTTTGGCTTGGGAATCAGAGACAAATTTAAGGAATAATTTGAGACAAGCAGAGAAAGAAGTAAGGAAATTATTTGATGTAATGCTCCTGCCTTCTGTCCTAGTAAATCAATAGTTAGATTGCCAATAGAATGAAGCACTCTTCAAGGAATGCATTTCTGATCATTTCCCATGAAGAAAAAAGTCAAAAGAATATGTTTCCATTTACTTTTCAGGCCCTTTTAATATCATTAAGATTTTGAATTCGAAAGAATGTATTTCCACAATCCAATTCACTTTCATCATCATGCCTGTACTCAATTTTTAAACATGTCATTCTCAATACTATTGTATTATAGTTCACAACAGAAATGTTTAATTCCCTCAAACACCTGTTTTTGCTCAAACAAAACAAAAATTATCAATACAGTTCAAGTTCAGTAAATTCTATCTACAATCCTCATTCTTTTCATTGGGAAATAATAACAATTCCTGAACCTGAGAATTGAATACTGAATTCCACTTCTGTAAAGATTTTCATCAGCGAAACCCAGAGCACTCAAGTATACCATGATGAGATTAGAGTCTGTTAAAACTATTGTATTGTATGAGCTATCAGATAGTTCTCATTTGACAATCTTTGAGTCCTGAAACCTAATGAAGTTATGGCCAGGATATATGCAAATTTAACTCTGTCAAGAAAAACTGCATTGTCTACAACAGCAGAAAGCCTCCTGGGAAATGGATCATTGTTGTGACTTGGGGTAGCTAATTATTACCAAAAAGGGAGGAGTTGTATTCAGAGAGGAATGCAGGTGGGGGAAACCAGCACCTGGAGAAGGCTGAGAATCAACAGAGGTAAAGGAAGGTGCTTGACTGCTGAGATGGAGAGACGGAGAAGCCAGTTGCCCAGCTTATCTCCCAGCTGTAAAATCAGCCCAAGATCAGATGAAATACATCATTAATTTCAACATAATTAAATATCATTAATAAGATGCTCCAGAGTGTGTGCTGCTTAGAGATAATGGAAGCCCCTGGGCATGACCTATGGGGAGACTGTATCTCAGGATCCTGCTGGCTCTGGGCTCCCTGGTGGAGCCAGGAAAGTAAAAATTGTGCACTTTGTTAACTTTGTTTATTGACTTCACAGCTTTTTTTAACAACACTACCTCCAATAAAAAAAAGATCAGAAAAGATGGTGCATGGCAGCCATAAAATTTATCTTCATTGAATCAATAGATAGGATTGCATTTCCTAACACCAACTCTGGCAACCAGTTCTCCTCAATGAAACCCTGAAACATAAAGATGTGATGGGAATGCCTTTATAACTGCAAGAGCACCTTATAGGGGTATGGTTTTTATACCAGGCAAATAAAATCACATATAATCATAACAGCGCTGGATCACACTGGCTTGCCAAGATGCTCACACATGCCTGTGAGAGGTGATGCTGATGATGGGGTTACCCCTCTTACTCTACAAATGTGAGGCTCAACCAGAACTCCTTCAGGCTGGAGAGATGGCAAAGCATACTAGCACAGACAGGAGGGACTTAAGCAGTCACACTGAGCATTGACATGCATTCTGTTTTTCTCTCCCTTCCCCTCTCTGTCGTGCTTCATACACAAATCAAAGAAAACAAAGCATGTACCTGATTTAATCAACTGTACCCTTCCTTCCATTTGGAAAACTATTCCCCTCCTTCCTATTCTCTCATCTTAGTCCCTGCACAGTCCACTTATAGCCAACACATCCTTTGAGACTCCACTCAAGTCAATTGTCCTCACTCTCCAAGTCTAATGCAGTTACTCCTCGTCTGGATTCTGATGGAATCCCATGTGCCACTCTATGGATTAATTTGCATGCTTAGAGCACTAGGTGGTTTACATCACTATTGCTGTACTAGATTGGAAGGTCAGCAGTCGATGTGCTACACCTCTTTGTATCATTAACACTGAAAAGACTGCATGGCATCCAGAGGCTATTCAATAAATAGGAAGGGAAGAAGAGAAAGAAAAATGGAGGGTGAAAAGTAGGAAAAAAGAACAAGATATCTGTGAGATTTGGACAGTCCTTTTTTTTTTTTTAACCCTGATGGTCATCAATTTCTGCATCTGGAAAATGATGGGATGGTTACTTCCAATTTTGGAGCTTTCTGTGATTCTAGACTTAGAATAACCTCACTAAGACCTAACAGCAAGCCAAAAAGAAGCAATTAAAGGAAATACATTAGATAAGAAACAGGCTTTAAAAATAATCCAATCAGCAGAATGCATCTCAAAATATGTGCATAGCTCTGAGCCACTATCTTAAACAGTTGGGAAGTAGCATGTTCAGCAGTGAAACAATCTCTAGGGACTTGGCCAATATGAACTCACAGATGTTTCTGTTGAAGTCAGCTGATGAGTTTCCTCCATAGCCATGTTTAACCAGAGTCCTCAGCTCACCTCTAGGGCACAGCTCACTGAGTCCCTGCACCTTGGATGAGGAAGGAAGGGAGGGAGGGGGAGGAGGGTGGGGGGGAGGGAGAGGGTAGAGAGAGAGAAGGGTGAAGGGATTGAGGGAATGAGGGACAGAGTTTGGGAGAGACAGGGAAAGGAGGATCTATCCTAACACAAACAAATCTCCTAGCACATATCTAAGTGTTCTGAGAATTGATGACCTTTATCTAAAGAAAAGACATTATTTCAAGTAACAGTGTCAAAGTAGTAAATTTACTCATTATTTTATGGTTTCTCTTCACATATCATTCTTTAAAAGCCAGAAAGGCACTTCTGGTATCTCCAGATGCTAGATGCAGAGATTGAAAAGGGAATATTTTTTCTTATGGAGGAATGTTTTAAATTGCAGTCAGGGAGGTAGGGAAGATGTGAAGTAATAGTTTTGAATGTTGACTCTGCAGAAGTTTCATCTAGAGTCTCTCCCTCATCTTAAGGTTCCTAGGTTCCCTCTCTGGACCTATCAGCATTTTGTACACAAAAAAAGAGAAAGCAAAAGAATTTCAAAACAACTCTGATGTCATCCAACATGTGACAGAATGTGAACCTGGACTGAAGCCCTGGGTAGAGAGAAGGCAACAACCTTCCTCCTCTTTGATGTTCTACCTGGTAAATCATTGCTGCCCCTGCCCAGAGCTTCCCATAGATCCATAGATCGCCAAGGGATGCTAATGAGCACAGTGATCCACTCAGATCTCAAGGTGCTGCAATGCGGCTTGGGGAACGGTGAGTTCCTGGACCCATGGTACTCCAAACAAATATGGTATTTTAACTCTCAATGTATTTCATGATTCAAAAAAGTTGGGAAACATACTGTAGCCTGAATTTCTGTCATCCTACACACATGGCATTCCAGTCACATGAAGTTCCATTATATGCTAAATATAACACACATATATGTGATATCCTTTTATGCCTATGTGGATTTACTTAAGCTTATACCCCTAGCAGAATGCCTTCTTTCTTTCTTTTTCTCTACCTGGTAAATCTCTATGTACTTCAAGAGCAATTAAAATTTGACATAAAAGAAGCTTAGTGTTCTTTTTTCTTCATATGCATTTGGTTTGGTATTTCAGCTATGGTACTCATCATATTGCAAGGTAATTTATAAATTCACAAAACTGTCTCATTTGCTTAAACCATACAGAATATACTCGGTAAAGATACATTAAATGCATTAATGTGTGGGGCATTGTAATCCAGAAATGCATTTTAATCATTTGGCATTCCTAGCAGCTGACTGAGTGGTAAAAATATCTATCCTTCCTGGGTCAAATCTAGCCCCTGGCTATTTATAGTCCAAAAGTTCAGAATGGTCTCCACATTATTTAAAGAGCTGCTAAAAATAACAACAATAGGAGGAGTATTCAAAAATTCCTAGAAAATGTGTTATAACAATACATTCATGGATTTAAAAATGTTTACTCCAATAAACTTGTTTTTTAATTCCATTTTTCCATGAATTTTAGAAACACCCTCACACACCATGTTTTTCTCCCAGATTCTTGCAGTTCGGTTATTCACATATCATATATGCACTGTTTTTCTACTGAGTGGTAGGCAACTGTAATGCAATGTTTCTATGTATAAAATGGTCAAAAACATGAGAGCTACCCAGACACTAAAGCAGGACTGTTTGTTGCCCAAGCCCAAACAGAGTAACTTTTCTCAGAATTGCATGAGATGATACAGCACTCTAGAACTTAATTTTAATTAAACACATATTTTTATGACCAAGTAAAGTAAAAGAATACATTGATCTGAAGTCACCTTCATAAAATTTTTCATTTTCTTCAGCTATGTTTCAAAAGTCAGTAGAAAAATCTGTTTCTGTTAGGTCTCATGCAAAGCCAACCTATTTTACAACACAGAAAATACCATGTGAAAAAAAGGAAAGGGATAGTCAGTGATAAATGTTTAACAACGATTACATAGGAGAAAAGGGCCTGACTTGTATCATTTGTCCATTTCCATGGTATAGATGTCCCCAGCATGGCCCTCTCCATATCTCCACGGAGACTGCATTAAACACAATGTTGGAAAGAATTGTGTACTATTGACTCGAGTGACCCAATACAAGCTGGCACCAGTGTCCCCAACCAGAGTACCAGATAACAAACTTCATATGTCCCATTTGAAGAAATACCCCTCCTCTACTGCATGGTAGACCTGACAATGAAGCTATAGCCCTTCCCTCCAACCCTGCCCTGATCTCTACACTCCTTTATCTCCTTTATGCAGAGAAGGAGTAATCCTAGGAACCAAGTTTGATCAAATAGATTTTCTCTCTTAAGATTCTTGAGTAGGGGCGACGCCGTGGCTCACTAGGCTAATCCTCTGCCTACGGCACCAGCACCCTGGGTTCTAGTCCCGGTTGCTCCTCTTCCAGTCCAGCTCTCTGTTGTGGCCCGGGAAGGCAGTGGAGGATGGCCCAAGTGCTTGGGTCCCTACACTTGCTTGGGAGACCAGGAGGAAGCACCTGGCTCCTGGCTTTGGATCAGCACAGTGCCGACCTTAGCGGCCATTAGGGGAGTGAATCAATGGAAGGAAGACCTTTCTCTCTGTCTCTCTCTCACTGTCTATAAACTCTACCTGTCAAAAAAAAAAAAAAAAAAAAAGATTCTTGAGTAGAGGACAAACCAAGAACAAATGTTTTGGGGAAAAAATCTCTAGCAGTTTGTGCTATGAAGACCTAACCTCTACTCTATTCCCAGGATCTAGTCCCTGTATTTTATGAAACTGGAGATTTTCTCATGATTATATGAACTTTCTTCTGCCTTTAATAAACTGTTTTTTCCTTGATGTGTCCAGAATCAGTCTCTCTGACTTGAGGAATCAAGCAACAGCTTCAGTATTTGTTAAGTTTGTGATACTGTGTATTTAAATAAGTGTTGTGCAATGCTCTTCTCCCAAACTCATTGTGGATCTTATGTGGAGGGGAGGAGAGAGACTGCAATAGAATGAGTCAAATGTAATTTATTTTCAAAGGCACAAGGTGACACAACTTCTTTCCCACCTTTTCTCATTATGCCAACTAATTATCTCTATATTAATAGAGAATGGTTTGGATGGTGGAGGAGCACTCTATTTGGGTAAAACTAAGCTGATGTGGCCAGCGCTGTGGCTCAATAGGCTAATCCTCTGCCTTGTGGTGCCGGCACACCGGGTTCTAGTCCCAGTTGGGGCACCGGATTCTGTCCCGGTTGCCCCTCTTCCAGGCCAGCTCTCTGCTGTGACCCGGGAGTGCAGTGGAGGATGGCCCAAGTGCTTGGGCCCTGCACCCACATGGGAGACCAGGAGAAGCGCCTGGCTCCTGGCTTCGGATCAGCACGATGCGCCGGTCGCAGCGGCCATTGGAGGGTGAACCAACGGAAAAGGAAGACCTTTCTCTCTGTCTCTCTCCCTCACTGTCCACTCTGCCTGTCAAAGAAAAAAACAAAAAACAAAAAACAAAAAAAAAAAAACAACTAAGCTTAAGTAACAAAGGGACTTCGAGCAATATAGAGGCTTAAAAGAAAAAAATGACTTCATCTCTATGTATCTCTATGTGGACAATCTCAATTAGTCACTCAGTTACACTGGATTATTCAAAACAAATAGGTTCCTACCATCTTGCTGTCCCATTGGCTGCTACTGTTTTCAAAAAAGAGCATAGGCATGGACCATGAATGTGAAATATATTCTAAAAGATTAAAAGAGAAATAGCCCAATGTTCTGTATGTTTTCTGCAATAAGTTTACCTTGATCTTCAGTACTAAAGATGAGTGGGGTAACATACTAGAATATCTTAAACATTTATAAAATCTGATATCAGAAGGAATACATTACTAATAATCATCAAAGTATTGAAAGGTGAAACATTTATTTTGTGAAAGGAATTCAATTCAAGAGCGAATTCAAGATTACTTCAACAATATTTCCTAAACTTCCTATCATTCAGGTAGTACTTTCAGAATTTTTCTCCCTATCTGTATTAATATTGTAATATATCTATATTATTATATACTATGTGACATTATGTTTACTATTTGCTATTATTTTCCTAAATCTTTTTATTTAAATGGATTCATTTCTTTAGTCAAATGAATTTATATAAGGAAATTTTATTTCACTTCTATAAATGGAACCGTAATAGAAAATACAAATAAACAAAATTACCAGACAATGTTAAGTTGTAGCCAATACTATTACTACCTGAGAATGCTGAGTCAGTGCTGGTTTCTGCTCTATTCAAAATGAAATAGTAAAGGTTGAAATGTTTTAAGTAACCATTTGTAGCAAATTGAATTCTTCTGTCATAATCTGAGCAGTTGGAGAATTTAAATAGAATTATCTGTGTGCATCAATGGGATTTAATTCCTGTCTGTGAACTGACTCACCACCCTTTGTGGAACTATGTCCTATGGAAAATGCCACTGCTAGTCATTTGTAAGTGGTTATGTTTTTGTGGGGAGAGAGAAAGGGACAAGGTTGCAATCAGCACACTGAGAAATCCCAATAACCCTGCAAATGCCATGAGATTTGAACATCATCATTCATGTGTGGCTAGGTGGTAGACAGGCAAAGAAATTCTGTTCTAAATCACTATTGTCTCAGAGTCATGAGATGGAAAAAAAAAGTCACAAAATTTTTCATTCATACATGTGGGCATCAAGTCTGAACCATCTTTCTCCCTGGTGCTGTTTACTCACGTGGAGTTGACTTCCTGGCTTGAAAGAGTTGTTTTCTGGCACCAAATCCCCTTGACAAGCCTCTGAGATGTTTGTGTGACATGATGCTTCAAATGTTTTAATCAACCAAACACTCCTCCAATGAAAGGAAGATGATTTGACTATCTGGTCCAAACATAACCTATAATTACGCTGAGAATCTGACTGCCTCTGATACTCCTAAAGTTACATTTTACTCATGAAAAACATTTTTATTTCAGAAGCAGACTGTCATGAAGCATGAAAATACTTGTACAAGCCCAGTCAGTCCCTTCAAGTCCCATCAGCTATTGCTAAAGTCATCATGGCAACAGAGTAAAGAGGCAACAACTCTCCCGAAAACCAAAGCAATCGAACTCTATAACCAAGGACCCCAAATGCATAGACTAGGTGGGAACTTTCTTGGTTCTCACAGTGAAGTGCAAATTTAAATGTATTATACATTTGACAATGAGATGCATTTAGAAGTGCCTAAGGAAATAGTACAGATGATGGAAATAAAGGAATGACAACCACTTGTTGTGTACCTACTGTTCTAGTTATTGATCTATTTGCATCATAAAATCTAGCCCAAGTATCACTCTCTACTGTGAAGACATGTAGAAGAAAGAAAGAAAGAAAGAAAGATGATGGCCCCTTCAATGTTTAGTTCTGAGTGAGGAGCCAATTAGACACTCAGAATCACCACATCCCGCAGTTTTCAGCGACAATCCCAATTTCAAACATCCATCATCCCAATACCCCTTATTCTGAACTTGGAAGTGAGGCAAGTACAGAGGTCATATGGGAACCATAAAACCTTCCCCCATTTCTGAGATTCTGATGTTCCCAAGTGTACTCTTTCCCACCACTGAGAATGATTGGCTTGGTAACTGATATTATGAAAGGTAGTTTGAACTATTCCTCGGGTGAGTTCTGTAGGTAAGATAAGAACCATTTAAATCCTTGAATCTCTAAACTGTCCCAGAAGGTCTAATATTTAAGAGCTCCAACTACATGTTTAAGACTGTTCCTCACATTTAGAAATAGATAAGCACTCATCTGGCCATTTGCTTGATTCTTCTTTCTACCTTTCCCTGAGTAGAGTCCACGCTTCCAAGTTTTATGTGTCTCTTCAGTTCATCGAAAATAATTTTCTTGGTGTGCCAGTGATATATACTAGAGGTTATCACAACATGTCTTCTACCTTTAGAATTCTGTGATCCCATTATATAATCAGGATACAAGCCATCATTAGTATGTCAGGTAACAGAACCAAATATTTCAAAACTTAAAGGAATCCTTTTCCAGTAGTACTTAAATGAAAAGAAATGACCTTATCTGAGAAATTATTTTCAGCTGCAATTTTTAACAAATATAAGCCAGATTCAAAAAACAGAGTAGTTGTATTAAGAGTCTTAATTTACACTTAGAAAAATACAAAATATATTTAAACCTGCTCATACATGGATATGTTTTTATTGTGTATCACTAAATTGCCTGATAACAGAAGCCTTAAAAAATGGTAGCAGTGGGGAAGAGTTGCAAGTGGGAAAATATTACATCAGTCTATTCTTTAATTACAAGCTATTTGCACTGTGTGTTGCATATTGATGTATTTCTTTTTTGTATGTGTATGTATATACAAGTTGATCCTGGATATTTGCAAATAATCGTGTGAATAGGAAGAATAAAGACAGTGTCATTATTCCTCCTGAAGCGAGCATTGTGATTTTTTTCAAAACCATGAAGATGTAAAATCTTAGGTTTAGAGTGAAGGTTATGTAGTCCAATTATTCACTCCATTATTGAATCTTTCCTACCATGCGCTTGACAAATAGGCACTCAACCCCCATCTGAGAGCCTTGACTCAAAGAGAATTTCTGGAACAGCCTATGCATTTGTAGCAAATGACTAATGTTTGAACTATGAATTTTGAATCCCCCCCCTTTTTTTTGGAAGAAAGCACCTTGGTCTTCCTTTGGGGTATTGTTCTTCTTCATTGTATGCTATCTTAATGGGATCATCAGTCGAGTTGTCCTCTTCACCATTAGCCAAGGGGCACTCACGTGATTCAAGCTATGACAATTCAGATCTATCTCCCAGGGACTTAAATGCTCAGTGTAAGGAAGTATGAGAAAGAAATGGTTGGAACAAATTTATCCCAATGGCAGTAACTTGAACATCTTGATTTTCTAAAAAATAGATTCTCCAACTTTAATCTTAAAACTACAAGCACTTAAGACTTCCGTGAGTTCAATTTTTGCTTAAAACTAGGCAAAGACCATTTACAGTGATTGCAAACAAACAAAAAAACACCTTTTGGTAGCCTACTGGAATTGTACTTAATCATCTGAGAAAAAAAGAATGGCACGATCCCTCTTTAATATTATAGTCCTTCACAAATGTGAGATTATTGTGTTTCTCTTCAATCATTACTCATTTCTTCATACAATGTTTTAAGAGGCCAGCTCACCTTTCCATGGTTTCTGCTGTGTTATATGCTTTCTGTTCCTATCTCATTCCCCTCTACTTCCTTCACTGTCAAGTATTACTAAGAATATCTGAATACAGCGTAGATGTTTGTCCAGAACATTTTTATTCCAGAAATTGTGCAATGGTTTGTAAAGACTGTGTGGAAAGAATTGTTCAGATTTGTATACAGTAACAAATATGCTGATGCAGAAAGTGAAAGTTGGAAGTCCCTATGTCACAAAGTTGAACTTTTCTGTACATTTTCTCACTCTTGGTAAGAGAAGTATCTGAAGTCTCCATTCAACTTTGACCTTCACTTCTGCTACATGCACTGTGGTGTTTCTAAACCCACCATCTAAAGGGACTCAGTCATTGGCATTATTTTCTAAGACCCAGGAAAAATGCTTCCAAAGCTAGCATAAATTCAGAATGTGGTTGGATACCTGAATTACTCTGCAAATATATAGACCCATGTTGCTAAATAAATGGAAAGAAGGAATAAAAGTGAGTACAATCATTTTCTCCCTTTGCCTGTAACTCTTTCTTAATTTTGATGCAAGGTAAAGAGTCACTTTTAGCTTCCCTGAAAGGCTCTCTTCCTTGTGACTCTACACATCCTTCCTGTGGAAGGATGAGTACCACCCTCACTTAAGAGGACACTCAGTACTAGTCAACTTGCTAACTTAGCATGGCCTGATTCCAGAGGGATTTCAGCTCCTTTCAGCTACTTGATCTACTCTAAACAGACTCCAGGAGCTTACTCAAATTAATTCCATAAATATGTACTAAGCACCCAAGTGTCAGGTTCTGTGGTACGAAATCTAATTGGACATGGACCTTGCCTTCCCAAACAATCAGGTAATGTCGCAATGAAAAGTAATGTATGTGTTGGTAAAATTGAGCTAACACAAGGTGCCAATGATTAAATCTGCCTGGTAAGCATGGGGTTGGAAAAAGTGTCCAAAGATGACCTTGAGTTGGCTTTAGAAAAAATGAACAGGAATACACCAGAGACAAGAGGGCATTCCAGACATCTAAAAAGGAAGGAGAGAAAGTAGAATGATCACTTTCTTCTATCCTCTGTAATTGCAACCTATCATCTTTTTGACAGCCACAACACACAGCTGGCTCAAGAGAGGTAAACACACTATCTTTCTGGAATTGTTTTGCCATATACTTCACGACCTTCATTGCTCATGCCAGTGAGTCATTATTCTTTATCATGGAAACAAAATCAAGCCCTCTGCCTCTTTATGTGTCCCTCCTTGATCTCTGCCCCTAGGTTCTGGACAGGAGTACAGTGCTCAGCCTTGTCTCTGTATATAGAGAGAACCCATCCTCACTAACTTTCCATCCTCTCTCCCCCATCTCTTCTGCAATCATGCACTCGAAGCTTTGCAAGAGGCTAACATCATCTTCTCACAAGTTTCACATAGGGTTAGATACAGCTTCTACCCAGCTGCTGTCCAGTGTTTTCTGAAACCAATCAAAGGAAAAGAAACCAAAAATGTGTTTGCAAAAATCAAATTAAAGCTGAGCTCTGATGGAGTCAAGCTATCTATGCCTGTATGGGCTGCTTGCCAAGAATGTTTTTAATATAATAATCGCTCATCCATAGACCCATAATAATTGATATTTGCAATTCGATAATGCTTCTTAACAATTTTTATTTGTTTCCAATCTCCCCGTTTCCCTCCTCACCTTATCTGCCCAACAGTCCCCTGTGTCAGCACATTCATGGCTCTTAATGACCCTCTCAGCAGCTACTGATCAAAGTCAAGTTTTAATTATGATTCTAATTTTGGAAGTTTGCTTCCTTTTAATCTGGACTTTCAGAAGGGAGTCGAAAGCGTGCTTGCAACAGCTCACGGGAAACACAGAGAGCTCTTGGACTGTTTAATGGGATGAGAGCAACTAGTTTTGAGCTTTGTGCTTCCCATCAGCACATAACCACCACGTGTCTACACCTACAGAATGTAAAGCACATCACTAACAGCTGTTGTCTGACATGGTGGATGTGCAGCGTGAATAGGAGATGCAATTGTGTGACCACAGAGCTTTGCTTTGAACATTTTAGAATGGCTACATTTTCTCCAATACTCTATGTTTTCCATTGTTTGGTGTGAGCCTACCTCAAGTCTTCTCTGTGCCTGTTCTATAATCTGTTTACCCCTAGACGAACATCCTACTTCAGCCTTTAGAAATCCTATCCATTATTATAAGACCATCTTGTGCAAAGTTTCCTGATCCTTTCGGATAAAAATGACTTTCCTCCAGAAATCCCAGAGCATTTATTTTCATCATTAATATCAAATATCAACACTCTTATTATGGATTTCAAAGGTTTTAGCACCAAAATAAACTTACTTTTTCAGTTTATTATTCCACAATCTTTCTGAAGATGATAGCATTCACTGAGTGCACATTATATGGGTTCTAAGAAAACATTACTTCCCTTTATCCTCCCAATAATCCTAGGTATTTATTATTCCCATTTAACTGATGAGGAAACTGAGTCTCAGACAAGTTAAAATGTTCTCAAAGTCAAGTAACTATTTAGTAGAAGAGTTAAGCTTGGAATGTCAACTGTATTGCAGCAAACCAAGATCTGTATTCTTGCTATGTGCACAAAAATAATATCAATTAGAGCAGTAGCCTGAACAAGATAGAGTGGGAGCCTGAACAGGAAAGAAAACATACCTCATATTTCCTTGAATCTCCTAATGCTCACAAATTTGTCATTAAATAAATATTTCTGGATTGAATGGCTCCCTGTTAGAACACATGCACATATATTCAGAAACTTGCTCCTGAGCAAGACACTAGTCTTGTTATGTGACAACTAACTGAGCACCAAAAAGGAAACCTGTTGAAATGAAATGAACACTATGAGAGAGTAACTTGATCGGCCCTTGTCCTGACTGTTGATGTACAACTTAATACCTTATCCCTTTTAGTATTTTTTTTTGTTCTACTTAATACCATTGGTTTAACTCTGTAATTAACACACAATTATTCTTAGGTGTTTAAATTTAACTGAAAAGTGATCTCTGTTAAATATAAGAGTGGGAATAAGAGAGGGAGGAGATGTACAATTTGGGACATGCTCAAGCTGACTTGCCCCAAATGATGGAGTTAGAAATGTGCTTGGGGCTTCCAATTCAATACCATCAAGGTGGCATGTACCAATGCCATCTCACTAGTCCAAGTGATCAACTTCAGTTCACAGTTGATCACACTGATAGGTCTAAGATTCAAAGAGATCACACAAACAAGACTAGTGTCTGCTAATACTAACTGATAGAATCAAAAAGGGAGAGAACGATCCAACATGGGAAGCGGGATACACAGCAGACTCATAGAATGGCAGATGTCCTAAACAGCACTCTGGCCTCAGAATCAGCCCTTAAGGCATTCGGACTGGCTCAAGAGCCCATGAGAGTATTTTAGGCATGGAAAGCCAAGACACTCTGGGGGAAAAAAAAAAAAGAAGAAGAAGACCTAACGAAAGATCTCTGCGAGTGAGATCCCAGTGGAAAGAACGGGGCCATCAAAGAAGGAGGTACCTTTCTCTGAAGGGAGGAGTGAACCTCGACTTTGACTATGACCTTGTCTAAATAAGATCGAAGTCAGATAACTCAAAAGGCTTCCACAGCCTTGACAACTCATGACAAGAGCCTAGGGAGATTACTGATGCCATAAACAAGAGTGTCACTTTGTTAAGTCAACAACAGGAGTCACTGTGCACTTACTCCTCATGTAGGATCTCTGTCCTTAATGTATTGTTCAATGTGAATTAATGCTATAACTAGTACTCAAACAGTATTTTACACTTCATGTTCTGGGTGGGTGCAAACTGTTGAAATCTTAATATATTGATCTTCTGTATATAAAGATAATTGAAAATGAACCTTGATGTGAATGGAATGGAAGAGGGAGTGGGAGATGGGAGGGTTGCTGGTGGGAGGGAAGTTAAGGGGGGGGGGAGCCATTGTAATCCATAAGCTGCACTTTGGAAATTTATATTTCCTAAATAAAAGTTAAAAAAATAGAATTATAAGAAAAAGAAAAAAATTTTTTCTGGGCTTGTTAATAACTTTAGAAATCTAGCACTTCAAAAGGACAAAGTCTCAAAAACAACAGAAACATTTACTGGAAAGGGAAAAACAGAAGCTAGTCTTCTAAAAATTAATTAATTTCTACCTTTTATAAACTGCTTAATATGAGAAAAATGATGTGCTTAGTGCTGTAGGAGACATGTTGATAAAAATGACTGCTTTGGGGAAGGGTTTTTTTTTTAGTATGGCAGTTAAGATGCTGTTTCAGATGCCAGCATCCCATTTGGAATGCCTGGGTTCAATCCCTGGTCCCACTACTGAGTCCAGATTCCTGCTGATGCACATGCTGGGGGCAGCAGCCTCTCCCTGGCTACTGTGTGCACTTGAGAACTGAAGCAATGGTTGGGAGATTTCTGTCTCTCATTCTGGATCTCTGCCCATCATAAAAATACAATAAATACATTTTTATTTTTTTAAAAGTAAAGAACAAAATAATGCTCTTGTTACCAAGGCAGCTAACTAAGCAGTTTAGGGTGCAATGAAAAAATCAGTGTTTGCATTCACTAATCCTGATTGACTTTCTGATAAGGTTAAATAACAGTAATAACAGAACTTTTGTTTGGAGGGCATTTAGATGAATACGTGTGTGCACATTTGGAGTAAAAGTCAGGGGGAGCACTCATTTGTTATGTGTAACAGAGGGAGGACAACTCCAGAAAGACTCTGGAGTGAGAACAGAAGGTAAGAGAAAGAAAAAGAAATATAATATGTTCCATGAATTTTAAATTGTATACTGTACAATGCAAAGTGTAAAGATCTCCTTTTCAAAATCTTTAAGAATGTCTCCATTGTTCACTTATCATTTAAATACATATTTTCTTAATTTTGCATCTATGTCAACACACAACACAGTTCAAGATAGTGTGGAAGAATGGAGGGGGCACAATGTATTGATTGCTAGTCAAGACAGTGACAGAATCTATGCCGAATCCTGACCCACCCCATTTCATGGAGAAATTACACTCATCTCTTCTTCCTGGCTTTGGATTCCCCAAGTTTTATCCCAGATCCAGCACCTTGAACCTGACCCTGGACTCCATGCTTTGATGGAGTTCCTTGCTAACTTCCTGGGTACTCTGCTGAGTTGAATAGTACCCTTCAAAAATGTGCATGTACTTGGAAGCATAAAATCTAACTTTTTTTGGAAATATGGTTTTTGCAGATATAATCAAATAAAGATGAGATCATGACATCTGAATGGGCCCTACTCCAATGACTAGTATATTTATAAAAAGAGAGAAATTTGTACATACACACTCAACAAGAACGGTCATGGGAACACATGCACAAAGATTGGTTTGATGTGTCAAGAGTCAGAAAGGCCCAGATTGCAAAAACCAGCAGAATCTCAGTGAGAAACACAAACCCCTTCTCCCCCACTACTAGGAGGAGCCAAGCCTACATACACCTTGAATTCAGACATCTGACCTTTCAGATGTCTATGAGTGAATGAATCCCTTTGTTTTAAGCCAGCCACTTTGCAGTAGTCTCTTGCACCAACTCTAGGAAAATAACAATGATCTTTACTTTTTTAACTCAGGCTCTGGTGGCCCCCATGTCCCCCAGAACTAACACTAATACTAAACTAATACTTCTTCCCTTCCAAGCCTTTAAACCCAATTCTAGCCAGATTTGTAACAGGAAGTGAGAGAATTTGGTGGAGGACCTTTTAGAACACATTTAGGTTTTCTAAGACCCTGACAAGGAAACAATTACAGCCTTCCCTGATTCTCTATATAATAACAGCACAGGGAATTTCAGAAGTTTAGAGTTCCCAAGTGATAGAACCATGACACAAACCCAATCGTCCAGTCGTGTTGACAGACAGTAAGTACAACATGGCAAACTTCATTTATACTGGAAAACACAGATGTCAGCATTGCCACTGTCCACAAACTTTTAGATGTGTACACCCCATACACTACAGAGAGGCAGCAAATACACACTTACCTATTTCTATTATATGCTCTGCCACACAGGCACTTCTGTAAAAGGAACTGATCCACGAAAGTGTTACATGAGACAGATCAGAAGGATTACTGGGCATGTCTGGTGAATGACATTTCAAACATTCATTTAACATATATTGAGTGTGCATTATTGGTCATTGCATTTTGGGCAATTTAAAGGACATGCATTGGGGCTCTATAATTAGGAAGAGAGACAAGAATAATTATTTATAATATCCATGCAGGGAAATAAAACTGTGGCATGGATTCTGGGAATTCATAGTCTTAACTAAAGTTATACATATTTAGGAAAGCACTGAAGAGTCTTCACACACAAATTAAATTTCCAGGTTAGCTGTCTAGCTAACTGCCCGACATGAGCATCTCAACATGGGTATGCCATTCTCTATTGTGTGTCCACAGCTATTCCAACATGGGTATGCTATTCTCTATTGTGTGTCCACAGCTACTCCAGCGAGTGATAAAACCCTTGTTTCTTAGAAAGAAATGATCCTCAAGTGAGAAATAAAGCGTTAGTGGGAGATGTAAAAGACAGATAGCTTACACTGTGTTTCTGGATGATGGAAACATCTACAGGGATGGAAAAGTCAACTCTTCAGATAATTTCATTGTAGAAATTATGTAGATTTTAAAAGATGTTGGGAGGGGTCACATAAAAATGGCAAAGGTCTACATTAGTAAAAATCTGATAAAGAAAGGGGGGCATAGAAAAAGGGAGGGATTGCTAGTACTCTTTGTGCACAATTAAGCAATGGAGGACTAATTATGCCTTTATTCTGGGGTGAGATGTCTGCAAAATGATTGGAATAGAATGTCCATCTTCTTGTCCTTTTATTTTCACGGAAAAAAAAAAACTAAAATTAGAATAAACTGTTGGTGTTTTTTTCTCACTCTGGTTCGTCTTGAAGAAGATGAGACAAGGATTAATAAAATCAGATAAGGAAGGGCTGGCATTGTGGCACAGCAGGTTAAGCTGCCACCCACGAGGCTGGCATCCCATACAATGGCCTGTTCATCCCCAGCTGTTCTACTATTGATTCAGATCCCTGCTAGTGCACCTGGGAAAGCAGCAAAAGACAGCCTAAGTGTGAGGATACCTGCACCCACATGGGAGACCTGCATGGAGTCTCCATTTCCTGGTTTTGGCCTGGCCCTGCCCTGGTTAAGGTCATGTGGGGAGTGAACCACAGATGGGAGATCTTTCTCTCTTTCCCTCTCTCTGTCACTCTTCCCTTCAAATAAACAAATCCTTTATAAAAGAAACTTGGTTATTCTGCTTTATCAACTTCAAAATACAAACCGCCATCATCATTCCAATTAACTATTAAAATATCCCTACATTATGCATAACTCTGAGGACTCCTCCAGCACAGTACTCAGAGCAGAGGGATCAGGTCCTCTGAATGGAGTCAGTTCTGCTTTGTAATGAAGCAAGAGAGAGAACTGGAGGATCCGCTCAGCAGCTACAATGGAAAAACTAGGCTGTTCATGAGCCCTGCCACTCCTTTAGCCTCTTCCCCTAAGGGGCATGTGCTCCTTGGCGGACCTTAAGGCCTTTCCTAATAATCAGTTGAGATCTTCCCAACCCACCAAAGAGATTCTAGTTACATCCTCTCCTAGGGTCACCTTGGTCCCTTTGTGAATTTTCCTGCCCTCACACTTGTCTGATCAACTCTGCATTCCAAGTGACTGCAGAAGGGACGGCTTTGGTCACCACTCAGAATGTTCAGTGCCATCCTCATGCATGTACACTACTCTGATAATCACAGCAGAGAGTAATTCTTCATGAAAACAGAATAGTGTTCTAAACTCACCAACCGGGTCCATCTGTAACTAAAATATAAAGTAAGAGAAAACAAATTCCACCTAATTAGACACCTCATTAAAATATCTCATACTTAGAAAATATGTGTGCAAATGTCTGTATGTATGTCAACACAGACCTTGGACATTTTAAAAACGCATAGACACTCCCGTTCCCCCACAGGATCCACCAAACCACAGAAACTTCATACATCAGCCTTCTGCCTGGCCTCTGTTGGCATTTGAGTTTCCGTACTCTGCGTGGCAAGTCTACACAATTGGCTATGCATATGTGGCTGTGGGAACTAAACACAAACATACATGCACACACAGACAGCCATATGAATGGAGATAATGCACTACCGGGAAATATCTTTATGCTTCTGTTATGACTCACAGAGCCATCTTTTTTACCATCCTGTGCACTGAACAGCTTTAAGTAAAAGGATGGGGATTTGAGGCTTTTCCACAAAAGACGACACCACTATCATCATCCACAGGACTGGGCCTTTTTGCAGTCATGCATGTTACTTTGATGGTCAGAATGTCTGCTGAGTCACTAAGCTATCTATCCCAAGGCATGTATTAAAATAAACCAGTCACTGTCCTGTGAACAGTCACAGAAGCTACGTGTAAGGATGGGGTGGCCAAAAGCATGATAAAGAAGGGAGTCCAACTCCCCACACACTTACCATCTTCAACGAAGGACGCTCTGCTTTCATTTGTTTTATGTATTAGTGGTTCCACTAGGAGAAAATAAAGTAGATGAGAAACCACTGGGATAGGTTAAAATAATTTTTAAAAAGTGCTCTCTTTAGAGAAGTCCACACTTCATTTCTTTCGCTTAAGAGCAGCTGAGGAGTAGCGATCCTCAACCTCAGATATGCATTAGAATCACCTGGGGAAAGATTCACACATCAGAAGCCTGGGCTCAAGCCCCAGAGATCCTGATTTATATTTTGTCAAGGGCTTGACCCAAGCACTGAAGGTTTTTAAAGCTCCCAGCTGATGCTGATGTGCAGCCAGGGTTGGGAATTCCTCCTGGAGAGGAAAAAGGACACATTTTAGAGCCACAGAGTAGACTCTTGCCTCAACTCTGCCAGTAACATAAGCTGGTGACATAAACTCAGAGACTACACTTCATGCACTTGACTATTTGGAGGGGTTTGTGAGTCTGTGTGTATGTGTGTGTGATTGTTCATTTATACCTCTCATCTTCACAGCATTCTCAGGTGCTGTAAAGAAATGTATGTGTTACAACAAAGACATTTTAGAAAACAAAAAAGAAGCTAGAGTAGAATATTTCCCCATGGTTATCCTACAGATATCCTCACTTCCTAGGGGTAGGGATAAGTAGGGCACACAGTCGTTTGCACAATTTGTAGCTGCCCTGAGCTTCCAACTGCTGGGAGAATCACCATCAAGAGCTGTCCTGAGACTCCTCCAAAGAGGACTATGGGTGATGTGATAAACAAAATTCTGCAAAGCCACAGTCAGCCCAGTAGGAAGTTCTACAGCACTGAGCCTCTGTCTCTACAGGGATCCCGAGAGACATGGTTAGTACCTACCTGAAGCAGCTTCGCCTTCTTCTTAATAAGACAATCATGTGTTTGTGGAGCAAGAGGAAGAGGAGGAGTAAAAGGAGGAAGGGGAAGAGGAGGGAGATGAGCCTTCTTTCTTTCTCTTTGGCTAAAAGGGGTAGCCAATGGGTGTGAGAAAAGATTTCCAAGAAAACTTCCTTAAAGAGACCTGGATAAGATGTGGAAAAGGCTTATTTATTCTTCTTTCATTTCCCAATTATAATCAGGATGAGATAGCTGGAGGTGCAGCAACCACTTTAGGACCACAAAGAAAAGCAGAAAGAATTGCAGAGAATTTATTTATTTATTTTAATTTGACAGGTAGAGTCATAGACAGTGAGAGGGAAAGACAGAGAGAAAGGTCTTCCTTCCGTTGGTTCACTCTCCAAATGGCCGCCACAGCCGGGCAAGCGCCGGTCTGAAGCCAGGAGCCAGGTGCTTCTTCCTGGTCTCCCATGCGGGTGCAGGGGCCTGAGCACTTGGGCCATCCTCCACTGCCCTCCCGGGGCTATAGCAGAGAGCTGGACTGGAAGAGGAGCAGCCGGGACTAGCACCCAGCGCCCATATGAGATGCCAGCGCCGCAGGCAGAGGATTAACCAAGTGAGCCACAGTGCCGGCCCCAAGAATTTAGTTCTAAGCAACAAGCCACTAAACTATAGCCAGTGAAACTTGGACTTCTCATTACATCAAGTAATAATAATAACCTTGATTGTACTGTTATAATCAGATCTCAACAACTTGCAGCTAAACTCAATGCTTAATACAGGGACAATTACATTTATAGTCTTGTGAGACTGAAATTAATACATGTGGGAAGAAAATCTAACATTTCCTAGTTCTAATTTGGTCATTAATTTATTCCCTTAATGCTGATGAGTTGCCTACTCTCAGGCACCATTTTAGTTGCTGTAAAGATCTATTTATTTATTTGAAAGTCAGAGTTACAGAGACAAAGTCAGACAGAAAGAGAAAACTTCCATCTCCTGGTTCACTCCCTCCCCTGAGATGGCTGCAACAGCCAGGGCCGAACCAGGCCAAAGCCAGGAGCCAGGAATTTCTTCTAGGTCTCTCTCGTGGGTGGTAGAAGCACAAGCACTTGGGCCATCTGCTGCTGCTTTCCCAGGTGCATTAGCAGGGAGCTGGATCAGAAGTGGAACAGCCGATGGGATGCCAATTTCTCAGGGGGCAGCTTTACCTGCTATGCCACACAACACTGGCCCCCAGATACCATTCTTGATGTTGGGTAGCATAGTCCTGCCATCCTGGAAGTCACATTCTTATGAAACATTGCTGCTACTGGCCAAAAGGCTTTTCTTTTTCTTTCTATGTTTTAAACATTTTGACTTGTTAAAAATCTGGATTTACCTTTATCTTCACATAACGTATCTGTGGCCTTAGTTTCATGTGTCTATCTATTGATCAATAAACAGGAGTTATTTGTGCATGTGTGTTTGCTATGTGGCACTCACTTGAAGTTCTTTAAAAGTTTGTTGAAAATTTAAGATATTTTTGTGCATAAAATGAATCCACGTTTTACTTTTCATAATTTTCATGAACTTTTTAAAATATTTTTTGTTTATTAGTAGACAGAACACTCTCATCCACTGTTTCATTCTTCAAATGCATCCAACAGCAAGGGATGAACTGGAGGCAGGAGCCAAAACTCAATTCAGGTCTCTCACTGATGTGTAAGGTTTACCTGAGCTGTTCCTACTACTTCTCCTGGTCTTCATTGGTGGAAAGCTGCAGTCAGCAGCTGGAGCTAGGAATGAAATCCAGGCATTGCAATGTGGGATATGCATGTGTTAGCCACCAAGTTAAATGCTTGATCTCGTGACATTTTTGAAGACTTCTTGATTGTTTGAATTTTAAAAAAAATATTTTGGGGCTAAAATAAATTCATTTTTAATTCTACTTTCCATAAAACTTTTCAAGTTCCCTCATATATCAGAAGGATAATCTCTGCTCTTAATAATCAGTAATTTCACCAACTCAACTGTCCATCAACTAATGACTGTATAAAGCAATTGTGGTATATGTAGATGATGGAATATTACTCAGCCAAAAAAATAAAATCCTGTCTTTTGTGATGAAATGTATATGATTACTGAGTGAAATAATGGTTCCATTATGCTCGGCAAAATAAGCCAGTTCCAAAAAGACAAATATCATGTTTTCTCTGATTTACGGTAATATAGAGTACAAAAAATGTAATGTATATGAGTGCAATTGACATTTTGAGATTTGATTATTGTTTATGGCCCTTGCCCACACTCTTGAGGAACAATAGTTTCTCTACTTCCTGCTTGTTGAATTCTTTATTTAGAGGAGAGTTAAGCTTGTGATTATAAAGTGAATTGAAAAAAGAAAAATAAGAAAGGAAGGAGAAGGGAAGGTGAGAGGGAGGGGGGTTGGAAAGTAACATTATATTCTTGAAACTCTATATGTGAAAAGTTGAAATTTATTCCCTTTATATAAATAGAAAATGATTTTTAAAAACGGAACCTTGAGTTTCTGCCATGCAAGCTAAGACTCGGATGGATGAAAAATCACAAAAACCACTCAATGATATCAAAAGATGGCATCTCCTGACCTACTGTATTGACAGAGTGAAAAATAACAACTTCACTGTCCCTTAGTGAATGCCTAACATTATGCAACTTGTAAGGGGCAATGCCATGATTCAACCCACTTAGCCCCATACTGGAGCTCATGTGCCCATCACTACCCCAAAGAAGGTCCAGGTTATCAAGGGATGCCAAGGAGAAGGCCACTGTGCCATCAACGAGAAGTTCATTCAAAAACTCTTCATAGACGCATCCTTCTGAACATCAGGCATTGTTTTGGGGGTTGGAGGAGTACAAACAATAACAAGCAAAATTAGAACAGAGGCCGGATGACTGTCCATAGAGTGGTCAGAAAGTCTGGTGTCATTAGACATCATCACTATGGCTAAGGTACAGGTTTTATGTTGAGGAGAAAAGGTATGCTTTCAGGGTTTTAAATACCTGCAGGGGCCAGTGCTGTGGTATAGTCGGTGAAGCAGCTGCCTGCAGTGCTGGCATCCCATGTGGGCTCCAGTTTGAGTCCCGGCCGCTCTGCTTCCAATCTGGCTCTCTGCTATGACCTGGGAAAGCAATGGAAGATGGCTCAAGTTCTTGGGCCCCTGCACCTGTGTGGGAGGTCTGGAGGGAGCTCTTGGATTTGGATCGGCACAGCTCCAACTGTTGTGGCCAATTGGGGAGTGAACCAGTTGACGGAAGACCTCTCTCTCTCTATGCATCTCCTCTCTCTGTGTAACTCTGACTTTCAAATGAATGAATAAGTCAAAAAAAAAAAAAAAGATCTGCAGACAAGGAAATCAGACAGCATTCCTCACTAACTTACATCAGCACTGAGACAGCTCACTCTCAATGACTGCATCTCTCTGCCTCCTCCCGAGTCACTTGTGGACGAATCAAGCCTCTGTTCTCTTCCCCTCCTCACTGAAGCCATAATATGAAGACTCATTTTCTAAACTTTTATTTAGCAAATATAAATTTCCAAAGTACAGTTTATGGATTACAATGGCTTCCCCCCCCATAACTTCCCTCCCACCCGCACCCCTCCCATCTCCCGCTCCCTCTCCCATTCCATTCACATCAAGATTCATTTTCAATTATCTTTATATACAGAAGATCGATTTAGTATATTTTAAGTAAAGATTTCATCAGTTTGCACCCACACAGAACATACTCATTTTTAACCTGCAATGTTTTCTTTCCCCTTCAGAGAAATAGGTGCCCCAAGAGGAGCCTGTGAGAGCCTGCCCAGATCTGGTACATGTGAGAGGCAGTGACCAGCACTGCACGCCTCAATCAAGGAGGGAGTCAGTGCAGGAAGCAAGGCCATCAGTGAGAGAAGGGCCCACGAAGTCAGCACCAGGGGAAACTCTGACACAAGCTGTGGTCCTGCTTACTATAACCCTGATCTGAGGGCTCTTGTTGTCATAGACTATAAATTTAAGTGGAATCTGCTTCCCTTTAAGAATAAATAATAGCCTTAATTTTATACCTTCAGTATTTATGAGAGGAAAAAAAAATGTGTGGCTAAAATATTTATGAAAGCATAGTCTGAAAATACTTTGTACCCCTTACAAATAATACTCATCACTTATGAAGCATTTGTGTATGGTAGGTGCCTGCCTTGGTGCTCAGTGCTCTATGAGCATTTACTCATTCACATTCTATAATAGCCCTATGTGGTAGGACCTTTTGTAGGCTACTTTGTACAGATAAGAAAAATCAGATGGGCAGATGGGAGTTGGCACTGTGGCATAGCAGGTAAAGCCGCCACCTGCAGTGCCGGCATCCCATATGGGCGCCGGTTCAAGTCTCGGCTGCTCCACTTCCAATCCAGCTCTCTACTATGGCCTGGAAAAGCAGTAGAGGATAGCCCAAGTCCTTGGGCCCCTGCACTCACATGGGAAGACCCGGAGGAAGCTCCTGGCTCCTGGCTTTGGATTGGCACAGCTCCAGCCATTGCAGCCATTTGGGGAGTGAACCAGTGGATGGAAGACCTCTCTCTCTCTCTGCCTCTCCTTCTCTCTGTGTAAATCTTTCAAATAAATAAATTTTTCAAATAAAATCAAACATATGAACTATAGGAAACAGCTTGGTGGTTCCTCACAACTTACACACAGAATTACCATAGAGCCCAGCAATTCTACTCCTAGGTATGTACCCAAAAGAATTGGAAACAGATACACAAACAAATATACATTCACAACAGCGATGTTCACAATAGTTAAAAGAAGAAACAGCCTAAATGACTATCAGTGGAGGAATAGACAAAATGTGATAAATCTATGTAATGGAATATAATTCACCTTAAAAAGAACATTGATATACGATACAATATGGAAAATCTCAAAACATTATGATAGATGAATTAAGGTAGAAAACACATACTACATTATTTCATATATATGAGCATCTATAATAAGGAAATCCATAAAGACAAAAAATAGTTGACCAGTTTTAGGGGCAGGGAAAAGAGGAATATAGGTAAAAACTGCTTAATAGGTATAAGTTTTCCTTTGAGAGTGATGAAAATATTTTGGTACTAGATAGAAGTCATGGTTGTATAATATTATGAATGCAATAAATGCTGCTAATTATACCTTTTAAAATGTTTAGTTTGTGTTATATGAATTTTACCTCAATTAAAGAGTTGAAGTGAGACTTAGAATGTTGGTGGCCATGGAGGCACACTGCTCATTTCTCCCCCTACGAGAACTGGAGGACAGGAGTTCTACACAGCAGTACACAGCAGTTAAGATGCTCACTGCTTGGGATACCCACATACCCTATCAGAGTGCCTGGGCCTGAGCCCTGGCTCCATTGCCCATGCTAGTTCTCTGGCAGGCAGCAGGTGTTATCTTAAGTAGTTGAGTCCCAGCCAAATACATGAAAGACCCAGACTGAGTTTTTAGTTCCTGGTTTCAGCCTGCCTCAATCCCACCATTATGACATCCCATATGACTCCCTGTCTCTGTCTCTATGCCTATGTCTCTCTCTTTCTCTCTCACTCTCTCTCCTCTGACTCTGTGTCCGTCAAATAAAATAGATAAAATTTTTTAAAGTTTATTTTTAAAAACAGAACTGACTGTAAAAAAAAAAAAAAAAGATGGGGGGGGGGGCGGTCAGCCCCATAGTACACAGGGTAAACCTGCCTCTTGTGGCACTGGTATCCCATCTGGGCACTGGTTCTAGTCCTAGTCGCTCAACTTCCAATCCAGCTCCCTGCTAATGTGCCTGGGAAACAGCAGAAGATGGCCCAAGTCTTTGGGCCCCTGCATCCATGTGGGATACCTGGAGGAAGCTCCTGTTTCCTGGCTTTGGATCTGTCCAGCTCCAGCTTATGCGGCCATTTGGGACATGAACCAGCAGATGAAAGATTGCTATCTCTCTCTCTCTTTCTCTCTCTTTCTCTCTCTCTCTCTCTCTCTCTGTAACTCTTCCTTTCAAATAAATCTTTTTATGCAAATATAAAAGGTATTAGCTGACTGCTTCAAGATGCCAAACAATATTCCTGCCCAGGGTCAAGCTTGGTCAGGCTGGTTGCTCTCAGCCAATGACTAAGCGCAGCTGGGGTAAGGGGGATGAACCATTCCTTCCAAGGCAGGACTCAACTAGCAGGCAGTCCTGGTTTAGACCTGCACTGCAAATGAGGCTCTTCCCACTCAATTCTTTCTTCTCACCTTTGAAACAGGTCAGACTGGTGTTTCACTCCCTGTGCCTGCTCCTGCTCTGCACCACCACATCTGCTGTAGGCATTTCTTCCCAACAAATCTCTGGAACTTCTGCTCCAATCCTGATGTTTGTGTCTTAGAAGAACCAAACTAATGCATGGTCAAACAAATTGCCCAGGGTCACATTAGCTAGTAAATTGCACAGCCATGACTCAGCAGCTATATTGCTAAATTTCATCAACTGAGCAAAGATTAAAAATAACATTTAGTTGACAAGAGCTGTGTAAATGTGGTTTTCATATATTCTCTGGTAGAGTGGTTCTCATCTTCTCATTAAACAGTTGTGATTTTGAGTGAACCACTTACCTTTGTGTATTTCTGTTATTATTTGAGAAGCAGAGACACAGAGACAGAAAAAGAGTGAGCGAGAGAGACAGAACTCAGTCCAAGTCTTCCAGTGGTGGTGGTAGGAATCCAACTACTTGAGCCAAGAGTCTTACTCAACTACTATTTTCAAGAGTCCTTATTAGCAGGAATCTGGAATCAGGAACCAGAGCTGGATCTTGTATCCCAGTATTCTGATATGGAACATAGGCATCTTAACTACTAGGCTAGATCCCCACTGTGGAGTTTTTGTTTTTAAACTCTATGAATGAGAGGTCACTCACTTGCAACTTTTAACCACTCTCCTCCCTATGCCATGTCCGATCTCACTAATTAATTCACTTTATCCTTTTCTCACCCTAAGGCATGAGGCAGCTATACTAATTGACTGGAGTTGGGCATGTATGTGAGGAAATCCCTTTGCTGCAGATGCATTAGGTTCCTTCCACCACAGGCAAATGTGATTAAATTTGCACACTCTTTTTGACCATGGCACTTAGAGCTGTAAGTTCTCCATGTAAGACCCCCATTCTTCCCCTCCCAGCAGTCTCAAGATCATAGTCAATCTAACCCATGCATCAGGACTAGTTTGATCTTACACCACTGCCACGTTTATGTTCATCACCACCAGAAGCCCCCCTCCCCCGGCCATCCTTCATCATCTTGCAATTCCATGCATCTTCTTACCTGACTCCATCCCCTTCTTCTCCCCATAAACCTTGCAGAACTCCAGGTCCATCCTCAGAAACGCCCTCAATCTGTATCTTCATTCTCTTCTGTTTCACTGACTTAAGCTTACTAAAAGCTTGCTCTGTTTCAGACACTGTATCTCTATAGCTCACTTAAGTAGTTTTTCTCCCTATCCTGTACCTCTTATACCATTGAACCTCAAGAAAGGCTTCATTCACTCTTGTACCTCCTTACCCTATCTAAACTATTGTCTGTTCCTCTCACTGAAACCCTCAGCTTCAAATTTAATTCCATCGGACTATATCACTACTACTACTAGCAGTACACTGCTTCATAGTCTGACACCTAGTCACTGCTCCCACCCCTCCTCATCTATTATTTTAAAGATTTAATTATTTATTTGAAAGGCAGAATTAGAGACAGAGATCTTTCATTCACTGGCTCACTTCCCAAATGGCCGAGATGACCAGGGCTGGACCAGGCCAGTGCCAGGAGCCTGGAGCTCCATCTGGGTCTCCCATGTGGGTGGCAGGAGCCCAGACACTTGAACCATCTTTTTTTTTACTTTCCCAGAAACATTATATGACACTGGATCAGAAGCAGAGCAGCTGGGATTTGAACCAGTGCCCAAATGGGATATTGGAGCCATAGGCAGTGGCTTAACGGGCTGCACCACAATGCTGGTCCTCCCTCCTCATTTATTGACAATTTTATGATCTGAGTCATTTTTTTTTTACCTCAAGTATTACTCCTGCCATGGTTCTTGTGCCTTTAGTATCCGCACAGTTCATGTACTGCTCCCTCCTCTTGGACAGATGTGGCTTGACTTCCTCCATACATACATGATGGTGTCGCCCCTCCCATCCTCAGCTATGCAATTGTCAGGACATTTCCTGGACTTTGTCATTGCCATAATCTCCCTTTCACATATCCTCTCCTGCTCTCACATTTCCTATTCTGTGCAACTTATGCACTCTTACGTCATGAATCAAATAAAGAATAAACCCAGTGAGATCAATAAACCACTGATGTAGCATTCACTCCCTATCTTATCTTCATTTTTCTCCATACCCAACGTAAACTCAATTGTTCTTTGTGAGTAGGCTCAATTCCTATCCCCCATCATGATCCCTGGCCAAACCCCAACCTTGAATAAATTTAATTCTCCACCTTCTCTGTGTCTCCACCATGGTAACTGAATGTAACTGGAGAAAAAACATATACACGTGTTCATTTATGTCACTTTACATTCATTGCCACAGTTCTCGAGAGGGTCCTTAAAGCTGACAATCTAACTACCGTTCCTAATTCTATTTTCTCTCCTGTTGTTCCAGGTGACAATTTTATCCCTTCCCTGTAAAATTACAACACCTTCCTCCTCTGTCCTGGCCACCATGACGTCATTTCCAGGCACACCGAGAAATCAGAAGCAAACAGAACTTTTCCTTATGCCCTTGCCCATTTACTCTCTCCTCACTCATTTCTTCCTACTCTTGTTTTCTTATAAGCACCCTACAACTACTGTCTACGCAATCATTTCTTTATTAGGTTACCATACATTTCCCCCTAGAGACTCTTAACTCTCAAGATTGCAAACATTTGTCTTTATTTGCTACTACATTCTCAGTATTAGAACAGTGACTGGCATGTAGTAGCAGTCAATAAGTGTTTTCTGACCATATGCTTACAATGGACTCTTTTGTGATGTTTCCAAGTGTCATTTGGTGTATTTTTTTTTTTAAACAGGCAGAGTGGATAGTGAGGAAGAGAGAGAGAGACAGAGAGAAAGGTCTTCCTTTTTGCCGTTGGTTCACCCTCAAATGGCCACCGCGGCCAGTGCACTGTGGCTGGCACATCGCGCTGATCCGAAGCCAGGAGCCAGGTGCTTATCCTGGTCTCCCATGTGGGTGCAGGTCCCAAGCACTTGGGTCATCCTCCACTGCACCCCCCGGGCTATAGCAGAGAGCTGGCCTGGAAGAGGGGCAACTGGGACAGAATCCAGTGCCCCGACCGGGACTAGAACCCAGTGTGCCGGCGCCATAGGCAGAGGATTAGCCTATTGAGCCACGGCGCCGGCCTGGTGTCCTTTCTTTATTGGGGATTTCACTTGCAATTTCTCAGGGTGAATGCATCTCGGCTTTGGTTATCTTCCTTCTTTCCTCCAGTCCTAGGAATCCAGGAGGAACTTTAGCTTATCACTTCTAACATATGTTCACATTTTTGGACACAACTTTGGATCATTCCATCAAAGTTTCTCTCTTGTGTATTGCTGCATGGATTCCTTGGAAACATTCATTCCTCCTTTACCCTAACAAACTCCTAGGTGCATACAGCCAAATGCAGCACATTCACTTTTGTTCTACCAGGGGAGTACTCAGTGGGCTGGCAGCCAGCAAGCCCATTCAGGTTGGAAGTTGACAGCAAATCTAAGTCTCCAAATAGCCATATAAATATAACTAACAGTTAATGTGACACTTAATATGTGTCAATGGCATTTGAAATACTTTATATACATATATACGTACTCACAAATACATGAATATATGAGTATACATATATATGTATATATACACAGAGATAGAATACTATCTCTAAAGATTCATTAGTCATTTCCATCTTACAGATGTGGTTTCTATTATACTTGGCCTCAACCTAAACAGCTGTATTTATTAACTTGTAATTTTATACTGGATCACTTAAGAGGTTCTTTTCAATACTTTTAATTTAAACATTTTAAATCATAACACTGCCCCATCCATCTATGTTAAGGAATAGGAATGGGTTTGGTTTGTGATAGTAGTGGTGGTAGAAATAGAGGAATAGAAAGGGATTTGCCTTCCCAAGATCTGTAGACACTCATGTGATTCCAGCTATGACTTTGTAGTTCATCAGAAGACTACTGCAACATAGATGGTGTGTGCTCATAGAAATATGGAATTATAACTCTTCTCTGGTCCTATTAGCAAATGTTTAATTGACCATTCAAAGTTACACTAAACTGTATATGGCAGAAGATACTGGAGTGCAAGAAAGACTGGATATGAAGGCCTGTTTGCTTTCAATTTTAAGCATTTGCTTTAAAAATCAAAATCCCAACTGTTTATGTATCTCTTCCCCATAAAATTCCAACATTCTTCTGCAGAAGATATCTCAGAAGAGTAGAAGCCAAATTAACTCCATGAAACTAGTCAGAGGTTTTCTGATACAGAAACAAAGAACAACAAACAAGAATTTTATAATAATAATATCTTAGCATTCCTTACTGGGACATCTCTTGTCTAAAAGAGAAGGGTCTGGGGGACTCATGTGAGAGTATTTGAAGCTTTCTGAACTGTGGTCTGTGATTACCACAGAAGTCTGGTACCATGTGTTCCATGATACAGGAGTAAGGGCATCCAGGGAATATTAAAGTTGGAAGGCTCTTATCCCTTATATATTGGATTTTCAAGGCTCTGCCGTGAGTGCACTGGCAGAGCCAGAGTTGCCTGTCTGCCAGTCTGCAGCTGCGATTGGTGAGGCATCTGTGAACCCAGAAATAAAAGCTGATGAGAATCCATAATAACTAGGCAGATCCAAAGAAAATGAGAACAGGCCCTCACCTCCTGATTCCTGTTGTCTGTGTTCAATAACCCCTCTCTATATCCCACTGCTGTTATCGTACATGCGTTCAGTCTTCCCTATTCCTATCCAAACTCAACTTCACAGGCAGAGTCATATTTCTAAAATGCAAATCTTATCATGTCACTTCTCTGCTCAAAAACTCTTGCTCCCCACTGCCTACAGGCTGCAGTCCAAACTCATTAAAATGGAAGTCAATGCCCTTGAAAAGCTGGCACTGACACACCTTCTGTCCTCATTTCTCGATGTAATATTCCAAACCCATCATGACCCTTCCTATCTCTGTGAGCCTTTGCACATGCAGCCCTTCTATCTAGAATTCTATGCAATTAGTAGAGGATCAGTTGCAAGTAACAAAAACTAAACTTAAATGTGGTTCAACACATAAATAATATGTGTTGGTTCATACATTGGTAAGTCAAGAGGCTGACAAGATTCATATTTGGGGGAACCAGTAGTTTATTGAAATTATCAAGGACCAGATTTCATGCCATTTGTCTTCTTTGATTTCTGAAGAATTCACTTCATAATCAGGGATGCCCACCCTGGGGTAACAGGATGAATGTCAGCAGCAACCAGGACTACGCAGGATGGAATATACACACCTTGAGGAAACAATGTTCCTCCAGAGGAAAAAAATTGGCTACTGAAAAAAGGAGGATAGTGGAAGGAAATTACATTACAGATATCTGTCTAAATAATTCTTACACATTTTGAAGTTGCAGTTCAAGTGTCCTATCATCTGTGGGGAACATCTTTCCCCTCCACGTTAATGGCTTCTTCCTTGATGCTCACCTGAAACTTTGTACATAGCTCTGTCATTAACACGCCTATAACTCAAATTCATGCTAGTCTACTATCTATTTGACATAAGATAACTAACATTATTAGCAAAGTTTCAGATACTCATAGAAATTGGTATACATGTTTTATTTATGGGACTCTGTTTCTGAAAGGTTAAATAACTCACCCAAGGTCATGCAGTTGGCAGAATTCTTGTTTCTGAATTCATATTCCTTTGTAAGTGAAAGCACATTATAAAATACCCATCACACAACAGTCACTAGAAAGATATGTTGGTAGATCATCACATTTATTATATTTTCTGCTATTTATGGGCATCCCTTCTACCACAACTATAAAGCCCTTATATAGATAGATTCCAGGTGAGAACCTCAAATGTTTTGGTTAAAATCATAAGTTTTGTGGACAAACTGGATTGATTAGTAACTCAGCTCCTCTACTTCCTGTGAGACATTAGGCAAATTCTTTAACTTTCCTTTGCCTAAGGTCTCTCAAATATAAAATGGTGATAATAAGGGATAATAATAGTCCCTGCATCATAAAGTAATTGTGTGGACTGAAAGTGATATGGAAAAATCCAAAGAATTACGTCTGAAAATTTTGAAACGTCTCAATAAATTTTACGTAAAAATTATTATTTATCTTTTATCCCCTTAGGCTAGTCCCTGATACAAGACAAGCAGTCAATGATTTATAATCCGAGTTACAAGTAACGTCCTCAGCCCACAAAAATGAACTTTTCCTCAAATTTTCTCCACTGCCTTCTAAAGAAATCTTTTACAATATTTCCAAAATACTAGGTTTATCTATAAAGCAAGCAGGAACTGGCTAACCTCAGAGATCATCTGGCGTACTGAATAAGACAACACAGGAGGTAAAAATACTAATGTTGTAGTGAAATGGAAATTAAACAGCCAAAGAATCAGGAAATTTGGGTTCCAGAACTTCTTTTTAACTACGTGAGTATTGAGAAATGTGGGGATTGAGAAAGGAACAAGAAATCAGGGATCATTGCCAGTTATTTGATCTTGGCCAAACCTAATCTCACAACAGCTCTTGATTTTCCTATCTATAAAATGGAGAAGAGCAGCAGCAGTTGTCTCCATGGGTTATTCTAATAATAAAATGGAAATGGCATAGAAAATTAATTAATTTGAAAATAAATTATGTAGGATCTCTGTCTTTAATGTGCTGTACATTGCTATTTAATGCTATAATTAGTAATCCAATGGTAGTTTTTTCACTTTATGTTGCTATATGGGCAAAATGTTGAAATCTTCACCTAATATATACTAAACTGATCTTCTGTATATAAAGAGAATTGAAAATGAATCTTTACATGAATGGAAGGGGAAAGGGAGCGGGAAAGGGGAGGGTTGCGGGCGGGAGGGAAGTTATGGGAGGGGGGAAGCCATTGTAACCCATAAGCTATACTTTGGAAATTTATATTCATTAAATAAAAGTTTAATAAAAAAATAAAATAAAATGAACTTTACATTTATAAAACAGTATCTGGGGGCCAGTGCTATAGCTTAGCAGGTAAAGTCACCACCTGCAGAGCCAGCATCCCATATGGGCACCAGTTCAAGACCCAGCTGCTCCACTTCCAATCCAGCTCTTTGCTATGGCCTGGGAAAGCAGTAGAAGATGGCCCAAGTCCTTGGGCCCCTGTACCATGTGGGAGACCCAGAAGAAGCTCCTGGCTCCTGGCTTCAGATTGGCGCAGCTCTGGCCATTGTGGCCATCTGGGGAGTAAAGGAGCAGATGAAAGACCTCTCTCTCTCTCTGTGTAACTCCCACTTTCAAATAAATAATCTTTTAAAGAAATAAATTAATTAAAAAAATAAAAAACAGCATCTGATGGAAAGAAACAAAAGAACCATGACAGTACAGGAAGCAGCAGAAGCTGTAATGACCAAGAAGGCAAGGCCTTCTACTTCATTTTAAGAATCTAGGACTTTAACCTAGTGGTATGGGACAGCACTAGAGATTTGTATTTAGGGTAGTATCATGTATTTCCATATTAGAAATAATTCTTGATTGTAGTTTGGATAAAGACTGTGGAAAGGCAAATGTTATGAAACCTACAAGGGGTTAATGACAGAATTCTAGCCAAAAAAAAAAAAAAAAGAGGGAGAGAAGATTGGTCTGGTATTGCAGCAGTGGGAAAGAAGAAAATACATGAATATGAAACATGCTTGAGGGGAAAAAGTCAATAGAAATTGGTGACTGAATTAATGTGAGAATTGATGAAGAAGAGAAATCTAGGATTATTTGCAGTTATTTTGATTTATCCAACTGAGTAAAGGCAGCACCATTCTTAAGATGGGAAAACCAGAATAAAGTCAAAAAATAATCCTTTCCAGAAATTAAAGCAAGACATAGAAGAAGCTCTTAGCTGGTTACATGTCATCAAGTGGACTCATAGATCTCATTGTAAAACAGATAGAAATTTTGTAGAAACCATGGGATCTACTCAAAAGAATAAATATATAAAATTAGGAGAAATTACAAGGGAATAAATCTTTAAGTCTCTACCCATTCAGGCAATATTGTAGGTACTATTTTAGGCACTTGAACTACAACAGAGAAAAAAGGACAGTCTGAATATTCTCTCAGGGGACCACACATCTAAAACAATAACAATGAAACTTAAACAAACCTTAGAAGAGACAAACAATTGTGATGATTTTCGGCATTTTCTGATGAACCTGTTGTGACATCAAAGAATAAGCATGTCCTTGAGGACAGTAGAAAGAGAAGGCCTAACTGATGGAAGGGACAAACAAGATGAGACTTGGATGACAAGAGAAGCAATGACTCCATTGACAAAGAACAGTTTAGATAAAAGGGAACAGCCAGTGCAAAGGTCTTGTGGCAGGAAAAAGCCTATCTTATTCAGCAAAGCATAGTAACTGATGGGAGGAGCAAGACAAGAAGCCGCAGAAAATGTGGGCAGGCCCAGTTCATAAGAGTTGGATTTTATTTTAAGTGAGAAGGGAGGCCATAGGAGGGGCTCCACCGATTTGCACATTTCCTGAGGCCCTGGTTGCTGTGTGGAGAATGGGTTTTAGGGAGTGATGGTTCATTTAAGAAATGTGTAGGGCTTCATGATCAAGGATCAGCAGTTTTCTTTTCTAGAAAGGGAAGGAGGAAAACCCTTGATGTTGCAAGTGGAGAGTTTCAGCACAGAGAAATAACAGCAAGAAGGGAAGGATGGTGGAGGCAGGGGACAGAGAGAGGCAGCTTGGTGAGGGAGAGCTGTCCACGGGAGCTAAGGAGAATCCCAGTGACATAAACTGGCAGGAGGTGCTGAACCCCTAGTAGGGCAAGGGCAGTGAGCGGGAAGAGGGAGCCTAGAAGTACAAAGCCAAGGTGTGGACAGGGCTGGCTGCTTCTGAGGGCTGTGAGGAAGAACCTGGGCCTCTCTGCTCTCCTTTTAGTGGACCCTCTTTGCATATCTCTTCACCTTCCCTAAGTGTGTGAATGACTCCAGATTCCCTCTTCTATTGGCACCACAGCCCTACTGGATTAGGTTTCATTTTATTGACTTCATTTTAAACTCTTTACCTCCCAGGAAGGCCACACATCCTGAGGCACTGGGGTTACCAATTCAGTGTATGAATCTGAAGGGGACAATCAATCCATTATACTCACCATCTGCTGTTCCACACTGGTCCTGTGTTCTGATTCCATTTAACACTGTTACCCAGATCATTCTGGGACCCTGACACCACAATTTGTTTCTTCATCCTTCTCACACTTCCTATGAAATCCCCTTCATTTCCCACTCAGATCAGTGAGATCTTATTTTAAAAACTCAATCTCAAAAGTTATGACCTCTGGAAAGGACATCTCCCAATACATACAGTTCTACAACTGGGCAAAAATGGCCTCCCCGCTTATGTTTTTGTTCAAATTTGTCTAAAACTGGACATGACTTGTCCTGCATTACATTAATTGGTTTGGGAAACATCTTCCTCCCCCACAGAGAGTGGTGAGATGCTACATACGCTGCAGGTAACAGACACTCAATAAATACTGAGTGGACCATGCTGGGCAACATTGGTTTCTCTCTTCTCCTGTTGGTTTTCTTTTCAGAAACATTTTTGTTGGAGACCTTTGACAATGACAAATGGCATTATCAAAACAATGATGAAGACAATGTGATGGATCATGTTGTCAGACTCTGTGGTTTCTTTCATATCTGAAGTATTGACTAGCTGTGTGATTGAAGGAAAATGAAAGTATTACCCATCCGGTAAAACTTTAAGCTCTCTTCCACTCCTGCCACGTGATAACACAGCTTTCAGTTTAAGAGATGCCTAATTGCTAGCCTTTATTCTCCCTCTCCCTGTAAACGATACTTTATTGCAGTGATTTTAAGGGTGCATTGCAGTGAATAATAATCCAGAATCATCCCATAAATAGATGTGCCAGATGACAATATCAACCTAAAAAGCTGGAAAATTCTCCACCAAAGACGCATTTTCAAATGAGTCCCAATATTTCTCCCACATGGTTGATTATAGAAACTTTATACTGTAAAGATTACAGAAACATTATAGTGTATACATTTAGAAAATACATGCTTACATATAAACATCTATACATACATTTACATTCATTATAAGATGCATGCTGTGTATATAAATGCATAAAAATAGATAAATACTGTATTTCAAATAGGTGTAGTACCTCAAGATCCCAGTGGTTCATGGAGCCTGCTTTAGGAACGGTCATCTCCGTAACATTTAGTGAATCTAATAACAAAAAGCATTTTATTAAAAGTAGACATTTATATTTCTTTTTTACTATTGTACTCATATACTTGTATTTTTCTTACCTTCCACATATACATGGATTGGTAGTATAAAATTCATTTCTCCCACAAATTCCTCCTTAAAGACATAAAAAACAATAAGAGATCTCAATCTTTGAAGACACAATAAAACTACTGATTTCATTTTCCAGGTGAAATTATTAGCATTTTAGTAACAGGTTCTTGCAATATTGCTTACCTGATATTGTCTGCATGTTTAGAAGAGCTCCACATTACATCTCTGATTCAAGAGGATTTTGCAAATGATGACAGTGATGATCAATGTTTTCTGTCAATTTGGATAGATGTTAGATGACAGTTTTTCAATCAATCACTAAAGAGGTACCACTATGAAAGTACTTTTCATATAGGATGAAACTTCATGATCAGGTGACTAAGTCAGAGACTTTATCCTGGATATTCTAAGTGGGCCTAACTCAACCTAATGAAAGCCTGTAAGAGTATCTGAGACCTCCCTGAGGATCAAACAGTTCCCCCGTGAGCACCAGTCTACAGATGTGAACCAGTCTTTCCTAGTGACAAACTCCTTGAGTTTTGGATTTGCCTAGACAGTTCCCACAATTGCTTAAGCCAATCCTTCCAACTTATCTCTTAATATGGATGTCCTACTGCTTCTGCTTCTCTGGGGGAGCTGTGGCTGACAAAATGATGGCTTCTGTGGCTATAACTATATACCTTCTGCCCCTCTTTTACCCTAAGCGTCTTAAGGGCAGGGAGCAAAGCTCATTCATCTCAATTAGCCCCAGAACCCAAGGGGCTGGAAAGAGCTGAACTCAGGAAACATAAACTGAATAAAATAATTAATCAATACAAAATTAGCTAACAGCACATTTAAACAGGCTTTTAATGCTTCTGTGAGATTTTTCTGTTCAAGTTTTTATTAATAATAGTAGTATGTATTTATGGGGTAATGTGTGACATTTTAATACATGTATCTAATGTGTGCTGATCAAATCAGAATAATAAAAATTTCCCTTGTTTGGCATTACTTATTATGAGATTTGGAGTTTCTATTTCTTCATATAATATGCACTAGATTCTCATAAACTATACTTTCCAATCATGTAGTGTTTCACTAGCTACTTATCCCCTTAGATCTAACTCTGATTATGCACTCACCATTCAAACTTCCTATTTCTCCCTATTCCCCTTCTCAGTCTCTACTAAGCGCCATTCTGTGTTTTGACTGAGTTTATTTTAACTTCCACATATAAAACAGAATATGAAGTATTTCTTTTTCTGTACCTGGCTCATTTCAATTAATATTAAGCTCCTAGGTTTATGAATTTGCTACAAATGACAGAAATTCATTATTTTCTAGGGTTGAATAATAATCCATTGTGTATATATACCACATTTTAAACCCATTTATCTAATGACTGACATCATGATTGATCCCACATCTTAGCTATTGAGAACAGTGTTGCAATAAACATGGTGGAACAGGTATCTCTTTAATAGAGTGATTTCATATAATTTGGATATAGACCCTCTAGTGGAACTGCTGGACAAGATGGCAATTCAAGTTCTAGTTTTTTTTTTTTTTTTTTTTTTTTTTTTTTTTTTTTTTTTGACAGGCAGAGTGGATAGTGAGAGAGACAGAGAGAAAGGTCTTCCTTTTGCCGTTGGTTCACCCTCCAATGGCCGCACCGCGCTGTTCCAATGGCAGGAGCCAGGTGCCTATCCTGGTCTCCCATGGGGTGCAGGGCCCAAGGACTTGGGCCATCCTCCACTGCACTCCCTGGCCACAGCAGAGAGCTGGACTGGAAGAGGGGCAACCGGGACAGGATCGGTGCCCCGACCGGGACTAGAACCCGGTGTGCCAGCGCCGCAAGGCGGAGGATTAGCCTAGTGAGCCGCGGCGCCGGCTTAGTTTTTTAAAAGAAATCTCCAGGGCCTGCCTCCCACAACAGCAGAATCCCACATGGATGCTGGTGCAAGTCCCAGCTGCTCCACCTCTGATCCAGCTCTGCTAATGTGTCTACGAAAGCAGTGGAAGATGGCCCAAGTGTTTGGGCCTCTGCACCCACGTGGGAGACCCAGAGGAAACTCCTGGTTTCAGACTGGCTCATCTCTGGCTGTGTGGCCATTTGGAGAGTGAGCCAGCAGAGAGAAGATCTCCGTCTCTCCCTCTCTATCTCTGACACTCTACCTTGCAAATAAACAACAAATCTTAGAAAAAAATCTCCATATTATTCACATTTCAATTATATATGCAAGCCCCCTTTCTCCATATCCTCACCAACAATTGGTTATTTTCTTTTTTTATAAGTCATTTATTCAGGGGTAAGTTGATATCTTACTGTGGTTTTCACTTGCATTTCCATGTGGCTACTGATATTGAGCACTTTTTCATAAATCTATTGGCCATTTGTGTGTCTTCTTTTAAACACTATCTATTCAGGCCATTTGCCACTTTCTTACCTAGATTGGTTGTTTTGTTGAGATTTTTAAGTTCCTGATATACACTCTATGCTAACCTTTTGTTGAATAAGTAGCTTGTGAATAGTTTCTGAGTCCATCATATGTCTGCTCACTCTGTTTCTTTTGCTATACAGAAGCTTCTAAGATTCATAAAATCTTTTATGTCTAGTTTTGCATTTGTTGCCTGCACTTTGGGGAAATTATCTTAAAAAAAGTCCTTGCCTACATCAATGTTTTGATGTACTTTTGCTATTTTTTTTTCCAGAAATTTCGTAGTTTCAGGTCTTATTTTAGGTCTTTGATGGAACTGAAGTCAATTTTTGTGTATTGTGAGAGAGCTCTAACTTCATTTTTCTACATATGTTTATCCAGTTTTGCCAGTATAATTTATTGAAAACACTATTCTTTCTCCAATGTATGTTCTTGGTATCTCTGTCAAAAATCTGTAACACATAAGCTAATTTCTAGGTTCTCTATTATTTCTCTATTATTTCTAGTTTCCATTAATCCATGTGTCTGTTTTTGGCCAGTATCATGTTGATTAGATTAATGACTTTTCAGCCAGCTTTTAATCAGGTATTGTGATCACTTCACTTTTATGTATGTATGTACATAGGTATGTATGCACATTTGTATGTATTTACTTATTTTGTTCAGGATCACTTTGGCTATTCTGGGTCTTTGTGGTTCCAAATAAATTTTAGGATTGTGTTTTCTGCTTCTGTAAACAATGTCCTTAGTGTTTTAGTAGAGAATACACTGAATTGCTAGATTGCTTGAGGTAGTAATGACATTTTGAAAACATTGATTCTTCCAACCTGTGAACTTGGAAAATCTTTCCAAATTTTTGTGTCCTTGATTTCATTCATCAGTGTTTTATAATTTTAATGTAGAGATCTTTTACTTCTTTACCTAAATTTCTGAGCACTTGATTTTTTTTAACTACTGTGAAAAAGATTTCTTTCTTGATTTGCCTTTCATAAAGACCATTATTGGTATATAAAATGCTACAGTTTGTTTGTATATTGAGTTTGTATCCTGCAACTTCACGGAATTGGTTTTTCAGTTGTAATGGCTTTTTTGTTGGAGTCGTTAGGCTCATCTATGCATACAAGTATATTAAGGGTAGACATTGCTATTTTGCTCCTTTCCGTTGTTATGCTCTTTATTTATTTTCCCTCTTCCCTAATTGTTCTTATTATGATCTGCCATACTACACTGAATAAGAATTATGAAAGTGGTCAGGACATCCTTGTCTTGTTCCAGATCTAAAGGGAGATGCTTTCAAGTTTTCTCCACACAGCATAGTATTGGCCTTATAGTTGTCCTATATAGATTTTAGAGTTTTGAGATAGTTCTTCTATACCTAAGGTATTGAGCATTTTTAGCATGAAAGGATGTTGAATCTTATAAAAGTCTTTTTCTGTGTTTATTGAAATAATCATTCTTGGTTTTGTTCACCATTTTGTTGATGTGATTTATTATGCTTATTAATGGGTAGATGTTGAGCCATCCTTGAGATGCATCTCTGAGATAAATTTCACTTCACTGTGAGATACTGTGTTTTTGATGTGGTGCTGGAATTGGTTTGTTAGTATTTTCTTGAAAAATTCTATCTACATTCATCAGAGATGTTGCTCTGTCGGTTTCTTTTCTGTGTTCTGTCTCTGTGATCAGTGTAATGCTAGTTTCATTAAAAAGACGTTCCACTCTTTTTTAGTTCCTTTCAAAATGTTTTGCAGAATTCAGTTGTAACACTGTCAGGTCCTGGGCTTTTCTTCTCTGGGAGAGTTTTAATTTACTCCTTCAATTTCATCACCTTTTATGGAACTGAACAGATTTCCTTCATCTTCTTGATTTAATCTTGGTAGGTTATGTGTATCGAGCAATTTACCCATTACTTAGAGGTTTTCCAATCTTAGCATACAGATTTTTCAGAGTTTTGATGTTCATTTCTGTTTCTGTGTTATCTCTTTTAACATTCCCTAATTTACTTCTAATTTTATTGGAGTTTTCTCACCTTATTTATTTTTAGTCTGGTTAATGGTGTGATATTTATCTTTTCAAAAAACAAGCTTTGGGTTGATCTTTTAAAAAATTTTTAGCTTGGTACATTTGTCTCGTCTCTGACCATTATTATTTCTTGCATCTTTCTAAATTTGAGTTTGGTTTGCCAGTGCTTTCAAGAGTTTATTTTCTTAATTTATATTCAATAAATTTTAAAAGTCATATATCATTAAAAGTGTAGTAGTATATCATGCTTTACCATATGTTTGACAAAGATTTAAAGTTTGAAAAATAGTTTATTTACAGGAAAACTAATTACACACAGGAATTTCTTTTGGTTGTTTTAGATTTTTAGTTTTCTTTGTAAATATTAGCTTCCACTTAGAGAAAGATACGGCTTCTGTCTTTCTGCATATGGCTATGTCATTGAAGATGTCCTTCAGTTGTAACCATTTTGATGAAAATAATAAAATTTCATGTTTTTTTCTTTTACAGTAGAATAATATTCTATTTTATACAAACCACATTTTCTTTATCCATTCATCTGATGGATATCTTCACTGATTCCATATTTTGGTTATTTTGAACAATGTTCCTGTAAACACTGTGGTACAGGTATCTCTTTGACATAATGGGTTCATAACTTTGGAGTATGTACCCAGTAATGGGATTGCTGGATCATATGGCAAGTCTATTTCTAGTCCTGTTTTTGTAAGCATCTCTCCACACTGTTTTCCTCAGTAGCTGAAGTAATTTATACTCACACAAACAGGGTATAAAAGTTCCCCTTTTTTCCACAACCTTATCAGTGTTTGTTACTCTCTGCTTTTAGATAATAGCCATTCTCACATGGGTGAGGTGATATCTCATTGTGCTTTTGCTTTGCATTTCCCTGATGGCTAGTGATGTTGAGCATTTTAAATGTATTTTTTTGGCCATTTCAATTTCTTCTTTTCAGAGTTATCTATTACACAAGTCATTCCCCCTTTTTTACCATGACTGATTTTTTCCTGTACATTTTTTGTGTTACTGACATAATACATGGGTTAATCTTATATTAGATAAGTACAGTGCAATTTTTTCCCACATTGTTGGATGTCTCTTCACTCTACTGATCACTGCCTTGGTTGTGTAGAAGCTCCTCAGTTTCATGAGTCATTTGTTGATTTTTCCATTTGTTGCCTGTACTTTTGTGATCTTACACAAAACCAATTCCGGCCAACATTAATGTCTAATGCTTTCCTTACATTTTGGTCCAGCAGTTGCATAGTTTGAGATGTTTTACTTAGAT
The DNA here is from genome assembly GCF_033115175.1 of Lepus europaeus. Lineage (NCBI taxonomy): Eukaryota > Metazoa > Chordata > Mammalia > Lagomorpha > Leporidae > Lepus > Lepus europaeus. The sequence continues at coordinate 73,567,740 of NC_084842.1, forward strand.
CTTTGAGGCAACTTGAGTTATCATTATAGATAGAGAACTCATTTCATTCTTCTACACTTATGTATCAGGTTTTACCATTTATTTAAAATATTCTCCTTTCTTCAATGTATCTTCTTGGTATCTTTGTCAAAATTCACTATTATATGAATTATTTTCTGGATTCTCTATTAAGTTCCACTGATCTATGTATCCTTTCATATGCCAGAACCATGTTGTTATGTTGTTATACTATACACTGGTGGTATGCCTTGAAACCTGGAATTGTGATGGCTCCCATTTCTTTTAAAATTTATGTATGTATGTTTGTATTTGTTTAATTTGATTATAATCACTTTGGCTATTCTGAGTCTTTATTGCATCCATATGAATGTTAGTATTGTTTTCTAACTCTAACAAATGTCATTGCTATTTTATAAACATTGCATTAAATTTTTAGATGATTTTAGGTATTATCAATAGTTAATTCCATTAACATGAAAAAAAATCTTTCCAAACTGTTTGTGTCCTTGAATATTTTCACAAGTGCTTTATGAATTAGAGATATTATACTTTGTAAATTTATTTTTAAATACCACATTTTTGTTGCTATTATGAATGGGATATCCAAGTATATGAAGCACTCATACTCCTAATAGACAAGAACAGAAAAGTTCTTCACCATGACATGTTGTAGTCAAACTCTCCACAGTAAAACATAAAGATTCTAGAATGTGCAAAAGAGAAATGCCAGATTACCTTCAGATTCTCCAACTAGACTCACAACTTAATTCTCATCAGAAACCCAACATGCTAGGAGAGAATGTCAAGATAAAGTCCAAGTCTTAAGAGAAAAAAACTGTCAACCCAAAATACTGTACCCTGCAAAGTTCTCATTTATGAATGAAGGTGAAATAAAGGCCCTCCATAACAGAAATTGTAAAAATTTGTCACTATTTGTCCAGCCTTACAAAAGATACTTAAGGATATACTACACACAGAAACATAGAAATGTTGCCATCCCTATGAAAGAAGGTGAAGGCAAAAAATCCTCCAGTAAAAGTACAAAGGAAATCCAAAATAAACAATAAGAATATTTATGGGAAAAATGGCATAGTCACCTTAAATGTAACTGGCATTAACTCTCCAGTTAAAAAAAACAGACTGGTTGAATGAATTTAAAAAAAAAAAAAAAACAACCTTTATTTGCTGCATACAAGAAACACATCTCACTAACAAAATACACACAGTCTGAAAGTGAAAAGATGGAAAAATATGCTACCAGAAACCAACAAAGAGCTGATGTAGCCACCCTAATATCAGTGAATGGGATTTCCTTCTTGACTGTCTTGTATCAAGATCACTTTAGGTGTGTAGAAACGCTCATGATTTTGGCATATATTTGAGACATTACTGAATTGGTTTATCACTTCTAATTGCTTTTTGTTTGAATCTTTAGGCTTCCCTATATCTAATATCATACTTTCTGAGAAAATGCCCATTTTAACATTCTCCTTCCCAGTTTGGATGCCTTCTATTTCACTTTCTTTCCTAATAACTGTTATTCCGTATAGTATTGGAAATCACAAGAGTGAAAAAAATGGACATCATTGTCTTGCTCCAGGTCTGAGTGGATATGTTTTCAGCTTTTTTCCATTCAGTATGATATTGGTAAGTTGTTTTTCATCTATAGCCTTTTTACTTTTCAGATATGTTCCTTCTATAACTAAGGTGCTGAGCACTTTTATCATGAAAGCAGAATCAGTGTTATAAAAGGAATTTCCTGCATATATTTAAACAATCATGTGCTTTTTATGCTGTTGATGTGATTATGTCTACTGATGTGTAATTTTTTTAAGATTTATTTATTTATTTGAAAGTCGGAGCTACACAGAGAGAGAAGGAGAGGCAGAGAAAGAGAGAGGGGTCTTCCATCTGCTGGTTCGCTCCCCAGTTGGCTGCAACAGAGAGAGCTGAGCAGATCTGAAGCCAGGAGCTTCTTCTGGGTCTCCCACATTGCTGCAGGGGCCCAAGGACTGGGGATATCTTCTACTGCTTTCCTAGGTCATAGCAGAGAGCTGGATTGGATATGGAGCAACTGGGTCTCCAACCTGCGCCCATATGGGATGCCAGTGCTTCAGGCCAGTGCGTTAACCCACTGTGCCACAATGCTGGCTCCTTGATGTGTAAATTATTGAGCCATCCTTGTATCCCTGCAATAAATGCCCATTCATTGTGATGCAGGATCTTTCTGATGTAGTTCAGGATTTGGTATATTAATACTTTCTTGAGAAATTCACATCTGTGTACATCAAAGATGTCATTGCATAGGCTTATTTTTGTGTTGTGCCTAGATTTGGTTTCGGTGTGAGAGTATATGGGCAACATAAAAATATGTTGACACAGTTCCAAAATTTTTAGTTCCTCTTTAAATTTTTGTAGAATTCGTTTATGAAGGCATCACATTCACACTTTTCTTTATGGAAGACTTTCAATTACTGCTTCAATCTCATTACTTTTTTTGAGCTATTTAGGTTTATCTTTTTAATTAATAGTGGTAAACTTCACATATCCAGGGATTTAGCCAGTTGTTAGAGGTTTATCCAAGTTGTTACCGCAACATTGTCATAATAATAATTGATAAGCTTTTGTCTTTCAGTGGTACCTGTTGAAAGTCTCATCTCTATACCCATATTTGAGTTTTCTTGTTAGCATTATGAAAACATTCATTTCCTTACCCTCTCAAACCACAAGCTTTTAGTTGTGCTGATCTGTTTTATTTTACTTTATTTCATTTGTATCTGCTTTCATCCTAATTGTGACTTCCTTCTGCTTGTGCTTTGTTTGTTGCTTTTTGAATTTTTTCATTCAGTTATGGGAAATTTTTAAAAAGCACACATCAGTAAAACTACAGTAAAATATTATTAACAATTAGTTTAAATGTATAGGAATGAAATGGACATCTTGTAATATGTTTTTTTAGCCCTTGTTTATACTCCTGTGGAACTACAGTCTTCCTACTTTTTACTTGTTATTATGATTAATGGTGAATTAAGCTTGTGAATACAGAGTGTATTAAAATTATGTCTTTAAAAAAATTAAAGAAAAAAAGAGAAAGGAAGGAAAAGGAAGATTTGGAGAGGGAACGGGAGGGCAATATGGTAAATTTCTTAGAAATATACCTATGTATACATAAAATCAGTTCTCTTTATAGTAGTAAAACTTTATAAAAATGAAGTAAAAAAAGTTCAAAAAATTATAAAAAGTTGGATAAAGCACTATGTTTGCAGGACAACTAATATGACAGGCATTTATTTCATATTTTTAAATTTCTGCTCCCACATATAAGAGAACTTAGTGTTTGTCTTCCTGTGTATGGCTAATTTCATTCAACATGAGTTCCTCTATTTGCAACCATTATGATGGAAATGATAGACCTTCATTCTTTTATTACAAGTTGGAGATATGATTCCCTTCTTTTCAGTTTTGAAGCTCTTTCTTTCTCTTCCTTAATTGACCTTGCTATGATTTGCAACTACATTGAATAAGAGCATTGAAAGTGGACATCTTTGTCTTGTTGAGATCTTTGTGGAAATAATTTAAGCTTTTTCCCACTCATTCTGTATTATTTTGACTACAAATGTCTGTCATACATAGCCTTTGTTCTTTTGTGTAATGTTTTGAGTGATCATCCTCCTGTACGTGAAGTATGCAGCATTTTTTTCTTTATTTTCTTTGTTTTCTTTTTTTTTTTTTTTTTGGGGGGGTGGGTCATGAAAGGATATTGAATCTTGGGAAAAGCTTCTGCTTTTTCCCACTAAATGATCACATGCTCTCTGTTCTTCATTCTGTTGATGCTATTTTTGAGTGCATTGGTGGGTGACTGTTGAGCCATCCTTGGATTCCTGGGATGACTACCACCGGATTGTGATGTGGGATATTTATATAGTGCTGGATTTGGTTTGCTATTGTTTTCTTGAGTTTTTTGGCATGTAGTTTAATCCGAGGTATTGCTCTTAGATTTCTTTTCGTATCATCTTTCTATTGGCTTGTGGTATCACAGCAATGTTATCTTCATTAAAAATATAGACTGGGTTCCATCATTTTTATATTTCCTCTTTGAATGTTATATAAAATTCACTTGTAAATCCATTGGGTCCTTTTCTGCTATGAAAGATTTTTAATTAGTGCTTCAATCTTATTATTCTTCTGGAGCTATTTAGATTTTTTGATATCCTCTTGGTTTAATTGTGGTAGATTGTATGTATCCAGAAATTTATCCATGTACTGATTTTAGACCAAAATGCTAAGAAGACACTTTGGAGAAAGGAAAATCTTTTCAATACACAGGGATGTCAAAAGTGAATAAACACATATGAAAGAACTGCTATATGACCCTGCAATCCCACTGCTGAGTACACACTCATAAGACATGCACATACTGTATCAAAGAGACATCTGCACCACTGTGGTTACTGCTGCAGCATTGTTCACAAGAGCCACACTATATAATCTACCAATTTATTCATAAGATGAATGCTTAAAGAGAATGGAATATTACTCAGTTGTAAGAAAAAATGAAAATCAGTCATTTGAATCATAATGGTTGCAACTAGAGGAACTCATGTAGAGAACTCACAGAAAGTAAAGCATTATCCTCTTATATGTGGGAATGAAGACTTAAAACAAAAACATAACAAAAGCAATAAATCAAAGAAATATCTGTAGTATCAGTTTTCCTAAAAATGTAGCACTTTGTGAAACTTTTAATAAATTCTTGTGATAGTAATTGTTAGCAATGGTACATCATTATAGAATTTGTGTTGTAATTTTTATAAATTCCTTGTAAATGTATGAAAAACAAGACTCAAACAAGTGACAACCTAGCATAATGTCAAGAGCTGGGCAATCATAATAAACATGAGATCAGAAACAAATGAAACAAACTAAAATAATTATAAATGGTCAACACAACAAATAGCATGTAATTCAAAGGATAAGGGTATAACCAAGACTTGTCATCCTAGTAATAAAAAAAAAAAAAACAAGACAAACAAATAAAATACTGAGAGATGAGACACTCCAACACTACTGAAATGGCAAGGACTATTGGACACTACCATGAAATATGATATGCTACCAACTTAGATTTCTAAGAAATCTCCATAATGTTTTACAAGTGACTGCACTAATTTACATTCATCCCAGCAATGTATGAGTTTTCCTTTGTCAACATTCTTGCCAGCATTTCTTACTCTGTTTTTGGATAATAGCCATTCTGACAGGAGTGAAGTATTATCTTATTGTGCTTTGGATTTGCATTTTTCTGATGGCTACAGGTGATGACCATTTTCATATTCTTGTTAACCTTTTTTCTTTGAGAATCATCTGTTATTGTATTTTCATTTTATCTATTTTGCCTCTTGTTGATTTTTGGTGGTTCTCGACATTCTGCATGTTGATCTATTGGGATAAGCAGTTTGCAATTATTTTTCACATTCTCTTTTATGTCATTCACTCTTGAGTGTTTCATTTACTGTGCAGAAGCTCCTGAGTTTGAAATGAATCATGGGTAAAGTTTTGCATTGGTTGGCTACACTTTTGCTTTTTTAGCCAAAAGGAAATCCTGTCTGATATTGATATCTTGTAGTGTTTTCCCGATGATTTGTTCTAGCAATTTCAAAATTTCAGATCTTTTGCATAGTAATTTGATGCAGCTTCAGTTAATTTTTGTATATCATGAGAGATCATTTTCTCATGTCTTTCTTCTATATATATATATATTCAATTTTGACATCTCTATGTATGGAAAAAGACTTTCGTTTCTCCAAAATGTCTTCTTAGAATTTTGGTCTAAAATCAGGACTATTGATTATTTTCTGCAATTTCTATTCAGTCCCAATGATATATGTATGTTTTCATGCCAGTACCAAGTTGTTATACTTACCTTCAACCTGTATTATGCTTTGAAATCATGAATTGTGATGCTCCAGGTTTTTTTTGTTTCTCGGTTTTGTTTTGTTTTGTTGGTGTAAGTATATACATCTGTATGCATGTAAGTATTTGTTTATTTTCCTTAGGATCACTTTGGCTAAGTGGGTCTTTTTTGGTGCCATGTCAATGAAGGTTAGTGATTTTTTTTTAGTTCTGTAAAGGATGTCATTAGTGTTAAGAAAAACAATACATTGAATCCACTGATGGTTTAGGCAACATTGAGGACTTGAAAATATTGATTCTACTCATCCATGGACATGGAAAATCATTCAAATAGTTTGTCCTTCTACTTCTTCCATCAGTCTTTAATATTTCGAGGTTCTGTACCTATGGAATGTCTGAAATGTATTAATAAAATAAATTCTCCATGTAGAAGTCTTTCATTCCTTAGCTGTAACTTATTTTTAAATATTCAATTTCAGCAATTATGAATGGATATCTCTTGTGATTTTCTTTTCTCTTTTATCCTATAAGCCTTTATTTACAAACTTCATATATTTCATAATTACTACTTTAGGAACATGGTGATTCTTCCCACCATATCTGACCTCCCATCCACTCTCCTACTCCTCTTCCTTCTCCTCTCCTATTCCCATTCTTATTTTATACTAAGATCTGTTTTCAATTAACTTTGTGCAGATATGATTAACTATTTAGTAAAATGTTGAACAAATAGTATGAAAGAAACAAGCTGTTCCTTACCAGTTGAGACAAGACTGTTCAAAGTCATTGCTTCTAGAAGTGTCAATTTCACTTCTATAGATGGCCTTTTAGGTGCTCTATTAGTTATCATAGGTCAAGGAGAAAATATCTCATCTTGGGACTGGTGTATTTTCATAAATATGATATTTTCCAATTTCATTCATTTGTTGCAAATGACCAGATTTCATCTTTTTCTTTTTATCACTGTGCAGTATTCCTTGGTGTATATATCTCATAATTTCTTTAGACAGTTTTTCAATTAATGGGGATTTAGGTTGATTCTATATCCTAGCTATTGTGCATTGACTGTAATAAACATGGAGGTACAGACAACTCTTCATATGTTGATTTTATTTCTCTAGGGTGAATACCAAGGAATGGGATGGCTGGGTTTATGGTAGGTCTATAATCAGATTTCTGAGGTATCTCCATACTGTTTTCCACAGTGGCTGAACAGTTTACATTCTCACCAACAGTGGATTAAGGTACCTTTTTCACTACATCCTTGCCAGCATTTGCTGTTTCCCGATTTCTGTATGAAAGCCTTTCTAATAGAGGTGAGGTGAAATTTCATTGTGGTTTTGATTTTCTAGTGATCTTGAGCATTTTTTCATGTCTGTGTTGGCTATTTGGACTTTCTCTTTTGAAAAATGCCTGTTTTTTTTTCTCTGCCCATTTCTCAAATGGGTTGTTTGTTTTGTTGTAGAGTTTCTTGATCTCTTTATATATTCTGGTTATTAATCAGTTGCATAGTTTGCAAATCATTTCTCCCATTCAGTCAGTTGCCTCTTCACTTTGCTGAGTGTTTATTTTGTAGTACATAAGCTTCTCAATTAGATCTAATCCCCATTTGTCAATTTTGGCTTTGATTGCCTGTGCTTCTTGGGTCTCTTTTCCAAGAACTCTAAGCCTATGCCAATGACTTGCATGTTTCCCCGATGTTCTACAATTTGCTGGTTTCAGGTCATAGATTTAGGTCTTTGATTCATTTTGAGTGGATTTTTGTTTAAGGTGGTGTAAGGTAGGTATCTTGCTTAATACTTCTGCATGTGGAGTTCCATTTTTCCCAGCAGCATTTTTTGAAGAGCCTGTCCTTGCTCCAGAGATTGATTTTAGCTCCTTTGTCAAAGATAACTTGATTTTAGACGCATGGATTAATTTCTGGAGTTTCTATTCTGTTCCATTGGTTTAGCCATCTGTTTTTGTACCAGTGCCAGGTTGTTTTGATAATAACTGCCCTGTAGTATGTCTTGAAATCTGCTATTCTGATACCTCCAGCTTTGTTTCTGTTATATAAGATTGATTTAGCTATTTGGGGTCTCCTGCATTACTACAAGAATTTCAGCAGAACTTTTTATGTATCTGAGAGGAATGTCCTTGGTGTTTTGATTAGCTTCACTTTGAGTCTGTAAATTGCTTCCAGTAGTATGGATATTTTGATGATACTGTTTCTCCCAATCCATGAACATGGAAGATTTTTCCATGTTTTTGTATCTTCATCTATTTCTTTCTTTAATGTTTTTTTTTTTATTCTCATCATACAGATTTTTTTAAAAATCCTTGGTTAAATTTATTTCAAGGCATTTGATTTTGTCTTAAATATCATGAATGGGACTGATTTTTCTGGAAGATTTTATTTTATTTTTAAGATTATCTAAGATAGAAACTTATTCTGGTGTTCGGTGGGGGTGGGGGTGCTGGACAAAATGTAAGGCCAGGGATTGATTTTAGAAGTTCTTTCTCAACTGAGCATTTTCTGTGTATACATACTGTTGAACTTTTGTTTGATTTTATATCCTTTTACTTTACCAAACTCTGAGTTCAAATAGTCTCTTATTTGAGCTTTTGGATCACCTATACATAGAATCATGCCATCTGTTAATAGGGATTGTTTGACCTCCTCTTTCCCAACTTGTATCCCTTTGATTTCTTTTTCTTGCCTAATGATCCTTGCTAAAACTTCTAGGATTATATTGAATAGCAGTGGTGAATATGGGCATCCTTGCATAGTTCTGGATATCAATGGGAATGCTTCCAACTTTTCCCCATTCAATAGGATGCTGGCCATGGGATTTGTCATAAATTGCCTTGATTGTGTTGAGGAATTTTTCTTCTCTACCCACTATGCTATACCCACTATACTCACTATGAGTTTTCACCATGAAAGGATGTTGTATGTTATCAAATGATTTTTCTTCATCTATTAAAATAAAGATGATTTTTGTTCTTCAATTTGTTAATGTGATGTATCACATTCATTGATTTGTGAATGTTGAACCATCCCTGCATACCAGGGATAAATCCCTCTTGGTCTGAGCGTATACCATGGATGTGTCCAACTTGGTGCAGGGGAATGATCTGAGGTATTGTTGGATTCCATTGGCTAGTATTTTGTTGAGGATTTTTGTATCTATGTTCATAAGTAAAATTGATCTGTAGTCCTGTTTCCATGTTATATCTTCTTCAGGTTTAGGAAATAAGGTGATGCTGGCTTCATAGAAAGAATAAGAGGATTTCCTCCCTTTCAGTTGTTTTGAATAGCTTGAGAAGAATTGGAGTTAGTTCTTTTCTAATGTCTGGTAGAATTCAGCAGTGAAGCCATCCTGTAGTGGGCTTTTCTTTGTTAGGAGAGTCTTTTACTGATTCAATTTCAGTCTAGGTTATTGGTCTATGTAGTTTCTCTATGTCTTCATGGCTCAATTTAGGATGGATATGTGTCTAAGTGTCTATTCATTTCTTCTAGGTATCCTTGTTTGTTGAAATACAGCTCTTTGTAGTCATTTGATGATTCTTTTTATTTATGTGGTATCAGTGGTTACATTTCCTTTTTCATCTCTAATTTTATTGATTTGGGTCTTCCTCTTTTTTTGGTTACTTAGGTCAATGGATTGTCACTTTTGTCTATTTTTTCAAAAATCCAAACTTTTGCTTTGCTGAGCTTTTGTATTTTTTCATTTCAATTTTATTTCATCTCTAATTTTAATTATTTCTTTTCTCCTACTAGTTTTGGTTTTGGTTTGCTGTTGTTTTTCTAGATCCTTGAGATGCACTGATAGCTCATTTATTTGTTGCCTTTTCCAATTTCTTAATGTAACCACCAATTGCTATAAACTTTCCTCTTAACATTGCTTTTGCTGTATCCCATAAGTTTTAATGTGGTACATTGTAGTCTATATTATTTTCCAGAAGTATTTTATTTCTGGTTTGATTACTTCAATGACTGACTCTTTATTCAAGAACATGTTGTTCAGTCTCCATGTGATTGCATATGCTATAGAAATTCTTGAATTGCTGATTTCCAGCTTCATTCCATTGTGGTCCAAGATGAATGGTATGAATATGATTTTTTTGAATTTGCTGAGACTTGCTTTATGGCCCAGCATGTGGTCAATCATAGAGTTCCATGCACTGGTGAGAAGAAATTGTTCTCTACAGCTGTAAGATGAAAAGTTCTATAGATATCTGTTATGTCTGCTTGGTCTATAGTGTTGATTTACTGTTTCCTTGCTGATTTTTTGTCTGGTTTATCCATCCATTGTTGAAAGTGGAATACTGAAGTCCACCATTACTATAGTATTGGAGTCTATGTCTCCCTTTAGATCCATTAACATTTCTTTTAAATAGCCAGGTGCCCTGTAATTTCACACATATATGCTTATACTAGCCCCATCTTCCTGTTGAATTAATATCTTAATCATTATGTAGTGCTCCTTGTCTCTTTTAAATGTTTTTCTGTTAAAATATATTTTGTCTGATATGAGGATGGCTATACTAGCTTTTTTGGTTTCTATTAGTATGGAATATCTTTTTCTATATTTTTACTTTCAGTCTGCATGCATCTTTGTGAATGAGATGTGTTTTTTGTAGACAGCAAATAGATGGGTTTTATTTTTTAATCCATTCTAGCAGACGGTATATTTTAACTATATAGTTCAGGCCATTTCCATTCATGATGACTATTGATAAGTAAAGATGTGGCCTTGCCATTTTTCCAAAAATATTCCTGTTGTTTACTTTGGATTTCCTTTGTACTTTAACTGGGAGATTTTCTGCCTTCACCTTGTTTCATAGTGATGAGCATTTTCTGTGTTTCTGTTTCAGTACGTCCTTAAGTATCTTCTGTAAGGCTGGTTGAGTGATGATAAATTCTTTTAATTTCTATTTGTTATGGAAAGTCTTCATTTCACCCTCATTCATAAATGAGAACTTTGCAAGATACAGTATTCTGGGTTGACAGTTTTTTTCTCTTAAGACTTGGAATATTTCTCACCATCCTCTCCAACTTGTAGGGTTTCTGATGAGAAATCAACTGTGAATCTAATTGGAGATCTTTGGAAAGTAACCTGGCAATTTCCTCATGCACATTTTAGTATCTTTTCTTTGTTTTACAGTGGAAAGTTGACTACAATGTGTTGTGGTGAAGATCTTTTATGGTCATGCCTATTAGGAGTTCTATGTTTTTGTACTCAGACATTCCTTTCTTTCTCAAAATTAGGAAAGTTTTCTATAATTATTTCACTAAGAGGCCTTCTAATTCATTCTCTTTCCATACCTTCAGGAACTCCTAAGACTCAAATTCTGCATTGTATGATAATATCCCATAGATCTCCAACACCATTTTTCATTTAAAAAGATTCATTCATTCATTTGAAAGTCAGAGTTACAGAGAAAAAAGGAGAAGCAGAGAGAGAGAGGTCTTCCATTTGCTGGTTCACTCCCCAAGTGGCCGCAACAGCCAGAGCTGGGCCAATCTGAAGCCAGGAGCCAGGAGCTTCCTCCAGGTCTTCCCAATGCTGGTGTGATGTGTGATCATTTTTTACGTATGCTAAATTTATTTTGTTGAGAGATTTTGCATGTATGGTATTCAGAGGTATTACTCTAAAGATTACTTTTTGTGTTGCATCTCTGTTTGGAGTGTCACAGCAATGTTCTTCTCATAAAGATAATGCCTGGGTCCCAATGTTTAGTTCTTTTTTGAATATTTCATAGAGTTTACATGTGAAGTCATCAGGTGTGGACTTTTCTTTTATGGAAGACTTTTCATTTCTGCTTAAATTTCATTCTTTTTTGAGTTGTTTACATTTTCTAGTGCTCTTGGTTTTATCATGGAAGGCTGGATGTATCCTGGAATTTTTTCCCATTTCTAAAGAGACTTAAGTTGGCAGTGTATCATACCTCATTAGTTTTTGATTATTCTTAGTATTTTTGTGAAATTTGTTGAACCAATCCAAATTTTTCTTTTCTTTTTTCATTTTTATTCTGGCTATAAGTTCTTTTTCTTTTGAAACCACTGTGGGTTTGGATTGTCCTTTGTTTGATGTGCTCTCTTTCTCTTTAGTTCATTTACAGTAAATTTTTAAAAATATTTCCATTTCAGTTAAGCTTTAATTGTGTGTCATCTTAATATTCTGTTTGACAAATATTTAAAACAGTATTTGACGAAACACTGGATTTGCAGAAAAACATGCACATAGTCATGTTTTTTTAGCTCCCACTAGTATGGGAAACTCAGTATTTGTCTTTCTATATATGACTTCACTCAACATGAACTCTTCTAGTTGGAAGCATTTTAATGCAAATGATAGACTTTCATGTCATTTTACAGCTGAATAATATTCTACTATATATTTATATACCTCATTTTCTTCATACATTCATGTGTTCATGGACACCTTGGTCCACAACCTTGCCAGCATTTTTTATGTATTTCTTTTAGATAATAGCCATTCAGACAGGGTTAATATAGTATCTTCTTATGATTTTGATTTCCAACTTCCGGGTGGCTTGTTGGTTTTGAGCATTTTTCATGTATTTGTTGACTCTTTTGTATTTCTTTTGATATCTACATAGTAAGGTCATTTGCCCTTTCTAACTTAGATTGTTTTGTTCTTGATTTTTTGAGTTTCTAATATACTGTGTGTTAATCTTTTGTTGGATAAGTAGCTTGCAAATATTTAATTTTCCCATTCTGTCTGTCCTTCTTACTTATGGAGAGGTTTTATCATGAAGGGATTTTTGACTCTTATCAAAGGCTTTCTTGGCATCCACTGAGTTGATCATACAACTTTTGTTTTTCATTTTATTAATGTGGTTTATCTAGTTTATTTTCTTGTAAATATTGAACCATCCTTGTACCTCTGGGTTAAATCCTACTTGTTTGCTACATTTTTGGATTGATTGTAGCTTCCTGCCTGAAGAACAATGGAGTTAGAGCACTCCAGATACTGTCAGAGAGTATGAGAGTTACTCCAAGATTTCAATAGCAATATCAACAGTCCTAGTTCTACAAGCACAGATAGTAATGGCCTCAGCTCACACAGCATGCAAGAATGATTCCACTGCCTCTATTTAGGGCTCTCAGGACCATGTTTTATGGGATATAGAGGGAAATTCCTCAAGTCAGGTCTGAATTTTTTATGGGTTCCTGTTGGTTTTAGCCTCAAGAAGCTAGGGGGAACTCTTATGGATAGCACATGAGTAAGAGTATAACTCTGGAGCTTATCCCCACGACTCCCACAGTTGTAGAATATAGGGGTTCTGTTCTCTACCCTGTAAAGAACCAGGACTCTGGATCTTATTGCTTCCAGAAGCAGCATGACTGCTTATCCATAGAGTCAGAACATAATTTAGCTTTGAGTCTACTCCAACCAATTGAGTCTGGCACTTTGTGGGGGATGGGAACAGGAGGGATGCAACACTGCTTCCCTTTTCAGAGCAAAGAAGTCACTCAGACCTCAGTCAACTGCTCAGGCTTGACTTAAAGTCATTAGAGGACTCTGAAAATCTCCCTCAGTTGAAACTTCTGGTGGCAGAAGGCTGTGGCAGCTTCTTCCTACCTTGTCTTGGCAAGACAGCGATTCCCAGTTGGATCCAGCAGCATAGAGGCATGGCTGATGGCAGGGTAACTCACAGAGCATGTCTGTCTTCTTTTCTTGGTGTCCCATGGAATCTCTATTCTGTCACTTCCCCGCTGAAAATTTCTCTCCCTGGGAACATCTTCTTACTTCTGTTTTTCTGATGTTTCTACAGTAGAGGTCAGGGCAGCTTCTCATTATTCAGTCATCTTCTATCATTTTTTCTGAGCTGTTGAAATGCATTGTTAGATTGTTTATTTGATCTATTTTTATCTTTAAAATACATTCACTTATTGCTAGAAACTACCCTCTTAATACTGTTCTGCTATAACCCAAGATGTTGATATGCTGCTTTCATTTTCATTTTTCAAAAAAAATTATTTCTTCAGCTATAAAGACAATAACTGTAAGCCTTGTCTAACTATTAGAGAAATAACATGAATCAAGCACTGAAAACAACAGTTTCAGAGGTAATAACACTGACATTTTATGCTACTATAGAATTTCTTACAAAACTTCTTAGAAATCTTTTGATACAATCACATCATTTTGCAAATAAGACTACTGTTTTTAAAAATAATTTTATCACAGTCTAAAATGCAGATATATTACAAGACAAAATCTAGAGTTCCAATGGGGTTGTATTGGTAAGGAAACATGTAAGCACAATTTTCATGCAGTGTATACATGACAGATGCTACACTGGACTGTTGGTATTCCTAACAAAATCTGTACCTCCCTTAACAACAGGTCAAGTTATTATGATATTATGAAATAAGAGCTACGAATATACAGAGGATATGAGTGTATAGGAGTAGAGCATAGAAGATAAACATTTCTTGTGAAGAAGATAAATAAGGAAATAACACAGTATATTTCTACCATATGAGTTTTGGTGATACAGGGAGATATGAATTAAGTGATATACTTTATTTCATTTAATAACCCTTTGGGATTGATTTTGTTATTGATATTTTACAGAAGACACTTAGAGATTGAGGGATTGAGAAATTGAGTGAATTAGTCAAGCAGGAAGGATTTGAACCCAGGGCTGATTCCAAAGTTCATGCTGTTTTTCTTAGTTCTATTCTATATTTTTCCAGGATTTATTACAGATAAGCTCTTTAATATCCAAAAGAACTTCAAGGAATTCATGAGCAATGGTACCAAAAGTAAGTTTTTTTGGAAGAAGGCAAAAATCTCTGAAATCCAATGCTTAGTTTTGTTTTTTTTTTTTTTCTTGTTTTTTTTTTTTTGTTTGTTTGTTTGTTTGTTTGACAGGCATAGTTAGAGAGAGAGGGCGCCGGGTTCTAGTCCCGGCTGATCTTCTTCCAGCTCTCTGCTGTGGCCCAGGAAGGCAGTGGAGGATGGCCCAAGTGCTTGGGCACCTGCACCTGCGTGGGAGACTGGGAGGAGGCACCTGGCTCTTGGCTTCGGATCGGCGTAGCTCTGGCCATGGTGGCCATTTGGGAGGTGAACCAATGGAAGGCAGACCTTTCTCTGTCTCTCTTTCTCATTATCTACTGTCTAGCTCGACCTGTCAAATTAAAAAAAAAAGAAAAAAAAAAAAGCAGTTTGAAAAAAAAAGAAAATTCATTTCCTAGCCTATCCCCAAATTTGATACAGTAAATTATCCTATTCTGTTTACCAGTGTTACAAACAGTATATCAGTTTCCTACTTCTGTTATAACAAATTTCCACAAACTATGACTTAAAACAGAAAGTTATGGTCTCACAGTTCAGGGTTGTGGCAGGACCATGCTCCTTCTGAAACCTGAAGAGGAGAATCCTTTATAGTCTCTCTAAGCTTCTGTGTGACCAAGCAATCGTAAGGGTTCCTGGCCTTACAGATGTACCACTCTGATCTCTGGCTCTATTGTCACATGGCCCTCTTTTCAAGTGTCCGATGTCACAAGCTGAACCCTTTCTGTAGTTTCTTCCTTCTTCTTATTAGGACACCAATCCTGTCACATAAAGTGCCCACTGTGCTGCATCAAGATCTCTTATTTTATTGGCAATGACCCTATTTCCAAATACGATTACATCCCGAGGTTTCTGGAGTTAGGATTTCAACATATATTGGTGGGGCGGGGATGGAGTGCAGGTAGGACACAACTCAATCCGTAACATAGTCTGTGTTCAAACAGAGCTACACAAAAATACTATAACATAATACAAGCACCCCAAAATGATCCAGATACAAACCTAAACAATTACAAATCTAAGTTCATAGAGAAAAGTTAAAGTCAAAATGGTAAATCCTGGTAATTTAGTGTCCAGTGATATTACAGCATAAAATATTTTGAAATTATGATCCGAATTCAACTTTCCGATGCCTCATTCTGCTGCATCTCGGTCAGGCACACTGTTCTCAGACTTTCCTCCAGGAGCTGAGTGCCCTCGGTTGGAGGAGACTTTTCAGGACTTTGCTCAATACAAAGACTTAGTCCAATACAGTCTCCCTCGTGGCCATGCTTTCATGAGACTAAACAGTCAATAGGACACATCCGTTTTCACAGCAATAGCTCCACATCCAAATAATTTAGAGAACAGGCCAAGCTCCCATCCCAAGAGCAAAGCTGTACTCCATAACCCTGCAATGTGTGTTATCCAGACAGTGAAGGGGAAGTGATAGTGTAAGCTAGTTACTTTTAATTTGATACTCATCAGCAACCATAATAATAGAGCTGGATAGAGAACAAATCAAAGCCCTCATATCATTATCTAAATGGTCAAAAGTGAGAAATCAAATGAACAAGCTGTGAAATTAAACATATTTTCCCCGTATGCCTAGACAAGAATCCATCATAGAAATCAAGTTAGAATTTTCACTTTCTGAACTCTTTTCTGTTCTAATGATAGGTTTAGGAGCAATGAGATGGGTCAACAGCCTCTTCTCCAGTATACTCTGATCAGGGTTCTTCCAAGCTGTCTTCTGTCATGTTCATTTATTTTGTGATTCTCTTTCTGTTTCCTGTTCTTTTACCAGAGCTACACCCTTTCCTGAGTTCTGGTTCTTTGTTCAACAAAATCATCTTCAGAGGCAGGCATCTTGGTGAAGATGCCACTTGGGATCCCCATAGCCTGTATCAGTGTGCCTATGTTTTTGCCCTGGTGCTGCGTGTCAATCTAGTGCCCTGTTTATACACATCCTGGGACTTGCTGGTGATGATCCCAAATACCTGGGTCTCTGTCCACTGTGTGGCTGACCTGGACTGAGTCCCCGGCTCCTGGTTTAACCTGGCCTAGCCACGACTTCTGAGTATTTGAGGCAAGAACCAACAGATGGAAGGCCCTTCTTTGTCTCCATCTCTCTGCCTTTCCAGTTAAAAGAAAAGGAATTCTGTTTGTCTGTACTTCCAGACCTTTACATTCATCCCATCATCACCTGATTCCTGAGAGAAGGCATTTTAGATTTGAGCCATCATTGGCAAATTCCTGACCTTTGTTTTTTATGATCTCATGTTGCTTTTCTCCTCCTTCAGAGATTTAAGTGTACCACAAATGCCATTAATCTGTTTATCAATAAATCCCACTACTCTTCTGTGACTGAAGCTGGTGTCTGAATTATGAAGCCATTGCCCGAATTTCTAAAACTGAAAAGTTGAGGAACTAAGTAAAATACTGTGATGAAGTAGGGATAAGTCAGTGACTGTTGGATTCTGAATAAGACAATGAAACCAAAGACAAATATTACTCCTTCACATAGCTGCCCCGCAAATGGTAAAACAGAGGTGTGAGGGAGGCAGAGAATGAGGGGGACAGGAAGGTGAGAGGAGAAGAAAAGTGGGTGAGGAATAAGAATGAGGAGCAGTAAATCTGTGAGAGGACTTGTACAGGTTCCTGGAAAAATAAAACAAGAATCTACTTTGGCATGAGAAAACCTTTTTAATCCAAGTATAGATTTTTTTAATAGTACATGTTGGTGAATATTCAAGTACCCTTGTATCACTCTTTATACCCAACAGAAACCTAAATACTCAATCCTAAAATACATTTAGTATCTGAGCCAAACATAGTTTCTTTGTACTTTCAAATCCTATTCCAAAGTCCTAATTGAAAACACAAAGAAATTAATAAAGATATTGTTACAGATACTAAAAGGTAAAAAAAAAAAAAAAAAAAAAAAAAAACCAAAAACAAAACAAAACAAAAGAACATACTGTAGCTCTCCTCCTTTTGGAATGAGCTCTCACTGTAAATAAAACTACTCTTTTCCTTATAAATCTAATTGCTGTCTCAGCTAAGCCTCTAAGGTCAAAGTCAGCTATAAAAGTCCATTTATCCCAAATTGATGAAATTCTGCATAGTTCCAGGAGTACAAATAAAAACAAAGCTACAGCACCACCACCACATACTTTAAGTGTTCTACCTGATCTTCACTGTGAACAAGAACCCCTCCAGCCAGTTTAAGGTAGACTGAAGGAAGACTCATCAATGTCCACATCAGAAATAGCATCATTGTGTCCATTTTAAATGTGACATGCCCTTGCACCATATGCTGAACAAATAATTATACCCTGGATGACCAAATGTCTTGGGATACACAGAAAGAAAGGGTTTTCTGCCCCAAAGGATTTTATTATCTTGTGGGATGGACAATAATTCTAAATGAAGACCTCTTAAGTCCTTTTTAATTATGTGAATCTAAGTGATTTCTGTGTGAATCTAAGTGATTTCTGTGAACCAAGACAATTAAAAATAAGTTGCATTGGAAAATTACATGAGTAGGAGAAAACAATACTTAACTAAAGGAATGTGAATGTTTTTAGGGAAAAGGTAACATGTGAAACAGGGCAGGGAGGAGTTGAAGTGTGTACACTTTGACTCAACCTTTTTCTCTTTAAAAATGAGTTGAGCAACAACTCACATTTTTCCAGTTTTAATCCCTATACTTCAGTTTCCAACAGATTCAATTACACCATTTCAAAGTTGTTTCATGATGTCTTTTACTTAAACTTCACTTCTTCCAATTTAACTCTTTTGGCCTGAGCAAGTTTCCAGGTGCTTGGTATTGTTGGGGCATTCTTTTGTTTTCAGCATCTCCACCCACTCTTCCTTTCTTCCTCTTAAGCCTGTTGTAAAACCCCTGGGTGGGGGTGGGGTGTCTTTCCCACCTGTGGATACAACCTGGGGAAGCAGCGTCAGCCCTGTTTTATGTGCAGGCTTTGCTGGACTCCAGAGTGGTCTAACTGTTCCACCACCCTGGAATCCATGGAGGCACAGCTGGATATGACTGACTCCCTTGGGGATGGAACTGACTGGCAGCATGGTAGACGACTCATTCCAGCCGTTTCCCTGCCCCTCAGTCTTCTCAGTATTTCCCAGCAGCCTGGGGAGACCTAGACATTCTAAATCACTGTCTCCAGATCTCACTGACACTTGAGGAACCCTACAAGGCCTCCTTTATCCCTACCCCTTACACCTGTCCCTGAGCTATGACTTTGATAATGGTCCTGGAGGAAGTAAAAGATATATTATGAATTCATGTTTGCAGGTTTTTTCCTCCCCCTTTCCTGCCCCACTTATTTCTCCTTATCCTCATCTTCTATTTCCTTCTCTCCCCAGTTCTTCCTTTCCTTCTGCCTTTTCTGCTCTCTCCCTACCTCACCTCTCTCTCGTCCAAACAACCCTTTCCTTCCTGAAAAGTAAAAGCTTCCCCTAGGTTATGTGACAGGTCTTCAAGAAGTTCGTTAAAGAGTCTATTATGTAAAACCTATTCATGGTTTAAGATTTTTGCCGTACAGTAACCCCAGTATGATATTGCAAAGGGCTGGTAGTGAAAAGTTTTGTCTGGTTCCGGATCTTAGAGGAAATGCTTTCAACTTTTGCTCATTTGATGAGATGTTGGCTGCGTTATATCATATATGATCTTTGTTTTGTTGAGGTGTTTTCCTTCTATATATGGTTTTGAAGGTTTTAGGTTTCAAACACGATATGAGGAGTTGATCATAGCTGATTCAATGGACAAAAGTGAACCATTAAAAACATGTTTGTGAGTAATGTAATTAAATAAAGTTTAAGAAAAATTTGGAGATCTGAAATCTTTCCCTATGAGTGAAGAGATGCGTCTTGGAGGAAAAATCAGAATTCACAAATGCTCCTTTCTGCAAACCAGAATAAATGAATTTTATCCCAATTACCACCAACTGAGAAAAATTAGCTATTTCTATTATTAAGGTATAGACACAGTCTTGAGATATACAACATATATCAAGGTAGTTTTTTTTTAAATATCAAATATAGGTCATCCACAACTCACTACTACCTGATCACACCAAAATGTAGTCAAATTTCACTCAAATGAATTACAGTGTGCCAACCTGCTGTGACTTCCAATGGCAGCAGCTAAGATGTGCTTTAAAAATAGCTTTTCTTTAATTGGATTCAAAATCAATTAAAATCCCATTAGAAATATGATTGTAGTTATACAAGTCACAAAATGGTGACCTTTCAAGTAAACTAAAAATGGGTGGGGTTGCATAATTAGTAGGTTGTACAGCACAGACTCAATCATGCTTTTCAGTCAACATCTGCCCAGATATAAGTAGATGCTTCAGTTGCTAAAGAACCAACAAGTGGAAGACATGTAAACACTGATAAAACGCATTGATCCTCATCAATTCTCTTGGGGGGAGAATATTCGTTGTCGATATCCCCACCACGGTTTGAGATAACTTCTACACCTTTTCTACCTACTTATGAACTAGTAAGAACATACTTAGCAATGTTCCAATACACACTCACTCAATATTCAAGGCCCAATTATGCTTTTGACCAAGCCAACTCTATTTACCAAATTTAAAGTTACAATTGGCCCTTCAGGGTAATTATAAAAGTGGTACTTTGGGTCGGCGCTGTGGCTCAACAGGCTAATCCTCCGCCTTGCAGCGCCGGCACACCGGGTTCTAGTCCCGGTCGGGGCACCGATCCTGTCCCGGTTGCCCCTCTTCCAGGCCAGCTCTCTGCTGTGGCCAGGGAGTGCAGTGGAGGATGGCCCAAGTGTTTGGGCTCTGCACCCCATGGGAGACCAGGAGAAGCACCTGGCTCCTGCCATCGGAACAGCGCGGTGCGCCGGCCACAGCATGCCTACCATGGCGGCCATTAGAGGGTGAACCAACGGCAAAAGGAAGACCTTTCTCTCTGTCTCTCTCTCTCTCTCACTGTCCACTCTGCCTGTCAAAAATTAAAAAAAAAAAAAAAAAAGTGGTACTTTGGTCTGTATCACTTTACAAGTTGTAACCAGACTTTGTCCTTGTTCTCAAACTATGGTCCTCAAGCCACCACCCTAGACTTCATCTGGATGAAATTAAATGAGGCCGAACAGTGAGAAGCCACACTGACCTCAGCCACAGATATATACAAGAAGAAGGAGGATCATATTCCCAAGGAACTGATTGAGACAAATTTTCAGTGGAGAATGGACAAAACGGACCCTGTGAAACACCAAGTAGGGAGTACAGACCCACTGCTACCAGCCACTCCTGTATCCACAAGGTAGGATCAGGCTGGGAAATGCTGTTTTACCTGCTCAAGGTAGGTGAGAGGAGGCTGCTATGGCTCCTGTCCCTAGCAGCTTTGACTAAGGGAGAATTCAATCATTCCTACTGGCTTTGGGTCTGACCGGGGAAGCTAACAGGGTTTTGGCAAGTACTTAGCTCCATGAAATGAAGCCGTGTTGCCTCCCTCCCTACCCTAACTAAAGCACTGGACTCAGTCTACTTAAACAGAGGTACAGCTGAACTCAGTCTGTTAGGTAACAGTTGCCAGAGGCTGCCCTAGATGGAATGAGACAGCTTGTAGGGTACAGAGTAGACTCCCATCAGCCTGTGGATGTGGGAGTTATAGACATATGCCACAGAGCTGACAAGGTCCTGAGTTTTGACTGATTTCTGTACACACACTCTATCATACCTAGAGTCTCAGAGCGCACTGCATGCTGGGGGCAGATCTTCAGATCGTGCAGAGGGGTTAGGGGGAACTCTGGAGTGGGTTGTTGCTCTATCCAGTGTCTGAGCCTGGGTGAGTGTGGTGAGTGAGTACCATGAGTTCACTGAGCTCACTGAACACACCTGCCTACTAGCCAGTGTCAACATCCCCTCCCCACACTGACTGTAGTCAGATGTACTCCACCTCACTCAACTTGGCTGTCACTTGGGACTTAGCACAAGTAAAGGTGGACAAAGCTACTTTGCCCCACATAGAACACATTCCTGGAACTAAAGACTAAGCCTCAGGCACTCTACCAAGCCCCGGAGGCACATTCCAAGAAACAAAGTCTTCAAAAAACCAAATTCTCCAAAAGAGGAGCAAGAAATTCCATGAGATGGGCAAGAAACAATGCAGAAGCACAGAAAAATGAACAAGGCAGGCAGTATGTCTCCCCCAAAGGAACTCAACATTAATGTTGGACCATGAAGGAGAGAAGGATGAAATGTCTGAAAGAAATTCAAAAGAATGAGTGCAAGTTACTGAGCAATACAGAAAAACAGTTAAATAAAATTGGAAATCAGTACAGAACACAAAGAAAATTCAGGAAAGAAATAATAAAATAATTATTGGAATATGAAATATTCTAATTAGAATGTAAATTATAAGAATATGAAATATTTAAGAAATCAAATAAAAATTGAGAGGAAAGACTTCACAGACTTGGTGAAGCAGAAGAAACAGAAGAAACAATATCCAGCCCAGAAGATAGGCCTTTTGAAATGTCTGACAAAAAAAAATTAGAAAAACTGAAAACATTATATAGGATCTATGTGACACCAGCAAACCACCCAATATTCTTGAAGGTATGGGAAAGAAGAATGGCTTAGAAAACCAAAGTGAAGTAGCAAATTTCTCCAATTTGGGGAATTATCTTGATATCAAAACATAGGAAGGGCACAGAACCCCAAATAGACTTGATCAGGAAAGAGCCTCAGCATGACATGGTATAGTCAAACTTTTCAAAGTCAGGCATACAAATAATACCCTAGAACTTGGAAGAGAGTAAAGCCACCTCAGCTATAAAAGGAAATATCAGGTTGGCAACAGATTAACAAAAACAGGACAAGAGACACTGGAGAGATATTCCAAGTCCTAAAAGAAAAAAAAAAAAAAGTTGCAACCCTGAATACTTTACCCAGTGAAGCTTTCATTCACATACGAACATGAACAAGACTATCCAAAAGGAATAACAATTTAAAGAATTTTTATCACCCAGCCAGCTTTGCAAATGCTTAAAAATGTACTATACAGATGATGGAATAGCGACAGGACAGTCTGATTTACACAGGGCAAAGTTAATATTTGAAAACAGGGAATAACGTACACTCTGAGTAAAGCTGCAGGGGAACTGCGATGGGAGATCCTACAAATGCAGTAGAAGTGGTCCAGATCTGCACCACAAGAGAGGACAAGCAGCAAAAGATGCTCCAGTTTGAATAGGGGAGGAAGATGCCTGCCCCAGCAAACCAGGAGAGGGCAGACAGGCCCATGGCGCTGCTGGTACAGCGGGATCAAGAGCTTGGTGATCTGCGCCTTTTAGAGTTCCATGAGGATGTCCCAAGACAGCAGGTGAGCAATCACTCAAGCAGGAAGGGAAAAAAAAGGTGACATGTCTCTCTCCTTCCCCTCTCCCTGCCTCTCCCTGCTGCAGCAGAGACCTGCAGTCAGCTGTGGGAGGACTGTCACCCGTTTTGGACACAGGCAGGTAGCAGCTGACCCAGCTCCTGTGTGCGTACCCAGCAAATATGAGGGTTGACCTCCACCCAGTCTGGGAGGGCAAACCACAGCAATTCAGGAGAAACCGAGGAGGAGGGCCTTCACCTTGCCAGTTGCCAGGCAATGGACGGGGAGTAGAAGTGCCACCTGCAGGACTCTGCTACATGCCCATCTCAACTGTGAATCGGCCAGGGCTGCAGCAGGCAGGTACTTTGTGTGCCTGCAAATCACAGATCTCACCAGTACCACACTCAGACAGCAGCTCTGGGAGCACCTTATTTTTCTTCAAGATAGGACTGGCTAGTTGGAGAGTAGCGCCACTGGCACTCCATGACTGAGAGCCCTGGGAGCCGAGACTGAGAAAACAGTGATGACATGAGAGGAGGCAGAGTGTGGCTAGGTCCTGGGCAACCACGGAGTGCTTCTTCACACTCTGAAATCCTCAGCAGCCTCGAGTAGCTCATAGCAGAGGGAACCATGCTCACAGGAAAGACTCCACAGAATTTAAGTGTAGTTCATAAAGCGGTACTGAGCACATTGGGGACTAACAACTGGGCATTCCTAAGCTGGGAGAAGGGCTCATCGCACCAAAGGTAACCGTTTCTCTCCATCCAGTTAACCAGAGGAGAGCCACCATGCCTAACTTGGGTGTGACCCTAAATGCTTGCCCTGTTCTGGAGCACTGAACACAGCATCCTAGCTACACCCAGGACACACCTCTTAATATTCACTGAAGTATAGACGTCCCACTAAGCCACCAAGACATCTATCAAGACAAAGATAAAAATCAGACAAAATAATTCCACAAATGCCTAAAAATTAAGGCAAAATTTCAACAACTAAGACAGACACTATAATCCCCCAAAGGAACACTATAATATTTCAACATTAGAATGTGAAGATGGAGATGGAGGAAATGGCAGAAATGGAATTCACAGAATTAACCATTGGATTACTCAGAAGCCATCAGAAACAAATTCATGAACTAAAGAAAACTATGACATGAAAATATTTCCTATGAAATTCAGATCTTAAAGAGGAATCAAAATGAAATACTACAAATGAAGAATTTAATAGATCAAATAAAAAATGCAGTGGAAAGTTGTAACAGAGTTGGTGAGGCAGAAGAAAGAATATCCAAGCTAGAAGACAAATGTCTGGAAACTTTACAGTCAGACCCATACAAAAGAGGAAATTAGGTAACTTAAAAACAGTGTAGGAGATATATGGGATACTATCAAAAACCCAACATACAAGTCTTAGGAGTACCTGAAGAAATGGAAAAAAGGGACTAAAAGGCCTAGTTAGTGAAATAATTACAGAAAATTTCCCTAACTTGGAGAAAGGAATGTTCAAGTACAGGAAGCACACAGGACTCCTAACAGATATGACTACAAAAGATCTGTACACGACACAGAATAATCAAACTTTCCACTGTAAGACATGAAGAAAAGATTCTAAAATGCACATGAGAGAAAAGCCAGATAACTTTCAGAGGATGTCCACTTAGACTCATAGCTGACTTTATCAGAAACCCTATGGGCTAGAAGACAAAGGCAAGAGAGACAGTTCAAATCTTCAGAGAAAAACCTGTCAACTCAAAATACTATACCCTGCAAAGCTCTCATTTATAAATGAAGGTGAAACAAAGACCCTCCATAAGAGAGAAATTGAAAGAATTTGTCACCACTTGTCCAGACCTACAAAAGATGCTTAAGGATGTGGAACTCACAGACACACAGAAGGAAAGTGATCATCATGAACAATTGCAAAAGACAGAAAATCTCCCAGTAAAATTACAAAAGAAATTCCAAGCAAAATATAGGAACATTCATGGAAAAATGGCAGGGCCATGTCATTACTTACCAACAGTCCCCTTTACTGTTAATGGCTTCAACTCTCCAGTTGAAGAGATACAGACTGGCTGAATGGATTAAAAAACAAATCAATCTATTTCCTGCCTACAAGAAACATGGGTTACCAACAAAGATATGTGTAGACTGCAACTGAGAGGATGGAAAAAGAATTCCATGATAATGGGAAAAAAAAATATAAAGACAAGTGTAGTCATCCTAATATCAGATGAAATAGACTTTAACACAAATATTGTTGGAAGAGACAAAGAAGAACACTATATAATGATTAAGGGATCAATACAACAGGAAGAAGTGACAATAATAAACGTATATGCACCCAACTACAGGTTGCCTGGCTACTTAAAAGCACTTTTAATGGATCTAAAAGGAGACATAGGCTCCAATACAATATTAATGGAGGACTTTAATACCGCACTTTCATCACTGGATAGATCAACCAGGCATCACTGGATGGATCAACCAGGCAGAAGAGCAACAAACAAACAACAGAGCAATTCGGCACTATGGATCAAATGGGCCTAACTGATATCTATGGAAATTTTCACCCCACCGTGGCAGAATACACGTTCTTCTCAGCAGTGAACAGAACTTTCTCTAAGATAGACCATATTCTAGGCCATAAACCAAGTCTCAGCTAATTAAAAAAAAAAAAATCAAAAATCATACCATGCACCTTCTCTGATCACAATGGATTGAAGCTCAAAACCAACACTCAAGAATCTCAAGAACATATTCAAATACATGGAGAAACAAGACACTAAGTGAACAGTAAGCCATAAAAGAAATGAAAAGAGAAATCACAACATTTTTGGAAACAAAGGAAGACAGCAATACCTCATATCAAAACTTACAGGATATAGCAAATGCAGTGTAAACAGGAAGTTTATAGCAAGTAGTGTCTATGTCAAAAAACAAGAAAATCAAATAAATGATCTGTCAATGCATCCCAAGGACCAAGAAAAAAATAAACCAAACCCAAGATTAGTAGCAGGAAACAAATAAAATTAAGGAAGAAATAAACAAAATTTAAACTAAAAAATACAAAAGATCAATGAAAGGAAGAACTGGTTTTTTGCAAAAATAAACAAAACAGACACACTTTTGGCCTAAATAGACAAAAAAAGAGGGAGAAGACCCAAATCAACAAAATTAGAGGTGAAAAAGGAAATATAATAACAGACCACAGAAGTAAAAAGGAATTATCAGAAATTATTACAACAAACTGTATTCCAACAAACTGGGAAAACTAGAAGAAATGGATAGATTCCTGGACACATAAATCTGCCTAAATTGAATAATAAAGATCTAGAACACCTAAACAGGCCAATAACCAAGATGGAGATAGAATGGTGTTTATTATGGATTCAAACAAAAAAATCCCAGGTCCCAACAGGTTTACCACTGATTTCTACCACACATTTAAAGAACTAACTCCACTTCTTCTCAAGCTATTCAAAACAATTGAAAGGGAGAGAATCCTCCCAAGTTCTAGAAGCCAGCATCACCTTAATTCCTAAATTCAGTAAAGATGCAACAGAAAAAAAAAAACTACAGACTAATTTTCTTAATGAACACAGACGCAAAAATCCTCAAAATTTTAGCCAGTCAAATCTAGTAACACATCAGAAAGGTCATTCACCCTGACCAAGTGGGATTTAACTCTGATATGCAGGGATGGTTCAACATTCCCAAATCAATGTGATGTATCACATTAACAATTTGAAGAGTAAAACCATATGGTTATCTCAATAGATGAAGAGAAAGTGTTTGATAAAACAATACCCTTTTATGATGACAACTAAGCAAATTGAGTACAGAAGGAATATTTCAACACAATCAAGGCAATTTATGACAAACACATAGCCAGTGTCCTATAGAATGAGGAAAAGTTGGAAGCATTCCCACTGAGATCTGGTACCAGACAAGGATGTCCACTCTTACCATTGCTTTTCAATATAATCCTGGAAGTTTTAGCCAGAGCCATCAGGCAAGGAAGAAGAAAAAAAAAAAAAAAGGATACAAAGAGGGAAGGAAGAAGTCAAACTATCTCTACTTGCTAATGACATGATTCTATGTATAGAGAACACAAAAGTCTCCATGAAGAAACTATTCAAACTCATAAAATGTTTGGTAAAGTAGTAGAATATAAAATCAATGCACAAAAATCAGTAGCCTTTGTATATATAATAAAATGTCATACCTAAGAAGTACTTCTAAGATCAATGCCATTCACGATAGCTACCAAAAAAAAATAAAATACCATGGAATAAACTTAACCAGGGATGTCAAAGATCTCTACAATGAAAATTACAAAACATTAAATAGAAGACAACATAAAAAAGTGAAAAATATGTTCATGGATTAGAAGAATCAACCTCTTCAACATGTCCATACAACCAAAAGCAATTTATAGATTCAGTGTGATCTCAATCAAAATATCAAAAACATTCTCAGATACAGAAAAAAAAATGCTAAATTCATATAGAAACATGAGACACCCTGAATAGCTAAAACTATCTTAAACAATAAAAAAAAAGCTAGAGGCATCAAAATACAAACCTCAAGACATACTACAAGGCAGTTATAATGACAACAGCCTGGTACTGGCACAAAAAGACATGTAGACCAACAGAACAGAATAGACACACCAGATATTAATCTATACATCTATAACCAACTTATCTTTGACAAATGAGAAAAAGAGTCAACCCCTGGAGCCACGACAGTATCTTCAACAAATTGTGCTGAGAAAACTGGATCTCCACATGCAGAAACATGAAACAAGACCCATATCTTACATCTTATACAAAAATACACTCAAAATGGATGGGAGACTAAATCTACAACATGATACTATCAAATTACCAGACAACACTAGAGAAACCCTACAAGACATTGGCATAGAAAAAACTTCTTGGAAAAAACGCCAGAAGCACAGACAAAGTCAAAATTAACAAATGGGATTACATCAAACCGAGAGGCTTCTGCACTACAGAAGCAACACTCAGCAAATTGAAGAGACAACTAACAGAATGGGAGAAAATATTTGCCAACTATGAAATTGACAAAGCATTAACTTCCTGAATCTATAAAGAAAATGAAACTAAACAATCACAAACTAAGCTACCTAGTCAGGAAATGAGAAAAGGACTTAAACAGGCATTTTTGAAAAGAAATCCATATGGCCAAGAGCCACATGAAAATATGTTCAGGATCACTAGACATCAGGGAAATGCAAATCAAAACCACAATGAGGTTTCATCTCACCCCAGTTAGAATGGCCCATATACAGAAATCAACAAACAAGAAATGCTGGCAAGGATGTGGGGAGAAGCTAACTTAGTCCACTATTGGTGGGAACGTATATTGGTGCAGCCACTGTAGAAGACAATATGGAGTTAACTCAGAAAGCTGAATTTAGACCTATCACATAACCCAGCCATCTCACTCCTGGGAACTTATCAAAAAAAAAAAAAAAGAAATCAGCATATGAAAGAGTGATCTGGACCCGCATGTTCGTCTCAGCTCAATTTACAATAGCTAAGATCTGCAATCAACCCAGATGTCCATCAACTGAGGACTGGATAAAGAAACTAGTACTGAAACAGTATTTTACACTTTGTGTTTCTGTGTGGGTGCAAACTGATGAAATCTTTACTTAATATATACTAAATCGATCTTCTATATATAAAGATAATTGAAAATGAATCTTGATGTGAATGGAATGGGAGAAGGAGTGGCAGATGGGAGGGGTGCGAGTGAGAGGGAAGTTATGGGGCGGGGGGAAAGCCATTGTAATCCATAAGCTGTACTTTGGAAATTATATTTACTAAATAAAAGTTAAAGAAAAAAGAAAATATAAGCATACTACGGAATACTACACATCAGTTAAAAAATGAAAACCTTTCATTTAGAAAACAGATGCAACTGGAAACCATTATACTTAGTCTAATAAGCCAGTCACTAAAAGACAAATACCATATGGTCTCTGATCTGTGGTAACTAATAGAGAACGTAACATGTAGGCTACAGGAGCAAAACTGACACTTTGAGATCTATTGATTTTGAACAGCCGGTGCTATGAGTGTCAAGGAACAATTGTTTTGTTTTAGTTTGTCTTTTTTCTGTTTCTTTCTTCTTAATGCTAATCAGTGAACTCTCTGCTTAGTGTAGGGTTAATTTATATGCATGAAATTATCTAAAAAAATCATTTCTGTAAAATAAAAGAGTGGAAAAGGAAGAGGGATCACTAAAAAGAATATGAGAATGGGTGGGAGGGAGGTGGGGGGGATCATGTTCCCAAATCTGTATATATTAAATGAATTAAGTTGTAATCTTTAAACAAAGTAAAATAATTTGTTTTAAAAATGATGTACTGGGGCCAGTGTTGTGGCATAGCAGGTTAGGCTGCCACCTGCAGCGCCAGCATTCCATATGGGCACCAGTTAGAGACCTGGCTGCTCCACTTCCGATCCAGCTCTCTGCTATGGCCTGGGAAAGCAGGAGAAGATGGCCTAAGTCCTTGGGCCCCTGAACCCACGTGGAAGACCCAGAAAAAGCTCCTGGCTCTTGGCTTCAGATTGGCACAGCTCTGACCACTTCAGCCATTTGGGGAGTGAACCAGTGGATGAAGACCTCTCTCTCTCTCTCTCTCTCTCTCTGTATGTGTGTGTGTGTCTCTCTCTCTGCCCCTTTCCCACTCTAACTCTGTCTTCCAAATAAATAAGTAAATCTTTAAAAAAAATTGACAGAAACAGTCAATCAGTATCATGAAAGATGGTGAAGACATAAAATCTCCTAATAAAAGAACAAAGGAGACTCAATACAATAGGAATATTTATGGGAAAATGGCATGCCCAAGTTACTGTCAATGATAACTTTGAATACAATTGGATTAAATTCTTCAATTAAGATTCACATTGGGGGCCGGCATCATGGCTCACTTGGTTAATCCTCCACCTGTGGCGCTGGCATCCCATATGGGAGCCAGTGCTAGTCCAGCTGCTCCTCTTCAGTCCAGCTCTCTGCTGTGGCCGGGATGGCAGTGGAGGATGGCCCAAGTCCTTGGGCCCTGCATCCGCATGAGAGACCAGGAGGAAGAACCTGGCTCCTGGCTTCGGATCGGCACAGTGCTGGCCGTGGCTGCCATTTGGGGGGTGAACCAACAAAAGACCTTTCTCTGTCTCTCTCTCTCACTGTCTAACTCTACCTGTCAAATAAAAAGATTCACATTGGCTTAATGGATAAATAAACTAGACACAAATATATGCTGCATGCAGGAAACACACAATAATGATGCACATAGACTGAAAGTCAAAGAATGGAAAGAGATATTCCATGCAAAAGGCAATCAAAAATAAGAACAAAATACACTTTAAGATAAAAACTGAAAAGAAAACAAGGTCACTGTGTAATGGTTAAGCAACTGATTCAACCACAACATGTTACTATAATAAATGTCAATACTATAATACTATATACATTATGATACTATTATACAGTCAATATTAGAGCACTCAGTTCTATAAAACAAATTTTAATGGATCTAAAGGAAGACATAAGCTCTAGGTCAATAATAACGGGGGATTTTGACACACCACATTCATCAACAGGCACAGTAGTCAGACACAAATAAGTCAAAAGAAAACAAATAATCTAAACTATTGATCAAATGCACCTAATCAATGTCTACAGAACATATTAGTCCACAGCTGCAGAATAGATATTCTATTCACCAATGCAGGGAACATTCCAAGATAGACCATATACTAGGCAAAAAAAAAAAAACAAACTCAGATTTTTGAAAATTGAAATCATATCATGTATCTTTTCTGGCTACAGTGGAATGAAGTTGGAAAATTATAACTTTAGATATTTTTAGAAATAGATAAACACATTGACATTGAAAAACATGATCCTGAATCAGTGGTTCATAGAAGGAATCAAAAGCAAAAATCACAACATTTCCTTGCAATAAATGAAAATAAAAACATATCAAACTTAAGAGATGCAGCTAAAGCAGTGTTATGGGGAAAATTTATAGCACTAAATTCCTACAAAAAAATAGAAAAGTAACAATCTCACATTTCATCTCAAAGACAGCAAAATAAAAACACAAACCTAAAATTAGTAAGAAAGAAAAGATTAAAGTTGTAATAATTATATAAAACGGATGAAATGAAGAGCTATTTTTCTGAAAAAAAAAATGAACAAAATTGATAAACCATTGGATCAACTAACAAAAAACCAGTAAGAAGACACAAATTAAAATCAGAGATGAAACAGATACTACATCTGATGCCACAGAAGCACAAAGAATCATCAGGAATTTTGACAAGCAATATGCAATATAAATCTAGAAGAAATGGATAGATTTGAGACACATTATTTGCCAAATTTCAAGTACAACATCAGAAAACCTGAGTAAAACAATAAGCAAGAATGAGATTAAATTATTAATAAAGTCTTCCCCCCTGCAAAAAAAAATGCCTAGGACTAGATGGCTTCACTGCTGAATTCTACCAAACTTAAAGAAAAATCCCAATTCTTATGTAACTATACAAAGCAATTGGAAGAGAATGAAGCCTTCGAAACACATTCCAAGAGGTTAGTATTGCCTTAATTCCAAAACTAGAGAAATATAGAGAAAGAGAAAGGGGGGGCGGGGGAGACTAGACAAATATCCTTTTTTGTCTTCAAGAAAAGAGCAGCAAATCAGATGCAAAAACTTTTTATTATTATTTATTTATTTATTTTTTGACAGGCAGAGTGGACAGTGAGAGACAGAGAGAAAGGTCTTCCTTCTGCCGTTGGTTCACCCTCCAATGGCCGCCGCGGTAGGCGCGCTGCGGCCGGCGCACCGCGCTGATCCGATGGCAGGTGCCAGGTACTTATCCTGGTCTCCCATGGGGTACAGGGCCCAAGAACTTGGGCCATCCTCCACTGCACTCCCTGGCCACAGCAGAGAGCTGGCCTGGAAGAGGGGCAACCGGGACAGGATCGGTGCCCCGACCAGGACTAGAACCCGCTGTGCCGGCGCTGCAAGGCGGAGGATTAGCCTAGCCGCGGCACCGGATCAGATGCAAAAACTTTTCAAAAAGATTGTCCACTCAATCCAAGATTCAAGGTGGCTGAACAGTGAGAAGCCACACTGACCTCACCGATTAAATCAAGATCTAGACAACTTAAACTGACTCATAACAAGCATCAAGATTGAAGCAGTGATTAAAATTGTCCTATCAAGGAAAAGTCAAGAACCTGATGGTTTTGACTGAATTCTACAATACATTTAAAGAGGTATTAACTCTACTACTTTACAAACCTTTCCAAAATAATGAGCTGTACCCTCCACCAGTCTTCTTATGAAGCTAGCATCACTGTCACCAAAACCAGCTGAAAACATAATACAAAAAGATAACTACAGGAGCCAGCTCTGTGACACAGCAGGTTAAGCCAACATCTGCAATGCCAGCACCCGGTCCCTGCTGCTCCACTTCTGTTCTAGCTCATTGATAATGGCCTGGGAAAAGTAGCAGTAGATGGCTCAAGTGTTTGGGACTGTGATACCCACATGGGAGACCTGGCTTCTGGATTTGGCTTGGTTCAGCCCATTGTTGAAGCCACTTGGGGAGTTAGTGGATAGAAGACACAACCCCCATCTCTACTCCTCTGTAACTCTGATTTTCAAATCAATCTTTATATATACATATACATTCATACACACACATATTTTAAGTACAGGCCTATGTGCTTGATAAACAGATTCAAAAATTCTCAAGAAAAAAACTAGAAAACTGAATCAAAACCCATATCAAAAGAATCATAGAACATGATCAACTAGGATTTATCCCAGTGATGTAAGGGTGGCTCAACATTCAAAAATTAATAAATGTCCAAAATCACATCAACAAAATGAAGAAAAACCATGTGAGCATCTCAACAGATGCAGATAAAGCATTTGAGTAAGATTCCACACCCCTTCATGATAAAAACCCTCCACAAATTAGGTATATAAGGAACATACCTCAAAATTATAAAGGTTATATGAGAAATCAATGACTAATATCATAAGGAATGCAGAAAAGATGAAAGCATTTCATTCAGATATGGAACAAGGATGCCCACTTTCACCACTGTTATTCAATATAGTATGGGAAATATTAGCAAAAGCAGTTAGAGAGGAGAAAGTAATAAAGTTCATCAAAATTAGGAAGTGGGAAATCAAAATATACAAAATAGCAGATGACGTGATGTAATACATGGAAAAGCCTAAACCAATTAAGTAAGCTTGTTGTTACAAAATAAATATACAAGGTCCAAGATGGCTGAATTGAGTGTAGCCACACTATTTTCAGCTACTCTGTGTTATGAAAAAGAGCAAAGGAGTGACTATGTTTTCAGGGGTCTGACTGATGAAAATTTTAAGTGGAAAAAAAGACTCCATGGGACAACAGGAGAGGTAACAGATACTGCTACAACTAGCCACTTGGCACAGCCAGGTGCCAGCTGCAAGCCATCTTCCCATATCAAGTAGGTAGAAATTGCCTTGTGCCCCACTATTCAGTTTTAGCTGAAAGGGAATTCCACAGTCACTCACTGTCTTTTATTTCAGCCTGGAGAGCTGATTGTGGCCTGAGCTTGGAGCAGGGAACATTGCTACCTGTCCCTTCCCCACTGCCACAGACTATTGTACTTGGCATCACAAAGGTCTTGTAGTTAATCTCTGTTCTGCTCTTCCCAGTATCAAAATCAGAGTCAGAGTGAGGGAAACATTTGGGGAAAAGAATAGATCCCTTGCATCCTGCAACCACAGAAGTTCTTGGTCAAAAGCCCCAGAGATGTGCTTACACACTCTATGTGAACCAGTAGGATTCACCTTATCTTCTGGGGCTAACACCGAAAGATGTAGGTAATAACCTGACTATTCACTGCAACAACATGACTAAAAATCAGTTCTAAAGTTCAACACCATTGGAGTTTACCCAGTAGACCTAGAAAAGAACCTGCCAGCATTTCACCACTCTAGACTTGTATTTTCCAAAGCAAAATCTCCTGCATACTTTGTAGTCACCTTGTAGCATTGGAGGAGGGTTCAGTTCACGTCCTCTAGTTCTAGGACTAGGAATGTTAGTATTATAAGCCATAGCACCAGTTGAGCTCTCCCAGTAGGACCTGAGGAAAGGTCCTTCTGTATCACACAGTCTTAGAGCCATAGCAGTTGATGCCACAAACCCTGATGTCAGACTTTCCAGTAGAACAAGGAGACAAGTATCCCTGTCTCTCAGCACCAAGAGTTAGTCCCTAGCTTTCACTGTCACCAGGGAGACTGAAGCCAAACTCTTCGTGGATGGAAAATACCCTAGGAAATCCAAATTCACTTCAAAGTCTCACTTCTATCACTATGAACTGCAACAGACTAGACTACTATGTCACATAGTAACACAAGTGACATTGATAGACAAAAGAAATCACTCAGACTACTTTCCTGGTCTTACCTAAAACCAAAGCTACAGTGACAAGCCAAGTGATATCCTGCATTCCAGCTAAAGCATTAACTCTTTTCCAATAAAACCTATTCCATCAAGAAGGGAGAGCTATATGAAATGTTCAGATGTCAATGTAGGGATACAAGAGACTAAGAAATAAGGTATGATGCCTCCAAAAGAACACAATAATCCTCCAGAATTAAACCCTCAACTGAAAGAGATGTCTGAGATTATAGGTATAGAATTCAAAATAATGATTGTAAGGAAACTCAATGAGATGGAGAATACAGACAGATTAAAGAAATAAGGAAATCAAAATGTGACAGGAGTGAAAATATTACTAAAGAGGTAGAACTCACTAAGAGGAACCAAATAGAAATCTGGAAATGAAATCTTCAGTGAAATAAAAATATGATTGATAGCTTTAATAGCAAAACAGACCAAGTAGAGGAAAGAATTTGACCTAGAAGATAAGATTTTTGAAATAACACAAAAAGACAAAAATAAAGAGAATTAAAAATGAATAAAGAAAATCTATGAAATATTAGATACAGTAGTATAGTTATGCCCAAAGGAGATGGAAAGGAAAAAGGCATTGAGCATCTGCTAAATCAAATCAGTTGAGGCTGGCGCCCTGGCTCACTAGGCTAATCCTCCGCCTGCAGCGCCAGCACCCTGGGTTCTAGTCCGGTCGGGGCACCGGATTCTGTCCCAGTTGCCCCTCTTCCAGTCCAGCTCTCTTCTGTGGCCCAGGAGTGCAGTGGAGGATGGCCCAAGTTCTAGGGCCCTGTACCCACATGGGAGACCAGGAGGAAACACCTAGCTCCTGGCTTCAGATCAGTGCGGTGCACCGGTGGCAGTGGCCATTTGGGGGTGAACCAACAGAAAAGGAAGACCTTTCTCTGTCTCTCTCACTATCCACTCTGCCTGTCAAAAAAAAAATCATAGTTGAAAATTTCTCAGGTCTTCAAAGAGACATGGATATCCAGAAACAAGCAGATCAAAGAACATCAAGCAAAAAAGAATCCTCAACTACAAAAGATCTTCTCCAAATCGTATTATAGTCAAATTGTCAAGGACAGAATCCTAAAGATATTAATAGAAAAGTGTCAAGTTACATATAAAGAAAAATCAGATTGACAGACTTCTCAGCAGAAACTCTACAGGCCAAAAGAGAATAGCATAATATATTTAAGATATTAGCAGAAAAAAAAGAAAAACTTCCAAGAATGCTATATCCAGCTAAGCTATCTTTTAAAAGTTGAGTAGAAATATTTTCCAGCTATGCAGAAATAGTGAGTTCACCACCACCAAACCAGCCTTACAAGAAATTGTGAAGGGTATTCTGCAATACAAGTCAACATGAAAATACATGACACCAAATTCACTAATGGAACAGGTAGAATCACTATCTGATCAACAAAAACACATGTCTTGGTTTTTACATATCACTATTAACCTCAAATGTATGAATTAAATACTCCAACCAAAAGACTTAGGTTGGTTGAATGAGTAAAAAAAAAAACAAGACCCCATCATATGCTGCCTACAAGATACTCACTTCAAACATACATACAGCCTGAAATATAAGGGCTAGAAAAAGATGTATCAAGCAAATGGAAACCAAAAGCTAGAAGGCATAGATTTTACCTGATATCAGGTAAAACAGACTTTAAAACAAAAACTATTGTAAGAGTTAAAGAAGGACATATTTTGATAGAAGTTTCAATCCACCAAAAAGACATATCACAAAAATATATGCACCCAACAAAAGACCACCTAGATAAATACAGCTAATATTATTAGACCTAAAGGGAGAGATAGACCAATACAATAATAGAGAGTGACTTCAACAACCCACTCTCAGTGGACACATCATCCAAACAGGAAATCAAAAATACATGAGAGCAGAAACATACTAAGCAAATCGATCTTACAGACATTTACAGAACACTTCACTGAACACTACAGACTACACAGTCATCCGTCAGCACATGGAACATTTCTAGGATATACCAACTATTAGGTCACAAATCAAGTCTCAGAAAATTTTTAAAGACTGATATCGTACCATGTATCTTCTCAAACCATAAAGGGATAAAACTAGAAATCAAAACAATAGAACACTCAAATACTTGAAAATTAAACAAGACTACTGATCGATAATTGAAGAAATTAAAAGATCATTGAAGGTTAGTAAGAACTAAGACCTGTAATTGTTGATTGGATAATGATCACTGAAGACAAAGGAAATCCCAAAATCCTTTGAAATAAAAAAAGTAACATCAAAACCGGTGGGATGCAGCAAAAATATTAAAAGAGAAGTTTAGATTCCAGTGCTATGGCATAGAGGGTAAAGCCCCCACCTACAGTGCCAGCACCCAACACAGGCACTGATTTGAGTTCCAGCTGCTCCCCCTTGAGATCCAGCTCCCTGCTAATGTGCCTGGGAAACCAGCAAAGGATATCCCAAGTGCTTGGACCACTGCAACCACATGGGAGACCCGGAAGAAGCTCCTAGTCCCTACTACTGGACCACCTCAGCTCTGGCCAATGTGGCCACTCTAGGGAGTAAATGAGCTGATGGAAGACCTCTCCCTCTGTCTTTCCTTCTCTCTGTAACTTCGCCTTTCAAATATATCTTTTTTAAAAAGCAGGAAATGTATAGCATTAAGTGCTTACAAAAAAGAAATATCTCATTAGATTTAATAATGCATCCTGATGGTTTAGAAAACAAGAACAAACCAAACCCAAAAACTTCAGGAGGTGAAAAATAAGGAATAGAGCAGAAATAAATGAAATTGAAACCAAAACAACATAAAAGAACAAAACCAAAAGTTGGTTATTTGAGAAGATAAAATAGATAAACCTCTAGTCAGTAACAAAGAAAAGGCAACCAAAAAACTCAAATAGAAGAAAAGGTGACATTGCAACTGACATCACTGAAATACATAGGATCCTAAGAACCTACTGTGAAGAATAATATGCTATACAGGTCTTAAGAGTTCCTGAAGGCGTGGAAAGAGAATGGATTAGAAGTCTATTCAGTGAAAAAAATAGAAAACATCCCTAATTTGGAGGGAAAAAGGGACATCCAAGTGCAGGAAACACTAACAGAAACTCCTCACAGAAATGACCTGAAAAGATCTTTATCATGACACGTGGGAGTTGAACTTTCAACAGGAAAAATTACAAGATTCTAAAATGTGCATGAGATAAACACCAGATTGCCTTCTGAAGAACTCCAGCCAGAGTAGCAGCTGATTACTCATCAGAAACCCTAAGGATAGGAGAGAATGGAGAGACATTGTCCAAGTTCCTAAAAGAAAAATATTGTCAACCCAGAATACTATACACTGCAAAGCTGTCATTTATGAATGAAGGTGAAATAAAGACCTTCCATAACAAACAGAAAATGAAAACATTTGTCACTCATCCAGCCTTACTAATCAAGTTTAATAAAGTGCTACACATAGAAACACAGAATGATAAGCATCATTATGAAAGAACATGGAAGCAGAAAATTTCCTAGCAAAAGTACAAAGGAAATCCAAAGCAAGCAATAGGAATTTATGGGAAAAAGATGGGGCTAAATTGTTACTTAATAATAACCTTGAATGTA
The DNA here is from genome assembly GCF_033115175.1 of Lepus europaeus. Taxonomy (NCBI): domain Eukaryota; kingdom Metazoa; phylum Chordata; class Mammalia; order Lagomorpha; family Leporidae; genus Lepus; species Lepus europaeus. Next base: position 73,605,958 of record NC_084842.1, read on the forward strand.
AATGGCCTAAATTCTCCAATTTAAAAATACAGGCCGGGGTCAGTGCTCTGGCGCAGCAGATTAATGACCTGGCCTCAAGTGTAAGCATCTCATATGGGCACCGGTTCGAAACCCGGTTGCTCCACTTCCAGTCCAGCTCTCTGCTATGGCCTGGGAAAGCAGTGGAAGATGAGCCCTTGCACCCATGTGGGAGACCCAAAAGAAGCTCCTGGCCCCTAGCTTCAAATCTGTGCAGCTCCAGCTATTGCAGCCAACTGGGGAGTGAACCATTGGATGGAAGACCTCTCTCTCTGCCTCTCCTCTCTCTGTGTAACTCTGGCTTTCAAATAAATAAATCTTAAAAAAAGATAGGCTGGATCAATGGATTAGAAATCAAGGCCCATCTATTTGCTGCCTGAAGGGGGTGGGGCATTTCACCAACAAATATACACAGACTGAATGAAAATGAAAGTGTGAAAAAATATATTATATGAAAATAGAAAGCAAAAATGAGCAAGAGTAGCCATTCTGTTATCAGACACAATAGATTTTCACACACACACACACACACACACACAAAAAAACTGTTAAGAGAAAAAAAAGGCATTATGTAAAGATTAAGTGATCATTGAAACTGGAAGATATGGGCCGCTACTGTGGCGCAGCAGGTTTATGCCCTGGCCTGAAGTGCCAGCATCCCATTTGGGTGCTGGTCCTAGTCTCAGCTGCTCCTATTCTGATCCAGCTCTCTGCTGTGGCCTGGTAGAGCAGTACAAGATGGCCCAAGTCCTTGGGCCCATGCACCCACATGGGAGACCCAGAAAAATCTCCTGGCTCCTGGCTTTGGATCAGTGCTGCTCCAGCTGTTGCAGCCAACTGGGGAGTGAACCATCAGCTGGAAGGCCTCTCTCTCTCTCTCTGCCTCTTCTCTCTGTGTGACTCTGGTTTTCAAATAAATAATTATTTTTTAAAAGAAGCTGGAAGATATGACTATGGTATATGTATATGTACCCAATACCTGGAAATCTGGCTACTTAACACAAATTTAGTGGATCCAAAAGGAGACAGACTCCAATACAACAGCAACGGAGAACTTCAACACCCCACTTTCATCAACGGACAGATCAACTAGACAGAAAATAAAAAAAAAAAAAAATAGAGTTAATCAACACTATGGACCTAATAGAAGTTAAGTGATAGCTACAGAGCATTTCATCCCGCAGTTGAAAAACGCATTCTTTATATTAGCACATGGAACATTTTGAGGATAGATTTAAACTAGGCCAAAAAGCAAGATTCAAATTAATATATTTATATCTTTTTTGACCACAATGGAATGCAGCTGGAAATTAGCAATTTAGGGAACTTAAGAAAACATGTAAGCACATGGACTAAACAACATGAATGAATAGTGGGTCACAGAAGAAATTAAAAGGGAAATCAAAAAATTGCTTTAAATGAAAGAAGATGACAATACAACATATCAAAACCTATGGGATTTACCAAAAGCAGTGTTAAGAATGGGGTTTGTAGCAATCAGTGCCTACATCATGAAATTGTAAAGGCATCAAATAAATGATCTAACAACATATCTCAAGTACTTGGAAAAACAAGAACAAGACTCAAAGTTAGGAGAAAATAAAACAATTAGAATTAGAGAATTAAAAAAATATCGAAAACAAAAAAGATACAAAAGATTTGAAATAAGGAGCTGTATGTAAAAAAAAAAATCAGCAAAATTGATACATCATTGGCCCAAGTAACCAAAAAAGGGGATAGAAGACTGAAATAAAATCAGATGAAAAGGAGATATTATAATAGCAGAAATAAAAAGAATCATTAGGTATTGCAACGAACAGCTTATACCAACCAACTAGAAAATCAAGAAGAAATGAATGGATTACTAGAGACAATATAATAAAATTGAATAATGAAGACATAGAAAACCTAAACAGACCAATAACCAATAACCAAAGATGGAGATTTAATGAGTAATAAGACAATCCAAACAGAAAATACTAGGACCAGATACTATAAACTGCAGAATTGTACCAAATTTCTAAGAAAAACTAATTGCAATACTTCTCAAATTAAAATAGTTGGAGAGAATATCCCAAACTTCTTCTAAGGCCAGCATCACCTTTAAAAAATATAACAAAGAGAACTATAGATAAGTATCACTTATGAATATAGATACAAAAATCTTCAAAGTACCAGCTAATTGAATCTAACAACATACCAGAAAGATCATTCACATGTACCAAGTGGGATTTATCCCTGGTATGCAGGGATGGTTCAACATTTACAAGTCATTAACTGATACATCATATTAACAAATTGAAGAACAAAAACTATATTATTATCACAATAGATGCAGTGAAAGCATTTGATAAAATACAACATCCTTTCATGATGAAAACCTTAAACAAATTATATATAGAAGGAATAGTCCTCAACACAATCAAGACAATCTATGAAAATCCCATGGCCAGCATCCTATTGAATGGAGAAAAGTTAGACACTTTTCCTCTAAGATCTGGAACCAAACAAGTATGGAAGCATTCCCACTGAGATCCGGTACCAGACAAGGATGCCCACTCTCACCATTACTAGTCAATATAGTCCTGGAAGTGTTAGCCTGAGCCAATAGGCAATAAGAAGAAATAAAATATACAAATTGGGAAGGAGGAAGTCAAGTTATACCTATTTGCAGATGCCACGATTCTATATATAGGGGATCCAAAAGACTCCACTGAGATACTATTGGAACTCATAAAAGAATTTAGTAAAGTGGATATAAGATTAACACACAAAAAGCAAAAGTTTTTGTATACACAGACAATGCCATGGATAAGAAAGAACTTCTAAGATCAATCCCATTCACAATGGCTACAAAAGTGTTAAATACTTTGTAATAAATGACCAAAGAGATGAAAGATCCCTATAATGAAGATTACCAAAAGATTTAAAAAAGGAAAAATCTTCCATGTTCATTACTGGGAGAATTTTATCAAAATGTTCATACTACTGAAAGAAGTTTACAAATTCAATGTGATCCCAACCAAAATACCAATGACATTTTCAGATCTAGAAGGAATCATGCTAAAATGTGTATGGAATCACAAGAGACCCCAAATAGCTAAAGCAATCTTATGACAACAAAAGTAAAGCAAGAGGCATCACAATGAGATTTTAAGATGTACTAAATGGAAGTTATAGTAATCAAAAAAAAAACCTGGTACTGGCATAAAAACATATATGTGGACCAATGGAACACAATAGAAATCCTAGAAATCAATCCACACATCTATAACCAACTCATCTTTGGCAAGTATCTGAAACCAATCCCTAGAGCAGGGACAGTCTCTTGAACAAATTGTGCTAGTAAAAATGGATGTTTCTGTACTGCAAAAGAAACAGTCAGGAAAGAGAATAGGCAACCGACAGAATGGGAAAAAATATTTGCAAACTATGCAACAGATAAAGGGTTAATAACCAGAATCTACAAAGAGATCAAGAAACTCCACAACAACAAAACCCACTCAAGAGATGGGCCAAGGACCTCAATAGACATTTTTCAAAGGAGGAAATCCAAATGGCCAACAGACACATGAAAAAATGTTCAGGATCACTAGCAATCAGGGAAATGCAAATCAAAACCACAATGAGGTTTCACCTCACCCCGGTTAGAATGACTCACATTCAGAAATCTACCAACAATAGATGCTGGCGAGGATGTGGCATGTCCCACTATTGGTGGGAATGCAAGCTGGTAAAGCCACTATGGAAGTCAGTCTGGAGATTCCTCAGAAACCTGAATACCCTACCATACAACCCTACCATACAATCCAGCCATTCCAATCCTTGGAATTTACCCAAAGGAAATTAAATTGGCCAACAAAAAAGTGGTCTGCACCTTAATGTTTATTGCACCTCAATTCACAATAGCCAAGACCTGGAATCAACCCAAATGCCCATTAACAGTAGAGTGGATAAAGAAATTATGGGACATGTACTCTATAGAATACTATACAGCAGTCAAAAACAATGAAATCCGGTCATCTGCAACAAAATGGAGGAATCTGGAACACATCATGCTGAGTGAAATAAGCCAGTCCCAAAGGGACAAATATCATATGCTCTTCCTGATGGTGACAACTAACCGAGCACCAAAAAGGAAATCTGTTAAAGAGAAATGGACACTGTGAGAAACAGTGACTTGATCGGCCCTTGTCCTGACTGTTGTCGTACAACTTACTACATTACTCCTTTTAGTATTTTTTTGTTCTACTTAATACTATTGATTGAACTCTAACAACTTTTCTTAGGTGTATAAATTTAACTGAAAAGTGATCCCTGTTAAATATAAGAGTGGGAAAAAGAGAGGGAGGAGATGTACAATGTGGGACAGGCTCAATCTGACTTGCCCCAAACAGTAGAGTTAGAAATGTGCCAGGGGATTCCAATATAATCCCATCAAGGTGGCAAACACCAATGCCATCTCAGTAGTCAAAGTGATCAATTTCAGTTCACAATTGATCACACTGATAGGTCTAAGAGTCAAATGGATCACACAAACAAGACTAGTGTCTGCTAATACTAACTGATAGAATCAAAAAGGGAGAGAACATTCCAACATGGGAAGCAGGATACACAGCAGACTCACAGAATGGCAGATGTCCTAAATAGCACTCTGGCCTCAGAATCAGCCCTTAAGGCATTCAGATCTGGCTGAAGAGCCCATGAGAGTATTTTTAAGCATGGAAAGCAAAGACACTCTTGGGAAAAAAAAGGGGGGGGGGCTAAATGAAAGATCCCTGTGAGTGAGATCCCAGTAGAAAGAAGGGGCCATCAAAGAAGGAGGTACCTTTTTCTGAAAGGAGGAGTGAACCTCCACTTTGTCAACTTCGATCTTATTTAGACAAGGTCATAGTCAAACTCAAAAAGCCTCCATAGCCTTGGCAACTCATGACAAGAGCCTAGGGAGATTACTGAAGCCATAAGCAAGAGGGTCAATTTGTTAAGTCAACAACAGCAGTCACTGTGCACTTACTCCCCATGTAGGATCTCTGCCCTTAATGTGTTGTTCAATGTGAATTAATGCTATAACTAGTACTCAAACAGTATTTTATACTTGATGCTCTGTGTGGGTGCAAACTGTTGAAATCTTTACTTAATATATACTAAATTTATTTTCCGTATATAAAGAGAATTGAACCTTAATGCGAATGGAATGGGAGAGGGAGCAGGAGTTGGGAGGGTTGTGGGTTGGAGGGAAGTTATTGGGGGTAGCCATTGTAATCCATAAGCTGCACTTTGGAAATTTATATTTACTAATTAAAAGTTAAAAGAATTATATTTTCTAATCTGAAATTTTTAATCCAAAGCTCTACAAATAAATTCAAAAAACTAATTTAACTTTCAAATGTAAACTAGAGAAATGATTTGTTGTCTTTTACCCTATATTTCTCTAAGAGATTAGTCTTCACATACTTTTTAAAGACAATTTAGACTAAAAATTATATGTTTTAATTATGGTTTCCAGAGACTAATAAAATTCTTAATTTACTTCTCCTCAAATAAATACAGACTAGTATGTGGTTCAAAAAAATGGATGTACATATGCAAAAGTATAAAACAAGAACCCTAACTTAAACCTTATACAAACATCAACTTAGAATGGATCAAGGATCTAAATCTATGACCTGATCTAAATCTATGACCATCAAATTATGAGTGAAAACAGAGGAAACTCTTCAAGACATTGAAATAGGCAAAGGCTTCTTGGAAAAGATTCCAGAAACACTGGAATTAAAAGCCAAAATAGACAATGGGATTCTATCAAGGTAAGAAACTTCTGTACTGCCAAGGAAACACTCAAAGTGAAGAGACAACCAACAGGATACAAGAAAATATTTCAAACTACGCAACTGATAAGGGATTATATCCAGAATCTATGAAGAGCAAGAAACTCAAACAGTGAAACAAAAGCCATTTAAGAAATAAGAAAAGGACTTGAACAGGCATTTTTTCACAGTATGAAATTCAAATGGGCAACAAACATGAAAAATTGCTTAGAATCGCTAGCCTGCAGGGAAATGCAAATAAAAACCACAGTGAGGTTTAACCTAACCCCAATAATAATGGCTCTCATACAGAAGTAAAAAAAAGCAAACCAAAAAACCCACATAATTAGTGCTGGCAAGGATATGAGGAAAGGTATTCTGTAGCCATTGTGGAAGACAGTATGGAAATTCCTCAGAAATCTGAAAATAGATCTACCATATGACCCAGCCATCTACTCCTGAGAATTTACCAAAAGGAAAGAAAATCAGTATATCAAAGCGTTATCTGTAGCCAGTATTTATTGCAGCTCAGTTCACATTAGCAAAGATATAGAATCAACTCAGATGTCCAACAGATAACTAGATAAAGAAAAAGTAGTGCATATGCACTATGGAATACTACTCAGCCATAAAAATAATGAAATCTCATCTTTTGCAATAAAATGCATGCAACTAAAAAACATTGTACTTTGTGAAAAAAGTCCATACCAAAGAGACAAATCTCATGTTTTTCCTGATCTTCGTAACTAATACAGTATAAAAAATATAATATGAGCAAAACTGACATTCTTAGATTTCATTATCATTTACAGTCCTTGTCTCCACTGTTGAACATAAATTTATTTCTTACTATTTGTTGATTTCTTCACTTAGTGAAGGACTAAGCTTATGATTATAAAATGAAGTAAATGTATGTCTTTGTAAAAATTAGAAGAACAAATAAGAAAGGGAGGTGTGAGTGGGAGCATGGACAGGAAGGAGGATAGGGTGGGAAGTATCACTATGCTATAAATCTGCATTTATGAAGTACATGAGATTTGTTAACCTTATATAAATAAAAACTACCTTGAAAAATACAAAAGAACTATATGCTAAAAACTGGAAAACCTCAAAGAAAAGGATCAATTCCTGGACACGCATAACAAGGTTAAGTCAATAAGATACATACAACTTAAAGAAACCCATAACAGGTGGGGGCGGAGCCAAGATGGCGGATAGTGAGGACGTGTGCCTTAGTTTGGGAAAATAAACTTTCATAAAAGCGGAATTACTGTAGCATCAGGAAAAAACTCAAGAAAAAAACTGCAGAGGAATCGCTTCCGGATCTTGTGGAGGAAACACAGAGGACTTACAGGGAACCCACCGCGTGGAAAACCAACCGAGACAAGCCGAGCGGCAGCGGCGGGAGAGGAGGCAGAGCCACAGAATCTCGCCAGCGCGGGAATGGAGGAGGGTAAGAAAGACAAAAGACCTGAGAAGTCCGAGACATTGGGGGGAGGGGGAACAGAGGCCTCTCCCTTCACTCACCAAGCAAAACAAAGAGCACCGCGATTTTACATATGTAAAGCTCAGCCAAACTCAGTATCTTTAGCGAAACTGGAGAACACATTGAGGGCTGCATAAACTCTTTGTGTGGTCCCAGGGGTAAATCAAAGGAATACTCACAGAGGCTAGATTTCAACTACCCTCAACTCCACTCCCAACTGAGTCAAAAAAAAAAAAAAAAGAGAGAGAGAGAGAGAGAGAGAGAGAGAGAGAGAGAGAGAGCGTCCCAGCAAGGAGCAAATAATCTGGGAGAGTCGCTCTTTACACAGCCTTAAACCTCAAGAAACAAGCATAGCTCTCTGGCCATACCCATCACAGCCCCTAAGGCTCCAACAAAACAGACAGCTCACTTAGAGGCATAGTATAAGGAGAGAAAAAAAAACAAAAACAAAAACAAAAACACCACAAATTATCTCTAACTTGCCAAGCGGGAACGGAGGAGGGTAAGAAAGACAAAAGACCTGAGAAGTCCAAGACATTGGGGGGGAGGGGGAACAGAGGCCTCTCCCTTCACTCACCAAGCAAAACAAAGAGCACCGCGATTTTACATATGTAAAGCTCAGCCAAACTCAGTATCTTTAGCGAAACTGGAGAACACATTGAGGGCTGCATAAACTCTTTGTGTGGTCCCAGGGGTAAATCAAAGGAATACTCACAGAGGCTAGATTTCAACTACCCTCAACCCCACTCCCAACTAAGTCAAAACAAAAAAAAAAAAAGAGAGAGAGAGAGAGAGAGCATCCCAGCAAGGAGCAAATAATCTGGGAGAGTCGCTCTTTACACAGCCTTAAACCTCAAGAAACAAGCATAGCCCTCTGACCACACCCATCACAGCCCCTAAGGCTCCAACAAAACAGACAGCTCACTTAGAGGCATAGTATAAGGAGAGAAAAAAAAACAAAAACAAAAACACCACAAATTATCTCTAACATGCCAAGCAAGAAACATAGAAGCGGAGCTACCAAGAACAAGGAAGGCACTATGACGCCCCCAAGTGAACAAGACATGACAATGCAAGATTATGAAGATGAAGAGATAGAGCAAATGCAAGAAGCAGATTTCAAAAAATTCACAAGAACATTAAGAAGTTCTCAAAAACAAATTCTTGAACTACAGAAATCCTTAATGGACAAGATAGAAAATCTCTCCCGTGAAAATGAAATATTAAGGAGGAATCAAAATGAAATGAAACAACTAGTGGAACAGGAAATTGCGATAGTGAAAAAAAACCTCAATGAAATGAAGAACTCAATAGATCAAATGGCAAACACATTAGAGAGCCTTAAAAACAGAATGGATGAAGCAGAGGAGAGAATATCGGAATTAGAAGACAGAGAACAGGAAAGGAAACAGTCAAATCAAAGAAAAGAAGAAGAAATCAGAAATCTAAAAAATACTGTCAGGAATCTACAGGATACTATTAAAAAACCCAACATTCGGGTTCTAGGAGTTCCTGAAGGCATGGAAAGGGAGAAAGGATTAGAAGGCCTTTTTAGTGAGATACTAGCAGAAAATTTCCCAAGTTTGGAGAAGGACAGAGACATCCTAGTACAGGAAGCTCAGAGAACCCCTAATAAACATGATCAAAAGAGATCCTCACCACGACACGTCGTAATCAAACTCACCACAGTGAAACACAAAGAAAAGATCCTAAAATGTGCAAGAGAGAAACGACAGATTACTCTCAGAGGATCTCCAATTAGACTTACAGCTGATTTCTCATCAGAAACCCTACAAGCCAGGAGAGAATGGCGAGATATAGCCCAGGTACTAAGAGAGAAAAACTGCCAGCCCAGAATATTATATCCTGCAAAGCTCTCATTTGTGAATGAAGGTGAAATTAAGACCTTTCACAGCAAACAGAAATTGAAAGAATTTGTCGCCACTCGTCCAGCCCTGCAAAAGATGCTTAAAGACGTGTTACATACAGAAACATAGAAACACGGTCACCAATATGAAAGAAGGTAAAGGAAGGAAACCTCAGAGCAAAAGATCACAGGAATCTCAAACCAGATATTAGAAAATATCTTTGGCAAATGGCAGGGCAAAGTTACTCCTTCTCAATAGTCACATTGAATGTTAATGGCTTGAATTGTCCAGTTAAAAGACACCGATTGGCTGATTGGATTAAGGAACAAAACCCATCCTTTTGCTGCTTACAAGAAACCCATCTATCCAACAATGATCCATACAAGCTGAGAGTGAAAGGCTGGAAAAAGATATACCACGCCAACAGAAATGAAAAGAGAGCGGGCGTAGCCATCTTAATATCGGACAACATAAACTTTACTACAAAAACTGTTAGGAGAGACAAAGAGGGGCACTATATAATGATTAAGGGATCCATTCAACGAGAAGATATAACGATTATCAATGTATATGCACCTAATTACAGGGCACCAGCTTATTTAAAAGACTTGTTAAGGGACTTAAAGGGAGACTTAGACCCCAATACAATAGTACTGGGGGACTTCAATACTCCACTCTCAGAGATAGACAGATCAACAGGACAGAAGATCAACAAGGAGACAGTAGATTTAAATGACACTATAGCCCAAATGGATCTAACAGACATCTACAGAACATTTCATCCTACATCTAAGGACTTTACATTCTTCTCAGCAGTACATGGAACCCTCTCTAGGATTGACCACATACTAGGCCATAAAGCAAGTCTCAGCAAATTCAAAAGAATTAGAATCATACCATGCAGCTTCTCAGACCACAAAGGAATGAAATTGGAAATTGGCAACTCAGGAATCCCTAGAGCACGTGTAAACACATGGAGATTGAACAATATGCTCCTGAATGAACAACGGGTCATAGAAGAAATTAAAAGAGAAATCAAAAATTTTCTGGAAGTAAATGAGGATAACAGCACAACATACCAAAACCTATGGGATACAACAAAAGCAGTGTTAAGAGGAAAGTTTATATCAATAGGTGCCTACATCAAGAAATTGGAAAGGCACCAAATAGATGAGCTTTCAAGTCATCTCAAGGATCTAGAAAATCTGCAGCAAACCAAACCCAAACCCAGTAGGAGAAGAGAAATAATTAAAATCAGAGAAGAAATCAACAGGATTGAATCCAAAAAAACATTACAAAAAATCAGCCAAACGAGGAGCTGGTTTTTTGAAAAAATTAACAAAATTGACACCCCATTGGCCCAACTAACTAAAAAAAGAAGAGAAAAGACCCAAATCAATAGGATCAGAGATGAAATGGGAAACGTAACAACAGACGCCACAGAAATAAAAAGAATCATCAGAAATTACTACAAGGACTTGTATGCCAGCAAACAGGGAAATCTATCAGAAATGGACAGATTCTTGGACACATACAACCTCCCTAAATTGAGCCAGGAAGACATAGAAAACCTAAACAGACCAATAACTGACACAGAAATTGAAACAGTAATAAAGGCCCTCCCAACAAAGAAAAGCCCAGGACCAGATGGATTCACTGCTGAGTTCTACCAGACATTTAGAGAAGAACTAACTCCAATTCTTCTCAAACTATTCAGAGCAATCGAAAAAGAGGGAATCCTCCCAAATTCCTTCTATGAAGCCACCATCACCTTAATTCCTAAGCCAGAAAGAGACGCAACATTGAAAGAGAATTACAGACCAATATCCCTGATGAACATAGATGCAAAAATACTCAATAAAATTCTGGCCAATAGAATGCAACAACACATCAGAAAGATCATCCACCCAGACCAAGTGGGATTCATCCCCGGTATGCAGGGATGGTTCAACATTCGCAAAACAATCAACGTAATACACTACATTAACAGACTGCAGAAGAAAAACCATATGATTCTCTCAATAGACGCAGAGAAAGCATTTGATAAAATACAACACCCTTTCATGATGAAAACTCTAAGCAAACTGGGTATGAAAGGAACATTCCTTAATACAATCAAAGCAATATATGAAAAACCCACGGCCAACATCCTATTGAATGGGGAAAAGTTGGAAGCATTTCCACTGAAATCTGGTACCAGACAGGGATGCCCTCTCTCACCACTGCTATTCAATATAGTTCTGGAAGTTTTGGCCAGAGCTATTAGGCAAGAAAAAGAAATTAAAGGGATACAAATCGGGAAGGAAGAACTCAAACTATCCCTCTTTGCAGATGATATGATTCTTTATTTAGGGGACCCAAAGAACTCTACTAAGAGACTGCTGGAACTCATCGAAGAGTTTGGCAAAGTAGCAGGATATAAAATCAATCCACAAAAATCAACAGCCTTTGTATACACAGGCAATGCCACGGCTGAGGAAGAACTTCTAAAATCAATCCCATTCACAATAGCTACAAAAACAATCAAATACCTTGGAATAAACTTAACCAAAGACGTTAAAGATCTCTACAATGAAAACTACAAAACCTTAAAGAAAGAAATAGAAGAGGATACCAAAAAATGGAGAAATCTTCCATGCTCATGGATTGGAAGAATCAATATCATCAAAATGTCTATCCTCCCAAAAGCAATTTATACATTCAATGCAATACCCATCAAGATCCCGAAGACCTTCTTCTCAGATATAGAAAAAATGATGCTGAAATTCATATGGAGACACAGAAGACCTCGAATAGCCAAAGCAATCCTGTACAACAAAAACAAAGCCGGAGGAATCACAATACCTGATTTTAGGACATACTACAGGGCAGTTGTTATCAAAACAGCATGGTACTGGTACAGAAACAGATGGATAGACCAATGGAACAGAATAGAAACACCAGAAATCAATCCAAACACCTACAGCCAACTTATATTTGACCAAAGATCCAAATCTAATCCCTGGAATAAGGACAGTCTATTCAATAAATGGTGCTGGGAAAATTGGATTTCCACATGCAGAAGCTTGAAGCAAGACCCATACCTATCACCTTACACAAAAATTCACTCAACATGGATTAAAGACTTAAATCTACGACCCGAAACCATCAAATTATTAGAGAGCATTGGAGAAACCCTGCAAGATATAGGCACAGGCAAAGACTTCCTGGAAAATACTCCAACAGCACAGGCAGTCAAAACCAAAATTAACATTTGGGATTGCATCAAATTGAGAAGTTTCTGTACTTCAAAAGAAACAGTCAGGAAAGTGAAGAGGCAACCAACAGAATGGGAAAAAATATTCGCAAACTATACTACAGATAAAGGATTGATAACCAGAATCTACAAAGAAATCAAGAAAATCCACAACAACAAAACAAACAACCCACTTAAGAAATGGGCCAAGGACCTCAATAGACATTTTTCGAAAGAGGAAACCCAAATGGCCAACAGACACATGAAAAAATGTTCAAGATCACTAGCAATCAGAGAAATGCAAATCAAAACCACAATGAGGTTCCATCTCACCCCGGTGAGAATAGCTCACATTCAGAAATCTACCAACAACAGATGCTGGAGAGGATGTGGGGAAAAAGGGACACTAACCCACTGTTGGTGGGAATGCAAACTGGTTAAGCCACTATGGAAGTCTGTCTGGAGATTCCTCAGAAACCTGAACATAACCCTACCATACAACCCAGCCATCCCACTCCTTGGAATTTACCCAAAGGAATTTAATTTGACAAATAAAAAAGCCATCTGCACATTAATGTTTATTGCAGCTCAATTCACAATAGCTAAGACCTGGAACCAACCCAAATGCCCATCAACAGTAGACTGGATAAAGAAATTATGGGACATGTACTCCATAGAATACTATACAGCAGTAAGAAACAACGAAACCCAGTCATTTGCAACAAGATGGAGCAATCTGGAAAACATCATGCTGAGTGAATTAAGCCAGTCCCAAAGAGAAAAATATCATTTGTTTTCCCTGATCGATGACAACTGAGCGCCAAAGAGGAAACCTGTTAAGTGAAATGGACACTATAAGCAACAATGAACTGATCAGCTCCTGTCCTGACTTTAGATGTACAATGTAATACTTTATCCTTTTTAGTATTTGTTGTTGTTGTTGTTGTTCTAGTACTATTGGTTGAACTCAGTAATTAACACACAATTATTCTCAGGTGTTTAAATTTTAACTGAAAAGTGATCCCTGTTAAATCTAAGAGTGGAAAAAGAGAGGGAGGAGATGAACAATTTGGAACATGCTCAATCGGACTGGCCGCAAATGGTGGAGTTAGAAATGTGCAGGGGATTCCAACACAATTCCATCAAGATGGCATGTACCAATGCCATCGCACTAGTCCAAGTGATCAATTTCAGCTCACAATTGATAGCTCTGATAGGTCTAAGAGTCAAAGAGATCACACAAACAAGACAAGTATCTGCTAATACTAACTGATAGAATCAAAAAGGGAGAGAAAGATCCAACATGGGAAGTGGGATACACAGCAGACTCATAGGATGGCAGATGTCCTAAACAACACTCCGGCCTCAGAATCAGCCCTCAAGGCATTCAGATCTGGCTGAAGAGCCCATGAGAGTATAGCAGGCATGGAAAGCCAAGATATCATGGGAAAAAAAAAAAAAAAGACCTAAATGAATGATCTCTGTGAGTGAGATCCCAGTGGAAAGAACGGGGCCATCAAAGAAGGAGATACCCTTCTCCGAAGGGAGGAGAGAACCTCCACTTTGACTATGACCCTATCTGAATAAGACCAAAGTCAGCGAACTCTAAAGGCTTCCATAGCCCTGGCAACTCATGACTAGAGCCTAGGGAGATTACTGACGCCATGAACAGGAGTGTCAAATTGTTAAGTCAGCAACAGGAGTCACTGTGTACTTACACCCCATGCGGGATCTGTCCCTAATGTGTCGTCTAAAGCCAAGTGATGCTATGACTGGTACTGAAACAGTATTTTTATACTTTGCGTTTCTGTGTGGGCGCAGACTGATGAGGTCTTTGCTAATTATATACTGAAGTGATCTTCTGTATATAAAGAGAATTGGAAATGAAAAAAAAAAAAAAACAACCTGGTGTTCAAATGGAAATGGCATAGAAAATTAATTATTTTGAAAAAAAAAATTATGTAGGATCTCTGTCTTTAATGTGCTGTACATTGCTATTTAATGCTATAATTAGTAATCCAATGGTAGTTTTTTCACTCGATGTTGCTATATGGGCAAAATGTTGAAACCTTTACCTAATATATACTAAATTGATCTTCTGTATACAAAGAGAATTGAAAATGAATCTTTACATGAATGGAAGGGGAAAGGGAGCGGGAGGGGGGAGGGTTGCGGGCGGGAGGGAAGTTATGGGAGGGGGGAAGCCATTGTAACCCACAAGCTATACTTTGGAAATTTATATTCATTAAATAAAAGTTTAATAAAAAAAAAAAAAAAAAAGAAACCCATAACAAGCAATGAGATGGAAGATGCTGATTTACTGCTTCAATCAAGGAAAAATCCAGGACCTAATGACTTAACTACTGAATTCTCAAAATATCCAGAAAGTAAACAACTCTAGTACTTTTCAAACTATTTCAAAATACTGAATACTATGGAACTGTGCTAAACTCGTTTTATGAGGCCAGCATCACATTAATACCAAAACCAAAGACATGACCCAATTCAGTTAATCTGCAAGTTACAAAATAAACATGCAAAAAGAGTAGTTTTTTTAAATGCTAATGATGAACTCAGAGTCAAGAAAGAAATCCCATGCACAATAGTCCCCCCACTCCCCCCCAACATACGACCCCAAATATTTAGGAATAAATTTAACCAAAGAAGGGAAAGATGTCTACAATGAAAATTATCAAACCTTGATGAAAGAAAACAAAGATACACACAAAAAAATGGGAAGATATTCCTTGCTCAAATATTAGAACAATCAATGTCTTTCAACGTCTATACTACCTAAAGCAGTTTACAGATTCATTGTCATCCCTATCAAAATCAATGGTATTCTTTAGAGAATTAGAAAAAAAATCATATGGAATCACAAAAGACCCTCAGTAGCCAAAGTGGTCCTGAGCAGGAAAAATCAAGCTGGAGGCATCACAATACCCAGCTTCAAAGCATACTGCAAAACTATGGTAATTGAAATAGCAAGGTACTGGCATAAAAACTGACAAATAGATCAATGGAACACAGAGAGCCCAAAAATTAATCCAAGTACATTCAGCAAAATGATTTGACAAAAGTGCCCGGACCATACAATGTAATAGGATAATCTCTTCAATAAGCAATGCTGGCAAACTGTATATAGATATATGGATATAGATATATATAGATATATATATGAGAAGTAGAGATCTAATTACATATAATAATCAACTCAAGATGGAGCAAAGACCTAAATTTAAGGCCTGAGACTATGAAGTCGCTGTCAGAAAACATAGGGGAAACATTCCAAGACATTGGTAGGGAATGAATTTTTGGACAAGACCCCCAAACCACAGGTAACAAAGACAAAACTAAACAAATGAGACTATATCAACCTCAGAAACTTTTGCACAGCAAAGTAAATACAATGCAGAGACATAACAGAATGTGAAAAACATATTTGTAAGCTACCTGACAAAGGATTACTATTCCAAATATATCAGCAACTTAAACTCAACTACAAGAAGAAACAACCAATTCAGTTGAGAAATGGACAAAGGTCCTCAACAGATAGTTTTCAAAAGAATATGAATGGCTGATAAATATATAAAGAAAATGCTCAACATCACTAGCCATCAGGAAAATCTAAGTTAAAACCTCAATGGGATATCACCCCATCCCTCTAAGAGCTAAAATCTAAAACAGAGTAACCAACACTGGTAAGGATGTGGACAAGGAGAACATTTATACACTGTTGATGGAAAGGTAAACAAGTACAGCCAAAGTGGAAAACGGCATGGAGAATTATTTAAAAACTAGAAATAGATTGGCCATACGACCCAGAAATCCCCTATTGGGTATATACCCAAAAGATTTGAACACATTGTATCAAAGAGATACCTTCACCACCATGTACTGTTCACAACAGCAAAAATGTGGAACCAACCACAGTGTCCATCATCTGATTAATGGATGAAGAAAATTTGATACATATTTATATAAACACACATACAATGGGATGCTATTAATCTCTAAGAAATAATGAAATTTTATCATCATTTGCAGCAAAATAGATGTAACAAAAAGACATGTTGAGTGAAACAAGCCAAACATAAGACAAATATACCATTTTCTCCCTTATGTTAAAGCTCAACTTAAAAAAAGAAAAATGAGAAAGAAAAAAGCAGAAAAAAAAGAAAAAGAATTAACTGTACTGCCAGAAATAGTTTTATGAGACTTTGTTTTATGCCTTTGTCAAACCAATAGTTAAGAAAGTTATATTAGTTTCAATGATCTGTTGTTACTTTAAAATTTACTATATATGGGTAAAATGGTCATTTTCCATCCAATTACATTCTATAGCCATTGTCTACATTCCCACTAAATTAAGATCTTTTTGCTTTTTACTTGTTAAACTTCTTATTTAGTGAAGTATTAAGCCTTTGTACTGTAATGTAAATTGCAAAAATGTTATCACAGAAACTAAAAAAGAAAGGGAGAAGAAATGAGGGTGGGAGAGAAAAAGGGCAAGGGAGGGAAGGAGAAAGGGAATCTCATTATGTTCTTAGAATTATACCTACAAATCATAGTGAATGCTGAAGATAAAGTTTTTAAAAGAGTAAATTAAATTAAAATTACAAAATAAAAATGGTAGCCTTTTATATACTATTGATAAACTTAGCAAAACAAGTCAAACAAGAGATCTCATTCACAATAGTCATAAAAGATGTTTAGAGATCTATCCTGAAACTTAAATAATTAAAGAAAGAAATTAATGACACAAAAAAATGAAGATACCTTTAACATGGATTGGATGAATTTATATCACTCAGATATTTACTATCTAAATCAATATACAGATTAAATACAACCCCTATCAAAATAACAGTTGTATCTTCATAGAACAAGAAATTAGGAAAAAATAACTTAAAAATCACATGGAATCACAAAAGATTCTGAATAGCAAAAGTGATCCTTGCCAAATTGTGATGTGTGGAGGCATCACAATACTTGACTTGAAAGCACAGAACAAAGTTACAGTAATTAAAATAGCATGGTACTAGCATAAAAACTGACAGATCAATGGAACAGATTAGAGAACCCAGAAATTAATCCACATATCCACAACCAACTGATATTTGAAAAAAGTGCTAAGATCATACACTGCAGAAAAGACTGTCCCTTAAATAAATGGTGTTGGCAAAATTGCATGCAAATATGTAAATGAAAATTAGATCCTTACCTCTTACCATATACAAAAATCAACTCAAGATAGACCAAAGACCTAAATTTAAGACCTCAGGCTGAATTTTCCAGGAATACTTGTAGGAGAAATAGCTCAATACTTCAGTGTAGGTGACAACTCCTTGGATAAAACCCCAAAGTACAAGCAATAGAAGCATAACTAGAGACAAATGGGATTATTTCAAACTATGAATTTCTGCACTTCAAACAAAACATATAATAGAGTGAAGATAGATCCAACAGATGGAGAAAAATATTTGCAAACTACCTGAGAAAGGGTTAATTCCAGAATGTATCAGCAAGTTTAAAAAAAAAAAAAAACTACCAATCTATTCACTTTAAAAAACTGCCCAATGAACCTCAACAGACAGTTCTCAGAAAAAATGCAAATGAACAATAAATACAGGGAAAAAAGTAAAACATCACCAGCAAAGAAGGAAATGCAAATCAAAACCACAATGAGATATCACCTTACCCCTATCAGAATGGCTATTAATCAAAAGATAGATAACAAATGCTGGTGAGGTTGTGGGAAAAGGAAAACTCATACACTGTTGGTGTGAAAATACTGTGTAAAATAGTATGGAGGTTTCTTTAAAAATAGAAATAAACCTTCCATATGATCTAGCAATCCCACAGCTAGGTACATACTCAAAAGATATGAATATTTTGTATCAAAGAGATACCTGTGCCATGTTGTTTATAGCAGCACTGTTCACAATATTCAAAATATGGAATTGACAAAGGTGTCAAAGAATAAAATGTGGTATTTTTATGTAGATAACTATAATGAAATATTACTCAGGTATAAAATTTAAATTTAACCATTTGCATAAAATAGAATCAACTGGATGAATCACAGTGAAATAAGCTAGACACAGAAAAATAAATGCCAGATGTTTTCCATTATATATGGGAGTTAAAGTTTAGGAAGAATCAAAATTGAAAAATAAAAATAAAATGCATGTATCAATAGTTAAAATATAGTATTGTCAAACTGTTTTATATTTTTGTCAAACCAATGGTTAACAATGATATACTAGTATAGTTTTAATGATCTAATTATCTTAAGATTTGCAATATGTGAGTAAACTGGACATCATTTCATTTGAACATTGTAGCCTTTGCCTATATCCCCACTGATTATCTTTTATTGTTGGACTTTTTGAGTTAAACATTAAGTCTTTGTAATATCAATTAAAAATATATTACCTCAAAAATTAAAATAGAAAATAAGGGAGGAAGAAAATAAGATATACTTAGAATTTTATCTATGAATGACATGAAATGTTTTTTTTTTAGCTTTGATGTTTATATTTTATTTATTTATTTATTTTATGTTATTTTTAATGAATATAAATTTCCAGTGTACAGCTTATGGATTACAATGGCTTCCCCCTCCCATAACTTCCCTCCCACCCGCAACCCTCCCCTCTCCCGCTCCCTCTCCCTTTCCATTTGCATCAAGATTCATTTTCAATTCTCTTTATATACAGAAGATCAATTTAGTATAAAGATTTCAACAGTTTGCACCCACATAGAAACACAAAGTGAAACATACTGTTTGAGTACTAGTTATAGCATTAAATAAAAATGTACAGCACATTAAGGACATAGATCCCACATGAGGAGCAACTGCACAGTGGCTCCTGTTGTTGACCCAACAAATTGACACTCTAGTTTATGGCGCCAGTAACCACCCTAGGCTGTCGTCATGAGTTGCCAAGGCTATGGAAGCCTTCCAAGTTTGCCGAATCTGATCATATTTAGACAAGGTCATAAAAGACAGGGTGAGGATAGTAACCAATGATCCTAAGAGTGGCATTTACCAGGTTTGAACAATTATACAGCATTAAGTGGGGAAGAGGACCATCAGTACACACAGGTTGGGAGTAGAGCAATTGGTGGTAGAGTAGAGGTTATGATTACAAAGGAATGAGGCCCAAGTGCACTAGACAGGGCCTAGAACAAAGGACAGAGTCATTATTAGAGGAGCTAAGAAAGGTGCTGTCTAAGCTACAAGTAATTTTTCTGATTGAGAGGCAAATAGAACCTGATAGAAGGGGCTTGATAATAATCTGGTGGGCTTTAGGCCTTGTAAATTCAGAGGCCCAGACCTATCTATCTCTTCACATGGGGTATATCCTAAGGGAGGTGTGAACCTCCTAGGGGAAGGCACCCTGGAGAGCGGCAAGATGGCGGAATAGGCAGGGAGCACACTATTAGTCCGGGGGAGAGACAGTTTAATATAAGTGGAGATACTGCAGGGTCAAGGAAGAGTAGGGGAAGAAACAGCAGTGGAAACTCTTCCGGAACTAGTGATTCACAGTGTACCTGCATGGAGAGTGTGGGAGCCCAAGTTCGGGACACCAGCGGCAGACTCAACACACCAGCGCTGGAACGCGAGGTGAGCCGAACCTCAATAGCCCGAGACACCAGCGGGCAAGCGGAAAGAGGAGGCTAGAGGGAACGAGGCTTGAAACTCCGTGGGGAAAAATTCACCAGGCTAACTAGAAGAGAGAGAGGAAAAAAATAAAAAAGTGACCGATACGGACACAAGTTTCTCTCTCTCCGCTCACCTCTCAAAGGCGAGCAAGACAGAGCAGGCACCATTTTGGACATACATCATAAGCAGGGCGACCTCAGGTCTGCACCGGCCCTGAGCCTAGCAGAAACACCTGACTCTGGGGGGAGGGGTGAAATAACAGGAGATTAGGATCTAACTTGGCAACCCAGTGGGAGACTGCAGGAGAATTGGAGCCCACACTGAGGGCAGCAGAGATTCCCTGTGTGGTCCTTGGGAAAGAGCTTCCGATCTCTGGCTCCTGTGGGTATATCATTTGCCTGCTAACTACCTCCAATTACGTTCAGCTGTGCGGAATTACTTCCCTTTTGAATCAAAAAAAGAAAAAGAGATTTACCACACCTAACCTGGGAGTGTCATCTTTGACACACCCTCAACCCTGAGGAACCAAACACAGCTCTCAGTCCATACTCATCTCAAGCCTCTAAGGCTCCACTGAAAGCAGACAGTCCACTTAATATAGAGCCATAGTGTAACAAGAAAAAACACCACAGTGAAGAAACCAAATATCTCCAACATGCCAAACAACAAACACAAAAACCAAGCTAACAAGAACAAGGAAGACACTATGACACCCCCAAATGAAAAAGACACCCCAATTCAAGATTATGAAGATGATGAGATCAAAGAAATGCAAGAAGCAGATCTCAAAAAAATTGATAAGAACATTAAGAAGTTCTCAAAAACAAATTCTTGAACTACAGAAATCCTTAATGGACAAGATAGAAAATCTCTCTCGTGAAAATGAAATATTAAGGAGCAATCAAAATGAAATGAAACAACTAGTGGAACAAGAAACTGAGATAGTGACGAGAAATCCTAATGAAATGAAGAATTCAATAGATCAAATGACAAACACATTAGAGAGCCTTAAAAACAGAATGGGCGAAGCAGAAGAGAGAATATCAGACTTAGAAGACAGAGAACAGGAAAGGAAACAGGCAAACCAAAGCAAAGAAGAAGAAATTAGAAATCTAAAAAATATTGTTGGGAATCTACAGGATACTATTAAAAAACCCAACATTCGGGTTCTAGGAGTTCCTGAAGGCATGGAGAGGGAGAAAGGATTAGAAGGCCTTTTCAGTGAGATACTAGCAGAAAATTTCCCAGGTTTGGAGAAGGACAGAGGCATCTTAGTACAGGAAGCTTATAGAACCCCTAATAAACATGACCAAAAGAGGTCCTCACCACGACATGTTGTAATCAAACTCACCACAGTGAAACATAAAGAAAAGATCCTAAAATGTGCAAGAGAGAAACGTCAGATTACTCTCAGAGGATCTCCAATTAGACTCACAGCAGACTTCTCATCAGAAACCCTACAAGCTAGAAGGGAATGGTGAGACATAGCCCAGTTACTAAGAGAGAAAAACTGCCAGCCCAGAATATTATATCCTGCAAAGCTCTCATTTGTGAATGAAGGTGAAATTAAGACTTTTCATAGCAAACAGAAACTGAAAGAATTTGTTGCCACTCATCCTGCCCTGCAAAAGATGCTTAAAGATGTGTTACACACAGAAACACAGAAACATGGTCACCAATATGAAAGAAGGTAAAGGAAGGAAACCTCACAGCAAAAGATCACAGGAAGCTCAATTTCTCTTTGACATAGAATTAAACTCTGATGCTCTGTTAAATCAATGTGTTAAAGAAATGTTTTCTTTGTACTAATATCACGTTGACAGAAATGTTGAGAATGATTTTATAGTAATTTTCACATATTTCCTATGACCCTGGAAACCTAAAGCATCAATAAATTCCTTTAAAAGAAAGATCAGTACCATTCACAATAATTTTAAAAATGTAAATACCAGGGGATAACTTTTACCAATGATGTAAAAGATTACTAAAATGAAAATCATGAAATATTAATGAAAGAAATAGACATAAAAATGAGAATACCTTCCATTTTCATGGATTAGAGAACTAAGATTATCAACATGTTCATACTGCCCAAATTAATTTATATATCCAGTGTCAGTGTTATCCCAATCAAATTCCAGGGATATTCTTCACAGACCCAACAAAAAACAATCCTAAAATTCACGTGGATACACAAAAGACCCAAATAGCTAAAGCAATCTTAAAACAATATGAACAAAACCAGTGGCATCATAATACCAAATTCCAAGACATACAACAGGGCTGTTATAATCAAAACATAGTGGTACTGCAAAATTTTGACACTGTAGATCAATGGAACAGCATAGAAACTCCAGGAGTTAATCTACACATCTATAAGCTACTCATCTTTGACAAATGAGCTAACATCATTCCCTGAAGAAAGGACAGTCTTCAACAAATGGTGTTGAGAAAATTGGATTTACAAATGTGGAATTTTGAAAGACTCCTACCTTACAGCCTACGCAAAAATTAACTCACAGTGGATGAAGAATCTAAAGCTAAGATCAAAAGACATCAAGTTACTGGAGGAAAACAAGAGGCAAAGGCTACAAGATTTTGTCCATGCAAATACTTCTTAGGTAAGAACCCAGAAACACAAGCAATAAAGCAAAAGTAGAAAAATGGGAATATATCATGCATCAAAACTTCTTAGACTCTCAACAAAGTGAAAAGGCAATTAACAGAATAAGAGAATATATTTGCCAATGATGCATTCAATGTATAATTATCTAGAAAATCTAAGGGACTACAAACTCAAAAAAGAAGAAAAACATCTTCAAATGTTGTTATTCTTTATGCCTACGACCCCTTAAACAGTATATTTACATTGCTTTCTTCCCAGCTTTGTATTACTGTCATATACTTTACTGTTCTATATGCTATATGTCTCTTATTATGTTGCTATTTTTTCTTGCTGTTAGCTGTCTTATTGTTCAAGAGGTAAATGTCATAAGGAACATATTTTCATTTACCTATGTTCTTATGATTTCTGATACTCTATTCCTTTATGTTATTATTTTCATTTGTTATCACCCCCATCTAACTGAAGGACTATCCTTTACATTTCTTCAGGGGGAGAATTGCTAATGAGTTCCAAAGCTTTGTTATGTCTGAGGAAATCTTTATTTTGTCTTCAATTCTGAAATATACTTTCTCTGGATAAAGAATTCTAGCTTGAATTTTTTTGTATTTTAAAAATGCTATTCTGTTCTCTGGTTCACAATGTTTCTGATGATAAATCAGATACCACTTTTTTTGCTATATTAACTTCCTTGATATTTACAAGCTGTATTAGCCATCACAATAAATCAAGAAACAAAAAAAAAGTATAAAGATCAGAAATGAGAATTAGGATGCTATGAGCATATGTTTTTCAAAGGATGAAATACAAATGGCAAATAGACACATGAAAAAAAATGATCAGAATCACTAGCAATAAGGGAAATGTGAATAAAATTTACATTGAGGTATCATTTCATCCCTGTTAGAATGGATATCATCCAAAAATCAAAAAATTAACAAATGCAGATGAAGATGTGGGGGAAAAGGTACCCTAATACACTGCTGATGGGAATGTGAACTGGTACAACCATTATGCAAATACAGTATGGAGTTTCTTCAGAGAAAAAAAAAAAAAGCAAATCTACCATATGACCCAGATATCCCACTCCTGGGAATATATCCAAAGGAAATGAAATCAGCATAAAAAAGTCTAAGAAGCACTCCAATATTTATAGCAGCTGAACACGCAATAGCTAAGAAAGAGAATCAACCTAGATGTTCATCCACTCACTACTGAATGAAGAAAAAGTAACATATGTATTACAGACTACTACTTGGCCATGAAAAGTGAAATTGACTTTCTCAAAAAAAAAAAAAAAATGGATGCAACTGATGAACATCATCCTAAGTGAAACAAGCCAGACTCCAAGAGGTCAATATCACACGTCTTCTGTTTCTTCTTATAGTTAATATAGAGAGTACAAAAATTTTGTAGATGTCATCATTTGCTGTATAATTACAAATAGTTCTTCACTGAATCACATGTAAATGATATTATACACTTATTTCACAGAATAAAAGAAATGGAGGGAATAGTGAGGATATTTAATGTACTAGGAGAGTGCAATTGACATACTGGGATGCAATGATTTTGAACAACCCTCATCCAGACTGTTGAGAAACTTTTTCTTCATACTATTTGTTCAACTCTTTAGTATAGGGTTAATCTTATGAGTATAAAGTTAACTGAAAATAGATCTTCATAAAAAAATAAGAAAGGGAATAGGAGAGGGAGGGGAAGATGGGCGAGAATGTGAAAAGGGAAGGTGGGGTGTAGAGAATCACTATGTTCCTAAATTTATATATGAAATGCATGAAGTTTGTATACTTTAAATGAATTTATTAAAAGGTACTAGTAATGCTTTGTTCTTAATTTGAATGCTGGTTACAAGTGTGATCAGATGACAAACTAATTTATCTGTACAAGTATGTATTTACCTGTGTCTATACTGTATTTCAATAAAATGCTTAAAATAAAAGGGTTCTTCTAAGACCTCTTGAAAATTTTGTATTATGAGTAACTGTGCATGGATTTTATATTTTTTGAACCAAATTAGGATTTTATTTTTTCTAAATAGTTCATGTAGAATCTCAATCCCCACCCATGCCTCCTGAACTAAGACCTACAGTGTTATTTGTACACACCTCAAAATTTGAAGAACAGTACAGTTTATTATATTCCAAGGGCTTTGCAAAGATCTGCTTATCTATATGTATATATTATATTATATAATATATAATATTCATTGGGGCTGGCGCTGTGGCGCAGTGGGTTAACGCCCTGACCTGAAGTGCCCACATCTCATATGGGCGCCTGCCTGTTCGATGAAAGAGGATGGAAGACCTCTCTCTCTCTCTCTCTGCCTCTCCTCTCTAAATTCAAATAAAATAAATAAATCTTTAAAAAAATTCATATAGAATCTCTTCACATTGTGAGGTATTCACAAAATATAAAAATCAGATTTTTCTATATGGGGATGGTGCACTCTTTGCTTCTGAGTGGTAAAACTTAAATGAGACAACTACATAGAAGGACTTCTCCAAAGCAATTAAAGCAATTAGAGTGACTTGTTGGTTTATTAAATGTACTTACATCATTATCTACATTGCTATTCCAATTCGTATTTTTCCCCAAATGATGATGTCCATGTTTCATCAGTGAATTTCACTGTAACTTGGTTGACTTTAGATTTCATTAGAGAGCAAGAAAATTCAACATTATTATAAAGCCATTATTAAAAACTAGTAGGAAAGGCAAAAGATAAAGTGAGGGTTTTTTTTTTTCCCCTTATAGCAGAATATATTCCTCACATTAAGGCTCACAGTAAATTATTATAGTCACTGTATAGGAAAATTTAGCAGCCAACTAGGTATTGGGAAAACTCCTAGCCCAGTAAGCACATATGTTCTGTTTAGCATCGTGCTAGGGGACCCAAATTTAGCTGCTTTTTTTTCATGATAGATCTTCCTTTAACCAAAGTGAATTTCAATTTTCAATTTACTGGTCAATCATACTTTTAAAAATCTTTATGAAATCCCAACAAGAAAGGAAATTTTGCATTGTAAAAAGTAGTCACTTTAAGATTTTGAACTGACACTTGAATTAAGGACTTCTAAAAAGATCAAGTGGATGGTTAAATTGTCCTTTTATCAGATTAGGGGAGGGGATAGATAAGATTCCCTTCAGCAGCCTATTGACTCTTTCAACCTTGCCTCTTGAAACCTTTCTGAACACAGGAGCTGATACTGCAGGTTTTATATTTATAATGATTAATTAATTCTGCACTAAGCAATGTTCTTGACTGCAAGAACAAAATCCACTTCAGAAAGCCTAAATGACAGCTTGCCTAAAATCATTAACACTCAAACTGATAGAATTGAAATGTTCTTACTTTACACAGATCTTAGCAATTTCATTACAAATATTTCCTGTTGTTCTAGAATTACAATAAAAATAAAGAGGGTTGGATAAAGCAGTGGGGTAGGGGAAAAAATCAATCCAGGACTATAAAATGAGAAAGTAACATTTAAACATGGATAAACCTAAAATGGTTTACAAACTAGACACAAAAGTATTTTTGTTAGATGAGTTGCAAACCTAAAAATGGAACTGAATATGGCCCCATTTTGCTGGGGAAGCTCTTCGAACACCACTATTGTTCTTCAGGACTATTAAATATTTCAGTGAAGTGTTACGTAAGTGTAGCACTAAATGGCGGAAGCACAGTATTTCCTTGCAACTCCTTAGCCCTTACTGTCAACTATTATCTAGTTCATAGGACTAAAAAAGTTCGAATTTAATGGTTCTGACATCTGCTTCATGGAACATATGTAAATAAAAAGAGGTAGAAGCACGTGATACAGTCTTTTGCATTTTTCCCATAAGTTTGAGTAGAGTTCATATAATTACCTTACAAGCAGAAGCTCTCAGCCAAAGCAAACCCAACATAGTGCCTGTCAGATTACGTCTCTATGAAGTGACAGCTTTGCTGATAAAAAGACTTCAATGAAAGCCTCACAATTCTCATTCTCCCTATTTTGTATTCCCTAAATACCTAGTAAATGAATTCTAAGTATTTCCTTTCTTCTATGAAATTTTAAGTATATTTATTTGCTTACAAAAATAGAAAAGCAACCTAGTTCATGTTTCAAGTGAAAAAAATTCATTTTTTTTCTTAAGGGTAAAGTAAGTTATTATATTCTTTGCTTTGTATATGTATCAAGTACAGTCCAAAATTTCATTGACAGAATTATTTCACAAAACCTTTGATCATAGTTCTCTTTTTTGTTCTACTATGACAATCTTGCTGTGACTACCAAATTCAATGTTTCCATTTTTTGGAGAATCATCCAAATTCACAAAGCAATTGTCTTACTACGTGATCCAATTTGTTTGACACTGGCCACATGTAAATTATGAGCACTTAAAAGAGGAGCCGTCACTGTGGCACATCGGGTTAAAGCCTGAAGCACCAGCATCCCATATGGCCGCCGGTTCTAGTCCCGGCTGCTCCTCTTCCGATCCTTCTCTGCTATGGCCTGGGAAAGGAGTAGAAGATGGCCCAAGGCCTTGGGCCCCAGCACTTGCGTGGGAGACCCAGAAGAAGCTCCTGGCCCCTGGCTTCTCTGTCTCAACCTCTGTAACTCTTTCAAATAAAGAAAACTTTAAAAAATACCAAAGATTTATTTATTTGAAAGTCAGAGTTACACAGAGAGAAAAGAGGCAGAGAGAGGGAGAGAGGTCTTCCATCCACTGGTTCACTCCCCAGGTGGCCACAACAGCCAGAGCTGCGAGGATCCAAAGCCAAGAGCTTCTTCCAGGTCTCCTTTGCAGGTGCAGGGGCCCAAGGGCTTGGGCCATCCTCTACTGCTTTCTAGGCCATAGCAGAGAGCTGGACTGGAAGAGGAGCAACCGGGTCCAGCACCCATATGGGATGCTGGCACTGCAGGCTTTACCTGCTACGCCACAGCGCCGGCCCCAGAGTACTTTATGTTTAGTACAAATTGAAATCCACTCTAAGTTTGAAACACTAAGCAAGAGAAAAATTATATAAAACATCTCTTTCGGAATTTTTATACTGATTACATATTTAAGTGAAACTGTTTTGGATATATTGGATAAAATATAATGTAGAATTAATGTTATTAGTTTTACTTTTTAATGTGACTACTAGAAAAATTTGATCACATAAACAGCTCATATAATTGGATAACACTATATTTTTACTCTATGGGTGTGATCTGCCATGATTTTACAGCAGTTCCCACTTATCCAGGGGTATAGGTACCAAAATCCCAAACAGATGTTTAAAATGCCAACTATAAAAGATACTAAATTATTGGATTTAATAGTATCGTAACTAGGCACTTATGCATTTTAGCTGAAAAATTTGCAGTTTGAGGAGAGAAAGCAACACTAACAAATTTCTTTTTCTTTTTTCACATTTTCATGGATAGAAGATTTGTTCTCGCCATAGACCTTATCAGGCTCAGCATACAAATTATTTTATTTCCTTATTAAGTCAAGAACTTTCACCTTTTCACTGAAGGAAGCTCTTCATGTTTCTCTTTGGTGTGTATGGACTGTCAGCACCACTACTCTTGTGCTTTGAAACTATGATGAAGCGAAACATGATTTCCTTGACCACAAGTGCTGCGAAACTGCAACAGTTGATCTGAAAACTGAGATGGCTGCTGAATGACTAAGATGCAGTCGTGTGGATATCATGACTATGATGGACAAATGCATGATTAACTTACCAGGGACACAGAGAGATTGTATCAGGTATCACTACACTCCTCAGAATGATGAGAAGTTTCAGAATTACAAATTTCTGTGTTTTCCATATAATGTTTTTGGAACATGGCTGGCCCTGGGCAATTAAAGCTACAAAAAGCAAGGTGATAGTTAAGGGGGAATTCCCATATACTTGGCTGAAATATTTATCTGAATATTCCCCCTATAGGAACAGAGTGGGCACCAGACTATGAGAATCACGGCTTTAGGCTATCTTTCTGGGACTTCTCTAGGTAAGAAGTGGGATATTTACATTCCAGGTTATGGTAAACAATAAGGGAATAAACTGTTAGCTCATAAAGGGCCTGGTGATATTGCAATAGGAAAAGCAAGGACTTGTGTAGCATACAGAACACCATCTTTGAATACATGACTCTTCCTAGAACTTCAATGGGTTAATTAACCTCTACACCTCGGCGTTTTACATCTACCAGGTAGAAGTCAACCCAACCTGACTAAGTGGTGGTGGTGATGGTGGTGGTGGTGTTGCCAACACTGAGCTCTACAAATCAAGGCCACATTTAATATATTCTCAATAAACACTAGTTACATGGTTTTTTTTTTTCCTTTCTAGCATCTACTGCTTATTATGTCCTAGAGGTTTTTTAACTCTGCACAACTGCAGAATTATAGTAACAACTGAATTAAATACATACTTAGCCAGGCTCTGAACAACATCTTATCTATGCCACCTCAGAATGGAATGATAAAGATATACTCTCAAAAGGAATGGAGACAAAAAAAGCTAATGTCATCTTTTATGGAAGAGATCAAGGCTCATAAGACTGTACAACTGCAAAAAAAAAAAAAAAAAACTCACAATTAGTGCAAGTCAGAGCAGAGAATCCAATCCTATCTTACTGAGAACAGACTGCTAGAGCCCTTCCTCCAATCGTCTATACTTTCCCACATTTTCCTCCTCCTTCCCATCCTATTTTTCGTTCCTTTATATGTGCTTTTTTATTCTTTCCTATCTTTCCTATCACTTTGAAGATGCCAGCTTATATATGCTAGTAAGTTTTTTTCTCCCTGCAATGTCTAGTTTGGTGAATTAATGAGCTCTTTAACAAAACACTGTTTTTGCAGCAAAACTGATATATACAACCATCTTGAAATAATCCTATTCATCTAGTTTTGATTTTGTTGCTAGTGCTTTGAGGGTGTTATCCATGAAGTCATCACCTTCACCTACATCTTGAGGTGTTTCCCTTACAATTCCTTAGCTTGAACCTTGAGCATCCAATGAAGAATCAAGGCTTTCTCAGAGCTGCAAACCCAGCCTATCTAATGTTATACAACTCAGCCTGCTACAACTACTGTAACAAAGAACTGTATACTGAGCAGTTTGAAAACAGAAATTTACTTCTCAGTTGTCTATGGGTTAGAAATACAAGATCAGAACATCAGCAAATTCAGGGGCTGGCGACACCCTGTTTCCCATTTCTCAAAAGGCTGTGTTCAGAGCATGTCTTCATATGGCACAAGGAAGGCGCAAGCTTCCTACCATCCCTTTTATGAGGGCACTAATTCTGTTCACACCCTGAGGTCATCCTTCCTCTTACTGTCAGCTTGGGGATAAGAATTTAACATATGAATTCCAGGGAGGATTCAAACATTCAGTCCTTTGCAGATATCAAATCAGACTTCTCAGTTGCTCCTGTTGACTTCACATATTTAACACTCAGTTCGTGTTAGGTATTATCATTAGACTTAAGGGCTTGAGATTCACAATTTCAGAATTCACTCTGGGGCTGCATGCCAAGCTCATGGAAACTCCCTAAGCATTTATAAGGTAACATAATTAATTATTCTCCATATCCATGCAATAAAACTTTCCAAACTTTGGACGATCACTTCTAGTTCATCTACCCTCAATAACTCAGGCTATTATAAAACACCAGGGAAAGGCAACTATTTGAAAATACCTTCTAAGTAAAGTCTTCTCAGAAAATTCAAACTCCTCCTTATAACTGCAGACTACCACCACCGCATTTCATGCAGTACCCCTCATTAATTATTACATCCAGGATTATTGTTACTCTATCGGCTTCAGGGTGGCAGAAATCATTTATTGCTCTATTTTTAGCATACCAATGAAAAATTAAGTACAAATTTATTAACCTTGACCAGACAATAATAAATTTGATAGAAGTAATGCTACTTAGAAGCAACTACAGTACACCTTGACATCCCTCTAACCCTTGAGGCTGGCTATCAGCCCTTCTGATTCATATCTTTAGCAGAGTCATCTCCATCTTTCCCATCTCATGAAATCACTTGTTCTTAGCAGAGTTAGATATATTTTCCAAATATCCTCTCTGGTGAGCAAACATCACTGGTATCATTATCTCCAAAGAACATCAACAGAGCATCCATCTGTGCCCAACAGAGCTCAGACCATCACAGGAAACCCAGATAACCAGGTATGGTTCTACTTGCTATGAGCTTAACCAGATATCCATCCTACAGATACATACTAGCTTCAAACCTTCACTTCTGCTTCTTTGTGATGTATACATCACCTGTTAAATAACAAACCTATTGGTTTTTAATAACACTGATTTTTGTAGCCTCTATTTACATAACAAATCCTAGGTAACAGCATTAGATACTCTCCTAAGACATTATGCTTTGGAAATTTGTGTTGACCCATTTTGTATCCAGACTGAACCATCAATCCAACTTGAAATATAACTTGGTACCTGTCTGCAGCTTCTACTTGTCACATCAATCAAACATTGGTGCAAGGATGCAGATTTCTAAGGGACAGGATGGAAGTCCCAGGGAATAAGTACTATACATCAGGCATATTCCTTGCACAAAATAGGGAGAGTTGTTTTTAATTAAGGAAATAGGTCCATATTTCTCCTGTTATTCCAGGCCTAAAAGGCTAGATTTGACTGTGTTCCCTTTGAAAGTAATCACTCTTGGATACCTGTTAACCTCACCTGCATATCAAAGGCCTCTTGCATTCCCTCCTCTGAATTCCCCAGCAGTAATTTCTAGATGTTTTGTGAGTGTGTAACATGTTTTCACGAGTGCTTTTCTCCCTACTTTCACTTCAGCCCACAGGTTAAAATCTTGTTCTTCCAGAAGCTTTACATAGTTGCCTCTCACTGCTTTCATGGTCTCAGCGACAACAAAGATGCCACCTGTGAGTTGGAGGTGTGGCTTCCACCCTCCCCAGATTGTGAACCAAGGAGCTGGGGCTGCCAAAACAGCAGCCACATGGTGACAATGCCACCTACCATATCCCACCCAGAAATGGGAAACCCAACTGTCCCTGGACTATCAACTCAAGCAGACCCAGAAATAGGCTCTGCCTCAAACATCAAAGGAGACTTGCCAAGAACAAAACAATAGTGCTACGGCAGCTCCTACCAAGGGAGGTTTCTTCCCTTCTTGCCCTTATTTCCCTGCCTGCCTCCCCTTACACAAAAGCAGGTTAAAGAAAAAATTAGCTATCCAAACCACATACAGATGGCAGAGGCTTCCCCATAAACTGCAGAATAATATGTCAAGTTTTTGTCTGAGGGGCTGGTGTTATAGCACAGCAGATAAAGCCACCTCCTGCGATGCTGGCATCTCATATGGGTACCAGTTCATGTCCCAGCTGCTCTACTAGCTATCCTGCTCCCTGCTAATGTGCCTGGGCAAAGGAAGGGAAGATGGCCTAAGTGCGTGGTACCCTGCCACCCACGTGGGAGACTTGGATGAAGCTCTAGGCTCCTGGTTTAAGCCTGGCCCAGAACCAGCCATTGCGGCCATCTGAGGAGTGAACCAGATGATGAAAGACCTCTCTTTCCCTGCCTCTCCTTTTTCCTCTGTAATACTTTCAAATCAATTAAAAAAAAAAAAAAAAAAAGAAGAAGTCTGAGTACCTGATGAGTTCAAATCTTGACTCATTTCTAGGCAAATTTACAGACTCCTCTATGCTTTCTCCTCTCTGCTGTAACATAGGCAGAAAAATAATGATACCTATGTCAAAGATATGCTCTTAGAACTAAATGATTCAAACATAAAGGACTTAAAATAATGCCTCATTTAAATGAAGTGTAGTATTACTTTCAGCTGTTAGAAATCTGCATCATAATCTAAGGACCGAGGTCATTCCCAATTTATAGAAGAGGAAACCAAGGAATAATGTAACTTGTCCAAGTTAAAACAACTCTAGAAGACAGAACTGTAACCCAACCTATTCACTGCCACTTACCATTTTGTGTACAAACAAATCTCAGTTCTCCAGATTTGCTATAAAAGCCTTGTAGCATTTCATCTGAGTCTTTGATTGCTTTTTTTTTCTAATGAGGACAACAAGGAATAGCAAATGGGGAGTCCTCACATAAGCATTTAGCAGTGCCCTCTGCAAAGAGGCCTTCTCCTTTCAAATGCATTGTTTAAACTAGAATTACATGCTTGAACACTTGTAACCACAACCTCTGTTCCTCTATCTTTTTGTTCTGTACTGTTTTATTATTTCCATCGTCATCATCACTATTTTATGCTCCAGCACCAATATTCCCTCCACTTCCTGCTCCTCACAGCAGCTGGGAACATGCCCTGAACTTTTCTCTGCAACTTCATTCCATCAAGTAAGTTGTAACCAAAGCTCTGAAGCATAAAACTTGGGCAGCCCTCCCCCTAGTGGTAATGAGGAGAATATCCTAAAATTGCCTGGATTACAGTCCAATCACTCCAAAAACCTATCTACTCTTCAAAGTTACTGCTAAAGACATCAGCAGACAAGTGTGGGGTGTTCAATGACAAGGATCAAACAGGTTTCTGGTGCATCCTAAAACCTTAGGCAATTCGTCATATGGAGAATAAATGTAGTTAGACTAGAGGGACAAGAAATCCCAGATTACACACGAGTACCTTCAAAGTCCCTGAGGCTGAAATGAGCAAGTCATATTAGTAAGGGGGCAGTAAAAGAAAAAAGGGTATCAAGGCTGAATGTGGAGCATAGAATTTGGTGTGACCAGCACATACAGACTACTGTAATCAAAGTTTAAGGTTAGAGTCGTAGCTCTAAAAACAATGAGCAGCGTTTACAGGTCTTTAATCAAGGATGTAGCA
The DNA here is from genome assembly GCF_033115175.1 of Lepus europaeus. NCBI lineage: Eukaryota > Metazoa > Chordata > Mammalia > Lagomorpha > Leporidae > Lepus > Lepus europaeus. The sequence goes on from NC_084842.1 coordinate 73,639,521, forward strand.
TGATCAAGCTTAACAGATCCCCAAATCCATTTATGATTACTCCAGTATAGATACAGGGGTGAGTCATTCCCAATACATTGATTTTCCTTTGCCCATTCTCTTCATTTCATATTCCTGGGCATGGATGATGCTAAACCAATAGTAATAGAGACCTCCTGTCTTAGCAGATACTGAAAGATTCTTTCACTGGGAAGCAAAGAATATTTCTGTGTCACTGTTCCCTACTGGGTAGCTGTCGGCTCTGTCTGGAAATGGCTGAAGTTACTGATCAGAATACATGTTTAATAATTCCTTAGTGATTTTCCCTTCTGTGAAGGGAAAAACAATAAATGCTTCTCTGCGGTTATAAAACATTTGCTTATCCATTTACTTATCAAAATGGCTTGGGAGTCCCAGAGAAGCCTGATATTTGTTATTTCCAAAGCTATACCATCCTTTAGCTTCTTCGCCATGAAACCTGCCCAGCTGTGATCTACCTCTTTCTTGTTTGGACTCCTACAGAAACTGACACCACTCCTTGGAGTTTAGCAGTCAAATCTCATTTAACATGGTCACAAGAGAAACTGAATTCCTCTCCCTGCCATTCCAAACTGCTCACACAAGGACAGCACCATCTGGGGATGAACGTTGATGTGAAACAATGCACCTTAAAGCTATAGGTAAGAGAGGCACTCCGTCCATCGGTGCTGCTGTAAGAATATATATCAGGTAGTTTATAGAGAAAAAAAAATGTATTCCTCATAACTGGGAATTCCAAGATCAAGATGCCAGCAGGTTTAGCTGTTTGGTGAAAGCTACTCACCTAAAAGATAACACTGTGTCCTTGTATAGTAGAAGGTAGAAAGGGCAAAATGTAATCAGATTTTACAGGAAGCTTCTTTTTAAGTGCCTTAATCCCACTCACAGCTCATCACCTCTTAAAGGCCCCACATCTTAATTCAATCACACTGGCAACACTTGATTTATGAAGATGACACGTTCAAAGCAGGGTAGTCATCGACTAGATTCTCAGAAGGAATCAACCTTGCTGACAGATACTTTGATCTTAGACTTCTGGCTTCCAGAACTGGGAGAAAATAAATTTCTGTTGTTCAAACCACTTAGTCTATGGTACTGTGTTAAAGTAGTTCTAGAAAACTGGTACAGACTGTGGTCTCAGTCTTCCACATTTAAGGAAATGTCACCACTGCTTCCCAAAAAGCCAAGGTCATGAAGTTGACTCATTAAGTAACTACCATTAGTAAGCAGCCCATCTGCCTTCCTTCCCTCCCTTCTTGCCTTATCCCTTCAATTAAGCCTCTTTTACTTCTTGTCTGGAATACTGTAGCAGATTATGCCATTTTCCCAATTTCCTATCTAAATCCAATGACTTCTATCACATTTGAAAGGAAAACCCAAGCCCTAACTGATAGCCTATGAGGTCTAACATGATCTTGCCCTCTCTATCTCTGTCCACTTCACTCCTTCTCTCTCCTCACCACACTGATGCCTTCGTGATTGCTCAACAGCAAACCTATTCTCACTCCAGGACTTTGCACTACCTGTTCATTGCTTTTGATAATGTTCTTCCAGATGTTTACACAGCTGGATTCTTATCTTTCGGACTTCAGCTCAAATGACACATCCTTCTGTGAGGCTTTCTGACTACCTCCTTCAAAGTTTCCCTATCCATCATGTCTTGAAAATAAGATGATGTGCTACTTTATTTTGAGTCAAGTTACAATATTGATTGGGTTCCTACTCTGTGCTCAAGAACTCTTCCAGAACTTGGACTACAGTAGTGAAAAGATGAGCAAGTTTGTTGTCCTCAACGAGTTTATACCCCAGTAGGTGAAGGAGTACATCACTTATTACTGTGTTGTTCTGGCCTACTGATGTTTTACTTGTCTTCTTATCCCTGTCCCACTAGCAGGGGTGGGGAACATCTGGACCATGAGCTATTTCAGACTCATAAAATCATTTGATCTGAGCCTGTCAAAGCAGCTGCAAGCAGGTCTCAATTTGATAAATCTACAGCCAGCTGATGTTTAAGTTGCTAATTTTGTATGGCCTGCAAAACGATGTTATAAATATCCAAATGTCCCTTGGCAGAAAGATTCCCCAGCCCTGCACTAGAGCATAAACCCACAAGACACAGACCCTTTCTTACATCTTCTTTCATCTCTGTCTTTTCAAGGTCCTAGTTAAGTCCTAGAACACAATAGGTACTTGGAAACTATTTAATGAGGTAACTAAAGGAATAAGAGTCAATGATATTGTAATGGCATTGCAAACTTAAATCTCAACTTCACCATTGCTTATATAAGTTTACATACCTGAATACCAGCTATTTCATCTGTAAACATGAGTAATGATGACTTACAATCTTTTATTTATATAATAACACTGTTTGCAGTATTTTGCACAGTGTCTTGCACACAGCAGGTACACAGCACATGATTAATGAATTAAAATGTATGAAAGTAATCAAGAGACTTTCTTCAAAACCTAAAATTATGACTGGGTTCACAGGCAAATATTGAGTTTTAACTAATACCTTAATTTTCCCCACATATCTTCCATTCTTAATCACTCCTTCTTCACAATGTATTTATTGTAGTGTTTATGACTTTCTAGTTAAAGCTGAAATATTCTGATTCATGCTTCACTTGTGGTAACAAACTCCTTGAGGGCAAGATCCACTTCTCTTCACAAGTAACTACATACAGTTTATATTTAACCATTTCTGTTGGTTACAGTCCATCTTCCCAACTCGACTGCAATCCCCTCGCAGAGGAAATGACTCCCACCCATCTTTTATGTGCTGTAAGGTGCACTCATTACTGCCGCACAAAATCTCCCTATCAATTCTAAGCATATGGTTTATCCTAAGCCACAGAACACCCATCAGTTGAGCGGGACTGATTGTGGAAGGCAGCCTCTCAGACATCTCCATATTTCTCATCACCTGATATTCCTGGACATTTGTTATCTCTTCTACCCTACAACCCAAGGTAGAGTTTGGATCAAGTGTCTTGGCCTCTGAAGAATACATGGCAGAAATGAACTTACATCATTTTCAGTATGTTTCCAAAAAGCTGTGCAAACTCTCTACCACCTCATCCCCTTTTATTATCATCCTCTCACAGAGCTTTGACTCTGTAGGATGTAAGCTGTCATAATGGGTAGCCCTAAGGAGAGGCTCCTGTGCTATGGGACTGCTGCCTCCAACGAATATCCAGCCAGGAACTGTGAAGCCTCCCACATCCTTGTGAATGAAGTTGGGACTTGATATTCTTGGACCTGCCAGTGGTCATACTAATGAAATTTGCAAGGAATCTTCCTGCAATGAAACCTTGAGATGATACAGCCCTGAGGCAAAATTGGGCTATAGTCTTGTGAGAGACACCAAGCCAGGACCCCTTCACTACTGCATTCCTAGACGTCTGACCCAAAGGCACTCTGTGATCATGAATCTGGGTGATTTTCAGTCACTAAGTTAAGGGAAAATTTATCTCATGGCAATAGACAGCTGATGCAGAACATGAGGCAGTTGATCAGTCTTCTTTGAACAACCAAATGAATATCTTCTCAGGCTTTACTGATAATTAAGATGTGTGAATTCAGAGTCCAAGAGAGACAACTTACTTCACTCTGCAATCTGCAACATTAGAAATCTTTATTCAACCTTCTTGATGACACTGTCACCAAGTCAATGTGATACAGTCCCCAACTCCAAAATGGAGCTTCCATTCTACAAGGCAGACATCAACCTCCCTATTGCTCCTGGGTGTCTCCATAGCCATCTTGTGGGCTATACAGAATTCCCAGTGAGAGAGAACTTGAGAGTATGATATAAGAATAACTATTCTTAAATGACTATTGAGTGAGTCAAACCTGTTTTCTACCAACAAATGCAACTGAGAAACGGAATCAGTAACTCCAAGTCTTCAATTTCTTCAACAGGAAAATAGGCATGAGATTTACCACAAATATTTATAATGTCAAACTCTTAGCTTGAGAATTACTAGTCAAAAACAGTTTTAAAATATAGTAGTGTACACATATCCACCGCTTGGCTTTCTGTGGCTCTTATTACCCACAGTTGACTATAGTCTACAAATATAAACTGGAAAATTCCAGAGATAAATAATTCTTAAGCTTTAAAGTGTACACTGCTTTGAGTACCATTGTTATGGGAAAACAGCCATGGAGAAATTGTTACCTCAGTTCTTTGTCTCACATGGAAGAATTTCCAAGCAGATGGCAAAGAAATTCAAAAGGTATTTATCAGAATCAAGGACCTCCAGCCAGCATGGAGGGCTGCTTGCAAGAGAAGAACAAACCCAAAAACCCTTATAGGGGTTTTAAAGTACAATTTCAAAGGAAAAAACATTGACAATCAGATTGGCATTCAGTTACCAGGCAGGGACAAAAACCACCAGAATACCTGATTTACGATCCTTTATCCTATCTGATTTGCTCCTGCTAAAACAAAAAACATCCACAATGGTGGAATAGCAAACCTGCCTTCACAACAAACTGTGAGCTCTGATGCCATCACCACTCCCTTGCTATTCTCATAGGAAATTTGTAAATTTGGAGATTCCTAAGGAAGCAAGACACTTTGATCTGCTGAAGTTAAGTTTTTGGGGAATGAAGCAAATATTTTACATCCAAATTCCATTGGGATCCCCTAACTACCTATTAATCCATCTGACTCCTCACACCAAGATGAGCTCTCACAGGATCTCACCTCACTTCACCTGAGATGTGAATCATCTCCTTGTCTAGCCTATCCACACTGCATGTGCCACCCACCTGTGAGATACTTGGGAGTGATCTTAATTATGTGACTTTTTTGGTGGTACTGCGGTATCACAGACCTTATATTCAAATTATTCCTATTTTAATTTAGTGGCCCCAAGTGAAACATTAGTGATGTTACAGTATTACTATAGTATATTCTTATAATTGCTATTGTAGTACTGCTAATATCTCACTGTGCCTAATTTGGAAATTAAAGTTTATTATAGATAACTTTAGTCAGGAAAAAGATAATATATATAGGATAAGATACAATCCATAGTTTCAAGCACCCAGGGAGGGGTCTCGGAACGTATCACCCACAGAGAAAGGGGGACTACAGTATACATGGTTTCATTTGCCATGCTTCCAAAACCAGTCACTAAATGGGAGTTACAGAGAGATGGTCAACTATAAGGATCTCACAGCAAAGTTAGTGACTCGTGTTCAAAGCACAGACCTTGACAGACAAGAATCGCAGCCCGAGTGTGACCATTACCAGACCTACCGACTCAAGTCGGACATGCACAGATCATAAGCAGCCATCACTCCAACTCTGAGAAACAGGACCTCAGAGCAAGCATTTCCTCCAGTGAATATGACGCCTATACCCAAGTAAGTGGGTCTCCTACTCAGCTCATGTCCCTTACAACAGCTTCCTGCTAATGCAGTTCTGGGCGGCAGCTGAGATGGCTCAAAGTGATTGGGTGGCTCACTTACATGGGAAAGCTGACTTGAGTTCCTACCTCCCGACCTCAGCTTCAGCCCAGTGCCAGCTGTTACATGCGTTAGGGAAGGAAACCAAGGAAGCTCTCTGACTCTCCAAAGACTACATCATAAAACAGATAACGGAAGAAACTTATAAACATGAAAATTAAACCAAATGACACAGAAGTATAGAAATATGTAACTAAAAGGAAGTTTAAAAATCGAGCTTTTCTGAAGGTATTTAAGGAATCTAGTAAAAGGTAGACATCAGTGTTGTAAATGTTAATCATCAACACTTCTATCTTTCAGTCTTTTTGTTCTTATTTACTGTTAGCTTACACATAGTTAGTTAACTGAGATAACAATTTAGTTTTCCAGTTCCTGTTAGCTTAGTTTCAAACAGACAAGCTGGAAGCACTGAGGAGCCCTAGTTTGACACAGAGGCAATTGACAAAGCCACAAAAGAAACAGTAACAGCAAGCTGAGGCCATTTGTCAACAACATCTATGCATGCATCCTTATTTTATAAAAGTATGCAAATATACTGATTAATCTTGCCAAAGATGCTGAAATTATGCTTTGCATTTTGTCTCCCTAAACTCAGAAGTGGGCCATAACTTTTAAAAAGTAGTTATTGTTATTTGGCATTAAAATGATATAGGATGTCACATTTCAGTCACCTTTCGAATTTAAATACAAATCTCTCTAACTTGGTGATTGCAGGCAAATAACATATTCAGTGACAACCTATAGTACTTAATGAGTCACTCTGTGTCAGTGGGCTATGAAGCAAACACATTTGGTGATGACATCCACAAAGACGAGCATGCAGGGCTCAGTAAACCCATTGGATCCATCAGGCAGAGAGTTCTGCAGCTGAGCTTGTAACCACCTGAGTAAGGAGGTTCAAACTGTAGCACCGGGGGGTGGTGAGACGCCATAGAGAGACGCCCCTGGATGAAGAACATAGACAGAGGGCATCTTCCTGCCTTTCTTGGGTGAGAGCATGAATAGGCAGGCGCTTCTGTGGCAGAGCTCGAGGACCACCCTCAGCCTCCTGGGCATCTGTCCCATTTCCAAATCTTTTGGCCAACAGGATTTCCCTAACATTTTTCCCCCTAGCGGTTCTTTAAGAGCTTCACACCACATGGAAATACAGTGCTGGAGCTTCCCTGCTTCCTCATATAGAGCCTCTCTAAACGTGCTCTGACCCCAAAAAAGACTGGCCTCGAAAGCCTATATCAAACATCCACAAGCAGCAAGACATCAGAGAGTGTGGAGAGGGGGAAAAATGGCATTTTACTTTCGTGGTTGCTGCTACGCAAGACCGCTTGTTAGTGATGGATTCATAATTATTTTTTAATCTTTATTCGTATGCAGTAAAATCCCTTTTACATCTGCTGCTCAATGGGTTTTGGCAAACGTTTGCACCTGTGTGTGCACTGCCACAATCAAGAGAGACGCTGCAGCATCGCAAAAGACATCCGAGTTCCCCTCAGTCAGTCCCCACCCCCCCAGCCCCAGGCAATCACTGATTGGATTTCCGTCATTATAGATTAGTTTTACCTTTATTAGAATTTAATATAAATGGAATCACAGAGTATGAACTCTTTTGTTCGACATAATTATTTGGAGATTTATCTATGTTGTTGAGTCTATCAATAGTTCATTACAGTTTATTGCTTTGTAGAATTCCATTAAACGCCTATCACACCAACAACCGGGACACTGGTATCAAGTTCTCTGCTACAGCCAGCCTCTCCCCAGTTCTGCTGTCCCTGTGGGTTTCCCTTAACTCCACTACCACCTTTGAAAATAGCCCTTTATTAATGTCTCTGCTGGGCTCTCGTGGAGATGCTGTCTGCTGAGCTTCTAACCGCCCCTCCATTGCTTAGGAAGCACATATACTTTTTGTTCTTTAAAAAGATGAAATTTTCTAGAGGCATTATCTGAAGTCTGTTTCATGCTGCTGTACTAGAATATCATAGTCTGGGGAATGGACAAAGAACAGAAACTCATTTCTCCCCATTCTGGAAGCGGCCAAGTCCAAGATCAAGGTGTCACCCTCAGTGGAGAAGCTTCCTAATACATTCGTAGCAAGAAGGAGCAACAGAGTAGAACTCTGTGTGAAGCCTCTTAAAAAGGCCCTGTCTCATTACCAAGGAGGCAGGCCTGGTGGCTCCTTAAAGGCCCCACCCCTCCCACCACATTGGCGACACCTGATTTTGGAAGCAGCCCCATTCATATTACCAAGTGCATTGTTCTATCATCCTTCATTATGGCCTTCTGTGACAAGGAAGTAGGTCTAGGCCTCTTTTTAATGATAAAAATCAGAGAAATATTAGCATACATGATTCCTTGCCTATGTAGGTCGTGAACTAATAGGGAGAAAAGGATAGGGGCCAAAGGTCTGTAATATTGAATCTTTACACCTTTAGTGTCCCTTTATTTAATAAGAATTTACTTCTTCAGGTTCTAAAAGATATTTGTGGGGGCTGGCCTTGTGGCATAACAGGTGAAGCCATCGCCTGCAGTGCTGGCATCCCGTTTGGACGCCAGTTCAAGTCCTGGCTGCTCCACTTCTCATCCAGCTGTCTGCTATGGCCTGGGAAAGCAGTGGTCCAAGTGCTTGGGCCCCTGCACCCATGTGGGAGACAGGGAAGAAGCTCCTGGCTCCTGGCTTTGGACTGATGCAACTCTGGCTGTTGCAGCCAATTGGGAAGTGAACCAGTGGGTGGATGACCTCTCTCTCTCTCTCTCTCTCTCTCTCTGCTTCTCCTCTCTCTTTGTAATTCTTTCAAATAAATAAATAAATCTTTCAAAAAATAAAAGATATGTGTGCTGATACATAGCACATATCATATTCAAAATAAATATTGGCAAAATGCAGAAAAATGTAAAGAAAAAACACCATACTCTCACTAATCTGAGGTAGAGATAGAGTATTTCTTTCAAGTCCCTTTATTAATTATGATCCATAGTCAACTACTTTCAATAAAATGAGATTCCCGGCATAATTTTGTTTCTTGCCTTTTTACAGATGACTGTATATTGCCAGCATTTTCATTATCATTAAATGTTATTTGAGGACATTATTTTTAACAACTGTGTATATTTCACGTTGTATCACACTTGTTTTCAACTACTTCCTTACTGTTTTGTGATCTGCTTCAAACAGGAATTGGAAATTCACAGAAAGTAAACCAAGTTTCAGTTCACTCACTCACCCCTTATGTTGGAAATCTTTGGCACCTGGGGCCAGCCTAGCTCCTTTTAGGATTCCAAAACCAAAGGCTGTAACAACGGAGAGAAAGGTGCCTGACAGCTGGTCTGGGGGAATAGTCATTTGGGGAACAGTTATGGGACCTCACAAAGAAAATAGTGGGGTTCTCAGCCTCTATCTCCAGGTAACTTCTAAAGCCTGACCTGATAAGTTTCAATTAAGACTAGAAAGATCAGATAACTTCGCAGGAAGACCATAATTCCTGCAATAACAAATGTCAGATGTTGCCATTTTCGCAGTTCTGAGTGACTGCCTTGTTATTTCTAAGGGTTAAGGGTAGTATTTGTCAACGGCAGTATCAGTGACTTTTCAAAGTAATTAACTTTGTATCCAAAAATAACTCTAATTGTTTAACCAGTGGTGTATTAGGCACCATGGGAGGGAAGTACCACTTTCTTTGGAAATAAATCTGATTCCTTCAGTCCCTCAATTTATTTCTCTGGGAACCGCGTTATTGCTGTAAAATGGCCCACCCCTCCCATTATCTCCTAAGCAGCAGTTAGCTGCGGAGAAAACAGTTGTATTGATATATGAAGTTGGAGGCAGATGCCAAGCTAATTGATCTGAGTAGGTTAAATGGGAGAAAATACTTCCAAGAATCAATAGAGGTGCTAATTCGGCTAATTGTTGGGTAGTGTTTCTTTTTTAAGTGAGCGATTTTCCCAGTTACTGTTTATCATGTTGCTTTTTGTGTTGTTTCTCCCCGAGTTTATCAGTTTTAACTTTACTCAATCTTCTGTGACATTGGTTTCCAATGTGTCTTTGTCACAAAGTTTTTGTGGTCAATCTGATGATGGGTAGATTTCTGGATGTGTTGATCCACAGTCCAAAAATGAAGTGTGACCTTACTAGGACGACTCCAGCAGAGACAAGGGTGTTCTACCAATGGCTCTGCAAACAAAAGCAACAGTCCTTGTCTTACTGAAATCGATGGAGCATGAAATAAAAGTTTAGACATATTATTTAAAGTTACATGGGTAACCAATGAACAGACAAAAGCTTAATATCTTACTGACTTAAAATTTGTAAAGAGAAATGCAGAGGGAGTGAATAGCAACCTAATTTCTTGCCTTTCCAGGGATGTGCGCATGGGAAGATATCAATTGATATTGCTTGAGTCTGATAATTTAAAATATGCTCAACAATGGATGCAAGAGGTAGGAAAGAAGGAATGAGAAGACAAGGAGAGGCATTTTTTCACTATTTTCGCTTGCTTTTACTTTGCTATGTCACAATTTAAAATAATAATAGCATCATGGAAGCCTTTAGAGTCTGCTGACTTTGATCTTATTCTGATGGGGTCATAGTCAAAGTGCAAGTTCTCTCCTCCCTTTAGAGAAAGGTACCGCCTTCTTTGATGGCCCCGTTCTTTCCACTGGGATCTCACTCACAGAGATCTTTCATTTAGGTCTTCTTCTTTTTTTTTCTTTTCCATGGTATCTTGGCTTTCCATGCCTACAATACTCTCATGGGCTCTTCAGCCAGATCCGAATGCCTTAAGGGCTGATTCTGAGGCCAGAGTGTTGACTATGACCCTATTGGAATAAGATCAAAGTCAGCAAACTCTAAAGGCTTCCATAGCCCTGGCAACTCATGACTAGAGCCTAGGGAGATTACTGACGCCATGAACAGGAGTGTCAAATTGTTAAGTCAGCAACAGAAGTCACTGTGTACTTTCATCCCATGTGGGATCTCTCCTTAATGTGTTGTCTAATGTGCAGTGATGCTATAACTAGTACTGAAACAGTATTTTTACACTTTGTGTTTCTGTGTAGGTACAAACTGATGAGATCTTTACTAATTATATACGGAATCGATCTTCTGTATATAAAGATAATTGGAAATGAAAAAAAAAAACCTGGTGTTAAATTGGAAATGGCATAGAAAATTAATTTTTTAAAAAATATTATGTAGGATCTCTGTCTTTAATGTGCTGTACACTGTTATTTAATGCTATAACTAGTACTCCAACAGTATTTTTTTCACTTTGTGTTGCTATATGGGGGCAAACTGTTGAAATCTTTACCTAATATATACTAAAATGATCTTCTGTATTGAAAGAGAATTGAAAATGAATCTTGATGTGAATGGAAGGGGAGAGGGAGCGGGAAAGGGGAGGGTTGCCGGTGGGAGGGAAATTATGGGAGGGGGGGAGCCATTATAACCCATAAGCTGTACTTTGGAAATTTATATTCATTAAATAAAAGTTTAATAAATGAAAAATAATAAATAATAATAATAATAATAGCATCATGAAGATGCTGGGGGTTTGGAAAGAACAGTGGGTAAACAGGAACTAAAGGAGGATTCTAGAGTCCTACAACATAAAGACTGAAAGAGAGCTGGGAGAACAAATTCCTGTTCTGTCTCTTCATAAATGACAGACTAAAAGACAGAGGGTTAAATAATAGGGAATATTATGAATACTGACACTCAAAAATACGAAGGAGAGCATGTTCTATGGATAGTCATGGTATTCTCTTGTAATAATATTTGGAAAACTTTTCTTGCAAACCCCTCACCCTCCAAAATCTTCCAAGTTTGCTCATCAATGCCTGAAACTCTTTTAAGAAGGACCTAAGCTTTTCATTCCAAATAGAAATATACCCTAGGGAAAATTTCACACATTAATTCAGGGTTCTGCTTGAGTGAGTGTGACCTAAATTGCAACAAAGGTTTAAATGTCTGGTGTAAGAAGAGTACAGAACTCTGAGTGCTAAGATGGAGGAAGCCCCCTCAATAAGAACTCAGAAAGGGACAACCAAAGGCATCAGGCACAAATATTTTACAACGTAACTGTTTCCCGCTGTCCACTCTTCATCTCTATTCTCCTTGTTTCTTTCTGTGCTATGGTCCATGAAGTTGTAGTTGTTTTTAGGGCTAAAATCATCATCAGAATTGGGGTTTCAAATAGTTACTGTCAGATTTTGGCTGGAATAGTTGGCAGGTCCTCCTGCTGGGATTTTCACTGTCATACCAAGATAGTAATGAGAAATTTGAACCAATGCATCAGCTAGTGGCTAACATGGAATAGAGAACCACATCTCATGGCTTTTTTAAGGAAGTTCAATGATTGTAGGAATCTAAAAAATATCAGAATATCAACAAGTGTCTCTCTACAGGTAGTGTGATGTCATCGCCCCCATCATCATTGTCACCATAAACATTACACTTGGACTGTCATGTAACTTAGAACAACTTATTTCACTTCCTCAATCATCAGTTGGTCCTTCTGCAAAATCAGGATGTTGAACTGTGACTACCCATCTTGTAGAGTAAGGAGACATAAATGTGGAGAAAGCAATCAGGCAAAAATCCACAGAACAGCCATTGGAAAGAAACAAGAAACTATAAACAAAATCAGACATTTTTCCAAAGTCATGACCTCTTTGAGATCAAGGAGCCCACAAAGTATTATATGGACTATCGATCATCAATGATCAAACATGTTTTATGTATAGGTATATGAGAAAACAGCAAAATAGACAAAAGTAATAATGCAGCTGAATCCGTATGTCATCATGTGGTTAGCAAGGAGTGTAGATGATTTCAGAGGATACTGGACCCTCTAGAGTGACTTTGGAGTGAAATTATGAAGGAGAAACTTCAGCTGGGCTTGGCTCTGAAGGGCACACTGGGTTTAGCTAGATAGTGCAGAAAAGACAGAAAAGAGAAAAAGGCAAAATATAATTGATCAATTTCCAGAGTGCTTCCAATGCAGATATGATTGATAAATCCTTATATATATTGTTTAGTCTTTAAAAAATTTTCTGAGGGATAAAGATAATAATGTTGATGGACACTTCCATACAACACTCAACATTCACTGTTAAAGCTAAATAAAATCAGCAGACTTCAAGAGAAATGGGATACAATTGTATCAGCCTGGGATCATACAGGGGGAACAGTAATGTCAAAAGTGTCCTATACACATTCCCAGGAGGTCCCCGATCCCACATGGGTTGACCAAGCTCAAGGCTATTAATTAGAAAGTAAAAGCCCTGACCCTGTGTTCACTACTAATTAGTTAAGAAATCTTGAACAACTGTATTAACCTATCTCATTCAATCTGTTCTACTACTGTTGTATTACCACTACAGGAGATAAATGGATGAACAATATGAGTGCGTATTGTGTGGAAAAGTTAAAAAAAATGCATTAGAGAGAATCTTCAATGCTATGCCTAGATAGTATTGTACATCAACCAGGCTGCATGTTAGGTGTTAGAGATTCAGAAATCAGCAAGACCTAGTCTCTATTTTCAAAGACCTCACTGTCCAGTGAGGGAGACAAGACATGATAACAAATATATTGCAAAACAATATGACAGATGTAATAAAAACACATTCCAAGAATATGGAGTGCTTAACTCTTTCAGGGGAGGTCAGGGAAGCATCGCAGGAAGAAAATGCATGTGTCAGTATTTGTTTGATGGAGAAAAAGGGAAGGCAATGAAAGGAAAGACAAGAAGTAAAAAATGTCCAGCTTTAAACCCACCGAATCCTGCATCAAAGGGAAAAATGTATCTGTTAATGTCTAACTTCCTTTCTCTGCAATTTTAATCAAGTCCAGAGGATGCCTGTGAGATTAAATCACTACACACAAGACCTTGATTTATCCAGGGAAAATGGACTATTTGAGCCTCCATCCTCTGAACAGAAGAGACAAGCCAATTTTTCCTTTAAAAATCAACAGGTAGAGGCATAACAAAGGTCATATATTATGAGGCTGCAGATGGAAATTCTGCCTCAGCAGTTACATCGACACAGTTATTACTGTTATTACAGCTAACCCTCCTCACTCTGCTGACATTATTAACCAAGACAAACGTGGCCCTGCAGCTTTATTTCATGGGGCAGATCACCTATTAAACCAAGAACAATATCATTGTCTTTTGCAGCACTTTCAAAATTGTTTCCTGCCTCTAAGAGCTTTCCTGGGCTTTTTTCCTCTTACTGTCAAAACAGGCCCCATCCATCTCCTACATGTTTTCTATGGTCAGATTCTATTTTGCATAGTCCACTATTTCCCCCACAATATTCACTCATTCAAGAGGAGTGCAATCATATGATCATTCATAAAATCATCCATAAGCTCCCTGGCAAACAGAAGGAATCATTTCCTTAAAAAGCCCAACATTTATCAAGGTCTTTTTTTCACTCTAACTACAAAATGTTGATTCGGTATACATTAGTGAACTTACCTTAAACTAGAAGAATAAACCATATCTCAGGGAATATGAGCGATTTGACAAAATTATACAGCTGTATGATATCAGACAGAGATTAAAACTGAGATCACATAAAGATTTTTTTACCTATTCATCTAGGACAACTGGCTACTCTTTTTAAAAATGGGAATCCAAATAGTTATTTGCTGTGCGGGTGATAAACGAAAATTCAAACATCTTCATTTGGCTTATGAGTTGGGCTGATTTTTGCATGGAAATTTCCCTCATTTAATTATACCTTTCTTACCTCAATTAATTTACTGAGTAACTGTAAATATCATTTTCACACTCCATGTGCCTTGGATTTATTTCAATCTGATAACGTTCCCTTCTTGTCAAAGGGGAACAAATCCCCTCTAAGCTCGATGCTCCTGGCATTGGCGTCATTGACTATTTTTGAGAGAGCCCTAGCTGCTATGCAATTATAAATTTTAAAAAATCAGAGAACAATAATTATGGTAATCTCTTGACAGCATGTTCAGTTCTCCTGCGAATGATAACCCATAGGCTGAGCAAGAAGCATGGGACAGTATAATAAGAAAAGGAAACAACCTTTTGCATTTGTGAAACTCCAAATGATCAAGGCCACTCAAGGAGGCTCGCCATATGGCTTGGGCTTTTGCATGTCTTTTCTTCAATTTTCTTCTCTATGAAAACACACCAACACATTGCTGTTTTACAACAAAATAGCAGGATTTCCTGTCCCAGTGGTGTCAACGTCAGGAGCCTGACCTGCGAGAGTCTTTGTGGGCTGTCCCTCCCCTTGGCTTTCCCTCTGTCATCTGCATGGCTGAGGGCAGACAAGACAGTAGAAGGAGAGCCTCGTCATCTCTGTGGCTCATCTGATCTGTGGGCAATCACTCTGATCCAGGGCCAGACCTGGCCTCCCCAGCTCTTTGCCTTTTGGCGAACAGCCACCTGGAGTCTGTTCAAATGAACAAGCTGCCTTTTCTTCCTACATATTGGTTTCTCCTCCATTTGAAAACAAAACTCTTCCCCATCTGCTTGCTTCTGGGATCACCGTAATTGCATGGAGGATAATTGGCGGCAACTCAATCTGAGGAAAACCCTGTTGATTCGAAGCACAGACTCAATAAACGTTTGTGTTTCATCGTTTTTGCTAAATGGGGCCTTCGTCCCAGCCAACTTTTCGAATACGGGAGTGGAAATTAATGGGAGGCATATGAAGGGGAGGGGACGAGTCAGACAATGTTCTGCATGACCCCTTTGTTTCTGAGACTCCTCTAGTCGGGGGACCCATTGACTTATCTGGAAAGTGTCCCCCCAGTCTATAAAGTACCAAAGTAGATGATGCCAGAACAGAGCCCTCAAATCAATGAGACTGCCAAAGAGCAGGGCCATTTTACCAACTCTGTGAACTAAACGATTGCTCTAGATCTGAGTACTGAGCTGGTCAACTCCCATAAAAAGAAAAGATCATTGCCTTAATGCCCAACGTTTGCTTTCTGAAACGTTCACTGCCGGCCATGAAAGAAGCCACTAGAGTTGGTAAAGCTATCTACGAGCAGGGAGCCCTGGTGCCGGAGAACAAGCTGTCATTCTCACACCTGGGTTCAAGTCCTGTCTCTGGCCATTACTACCTCCGAGCACATCTCTCAATCTCTCTAAGCCTCAGGGTCTTCAACACGGGAATTATGAATCATTTCTAAACAACTGGGTTGCTGGAAACGAGATCGTTTGTCTAAGGATCAGAACAGTACCTGACGCGCTGTAAGCTCTGGAAAATATGGCTATTATGACTGATGGCATTGGTGTTCACGCCACCAACCTTTATCGAGAATTCACTATCAGGCGCTACACTGTGGGGGCAAATACAGCAGAGAAGAGTGCAGACAAGGTTGTTTCCCTCGTGAACAGTAAGAGCTGTGTAAGCAAGATGGACAAAAAGTAAGAAAGCAAATTATAAATAAGAGAGTTTGAAGTGGTAATGATGGCTATGATGAGAACAGAACCAAGTACACGGGGCAGAAGGATACTGGAGTGATGGCAACACTTTCATCACGTTTTTCCTAGAACTCCTTTCTAAAAAGGGGGTATCTGACTTCCCACCTGAAAATTTAGGCCTGGAAAAAGCTAGTACGGAGCCTGGCAATGGGAATGGTCTTGATGTATTGGAGGGGAAAAAGATAACACGGGGCTGGGACACAATGAAGAAGAGGTAAGAGAGACACAAGATGAAGCAAGAGGGCCTGCAGGACCTTGTGGTGTAAGGTAAGTATTCTTGCATAAGCAATGGAAGGCTGTAATTTAATAAGCATGAGGCGCCCCAGAACCTTCGCAGACAAACGGAATTAACACTTCAGTTTGCGGAGCTGGTATTGTGGCACAGTGGATTAAGACACTGCTTCTGACACTCTGAGGAGGCAGATGGACTAATAGGAAGTTAGACTGGCCCCAGATGGAATGAGGAAAGGATGCAAGATGCTTGCTTCTCCCCGAAAGCTACATTTAGCAAGATGAAGGTGCCAAATCCCAGTCCAGAGTTTCCAGTTTTATAGGAAAGAAGTGGTGATTCTACCCTTATGAGTTTTGATTTATCATGAGAATAGAAAGAAGAAGTTACCAATCATACCTCTCTGATGGCTTTTTTGTTTGACATAAACAAGCTAGACAGAACAGACTGGATTACAAATCCGGCCTTTTGAGGGCTTTTGTCTCCACCCTCTGAGTAATTACTGGCTGCTGTTCTGTTTTTAGCCCCCCCCCCCCCAAATTGTGCTTTACAGGCTCCACTTCTATACGCAGATACCTCAGAAAGCTGAAAATAAATCTACCATATGATCCAGCAATCCCACTCCTGGGAATGCACCCAAGGGATATGAAATCAGCATACGAAAGAGCTTTCTGGACCCCATGTTTATTACAGCTCATTTCACAATAGCAAACAGGTGGAATCAACACAGATGTCCATCAGCTGAAGACTGGATAAAGAAATTATGGTATTTTTATAATATGAAATACTACTCAGCTGTTAAAAAAGAGTGGAATCCTGTCTTTTGCAACAAAATGGATGCAAGTGGAAACCATTATACTTAGTGAAATAAGCTAATACCCAAAAGACAAATACCATATGTCTTCTCTGATCTGTGGTAATTAATAGAGTACCCCAAAAATGTAATGCATCTGAGTGAAATTGACATTTTGTGATACGATGATTGCAGCCTTTGTCTCTACTGTTGAGGAGCAGTGTTTTTTTTTCTTCTCATTCATTGTGATATTTTTTACTTAGTGTAAGGTTAATCTTGTGAGTATGAAATAAACTTAAAGTAGATCATTGTAAAAATTAAAAGAAAGTGCAAAAAAGGAGGGAGGAGAGAAGGGTGGGGAGTATCACTATGCTCCTAAATCTGTATATATGAAATATGAAAATTTGTTCACCTTAAAATTTTTTAAAAAAAAATTTTAAAAATAAAACGACTCAACTTTCACCAATTTTTCAGATCTGCTTCTCTTGGAGCCCCCTCCTGGCTGCTTCAGCAGGGGGTATCTGACTTAAATAAATCTTAGTTTTCTCCCTGCCTTGTCCATGTGAACATCCTTCTGTCACATGAGATCAGAACTGAAGTCATCTTTCTTCATCGCTGTTTTAGCTGTAACAACACCAACATCCCATACTGGAGTGCTGGTTCAAGTCCTGTCTATTCTGCTTCTGACCCAGTTCCCTGCTAATTCTCCTGGAAGGGCAACTGATGATGGCCCAGTACTTGAGTCCCTGCCATCCATAAGGGAGACCAGGACAGAGTTCCTGGCTCCTGGTTTGAGCCTAGCTTTAGCCTGGTTGTTGTGGACATTTGGTGAGTGAATCAGCGCATGGAAGATCTCTCTCTCTCTCTCTCTCTCTCTCTCTCTCTCTGTGTGTGTGTGTGTGTGTGTATGTGTTTTTGAAATAATTCCTCTTCTAAAAAATGGCAAGTTTATTTTGATGCAAAATATTTTTGAATCCATGCATACAATGGGCCTTTAAAAAGTCCATGGAAAATGCATATCATGAAAAGTGCATGCCTGGATTTCAATTTTTTTGCACCAAAATAAACTTATCTGTTAATTGCATTTTCTGGGAACTTTCTGAATTACTCTCATAGTTTTAAACTGCTCAGTCTGGCTGCTTTGAGGACATACAGACATGGACAAGAGCAGGTGCAGAGTCACAGGGCTGGTGCAATAGCTTTGTTGAAAGGTGATGGGGAGTGGATGAGGGTGCTACCTGTGGAAACAAAAAGACATGGACAGCGTTTGAGACAAATCCAACTTTACCTACATAAACCAGCCTGACTTGACACAAGTTTATTTCACTGACTTCTTTAAGCTCAAGTTCTTGCTTTCAGCTCTGAATTCACCTGTGCAGCAATGTGGACACAAGCAATGGCACGGCTTGAAATGACTTACATTCCAAGGACATCTTTTTCACTATGTGAATTATGGTGTAATGGAAACTGCCTAGGACTTTTCCTCAACACAACTGAGAATGAGCTAGGCTCTGCCACCCAGTGGCTGCATCACTTTGATCAAATTACTCAATGTCTAGCTTCAGTTATCTCATCTATAAAATATAGGCACTCATACCAAACATATAATTGTAAAGATACTATTGTGGTTTACGGTAAGTTTTCTTTTATTAGCAATGGAAGATTCTGCAAGAACTGCTATTATTTGATTTATATGAGGCACCCAAAACCTTCACAGACAAATGGAATTAAAACTTCGGTTTGTGGAGCTGGTATTGTGGTACAGTGGATTAAGACACTTCTTGTGACACCATGAGAAGGCAGATGGACTAATGGGCAGTTAGATTGATCCCAAATGAGGAAAGGGAAAATCCCCTTTAAGAGGAGATGCTCTGTGAACATCTCTGTGATGTTAAATATAGGGAAATATTTCTAAACAGAGATCTGGAACAGATGATTTCTGCCTTTCTCAGTGTCCAGTGCTCAACCACAGAACCAAATGATCTGCATCTCATTGGAGCTTCCATACTAGCTTCCAAGGGCCATGGTACCAAATTACACACACTGCAGGCTGAAAAAAACAGAATTTTTTTCTCTCACAGTTCTTGAGCCTAAAAATCCAAAAAAATCAAGGTGTTTACAGAATCAAACTACTCCCTAACCCTCTAGGGAAACTCCTTCCTTTCCTCTTGAAGCTACTCTGAGTCCCAGGTGCTCTGTGGGCTTTGGCAGCCTAACTCCCGTCCTGGCATCTGTTTCCCAGGACCATCTTCCTTCTGGATCCATGTCCACATGGGTCTCTGGATGTCCACATGGCGTTGTCTTCCCGGGTTCTCTCTCTTTTCTTACAGAGATGCTGTCATATTGAGGTAGAGCCCATCCTAAGTGAGTGTGACCTCATCCTAACTTGGTTACTGCTGCACATTCCTATCTCTAAGTAAGTATACCAAATACCAGGGCTTAGGACTTCTCAATACATATCTCTAGGAGACATGAAAACATAAATGCTCAAGTTTGTACTCTCCTGCTTCATGCTAAACTGGAGAGCAATGACCACTTCGAAGTTCAACAAAGCATCTTGGTAAGTGGGAAAAATCAAGAATCCAGAGGAAAGAACCACAGGAAAATGGAATAAAATGGTATAAACCGGGTGTTAAAACCAAAAATTAAGCTGGGACCACCTGGTAGTTCCAGGGGCTTCCAAGTTCGAAGATCTCAAGAGAAGAGAGACCAGAGTTTGTTATCAGGAAGTTCAGAGTTAAACTGGGGCCCCCAAAACAGTGAGGGCAGTTGTTGAGTTGTGGCCACATGTAGAAGATGCTGCATGGCTATCCCACTGGCCACACACAGAACAGGCTGCCAACAATGAAATAAATAGCAGATTCAAGGAAAGCAGGTTTCAAGTTCTGCAGCGCCTCAATTGAGCCCAGGTGGATAAACTAGACTGTAAGTCACTGAGTTGTCTGTGTGTTCAACAGTGGCCCAGTGTGGCAGATAGCTTCATGCTCCTAGATAGACAAATCAGCAATAAAAATATAGTACTTTTCCTTTGTTGGTTCCTTTTCCTTCATCCTCATGAAATGTAAATTTAAATATTTATTGAATATAACGTAGTTTCACAAAACACAGAAAATCTCAATATATTACAGTTTTTCTTCCTTACTCTGGGAGCGGAACTCTAATCCCAGAATTAGTCAAGTACATTAAAAAAAAAAAAAAAAAACCGCACTCAACTGGAGTTTTGTGGGATGTCTTCTGAAGGAAATTAATTCAGAGAATGTTGAATTTTATGTAGAAAGAAAGAATCAGAATATTCTCTTTCCACAAGAAATCAGAGTGGCTTTCAGGGATCAAAGCAGAAAGCAAATCATTATTCTAGAGCCAGTGAAATGAAATGTGGACTTTTAATCCACAAAGTGGAACTGACAGTGTGTCTTCCATGGCATCAAATTCTTCCATGTGAATCTCACTGTATGTGACATCACCCACACAAGTCATATCCAACCATGGTAGAACCAACACTGCCAACCTCCTTAATGAATACACTAGTATTCTATGCCTGTCTTTGAGTTCATGTGTTTACCCATTTGTCTTCTACGTAAGCCGGAAAGCCCACCACCCTCCACCCCAGAACAGGGGCTGTAGTTCCTCATCATATCCCTGAACCACTGTGTAATCAGATCTCAAAGAAGAAATACATTTGGGGTCTGCATTGCGGCAGTGGGTTAAACAGTCACCTGCAATGCCAGCATCTCATAAAGAGGATTCTTCTAAGTCCCAGGTGCTCTGCTTCTGATTCAGCTCCCAGATAAAACAGAAGATGGCCCAAGTATTTGAGGCTCTGCCACCCTTGTGGAAAACCCAGATAGAGTTCCAGGATCCTGGATTTGCCCTGGCCCAGTCCCTGACATTGAGGCCGTCTGGGCTAGTGAACCAATAGATGGAAATTATCTCCTTTTCCCTCGCCTTCTCTCACCCTCGTTCTGTCTCTGTCACTCTGCCTTTTAAATAAATAAAATAAATATTTTTTTAAAAAGAAATAGAAATACAGTTAAGACTTAAAAAAAAAAAACCTCATTTGCCTCTAAAATTATAAAAAAAAAAAAATCTCTAGGTAGGTGACATTTGAACTGAGGCTTGAAGGAAATACCAAAAGTTGTTCCAAGCAAAATGAGCAAAAGAATGGAACTAGGGAATCATTAGGTGAAAATGAGAACACATCACATTTAAAATTAAGATTAAAAACGTAGCTGAAGCCATTTGATGGTGGCATGCAAGCAATTCCAGTCTGCCTTTCCAGATTCCAGTATTAGCTAACGTTTAGTTCAAAGAAACCACTCCAGGTATTTCAGGCTAGAAGGGATTTAACACAGGAAACTGGAGCTCACCGGATCCTTGGAGCTGCTGGAAATCAGATTCTTCTAGGCTGGTCCTCCATAGGGACCTCTTGGGCCACAGTAGAACGCAACCACAGGGAGACTACCATGTCTGAGAGCACCGGTTCAGCAGAGCCCACCCTGCCTGCCTGCCTCCACATGCCTGGACAGCTGACAGTGGACTGTGAATGCTGCCACAGAAACACCTGCGTATCCACACACTTGTCCAGGAAGGGAAGGAAGATGGCCTCCACTTCCCAGACAGCTTCCAAATGTTGCCCCAACGTGCTCATGGGTGGAATCTGACTAAAATCTAGAAGCTTTCTAGAAAGGATTCTGGGAAAGACAGATTTCAGTATTTTAACCTCTGTTATCAAGAAGTAGAGGTGTCAGCAATTCAAGCCACAATATCCAGAACACTTACTGAAATATTAAAGCATGGGTGATAAAAGCAAAAGTTTGGGAAATTTTACCTGGTAGCCACGTGACAGATAAATTAAACAGAGCCTGAAAACCGAGAAGCCAGCATAAACAAATAAAAGAGTGAATTTCTATTGTGAACTAAATATTAATCAGACATTATACTAGGAACAAAAATATTTTTGAAATCTTTTTCCTAGAAGATAGTATGTTGTGCACGCGCGCGCGTGTGTGTGTATTTTAGGAAAACTTTATGATGTAGAAGGGCACTTATCAGCAGGGAACAATGAAATACTGATAAGAAAAAAGCTCCCTCCTCTCAGAAGGACTGCCTAAGTTGTCATCTTACAGTGTGGCCTTCCTGCAGCCATCCATGGGATTTCTTGAATTAATTTGGCATTTCAAATATCAGCTGCAGTTTTAGGTCAAGCAATGGTTTACATTTCTATGGGGTTTGTTCAATATAGTGGCTCAGGCTGGGGCATTGGTGAACTTTTATTGTACTTGTTCGTCTAACTTGATGTGACTTCAGCATGCACCTTTCACTAAAACCTCCTGAGTAGCTCTTTGAGTCCATGATTTTTCTAGGAAAAGGAAAAGTTTTCTCCATTAAAAGAAAGAAAGATAAATGGTCACATTAGTAGCAAGGCTTTCAAGATTTGTGACTATGAGAGAACAAAGTCTTGGTAGCTTTATGTTGCATCCAAAGCTTCCCTCCTATGCACCACTAGGGTGGCAACAACGGATCACTTGAGTTGGGCTGAATCCCAGTATGGCTCCTACCAGCTGTGTGACCTGGGGCCAGGCACTTCCCTAGTCAAAATCTCAATCTCACCTTTTACAAAATGGATATAACATTTCTCTTATTCTGTGTGTGTGTGTGTGTGTGTCTCACCACCCCCAACCCACTCTTTCCTCTTCACACTATGTTTATCCTTTAAGATCCTTTGTGCCTCTTTATTATAGCAACTACATGTTTACCTGGCACACAGTAGGTTCTCAATAGCTATTTTTTGAATAATCATCTGATGCTAGGATGGATGAGTGGGTGTATGACTGGGTGGGTTGGTGGATAGATGGATGGACAGATTGCCCATAATAGCCACTTACATTGTGATTTACTGCTGGTTGATTGCCTGGGCTGTGCCTGCATTTCGGTATTGCTGGGTGGTGAGTTTATAATGCAGGCACCTGTCCATGTTGAGAATTAAAGCATCAGTCATTTTCACTCCTGACTATAACCAAGTAGGACCCCCCTCTCACTGTGACCAGAGACTTGACTTACATAGGAAGCCCCAAGAGTAATTGTCCTTTCCAAGGGGCTTATTTCACAGTCGATTATGCTGTGGCAGCCCCAGACATCCCATTTTAAACATGTAACATGTCCTTGAAGAACCCAATCATTTTGACAAAATGCAGTTGCTCAAAATATTAAATATCATTCAATCTTCAAAGCTACTTATCATATCAACCAGCCCCCTGGTGGCAAGATCTGCCATGGTCAAAACATAAAAAAAAGGAAATAAAAATAGCCTGACTTACATACTAGTCTTGGAGATGCAACCAGTCTATTACTAAGCAAGGGTTTCTACAGTGCCAGACACCTTGAAGGGAACATCACCTGGTGAAAGGCTCAGACATGGCCCATTGGCCTTCAGTTTCCAAACAGGGACTTTAAACAAAACATAGGGCTCCAATTTTCTGCAACCTGCAAGAGCTTCCGTGTGCCACCCTCCATCTCTTTGGTGGTTTTCTCACAGCTCCCTCTTGTCTTTCAGTGCCTTCACGTGTCATTTCCCTTGGCTGCCCAAGTTACCCCTGGGAGCATTCCTGACTAGAGAAAGACAAACCGAATCCTCGCCCCTGCTTCCAGCTCATTGTCGGCAACAGAGGCAGGATGGTTTGGATAACTCCTGGGAAGCCAGCTGCTAGAAGAGGCTTTCCCTCCCCCTGAGAAGTGAAATTATATGAGCCTTTGATCTCACTTTTATTTTCTTTCTCTGAATTGAATTTTATGCCTGTGGAAAAATGCCAGCATAGCAAGCCAGCAACATAAAGGGTTTTTTCTTGCTAATAAGATGTGTCAGAGAGAAGAAAGAACCCTGTTCTCAAGGGTCAATTCTGTCCTTGCAGGTCTAAAGGGTTAAGGAGAAAGCAGTGCAAGAGTCCAATTGCTTCTGTCTTCACTGCATTCTAATTTGCAAGCTTGGACAACGTCCACGCCCTACCTCAGTTTTCCTTTCTGTTGAGTGGGCAGAGTCCTGCATGCCCTTTTCCTTTGTCAGAGAGATTCTTGAGAAAAGACGCTTTTAGATTTGAAGTGCTTCTGAGCCCAAGACCACATCAGCTTCTGGACAATAAAGAATGCATACAAGGGGCCAGTGCCATGGCTCACTTGGTTAATCCTCTGCCTGTGGCACCGGCATCCCATATGGGTTCCGGGTTCTATCCCTGTTGCTCCTCTTCCAGTCCAGCTCTCTGCTGTGGCCCGGGAGGGCAGTGGAGGATGGCCCAAGTGCTTGGGTCCTGCACCCACATGGGAGACCAGGAGGAGGCACCTGGCTCCTGGCGCAGCCGGCCATAGCGGCCATTTGGGGAGAGAATCAACGGAAG
Organism: Lepus europaeus; assembly: GCF_033115175.1. NCBI lineage: Eukaryota > Metazoa > Chordata > Mammalia > Lagomorpha > Leporidae > Lepus > Lepus europaeus. Next base: position 73,663,902 of record NC_084842.1, read on the forward strand.
GGAGACTTTTCTCTCTGTCTCTCTCTCTCACTGTATATAACTCTACCTGTAAAATAAAAAAAATAAAAAAAGAATGCATACAAGTGCTTATCAGGTTCCCAAGGCATCCCCCAGAATGGGCCCCACACATGGAGCAGAGGTGCAGAAACGGGATCCTGCCCTCCAACAAGCAAAGAGCTGGACTGTGTCTGGGCAGTGTCTTTATTGCTTGAAGAACAGAAACAGAGGACTATCCAGAAAACTAAAACCAAGTCAATGTACCAGGATACTTCAAAACATCTATGAAAACATGGAATTAAAAAATCTTTTTAGGGGCTGGCACTGTGGCATAGTAGGCTAAGTCTCCGGCACCCACATCCCATATGGGCCCCGGTTCGTGTCCCAGGTGATCCTCTTCTGATCCAGGTCTCTGCTTACGGCCTTGGAAAGCAGCAGAATATGGCCCAAGTGCTTGGGCCGCTGCACCTACATGGAAGACCTGGAGGAAGTTCCTGACTCCGGCTTTGTAGTAGCCATATGGGGAGTGCAGCCATTTGGGAAGTGAACCAGCAGATGGAAGACCTCTCTCTCTGTCTCTCCCTCTCTCTGTCTGTAATTCTACATTTCATATAAATACATAAAGTATTTTTTAAAAAATCATTTTATTTTGGTGAAAAAATCCTTTAACTTCACAGTGTTTTCTTCCATAATATCCATTTTCAAGAACTTTTTTAAGACTTTGAATATTTATGGATTTCAAAATGTTTTTGCACCCAAATAGACTTATCTTTAAAGTCTACTCTTCACTGACTTCTTAAAGCACTCTGGTATTATTGAGCAGGAAAACAGTTAAGCCAAAACTGACTCTAGCCACATTGGCCTTCTATCGAAACTGCGAGTTAGGTTGGGTATTGGCCTAACAACGGTGAGTATGATGGACTTAGAGCTTGCATCAAGTAACTACCATCCTTAGAACTAGGAAAACTAAGCAAGGGAAGTTGGAATTATGAACACCTAACAAAACTTAACCTGATGAGGCTGAAACACTTGAGAAAGGATTGCTGCAGGCTGGACCAGGTCGCTGTGAGGACATGGTGGCTGCTCCTGCAAGTGGTGTTAAAATGTTCAATATGAGTTCAGCTGCTATGGTGGAGGACATCTCATGAGCCACTCTGACACAGACTGGAAGTTGCACAAAACCAATAGGGAAAATCAGGAGACACTGGGTCCTCTCTCCTCCTCCAGCATTGCTCATGGTCCCCTTCTAGCACCTCCTCTTATTACCACTAGAACAGAGAGCAGCAAGCAAAGTAAAAACATGATTGTTGAGCCCCAGTCCCAGTATCACAAAGTGGGGTAAAGAAGGGTCAGTTTGGAGTGAGGAGAAATTATTTAGTAGCTGGTAGTGGTGTGATCAAGGAGAGAAAGAATTGTGCACCAGTTGGCAGCTGGCGCTACAAATACACAGAGTAGAGAATAAAACTTGAAAGAGGCAGAAACCTGGAAGGAGAGGTCTGCGATTAAAAAAAATAAGCCCTTGGAAAATTCACAAGCAAAAGTTGAAGAGGGGTTAACCATAACACAGAATATAAGATCAGAGTGAGGCAGTTGGGGCTGGGATAGGTGGGAATGAGCTGGACAGATCTCAAGGTGTAAAGCATGGATTTTGATTTAAATACAAGTTCCATCACTAACGAATGGATGACCTTGGACACCTTGCTTAAACTCACTGAGCTTCATTGTCCACATCTGCAGTGTGCTCTCTAGGCTCTAAGTTATTGCGATGAGTGAATGAGACAATCTTGCAAAATCTCTTAATGCAGTGCCTGTGTAAAAAAGTATCCAACTCTTAAAAATCTTTTCAAATATATTTGTCCTTATTATTCATACTTATTCTTCTCATTAATCATGCTATGACATAAAATGTTATTTCCTCCCCAATATCCACTTTTTCTTTCAAATTTAATGGTGGAAATGTTGCAGAACAAACACTGTATTTCTCAGTAATTCTAGACCCTGTAGCCAAGAGCCAGGCTTTAACCAGGAATGCTGAGCAGCACCATGTATGCAGCTTGTGGGTAGTACCTTCAAAATGACACGCTTCCCCTGCTCTCCCCCGTCCTCCTTTCTGCTGGTAAGAGGAAAACATGGTAGGAAGACTTATTGGACTTCATGGATGAGGATGGCAGAGAAATATGATAAAAGGAGACTGTTCACATGACCAGAGCCCACAGCTGGGGCCAGAATTGTGGCATAGTGGGTTAAGCTGCTGCCTGCAACTTGGGCATCCCATGTAAGCACTAATTGGAGTCCTCTTTGCTCCACTTCTGATACAGTTTCCTGAGAACATGGTTAAAAAGGCAATGGACTAGTCCTGGTTGAGGAACCGGTTCTGTCCTGGTTGCTCTTCTTCCAGTCCAGCTCTCTGCTATGGCCCGGGAAGGCAGTGGAGGATGGCCCAAGTGCACCTGGCTCCTGGCTTCGGATAGGCGCAGCACACCGGCCATAGCGGCCATTTGGGGGGTGAACCAATGGAAGGAAGACCTTTCTGTCTCTCTCACTGTCTAACTCTGCCTGTCAAAAAAAAAAAAGGCAGTGGAAAATTGCCCAGGTGATTGGACCTCTGTCACTCATGTGAGAGACTCAGATGGTGTTACTGGCTGATGGCATCAGCCTGGCTCAGCCTGGCTGCTGCATCATTTGGGAAATGAACCAGTGAATGGAAGATTCTCTCTCTCTCTCTCTCTCTTCTCTATTCTCTCTTCTCTCTTCTCTCTTCTCTCTTCTCTCTCTCTCTCTCATGTTCTTCCTTTCAAATAAATAAATAAATCTTTAAAAAAAAACAATCATCAAACCATCACAGCAACTAAGATTTTGGGTGAAAGAGAAGCAAGCTTTCATCAGGTTGAAGTCACTATAATCTGTAGTGGATTCATATTAGTCCCTATCCTCAAGGGGCTTACACTGTAAAAGGAAAGCATGGCTGTTTCAAAGATGTATCAAATACAATGCTTTTGGTTTCAAGCAACAGAATAACTGAAAAATAAGGGATTTTGAGATAAAGGTTTATTTGTCTCATGTTAAAAGGAGTCTTTATGGATGCAGGATTTTACTCAGTGGTATAACAATGCCAGTTAAGGCTCTGTGTAATTTCTCTCTGCTGCTTTTGGAGTTCTCATGATCTAAAGAAGCCTGCCATACCTCCAGGCTTCACACCCTCACACACAAAAACACTTAAAGCAGGAGAAATTGGGAAAGACGTGTTTCCTGCTTGTCATCCTGTTCTACCTGGGAGGAAAGACTTTAACAAGCATCTTCAACAGATCTGGTCTTTCATCCATGTGGTCTGACCTGGAACACCTGCCAAAGCCCTAGGAGCAAGGAAGGCCAGGTAAGCAGAGCCTCTGCAGGCTTTGGAAGGTGGGCTTTGCAGGAAAGGGAGAAACAGGCTGACGATGCGGTTGGTTAGGCAACAGTCTTTTCAGACACCCTAATTCACTTTCTGTAATTTTCATGTGGTCCATTTAGAGCCGAAATTCTTCTCTGAATGTGATTATTTACCTCTTTTTCAATTGGAACCTTGTCATGCAGATAAAGTTTGGAAAGGTTAATTAATTTTTGGAACAAAATAGTTGTAACTACCCTTTAATTCAATTCTACTATGTGTGAGGTTCTGTGTTGAGTCCTTGATATATTTTATCATTTAATAAAGCATGGTTATTGAAAATTGCTGGTCATCTGTGTGTTACCTTCCAAAGCACTGCATTTTAGTATGAATAAAAGTAAAGCAGGATGATAGAAGGCACTGTGAAACAATTTTCAATATGCTCAAGAATCAACATTACAGAGAGCAGACATCTTATTATCTTGGCCAAACTACATCAAATGTTGGCTTAGCTCTTAGCTATGGCTTCAAATCGATTCTGATAATGGTGACAGAAAACATAATGGAAAACTAAAACCTATCTGGCATTTTCCTGTCAAATGAAGCAGCCACTCATTGGGAAATGAAACATTGGTCAAGAATTTAGATCAATGCACCATTACCATTCCAGGACTTATCAAAATATCTTAAAGTCATTCTAATTTACTTAAATATTTGCTACAGTGGTTGTATATTCTGCCAGTTATTTGTAATGCCTAAATGGCTACACATTCTACTTGTACCATGAGCTTTGCCTTTAAATAGGCAGAGTTTAAAGAATTAATGTTCGGAAAATTTATTAAAACTGTCACCATCACATTCTGTCACCCTGAAGCAAATAGTCAGGCTATAGATATAGTAAAAGCCACTATGGATACAATGACGGAAGTTACTGAAAGAACTGTTCAATGAAACTAGACAGATTCCATATCACAAAACATGGCCTGGGGTGTCAGATCTGGAGTTGAACCAATTGTGCATGATTTCAAGATGTGGCTCCATTTCTAGATGTACAAGCTTAACGTAGGCATAGTCTAAAGTCATTTTTTCTTAAACTTGAGTATAAGGGAATCATACTATAAGCATATTAAAAGCATAGTTCCTTATTCCTTTTTCTCAAAATAAGCACATACTAGATCTGAATTAAAATAAATAAATCTGCATTTTTAAGAGTCTCATGTCTACCAACAGAGTTAGCCAGGCTAACCGCTTTTTAACATGTGCCTTGGGTAGTTCACAAGTAGGTGGACCACAGACCACAATTTCAGAAACCCTGGTCTAGATGTGGCTTGGTTAATATCTACTTTTCCAACCTGAAATTCTGAAAGTTTGTCTTGCAACTGATTATGATGTTGATCATGATGTTGGTCTAAAGAAGGGTTCTTTGAAAACTGAGATAACAGAAGCCATATTATACTATAGACAAATAAATCACAGTGACATTACCATGTTAACTGGTGTGAAGTTTGTATGTGCAAACACACACATTCACACAAGCACACACACACAGAATCCAGTCCAATGACTGGGTGGAGTACAACAATCAGAAGAATCTCATTTGTTACCTAGATGAATTGCCAAATATACAAGAGTCATAATGGATACAAAATGATGACTATTTTAAGCTACGTTAAGGCCAGTCCAACTGTTGTAACCAAGTTGTTTGATATTTCCAAACCTACTGATATAACAAAGATAAACTTCAGACATGCCCCATGTCAGAATAAACCCTTTTGTTAATGTTAGGAACTAAGGGTAATGTTTGATAGCCAATAACTTAGAAAGCTCCAAATATATCCTCACAGTTATCCTCACCTCCTTATAAGCAACCCATATGCAACAGACAGAAGCAAGATGTTTAGAGTTTAAAATCCACAACATTAGTAGCAACACACACTCCCCATCCCATTTTACTCTATTACATAACAAAATCAGAGCAAGTTTGATTTTTTCTGGAGACCTAAGCTTGCCCTTAAACTCCCTCCTTCTTCCTGTAAATCTAAACTTTGAGGCAATTATGCACTATAAAATTCATGAGGTGGGGGCAGAGCGAGGGATGAAAGAGGGAAGGGTAAGAGAGAAACGGATATGAAAGAGAGAAAACCAATGAGAGGCAAATACAGAGAGTAGGCCTTGACCTGAGGAAATGACACAGCCTAATGTTAAGAGAAGGTGAAAGGAGCTGGCACTGTGGTATAGCAGGTAAAGCCACCACCTGCAGCACTGGCATCTCATATAGGTGCCGGTTCGAGTCCCGGCTGCTCCACTTCCAATCCAGCTCTCTGCTATGGCCTGGGAAAGCAATGGAAGATGGGCCAAGTCCTTGGGACCCTGCACCTGTGTGGGAGACCCAGAAGAAGCTCCTGGCTCCTGGCTCCAGGCTTTGGATTGGCATAGCTCTGGCCGTTGCAGCCAATTGGGGAGTGAACCAGTGAATGGAAGACACCTTTCTCTGCCTCTCATTCTCTCTGTGTATAACTCTGTCTTTCAAATAAATAAATAAATTTTAAAAAAGAGAGAGAGAGAGAAGGTGAAAGATGAGAAACTGAATTTTCAGGAGGGCAGGCCCTAACTAGATCTGCTTATTATACAAAGAGAAAACACATACAATGGAAGGAGGCAGACTCCATTTGCACCTTTAAGGTTTGCTATGGTTGGAGTGTGTTCCCTCAAATATTTACATGTTGGAAACTTAATCCAGAAATTCATATACTAACAGTATTTGGACGTGGTGCCTTGGTAGATATTTAGGGTTGGAAGATATTGTGAAGCTAAGGAATGCATGATGGCATTAGTGACCTTAGAAGAAGGGGAACAGAAAACCAAGCTAGCACACTTGCTCCTCCTCCATGCTGTGATGCAGATGGAAGACTTGCTCCAGACGATGGTACCATGTTTGTGAGCTTCTCAGGCTCCAGAGCCATGAGCTCAAGGAGCCTCTACTCCTTACAATAATCTCATCTCAGGTATTTTATTATAGCAATAGAAAGTGGGTGGACAGGAGGACTTTTGCTCTGCCTGTAAAAGCAAGATGGCCTCAGGAGCAATCAGTGGTCAGATGGTCATGTTAGCATGTCCTTTCTTGCCAGTGGTTTCAACATGAGTGGATGGTGATGGACAGGTACAGTTTGCTCCTGCTATGCCTTATTTGATAACCAGTTTGAACACTGATGCCATGACCAATGTGCCCCCTCTCCTGATCCACCTTACCTATCATTTAATGCTCTCCTGCCTCTCTCTGCAGATCATTCTTTCTGCTCTGAGCACAAAGGGGACTCTATGCCATTTACATGTCCTCCTACATTACACAGATCCTGGTTGTTGATCCAGTAGACCCACTTGTCTTAGAGGGATATATCCTAGGACAACCCCCTACCCTGCCTGTCAGTGCCTGAAACTGGATAATGCTGAGCCCTGTACCTGGAGGACTCCAAAAAGTTAATGGAAAGTGCCATTAAAAGACAACTTTATTTTGGTGCAAAAAACTTTGAAATCTATGCATCTTAGAGGTCTGTCAAAAGTTCATGGGAAAAAATGCATTATGAAAACAGCTAAAGGATGGTGCTGTGGCATAAAAGGTTAAGCCTCACCTTCAGTGCTGGCATTGCATATGGGTGCCAGTTCAAGTCCTGGCTGCTCCACTTCCAATCCAACTCCCTGCTAATGTGTCTGGGAAAGCAGTGGAAGATGGCCCAAGTGGGACCCTGTACCCACGAGGGAGACCAGGAAGAAGTTCCTAGCTCCTGGCTTGCTCCTGGCCCAGCTCTGGCCATTACGGCCATTTGGGGAGTGAACCAGTAGGTGGAATATCTTTCTCTCTCTCTCTCTGTGTGTGTGTGTGTGTGTGTGCCACCCTTTCAAATAAATAAATAAATCTTTAAAAAAAGAAAAATAAAAATCTATTTATGGATTTCAAGAATTTTTTTGCACAAAAGATAAACATCTTTTAATTCCACAAACTTTGAAATATTCTCACATATTATTTTCTCTTATGCCTACATTCCTCTGATAAAGTTTAATTGATAAATTAGACAGTAAGAGATTAACAGTGATAACATAAAATTGAGCAATTATAACAATATGCTCTAATGAAAGTTATTAAAATTATGGCTTGATTATGTCTGGAATTTTCCATGTAACATTCTCACACTGTGGTTGACCACAGGTAGCTGAATCTATGGAAAATGAAGCCACAAATAAGGGGCTACTGAGGCTCCGGCACCCAGGGTTCCAGTCCCGGTTGGGGCGCCGGATTCTGTCCCAGTTGCTCCTCTTCCAGTCCAGCTCTCTGCTGTGGCCTGGGAGTGCAGTGGAGGATGGCCCAAATGCTTGGGCCCTGCACCCCATGGGAGACCAGGAGAAGCACCTGGCTCCTGCCATCGGATCAGCGCGGTGCGCCGGCTGCAGCGGCCATTGGAGGGTGAACCAACGGCAAAAAGGAAGACCTTTCTCTCTGTCTCTCTCTCTCACTGTCCAACTCTGCCTGTCAAAAAAATAAAATAAAAATAAAATAAAATTTAAAAAAAGAAAGTAATCTATGAGGCCGCTGCTGTGGCATAGCGGGTAAAGCTTCCACCTGCGGTGCCAGCATCCCATATGGGCGCCGGTTTGAGACCCGGCTGCTCCACATCTGATCCAGCTCTCTGCTGTGGGAAAGCAATAGAAGATGGCCCAATTCCTTGGGCCCCTGCACCTGCATGGGAAGATCAGAAGGAGCTCCTGGCTCCTGGCTTTGGATCGGCACAGCTCCAGCCGTTGCAGCCATTTGGGAACTGAACCAGTGGATGGAAGACCTCCCTCTTTCTCTGTCTCTCCTCTCTCTCTCTCTTTGTGTAACTCTGACTTTCAAGGTAAATATATAAATCTTTTTTAAAAAAAGAACATAATCTAGTGTATTTGCAGAAGAAGCAGAAGAAAATATCAGGAATGTTGTTATTCACATAATTAAAATATTGCTATGTTGTTCATGTTACATATTGCTTTCTTGACTGGATTCTTTATTCCTTGAAGGCAGAACTCTACTTCAAATATTTTTATTATCTTTGAATCATTCACAATGCTCTGTTCAGAAATCTCCTCATTTATGAACATTCGATTTACAAATTTTCATGGAAACACAAGTTCTTACCAAGAGTGAGACGCAACCTGCCAGTCATCAACAGATGGTCGAGTCTGGTCCCCTGAGATGCAGCCATCAAATGTTTTATTAATTAATTGATGTCTGAAGCAGTTACCAACTTACTTGTAGTTTTAAAAAATCAGAATGAATGCATATTTGGAAAAAAATATTTTAGAGGGTTAAAATAAATTTAGAGGTTAAAACAAATGCTATAATAGTCCCCATTCTTTCATAAAACTTTCATAAAAGGCTCATAAATACTGCTGGTGGTATTTCCAGGAATTTATAAGGAAGTAATGACTGGTCTATGGAATTCTGACTTGATCATAAATTCAATAATATTTTCTACCCTACACTGCCTACAGGGAGTACTCAGTAAATTTTGACCTAATTTTATTTTAATTGCTTTGACTCCACAACTAAATTTTAACTTTTTCAGAGGCAAGAACTGCATCACCTGTTTCTTTCATGCCTCCTCAAAAGACCAAGCTTGGTGCTAAACAACATGTCAGCCCTAGACAGAGAAGCAGTTGGCAAATCACCATCAAAAGAAGTTCATGGTACATATGTGTCTGTGGGAGTCTGCTTGGTCATCCAGGTGTTTTCCATTCTAGGAGTTATCCCAGGAAAAGAAGGAAATAGAAAAATCTGGCAAAGACACCCAAGCTCTTGCAAGAGGCACAATTTATAGGTTCAGGTTCAACAAGCTGGTCTATGCAGATGGAGACACTCATGCAGTGTATGCTCTTGGATGATTTACACAGACTGTGCCTCGGTTCACTCTTCTTTAAAACGGGACTGACAAGGATACGCCTCTTATATACATACTCTGAGGCCGAAAAGAGACAGTGTGAAGTGACTTCAAATGTTAGTGGAAAACGGAATTAAAAGAGAAGTTGAGCTTGATGCAAAAAATACTTTGAAATTCACGCATACACATACACACAGGGCTTCAAATTTCATGGAAAATGAATATCACACACACAAGAAGGTTTGCATCACAACAAATGTTTCTTTTCTTTCCATTTTTCTACAAATATTTTGAAACCTGCTGCTGCCTAAAGCACTGAGAAGCTTTGCCTACGACCTAGCAATGCTCAGTGAGGGTTCACTCTTATTTCCGTGCTGTTGGTGTCAGATTCTAGGCCCAGGTCCTCAGTTCCTGAGCTTTGTGATTTCACATGACCTCTTCTGATAAAAGGAAATACCAAAACCAGGTGACATTGAGTACCAGTTCTGCCTTGGGTTACTCAGTAGAGAACATACACAGCATTTGGGGCAGAATGTGAAAAACACAAAGCAGGGTAGATTATTCAACAGAAAAAATTCTACCTGTGGTTCCCAGACCCAAAATGAAAAGCAACTGAAGGGGGAAAAGCAGCAGACAGAGGTAACAGGATATAAGAAGAGATAGTGATAACACAAAAGAAAGAAGAGGCTGTATTTTACTCAGTTCTCTATTACTTTTATTAACCAGAAGACAAATCCACACAGAACTTTTAGTTCCTTAAATAACAACTACCATAAACACCATTATCTGTTTGCTTGCGCTTGTAGCATTTGCTGTAATTCCTCAGATTAAAACCCTAGCCTCTAATATTACAGGACATGGATGGAGTGAGAAAAGCTTAATGCAATTCAAGATATTCAAAGGTAAAAAGCTGCAAATGAAAATTATCACAATGAGCAAGAATAAAATTATTATAAAACTGTCACATTTCTAATATTTCATATCACTTCTGACCATAAGCTCTACAGCTATAAAAGCAATATCTTTCACTCCCCAGTGTGCAGCAGTGATGGCTTGCATTCTTCAAGGCTTATGATGTTAAAATGCCTTTAATTATGTTCTGGATAGCTACTCGTAAGGCATTCTTAAACCTCTCCAAGGTCAGCATCTTCCTTCTCACTGATTCTCAGATCATCACTCTATGATTCTAGCCTCACTGACACAATATTCATTTTATCCCTGGGAAAGATACAATTGCTGAATTGATCACACTGGCATCCGGGATGGGAAAAGCTTTAGTCCCCAAAGGTCCCTTTGCTGGACACTTGATGTCTGCACAGGTTTCCTCTGTCATTCTTTAGAGGTCAGCCAAACAGAAAATTCGGAATGGCACTTAATGCAACTCCACGTCCGAGAGCGACAGACACCTACCACCTTTTGGGGCCATTTGGAGACCCTGAGTACCGAGCAGATGGCAAGTGGCAACTCCCTTATAGATTTGTGTTTCTAGTGACACCTTGCAATGGGGAGAGGGGAAGCAATGTTGAGTTGCCAATCACAATGCTAAGTAGGCACCTTGAAAACTGAAAGTGTAAATCTATCCACAGTTTACCCTGAATTTAAACAATTGCTGCCTGAGCTATGGACAATAATAGACTTTACTCTCAAACCATTAATTTAAGCACTCAGACACCAAAACCCAAAAAAAGAATCAACTTCATGGATCAGTGGCCTGTTAGCAAGTAGCAAATAGGATAGGTTATATTTGCAAAGTACTGGCTCACCAAGTTCTTGCTAAGGGCAGTAAAGCAAGACTGCAAATGTCTGTTTTCAGGGATTTTTTTCACACACACACACACACACACGAACTTCCTGTGAAATCTTTGAAACACTGTGAAAAACAAGTGGAAAAAGACTAAAGCTCAAATTCACACAGAAGGAAGATCCAGTACACAGTAGACCACGAGTCATTTCCAGAGACCATCTGGATAATGAGGGAGGACTTAGTTTCCTTTTAATAATTATTTTCAAAATCTATATTTATGTAGTTATTTATTTGAGAGGCAGAGCGATAGAAGCAGATAACAGACAAAGCTCACTGTGCTGATTCACTCCCCATATGTCTACAATGTCACTCTACACATGTCTATCAAGGCTAGATGAGGCTGAAGCCAGGAGCCAGAGACTCAACACAGGCCTGCTACATGGGCAGCAAGGGCCCCCATACTGAAATCCCCACCTTCTACTTCTCACGGTACGTATCAGGAGGAAGCTGGAGTCAGAAGTGAGAGACAGGCAGCAAACCCAGGCACTCCAACATGAGATATAGGTATCCTAATCAGCACCTTTACAATACACTGGTCTATTTACAAATAATTTTTAAAGATTTATTTATTATTTGAAAGGCAGAGTTACAGGGAGGCAGAGGCAGAAAGAAAGAGAGGTCTTCCATCTGCTGGTTCACTCCCCAAATGGCCACAATGGTCGGAGCTGGGCTGAGCTAAATCCAGGAGCCAGGAGCCTCTTCTGGGTCTCCCACATGGGTGCAGAGGCCCAAGGACTTGGGCCATCTTCTACTGCTTTCCCAGACCATAGCAGATAGTTGGATGGAAAATGGGGCAGCCGGGACTTGAACTGGGTGCCCATATGGTGTGCTGGCACTGCAAGCAGTGGCTTTACCTGCTATGCCACAGCGCTGGCCCTTTATAAATAATTTTTAAAAATAATTTTACTGTAGCCTTTCTGCTTATTAAGAGAAATTTAGGCCCATTATAGAAAATTTGGAAAAGACTTAAATGCCTTAAAATAAGCTCTACTACCCAAAGGCCACTGACAACATTTTCATACATTTTTGTCTAACCTTTTCCTAAGCATTGCTATGTGGTTTTGTTGTTTTTTGTTTTTTGTTTGTTTGTTTTGTTTTGTTTGACAGGCAGAGTGGACAGTGAGAGAGAGAGACAGAGAGAAAGGTCTTCCTTTTTGCCGTTGGTTCACCCTCCAATGACCGCCGCGGCCGGCGCATCGTGCTGATCTGAAGCCAGGAGCCAGGTGCTTCTCCTGGTCTCCCATGGGGTGCAGGGCCCAAGGACTTGGGCCATCCTCCACTGCACTCCCAGGCCACAGCAGAGAACTGGACTGGAAGAGGAGCAACCTGGACAGAATCCTGTGCCCCGACCAGGACTAGAACACAGTCCGGGGTGCTGGCCTGTATTGTTGATTTGTTTTATTTCTATTTATCTCTAGCCCGGCCCTAATTGCAATCCTTAATTGTTTTGCTTTTTATTTTTCTATTGTCCCAAAATTTTCTGCCTGCCCTATAAAGTGTGCTCCTAAAAGAATAAAAAGAGCTTTAGTTTTACATTTTGATCTTAAAGAACCTGGGATTTATTCAGCATTCTGATTATTGAATGTGTGACTCCAGAGAGATGTGCATGTATCTCCAGCTCCTATTTTTCTCACAACATTGTAACTGTGCAATGAAGACATCTTAGAGTTAGTGGAGCATCCATCACTCCACAGTCCCCTCAATCTTCCAGTAACTCCAAGCGCTGTGGGAGCGGTGGTCCCCCATGGGCTCTGATGGGTTCCCGCTGGCACAGTGGGAGGGGGACTCATGCAGACTTCCTCTTCCACTCTGAAGGCTTCTCTGATTCCACAGACAGGGACCCTCTTGGGGGGCCACGCACATCCTGGAGGCTACTCCTGACTAGTGAGAGGCAGGAAACACGGGTAACTGCTTCTCCCTTGCATTACTGAAGAAGATGATTCTAGGCTGCATTTCCTAGATCCTGCAGAAAGGCCTGGTGGATGCTTCCTCTGTCATCCACTGACCTCACCAAATCGCCTCCTCCTCTCTGTGTCACTCCACTCTATTCTGCACGTCAGCTCTGTGGAATACCATCCTGAGAAACCACCTGCACACACACCTTCATTCCAGAGCAGCTTCCTGGGAAACCAGCCCGAGAAAAGTAGGATTTTTATGCATTATCACAAATTATCCTAAACTAATTTTTAAAAGATTTATTTTATTTTATTTGAAAGTAGTTACAGAGAGACAGAGAGACAGACAGACAGAGAGATCTTCCATCCGCTGGCTCACTACCCAAATGACCACAATAGCTGGGGCTGGGCCAAGCCGAAACTAGCATCTAGGAGCTCCATCTGGGTCTCCAGGCACCCTGGCCATTCTCTGCCCTTTCCCCAGGCACATTAGTAGGAAGCTGAATCAGAAGCAGAGCAGCCAGGACCAGAAGGCACCTACATGGATACTGTTGCCACAGGTGGCAGCCCCACCCACTACCCACAACCCCAGCCCTCTCAGCATTATTTTAATAGCACCATTTACTCTACGAATTACCATAGTCTATGCAAAAGGATTTTAAGATTCCTGGACATTTAGGTGGCTTAGTATCACAAATAAAACTATGACACCTATCATTGCACAGAAAGTTTTACCTTACATAGGAATCAAAATTAGGGAGTCTACTGTAAGAATTTTGTTAAGTTTGCGATCATCACAATGACAAATTACTTTTGGAAAAGGGTTGCGTGACTTTATGGTCCAAGTGGCAATATGTGAGTCTGTTCCTTTCATTGCACCCTTGCCAACAGTGAGTACACTGGCTCAGAGTGCCCATGGTTCCACATCAACATATATTAAAATATTAGGGGGGAAATCTATATGTGTTGTGATTAAGGACAGGCACTTTTTCTTATTATAATTTCCCAAACAGTACCACATAGCAGCTATTTACATAGCATTGTATTATATATCATAAGTAATCTAGAGATGAGTTAAAAGAATAGGAAGAAATATGCAGACTCTTTGCAAATACTACACCATTTCATACAAAGGACCTGCTTATCCTAAAATTTTAGTATCTTAGAAGGGTCCTGGAACAAATTCCTTAAAAATACCAAGGGATAGCTGTATCATTATCTTCTATTATTGATAACCTGAAAGATCAGATACCATTTTTATTTTAGTTCACATTTCTTTTGTTTCCAATATTTCCTCTGTTGGTAAATGTATCTTGCCAAACAGCACTACTTTTCAGAATTTTGTGAGAGTTTGAGTTATATATACTCTGTGACATGGGGAAAGTCATCCTAGGAAATGGTGACTAGAGTAAATGCGAGTTGGAGAAGTCTCAGAGAATCTCTGCATTGGAACAAGAAGGGGAAGTGAGCTATTCATCGGGACAAATATGGGTGTCTACCACATGCCAGGAACAATGGCAGATACAGGAGATTCACAGACAATGAACACCATAGAATCATCATTTTGTCACTAACATTCTAGTGGTCATGTGAAGAGAGAACGGAATACAAGAACTGAAGTCATCCTAGAGAAAAATTATATAGGGGGCTTCCTGAAGATTGCTTTGTCTTCTCCGCTGTAGGTTAATAAAACCGGATTGTTTGGCCTGCGGTTGCTTTGGCTTTGAAAGAAAGTAGATAATAGTGTTGGTTCAGAGCTAGACATGCCTGGATTAGGTCCATGTGGTTACAAGGAAGGGGGATGACAACGGGATGTTGGAAAAAGAAAACCAAGACCTGAGAGTCAGATGCCTCACATTTCAAGGCTAAATCCAACCACTTCCAGCATATGCCCTTGGGTAGGTTAACTTCTCTGGTTGTCTCTTTCCTTATCTGTGAAATGAAAATTATAATAGCTTTCTGACAGGATTGTTATGAGACTTGAAATGTGTATAGAAGAGACTAGCAAATTACAATGGCACGAAATAGATAACCAATAATAGTCATAAAGAAAGAAAAGTTAAAGACAAAATCCTCCAAGTATGAAAACTTCCTCTGTGCAGTAAAGAATGTCAATATGACTTCGACTATGAAAATATAGATGCAATGCCAGAGTCCTGACACGAGGCAAGACTACAGAAGAAAAGACAGGAAGAAGATAAGAAATAGGAATGAACAAAACAAGGAGTAGGCACTGATTAAAGAGAAACTATTCCCAAATCACTCAAGAACAAATGATATGAAACATCTACTGAAAAGTTGTCCACTGGACAATGCTGAGATGGCTTCTTACTCCAAAACTACAACAGAGCAAATACTTTCAAAATTAGACACTATTCACTATTGGACTATTCATAGTCTAATACCAGTTAACTAATATGCATATATATGGATTGAAGATTACTACAAGCTTTATTTTTTTTTTCCTGTAGCCAGGAATGGTCTATTTAAAAATATATTGTATTGGCCGGCGCCGTGGCTTAACAGGCTAATCCTCCGCCTTGCGGCGCCGGCACACCGGGTTCTAGTCCCAGTTGGGGCGCCGGATTCTATCCCGGTTGCCCCTCTTCCAGGCCAGCTCTCTGCTATGGCCCGGGAGGGCAGTGGAGGATGGCCCAAGTGCTTGGGCCCTGCACCCGCATGGGAGACCAGGAGAAGCACCTGGCTCCTGGCTTCAGATCAGCACGATGCGCCAGCCGCGGCGGCCATTGGAGGGTGAAACAACGGCAAAAAGGAAGACCCTTCTCTCTGTCTCTCTCTCTCACTATCCACTCTGCCTGTCAAAAAAAAAAAAAATATATATATATATATATATTGTATTAAAGAATCATAAACATCACATGTATATACAGTATTAGTTCATTTTCTGTTGTTATAATTAATTGCCTGGGTCTGAGCACTGTATAAAGAAAAGAGGCTGCTGGCGCCGTGGCTTAACAGGCTAATCCTCCGCCTTGTGGCACCGGCACACCGGGTTCTAGTCCCGGTTGGGGCGCCGGATTCTATCCCAGTTGCCCCTCTTCCAGGCCAGCTCTCTGCTATGGCCCGGGAAGGCAGTGGAGGATGGCCCAAGTGCTTGGGCCCTGCACCCACATGGGAGACCAGGAGAAGCACCTGGCTCCTGCCATCGGATCAGTGCGGTGCGCCGGCCGCGGCGGCCATTGGAGGGTGAACCAACGGCAAAAAGGAAGACCTTTCTCTCTGTTTCTCTCTCTCACTATCCACTCTGCCTGTCAAAAAAAAAAAAAAAAGAGGCTTGTTTAGCTCACAATGTTTGGAGGGTTAAAAGTGCAAGGTCAGAGAGCCCTTTCAGTTCAGCCTCTTGTGAGTGTTTCTGGCTATACTACATGCTAGGCAGCATCATGGTGGCAGCACATGCAAGAGAAAGGGAGCAGTCATAGTACAGGACAGGATACAAGAGGGATTCAGGGCTCAGGCTTGTTCTTTCTATTACAGCCTGTTCACTAAGGTCCCATAAGAACTGTGACCCTGATGACTTAGCCATCTCCCATCCAGGCCACAACCCTTAATGATCCCACCACCTTCCAATGCCATCACGTTGGGAACAAAACATCTAGTACAGGAACTTTGAGAGACAAAGTCAAACCACATACAAACCATTGCACATGGTAAAATATTTTTATCAACCACTCTTTGGATGTGTATCCAACGTCTTCTCTTCAAGTAAACCTCTCCCATTTGGTCTTCTTGCCATCTTTGTTACAAAAACCATACCTATAATGCAGCATCAACTTTCATTTAAGTTTCTTTAAAGTAATACAAGAACGTATAATAGTTGCAAAGTCAGCTGAGTACAGGAGCCTAGATTTTACAAATCTTTCATGTGGGTTTTCTCTAGGTTTAATTTAATTCTATTTTGTTAAATAATTCATCTCTATTGAGAGTAGCCATCATTGTTTCATAATAAACAAAATCTCTCTTACTCATTTACTTGATAAAGATAATATTTCCATAGACTAATCATTTATATCTTTAAAAACAACTATCATAAGCAAGTGTGATAATAGACACCTTTAATTTTGAATACCATGCACTTGACTGGTAGAGGTATACATGGATGAGGGTATATCTAGAGGGTGGCCTAAGAAGACATCTATTACTAGCAGTAGAGCAGACTAGGTAAGTCTGAGCAACCTTATGACTGAAACAACTAAATGTTGGGTAACACTTGTCTAGCCCATCTTTTAAAAAGCACTGCTTACTGACACAAAAGGAAGCAATTCACAGTGGTTAAACTGCAACCAGGAACTGTGAATGGTAAGAGGATACCAAATTCAAAATTTGTTAAGAAGCTTCTGATAAAAACAGACAGCTTCAGCTTCTGCGCTCATGCTATAAAAGGTGCAGGGGATCATACTTAAAATCTAGATTCTTTGGGGCCATCAAAGAAGGAGGTACCTTTCTCTGAAGGGAGGAGAGAACTTCCACTTTGACTATGACCCTGTTGGAATAAGATCAAAGTCCGCGAACCCTAAAGGCTTCCATAGCCTTGGCAACTCATGACTAGAGCCTAGGGAGATTACTGACGCCATAAACAAGAGTGTCAAATTGTTAAATCGACAACAGGAGTCACTGTGTACTTTCGTCTCATGTGGGATCTGTCCTTAATGTGTTGTCCAATGTGAAGTAATGCTATAACTAGTACTGAAACAGTACTTTTACACTTTGTGTTTCTTTGTGGGTGCAAACTGATGAAATCCTTACTTAGTATATACTAAATCGATCTTCCGTATATAAAGATAATTGAAAATGAAAAAAAAAACAACTTGGTCTTAAATTGGAAATTGCATAGAAAATTAATCAATTTTTAAAAAATATCATGTAGGATCTCTGTCCTTAATGTGCTGTACATTGTGATTTAATGCTATAACTAGTACTCCAATAGTGTTTTTCACTTTGTGTTACTATGTGGGGGCAAAATGTTGAAATCTTTACTTAATATATACTAAACTGATCTTCTGTATATAAAGAGAATTGAAAATGAATCTTGATGTGAATGGAAGGGGAGAGGGAGCGGGAAAGGGGAGGGTTGCAGGTGGGAGGGAAGTTTCGGGGTGGGGGGGAGGCCATTGTAATCCATAAGCTGTAGTTTGGAAATTTATATTCATTAAATAAAAGTTAAAAAAAAATCTAGATTCTTAACAAGATTGATCCTATAAAGACAGCTTCCATAAGACTCATCCCACAAGACTGCATATTCAAAGTAAAAAGAGACAGCAAGAAAAAAATGCTTTGTTTTCTTCTTGCGCTAAGTGAAAAGAGGAAAATGGAGAACTTGTTAACACTAGGCAGTCATTACAGAGATTTAAAATACAAATCCATTCCTCAACTTGAATTTAAAAATCCAAAAGTTAAGATATTGGGTTTATAATGCTGACAAACAGCTCAAACAAATACAAATGTATTTTGGAGGAATCCAACAACATTGTCCTTAATAAATTCCCACAGATAAATTGCCAAAGAAAATGAGCAGACTGAAGCCAAAAATTACAAAACACAAAGAGAAACACAAAAATGATAGTGAGCAAGAATGATGAGATTGCAATGTGAGAACTGAGAATCTTTGGTGATTGCAACAAACACATAATATAAAATATACACATTTGATGTGTTTAAAGAAGCACAAAAGTTTGAATATATGAATAGAGTAAAAGAACAATCAAGAAGACTTGTAAAAAGCCTAAATTATATCCCAATGTGGAAAAAATCGAAATTATATACATAATTGTTAGATTAATAGCAAATCAGAGACAATTGACAAGTTTTATTGAACTGTTAGTTCTAAATAAAATATCTACTGTGTATCCCAAAGAGAAGAATGACTGAAAAACATGAAAGACAGTGAGAAATATGGAGTCTAGAAGACAATGTCTGAAATAAACCTGATTGGTGTTCCAGAAACATAAACCATTAGTCATAAAATGGTAGTCTATAATGTAGCAACAAAGTCTGCCCCAATCTCTGATGACTTAACAGACAAATGCATTACTCACTTATATTAAATCCCATATGGAATAGACAGCTGTTCAGGGAAATGGTCTCCCTTGCAATGCCTTAGAGATCTTAAGGATCTTCTGTCTCAACAAGTGGCCCCCATGGTTGCTACGAAGGGGAAGAGAAAGCCGAGAGGTTTCAGAAACAGAAATCATGTGTTGGATGCCTAGTTGTATCTCTGCCTTTGTTCATCACTCAGTCATCAAATCATTCCATTTTACTCACACATAAAACACACTCAGTCACAATCCTATATCACATTAGCCACTGTCTTCAGCTCAGATCCAGGAATGTGGAGTGTTACGCATATTAGTGTCTTCAGACAGAGCTGCTCTGATTTCTGAGATCTATGAAATAAAGAATTTTCATTATTCCCTATCCCATCCAACCAGCAGTGGTGAAACAAGAACAAAATATTATGAAATTACCTTCCAAAAGGAAAATAATGAGAGGCATGTAATTTATTTCACTGAAATACTCCTGGTTGACATTGTGCATTCTCCTTACTCAAGTGAGATTTTTACTCATTTCTGCCTCATTCTCCTTTATGGAAGAATCTCTGTCCATTGGTCTCATGAACCCTGATGCCACTGTCTGGATAAAATTACTCCTTTTCAGTTATTGTCTTTGGCAACATGTGAAGTGGAATTTAGGAGTCAATCACTCCTGTATCCTTCACAACTGATTTTATGCTTAAGGCAAGTTGGAACCCAAGTGTAGTTCTACATGTTGAGTCTTTTGATGTTTTAAATCAAGGTACATATTTGATTTGTCAATAAAACTTTCCTAAAATCTTAGTAAATTCTAATCTCTTTGTTTCCATTCATGTATGTATACCAATAATGATACTAGAAGTATTCTTATTGACATTATTTTCAGATATAACATTTCTTTTTTTCCTATAATTCTCTCTATATATACTTTGATTTAATGGAATTTCAAGATTATCTAACAAAGAATGGATGGTCATACCACTAATGTGATTTTATCTTGCATCATTTTTATCTATTAGTGGGTTTTGCTAATTACCCTTTCAGCTCTTTTGGCCTTTCCCATTCCAAAATGGTATGAGATTCTAGTATTGCAATATTCTCTTTTATCATGGTTGCAGAGTGACCCTACCCCTCTTGAATAAATTACTTTTTTTATTTAAAGCATATAAATTTCACGTATTACATATATTCAGATTTAGTAACATAGTGATACTTCCCACCTTACCCTTCTCCTGCCCATACTCCCAGCCTTCCTTCTCCTTCTTCTCCTATTCCCTCTCTTAATGTTTACAATGATCAACTTCCGATTCACTTTATCCTCATAAGATTAACCCTATACTAAGTAAAGAGTTCAACAAATACTAAGAAGAAAAAAACCCTGTTCCTCAACAGTAGAGACAAGGGCTGTAAACAATAATCAAATCTCAAAATGTCAATTTCACAAATTATATTTTTATGACCCTGTCAATGGTTGGGTTCTCCAGAAAATAGATTTAATAATACAGTTTAATATTCAGGGTGTTTATTAAGGAATGACTTCGGGATTAACAGCCATGAAAGGGAAAGCGAAGAGGCGGGATTGACAGAGGGGGAAAGTGAAATGTGAAGCAGGCTCATAACAGCCTCAGCCTACCTCACAGGGAACTCTAGCATTTAAATTGTGCAATAGAGTTGTCACATGGTGGGTCAAAATGACTAGGTGTTTAAATGACTGTCTGCTTTGGTCAACCATTGGAAAGGAGCTACTCCTGGAAGGCTGTGACGTTAGGCAAGGTGGCTACCTGCACTCAGCCAATTACATGAAGAGGATGCTATCTAAAGAAAATGTGCTAATAGAGCCACAGGGAAATAATCCTTCGATGAAAAGAGATCTAGGTGACACACCTCCCTGACCATCACAGCCTCTGCCTGTGTCCCTCAACTATACTTCTCAGCTTATGTTTGGAAGCAATTTCGCTGTAATTATGATGGACTTCTCTTCTTATGGAAAACTTGGAAGAGGATCATTGGAAAGGAGCTGCCTCCTCTGAAAAAGCCCTTGGAGCCACAATCAATATACAATGTTTCCATCTACCACAATATGACACAAGGCCTGAAGTCATATCATGTGGGATGGTCCAAGTGAATCAAAGATCCTTAAGCACTTTATAGTGGTGCTCATTGAAGTCCTATAGACAGGAAAGGAAAGTGTATGTTACCAGTTCCTGTAAGAATCAATGGTAGGAACAGCTCAGTGTTGTCAATTAACCACCAAAGTAGCTCATAGACCTCCTCTAATAATGATGCAGTATCAGAAGCTCACATTGGCATCTATTATTCATCAGGTGAATATTCAGCAGCAGCAATGACTACATCAGTTTGGTAAATGTGAGCCCATGTTGTTGAGTTCATAAATGACCTCTATCTATCACCATAGCCACTTTATTCATGTATCCACTATGGCAACAGTAGGATGGCCACTAACAAAAGGTTTGCTCATGTAAATCAGCCAAGTCATTTTGAATACTCGATTATTTTGTACCTTTTTAGTGCTGTTTCCATGGGTGATACCCTGTGATAAACACTGATACAAATTACAAAGATTTTTACCCTTCGCACCCATTCCCATATATATACCCACATGTCTCTGTATCAGAGTTTTTTCTCCCTAGTCTTCCAATCTTTTTTGCTGCAGACCAGTTGTCCAGGTCATACACAATATCCTATGAATCCATATTTATAAAAATTATGGCCACACATGGTTGATGACTTAGTACCTCCACACATATGTCTGTGAAATCTGAAAGAGGCAGGCATCCTTACATACATCCCTTTTTCCATGAATCAGTCACATACCTCTATCCTAATTAGCTGAAAAGGTTAATTTAATTCTGTGCCTGGAATGTCCCTCTGACCCAGAGATAATAGAGAATGGGGATATGTAGTACATAGAGAAAGAACTGTTGAGAATTGGCTGTAACTGCTTCAAGACACCAATTCTCACATCTAGTAAATGCAGCAAATTTCAAGGAGACTAAATAAAATAAATCCACATCAATCCTGAAGAACACCAAACAAAATAAATTCCTAAAAGATAGATTTGCACTGTGGTGTAGCTGGCTGAGCCTCCACTGCAGCATCAGCATCCCATATGAGCACTGGTTCATGTCCCAGCCACTTCTCTTCCAATCTAGCTCTCTGCATATGGCAGAGAAATGCAGAAAATGGCTCAAGTGCTTGGGCCTCTGCACTCACATGGGAGACCCAGAGGAAGCTCCTGGTTCCTGGCTTAGCAGTGGCCCAGCTCCCCATTGCAGCCATTTAGAAAGTAAACCAGCAGATGGAAGACCTTCCTCTCTGTGTCTCCCTCTCTCTCTACCTTCACCTCTAAGTAATTCTACCTCTCAAATAAAATCTTAAAAAAAAGAGATAAGTTTGGAAGCAAGTGTTAAGCTACCAGTTAAGACATCCATGCCCCACATCAGATTACCTGGACTTAATCACTACCTCCAGCTATTGTTTCCAGCTTCTTGCTAATTCATCCCTCTGAGGCAATGATGATGGCTCAAGTGATGGGTTTCTGCTATTCATGTGAGATACCTGGATTGTTTTCTCAGATCCTGGCTCCTGCCTGACCCAGCCCTAGACATTGAGGGTATTTGGAGAATGAACAGCAGATGAGATCCATCTTTTCCTTTCTATCTTTTTAATCTCTCTCTATCATTTTGTGTATGTGTGTCTTTCTGTCTTTCAAATAAATCATTTTAAAAAGAAGATTGCTCATAAGGAATGGAAATTAGACTTATGGATGGTTCATTGAGAGCAAGAATGAAAGCCAGATAATATGGAAATAATACCTTCAAAGTAATAAGGGAAAAAAGTGAACTATTTCTCAAAAAGGAAACTAAAGATATTTTCAGAGAAAAAAATACATGAGAAGCTCAACTCAGCGCAGGCCCTCCCTAGAGCACATTCTATGGATGTACTTTACACAGAAGGGAAACGATCACACAAAGGATGAGCTAAAATAGTGAGAGGAATAATTGGGAAATACATAAGTAAATCTAAATCAATATTGACGATCAAAAGAGCTGTAAGAATTCTAAATTATTGGAAGAAAAATAGAAAATCATCAAAATACAGAGTAACAATAAGATTTAAATTAGAAAAAAAGGATTATCATGGTTAAAGTATTTTTAGATCCTTGAATATCTGGTAAAATAATAAAATTGTGTTTTTTTAACTACTGATGTTAAAGAAGGTCCTTAAAGATGTAGAATAACAAAAGAAAAATAGGTGCATAACATCAAAACATATGAAAGGAAAAATCTGAAATAAGAAAATGAAAAAAGGAAAACAATATTTAGCCAAATAAGCATGTCTCAGAAGAATAATGAACTATAGAAATGATCCCTGGAAATCAGGAACTTCAGATTTGAAGGCCACAGTAACTTTGTTTTGTGCATGTTTCTATTTTCATTTTGTTAAATAAGAAAGTTAGTCACTTCTTTTCCCACTGGCAACATACATGTATGTGAACGCCACAGTTTCATTTTAATTGCCAGGTGCTAATAAAAGGGCTAAATTTTGTCTTAATCTGTTCTTGAGTTTATGGCACAAATATAGTAAAAGGAGCTTATGAAAAATTAAAAAAGAATATATAGAATACTATTATACTTACATACAGATCAAAGAGCAACAAAATGAAGCAATATATGTTTTAAGTGTACATATAAAAACCATAAAGAAAATTTAAAGAGTACTTTAGAGACAATTACCCTAAAGAGAACATAGGCAGAAGGAGGACTAGGGAGAGGAGGACAAGGCAGGGCACACAAGTTCCTGTATTTTAACCTGGATGGGTAGGTTCCCAGGAATTTGTTTTATTACTGTCTTTGAAAGGAATAATGTTTTAAATTTTTGTATGCATGATATATTTCATGTAAAAATCAATACACAAAGAAACGGATTTTCAAAAGCACAGCCTAGCATCTCTAGGTATCCAAATGCCCTGATTGCCAGTGAGTGTGGGTTGTCAGCAGACATGTTATAGGGAAGGGATAGATTGTCAAGAAATGCAGGAAATCAGTCCATCCAGAAAAACGTGACCCCAGCAATGCGATTCATCAGAGATCCGTTAAGAGGGGCTCCACTTTGCAGAGGTGCATCTGTTTAAATGTGCTCGCCCTGGGAGGTTAAGAGAGGAAAGAAGCCCGAGTAGAATTCAAGCTCCTGTTTGTACTCTGTGGAAACTGCTCTGGGTCTTGGATGTGGGTCCATCTGAGAGCAACGCCTGCAGTGTTAAACAGTGTGCTGCTAACTGCGTTAATACATCTGTGCTCATTCTTGTGGACTATATCTCTTCCTATCCAGCATTTTTTCCTCCATGAAAAGCACAGCATCAGGTTATTGTTTGACAAAAGAGATGATAGTTAATAAGGTTTGCATTTCTTCTAAAGTTCCTTGAATAGTGTCTGCTCAGCTCCGGAAGAAAGGAGGATGAAATAATGGTATACATTTTAATAAAATAGGCAAGGAGTTTGAGCACTAAAACTGCCATTATCAATATTACTATTATCAGTAGAAGGCTGTATACCTAATTCTCCATACAGTATGTGAAAAAAATTAAAGCATTATGTCTAATGCACTGTCAAAGGCAATGTTAATGCAAAAATTAACTATAAGAAAATACAAAAGCAAAAGAATGAAATTAAAAAAACTGATTAGAAAGATGGCAGCAAAAAGATACCTTGAGCTTCTAGAATTAATACAGAGTTTTCTAATGTAAAGCTCTGAAAAATGTCTTCTGTGAATATTCTACCTGTAGTCATTTGCATTTTCATAAATGATATGCAAACTGGCTAGGGGTTAAGATGAAATACTGACAAACCCACAAGCAAGAAATGCCCATGAATGCATCCATCCAAGCTGTCACAATTGGCCAACACACTGTTTTGTCTGAGAGAAAAATTAGAACAAAGTAATCATGATTCCTACCTAAGTGCATGAATGAAGCCAATAAGGGAAGACATTCCTTGTTCAAGTCCTGAGTTCCTGACTCCAGTTTGCTGTCTCAAAATGGTTGGCTACTGAGATGTCAGGGGAATGATGGCTATGTGGTAGATTGGCTCAGAGTGCTACAGAAATACCAAGCAGTAGTTAAGACTTAAGTTGAATCTTGAAGGGCAGACAGGGTTCTTCCAAGTGAAGAGATACTTAGGGATGAATTAAGAGAAAGATTATTCCATCCAAAGTACAAGGTAACACATGGGTAAGGGATAGTAAAGGCCTAAAAGGTTCAGAGCTCCTGGAATGAGGGCTGAGAGGAGGCTGGGAGAAAATTATGTTATAAAAGGCATCTGTGCCAAATTAAACAGCTTGCACATTCCCTAAGGAAGCTACAGCGCCTCCACAGCTGTTCCTGCAGGGGAGTATCAGAAGCAAGTTTGCTGCTGTAAGGAAGAGAGTTCCTGCCCCATTGAGGAGATAGGTTGGAAGAGGGATACTATGTCCTAGGCCCAAGGTTGGTGGCCACAGCAAACTGAAGAGAGCTTCACCATTGCCTTCCAGGTGCTCATAACCTGTCCAGAGGTGCTCATAACCTGTCCGGGGGGGGGGGGGGCAAAAACTAGCCACACAAAACCTGGCTAAGTGTTAGGATGAAGATATGCACAGTGGTGCTTCGGAGGTACAAATGAGGAACACCTCCCACATAGAAGAGAAGTCGGGGTGTGCTTCCAGGACCAAGGGTCAACTGAATCGCACCTTGGAAGTTAGTAAATAAAGGAATATATTCTGGGCTTTAATTCACTGCTCAGGTCACACCATAGGGTTAGGAGAGCATAATCAACATGAATTCAATTGAGAGTAATTTTTGGAGCATGGCAGGGAATAAATACAAAAGTAATCAATTTAATAAACCAATAAAGTCATAAGAATAGATTAAATCTTGTCAAGCACAGGAACATTTAATTGATAAACCATACACTGAGTGCTTACCAAAGGCTAGCACCCAGGAAGCTTCAGGGGAATTTACAAAGTGCTGGGGCTGTGGCCGGAGGAGCCACACACCAGGAAAGGTGTCAGGTCTTAGGTCTTTAAGCTCTTTTGAGGACTAAGGCTCCATTTTGACAACTTCTAGCTTAGGAAGCTTATATCCTAATTGATGAAGTAAGTTTTTCATGCCAGGAAAAAATAAAGGTCTAAAACAAGGCTCAGAAAAACACAGGAGGAAGTGATTTTGTATAAACTAAAATGTCCAAGGATTCTGAAAAGTAAATGAAGAAATGTAAACTCAAGGGTTTCAGACAGTGGGAACAGGCTGAATCCAGGGTATAGAAATAAACAGAAGCTTCTCTCCCCACCACCCCTTCTGCTAGTATCCATTGAGTCTGGAAATATAAAGAAAAATAGCAAAAAATTTCTTCACCTGAGGTCATTTGCTTTTCAGGGAAAAAAAAAACAAAATAACCAGTGTCCCTCCCCACTCGTAGGAGTTAGTCACCAAAGAGGTAAACGCTCAGCCTAAATCCAGAAGGAGCTTGCTGGGCACTCCAGGCAGGAAGTAGCCCCTGCCAACTCAGCACCCAGTGTGGCATGTTCAGGGGACTACCTGTGCAGCAGAAGCTTGCGAGGTATTGGCGAGGCATAGGGGGCAATATCAGAATAGCCCTCAAATGATGACATGCAAGCCAGAGGACTGACCTGGCTCCGGGTAGGGAAAGGTAGGAAATGCAGTTGAATAGGTCATTTAAGGTCCTCCAGCCAAAAAACAGCAGATGGACTTTGGTTTCTGCTAGTCCTTCGGAACTGTGGTTGCTAAGCGATTTTGCACACTTGAAAGCAATCTGAGTACATGTAGGTCTTCTAACTCCAGTTTGTGTTACCTGTAATTATTATTAATTAAGGCAGGGGCTCCTGTATATGAAAGGAGCGTGGAAATTTGCAGGGTTCATTTTCGTATTTGTCAACTTTTATTTGAAAACAGCAGGTGAAATTCTGATTTGAGCAATGTTTAGCCTCAAACTATCATGCAGATTGTTTTGGTATCTATGTAATTGCAAAAGACTGCCTTGGTCGGAGCTCCTGAACACTTTTTTATTGCTAATTTTGGCAATAAACCTGTTAATTAGTTAATTGTAAAACATTAGTGAATCAAGCAAAAAGAATCCATCTGTTTATAAAATTTCAAAGATCTCTTCTGGGCATAACATTTAAAAAACAAGAGCTGGCTTGCACTGTATTGCCTGCTAATCACAAGCAATCTCTTTGAATATTTGTACAGTCTCTTCTTAGGGCTAAAGGGTGATATTTTAATGCAATCATTTGCAGCACTTTAAGGTAATTTTGTAGGTACATGGTGCTGCATACAATTTGTTTCAGGGACTGTTGCAAACTGGAAAATTGATGAGGGATATACCTCTTTTTCAACTGTATCCCAATCTGAACCTAGAAAGAATTAGCCAGGCAGAGAAGCAGCAGAAGGTCATTCTACATAGAGAAACACAGTTATACAGGCAAGGGGTGCCCAAAGGTGCTCCACTCGGTGCCCAAAGGAACGTGCCATGGGAAAACCCAGCAAAAGCCAAAGCACTAGCCAAATAAGCAGGGGAGAAGGTCAAGCGAGTAGGGGGTGGGGTCCTGGGTTCTAGACTTCCTCAGCTGATGAACTTTCTTTGTGAATGGGGAAACTGGCAGCACATTTAGTGTGGGTTCTGTTCGGTCACTTATACTTACACTAAGGTTGTTGACAGTCATCTGGATACAGGGTTGGCTGTGAGGAAGGCCTACCACTTAAAATACAGACTAATCCGCTCCCACGATGTGAAAGCTGAACAGATAGATGTCGCAGGGCAATATAAGCCAGTGGATTCAAAACTGGAGGTACACAGGAGTGAGGGGAGAAACAGAAGCAAGTGCAAGTTGCCAGAGCTGGCAGGTGGTGAATTCTAATCCTCAGACATATGAAACCATCATTTTCATGGACACCCAGTCAGAATGAAAGTTACTGCACTTACTATAATCCGCGGTTTTTGGTTTCAGTTTGGTTCTTGAAGCCAGGATGGGTTTCTTTATATTTCTCTTGTTGCTGATCTACATACCTTTTGGTTCACATCCCAGTAGTTACCTGAATTTTCTCTCACATCTTCCAGTCCAGCTCTCTGCTATGGCCCAGGAGTGCAGTGGAGGATGGCCCAAGTCCTTGGGCCCCGCACCCTCATGGGAGACCAGAAAAAGCACCTGGCTCTTGGCTTCGGATCAGCACCATGCACTGGCCATGGCGGCCACTGGCAGGGGTGAACCAACGGAAAAGGAAGACCTTTCTCTCTCTCTCTCTCTCACTGTCCACTCTGCCTGTCAAAAAAAAAATTATAATAACAAATGTAAAAACTCCACAAAGAAGGTACCATTCTGATATCTCTAAATAGAAATCACCTGTTTTTTCTTTAAAATTTCCAATACATCTTAAACACCTTTCTAGAATGCAATTAAAATGAGGCTCGATTAGACCTCTGAGCAGGAGCACCAAGGGATCTAAAACTTTCAAAACATTCTATCTCATTTATGCTTTCTCTCTCGGCAGACTCTATTATGTCTTCACGCAACCAGTAATTTCAACACCCTGAGGGGCCCTGGCATCAATAATTCCTACGCTCACAGCTTCACCTTTACCATGCTTTCCTGCTTGTAATTCAAGACTCTAAATATTTCATGATTTTAAGGTCTGCTTTGCTTTGGTATCCCCGGTGGATCCCAATGGACGTCTGTCCCTAAGCAGTGTGGCTCGTTCCTAAAGTCCTCACTTACCTATTCAGCAAAACTTGAAGAAGAGCAGGTGCCATGAGTGCTGAGGTAGAGCGCATCCTGTAGTGGGAGCCAGGAGACCTCATGTTAAGATTTCACAGCTCCTTCACACTTCAGTCTCCTTCACACTCAGTTTCCCCAACTTCAGAAACCAGAGGATTGGATCAGACGTCACTTAGAGTCATTCCAGCTAAAGCTCTCTGGACCTGCGTTGCCCAGGCTGCTCTGGGGGACCCTCTTTATTTCCAGTTTGCTGCCAAGAGGGACAGGAATGACAGCTTCCCTCAGTGCTCCGGAGCCTGCTTTGTGTAAAGAACAAAAAGACTTCATATTCCAGAGCAAACCCTAAGTTGCAGAAGTCATTTTTTTTTCCTTTATGGGAAGCAAAAACAAAATACCATCTAAAAATATGCCAGCGTGGAACATCCCATTTGTTTCCATATTGTCTGATTTAAGGATCAAGGTCTTTTTTCAACACCGAATGTAGAACCTTCTAAATTCATCTGGCTTCCAGGATCATTTACATATCCAGTGGAACATTTATTTTATCTGACCTGAAATGAAGATGATACAACATTCTTGGCTGAGATTAAAAATATATAAGGGTGGAATGTTGATGACAAAACTCAGTATAAAGAAGAACAGGCCCTATAATACACTGTGGATGCTGATAAGAATGAAATGGTTCCTAGCTAAAGTGAGATGATAACCTCAAAAGATACAGATTAATGACAGTAGTTCCAAGATTGAAAAAGGAGAGGCAAGGATAAAAGAGGAATAAATTCAAGCATTTCAACAAAGGAGGGAGAAATTTAAAGCATAATGTTAATTGAATTATGTGTTGTAACCAGATAATACTCTATTATACAAAGATGAAAGCCAGAGTCATATCAAACCATCTAGTGGGAAGACATCAACTCAGATCCACAGGGTTTATTTTTAAAGTGGCAGTCTCTAATATAAATCTGAATTTCAGAGGCACAAATTTAGTTTAATCTTCTTAATTTATAATGGTGATAAACTTGGTTGGATTGCTCAGGAACATGTATCAAGATTTATGGCAACATTGGGATAATTGATTACATTGCTACTTTTCATCCAGAAATATATACAGAGAGAGAGAGAGAGAAAGAGAGAGAGAGAAAGTTGTCCCTTAGTGTCCATAATCCCAAATGGATCAAAGGGCTCTGTTCTTCAATCTTTATTCACTCAATAAATCTTTCTTAAGTACCTCCTTTGTGAAAATCACAGTGCTTAAGTTCAGAGCCTAGAAAATATTAGTATACTTTTTGAGAATGCAAACTCAATCATCTTTATCTTTCTATGACTAACAAGGGGCCTGTCCTAATATATAAGGGATCTTCAAGAAAAATACACATTTCACAGAAAATGTATATCATGAAATAAACTCTTCATGGATTTCAAAAATTTTTATGCTCATATTCTCTGTAGGAAACAGCTTCTAAAATACCCCCACCAGATTCCTGCACCCTAGTATTCCTGCCCTTGTATAATCTACTTCCATTGACCATGGACTAGGTTAAATGACTTTCCTATTCTACTTAATTCTATTTTATTCTGTTCTATCCTATTTAACATACTTATTTGTGTTCAATTCTACTGAATAGAAGATAACACTTTTGCAAGACAAAAGTGTTGGAATACCTCTTCTAAGACTGGACTTCAGGAGCTTAGCTGTGGCACAATATGTCAATCCTCCTCCTGCAGTCCTGGCATCCCTTATGGGTAGGCGGATCTAGTCCCAGGTGCTCCTCTTCTGATCCAGCTCTCTGCTGTGGCCTGGAAAAGCAGTGGAAGATGGCTCAAGCCCTTGGGCCCCTGCACTGTGTGGGAGACCTGGAAGAAGCTCTTGGCTCCTGGCTTTGGATCAACTCAGCTCTGGCCATTGTGACCATTTGGGGAGTGAACCAATGGATGGAAGACCTTGCTTTCTGTCTCTCCCTCTCACTGTCTATAAAACCTCTCAAATAAATACATAAAATCTTTAAAATAATCCGTCATAATCATCTGAAAAATAAATTATTCTTTAAAAAGAAGACTGGGCTATAAAAAGATTTTGGCTTTTGGGTTGAATGTTTTCTCATCCTCTCTAACTGACCTCCTCTGAAGGAAAGCACTTGCCCTATTCTGAGTTGCGCTATACTAAGGCAAGGAAAGGAGAAAGACCTCCAGCCGGCACTCAGAAACAGAAGTCTTCAGTCCAACAGACTGTAAGGAATTGAGTCCTGTCAACAACCAGGTGAGTGAGTTTGAAAAAGATCCTCTCCCAGTTCAGCTTCCAGTGCAAACACAGCTCTGACCAACAGCCCTGTTAGGATGGCTGTTATTGAAAAGACTAGAGAAAAGTGTTGCCAGGATGTGGAAAAAATGAAAACCTTTCACATTGTTGTTAGGAATATAAAATGGTATAGTCATTATGAAAAACAGTGTGGAGGTTCTTCAAAAAATTGAACCACCTTTTCATTCAGTGATTCTACTTCTGGGTATATACATAAAGGAAGCCAAATTAGTAGCTACAAAAGATGCATGCACTCCCATATTTATTGTGGGAGTATTCACAATAGCCAAAATGTAGAAACAACCTAAATGATTGTTGAGAACGTGATATATTATTGTGGTTTTAATTTGCAGTGCTCGTTTGACCATTTTGTCATACACCTGTTGGTCATTTTTATGTCATTTTTAGAAAATAATCAATTCAAGTCTTTTACCTATTCTTTAAATCAGATATTTTTCACTATTGAGTTGTATCAGTTCATTATGTATTTTTTAATTTTTTAAATTAAGAAAAATACAGAAGAGTTTTAAAAACTTGCTCCCACTGAATTGGTTTGTACATACTTGGATTGTGCCCACAGGTACTTGAAGAACACTATTCTAGAGCAATATATAACACCATAACACAACCAAAAATTGTAAACATAGGACAATTTTATTTACCTGATCACTATATCCTCTTAAGATAATCAGAAATATATACTCTCAATGGAATCCAAAATATTATATTTGTTCAGAACTGTTAACTCTTCATTTATGTTAATTAAGGGACAACTCATCACAGATGTCCTCTAGGAAGGCTCTACTTAAGTTCGGAGAAGATTTTCAGATGTCTTAAAGAGTTTGTTCCTGTCTTGAGAGTTGGGCTACGGAAGAGAAATGTTAACAGCTGTGGGAGAAGCAATTAGTGTCCATTCTATCCTGATTGAAAATTCTGCAAAATGCCCAGTAGCATTTTCTCCGGTTTTACAAAATGGCGCCCTTCTGTTTCAGAGTCCTGGGTAGCTATTGAGTTCTGATACAGTTATCATCATGCATTGCCCCATGTGGCTCCCAATTAGGGAATCGAGCTTAATTTCTCTCCCCGACCAGACTGAAATATAAAAGAGAAAGATAAGACCATCAGAGAGAGGTATGAACTGAAATTTCAGGCAAGCAGAATACATGAATATCAACTTTTGGGAGCATTCAATTAAAAATGCAAAGGCAGAGCTCTCTGAGAAACTGGTAGGCGCTGGATGAAAGGAGAGAGATTAGTAAGAACCCTGCCATGAATGCACTGTTTTCATACAATGCCCTAATCAGGAGGACAAGTGGCAGTTGTTATGAAGCAGTAAGATTCAGAACAATGCCTTTTCCAGAGAAGCAGTCACCACCAAACAAGGGCTGCAGCAGGACAATACCGACGTGTACACATGAAAGAGAATAATTACTTCAAGACGTTATGCCTGACACCTGGTGAGCCTTCCAGGTCCAGAAACAAAAACACTGGAAACTGGAAAGTTGTAGCTTATTTTTCTTTTGGCTTCCAGACTTCTTATTTCTCTCACCATGTATTTCATATTACCCCAATTATCTAAGTTAGTGCATTAACACAGAAATACTATGATCTTCCATTTTCGCTAATTAAGACTATTAGGAAGACATTTTATGCTCTTATTTTTTTAATGAAATTCAATTTAAAGTCACTGTATCAGATCTTATTAGCTGCTACATTATAACGCATAACATTTCATTGGGGTAAAATACCCAAATCAAAAATTAGATCCAAATATCAAGAATACAAACTATGATAGTAACAGAGTCATGGTTCTTTGCATATATTACAACCTGTATAAAATAAAACTTTCCTTGTGTCAAGTTTTAATCAAGTATGTCTCCAGGAAATTATATGAAGTGGAAGACCGTCTTTTTAATAAGAGTGTCCAAATTAAATGTTGTACCTATTTTAAATGGGTATGAGGAATGAATAAGGGAATTGACTCGCACGGTACCATTTTCAAAAAGGAAGAGAATGAGAAATTTTCATACAACAGAGTCAGCAAGTACATGTAAGTGTTAACCACATGGTGAGCATGTGGCTAATCACCATGAGACAGAATAACATATTGGAGGCAGATATCTCCAGAGTACATCACACAGTCAGTATTCAATATAACATTTTTGAAGAGATGGAGAAAGACTTTCTTCTCTAGTTGGGATTAATTGATACCCTCTCAGATCATATTTGCCAGGCCTACATAGGAAGGAAATATTTTAAAAATAATTTTGTGAAGGAAGAAGCTGAGGCTCTGCAAGGTTATTTATTACTGATCAGAGAACTGGAAAAAGGCAACCCTGTCTGCCTGACTCTTCAACACAACCCACTAACTTGGACTTACATGTTCTGAGTGCTAATGGGTCATTCCTCTGAGAGCTGAGGTTGGCCTTCAATGATCTCTTCTTAGTCCTTCTGTTCTAAACTATTTTAATATGTTTTTTACTCCTTCTATTATTTTGCCTTGGAAATGCTGTAGAATAACAATTCAGCCTCCTTTGGGAAATGTTTCAGCAATAATTATTAGAATATAAGTAAACATGTACCTGCAAAGCTTGAGAGAACACCATATTTCAAGTAAAACCTTAAAGGCAATATAGAAAGCTGCATAGCAGAGACCTAGGGCTCAGAAAAACCACATCCAGAACAACTGATGTGCAAGATGTTGTCTTTGCCATTGCAAGACAGAAGTGACCTTTCTCAATGATTTTCTATCAGCACTTGAAAGTGCTAAGTTCTATGAACAGTCTAATGGCCAAATAAAGGATTTCTTGAAGGTATTCTCAATTTTGCTCTTCTTCCAGTATATCTCATAGATTTGCTTCAAGGATACATCAACGTTCAAATTTTCACCAGGCTCAGAGTCACCTATTTCTCCTGGGACATCTTACCTTCAGCAGGGCTCAGCTATAACTAAAGATGAAACACATTTGGTAGGTGATAGTCAATAAAATATGAAACCTCATTTTTTAGCTAATAGGGATGGAAATGTTTTCAGCTTAAGGATAATAGGGTTTTTTAAAACCTTAATAAATTTGAATAAAAAGAACAGTGTAATGAGTAAATATGTCAGACAATAAAAAGGACAATAGAGTTTAAAGCTCAACAGGAATAAATTGCTTTACACAGACCAAATATCTTATTGCTTGAGTTTTATATACATATATATGTATATATAAATTTATACATTTCATAAAATATGTATAAATGCATATAGAAATAAATTTACAAATATATTTATAACTTTATAACTATACATATAACTATATATACAATAGCATTTAATACTTAATCCATGTCATTTATTCTTGACATCCTATCACTCTTGAAGGAGGCTTAACCACAGTTGGCCATAAAACTAAATCCATTCACCAAATTTTGGATCAGACTAAGAAAACTGGCAACCCTAATTTCCAAAAAATATTGGCAGATTGTCAAATGTAACAAATGATAGGAACTCTCAAATGCACCAAAGACTTGCTCACAAATAAATTTTTGCTGATATCTGATCTGTTGCCTTTCTTTTTTTTTATTTAGTAAATATAAATTTCCAAAGTATAGTTTATGGATTACACTGGCTTCCCACCCCCATAATTTCCCTCCCACTTGCACCCCTCCCATCTCCCCCTCCCTCTCCCATTCCATTCACATCAAGATTAATTTTCAATTATCTTTATATACAGAAGATCGATTTAGTATATATTAAGTAAAGATTGCATCAGTTTGCACCCACACAGAAACACAAAGTGTAAAAATACTGTTTCAGTACTAGTTATAGCATTATTTCATATTGGACAACACATTAAGGAGAGATCCCACATGAGAGGTAAGTACACAGTAACCCCTGTTGTTGATTTAACAATTTGACACTCTTGTTTATGGCGTCAGTAATCTCCCTAGGCTCTAGTCATGAGTTGCCAAGGCTATGGAAGCCTTTAGGGTTCGCCGACTTCAATCTTATTCCAACAGGGTCATAGTCAAAGTGGAAGTTCTCTCCTACCTTCAGAGAAATGTACCTCCTTCTTTGATGGCCCTGTTCTTTCCACTGGGATCTCACTTTCAGAGATCTTTCATTTAGGTCTTTTTTTTTTCCCCAGAGTGTCTTGGTTTTCCATGCCTAAAATACTCTCATGGGCTCTTCAGCCAGATCTAAATGCCTTAAGGGCTGATTCTGAGGCCAGAGTGCTATTTAGGATATCTGCCATTCTGTGAGTCTGCTGTGTATCCCGCTTCCCATGTTGGATCATTCTCTCCCTTTTTGATTCTATCAGTATTAGCAGACACTTGTCTTGTTTGTGTGATTCCTTTTGACTCTTAGACCTATCAGTGTAATCAGTTGTGAACTGAAGTTGATCACTTGGACTAGTGAGATGGCATAGGTACATGCCACCTTGATGGAATTATATTGGAATCCCCTGGCACATTTCTAACTCCACCATTTGGGGCAAGTCCGATTGAGCATGTCCCAAATTGTACATCTCCTCCCTCTCTTATTCACACTCTTATATTTAACAGGGATCACTTTTCAGTTAACATTTAAACACCTAAGAATAATTGTGTGTTAATTACAGAGTTCAACCACTAGTACTAGAACAAAAAAAATACTAAAATGGATAAAGTATTACATTGTACATCAACAGTCAGAACAAGAGCTGATCAAGTCACTGTTTCTCATAGTGTCCATTTCACTTCAACAGGTTTCCCCTTTGGTGCTCAGTTAGTTGTCGCTGATCAGGGGGAACATATGATATTTATCCCTTTGAGACTGGCTTAATTCACTCAGCATAATGTTTTCCAGATTCCTCCATCTTGTTGCAAATGACTGGATTTCATTGTTTTTTAGTGCTGTATAGTATTCTATAGAGTACATGTCCCATAATTTCTTTATCCAGTCTACTGTTGATGGGCATTTGGGTTGGTTCCAGGTCTTAGCTATTGTGAATTGAGCTGCAATAAACATTAACGTGCAGACAGCTTTTTTGTTTGCCAATTTAGTTTCCTTTGGGTAAATTCCGAGGAGTGGGATGGCTGGTTTGTATGGTAGGGTTATATTCAGGTTTCTGAGGAATCTCCAGACTGACTTCCAAAGTGGCTTAACCAGTTTGCATTCCCACCAACAGTGGGTTAGTGTCCCTTTTTCCCCACATCCTCTCCAGCATCTATGGTTGGTAGATTTCTGAATGTGAGCCATTCTCACCGGGGTGAGGTGAAACCTCATTGTGGTTTTTTTTTTTTTTTTTTTTTTGCTGACTTAACAATTTTTTTTTATTAAACTTTTATTTAATGAATATAAATTTCCAAAGTATAGCTTATGGGTTACAATGGCTTCCCCCCTCCCATAACTTCCCTCCCGAACGCAACCCTCCCCTTTCCCGCTCCCTTTCCCCTTCCATTCATGTAAAGATTCATTTTCAATTCTCTTTGTATACAGAAGATCAGTTTAGTATATATTAGGTAAAGATTTCAACATTTTGCCCATATAGCAACATAAAGTGAAAAAACTACCATTGGATTACTAATTATAGCATTAAATAGCAATGTACAGCACATTAAAGACAGAGATCCTACATAATTTTTTTTTCAAATTAATTAATTTTCTATGCCATTTCCATTTGAACACCAGGTTGTTTTTTTTTTTCATTTCCAATTCTCTTTATATACAGAAGATCACTTCAGTATATAATTAGTAGAGACCTCATCAGTTTGTGCCCACACAGAAACGCAAAGTATAAAAATACTGTTTCAGTACTAGTTATAGCATCACTTGGCTTTAGACGACACATTAGGGACAGATCCCACATGGGGTGTAAGTACACAGTGACTCCTGTTGCTGATTTAACAATTTGACACTCCTGTTCATGGCGTCAGTAATCTCCCTAGGCTCTAGTCATGAGTTGCCAGGGCTATGGAAGCCTTTAGAGTTCGTTGACTTTGAACTTATTCCGATAGGGTCATAGTCAAAGTGGAAGTTCTCTCCTCCCTTCGGAGAAGGGTACCTCCTTCTTTGATGGCCCCGTTCTTTCCACTGGGATCTCACTCACAGAGATCATTCATTTAGGTCTTTTTTTTTTTCCATGATATCTTGGCTTTCCATGCCTGCTATACTCTCATGGGCTCTTCAGCCAGATCTGAATGCCTTGAGGGCTGATTCTGAGGCCAGAGTGTTGTTTAGGACATCTGCCATCCTATGAGTCTGCTGTGTATCCCACTTCCCATGTTGGATCTTTCTCTCCCTTTTTGATTCTATCAGTTAGTATTAGTAGATACTTGTCTTGTTTGTGTGATCTCTTTGACTCTTAGACCTATCAGAGCTATCAATTGTGAGCTGAAATTGATCACTTGGACTAGTGCGATGGCATTGGTACATGCCATCTTGATGGGATTGTGTTGGAATCCCCTGGCACATTTCTAACTCCACCATTTGCGGCCAGTCCGATTGAGCATGTTCCAAATTGTTCATCTCCTCCCTCTCTTTTTCCACTCATTTTGATTTGCATTTCCCTGATTGCTAGTGATCTTGAACATTTTTTTCATATGTCTGTTGGCCCTTTGGATTTCCTCTTTTGAAAAATGTCTATTGAGGTCCTTGGCCCATCTCTTAAGTGGGTTGTTTTGATGTTGTGGAGTTTCTTGATTTCTTTGTAGATTGTGGTTATCAACCCTTCATCTGTTGCATAGCTTGCAAATATTTTTTCCCATTCTGTCGGTTGCCTCTTCACTTTCCTGACTGTATCTTTTGAAGTACAGAAACTTCTCAAATTGATGTAATCCCAAATGTTAATTTTGGCTTTGACTGCCTGTGCTTCTGGGGTCTTTTCCAGGAAGTCTTTGTCAGTACCTATATCTTGCAGGGTTTCTCCAGTGCTCTCATAATTTGATGGTGTCAGGTCATATATTTAAGTCTTTAATCCATGTTGAGTGGATTTTTGTGTAAGGTGAAAGGTAGGGGTCTTGCTTCATGATTCTGCACATGGAAATCCAATTTTCCCAGCACCATTTATTGAATAGACTGTCCTTACTCCAGGGATTGGTTTTGGATCCTTGATCAAATATAAGTTGGCTGTAGATGTTTGGATTGATTTCTGGTGTTTCTATTCTGTTCCATTGGTCTATCCATCTGTTTCTGTACCAGTACCATGCTGTTTTGATAACAACTGCCCTGTAGTATGTCCTGAAATCTGGTATTGTGATGCCTCCGGCTTTGTTTTTGTTGTGCAAGATTGCTTTATCTATTCGAGGTTTCCTGTGTCTCCGTATGATCTGTAGCCTTTCAACTGTCCTTGCTACATTCTTCCTGCAAGCTTTTTTTTTAGAGAACAGAGATTCACTCTAGCAAGCCCCTGAGACACATTCCTCCAACTTCAGCCAATTATACATCTAGAGATAGGTGGCAATGATGGCAGCTAAGAGAAAGATTTTAGTTTCAGAGATTTTTTTTCAGCTTATGAATTGCTTTCAGATACATTGTTTAGCTTCATCCTCTGACAGTGTCATAGGAACATGTGTTCTTCATCTGAGGGCAAACACTTGGAGAACTTCAATGACACGATTAACATTATCAAGGTATTCAAACAGTGGATCTGGAAGCTCCAATCAAGTCTTCTGATTCTTAGGCCAATATCTTTGTACACCTCATCATTAAGAGTGGTTCACTTACTAGCATATACCAAGTCCTCTCAAAGAAAAGTGAATCTCTAGAGCCCACATCAGAACTCCTGAGTCAAAAACAAGCCCTCCAGAAGACTGAGGTCTACAAAAAGTGAAGAAACACAGCATATGCTAAACACACTAACCTAGACTATACTATGATTGACACAAAATTTTATTCTAAATTCCATATGGCCCATCCAAAAGATTCCTACCTATACTGCAACAAATCAAACCCAGAAACAGTCCATATATCAAGCCTCCACAATCTTCAACATCATGATAGACAAAACCTTTAAAGACTACCCATGTAATGTGGATTTCCCAGCCATTACTTGTAGATTCTCTTTCCCATATTTCTAGCATTTGAAGATAAAGGCAATTATTTGTGCTTCTTGAAATAAAGATTATCAAGCTACTCAATTCCATTAAGGTAAAAAAAAATTTCCTATCCATGCCTTTTCTTGAGTACTTTCTTTCTTTTTTCTTTTTTTTTTTTTTTTGACAGATAGAGTTAGACAGTGAGAGAGAGAGACAGAGAGAAAGGTCTTCCTTCCATTGGTTCACTCCCCAAATGGCTGCTATGGCTGGCACAGCATCAATCCGAAGCCAGGAGCCAGGTGCTTTCTCCTGGTCTCCCATGCAGGGGCAGGGGCCCAAGCACTTGGGCCATCCTCCACTGCCTTCCTGGGCCATAGCAGAGAGCTAGACTGGAAGAGGATTAACCAGGACTAGAACCCGGCGCCCATATGGGATGTTGGCGCAGCAGGCAGAGGATTAACCAAGTGAGCCATGGCACCGGCCCCTTGAGTACTTTCAATTCCTTCTCCGTCTACACAGGATGGTGCTTTTGTCTAGTTTGTGGAAGCCAAAAGGAGTACCTCCCCACTTCCTTATGCACCCCAGGCATTGTACACACCAACTCTTTCAACAGCTTTCTTCCACTGTAGTTATATATATATATATATATATATATATATATATATATATGTGTGTGTGTGTGTGTGTGTGTGTGTGTGTGTGTGTGTCTTGGATTTCATACAGAAAAGAGAAGGCAAGATAAGGTTCCCATGTCTTATGCTGTGTAGCACTGTATTTCTTCTTTACAGTGCTCACCACATTTCTAATTACTTGTTCGATGTCACTACCTAATTACTTGTTCTCCACATGTTCTCTATTACGACTTTAGGGGCTCTATGCTCTGAGAAAATAATGGTGTCTTCTTCAATACCAGATGGATTTTGAAATTAAAAAAAAAAAACTTTCAGATAAGCTTAAGAAATGCAGTAGGATTTTTATTTCACTCATCATGACTGTTTCAATGCTTTGCTCCTAAGAGCAGATGCCGTAGCTTTTATCTGTTCAAATAACTGTGTATAATTATGGTATACAATATGATGTTATAGGATACAGAGAAAGACAGCTAAAAGGTTATTATACTGGTCAGTGT
This sequence comes from Lepus europaeus, assembly GCF_033115175.1. Classification (NCBI taxonomy): domain Eukaryota; kingdom Metazoa; phylum Chordata; class Mammalia; order Lagomorpha; family Leporidae; genus Lepus; species Lepus europaeus. The sequence goes on from NC_084842.1 coordinate 73,704,136, forward strand.
TCTTCAGAGAAATAGAACCAACAGGAGTGTATTTATACCCATGTCATGCCCTCATCCTTTCTCCCCACCCCACTATACACACATTAGAACGAACTGACTCATGTGACTACGGAGAGTAAGGAGTTCAGATCTAAGAAAGTGTGTAGTGCAGTTGCAGTCCATGCTGGAAGCAAGGAAGCAAATGGTGTAAATTTAAGTCTGAGTCGCATTGCAGAGAACAGTGTCCCAGCTTGAAGACAGTCAAGCAAAGGGTAATCATTATCTCTTACCAACCTTTTATTCTATATAAGATTTCAACAGATTGGATGATGCCCACTCAAATTGGGGAGTGCGGTTTCCTTGACTCAGCTTACAAATTCAAATGCTAATCTCATCTCAAAACATCCTCACAGATACATCATGATAACATATTTAACCAAACATATGGGCATCCCATGCTCTAATAAAGTTGACACATAACAGAAACTAGGGTTACTAGGGTCAAGTAAATCAACATATATATTATTTCAAATACTTGCTTAGTTTTTGTTTTGGAGGCAACAGCAGGCAATATCTGCAAATTTAGCATGAATCCCATATACAGTATAATTTTATTACCTATAGTCCTCATGATGTCGAGATTTGTTCTTCATACATATCTGCTACATCATATTCACTGCATTATTCTTCTGTATTTTCTCGAACCAGTACCACCCTTCCATCATAACCACTGTTTTGTTCTCTATCTCTGCATATTTGACGTTTATTTTTATATTCCACTATACATGAGATCATGTACAGTACTTTTCTTTATTTATCTGGTTTATTTCACCAAGCCTCATTTTCTCCAAGTTCATCCATTTTGTGGCAAATGTCATGATCTTGTCATTTTTAGGGCTGAATAATATTCTATTATATATATATGTATATATCACAATTTATTGATCTATTTGGCCATTGACAGACACTTTGGTTGTTTTTACATTCTACCTGTTGTAAATACTATTGAGTCTGGGGTCATTTAAATTCTTCTTGATATATGAGTATACTCAGAAATAGGATTTCTTGGTCATATGATAGTTTTATTTCTTATTTTTTTAGAAACCTCCATACTGTTTTCCATAATAGATTTACCAATGTATACTTGCACCAATAATGTACAAGAGTTCACTTGTCTTCACAGCTTTACCAACACTACTTACATTTTGACTTGCTGGTAATAGCCACTCTAATAGGTATGAGATGGTATCTCATGTGATTTTGGTTTACATTTCCCTCATAAATAATGATACTGGACTCTTTTTCACATAACTGTTGGTCATTTTATGTTGTTATTGGAGAATTAGCTATTCAGGTCTTTTGTCGGTTTTTTCAATGAGGTTATTTGTTTTTCCACTTGTGAGTGGAATGAGTTTTCTTCAAATATTGGATATTAACCCCATATCAAATATACATTTGCAAATGTTTCTCTCCTATCTGTAGGATAACTTTTCATCTGGTTGACTCTTTCGTCTGCTCTGCAGAACTTTTTTTCACTTGACATAGTCCTATTTGTTTAGTTTTGTTTTTTGCTTTTGTGGCCTGAGTAAAAAAAAAAAAAATATATATATATATATATATGTATGTATGCATATATATATAGTCATGAGCTTTTCTCCTATATCCTCTTTGTTGAGTTACTTGGTTTCTGTTCTTACAATTATACTTTTACCCATTTTGAATTCATTTTTATGTGTGGTTAAGGTACAATTTTATTCTTTTGAATACAGAAATCCAGCTGTCCTAGCCCCATTTGTTGAAGATACTATCCTTTTCCTATTTTTTCCTTGTAGCGTCCTTATCAAAAATTAGGTGACCATAATTTTTTTTTAATTTCTAAGCTCTCTATTCTGTTCCAGTGACCTTTGTGTCTATTTTAATGCCAGTATAATACTGCTTTGATTACTGTAACTTTGTAATATACTTTTGAATCAGGAAAGATGATACCTCCAACTTTTTATTTCTCGGAATTTCTTCACTCGTGGGGTCTTTTTATGCTTCTATAAGACTTTTAGGAATTTTTATAATAATTATGTGAAAAGTGTTGGGGCCAGTGCTTTGGCATAGGGGGTAAAGCTGCCACCTGCAGTGCCAGCATCCCATATGGGCACAGGTTCAAGTCTCGGCTGCTCTACTTCTCACCCAGGTCTTTGCTATGGCCTGGAAAAGCAGTAGAAGATGGTCCAAGTCCTTGGGCCCCTGCACCCATGTGGGAGACCTGGAAGAAGTTCCTGGCTCCTGGCTTTGGATAGGTACAGCTCCACCCATTGCAGCCATCCAGGAAGTGAACCAGTAGATGGAAGACCTCTCTCTTTGCCTCTGTCTCTGCCTCTGTAAGTCTGCCTTTTAAATGAATAAATAAATCTTTTTTTAAAAGTGTCATTAAAGTTTTGATAGCTATTGTATTGAAGCTGTATGCTACTTTTAGTATAGATATTATAGATATTAATGTTTTCGATATACAAGTAAGAGACATCTATCTTTCCATTTACCTGTATTTTCTTAAATTTCTCTCCAGTGCTTCATAATTTTCTGTGTACAGATTGTTCACTGCTGGTAACATTCATTCCTAGGTATTTTATTTTTGATGCTATCATAAATGTGATTGTTGTCTTGATTTCTTTTTCACATAGACAGATTTCTGTATTGAAATGCTACAGCTTTTTGTGTGTTGATTTTGTGTCCTGTCACTTTGCTGAATTCATTTATAAGTTTTGAAAGTTTGTTTATATGAAATCTTGAGAGTGTTTTAACATATAGGGTCAAGTCATCTGCAAGTAGAAATAAGTTTGTACCTTCCTTTTTATTCAATGTCTGTTATTTATTTTTCTTATCTTGTTGCTTTTGCTAGTCTTCCAGTGTTATGTTGAATAGAAGTGGTGAGTGTGTGCATCCTTGCTTTATGCCAGACCTTTCTGAAAAAGCTTTCAGTTTTCCCACATTGATTATAAGATTAGATGTAGTTTTTTTAATAAATGATATTTATTATGTTGAAAAACTTTCCTTTTATACATAAACCACTGAGAAATTTATCAAAAAAAAAAGCTAGACTTTGTTTATTGCTTTTTTAACACCAATAGAGGTGGCCATGTATTTGTATTGCTTAATTATTTTTACCTACTTCAAAGGCTGAATGAGAAATAGAGACAGAGAAAGAGAGAAAAATCTTTCATCTACTGATTCACTTCCAAAAAGCTCTTATAGCCAGGCCTGGGCCAGGCAAACCAGGATCCTGGAACTCTTTCTGGACCTCTCACATGGGTAGCAGTGATCCATACCCTTAAGCCATCATTTGTTGTGTCCCCAAGTGCACTAGCAGGAAATTAGAACTCAAATGGAATAGCTGGGATTTAAGCCAAACTCTGATGTGGGCTCCTGGCCCCCAAGTGGTCAGTTAACTATATCACAATGCCTGCACATGTTATGTATTTTTTTATCTTTCATTCTGTTACTATGATGTAGCACATTAATATTTGCATATGTTGAACAAACATTTCAAACCAGAAATGAATCCCATTTGATCATATGTAATCTTTTAGATGGAATATTGGGTTCAGTTTGCTAATATTTTTGAGAATTTATTCACCAATGTTCATCAGAAATTAGTGTGTGATTTTTTTCTGTCATTTTTTTTTTTTGGTTTAGGTATCAAAGTGATGTTGGCTTCATAAAATGTGCTTATAAGTATTATCTCTAGGTCTCTATTTCAGGAAACTTCAAAAAGTATTCATTCTTTTTTGGTATTAATTCTTCTTTGAATGTTTGGGAGGATTTAGCTGTAAAGCCAATAGTCCTTGGCTCTATTTTATTGGGAGGTCTTTGATTATTTTTTAATGTTGTGTTCAGTTTTTCTATTCCTGAACCAATATTGGTAGCTTCTGCTAGATTATCCAATGTGATTGCACATAATTGTCTGGTATAGTCCCTTATTATCACTTTTACTCCGAGGTGTCCTATGCAAGTTTTTACTTTTATTTTTGATTCTATTTATTGAGTCATTTTTATCAGATTAACTAAGGGTATGTCAGTTTTGCTTATTTTAGTGAAAATCAGCCCTTAGTTTTATTGATTCTTTTTATAGTTCTCTGTTCACTATTTGACTTATTTCTGTCCTGATTTTTAACATTCCCTTCCTTTTGCTAATTTTGAGTTCGGTCTTTTTGTGTTTTCTTGACATATAATGTTAGACTATTTGGGGTCCTTATTTTTTGTAAGATAGCCATTTTTGTTGCTATAAATTTACCTTTTAGGGACTACATAAATAAGACCAGTGTCTGCAAATAATAATTGATAGAATTAAAAAGGAGAAAATGATCATACATGGGAAGCAGGATACATAGCAGACTCATAGAATGGCAGATGTCCTAAACAGCACTCTGGCCTCAGAATCAGCCCTTAAGGTATTCAGATCTGGCTAAAAAGTCCATGAGAGTTTCTCAGGCATGGAAAGCCAAGACACTGTGGCAAAAAAAAAAAAAAATTACCAAAATGAAAGATCTCTGTGAATGAGATCCCAGCGGAAAGCTCCAGCCATCAAAGAAGGAGGTACCTTTCTCTGAAGGGAGGAGAGAACTTCCACTTTGACTACGGCCTTGTCTAAATAAGATCGGAGTTGGAGAACTCAAGAGGCTTCTATAGCCTTGGCAGCTCATGACAAGAGCCTCGGGTGATTACTGACGTCATAAATAAGAGTGTCAATTTTTAAATCAACAATGGGAGTCAATGTGCACCTGCTTCCCATATAGGACCTCTGTCCTTAATGTGTTGTACTATGTGAATTAACAGTAAAACTACTACTCAAACAGTACTCTATACTTTGTGTGTCTGTGTGGGTGCAGTCTGTTGAAATCTTTACTTAGTATATACTAAGTTGACCTTCTGTATATAATTGAAAATGAATCTTGATGAAGAATGGGATGGGAGAGGGTGTGGGAGAGGGGATGGTTGTGGGTGGGAGGGAGGTTATGGGGGGAAACCACTATAATTCAAAAATTGTACTTTGGAAATTTATATTTATTAAATAAAAGTTGAAAAAAAAACCTTACTTTCAGAAATGCTGTTGCTGCTTTCCACAGGTTTTTATATTATACTTATATTGTTTATCTCATGATTTTTTTTTAATTTTCCTTTTGATTCCTATTTTGACCCACTCTTTATTAAGGAGCATGCTGTTTAATTTTCACATATTTGTGAATTTTCCAAGATTGCTCCTATTACATATATTTAGCTTCATACCATTGTGGTCTGAATTGATACTAAATAGGATTTTAATCTTCTTAAATTTGTTAAGATTAGCTTTGTGGCCTAAATATGGTATATACTGGAAAGAGTCCATGTGTGCTGAAGAAAAATGTGTATTTTTCTGCTGTTGGATGGAAACTTTTGTTCGTCTGCTAGACTGTTGGTCAAAAGTACAATTAAGTCCAGCATTTCCTTATTAATTTTCATCTAGTTGATTTATCTGTGGTTGAAAGTGGGTATTAATGTCCCGCATTTATATTGTATTGTAATTTCTGCCTTTCTGTACAATAATATTTGCTGTTTATATCTATGTGCTCTAATTTTTAATGTACATTCATATATTTGCAGTGGTTACATCCTCTTGAAGAACTGACACCTTTATCATTAAATAATGACTTTCTTGTCTCTGGTTGAAGTTTCTGATCTGAAGCCTACTTTATCAGATATAAGTATAACCATCCTGCTATCTTTTTACTATAATTTACATGAACTGTCCCTCTCCCTCCTCTTGAAGCATATAATGTAACCTTTAAGCTTAAGTGAGTTTCTTATATACAGAATGGAGTTGGATACTATATTTTACCTTGTCAACCACTCTGTGTCTTTTGCTTTAAAAACTAATCCATTTACATTAAAGGTTTTTATTAATATGCAAGGACTTACTCCAATCATTTTATCAATTTACATAAAGCAATTTTTTTTTGACAGGCAGAGTGGATAGTGAGAGAGACAGACAGAGAGAAAGGTCTTCCTTTTTGCCGTTGGTTCACCCTCCAATGGCCACCGAGGCCAGCGCGCTGCGGCCGGTGCACCGCGCTGATCTGATGGCAGGAGCCAGGTGCTTCTCCTGGTCTCCCATGGGGTGCAGGGCCCAAGCACTTGGGCCATCCTCCACTGCACTCCCTGGCCACAGCAGAGAGCTGGCCTGGAAGAGGGGCAACGGGACAGAATCCAGCGCCCCGACCAGGAATAGAACCCGGGGTGCCGGTGCCGCAGGCAGAGGATTAGCCTATTGAGCAGCGGCACCAGCCAAAGCAAATATTTTTTTCAATGGTGTACCTTAGTTCTGTATTGTACCCTCATTCTGTTTCATTTTTTTCTTTCCCCCCCTTACTGAGTCATTTCAAAGGACTTATCTTTAAGCTCCTATATTCTTTTATCTGCTTGGTCTAGTCTGCTATTGACTCTAAATTGTATTTTTTAACCTCTAGCCAGTATAACAAAGAAAAATAAATAAAATTTGAGATGAAAAATTACTATGAAGAACTACATGCTAATAAACTGGAAGCCTCAAAGAAATGGAATCATATAAGCTATAAAGATTATATCAAGAAGATATAGACAATCTAAACAGACCCATAAAAAGCAATGAGATTGAAGCAGTAATCAAAAGTCTTCTGTCGGCCGGCGCCACGGCTCAGTAGGCTAATCCTCCGCCTTGCGGCGCCGGCACACCGGGTTCTAGTCCCGGTCGGGGCACCGATCCTGTCCCGGTTGCCCCTCTTCCAGGCCAGCTCTCTGCTGTGGCCAGGGAGTGCAGTGGAGGATGGCCCAAGTCCTTGGGCCCTGCACCCCATGGGAGACCAGGAGAAGCACCTGGCTCCTGCCATCGGATCAGCGCGGTGCGCCGGCCACAGCGCACCTACCGCAGTGGCCATTGGAGGGTGAACCAACGGCAAAAGGAAGACCTTTCTCTCTGTCTCTCTCTCTCACTGTCCACTCTGCCTGTCAAAAAAAAAAAAAAAAAAGTCTTCTGTCAAGGAAAATCCAGGGCCTGATGTCTTTATTACTGAATTCTACAAACATTCAAAGAGGAGGTAACTCCAATACTATTCAAACTATTCCAAAATATTGAACAGAATGGTACTCTGCCAGACTCTTTTTATGAGGCCAGCATTACTTTGATACAAAAATCAAAGACACGACACAAAAAGAAAACTACAGACCTATATCCTTAATGAACATAGATGCAAGGATTCTCAATAAAATACTAGCAAATCAAATCCAAAAACACATAGAAAAGATCGTATATTGCAATCAAGTGGGGTTTTTCCCAGAAATGCAAAGGTGGGCTAATATTTGCAAATCAATGAACATCATAAATAATATCAATAGAATAAAGAAGAAAAACCATATAGTCATCTTAAGAGATAAAGAGATGGGGCCGGCACCGTGGCTCACTTGGTTAATCCTCCACCTGTGGCACCAGCATCCCATATGGGTGCCGAGTTCTAGTCCCGGTTACTCCTCTTCCAATCCGGCTCTCTGCTGTGGCCCGGGAGGGCAGTGGAGGATGGCCCAAGTGCTTGAGCCCCTACACCCATGTAGGAGACCAGAAAGAAGCACCTGGCTCCTGGCTTGGGATCGGCACAGCACTGACTTTAGCGGCCATTTGGGGAGTGAATTAATGGAAGGAAGACCTTTCTGTCTCTCTCTCTCACTATCTATAACTCTACCTGTCAAATAAAAAAAAAAAAAGAGAGAGAGAGATAAAGAGAAAGTATTTGACAGATTCAATGCCCATTCATGATTAAAAACCCTCCTCAAATTAGGTATAAACAGAACATTCCTCAAAATTATAAAGCCTATATATCACAAGACAACCATCACTATCATTCTGAACAAGGAAAAACTGAAAGCATTTCCCCTCTGGAATAAGACAAGGATGTCCACTTTCACCACTCTTAGTCAATACAGTACAGGCAGTTTTAGCAACAGTGATTAGGGAGGAGAAAGAAGTAAAGGGCATCAAAATTGGAAAAGAAGAAGTCAAATTGTTCATGTTTGCAGATGACATGATGCTGTACATGGAAAAACTTAGACACTCCACAAAAAAGTTGTTAGAATTGATAAACCAATGCAGTATGGTTGTAGGTTACAAAATAAATGTACAAAAACTGTAGCTTTTTTGTATGCTAATGATGAAATCACAGAAAGAGAAATCAAGAAAGAAATACCATTCACAATAGCCACAAAAAAATCAAATATCTAGGAATAAATTTAACCAAAGAAGTGAAAGATCTCTACAATGAAAACTATCAACCACTGATAAAAGACAACATCAAGGACACACAAAAATGGAAGGATATTCCTTGCTCATGGATCTGAAGAATAAATATCATCAAAATGTACTGCCTAAAGCTATTTACAAATTCAATATAATCGCTATCAAAATGTCAATGGCATTCTTTACAGAGCTGTAAAAAACAATCCTAACAATCATATGGAATCACAAAGACCCTAAATAGCCAAAGTGATACTGAGCAAAAAAAAAAAAAACAAGCTGGAGGCATCATAATACCTGATTTAAAAGCATATTACAAAACTATAGGAATTAAAACAGTTTGGAACTGGCATAAAAACTGACAAGTAGAGCAATGGAACAGAATAGAGAGGTCTGAAATTAATCCATATACATATATCCAACTGTTATTTTTTGAAAGTGCTCAGACCATATAGCAGAGTAAGGATAATCTCTTCAACAAAGGATGCTGACAAAACTGGATGTATATATGTAGAAGAATGAAATTAGATCCATATCACTCACCATATACAAAAATCAACTCAAGATGGACCAAAGATTTAAATTTAGGACCTGAAACTATGAAGTTGCTGGAAGAAAATGTAGGGGAAACACACCTGGACATTAATGTAGGGAACGCCTTCTTAGACAAGACCCCCAAAGCACAGGCAGGAAAAGCAAAACTAAACAAATGGAACTATAGCAAACTCAGAAGCTTCGGCACAGCAAAGGAAATGATCAATAGAGTGAAGAGACATCCAACAGACTGGGAAAAAATATTTTCACACCACCTATCTTACAAAAGATTAATATCCCTAATATATCAGCAACTTAAAAAACACTACAACAAAAAAAACAATCCATCTGAAAAATGGGTAAAAAACCTCAACTGACAGTTCTCAAAAGACCTCGAGTAGCTAAAGCAATTTTATACAACAAAAACAAAGCCGGAGGCATCACAATACCAGATTTCAGGACATACTACAGGGCAGTTGTAATCAAAACAGCATGGTACTGGTACAGAAACGGATAGATGGACCAATGGAACAGAATAGAAACACCAGAAATCAACCCAAACATCTACAGCCAACTTATATTTGATCAAGGATCTAAAACCAATTCCTGGAGCAAGGACAGTCTATTCAATAAATGGTGTTGGGGAAACTGGATTTCCACGTGCAGAAGCATGAAGCAAGACCCCTACCTATTTTTTATTTCAATGATTGAATTTGTCAGCTCCAAAATTTCTTTGTGTCACTTTTTCATGATATCTGCTGAATTTCTCATTCAGATCATGAATTATTTTTCCTGATTTCATTGAATAATCCACTATATTCTCTTTGATCTCAATGATTTTCCTTAAGATCATTATTTTTAATTTCTTTTCAGGTAATTCAAAATTTTTCTTTGAGGTCAGATACTAGAAAATTATTTGTTCCTTTGACATTGTCATATTACTTGCTTTTTTATGTCTCTTACAACTCTGCCTTGATGTCTAAACACTTGGTGATACAGCTTTCTATTTGCAGCTTTGCTGAGTGGCTCTCAAAGGGGAATATTTTCACCTACAGATGGATTGAGGGTACCAGTTGTGCAGTGTTTTGGTTCAGATTGCATGTGAATGCAATGGTATAGTCTCCATGAAGTTTCTTCAGTTGTGATAACTATGAGTGCCTCAGTTGTCCAGGATACATGAGTTTATGGCAGCAATGGTGGTTTCACAAGTTATTAGAGCAAGGGTTTTTGAGATCCTCTTATTCCTGTTTCCCTCCAAGTAGTGAAATGAGCCAAAATTATTTTTTGGTGTTGTGGCTGACAGTTCATAGTCAGCCACAATGACCCTGGGATCCAGGGCAAGGTGCTTGAAGCACCCAGTTCAAAGTAGTGAGCCAAGTTCTTGGGATCAAAATCTTGCAAAGCTACTATATGATCTGAAGCTTGAGGTACAGGCCTACTCTGCATAGCAAAAATGGATACAGTTTTCCCACTAAGTTAGGATCTGTTGTTCTGAGGCGTACCCCAGTAGCTTGGGCTCAGAGGGCTGGAAAGTAATTGTGCAGGACAGGGCACGGCACTGGCAAAGCTCCAGGGAAGAGACTACTCTCTAGAGGTTCAGACCCAAAGGACAGGCTACAGCTTCCGTTTGGAACTCCAAGCCAATAAGACACAGTGACAACTCAGGCAGAGGGGCATGAGGTACAACACAGGGGCAATTCTGGACTCTCGGATGACAGGACTCAGACGCAGTCCAGATTCTGTGAGGACAGTTGCAGCAGCAGCAAGGACCCAGGAAGGGAAAGATGCTGCTTTGGTGTGGGCCCAGCAAGGTAGGCACCAGCCAAAGAATAGCTCTGCTCCTCAGGTGAGGGCTGTCTCAACAGCTCAGACAGTAGGGGGCTACTTCTGGTCCAGGTAGGCAGGAAAGTGTGACTGTTCATCCCAGCATGTCAGGTGACACAACTTTTGTCCCAGGGACAAAGGCACTCTATTTGTTCAGCCCCAGAAAGAATCACTTACAAAGATCAGCAGAGCCTCTGACTCCTTGGGGATGAGGTGTGACCAGCAAAGTGGCTCTGTTTACCATGGCTAGGAGCCCTGGCTGGGCATTATAGGTATGATTACTTCCATGTGCAAGGGACCTGAGGTCCTGGACAGGTTGGGTGCTCTCTTAGCTGTGGCACCCAGGGCACAATCATTGTGAAAATTTAATGCTCTGGGTCCCTGGACTCAGAGCATGATTTAAGCTCAGCCCTAAAGGAAGGGTTCAGCAGCTTCAAGGAATGAGAGCATGGATCAGCTCTATGGAAGCTCGAACCTAGGCGGGACATAGTAGCAGCTCTGCTCTCTGGTCCCCTTCTTTAATTATTTTGGTTAAAATGTAATTGCTTATATATAATGTACTCTGTGTGTGTGTGTGTGTGTGTGTAGTGCTGGTAGGGAGAAGAGAACCAGGAGCTTCTATTCATCCATCTCACTGATATTCTTTAATTTATAAGAGGGAAAAGGGAATGGCTTCTCATTTGCTGGTGCCTGAAACATGAACTTGGTTTTCTCATTGATTAAAAAGGCGCTATTTGTGGAGCTGGCGCTGTGGCGCAGCGGGTTAATGCCCTGGCCTGAGGCACTGGCATCCCATATGGGTGCTGGTTTGAGACCCGGCTGCTCTGCTTCCGATCCCATTCTCTGCTGTGGCCTGGGAGGGCAGTGGAGGATGGCCCAGATCCTTAGCCCCTGCACCTGCGTGGGAGACCTGGAGGAGGCTCCTAGCTCCTGGCTTCAGATCAGTGCAACTCCGGCCATTGCGGCCAATTGGGGAGTGAACCAGAGGATGGAAGATCTCTCTCTCTCTCTCTCTCTTTCTGCCTCTCCTCTCTCTGTGTAACTCTTTCAAATAAATAAATAAATAAAAATCTTTTTTAAAAAGGCACTGTTTGCACATAACCTTTAAGTTTCACGAGGACCAAAGCTATATCTGTCTTGGTCACAGTGTACACCCTGTGCCAGCACAGTGCCTGAGACAAGATGTGTTCTTCCTAAATGTCTGATGGAAGAATAAGAAAGTGAATGAGGGAGTCAAGGACAAGTGAGTGGATGGAGAGAGGAAGAGAATAAGAATTGAATATAAAGTCATGTGGGGGAGAAAAGCAGAGAACAAAAGTCAAGGAAGGGAGGAGGAGCAAGAGGAAATGATACCAGTTGATCACTATCTTAATTAAGCTATGGGGAGGGATTGGGATATGCTGGTACTAAACTTCCTAGTCCATTGCTAGAGCTCAAAGAAGCACCTGTTTCATTACAATTTAATTGTATAATAAACATTGTTATTATCCTTTACTATATTATAAATTGTGTCCTTATTTACTTACACAGAACAATTTTCAAATACCTGACAGTCTATTTCTCATGTTGTCTTTGTCATGGAATTAGGGAAATGTAGCATAAGCTTTAACTTGCAGCTTCTGCCTATTCAATAAATGAGGAAGGCCTACCTCGCAGGTAAGGCTGCAATGTGTGATATTAGGTATGCAGCAGTTATAGTCCTTGGGACTTCTGAATTTTGTCACCCTAGAAAATGAGCATCATTTGTGTTGACAGCTTTTTCGTCATTTTCCCCTTTCTAAAGAATCTATTCTAGACTGAGCTACACATTTAAATAAATTTAAAGGCAATATCAAAACAGCAATATTAACAGGACTTGTTGCCACAAAAATCTCATGCAAATTACAAAGAATTTACACAGTCAATACATTTAGCCAAAATGGAGCTTTTAGATGACATCAATCTTATGAGGTGTCAGCACACAGCAATGATATGCAGACCTTATTTCCCACATTTCCTTGATAAGCAACAATAGTGTGCTTTGGCATAGCATCCAAATTCATCAAGTAAGCCCCCGAAAGCAGATTTCTTGCATAGGATAAAGTTGAGAAAAGAAACCCCACATGCACCAAAAAAATAAAATAAAATAAAATCCAGTATCTTTAGGTCCCAAGATCCTAATGTGACAAGGATATTATTATCCACTAGAGTCCTAAAGCCTTTCATAGAGATATTTTCCCCTTAGCCCTGTTATTTTAATTTGTGCATAGATTTTAACACAGGCAATTTCCCCCTGCAAGGCCTTTGTCACTAGTAGAATTATACTACTTCTGCTCGAGTCCACTGGGCCCAAAAGATGATTTCCTTGAGGCAGAGCTCCCCACCCGACCCAGGAGCCCACCATTATCTGCACCAAGCACCCCTATCCTCCGCATACTTCAAAAGGCTACACAGCGGGGCCCAGCATGAAAACGATAAGCACTAGAAAGCTCTAGGAGTTTATTTTCCTCTGGCTGGGCATCTCAGTGTCTGGATTCCCATCAATGCCATCACAATGCATGCCTTTTAATAAAAAAGTGATCCTAACAGGATTAAATGTAATTTAGAGTCAATAAGGAGAAGTTTGCCATGGGGCAGAATTATAGCAGACAGCACGATCAGAAGGTAGAGAACGGGGAGGGTGTGCAGGGGTGCACTCTTCTGTAAAGAAATGAAACAGAAGGAGAAAAAAAAGTTCATTCTCAGCCAAACCTTCCACCAGCTCCAGCTTGCATGCAAATCAATTCACAGTCTATTAAAGCAACAAGAACTGTGTATTGTAGTTTACAGGGAGGAAGAGAGAGAGAGAAAACCAGAGATTTGCAGGAGAATGACAAACAGGGTGATTTCTCCAACAGCCTTCTTCACTGCCACACAAGGGATAAATAAAATGATTTCCGTTCTGCACAACATGAAACCTGAACCCACCGAAGGCCCACAGAGCCCACCGCAGAATTATATTTGATGCAGGACAGTTCTAAAATCATCACTCAACAGGCAGCAGCTTTGCAAGCTTGTCACTCTTCCGGGAGGCAGCCTTCTATCTTCTTCTTTTTCTTCTTCGTTTTTTAAAAGCTTTTATTTAATGAATATAAATTTCCAAAGTACAGCTTATGGATTACAATGGCTCCCCCTCACCCCATAACTTCCCTCCCACCCGCAACCCTCCCCTTTCCCGCTCTCTCTCCCCTTCCATTCACATCAAGATTCATTTTCAATTCTCTTCACATACAGAAAATCAGTTGAGTATATATTAAGTAAAGATTTCAACTGTTTGCCCTCACATAGCAACACAAAGGGAGGCAGCCTTCTATCTTCTAGGCGGGGTGCAGCAGGAAGAGTCACAAAGGAATTTAGCACTAGGCTAGAATGCTAGTCCTAGGAAGAGGGAGCCCTCACTGCAGGAGGGATTCCATGATTGCTTGGGAGCTTCCAGTGGATGGTCCTCGTTGAAATCGTTGCTTCCAGTGGAAGTGGAAGCTGGCCCAATGACTCAGGCCTCTGCACCCACATGGGAGGCCCAGAAGCAGCTCTGGCTTCAGCCCAGCCCAGCCCTGGTCATTGAAGCCATTTCAGGAGTGAACCAGCAGATGGAGGGTCTCGCCTTCTCTCTCTGTCCCTCTCCCCTCTTCTCTCTGTATCTCTGCCTTTCAAATAAATAACTAAATCCTTATAATTTTTTAAAAAAGAAATTATTGCTTTCTTTCAAATGGAAGAGATAAGCTGGTAGGTGATGCATGTAGCGAGAATTGACTATCTGAAATTATTTTTCCAATTTTAGAATCTTTACACTAATATGAATATAAAATAATAGCTACCTCTTAATGGGTATTACAATTACCACTTACTGTACAATGTTCTAAATTACTTTATATACATCATCACATTTAGTTCTCATTGCACTCCTATAAAATAGTTTTATTTTAATTTCACTTTACCATTGGGGAAAATAAAAAAAATCAAATATCTAAGTTGCTGCAGGTCATATGTTTCATAAAATGTGGGGTTGCAATCAAACCCTGGGCTATTTGGCACTATCCACATGCTTACCCATCACATCTGTTCAACTGGTGACTGAGACAGCAAAACTTGAATCAGGGGACGAATTGTGATTTGGTCAATATTATTGCCAAGAGGGGTAGCAAGCTTATTAGAAGATAGGATCCAAACACAAAACAGCCTGGGTAAGTGTAGAAGCAAGGGAAGTCATGTTTGGTGGGGACAATGACAGTCTTAGGAAAGAAGGAGTTACATGTGTTCTACTCTGTGAAATGTCAAGCTGGTGAGGGGCTCTTAGAGACACAGAGCATCTTCTGCTGAAAGGCTGTGGTGCCGCATACTTGCATGTTAGAGTATCTCTTGGGAAGTGATGGGAGCTCAGAAGCCCTGGGTGGCAGGCCTGATTCTACCACAGCCTCATTGGGAAAGAGGATGAAGCCTCTGATGCCTCCCAACCAACCGCATGGCCTTCAACACTGCCTCTGCCATTTATAACCTCTATAGTTTGCACAAGGTACTTATCTCCTCTTGCCTCAATTAACATAGGAGACCTTTACATAGGATGAACATTAAAACCTTTTGTGAGGATTAAATGAATAAATCTATATCTTAAGTTTCTATTGCAAATAAGAATCTGACTTCTTAACATCTATTGCTTTGAGGATTTAACACACAATTTTTAACTACTTAGTCATGCATGACAAGTGCTGGAAATGTAAAGATGATTAAGATCTTAAGTTATCCATCATTTAGAAGGGCAAACAAATAAACAAAATCATTCCAAACATCATGTGTCCAGTGATTAGTCACACACAGCCTAGGTCACAACACCTGGGTTTGATTCACAGCTCCCGCTCCTGACTTCACCTTCCTGCTAATGTGCATCTTAGGAGGCTGCATTAGTGACCAAAATGATTTGATTCCTGCCACCCACATAGGAGACCTAGATCTCATGTTCCCAACTTCAAACTTTGGCTCTGGCCCAGCCCCGACCATCGCGGACATTTGGAGACTGGGAGTGAACCAGTGAATGGCAGTCTCTCTCTCTCTCTCTCTCTCTCTCTCTCTCTCTCTCTCTCTCTTGAAATAAATAAAGCATAAATATTTTGAATTCTGTGTGTATAACCTTAAACCTGTTAGGATGGCCATTACCAAAAAGATTGAAGATAAGTGCTGATGAGGCTATAAAGGAAAAAGAACCCTTGCATACTGAAGATGGGAGTGAAAATTAGTACAACTGTTATGGAAAATGCTATAGAGTTCCTCAAAAATTGGGCATTTATGTAAAGGAAATGGAATTAGTAGCTCAAAGACATGACTGCTCTCCAATGCTCACCATGGCATTATTCATAACAGCCAAGATATGAAACCAACTTTAGAATACCATTCAGTCTTTACAAAGAACAAAATTCTGTCATTTAGGACAATATAGATGAGTGGAAGGTATCAGGTTAAGTGAAATAAGCCAGATACACAAATACTGCAAAATCTCATTTATGAATGGCCTCTGTACAAGCTGGATTCATAGAAGAAGAGGGTAAAAAGGTGGTTGTCAGTGTTTGGTGTGAGAGCAAGAAGGATTTGGGAAATTTTGCTCAAAATTAGGGATTGTAGACTAGAGAATGCTATTTATTTAAAAATACCTCAAAATTTACACAATCAATTTAAGCCATTTTTGTTGTCATGTCCAACCTAGATACCATAATGTATATACTGGCCAATTTCTACCAATTATTCCATTGCTCCCTTAAAGAGCCATTGCTTTCACAGCCATCTCTTATCCAAACAGCCACTGAGTCATTTTAAATGTTGAGGTTTGTCTTTAAAAATGTTTCCCTAATAATAAAGCATTAACTATGGCAAACATGGGAAAACGTTATAAAAAAGAAAATTCATCTATAATACCTCAACTGAAGTCACAGAGAAAGCCTCCGATTGCAATGGGAGAGGCAGACAAGGCAACACAGAGAATCCTAGCTTAACTCAGGGACAGAAACCTATGGGCACCAGAAGTGGCAGCAGAGTAGGACAATCCAAAGTGTAATTATGACTTGATAGAGGCTCGGTGTGGATCAGTTGAGAGTTACAAATAATGGCTTTCCCTAACTGTGCTCTCACTGTGTTATAGAAACTTCTCTAAATACATCCGCCAGCTTATGAGCAAAGTGTCCCCATTTAACAGATGAGGGAAGTGAGGCACCAGGGTCTTCAATAAGTTGCTTAATGTCACTTGGTGAGTGAACACTGGAACCCAGATTGAAGTCAAAGTCAATTGGCTTGGGAATCCCCTCTTGAAAATGACACTGTGTTTGCCTGATAGATACCAATAGTCACTCAGGAAAGGTAGCTGGTCAGGTGGCACACTCAGACATTAGCAAAGCCAGAGACAACTGGCTCTGCCTGCTCTCTCCAAGAAACAGTCCCCGACTTCTCCACAAGAGGGCATGGATCCTCCCTATGCCCCTGCCTGGCACTTGCACCTCACCTCCCATCTCACCTGCTGCTGCAGTTGATGGGGTCTTTTCTCCATTCCTGCTGCCATACCTGTATTTCTAAAACCCACCATAAAACATCTGTCAAAATTTCATCCACTCTCATTCTTCAAGCTCATCATGCTTTGTGTTGTGTACTGTATGCCTCCCAGGACAACCAGAGCCTCAAATATTGTGATCGGTGATGACTATGTGTCCTCAGGTGAGGTGTCTTGCTGGTAATTAACCAGTATTAATTCCATCAGCTGTGATTTATATGCTGCCTTCTGAGTAATAGCAGTCGGTATTCTATTCTTTCTCCCCAGCACTGAGTAATAGAATCGGTGTTTAAGGATTATCATATAAATCTACATTTTGGCGAGTGAGTGTTAGGGAATGTTTTCAATATATTACAAATGTATTCATTATTCCCTGGTTCATAAAAATAATTAAAATCTACAGGCCAAACACAAATTCCCAGAACATGAAACATTGATTGGCACTCCACTGCCAAGGCCAAGGTTGCTTGCTTCCTAGTTTACAGGTTTCTTGCTGAGAACTTGTGCCTTCATGTTCAGTAAAGGGCTTAGGTGGACAGTTCCCCCTGGTACTCTCAGGAGTTAAAACACAGCAGTGCTACACATCAGAAAGGGAAATGGCCTGTTGTCAGGTTATGTGTGTTTTTAACAATTCAGGAATGACTTTCCTTAAAATAAAAACTATCCCCCAGAAAACCCATACATAAAAAAAAAGATTTATTTATTTGAAAGGCAGAGTTGCAGAGAGACAGAGGCAGAGAGAGAGAGATCGTCCATCCACTGGTTCACTCCCCAAACAGCCGCAACGGCTGGGGCTGTGCTAATCCAAAGCCAGGAGCCAGGAGCTTCTTCTGGGTCTCCCACATGGGTACAGGGGCCCAAGGACCTGGGCCATCTTCTACTGCTTTCCCAGGCCACAGCAGAGAGCTGGACTGGAAGTGAAGCAGGCAAGACTTGAACCTGTGCCCATATGGGATGCCAGCACTGCAGGTGGCGGCTTCACCTGCTACACGACAGCACCATTCCCCCCATACCTTTCTCTTAAAAGGTTATAAATAACATGTGTTCGTGCTCTGAAAAAAAAATAAGCAAGGAAGGAGTAGAGCAAGAAATACAAGAAGATCCAATCCATCTTTGTGAGATTTAAGTCTCCAGTTAGATAAGACAAACACACATTACAAGGCTCAAATGACCTCCAAGACACCTAACTAGGGTATCTATGGATTTTTTAAGTACAGTGAACAACTTCTGTTTATCTATTGAAAGAATTCAAGTTCGGTCTCCTTGACAGGAAAAAGCTAATCAATCTTGTTCTCAAATGCTAATATAAGCAATTAAAAATAACATTGGCCAGCACCTTGGCTCAATAGGCTAATCCTCCACCTGCAGCACCAGCACACTGGGTTCTAGTCCCGGTCAGGGCACCGGATTCTGTCCCGGTTGCTCCTCTTCCAGTCCAGCTCTCTGCTGTGGCCCAGGAGTGCAGTGGAGGATGGCCCAAGTGTTTGGGCCCTGAACCTGCATGGGAGACCAGGAGAAGCAACTGGCTCCTGGCTTCAGATTGGCGCAGCGCGCCGGCCACAGCAGTGGCCATTGGAGGGTGAATCAACAGAAAAAGGAGACCTTTTTCTCTGACTCTCTCTCTCACTGTCCACTCTGCCTGTCAAAAAAAAAAATAATAACATTAATTGAAATACAGCACGGGGTTGCTATGGTTTGGGCTGGTGGCGTTTTCCTCTTTTCCTTCACCTTCACCTCGTAGGGATACAAATTTGCGGGACTAATTAGGGAGGCACCGTTTGTGTGATCCGTCTCTGGGCCATCTCTGAGTTGGCCTTTAAAAGCAGCTGAAAACTGCTGAAGACCCGAGCACTGTGGGGAAGCTCAGGCGCTAGCAGCTAGAACGTTTATTTCACCTGGTAGACCAAACGTGACAGATTGTTTTATTTACAACATGAATATTAATTTTCTAGTTTTGGTAACGAAAATACAGTACTCATTTGTATTGTTGTAAAACTTGTAAAGATGCCCTGTAGGAAAAGTAATATTCAAAGCAACATCCTAATTAAAAGGAAAGCTCAGCTGTCTTGCAAGATAATACAAGAGGGCACATAAATTGTAAATAAGATACATGATAAAAATGAAAAAGACAGGCTGGATAGGAGAGGAATGAAATAAGATTTGGAAATGTGCTTCTTAAATGAACACAAATTGTGAGATAATGTCTCATTGAACAATAAAAATAACAAACCAGTGGCAAAGATGTAATGGAATTTCCTGTGCATACCATTTTAATCTTAATATAATTTTCCCAAGTGCATCCACATTTATTGAACTACTACGACCATTTCTTTTTCACTTTGTCCAAAGTTACTGAGAGTGTGTTCTTTGCTGTAAATAATTCCCTGATTATGAACATGAAAATGATCCAGAAATTGACCATAGCTTGTAAAAGAAAAAATGACATAGCGTCTGCTCATGGCCAAAAGGCTCACAAGAATGCCAAAGTATGTGCAGCATCCTAGGAGAGACACAGTAACAATACAGACAACCACCTTCCCATGTCCTCCTGTCCAAGGTGACTCCACACCCCTGCTTACTTTTCCCTCTCATCAGGACTTTAATAGCTCCCTAACCTGCAGTGGGCTGGACAAGGAATAAGGTTGATCTCAAGGAAGTGCCAGGAGCAGTTAATGAGCACTGATGTGACTTGAGAAAGAGGTACATCAGTAGGGCTTCAGTTTCTGTCTGTAAAATGGGCAGAATTTTTAACCTCTTAACTACAAGCCTGATGCATAGTTGGGGTTTAAGTAAACACTACTGAAATAGGGATGTAAGGGTCCCAAGTCCACATATTGAAAAGTTAGCTGGAGATATGGAGTCTAGAGGATGCCCTCTGTCTTCTATTGACTCCTACTGCAGAACCATGGCAGAACTTCCAATTCCAGCGAGCTCCACAAATGGCACAGGCATTTCAACCACAAAGGCAATGAATTCCTATCTCATCTTGATATACAATCATTTTGGTCATCCAATTAATGTGTTTATCTCCCAATATATTTAAGGGCCTAAAAATTAAGAAAATACACAAACGTAGAGACCACACCCTGTTTCTTATTGAAATCTGGTTTTTGATGAACATCAACATTCAAACACTTTCTTCATCATTCAAAGTCTAATTGATTTTATTATTTTTAACAAGTTCATTAGCTGAGAATAAAATGTACCTGCTCAACTACAGGTAAAAATAGGCCAAACAAATGAACAACTATTTCATTAAATAGGTTATCAATGAATTTCTTTTGTTGAAAAGAATACATAACTAAATCACACAACTAATTTTTAACTTTGACTTTTTATGTTTGATTCGGCAGTAGAAAAATGATGGGTCATGTGATAGTTTATCAACTGAGATAGCTTATGTGATGAGACGTAGACTCATAAACAAATATTCCTATAATAAGACATCTGGTGTTACAATAGAGAATTATGAGTATCTTCACAAATTTTGTGGTTTTTATCCTAGAAAAATATCTAAGGATTAAAGTTAAAATTTCCAAGTCTGATTTTTTAATAGAAAAATCGATTTAAATAGTATTCAGATTTCATAATCACAGATTTGCATCCACGAGTTGCTGCCAAGCTCCCAGAGGCAAGTGGAGGCTGTCTGAGTGTTCTTCACCAAGGCAGGACCCCTCCTGGTGCTGCCATGCAGTCATCCTTTCTATGGTTTTTCTTCCAGGCCATTGTTTCGAATGACCTTGGCATACTCCTTGGCTGATGTGTAAGGGACTCGAGGTCTATCCAGGTCTTCAAAATCAACATGGAAGAGGCCAAACCGGGTGCTATATCCGTCGTTCCATTCGAAATTATCCATGAGAGACCAGGCGCAATATACTTGCAGATTGACTTTGTCAACTTGGATAGCTGAAATTTTCAGAACAGAGATGGAATGTTATCATTTCTGGGAAGGTTTCCTGAGAATACAGATAAAATCACTGATGTACAGATGGATCTCCTTTTCCCATTCAGCAGGTGGTCACAGTGGGAACGGATCTGCTCCCTCTCTCTCCTTCACAGCAAAACAATATGTGAGGTAATGCCTATGTTAAGTAGCTTAATGTAGCTCCCTTACAGTATACATAAATCAAAGATCATACTGTATATCGTAAACACACAGTTTCCACTTACTAGTTTTAAAAGAATTCCTTTTTCTAGTTTTTTGCTTGAGCCAAACAGGGGCTTTATTTTTAAGAAGTTGCATATTATTCTAATTGTGTGGTTATTCACTCATTTTGAGATTTGTTGTGTTCATTCTTTTACTTGAGGTACATTTTTTTAAGTAACTACCACTTTTCAGACACACACACACACACACACATACATGAGCATGCAAGGTCCTCTCTAGTAACTAGGAGTATATTCAAGGAAGACATTGTCTGGAAAAATCCCTCAGTAACTTGGCAGAGTGGCAATAAGCATCGCTGGGGAAGGCCCAGGGGTTACCTTGTATGCCCACGGCCAAACTGAGCCCTGTCTCACAAGTCTGCAAACAGAATCTCCATGAAATGGGTCAGCACAAATCTGTGGCTGTGCCTGTATCCTAGACTGAGCAGGCACAAAAGCACAGTGGCATCCCAACTGAGTCGGCTACAGTCGCCATAGCAGAACTTCACAGCCAGGGTACTTACCAACAACAGACATTTACTTCTTATAATTCTGACAGCAGGGGAGTCTAAGGTCAAAATGGCAGCAAACCAGTATTGTGAGAGGAAATGCATCCTTCGTCATAGATGACAATTTTCTCACTGTGTCTCACATAGAAGATGGAGTGAGGTAGCTCCTTTGTGTCTCTTCTTAGGAGGGCACAAATCTCACTCATGAGGCTCTACCTCTTAATTCTATCACATTAAGGATGAATTAGCACATTCATTCTGCCCCACGTCAAAACTTGGAGGGATGCCTAAGCACTTGAAGAGCCAAAGCAAGGGTCTTCTCCCCCTAAAAATTGAAAATGAATCTTGATGTGAAAGGGATGGGAGAGGGAGTGGGAGATGGGATGGTTGTGGGTGGGAGGGAGGTTAGAGGGAAGAAAAGCCACAATGATCCAAAAGTTGTACTTTGGAAATTTATGTTTATTAAATAAAAGTTAAAAAAATAAATAAATAAAATATTGGATATCATATTTTTGTGGATGCACCAGAGCCCATCCTTGGATCTGGGGATTGAAACACCAAAGTGTCAAAAATTCTATAGAGCTGTACACTGTTTTCCATCAATTTATTCCGGGAATTGAACTCATTTTTATTAGTATTTTAAGTTATGCAAATCTCTGAGGTTGTGTGAATCTTGACATTGAGCATTACTTTTTTAAAACTATATTAAGTAAACCCCATCTATGAGGGGGACTAATACTTATTTATCAGCACAGAAATTAAGAAAAATAGAGGTTTGCTTTTCAAGTGGGACATATCCTAAGTAAGTGGGGTAAAAATGGACATTCATGTAAGAAATCGGAGTTTAGTTGTACTGGGAATTGCTTTCAACCAAAATGGCTCCTGTAGCTAAATATTCAGCCAATCAATATCCACACTTCAATTTTTCTTTCGTTTTGAGAACATTTATTTATTTGAAAGTCAGAGTTACAGATACAGAGAGGGAAAGACGGGGGGGGGGGGGGGGAGGGAGGGAGAGGGAGAGGGAGAGGGAAAGGGAGATCTTCCATCTGCTGGTTCATTTCCCAGATTGCCATAATGGCCGGAGCTGAGTCAAGCCAAAGCCAGGAGTCAGGAGCTTCATTCAAGTCTCTCATGTGAGTGCAGAAGCCCAAGTACTTGGGCCATCTTCTACTAATTTTGCTAAGCCATTAGCATGGAGTTAGATTAGAAGTGGAATAACCAGGATACACACCCATGCCAACGTGGTATGCTGAGGTTGTAGGGGACAGCTTCACCTGCTACACCACAATGCTGGCTGCTGCTTATTTTTTCTTTACTGTCAATTTGTATTTTTCTGTATCTTAAAAATGCCATACTCATGCTCTACTACACATGTGCAAGTCTCCAAATCTTGGAATTTTTTAAAGATTTATTATTCATTTATTTGAAAGAATTACAGAGAGAGAGGGAGAGACAGAGTTCCTCCAGCTGTTGGTTCACCTCTCAAATGTCCAAAGCAGCCTAGGCTGAGATGTCTGAAGTCAGAAGACTGGTACTTGGGCCATCGCAGACACATTAGCAAGGAGTTAGATTGGAAGCAGAGCAGCTGCTAACTCTAACCAGCAGATGATATGGGATGCTGGAATTGCAGATGGCAGCCTAACCCACTGCACCACAATGCTGGTCCACAAATTCCACAAATTGCTTTTTTTGGCAGCAGATATTCCATAGAAAAATGTCCCTGACAAGTTAATTGAGGCATTGCTCTTCACATGTTTGCCTGGTGCTTTGCTTAGACAGTGCCTTATAAATGGCCTTGAGGGAAGAATTCAGAGATGCTGGATTGGCTCATTTTAAGTAAAATATTGTTGGAAAATAGAAAATATGGCATTGAAGCACATTAAGCTTTGCAGGAATACAAACACGTACAAACCACTTTTGCTTTTCCTACCCATCCATGTTTGCATGTGTGCTTCTTCCTCTATCTGTCAAGTAGAACCTGGAAAATGCTGTTCTTCTAACTTTAAATAAATCTAACTTAAGTTGAGGAGGCTATCTATCTAAAAATCAAAACAGTCAAAGCCAGGTATCAGGCCAAAACAACCATTTCCTTTGCCTTGTGAGTCCATCTGGGTGTACTTGAGAATCTGGTTGTTTTCTTTCTCATTTGCAGAATTACTGCCCATCAAGAAAACCTGCCAGGTATGAAGTCAGATAGTCTCCAAAAACAAACACAGTCCCACTGATCACACATAAATGGATTGATTCATGTGCAAAACTAAGGAATAAAAACGGTACCCAGCCTGCTTGGAAAGGAACCGAAAGGAAATCTTGGCAATTTCTTTGTTAACTCCCAGGAGTTCCACAGCAAGCACTTAACTGCCCCAGAGACACTGGTGGATGTCTGTGCGTTCTCATTGCAGGAACATTCAAGTAGAGAATTACCTAGTTAGGGCTGAGCAACTAGCCTGCTGGAATCCTTCTCACAGTGCCACTGCTGGGAAAAATTACAAAACCACATTGGAACCTGCATGCCTCTCCTCTCCCAACCTCCTCAAGAATGTAAAGAGACACCATCACATTCCTTGTCACAATGATTTATAAGGTCCCAAGTCTGGTAAGAAAAAAAAAAACTTATGTGACTTCACTTTCTTTCTTGAACCAGAATCATAGGCCAATTAAATACAGACCAACAGAAGCTTTGGATGGGGACAAAACATGCTAGGATAAAATGACATCTATTCAAGAGTCAGAGTTAGATTATGGATCACAAGGCCAGTGGAAAGGGCTTCACAGCCAGTGGGCTGCATGTAAAGATATAAGGAGAAAAATAGCTAAGCCATGCTGCGATGTTATAGCTGTGGCCAGGCGTTTTAATTGTCAAAAGTGCATGCTAGTGTTGTATTCAAAACATACACACACATGCACACAAACTCAAAGAACTGAAGGTACAACCTCAACTGCAAGACCACTCTCACTTTTTATACCAACTGCAAGTTCAAGAGGTTCCTAACAGCATGCCAAGCTTCACAAAATTTCATGAAAGACTCACTGAAAGCTACTAGACCCATGGTGATGGCTTCTCATAGGCAAAGACAGAGAGGGACATCAGCTAAAGAAAGAGGTGTCTCGGACAAGGTCAGAGCCCTAGAAATTGGAACTTATTACCCTCGTGGCAATGGCGTGGGTGATGCACCTGAGTGTCAAAGTCCAGAGTTTCTACTGGGGGCATTAATACATAGCTCCTCCCAGGAGCTGAGAACAAGGACCACACCACAACTGAGGTGAATCAAATTCTTTACAACACATATTTTAGAAGCTCATTATTTCATGGTGCCAGGCAGAATCTGCTCACAATTTCCTGGCTTATATAACACTGCATATATTTGTCACATGCAAGGAAGCTGGGAACCCAATACCAATGGGAATTCTTTTCTACAATTCCTAAATACAGGTAGCCTCTGCTTCCAGGATTGTGTAGGACTTTCATAGGACATCCACGAATGTGGCAAAACTCCCAAGTGATCAAACCATGAATCCACACAGCCGTGCTGCCAAGACAAGAATCAGTGGAAAGGTTCAAGACAGTGCGAAAGACAGCCACCTCGCAGAATAACGAGGGAGATAAAACCCCAGGAATGAGAAGGAGGAAAAAAATGCAGGCCTCTACATTTCCGTGTTCAGGTAATGATCAGTTCCTTTGTTTGAGCAAGCTCCTTTAATGAAAAATAAGTATATAAAGTGCTACATACATTATTTAAATAAATCTTCAAAACAACAGAAAGCTGACTATTTAGAGAATTGTGATGTCAGACCTCAAGTTTGGAGTCGATCTTCGTTGACATGGCACTTAAAGCCCTATGGAATTTTCCAGTCTTAGCTATCTGACATGGGTGATAAACACTATCAACCATGGAAGTACATCTGGGGTGAGGATATGTGTGAAAACCAATAGCCACACCACATGGCAAGTCTAGTAAGAGATCTTGGGCAGAGGAAGAGTAAGGCCTTCAATAGACTAAGCCTTTAAGATAATGGGGAAAGTGAGCCAGAAACAAACCAGTCATTGGAAAGTCTTGAATCACGTGGTGGTTCAACAAATGTTAAGTGCAGATCTTGGACTCAAGTGTTCCCAGACTGGTGGTCACTCAACTGCCTGGCATCAAGATGCACATTCAAATTCTTTTTAAAAGAAATTACTTCCAATTATTATTGCAAATATTTCAAGATGTAATCTCAGTAGACAATCATATATACCCAAACAAACACAGAAAAAATGTCTTCACGCTTAGGAACCTCCAAATATTGATGTGACATATTTGTAAAAGGAATCACTACAGGCTTGGATTTCAATAGAGTTGCACCAGTTGCTAGCTGAAAGCAGTCTCTCCTTCTACACAGAAGTGAACTATGGAGACACCATAGAGACACTCGTATCAACTTCCAGGGCTATGGGAAAGATTAAATGAGATGGCATGGACCTCAGTATAATGCTCAGTTCATGCTGGGTTTCCATTGCTTTCCTTTCTGGCCCCTGCATAGAGAAATGCATAATTCAAGGTAAAACTATAGTTATGACAAGAGAGAAAGAGAAATGAGGAGGGGGCTGGCACTGTGGCACAGTGGGTAACGCCACTGCCTGTGGTGCCGGTATCCCATAAGAGCACTGGTTCAAGTCTAGCTGCTCCACTTCCCATCCACCTCTCTGCTATGGCCTGGGATAGCAGTAGAAGATGGCCCAAGTCATTGGGCCCCTGCACACAAGTGAGAGATGAGGAAGAAGTTCCTGGCTCCTGGCTTTGGATCAGCGCAGCTCTGGTTGTTGTGGCCATCTAGGAAGTGAACCAGCGGATGGAAGACCTCTAGCTCTCTGTCTCTGCCTCTCTATAACTCTGCTTTTTGGCCGGCACCACGGCTCACTTGGCTAATCCTCTGCCTGCGGCGCTGGCACCCTGGGTTCTAGTCCTGGTTGGGGCGCCAGATTCTGTCCCGGTTGCTCCTCTTCCAGTCCAGCTCTCTGCTGTGGCCCAGGAGTGTAGTGGAGGATGGCCCAAGTCCTTGAGCCCTGCACCCTCATGGGAGACCAGGAGAAGCATCTGGCTCCTGGCTACGGATCAGCACAGCGCCAGCCGTAGCAGCCATTTGGGGGGTGAACCAACGGAAGGAAGACCTTTCTTTCTTTCTCTCCCTCTCACTAACTCCACCTGTCAAAAAAAAATATAACTCTGCTTTTCAAATAAACAAATACATGTTTTAAAAAAGAGACAGAGATCAAGAATACTTGTGAACAGACAAAAGGCTATGTGGGGATGCAGCAAGAAGGCAATCATTTGCAGGTCAATGAGAAAGGCCACAGGAGAAGTCAAATCACCTGACACCTTGATCTTAAACTGCCAGCCTCCAGAACTATGAAAAATCAATTCTGCTGCTTCAGCCAAACAGGCTGTAGTATTTTGTTATGGTAGTCCAAACAAACTAAAGCAGGTCAGGACCTGAGAATGTCTCCTTAAACTCCTTAGTGATTTCATTCCTAATCAAGTTCAAGACACAGAAGCCTATGACAGACTCTGAGATACCACAATGTTTTACACATAGTTTCCATCCTCAGAGGCATCCCTGCTGAGGCTTATAAAAGTTGGGATCACCCTCAACCCCTGTCCCTAATAGTTGTAGATGAGGAGCACTGTGCTAAGAGATGCAGCTCTATCTAGTCCAGCCCATGCCAGTTCTAGAAGTGGACAATCACTGAGATACCATGGGGCAGCTGTGTGTTCGGGACTTCCACAATGCCCATCAGCCCTCTGCTTAGTTGAAGTCTAGCCTCATCCCCAGTGGATCAGAAGAAATCCTCTCAATTCACAGTGTGAAATGGGTTCAATGGTAGCCTCCCAAAAGATATATCT
Organism: Lepus europaeus; assembly: GCF_033115175.1. Classification (NCBI taxonomy): domain Eukaryota; kingdom Metazoa; phylum Chordata; class Mammalia; order Lagomorpha; family Leporidae; genus Lepus; species Lepus europaeus. Next base: position 73,731,844 of record NC_084842.1, read on the forward strand.
TTTCAAAACCTGTGAATGTGATTTTATTGGGTCACATATATTGGTCTTCACAAATGTAGTGCAGTTAAAGATCTTGACATGACCAAAGATAATGGTGAGTCCTAAATCCCAAAAGCTGTCTTTAGAAGAGAAAGTAGAGGACACACAGAGAAGAAAGTGACAGAGCTTGGAGGGATGTGTCATCTACAAGCCAAGGAACAGCAAGGCTTCTCAGCACCCACCAGACACTGGTAGAGCAGCGTGGAGCAAATTCTCCCTTGGAGCTTCCAGAAGCAACCAATCCTGCTAACACTCTAATTTTGGACTCCTGGCCTCCGCCCCTGTGAAGGAGCACCTTTTTGTTGTTTTGAGTTACCAGGTTTCTAGTAATTTGTTACAGCAGCTGCAGGAAACTAATGCACCATGCTCTTTTACAGTGGTCGCCAACCAGGCTCCAAATCCCAAACCACCCACCTGATGTTGCTGGGGGCTGATGAGCCTCTCAGAGTCTGTTGAAGCAGGAGAGAGAAAGCCTTGCAGGGACACAGTTTGAAGCCGATTTTCTGGCAATTGCCCCCACGCTAACTTTGGAAATGTGCTTCTGTGTGGTGGGTTGGAATGCACAGGAGCATTCCACTTGGAGGACACCGCAGTTCCCACATGAGAACTGGCACACCGGCTGTTTTTCCCCTCTCTTTGAAAAAGCAAAATAAAACAACATCAGAAAGATCTAAACATAGAAAATGCACAATAAGCCCCCCAACTCCAACTAATCTGTGAAGATGTCCCAATCATCCCAACACCAGTGGCACCACTGCAGACAGGGACTCCTGGTGGCAAAAACTATGACGCTGAAAAGAGTCATTGACAACCAAAGATCTCATCTTTAAATATTTTTTTTTTGACAGGCAGAGTGGATAGTGAGAGAGAGAGAGACAGAGAGAAAGGTCTTCCTTTGCCATTGGTTCACCCTCCAATGGCCGCCACAGCAGGCGCACTACGGCCGGTGCACCACGCTGATCCGAAGGCAGGAGCCAGGTGCTTCTCCTGGTCTCCCATGGGGTGCAGGGCCCAAGCACTTGGGCCATCCTCCACTGCACTCCCTGGCCACAGCAGAGAGTTGGCCTGGAAGAGGGGCAACCGGGACAGAATCCGGCGCCCCGACCAGGACCAGAACCCGGTGTGCTGGCGTCGCTAGGCGGAGGATTAGCCTGTTGAGCCACAGCCCTGGCCCACATCTTTAAATATTTTATAGGAAAGTCCCAATTAGCCACAAATGAACTTCAAAGATTTCTTAATTACATGTACCATTTTAACTACTTCCAAAGGAATTTGGGGGTGTGAAGGGAGGCTATAAGTAGCCAGCCATTGAAAGGGAACATATGAAAATATCTCAAGTGGAAAGCTGCTCGACAATAGGTACACGTCCATGCCATCTTCTATAATTTCTCCATCAATATTACTTTTACAGTTACTTCTGCTCCAGTAGAGAAGTTCCTATGGGAATTAAAATTCTTCTCAGTAAGGAAAGCTCTCTTCTACCCTGAAAGTTGCCTTTCTTCCCCTGTGTCCTCCCTTTTTCTCTCCCTTCTTTCCTTTCCCTCTAGGACTCAATTTTCTCCTCTGTAAAATGAGGGCTGTACAATCTTCTTTGTAGGATTATGATGAACATTAAACAAATACATACAAAGCTCTATGAATAATGCCTCTTTTAGAGTAAACACTCAATATTTGCGACTTTGTCATTGCTATTGTTGTTGGGATTTCTCTCAGAAACGCGGAGGGCAACGAATGAAATCTGTTTTATCTTGTCCTCCCATCTGGCTCCAGACAGCTTTCAGAGGGTGTGGAGTCAGCACTAAATGCTCAGTGCTGAGAACCAGAGAAATCAGGGCACCGGGGAGAGTGCTGCATCTGGGACCCAGTTGCAAGCTGTGGGAATGGGTCAGCTGTGGGTCATGGAAACAATCAGTGAAAACAAAGAGATACTGCCAGGAACATCATGTACTGCTGAAGTATCCCTGCTTTTTGTGAGCTGGGAGGTAGGGAAGGCATGTCTCAAAGTCCCTGTAATCCTACCACAATATCCACCCTCTGTTTGTTAAATAACTATACACTGTGCTAGGAATTGGGTACACAATGATGAACAAAATAAGCAGCCCCTCTTTTACTGAGATTACAGCCTAGGTGGAAGGCAAACTTTAGTCAAATCATCATCCTCTGTGAAAAATGGAATGAAAGCAAGGAAGTGGGAACCATGAGGAAGAACAACATATCAGCTAGATTTCCTGGGCACTTGGGTACAACTCCCTGAGTTTCATGTGGCCATTAACTCATTTAATCTTTATTATCAGTCTGTGAGTTAGACAAATATTATCATTGGCCCCATTTTACAGATAAGGGGATTGACCCTGGAAAAATTCATACATCAGTAAGTAGAGATAGAAACTCAGCAAGGCTGATGCCAAGCTACTACAATCCACTGAGTCTTGACCACATACCATCATGGAAAAGCTCTCTTAATCAGCAAAAGTGGGATAAGTAGGCTAATAGGAGAGTATTCTACAATGAACAATAACCTAGGGCCCAAGGATGAAGTGGGGCTCCTGCCCCTGTCAGCCAGGGTTTTTTCTTAGTTTTAAGTAACAAAAGCTGACCTGGACCAATGACATATATAAAGGGTTGGTCTGAGGAAATAAGCTGAAATGAAACTTTCAGGAACAGTATACCAAAAGCAGGTACACAAAAGCACACCACAGAACTGGTTGTCTGAATAAAATGCCTCGGCTGCTAATGATCAATGATCACTGTCCTATACTTCATACTGCTGCCAAAATCCAACTTTCTTGCAATGTCAGCAGTCACCAGCACCCTGAGTTTTCCTGTACCGGAAACTAGACTGCACAACCAATGGCATTCTCAAAAAGTGGATGTGGCATTGTGGCAGAGTATATTAAACCTCCACCTACAACAATAGCATTTCATGTGAGCACCGTTCCTAGCCCCACCTGTTCTACTTCTGATCTAGCCCCTTGCTAATATACACAGGAAAGCAGCATGTTACCCATGTGGGAGGCCCAGATAGAGTTCCAGCCACCTGGTTTCTGCCTGCCTCAGCCCTGGATGTTGGGGTCATTTGGGGAGTGAACCAAATGCACGTAGAGGAAATCTCTCTCTGTCTCTTTCAAATAAATATTTTTTTAAAATAAAAGTGAGAGTCTCTGTTGCCATCCTCATCAGCACAATGAATAATGACTTCACAGTGCTATTCACCTGTCAATGCAGTACTCGGATGGGTCTAATTAATGAATCACATGTTCAAAGAAAGCCAGGGAATCTCAACCTTTATGCTGGTTAAACAAAACTCCAAAGTTTGGACATTCCTCCTATGGAATGAGTATATTCAACAAATGCTAGGCAGCTAGAAAGAATGACAGATATTCAAAGCACATGATAAAGAAGACAAGAGCAATGCAAGAAAAAGTAACAGAACACATACAAAAGCTCAGATATGGGAGCCACACCATGTAGAAAGAACATAAAGAAGACAGCTCAATGGGATCACAAAAGTAGTGGGGAAACTCAGAAGACAACATCTAAGAAATGCAGCTCCTTACAAAAATTTTAATTTTATCCCAATAGCAATGAAAAATCATTGAAAAATTTTAGCTAGGGAACTGACCTAAGCTAATTTGCTTGTTTAAGAGACTACCATAACCTCTGTGAAGAACAGATTTGAGTATATTAATTAAAGAATCAGAGATTATTTGAGAGTGATTTTAGTAATCACAAAGAACCCAGTGAGAGTCTGATCTGGGTGGCATAGTGAAGGAGAAAAACAGATGAATTTAACAGATACTCAACTAAAATCAACAAGATTTAATGATTCACTGGCCTATCAGTAGTGAAGGAGATAAGCAAACAAAATCAGCACAATTTAATGGATAATGTCGTCAATCTCTGAGCTGGGAAATACTGGACATAGACATGTGTCAGAGGAGTAGCAGGGAAGTTAATAAATCAAACCTTGGTTATGATGACTTTGCAGTGCCTTATATGACCTCCAGAGAATTGAAAAAGTAGCTGGATAGATGATACAGAGCTCAAAGTATAGCCTGAGATAGACATGCAAGTTCCGGAGTCAACATGTAGAAATGGCCATTGAAATCATGGCTGTGGGATAGAATTCAAAGAATAAGAAAACAAGCCTGACAACATTCCAAACTTTAAAGATAAGTTGTAAAGGGTCACTGAGAAAAAGAGCCAGAAATGCCAGAAATGTCCCATAGCCTTGACATGATAAAGTCACAGGGGCTACTTTCTGTGGATGTAACTTCACAAAAGTCATCCTTCCTACGAAAAACAACTGGAGAATGGAGCCTAAGGACATGTGACTCCAAGGCCCATAATCTTTCCATGGGAATAACATGGAAAGATTGGAAACCAAGAATACAAGCTTCGTACATGACACTCAAGAGTCAAAGCTGCTATGGAAAGCACACAGCCAGTCCATGTGGACAGCACAAAGTGGGTGGAGGTAGGAGAAGCTCCTGAAACATGAGTTCTCTAAGAACACTCCTGTGATGCCTAAGGCCCTACATGATCAGCCCCTGTCTAATCTCCTACATTTTCCTGTCCTCTTGCAGTGAAAACTAGAATTCTTTTTCCTCTTGAAATTTGCTGAGTTTATGTCTTTAAATTAACTTCTCCATCTACCTGGATCATTTCTCTTAGTTATCCTCTTATAGCTCTATGCTGCCTTTTTGGTCTTAGTTGCTCCATTAAGAGGTCTTTTCTTATGTCCCAATTAAAAAATTTATATCAAACACCCTATTCTTCCTCATGTCGTCTTATACTACTCTCCTTGTGGCATATATTATTAAAGAAAAATACCTATGTATTTATTTGTTATTGTACATCTTTCCTATTAGACTGAGAATGTCAAGAAAAAAAAAAAAACAGGGAGGGGCAGACTTGTCTATTCTCTTCAGTATGCTCCAACCCTGACACTAATACCTACTATAGAGTAGAGGGGAAAAGATACGAGAGAGTGGGAGGAAGGAAGGTTCGATGAGTCATTTTAACATCTTTTTTTAAATTTTATTTATTTACTTGAGAGGCAGAGTTACAAACAGAGAAGACAGACAGAGAAAGAGGTCTTCCATTCTCTGGTTCACTCCCCAAATGGCCACAAGGGCCAGAGCTGGGCTGATCCAAAGTCAGGAGCTAGGAACTCCTGCTGGGTTTCCCATGTGGGTGCAGGGGCCCAAGCACTTGGGCCCTCTTCCACTGCCTTTCCAGACCATAAGCAGGGAGCTAGCTGGATTGGAAGAGGAGCAGCTGGGACATGAACCAGCACCCATATGGGATGCTGGTGCCCTGGCAGAGGTTTAGCCTATTACGACACAGCACCAGCCCCTTAACCTTATCTTAGTAAGACTCTGATGTCACTATTTCCATGTGGGTTTTGGAATCACAGCATCTCCAGACTGAACAACCAAGACTTCAATGGCTATTTATCGCAAGTCTCCACCCAGCATCTGAATCTTTGTTGCAACATTGCTAACTATAGTGTCACATAATCAGCCTTATTTCCAGTTTCAAACTGTCCCATTCAGGACAATTTCCCATCACTTCCCACTGGCTTCCCACTTTGAGGCATTTTCAACTATTTCAGTGGCTGCTGCCACACTTTGACTTCTGGTTTCTCATGTTTCTCCAGGGACCCCCAGGTAGCCATTAGCTGCATCTCTGGGCAATTCTCTTGAGGGCTTTGCCTTGATCTGTTATCTCTGAAAGCTCTCAATGCTCACTGCCTTCTCCTGAGGCACAGCATTAAACTTGAAGGGTGACTTCTTTGTCCCTGGAGTCCCTTAGGTTATCAAAGTAGAGCTCCTGGTAAAAATGTCTTCTCAGTTCTCAAAAGAAGAAATACAAATGGCTAACCCATAGATGAAAAAGTGCTCAACATCACTAGCCATCAGAAAAATGCAAATTAAAACCATAAGGAGATATCACCTCACCCCTATCAGAATAGCTAAAATCCAAAACACTGAGAGCAACAAATGCCCGTAAGGATGTGGACAAAAGGGAACATTTATACACTGTTGGTGAGAATGTAAATTACTGCAGCCACTGTGAAAAACAGTGTGGAGTTTTCTTAAGAATCTGGAAATAGACTTGCCATATGATTCAGCATTCCCACTACTGGGTGTATATCCAAAAGACTTGAACACAATGTATCACAGAGATACTTGCACCACCATGTTTATAGCAGCACTGTTCACAAGAGCCAAAATTTGGAACCAAAGTATCCATCATCAGATGAATGGATGAAGAAAATGTGATGTATATACACAATAGAATATTATTCAGCTATAAAAAGTGAAATTCTACCATTTCCAGCAAAATGGACACAATTGGAGGACATGACGTTGAGTGAAATAAGCCAGACCCAGAAAGACAAATTCCACATGTTCTCTGTTATATGTGGGAGCTAAAATTTTAGAACAAACGAGAGAGAAAGAAATGTCTGTATCAGTATTGGTGCAAAAGTAATGTTTTAAAACTTTGCTTTATAACTTTGTCAAACCAAATGTTAAGTACGTTATACCACTATAGTTTTAATGATCTGTGATTACTTTAAAATTTCCTGTAAATGGGTGAAATGGTCATTTTTCCATTCAATTGCTGTTTATAGCCTTCGTCTATATTCCTATTCAACTAGCATCTTTTTGATTTTTACTTGTAAATAAACCTTGTATTTAGTGAAGTATTAATCCTTTTTAGTGTAATGCTTTTTAAAAATATATTATCACAAAAACTAAAACAAAAAAGAAAGAAAAAGAAAAAGAGAGAAAGAGAGAAGGAAAGATAGTGAGAAGGAGAGAGGGGGAGGGAAGAATGAAGGGAATATCATTATATTCTTAGAAATGTATCTACAAATCACATTGAATCTGTTAAAAACTAATTAAAAGTTAAAATAAAAATTTAAAAATAGAAAACATCTTCCATTGTATGAACTTATCTCTAGATTAAGATGTACATTTTGAAATAGATATCCTTTTTGTCTGTAAAAATATTAATCTACCTGCGTATAGAAATAGCCTATCTCTCCCCACCACAGTCACCTAAGAATAGCCCTCAAAGGAAGTACTGGTGCCCCAGATAGAAATATCAGAGTCATATATTTTTATGCTCAGGTTAAAGGCTAAGTTCTGGTCCCATTGGTCTAGGAGTGAAGAAAACTACCCATGGGTATATTAAAATAAAGGCAACCCTGAATGTAAGGATAAAAGAAAAATATGCAGTTTACTTCAAAAATTGATGTTAAGGCTCTCAAACTGTAATTTGCCAAACTAAACCCTAACTTAATGGACTAATCTTAACACTTTCTTAATTTCTTTCTTCTATTCCTCCCTTAAATCCACACTTACTTTGTTAAGTGTGTACTGCTGTATGAAAGTTATTGTTCTAGTCAGGATGGTTCTCATATTGGAAAAGTCAGTCTGACGTAGACCTTATATCTAAGTTATTTTAAGAGAAGTAGGGAAGCAAGGACCACATATGGGTTCCCCTAGTATAGGCGTTCACTCAATACCCACGACTTCCTGTTGTAACAAATGAAATGCATGGACCTGGTCATCTGCTCAGTGTCTGTCTTCCGCTCGCAATGTTCAGCTCCCTGAGGGCAGCAAGCACGTGGATCTTGCATTTCCCAGTCTCAGCACAGAGGCTGAGGAGGGACACCTGCTTAATGAACACATGTCCATAAATCGATAAGAAATTGCACATAGTATCAGCAACACAAGAACAGACAGTTCACCAGAGAGTAAGATTATTTTCTTGACAAAATGACAAAATTCAACCCCATGTTCCACTTTTCCAAATAAGCAAAAAGAGGTGTAGGACTTAATGTTCCTCCAACCGGATCTGTATAGTGCTGGTTTCATAACAGTAGGGACCAGAATACTGCGTTGTGATCCTTTGACCCCAGGACTAAGTCAGTAACTGGTTTTCCTATGCACAATAAGTGCTGCATATATTCTATTAGTTCCTCTACAAAGCCATTGTCAGAGGAGTCCATGCCACTTTCTAATAACAAAGGGAAAGCCGGCAAGGGTTGGTTTGAACTTCCCCACATTCCACTGCAGAGACACTTTAGTGCTCATGAAGAAGAGCTACTGTAATGACCAGGAGTTGGGAGATACAGCAAAGCAATTAACAGAGCATTAAGAAGAACAATGACACCTCTTTAAAATGCTACTGTGAAAGTTTTCATATTTCCCTGGCACCAAGTTCAAGCCCAGGTGGGCATGCCTCACCCAGACTGCCTGTCCTGGCCTAATGCACAAGTCTCGCTCGTCTGCTTTTTAAGGACAAGGAAGGACACTGCCTGGTGATACGGCCACAAGCTGTTCAGGGAAGAGACTTTGCTCAGCACATTTCAGCTTCTGAGCGAGGCTGGGTTCATTTCAGAGGGCCACACAAAATAAATAATCATGCAAAAGCAGATTCATTCTGATAGGGCTCTGACAGCTGCTCCAAGAGGTAGGTCCTTGCAAGCCCATCTTTCAACAATGAACTGACCCAAAGATCCAGGAAAGCTCCAGACAGGACCATATGGCCTGAAATAAAAACATATTTCAAACTCTGTTTATTATGCATATCTTTCAAAGGTTCACTACTCTGTGATGAAACATCGCACCTGCAAGGTTTTAATAAGCTTCCCAAGCAAATACAATTATAAAATCACAGGCACCTGAAGAATTTGTCTTCTCTTATACTCAGCCATGCACTGTCCACCAATGACTGGCCTCATTCATTTTAATTATATGAGTTTGCAGTATTTTGTAAGTTGTGATCAATACTTACTCAGAAAATAAAACTTTTATAGATCTCAGAATGAAGGCCATGAAATCTCTCTCCTTCTACACCTTGGGAACGCCAAAATTCTGGCACAGAAACCCTCCCACCCCCAGTCTGTCTGAAAAGAAAAGAAGCAATTCAATCATAGAGCTCTACAATGACAGGAGAGTGGTTGGCATGAATTTAGGCTGGACTTCTTTCATCAGCAAAGTCAGTGCAAAGTAGATGGGAGCACTGTTATTGCACAGATGAGCCCGAGACTCCTTTTGTTGGCCAATATTTGAGAATCAGTTTGTTCATCACTCAACAAATATCCACTGAGAAGCTATTATGTGCCAGACCCCAGACTACATGTGGTGATTGAGAGGCGAATGGTGAAATTTCTGTCCCCAGGAGTTAACAGAATCATGGGGAAGAGGGACCCAAACTGAGCTGGGTTGGGAATGCCGAGGGCTGTGGGCTGTAAAACACTGGACTGGCAAAGGAGTGGATGGCACAATCCTTCCAGGAAGGTCAGAGACAACTTTCCAGGGGAACAGGTGTTTAAATAGAAACTTCTGGTGCCGGCACTGTGGCGTAGCCGGTGAAGCCACCGATTGTGGTGCCAGCATTCCATATGGAACCAGTTCAAGACCTGGCTGCTATACTTCCTATCCAGCTCTCTGCTATGGCCTGAGAAAGCAGCTGAAGATGGCCCTGCACCCATGTGGGAGACCCAGAAGAAGATCCTGGCTCCTGGCTTCAGAAAGGCGCAACTCTGGCCATTGTGGCCATCTGGGAAATGAACCAGCGATTGGAAGACCTCTCTTTCTTTCTCTCTCTCTTTCTCTCTCTTCCTCTCCTCTCTCTGTATAACTGTGACTTTCAAGTAAAATAAATAAATCTGTAAAATAAAATAAAATAGAAGGCACGTGAGAGTTTATCAGCAAGTTGGGAAAGAACCATATCAGATATAGAGCTGTGAGGAGTCACCCAAAAGCTCATAAAAACTGCATATTATGGATTTCAACACATTTTACACCAAAACAAACTACCTTTTATTTCCACTTTTCTATGACCTTTTCCAAATCCCTTTGTGTGTTCTTCAGTTAATTTTCTGACCTCTCCCAAGGCTCTGGGCATTGTGAGTCACTCTGAGGCCCCAAGTCCTGTTTCTATCTCTGTCTCTCATCAGCTTGTGCCACAACAAGGCAGGTGTGTCCGAGACTGAACACTTGATGAAATGATTCATTGGAAATGGATGATCATTATGGTACGAGAATATTTTCAGGGTTGTTTCCTAACTGAGGGGCTATGTAAAATCTGCAACCTTCTATTCTCTCTACCTAAAAATAGTGCACAGTTTTTAAATCTTAGGATTTAGGGAATAGATTTTATATAAGAAGTCTCAGCCCAGCCACTATGCACGATGACAGAGTGACTAAGTCTTGCCTGCTAAGATGTTGTCTTATTCACCTTGACCCCCCCCCCCGCCCCGGCTCAACATCCAAAGAGTGTTTGAAATGTATGACAAAGGGATTATATCATACTTGGCCTTCAAAATGTGGAATATAATAAATGAAATAAAGATTTTAATGATGAAATTACATGGTACACATGGAGACGAATAAAAGGAGTGACTGCTGCTTGCTAGAGTTACTGATGATGCCATCACTACCCTGCATATGGAAAGATGAGAGGACGTGCACAGGGCAAGGGAACTGAAAACCTTACATTTCACTGTGCAAACTGCAGGGAAGAGAAAACCACCCAACAAAGGTAGGATGCATTCAACAAGTTTAGCTCCAGCTCATGCCAAGACTCTGCAAATCTTTAAACTTCATTCATTTAACTTATAAGTGTCGGCTTTGTTTGGCTTTTAATAGATCCACTCTGTCATGAGCTACGTCAATGGGGGGAGGAAAGCTATGCAGACCTCCTCTCCCTTCAACCTTTCATTGATGTGAGGGCAACTTTGGTAAATGAAAGATGGGGTTTAGCTCCATGTCAGAGAGAATAAGACAACGTAAATTCACATTTACTTGATGTTACAGGGTGCCAAGCATTGTTTCGAGAGTTTTATATGTATATTTCTTTTGCTCTTTTCCAACAATCCTAAAAGGTAGACGTTATTATTGCCACTTAATAAGATGAGAAAAAAATGTGGCATAAAAATGCTGTGTCATTTGCAAAAAGCCAGGCATTTGGTAAAAGATTTCAAATACAGTCTCCTCTTGCACAGTACAGAAGATTAGCAATTTGGAGAAAATTCTTGAAGAATAATTATCTCACCTTATTTTCATTAAGTATAATGTTTATTCTTTCAGTCAATCAACATATCCTGTTTCTGTTCCCAGCCACTGGGAATACCGAAACAACAAGGATGGGATCCCAGTCCTTAAGGGCTTCTGCTAAAGGAACACACACACGAAGGAACATCTGTGATAGAGTGTGATAGAGCTCATGGTGCATGCCCTGAGAGCAAAGAGGAAGAAATCCTAATGCAGTGAGGATGTTGACTGGGGGAGCGGGGATCCACTGAAGGCTCCTTTGGAGTAGATGATGATGGAGTAACCTCAAGGATAGAAAGAAGATAATGAGGAGGAAATGGTCATAATGAACAAGAAAGCACTGTGGCTCACTTGGTTAATCCTCCGCCTGTGGCACCAGCATCCCACATGGGCACCGGGTCCAGTCCCGGATGCTCCTCTTCCAGGCCAGCTCTCCGCTGTGGCCCGGGAGTGCAGTGGAGGATGGCCCAAGTGCTTGGGCCCCTGCACCCGTATGGGAGACCAGGAGGAAGCACTTGGCTCCTGGCTTCAGATCAGTGCAGCACCGACCGTGGTGGCCATTTTGGGAGTGAACAGATGGAAGGAAGACCTTTCTCTCTGTCTCTCTCTCTCTCTCACTGTCTATAATTCTACCTGTCAAATAAATTAAAAAAAGAAAGAACTAAGAGCATTGCATTCATCAGAGTTCTCCAAGAAAACAGCACCATGAGATCTATATTAAAGAGACACAAAGAGAGACTCCAGCTTCTCACAACTCAGATTCTGGAGGCAGGAGATCATGGCTCAAGTACTTGGGTTCCTGCCACCCATTTGAGACCCAGATGGGGTTCCGGGCTCCTGGCTTCAGCCTGGCCCAGCCCTGGCTCTTTCAGGCATTTGGTGTTTGAACCAGCAGATGTGAGCTCTGTGTGTGTATGTGCTTGCATGTGTACAGCTACCTCTCTCAAATAAATAATAAAAATACAATTTGAAAAAAGTCAAATAGAAAGAAACGAAAATATTTGTTTTAAGGTGTCAGCTCGCATAGTTTAGAGGTTGGGAGATTCCCAGATCTGCAGTTGGTAAACTGGAAAAAAACAAAGATACAGTTTTTGTCTGAGCTTTAAGGCAGGCTAAGACAAATGTTATCACCCAAACACAGGGCAGCAGAAAGAGAAAATTCTGCATTACCCACTTCTGTGTTTTATCCATGCTTTCAGCAGATTGGATGAGGCCAATCTGCTTGGGGAGGTCACCTGCCTTACTCAGTTCACAAGTCAAACATGAATCTCATCCAGGGTAACATTTCCAAAACGTCTAGGCACCCAGTGGCCTAGACAGGTTGACACATGAAGGTAACCAACACGGACACATTCTGAGAGTCTATCTAACTTGGTGGGATGCACGGCCTTGAGAAAGGCAAAAGGCTAAGAGTGACCCTAAGTACATAAAAACCATGTCATGAATTCCTTTGCTTGCCATGCTAAGAAACTGCAATGTTATGTCACCGGCAGTGTGAAACTATTAGGGAGTTTTAAATAAGGGAATTAGAAGATTAAATTTGTGCTAGGAACAACCTCTCTATCAAAAGAAAAGACTGGAGGCCATAAGGCCAGTTTGGAGGCTGTGAAAGCCTTACATTAAGGCAAATGCAATGAGATAAGAGGAAAGGACCACATAACCAGAGATATTATCAAATTTTAAGAGCCCTATAACTGGGAAGAAGAGCTTAAGCAACTCTAGTCTTATCAGTGTGTCAATTAGGTTAATAAGAAAGAGAATTCAATAGAAAATCCAGGTCTGGGGAATGAACAATGATAATGAACATAAAGCTTTTCAATTTAAAAAAGAAATTCACAGATATTAATGATTCCATTATTTCTTTAAGCAACCGTAAGAGATGAGTGTTCATCTCATCTGGGTTGAGAACACCCAGCCTAGAAGGCAACTTGCTCAGTTTCCAAAAGTAGTAAAGGAAAGAAAGGAGCTTGAACTCTCCAAATCCCATTTTCTTTCCACAACATAATCTAATGCAAAATAGTAACAAAATAATAAAGATGATGGTTAACATCATGACAGCAACTTTTCATCTACCTAAGCACTGGATAAGCCTTCAGTGTAATTATCACATCAATATGATTTTATTCTCCCTGAAGATGGGTTTCATGCAACTTCATGCTCCCATAGAACCATCCAAACACTAGCTATTTCTTGATTATTTGAGTAAATTTCTGTTATTCCTGATAAAAAAAAATCAACTCAGTTGAATATTGTTTGAGTAAATGGCACCAACCATGAACACGCAATTCCTTGAGATTGGACAACTGCAACCATTTCAAGCTCTAGTCATGTTTTGGTGTCAGATTAGACAAAGACACAGTCACACCTTATCTTGGTACATCTGTGCTGCTATAATGAAATACCCAAGCCTAGGTAATTCTTTAAAAAAAAACAGGCTGGGGAGTCTCATGAGCAAGGGACTTACATTCAGTATCTGGAGAGCTGTGTCTTGTTTGCAACCTCAGAAAAGGGTCTACCCATTCCCTCTAGCCCCTTTACAAGGTCAATGACTCTGCTCATGAGGGCTGTGCCCTGTGGCTTAATCCATTCCTAAAGGTCTCCCCTCCTAAAGCTATCACATTAAGTCTCAGTTTCCAACATACAAATTTTGTGGTGAAACATACATCTAAACCATTAACAAATGCACAGAATAAAATATAGTATTAAAATCAGCCTGGACAAGAGCTCATTATTTATAAGCCATAGGCAGTTTGCTTCATAATCACTCCATAACATTGCTAAAGTATACAAGTATGAAAACCTTCATGGTGTTAACTCTATGGGAACTGGGTGACAGTTCATCTAAGAAGTAGAACCAACTACAAAAAGTAAAATGAAGTTTTACTTCAACTCCGTGTAATGGTCACAAAAGCTGTGCAACCTGCATCAAATAATTTTATTGTCAACAAAAGTTTATGCTATTCTAGAATACATGAATACTATACAGTTAGTATTATTGAAACAATATTACCATTGTAACTACATGGGTTTGATTACTAAATGATCACTGTTTGAAAATTATAGTTGCCAAGGTAAATATTGAAAATAACTTTATTATTTGATTAAAAACTCAATTGTTATTGAATTTTTATCTTTAAGACTAAAAATAGGTTGATTTTTAAAGAATATATTTTTAAATGTATTTATGTTCTTAAGTATATATATATATATATATATATATATATATATATATATAGCAGTTAAATGGAAAAATCAGAATTCTATGCCTTTAGACCTGTCATTCACTCATACATGAGGAAAAGGTTAAATCACTCTTTATTATCAAATCTCTATAGAGATTTTTCTTTAATTTTATTTAATTTCATTTACTTGAAAGGCAGAAAGAGACAGTGACAGACAGAGACCTTCCATCCAGTGGTTTACTCCCAAAATGCCCTCAGCTACAAGGACTAGGCCAGAACTATGGCAAGCAGGCAAGAACTCAAGTATCTCATGTGGGTGGCAGGGACCCAAGTCCAGAGCCATCACCTGCTGCCTCCCAAGATGCACATTAGCAGAAGACGGAATCAGAAGTAGAAGTGGGACTCGAACTCGGGCATTTCATTATGTAACGTGGGTGCACTAAGCAGCATCTTAATTGCTGTGCCAAATACCTACTTCTCCATGGAGATATTTCTGTACTTTATAAGAGATAAGAAGCTCCTCTTTATGTTGGTCATTTTCCTGATCTCACCAACAGAAGCAAATGCAACATGACTAGTTAATTCCCTGCTGTATAAAGATTTAAATCCATGTCTGAAAACTGGACAATCAAATTATGTAGTAGCGCCGTAGCCAGAAATAAACCCAACACATAAATGCGGTTTATTCAACATTATTAACACAAATAAAATTTACACCTACAGCCCTGTGCATTAAAAAATAAGTTCTCCCATATCATATAGCAATACTTGGCTATGCCAATCAAATTAAACCACCAGAAACATGTGGAAAAAAATCAATTCTATAACAAAGCTTTGAAAAGTATGATATTTATCATGTTCAAGACAGGTTAATACCATTCCTAAATAAACTTTCTCCCTCCAAGTTAAGGCTTTCATTTCATTTTCTTTTCTTTGTTTTACTAGAAATCTACTCAATACATACATTCTGTCAGAATGGTCTTCAAGCATTTTTTTTCTTCCACATTACAGTAATTAAAGAAAAAAAAAAACAAAAATAAACCAATAAGTGTGTGTGTGTGTGTGTGCATTCACAAATAATCCTACTGGACCCAAGCAGATTTAAATGTATTGATTTTCGGCAAAGGTGGGACTAAAATCCTGTGCCAAGAATGAGAGTCTGAAAATGATCTGGTGAACAATGTTTCTAGCAAAAGCCCTGTCCCCTTGTTTCCTGTCAACAGCTTCAGCTTCAGAAACGAATTGCAAAATCACCTCAGCCAATCTCCTTGACTAAGGGGAGAGAAGCCATTTTTAATGGCCGTCGAAGCCCAAAACTGCGCACAGCTCTGCAGATGGAAACTGATAGCCTCAAGTAGAGCCTTTGTCTGAACAATAAGTGCATCGTCCATACCAGAGGATTCATATTCTTAAATTAGCAGCCTCTGCAGCCGCCATTAACTCGCATTTGAAAGACATAGTTGAGATCAGTCTTCCAAATCATGTACCACAATAGTCTCATCTGCAAGTTATTGAGCAGGTGAACAATACAGATGAGACCGGCAGAGAAGTGCGCACAGAGAGGAATGGGAGGAAAAGGAACGCTTAGGGCACATGCTGCAGAGCAAAAAGAGAACTTACAATCACCCAGTCTCATTTTGTAGCTTCTGCCATGTGAGTGTGGGGGTAAAAATGTGGACTGCAAAAACAGCCTCACTGGCAGAGAAGAAATAAATGTATGTGCCAAATGTCCAGGGCACCCTCTCAGTATTTGTGAAGAGCCCTGCTTGCTCCTTAAGAAAATGGAAACACAACTACTGTGTCATGGGGCAGATGTTGTGTATAGCAATTAAGACACCGTTTGGTATACCTACATCCTGCATCAGAGTGCCTGGTTAAGTCCCTGCTCTGCTTCTAGTCTAGCTTGCTTGCTTTCTATCTATCCATCTTTCTTTTTTTAAGATTTTATTTATTTATTTGAGAGGTAGAGTTACAGACAGAGGGAAAGACAGAGAGAGAGGTTTTCCATCCGCTGGTTCACTCCCCAAATGGCCCCAATGGCCAGAGCTGCTCTGATCAAAAGCCAGGAGCTAGGAGCTTCCTCTGGGTCTCCCAAGTGGGAGCAGGGAGACCAAGCACTTGGGTCATCTTCTATGCTTTCCTTGGCCATAGCAGAGAGTTGGATCAGAAGAAGAGCAGCCGGGACTTGAACAGGCATCCGTATGGAATGCTGGCACTGCAGCTGGAGGCTTAGCCTACTTTGCCACAGTGCCAGCCCCTCCAGTCCAGCTTTCTACTAATGCACCTGGGAAGGTATTGAAAAATGGTTCAAGTACCTGGGCTCCTGACACCCATGCAGGAGAGCAAGATGTGCTTCCTGGCTCCTGTCTTTGGCCTGGCCTACCCTGGTTTTTGAACCACTTGGGAAGTGAGCAATCAGATGAAAGATATCTCTCTCTCTCCCCCCCACCCCCCACCACCGTGTGTATGTATGTCTGTCATTCCCCCTCCCTCTCCTTCTCTCTGTCACTCTGCCTTTTAAAGAAATAAAATCTTTTTTACGAAGTTTTGAAACTCACGCATACAAAGTATCTTCAAAAGTTTATGGCAAATGAATATTGTAAAAAATTCTGCATGGATTTCAAAAATTTTGTACCACAATAAATGTATCATTTAATTCCACTTTCCCACAAACTTTTTTGAAGTTTGTATGGCAGAGGGAACAGTGAATGCAAAGGCTCTTGGACGGAAGCACTGCTGTCATTCACAGGAAGCAGGAGGAAAGCCAGGCTAGATTTGCATACACAAAGATGGCCAAGAGGTGGGAGAGAGGAAGAGGGCCTGGACAAGGAAGGGGTCTTGCAGGCCACAGAAGGCACTTGTTCTGAGTGAGGTGGAATGCTACAGAGCATTTTAAAAAGAGAAGTAATAGGATATGATTTGGTGACGTGTGAAGAATAGATGCCTAGAAAGCAGAAAGGTTACTTCAGAGGCTATTAGTCCAAGCAAGGGACATTGAAATGTCTTTATGTGCAGTAGCCATGGAGATAGAAGGGATTCTGGATGTGTTTTGGAGGAATTGATATGCAGTACTATAGAATTACATGGTTATGGTCCACAATTCTTAGTCTGAGCAACCAGAATCATTGCTTATGGAGGCAGGAAGGATTGTGAGATAATTCTTCAGATTTCTTGGGACCAAGCTAACATTTGAAATATCTATTAGGAATCCAAGTAGAGATATTGGATAGGAAGTTAACTGTACAAATTTGAAGTCAGGGAAGAGTTTACAGTGGAGTTATATAAATGGGAATCATCAGTTTATAGCGAGTTATCTGAAGTTAGAAGACTGAATGAGACCATCTATGGAGTATGGACAGAACGGATTTTTGGAAAGTGAGGTCTGATGTATGTCAGTGTTTAGAGTTCAGAAAAATGAGGAGACTACAAAGAGGCGGAGAAGAAGCTCTCAGTGAGGTAAGAGGATAACTAAAAGAGACTAAATAGTGCCTTGGAGGCTCAAGGAAGAAAGCATTTCAAGGAAAAAAGGAACAATTATATCAATTGCTGCTAATATGGAAAGATGAAGACTTGGGACTTTGTCACTCTATTGGGCCATTAGAGGTCATTGGTGTTCTTGTACTGGTTGTTTAATTGAAGTGATGGAAGCAAAGGTGCAATAGATGATTTCAAGAGCGAATTATAAAATGTAAGTGTTCAGAGGATTCTACACACTATGACGATGAACCCCAAAATGCAAACTCTTAAACACGTATTGCATTGTTAGCTCCAAAGGAGATCCAGACACTCATAAAACTATATCCATGCCCCCTCACACTCATACAAACATACAACACACACACACACACACAGAGGAAGTGAAATGAGAAATTTTATAGGAAATCTGGTGGTCATAGTGGGTGTTCTCAAGACATGGGCCAAAACATGCCGAATCTGAGTCCAAAATTGTGATATCTAAGTTACAGAAACAGAATTGGAGCAGTAGGAATTAAAAAAAGGTGGCCATCTGGCCTTGACTTACCAATGATGTTATCCTGGGATTAGAATACCAAAGTTGTGTCTTGACTCTTGAAATACTAACAGGAAATGGAAGTTAAGTCTGAAACTACACTTAGAGAGTCTCCTTCTACAGAGAAGGCTGGGGTATTCCAATAAGAAGGGAACTCCTCAACTACCAGTAGAAGCCAAGTTTTCTCTTCCCAGATTCCTGACAAATCAGATTCCTTTGTCACTGCTCATGAGCCTGTATAGACAGTTTGTTTAGGTCACTTCTCTTTCCACACACAGTGGATGACTGGGTGCACCACTCAAAGATCTGCCAATCATAAGGGCCTTCTTATTGCCCCATGATGTCTTTTAGGACCACTCCTAAGTGGGGCTTTAAGAGAAGCGACCACCCTTTTGTAGCCATACTCTCACACTTGGCCTACCTAGCACAGGTACTGAATGCCATTCTCAGGCTCTTCATGCAGGAAAACAATGATAGGGTAAACATACTATTTGAGACTTCCTCTGGGAAATTACCTTTGGCAACTGAACCAGAGTCTCTTAGTCTTTCATTTCCTCTGTAAAGCACTTCTGCGATTATAATGTCACAGTCAGGCTTATGTTGTTGTCAGTTAGGCACTTACTAATAAATCCACTAGATGATGATGAGCTCCTTGAAAGCAAGAACTATGCCTTTATTCCATTCTCTAATAAATGCTACAGTAAATACAGTGAACTTCAGCATCAGACATGGGTTCTGACTCCAAATTTGTTGACAGTAAAATCGTCAGAAGCTTAACCTTCTCTGTTTCCATTTCTATATCTACCAAATGGGAAAATTAATATCCATCCTTCAGTGTTGCTTGAATTAGCAATAATGCATACATAACCCTGCTTAAAGATCTGGCAGAAAGCCCAATAGATGGTCTCTGTGGTTGCTCTTATTGGAATTCCCAGAACCTGGCCCAGAACTTGGAATGTACTTGTAGACACAAATTGACATTTGCTGCACTGTGTGAGGAGAAACGTCTCTCAAACTACCACATTTGGGGAAAGACTGACAAATGGGTGAGATTCTGAAGAGAAAATTTGGCAGGGAGAGAGAGAGAATTCTTACAAAGTTCATGGATAAAACTATGTAGGCCTGCCCCCTCCATCTGATTTAGAGCTTATTAGTTACCCAGGGTGCAGTTAGAAGCAAGGAGGTTTCCTATCTTTGCAGCAGTCATAAGAATAAGACCAAGAAGACACTGATCACCCTACTCTCTATATGTGGAGAATTGCTAGTAGTCAAAGGCAGCCCCACAGCAGAACTTGCTTATTTCAAGACCTCAGTTCATCACCCACCACTGTGATTACAACCACTCCTCAATCCAAACTAGTCAGGTAGGAAGGTGGGTCATCTTACTACAGTGTGTGGAGCAGGAAGTATCCCTTCTTAGAATTCTCCACACTAGTTCTTATAACATGAATGGGACCCAGATGTCCTCTCTCATCTTTGCAAAGTCGGGGACTGGTGATCATTTCTTATCTGAAGGTTTGAGCAATAGGACCCTCAGGTTTCTTAGTGCTGCTGAGGTTTAGGACAAATGGCAAGAGTAGGATATCGGAAACAAGAGGGGTAGCAGTGTAGGACACGCTGTACTCCCACGATTTATCATAGCAAGGATGTATGGAATGGTAACGAAATGTCAGTAGATAGATGGATTTAAGCACTTCCCAAAGGAAGTGAGTGAAGGGACTCTGAAGTAAGGAGTCATGGGATGCATGGCCTGCCCAGTGGCAGAAGGAAGTTGAGACTAACCCAATCCTCCTGGGCCAGGAGACTGTGTAGGGCACATGTGAAAGCGTCCTCCCATTTGCACTCATAAGAAGCAGCCATTTGGGAATATGTCACAAAGAACATAGCCAGTCAGTTAAAGGAAGCAGGCCAAATGGCTCAGAGAAAGCCTGGAAGAAGCCCATTAAAACTGTCGTGTGTGTGTGTGTGTGTGGTAATAATGTAATTCTAGTGAAAACTCAAGAAATTGCAAATATGATTTCCATGCATATGGCTTAAATGGTGTATTACCCTAGCAAAAACATTTCTGTATTAAAAATGGGAGCATGAGATATTCTGATTAAATAGAGAAAATATATATTACCTTTTTAAGAGAATTAATTTCAAGGGTTGGTGTCATGGCACAGTGGGTTAAACTACTGCTGCAACAGCAGCATTCCATAACAGAGTACAGGTTCAAGGTTCGGTTACTCCACTTCCAATTCAGCTCCCTGCTAACACATCTTGGAAAACAGTGGAAGATGGCCCAAGTGCTTGGACCCAGGCCACCCACATGGGAGACTCAAATGGAGTTCCTGGCTCCTGGCTTCAGTCTGGCTCAGTCCCAGCCATTGTGGCCATTTGAGGAAGGAACTAGGGGACGGATGATCTCTCTCTCTCTTTCTGCTTCTCCCTCTTTGTCACTCTGCCTTTCAAATAAATAAAGTATTTTTAAAAGAAGAATTAAATTCAAAACTATCAACAGAGTTTTCATGGGTAGTTTCCCCATATACACATACATTTATGTTGGTATCAATATACACACATTCACTCATGAAGGTACTTCAAAAAAATTATGGAAAATAAAATTAAAAGACAAGTTTATTTGAGTGCAAAAATTTTTGAAGTCCATGAATAGCCTTTTGCATACATGCACTTACTGTGATGTTTTGAGGATCCCATATGTAGTCACTTGCTCTTAGGCTTTTCAAGTCTTCCTTAAAATTAGATTAAAAAATCACTTTCAAAATCTGATAATTTTCTAATCGTTCTTAGAGGTAACCCAAGAAATATCCTTGTCTGTTGGAAGAGTACTAGAATGATGTTAACCTGCCTCTATGGTTTTAATTATGACTCCATGGACATGTCATTGAGATTTCTTCCTGAGCAAAATGTGGTATATGTACACTATGGAATACTATTCAGACATGAAAAAGAATGAAATCCTGTCTTTTCCAAAAAAATGGATGTAGCTGTTTAGTGAAATAAGCCAGTCCCAAAAAGACAAATATCGTATGTTTTCCCTGACCAGTGGTAACTAATAGAGTATAAAAATTGTTATGTATATGAGTGAAATTCACCTTTACAGATGTAATTGTGGTTTGCGAGCCCTTGCATATACTGTTGAGGAATAGTAGTTTTTTTCTTCTTACTATTTGTTGAATTCTCTACTTAGTGGGTGGTTAAGCTTATGATTATAAAATACACTGAAAGCATGTCATTGTAAAAATAAAAGGAAAAATAAGAAAGGAAGGAGGAAGGAGGATGGGAGCATGGGCAGGAAGGAGGGCAGGTGGGAAGTCTCACTGAGCTCCTAAATCTGCACATATGAAATACATGGAATTTGGTCACTTACATAAACAAAAACTGTTTTTTAAAAGATTGAAATAGCAACAGTGTTCCTTATGTTTGGATTTGTGATATGTTGGGGAGGGTCCTTACTAATAGCTCGTACAACTCATCCTCTTGTTACCCCAATGTATTCCTGGAACCCACTCACGAACTTCTCTTGGGCATCTCTTGGTTCTGCCTGCCTTGCATCTACCTCTTATCAACCACTCCAATTTTCTTCTGAAGAAACCCTGACTACCCACCTTCAGACATGGGGTTCAGGCAGTACTCACTCCCTCCTCTGAATCTAATCACTATTTTTGCAGAACTAATGTCATGATAATTGTTCCAAAGATGGACTACTAACTCAAGTTATCTAATCAGAGCTAAGCCAAGCATTAACTAGTGAGGTAGGAGGAAGTTGTTATTTTTCCTCTGGTCTGGAACCTGGAGGAAGTAAGGCTTTATCTGCTATCTGCTATCGACTACAAGAGCCAGGAAGAAAATCCACAGAAGAGCAGAAGCAAATCATGGAGAAGAAATGGGACACTTTGGGACTTGGAGTCCTGCTAATTTGAAAAACAATCCTTGGGCTTTTCAGCGGTTTGAGCAAATATATTCCCCTGCTACTTAAATCAGTTTCTACTAAATTTTTTGTAACTGAAAGAGATGTACCTGATACACATGGTCTGTAGGTTGAATAATTATTCCATTGAATATAGAGATATCCAAATATTTTAGCCTATTTGTAGACAGTGTGTTAAGTAAAATTTAAATCAGTGAAAGTCTTCTTGGTGTTTTTCATTAGGATTTTCTCAATCAACATATGTCAAGGTATGATTAGAAAAATATCAGCAGTTCCTTCAAGTTCTAAAACTAAGATGTTTAGAGCTTTTGTATTATATAAATCAAGGAATAAACCTTGCACAAAATGGTATAGAGGACACTTGTCCCAGGAGATGATTCAATAAGTATCTCTGTTCCTTTGCTTTGCGAAATACTAGAACTTTGAGACAATGCTGTTACATTTTCAGTTGTGCAGATTAGAGACATGGAAATAAGGGTGTGAATTCTGAATAAGACAAAAAAAAATTGAAAAATCCGAAAGACGCCTTTTGTTTTGATCCCTTCTTTGGTAGCAGTAGAGATTTCACACTGGGTAATATAAATCACCAATGTGCTAATTAAGCTATGTTTCTCACTTTAAGGTCTTTTTGTGTTTCGCTCAAAGTGATAACAAATAGAACATCATCATTTTCCTTAGATCTGAGATCACAAAATATCCACAAGCAATATACAGTTGTGATACAATAGCGAGCAGAAAAATAAAGCTTTAAATATCACCTACCACAAAACTTGGAATATAAAATGTGAAATTTGCAGAGGCATGACTAATGGGGTGATTTCTATTTTTCCAGCAACCGAATGCCCAGTCCATGAACTGAGCACATATAATACTTAGAAAACAGTCTTAGAGAAAACTGACAGATATATGGGGTATTTTATCTCGTATTATGTGATTTGTGGAAGTCATCTCCACTGCAAGTACTTCAAAGGAAGGCATTAAACAAGTGTAAAATAACTAATCTACAAGTATTTATTAAGTGTTTGCTATGTAGCCAGCCAAATCCAAGGTGATTGAAGAGGAAGTAAGAAAATGAAATCTAAAGACCTTGTGGAGTCACCTGCTAACTGTAGCTCCTCTTCCATCCCTTCTCTTCCAGTCAATGTATAGGAGGCTCCCAGGCTCCTTTGGGTCAAGCACTATCTGATTCCCTGAGCTCCCCAGTTCAAGCATGTTGAGTGTCTCTTTGCTGACTACAGCATATATTCTGGTCTCTGGAGTCAGCACATAGTAGCCCCAACCTCATCTTTTAACCCCATCTCCCAGAATCCCTTCCCAGTGATAGAAGATTCATTTTTATCTGAGAAAGGTTGTTTCTAGAATAGCTGGGACAATGACAACCATAGCAACAAGGAAGATGGAGAAAGAGAGAAGGAAGAAGAGGAGTCTGATATTTTTTGATTGGTTACCATGTGCTAAGTATTAGACACTTGCTAAATAGTGAATATCTGTAAATCTCTTTGGAACACTATTTGGTATGCTCTAGTATTATCCCTGTTTATTCATATTGCAATACAAATCATACAACACAAAACTAAGTGTTTTTAACATGAACAAGAATTTTGCACATTTATAATATTGCACAACCACCCCCTCTATCTAGTTCCCAATTGTTTTTGTCACCACAAAGGAAAATCTCATATCCATTAAGTAAGTATTCTTCATTCTCCATTCCACCCAGCCTCTGAGAACCACAAATACGCATTCTGCCTCTGTATCATCCTCATTTTTAAGATGAGGAAATGCAACCTTAAAGAGGTTTTCCAAAACCTCACTTCTAGGAATAATGGAGCTAAGATTCTCTCTCCTTCCTCAAAACAACTTAAGCTCTGAGGCTTTTGAAAGTTGGAAGAATAAGCTGACCATGAATACAGGGGTTAGAGAGAGGTTGATTGATGAACCCTGGGAATCTGGTAACTATAGATCCTCTACCCACGCCAAACAGACAGCAGGTAGTTGACCAAGGACACTTCCCCAGCAGTTCTTACTCTGAGAGTCACTAGACCATACTTTCTAACCAGGGTTTGCGCCACTATTTATATATGTATGTGACAGGCATCAAACATGAGTGCAATGTATGGTTCTCAGTCAGCCAGAAGCACAGACTGCTGAATATTTTATGCTTTCAAAACTTTGAAGAAGGGATCAAATCCAAAACCTAATATAAGCCTAAAGGTGCCATCCTCAGAAAAATGGGCCATTTTGTTTCTCTCATGTTGGGATTTGGATAAAATATCTTCTATAGCAGATGTGGAGAACCTATGCTATAGCACAGTATGCATATTGTAATATTAGAATCCCACAATACAGTATTGTGTATGCCATGGTCTGGATGAAGACTGTCCCCTAGGCTTTCATGTGTTGCAGTCTTGGTCTTCAGTGAGTTGGTGTTGAGGCAGTAGGAACTTTAAGAAGTAGGGACTCTAGTTAGTTCCCAGGAACTCTTTTTTGGCATCCTGTCTTCTTATGTTCTCTCACTCCTGCTGTGCTCCTGCCAGGGCAATGCCAGCCACCATAAGCCCTTCAGGAGGGTAGCTGGTGTCTGCACTATGCCCTTGAACCTCCATATCTATAAGCTAAATAAACTTCTTTTCTCTATAAATTTCGTATCAGGTATTTTGTTATAGTAATGCAAAGTTGATTCACTCAAACTATGATAATAATCTAGACTACTAAACACACTATAATTATACTTACATCCCAATTATCCTTGCTACCTGTATCAGTCAGGATACTCTAGAGAAACAGAACCAACCCAATGTGTGTGTGTGTGTGCGCGCGCACGCGTGCATGCTGAGAGGGAAACACACACACACACACACATACAGGGAAAAGGAACATGAGAGGGAGAAGGAGAGAGAGAGGGAGGGAGGGATAGCTGAAGGGAGGGTGGGAGAAAGGGAATGAACTCACATGATTATGGAGATGGAAAGGTCCAAAATCTGCATAGCAGGCTATAGACCCAGGGAAGAGTCAGTGTTGCAGCTCAAGTCAAGGGCCACCTGGAAGCAGAATGCATTCTTCCTTGGGAGACATTAGTCTTTTTCTCTTAAGGTCTTCAACTGATTGGATAAGGCACATTATGAAGAGTGATCGTCTTTGCTCAAAGATTTAATACCTCGTTTGGATTTTAGCCACAGCAGCATCTAGACTTGACTGTGTTCACACATCTGGGCACCACACCCTAGCCAAGCTGAGACAAAAAATTAACCTTATATAATCTGTTATGGATAAACCATGTGAACCCAAAATTCATATTTGGAAGCCCTAACCTCCAGTGTGACTGTATTTGGAGGTAGGGTCCTTTTTTTTTTTTTTTTTTTTTTTTTTTTTGACAGGCGGAATTAGACAGTGAGAGAGAGAGAGACAGAGAGAAAGGTCTTCCTTCCGTTGGTTCACTCGCCAAATGGCCACCACGGCCAGTGCTGCACCAATCTGAAGCCAGAAGCTGTTTCCTCCCGGTCTCCCATGCGGGTGCAGGGACCCAAGCACTTGGGCCATTGGAGGTAGGGTCTTTAAGGAGGTAATTAGGTAAAATGAGGTTATAAGAGTGGGGTTTTCATTTGCTAGGATTAGTGTCCTTATGAGAAGAGAAAGGACACCAGGTTGTATGTACACAGAAAAGATGACACGTGAGGACATAGACAGAAGATGGCTATCTGCAACTCGGAGAGAGAGCCACCACCAAAAATGTACCCTGATGGCTCTCATCATACAATTCTAGCCTGCACAACTGACACAGTCAGTGTCTAGTATTTAAACCACCAGTTGGCTGTATGTTATAATGGCAGCCTGATGATGTCACACACACTCCAAATCCCCCCAATGGAATAATGAGGGATTTCCTTAATACACTCATCAGACTCTGACGCTCCAAAGGCTCCTATTTCAGTCCAGGCAGAATGCATTGCCTTTAAAGGCCTACCCTGCCCTGTGGGATCTGTTTCCACAGGTTCCCTCTCCGGGACCTTACTCCTCTCATCCATAACACTCCTTGCAGACTCTGTGTCATGCCAGCCCAGATACTAACTCGGGGATTTTGTTCTGATTCCTCCCTGTGCCTGGATGTTCTTCCCTCGATGTCTGTACTGCTTCCACTCTCATCTCCATACAATCCATCCCCGATTACAATCAATCCCCTGATTAAAAGAAATACATGTTGCCACCAGTTTCTCACTTCCATTTCTGCTTTGACATTCCCTCCCAACATCTCTGGTTTCCTCCCTAATCTCCATGAGTAAGGGCTATGCTTATCCACAATTTATAGATGAGAAAACTGAGGGGCAAAACATTTAATTACTTGTTTCTAAGCCAGTAGAGGTATCTCAATTTACATCCAGGCAGTGGAAGTCCATTCCTTAACTGCTCAACTAGACTGTCTCTGGCTGTTTTAAAGGCTAAAAGCAAATGTCAGTTCCTAAACTCAAGGTGTCAGGCACAGCCCAAACCTGTCATCTTTTGATAGACAATTGGGCTGATTCCATATCTTGGTTATTGTGAATAACAAAGTTTAATTGCATAGTTCCCTTTATACAAACGTGGGGACTTCCTTTTAAGAGAGATTAGGTAACACATAGGCAAGAGAGTTAGAATCTTCCCTCCATAATCCATGATATCTCCACTACTTGGTGCTATTATTAACAGCCTGGATAATAAGACTGTTATAATCACAAAAGTGACTCTTGGGTAAGTTCAGAGGCAGGTCTGTACTATAATTCATGACCTTCTCTCGGACAGAAATTAGTAGAGTTCAAGTATATATTTGTGTGTAGAGTTTTATGGAGATGCACTGTAGACAATTCATTCCTTGAGATCAAAGCCAAACTTATATGTGGCTCACATATTATAAACTTAAGGATACTATATAGTCTGCTATAACATCCATTCAATGTCATCATTAAAAATGAATTCTTAAGCTTTATTCCACTAAACCTTCCAAAGTTACCTCTGAATATCTTCTTAAACACTCTCTTTTGAGAACATTGGACATCTAGGCCTACAGAAAATTGACAGACTTGGTAACTAAAAGTCTAGTGTCATCTTGGCTCAAGGTAAGGTTTGGTCCAGTAGCTTGGATAATCTACACATAAGTCCAGTTTTCCCCTATCTGTCTGTTCTGACTTGCATACTATCTTCTTCAGTTTCAGGATTCTCTCAGCACTCCCCAAAGCTCCAGTTTCTCCCTCTGTGGATGAAACACAGCTGCCAGTGTTTTAATTTCCCTTTTCTATGCCACATGAGAAAGAACCAGGATGTTTTGTATTAGCTCTTGTGGAAGAAAGGAAATGCATCTTCGTAGAAACACCAACAAATGTCTTCTTGCTTCTCATTTATTTCTGCAGGGGCTACAACCCCTTCCATGCTCCAATCAGAATGTCTCAGGAATGGAATTCTATGATTGACTTGAGATATTTAGGACTCTTCTCTGGAGCTGAGGTTGGAGCTTCATTTTTACCAATGGTAGGTAGAAGAAATGGGGACAGAGTGACCTAATCAAAGGAAAATCAAAATACTATTAAAAGAGGAAACAGATGTGCGCTAGAATAAGGTGAGTCACAAAGCCACTTGAAGCTTTTAATCCCTTAACAAGACCTTGGTACAGCCCGTGACTGCCAATTGTGACATCTGAGAAGAATGCTCAGAGAATATAAGTCACAGTGGGTTCTGGGAGCAAGGCTACCTCATCTCCTGAAGTGGACACCTGGTACAGCAGGCAAATGCAAGGACAGAATGCTCTAGGTCACCCATGAGCACCAGAAGGTACGAGCACACCAAGGGGAGGAAGGCAGAGAGGTAGAGAAAAGAGCAAGAGATTTTTGCCTATCTGACAACTTTGTGTTCTCTGTAAGCCACAAGCTATAGCATGACAAGCTACAAAATGAGCAGAGATAGACTCTGTGAAAACAAGCATACATTACAGCAATCCTCAGATGAAGTGATTCTCCTGGGAATTTTGTTATGTCCTAGCTAATTAGCCAAATAGATAATTCATTATACTCTGGGGAATCCAGCTTTCCCTGAGGGGGAAAAAAATACTCAAGATCTGCAAAAAGAGAATCCCGCAACACTGGGAGTGAAACTAAACACAAAACAGCCCTCCTCCAGAACTTAGTCCAGCAAGGACAAAGCAAAGACAAATTATCTGGCTTTGGAAGTAGCCACTCCCCTCAGACTTCCCTCCATCCCTGCCATCTAATTTCTCTGTCCCCTCCCCCAGCATTTAGGCCTGGAGAAATCTCATGCCATGGGAATGCAGATCCTTGAAAAAAATTCTCTTTGTTACTGCCAAAATATGGAGAGACTCATGCAATACACGATGCAGACAGAACAGAGAGGGAACAAAAGGGCCAGAACTCAGTAAGCTAGAAAAGTATCACACATGTAAAAGTAGGGGGAGCAGGTAACAGCAGGAGTCCTCTCAAGCAGCCAGTGTTCTCCCAGTGCAGGACAAATTGGAAAACGGCCAAAGCGAAGATGTGGCTACACCAAAGCATGGGATCCAGTCATGAAAACCAGAAATTGGGCAGTTTGTCAATGTGTTTCCAGTATATCCAACTATTGCATGCCCTGGGCATATAGTAAAATATTTGTGCTCCCCAGAAGAAATAACCATTCTATCAGAGCTGAGTGCAGCAGGCTACTAGGTTACAGTGCTGCCCTGCCATGATGATCCAGCCACTTTTTTTCTTTCGGCTTCACTTGTAGCTGTTCTCCAGAAAGAGAATATATCACCTATTGTACATCAATAGCCTACAACTTTGAAATTTGTAGTTCAAATCATACATTAATAAATTGACATTTTGGTTAATACATCAGTATCTTACAAGTTGCTAAGTATGAGTCTACTCCATGACAAACTTACATAGTGTAGGAATGATGACAACATTTTGGTTTCTGAGCAAACAAATCTGAGGAGCAAGGCTAGAGCTGGCTATGATAGTGCCATCCAGAAAGCATTGCCCAAACATCTGGCTGGACTCTCCAGATACCATGTCTATGCTCATTCCCTTTCAGGGGTGGGGAACCTTCTTTATGCCAAGCACAATACTAAGTTATCAACTTAAAAATTATAGCTTTGGGGGGCCAGTGCTGTGGCATAGCAAGTAAAGCAGCAAACCTACAGTGCCAGAATTCCATATGGGAGTCATTTGCTTCAGCTCTTTGCCATGACCTGGGAAAGCAACAGAAGATGGCCCCAGTGTTTGGGCCCCTGTACCTATGAGGGAGATATGGAAGAAGCTACTGACTTCGGGCTTTGGATCAGTCTAGCTCTGGCTGTTGTGACCACTTGAGGGTGAACCAGTGGATGGAAGACTTTCTCTCTCTCTCTCTCTCTCTCTGCCTCTGCCTCTGCCTCTGCCTCTGCCTCTGCCTCTATGTAACTCTTCCTTTCAAATAAATAAATACATTTTTTAAAAAAAAATACAGCTATAGGCTTATTGAATTTCAAGTCCTACCCATGACTGCCTTAGCAGAGTCCAACCAAATAACTTTGTAGGCCTTATATGGCCTACAGGATAGATGAACCCCACCCCAAAACTGCATCAGCAAAGCAGATCATCAAGGTCAACTTCTCTGCAAAGGATATGTCTCCTCTTTGATTAGGTATATCAAAATGGCCTTTGCCGGCACTGTGGCGCAGTGGGTTGAAGCCCTGGCATGCAGCGCCAGCATCCCATATGGGCACTGGTTCAAGTCCCAGCAACTCCACTTCTGATCCATCTCTCTGCTATGTCCTGGGAAAGCAGTGCAAGATGGCCCCAGTGCTTGGGCCCCTGTATCCACATAGGAGACCCAGAAGAGGCTCCTGCCTTCAGATTGGCTCAGCTCCTGCCGTTGCGGCCATTTTGGGAGTGAACCAGTAGATGGAAGACCTCTCTCTTTCTCTTTGTCTCTACATCTCTGTGTATTTATGTCTTTTAAATAAACAAAACTAAATATTTTAAAAAAGAAAGTGGCCTTTGCATGTTGAGATATTGTGACTTCTTCACACATAGTAGCCAAAATTCAAAACACCACACAAAATTTTCATGAGCTCCCATTTCACAGGTGATGACAGTCTCTGAGAAGTGCAATGACTTGTCTATGGTCTTTTTTTTTTTTTAGTAAAAAAACAGAAACCAGCATTCTTAAGTGTACATTCTTTACACTGCATCAAAATGCTGCCCTAAGAAAGATGACCAAAATTATCATTAGAACCACAAGAAACCATGTCTCTATAACATTTTTTGTAGACACAATTATTGTCATGCGACTTAAACTTCAAAGCATCATTATAATCTCTATCAATATCCTCCCTTCACCAAAGAGTGAACAAATATTACATTTCAGGGATAAAACGCTCTGACATAAGCAGGTGGGAGATGTGAAGCAGGCCAAGGAATGCCAGCAGCACTTTGCCCGTGCCAGCATGATTGCAGGATCACTTTTAATCCATAAAACAGGAAGGACGGACTTGGCGATTTCCATGGCTCCTTCCAGCTCTAAAAGCCCATAATTTTAAAACATGGTGATGCTTCTTTTCACTAAAGTGAGAATCATTTTTATTTCTTAAGATTGAATAGCGTATAACACAATTTTCTTATTTATACAAAGCTATTCCAAACCAAGCTGAATTGAGCCTCAGGCTTCACAGTTTGCCTATTTTGAAGCAGAAAGAGCATTAGGGGTAAAAGAATAGCAGTGAACACAAAAGGGTAAATGGGGAAAAGGAAGGGCATATCAAGGAAATAAGGGCATCCTCATAGAATAAATGAGGGAAATAAAAGTGGACTTTGGAAAACTGCCATTTTTCACAGGCGAATAATTCTACATCTTTAATATTGAGATAAATGAATTGTTGACTAAAACATTTGGGGACAACTAACAGCAGACCTTGAATGTTAACAAAATCCTTAATTTTCATAGTCTTTATTGCACCAAATCCTAGTTTGTACCACTATACCTTCAATTTGACACAATTGCAAAAATCATATGAATCTACTTTGCCCCAGAGAGACCCCGTAGATCAAGCACAGACAGAAAAGGATAACACAACAGATTTATGTTTATCTTGGATTCAGGATATGCCTATCAGATGAAAGTGAAATTTGGCCTATGTTTAAGGTGTCATTTTAAAAACTTTCATTTTAATGACAGTGTAACAAGCAGCGTTTCCCTTCATTATCATCACTGAATTAATTACAGATTCTATAAGGGATCCATCTCAGTCCTAGGCAGCTACAGATACATGTCACTTGACTGACAAATGTTATAGGCAAATAAAGTTATGGTGAAATGATACCAAAGTGTTGGATGAGCCAGAGTACAAAATCTTGGAGAAGCTCTAAACTCTGGTTTCTAACCTGAGCTTCATAAAACTATAAGAATGTCATAGTGTAGAAGACAGAACTCAAAGCTCCTGTCCCCCACATCACACTCTTTGGGATGCTCTAACATAGTATCAATTATACAACATTTTAAAGTCTGATTATAGGATTCAAAACTATGTAAAACAATATCTAAGATGGTAATGAAGGCTTCCATGTTTAAAAACATTGAAGACTTTGCCCCATATGTTAGAATCATCATTGCTACTACAAAGTTTCCTGAGGGCTTCTGGAGGAAACAATATGTATTGATTATAATACCTATTGTTTTCTTAAAGCACTTACTAATCACAAAATTCACAATAAAATGGCCAGAGGACATGAACAGATACCTCACAAAAGAAATTCAAATCATTGATAAGTAGTCTTCTTTGTAATTAAATTGAATATAAATCAAAACAACAAAAACAGATGCATGTAAAATTTTTATCATATCAGAGTAGCAAAATGTATGTGAGTGCATGTGTGTGCTTTAAAAAGAACTCAATTTTGGTGAAGGTGTGTCAAAATTATTATACTAATAAGAGTTAATAAAAAAGTTTCTAGAAAGCAACTTGAAAAACTAGATATCTAAATAGTTTTAAAAGTACATATTTTGACTGAATAATTTCCCTTCTAGAAGAACATCCTAAGTATATAAACCAAAACTAAATAATAATGTATTCTCCAAAGATTTATCATGATTTTAAATAAGCTGTCAGTGTGAGCATAAGAATTTAATTCTCCCAATTTCCATATTTCTATAGAACATTTCAAAATATACAACGAGTAAAATTATATTAACTCTGGGAATCCGAAAATATTTATTCTGATTATCAATAACTTAAGGTTTCTAGTTTGTCTGCTGGAGAGAGGAGAGGGTAGATGACATCAAATTGAAAAAAGAAGGAAGATAGATCCGTGTGGGCAGGAAGTAAACAACACCGATGTGGAAGATGGACACCACCAAACAGCAAGATCTGAGGCTGAATTCCTCCCAAAAGAAAACCAATTAGACCCTCGAAAAGTGACTGCTTTCATTTAAAAAAAAAAAAAGAATCAGTCCTAAAAATACAGAAAATGCTTCAGTCCAAAGAGACTTACTGGAATAAAAGTGCACGTTTTGGAAAATTTCACTTTTTCATCTCAAAAATGTGTGAGCATTTGTGGCAATTATGAGACTAAAGTAAGTAATCATAAGGCCAGGAAAGAATACGTAGAAGACATAAATGGCTGAATCAAGAATCGCAACATTGAGAGAGATCAGAAAATTGGGCATAGCCAAAAATTAAATTAGAAAAGTAGAAGGTCTAGATGGAAATCTGTCCAAATCTTCCCATAAAAGAAAAAAGTTTAAATGTAAAATGAAAAAAAAAATAGAAAACAGATTAAGAAAATCTAATATTTTATTTGTTAAAAAAATAGATTCTGAGGTTCTAGAATAGATGAGCAGACCTAATTAATAAAAATAGACTAGAATAAGGGGCTGGCATTGTGGCTCAATGGGTTGATGCACTGGCCTGAAGCACTGGCATCCCATATGGGCGTTGGTTCTAGTCCCGGGTGCTCCTCTTCTGATCCAGATCTCTGCTATGGCCTTGGAAAGCAGTAGAAGATGGCCCAAATGCTTGAGCCTCTGCACCCACTTGGGAGATCTGGAAGAAGCTCCTGGCTTCGGATCCATGCAGCTCCAGCCATTGCAGCCAACTGGGGAGTAAACCATCGGATGGAAGATCTTTCTCTCTTTTTCTGCCTCTCCTCTCTCTGTGTAACTCTGACTTTCAAGTAAATAAATAAATCTTTTAAAAAAATAGACTAGAATAAACTTTCCCTGAAACTATTGTTGCAAACAATTTTCTGAAAGTCTATGTTAATGAAAAGACAAAAATCATCTAAACGTATTTCATGCATAATCAAATAGATGTTTAATCACCAACAAAGAAACAAAAGTCAGCCTATCTACAGACTTATCCATAACACTAATGTCTGGAAAAAAATGGAGCAGCTCCTTAATTAGATGAACACAAAGAAGAGGAGTGGAAGAAGAAGGAATATAGTTCTACTTACACAGTGTTGGATTTTCTGAATCTATCCTTTATGTCTTCAATGTCCTTTCTCTTATGTTAAATATCCCTTCCTGAGGAGTTTTTATAATGTTTGTTTATTTTATTTTTATCTAATTGAAAGGTGAGCAATAAAGAGATAGACAGCTTCTTCATTTGCTGATTCACACCCCACGTGCCTGCAACAGCTAGGGCTGAGCAAAGCCATAGTCTGGAGCCTAGAACTCTGTCCAGGTTCCCAGATGGACAACAGGAACCTAAGCACTTAGGGCATCGTCTGCTGTCTCTCTAGATGTATTAACAGCAATGCTGGATAGGATGCAGATGAATCAAGACTTGCACTTGGCCCTTTAATATGGGCTGATGATGGTGGCTTAACCATTATTTCAGAAGGGGCCTGAAAACATTATATCTGTTTAAAAAATACTCTTCCTCAAAAGCTTTTTCAGCAAGATCATCTACCATTTCACAATGACTCGACATGAATGAGAACACTAAGGTGAAGTATCTCATAGAAACAAAGTGTTTGGGGTTTTCTGTTGTTTTGTTTTAACTATCAGATCCATGGGTAATCTGGGTTTCATGCAAACAATCCTCTATGTATAATAACAAAGTTTTTTTAGATTTTGCTTTAATATTAGATCATTAAACCTCTTAAAATAGTGATTATCAGCATTACTGGACATTAGAATCTCCAAGGAAGCTCATAAAATCCCCAATGCCCAGGAAGCACCCTAGATGTTTAAATTAGAATCAGTGGGGGATGGAACAAGGTGTCAATATTTCTTAAGTCTCCCTAGGTGATTCCAATGTGAGCCAAGATTAAGAAGCAGTGCTCCAAAGCTTTGTTCTACATGGTACAGAAAATAGAACATAAAAAAGAACAATATCAAGATAATGTTTTCTCCCCAGCCAGAAGGTACAAACTTCCACTCTAATATTTTTAACTTGCAATATTTATTGTCTTTTCAGTTAAGATCCTGTTTAACTACTTGAATGCCATACTACGTGGACACTCTTGGCCGTGCTGGATATCACTCTTTGCAACTCTAAAGCAGCAGCTTGGGAAAGCTGTTTCCATCAAAGACTCTGTACTACATTCTTTCCTAAGAACAAAATAATCTGAACTATATTTAAAGAGCATAAGTTTAAGTTGGATTAATTTCAGAGCCAACAAATGAAATATAGATACAAAGACACTTCAGCCAATAGAGGAAATAACTATGCCATCAGACTACATACCACAGGAATATTTTTAAAGATTACCCAAGTATTTTGTGTATTTATCAATGTAATCATGAAAACAAACATTACATATCTGGGACAGTTGCCTATGTGGGGCCAAGCAGTCTCCCAATGTTATGTTAAGTAGTCTAAGGAAGCACATTAATTCTTCAGGTCACCTCAATAGCATTTGGATCAGTGAGCTGTGGCAAACATTACATGCATTCGTGCGATTCTAACACTCTTGCTACTGAAGCATGGGAAAGACAAAGAGGACTTATCCATGCAGCAGTCAAGGTCATATCTTTGATGCAGGCCAAGGAATTCAAACCAAAATGCTAGGTTCACAATGTGATATCCAGATTTACCTCTAAAACTCTTCCATCCAGATATTTATTTATTAATGTTCTCTCTTGCACTGAAGAAGCCTTCCAAGTCAAACAGTTTGTGATTGATTGGGGAAGACTTGACTTTAAAGAATTAAGTGTGCTTACTTATAATTCCACAAAGTCTCTACTTTATAATTCATGCTTTAGTCATCAATGGGAATTACTGAGATTCAATTCAAATGCAAAAATATTTACCTTGACAGAGTTTGACTAAATAAAGCCAACACATATTATCTTGAACTCAGAAGTCATATTAACTTTCAAGACCCAAAGAAAAATGAACAAAAGAAACTTTTTATGTACTGTAATCTTTCATGCCACAAAAGCCCAACCAAAACTTAAATCAAGAGACAAAAAGGGGGACTTGGTGATGAAGTGGGTGATGTGCACCAAATTCTCCCTGTTGCGTGGAAGGTTAGGTATTACCATTAGATCATTACTGCAGATTGCTCTAATATGGAATTTATGAGAATTTCATCAAGGTTTTGGCTTAAACTCCCTGAGATTCACAGAATTTAAGATTGGAAGTGATCACGACCAGACAGCAGCTGTGCCTTATATATTCCTGGATCCCCACAGAAACAAGCACACCATGGGCACTCAATAAATATTAGGTGATTGCTTGCATTTGTGGAATGACCCACCCACATGTGGTAGATATCCTCTGAGCAGCATCTTTGACAGATGGGTGTCTGGCATCTGCTTCCACCCCATCTATTGACAAGTATCTAATGATCTCCCGAGGACACTCATTCCCTTACTCAGCTCCTTTAATTGTTAGAATGCTTTGTCTTGTGTTAAACTATACCTGTCTTCATGTAATGAGCCCCCACAGGCCTGAGTTCTGCCCTCAACAACAACACAAAATGAGTCTTTATAGTCTGCTGATAGTTCCAGAAGCATTTGAACAAAAACAGTTTTTTTCCTAAACAAGGTGATCCTAGACACTGTCTTCTAAGTACAATTTCAAATGTGAATATTAATGTCTGTCAATGATGCCCAAGATGGAAAACAATATTCTCAATATCTACTGAGAATGATATAATCACATCTTAATTTAGGCAATGGTTTATGGTTTGCTTCCATAGTGTATATTCAACAATTTCTACCATGCTTCTAGTGTTGCCTCTTTCTAAATTTCTAAACTCAGAATCTGATCATGACACATTCTTGCCCAATAGTCTTCAATGATTCCACTATTTTCATTGAATCAATAGAAGTGTGTGAAGTTCCCACCACTTGCTAGGAAGGCTTCTATGTCCTGGGATGCCAGAAATGATTGGGAAGCAAGATCTCTATCTTCCTAGAGTTTATAATAGACAGAAGTACATCACAGAGCCACTAAACACTTAACACATTTAATTTCAGATAAAGAAGATGGGTAGAAATTGAATGGAAATGCTAGCCATACTTAGATCCTCTGGGAAGACTTGTATGAGGCAGTAACATTCAAGCTAAGATCTATTTGATGAAAATGCATGACCTATAATAGAAGCAGAAGCAAGCATGTTTTATCTCTCCCTTCTAATCTTTTTGACATCTGTAAAGTTTGTCAGATGCAAATTTGGAAGGCATTCCCTCAATCTCATTCAAATCATTAATTAAAGTATTGTGTTGGGCAGGGTCAAGAAGAAAGAGACTTTACAAATTCTTACTAGAATGTTTTGTGCAACATCTAATTAACAAAGCTTTGGCCGAGCAAATAATATGCTTTCAAATTTTCCAAAGGAAGATGGAATTTTTCCTCTATCAATTTTCAATTCAGTGAAGAGAAGACATTGTCTTGCATGCTATGGAGTTATTTATCTCCCTTGGCAAACTACCTAGAAAGGACCAAAGGAATTTAGATGAACACATCTAAGTGAATCAGGATTTGCAGCACTTGATCTTGTGGGAGTTGCACTGCTGGGAACAATTCAAACTTCTTCTCCCAGAGGAAGGGTATATATGCCTTCCCCAAACACCTTCCCTTTCTTGGTAGCATGTTATGAAGACTGGTAGTATCCTGCAGCCTACACACATCTATACAGTGGAAATTTGAGGGCAATATCCTAGAAAGGAGGGAAACTAATGGATAATGTGCACATGCAATGTCAATGGACCCTGCC
Organism: Lepus europaeus; assembly: GCF_033115175.1. Lineage (NCBI taxonomy): Eukaryota > Metazoa > Chordata > Mammalia > Lagomorpha > Leporidae > Lepus > Lepus europaeus. The sequence continues at coordinate 73,769,256 of NC_084842.1, forward strand.
ATTGATCCTGAGAACTGGACAAAATCCAAAGCCTTTTTAATCCTCCTATGTTCTCCATTTGTAACATGGAGAATCTTCTGATGAAGGCACAATTTCCCCAGGCCTTGCCCTTAGCTGGAAAAATCTCATGTAAAGACTAAGCACAACTACTTTGTTTAGTCTCTCATCTGTTAAGCTAATTCACCAAAACTCTGTGTATTCTCCAGATTTTGACATCATAGCATCCCCTACATTTAAGACTGATGTGCTTGATAATGCAACTTTTGCTTTGCACAACTCTAGTAAAAGCTCTTGATAGCAAGTCATCTCAGACTCCTGCAGACTTTGCAACCATTTTTGGGAAAATGTCAAGTGTTTTGAGGAGAGAGAACCTCATTCCAACATTACAAAGACACCATATGGGTTAACAGTAGGGCTCATTTATAAACTCTCATGTAAGAAATACTGTTAAGCATATGAGCTGCTCAAGGTTCAGAGCAGCATCACTGTAAATGCAAAAAAAAATGTGAAGACCCCAAATATTCACAAGCAGAATCAATCAATAAATAAGACCTGTTCATACATCAGAATACTGTCACTCCAAAACTATTGTGGCACAGAGGGTTAAGCTGCTGCTTGCAACTCTAGCACCCCATATTGGAATGCTGGTTCAAGTCCTATCCCCTCTGCTTTCCATTCAACTCCCTACTGATGACCCAGGAAAAACAACATGTGATGGCCCAAGTGCTTTGGAGCTTTGTGGGAGACCAGGATTGAGTTCCAGGCTCCTGTCTACTGCCCAACTGATGCAGGCATCGGGGGAATGAACCAACAGATGGAAGATCTCTCTCTCTCTCCCTCTCTCTGTGTAACTCTGTTTTTCAAATAAATTGAAATTGGAAAAAAAAAGAATATTGTTGCTCCATTGAAAATAATAAATTAGAGATAAAAGTAACCACAGATAAATCTCAAAGGACAGAATGTTGAAAACAGATATGTGTCATAAGATAACATTAATGTAAACAGTAAAATGGAGAAAATAATATACAAATAAATTATGGATGGAAAATATGCATCTAGCACATTATTAGAATCAAGGGGATTTCAAAAGGTTCACTAAAATGCATGTCATGAAAAAGTAAGCCCATATTTCAACTTTTTTGTACAATATAAATTTATTTTTTAATTCTATATTTCAACAAATTTATAAAATAACATTTTAAGTAACACTTTGGTTCTTCTTTCGTAAAATATATGTGGGAAAATATTAACATTTGTCAAATCTGGGGCACAGTTATACAAATGCTTGGAATATTTTGTATGTTTGAAAACTGTTTTTTTTTAAGTGAAAGAGAAAGCAAGCTCAGTTTCATTTCCCCAAAGGAGTCACTGTGTTTCTTACCCCTCTGATAATGAGATCCCTATTATTCAGTGGTTCTCCAATTTTTCTTTTTTTAGCAACAGACCTCTTTTCAAATGAAAATTTTTATGGATTCCTAATATATACAACCAATAAGACTGAGGTGCCCTGGAGCCCTGCTTTCCCACCCTCCCTCTGTACAGGCTAACAGAGTCCCCAGAGTCACCTCCATGACACACAAGGCCTCTCCAAGCACAATCTGAAAGCTTCTGATTTAACAAAGTGCGAATCTCTCTTGGCCTGTACAGCAACAGGCTATGAAACCATCTTCAAGCATCATACTGGCCACTCTGGCTAGAACATTTGTGTCTTTCCTCTTCTTTCCATGCTCCTGGCTTACTAGCTGGTATTCCTTTGTATCAGAGCATGAATGTAATGAAATGGACCATCTCCAATAACTGACAGAAATTAATACCTCCACCAGCTTTAAACTGGCATTTCTTAACTGTCCTGTCTTCCATTAATCTGAGTAACAAAGATTTCACAGTACTTGTGAAATAATTTTTAAAATAGAATACCAAAATAATTAGAGTACCAAAACAAAATAGAGTACCAAAATAATTTTTTAAAATAGAAACATCAGAGATTATTTAAAAGAAAAATCTCCTTTAGGTAAAAGGAAAGCATAGGGCCAGTGCTGTGGCATAGAGGGCAAAGCTGCCGCCTGCAGTGCCAGCATCCTGTGTGGGCATCTGTTCTAGTCCTGGCTGCTCCACTTCATATCCAGCTCTCTGCTAATGGCTTGGGAAAGAATTGGAAGATGGCCCAAGTGCTTGGGCCACTGCACCTGCATGGGAAACTGGAAGAAGCTCCAGGCTCCTGACTTCAGACTGGCCCACCTATGGCCATTGTAGCCATTTGGGGAGTGAACCAGCAGATAGAAGACCTCTCTTTCTCTCTCTCTCTCTCTCTCTCTCTCTCTCTCTCTCTCTGCCTCTGTTTTACTGTAATTCTTTCAAATAAATAAATAAAATCTTAAAAATAAAAGACGGTCATAGGCACTATGAATTTTTTTTTTAAAAGGAAAGTATAAAATTACTGAGGGGGAATGTATTTACACATATTTACAAGAGAATTCAGCATTAGAAATGTCAAAAGTTAAAGAATGAGACATACTATATAAATACCCTGCAACTAATACCCAAAATACATATTTAATATGCATTTCTGTGACTAATTATGTTCCAGGAAGAGAAACCTACTGTACAAATTTTAACTTTAATTTCATGAATCTCTTAAATTCCAACATTTTATATTAACATAAATTCATTTGTTCTGCCAGGTAACCATATGCTATACTTATGAAAATGTCACATTTTGTTTTAAAAGCCTATTCAATGAAGCATTGCAATCAACCATTCAAACTTATCAAAGTTCAGAATCAAGGTGCCCAGGAGATTCAAAATAGCCCTGTAATATAAATACATATTGTCAAATATGAAGCACTCTTGCAGTAGTTGAATAGATACAAGTTTGCAGTAGCTGGAATAACAGAGACAGCTATACCATCGAGCTAGTGACTTTTAGTAGATGTCAACATGAGAAAAATCATTTTGGGGAGAAATTATACTCGATGATAGGCAACTTACTGAACCACTCCTCTTCAGCTAACCAGTTTGCTCAGTCTCTGAGAAATGACTAGTTTCTAGTAGAATGCTCATTGTTGCTTCCCAGCTAGGCAAGGGGCTCCCATGCAGTACCCAAGCTGCCATTACCAAAGAAGCCTTCCACATACTCACAGGAGCATCCTGCCCAGCCTTGCTTCCCATACCAGAGCCAAGAGTTGCTTGGGCTTGGAGTGCAAAATTACATCTTGGCCAGCTATTTTGCTCTTTGGCCTTGCTCCCCCTTTACAGAAAACAAGAAGTCTCTCCTAAGACCCTGAGTAAGTGCTGGGGATGTCAGCTAGGATGTTAACAGCATGCCACAAGAGAGAATTGGCAGCTTGCAAGGAGGGATCTCAGAGAAGGGCAGAGATGTAAAGGAAGCCAGAATGGGCTGGCGCTGTGGCATAGCAGGTAAAGCCACTGCCTGCAGTACCAGCATCCTTTATGGGAGGGGTTCGAATCCCAGCTGCTCCACTTCCTATCCAGCTCTCTGCTATGGCCTGGGAAAGCAGTAGAAGATGGCCCAAGTGCTTAGGCCCCTGCATCCATGTTGGAGACCTAGAAGAAGCTCCTGGCTCCTGGCTTCGGATCAGCACAGCTCCAGCCAATGCAGCCATTTGGGGAGTGAACCAGCGGATGGAAGACCTCTCTCTCTCTCTCTCTCTCTCTCTCTCTCTGCCTCTCTGTCTCTCTCTGTGTGACTCTGACTTTCAAATAAATAAACAAATCTTTAAAAAAAGGAAGGCAGAATGAAGGATGAAGGAGACAAAATGAGATCAATGAATATCACTACTAGGGGACTACAAGGTGACAGTATTGGTAAATTTTCGAAAAGACTTGGTTTTAAATACAAATCGTATGTCAAGCCACCTTTTAAAGCAGCATATGGCATTGACACGATGTGGGAGACAAGTGGGGAAAATGTGAAAGTGAAAAGAAGAACAAAAAAAAAAAATGAGGAGACTACAAAGTGCAGTTTCCATCAGGAAGGTAGCACAGCCTAAAAACCATTGTGAAAACAAGTCTAAAACATGCTTGAATAAGAGTGAAGGTTGATGGAACACCAAGCTAGATTGATTACTAATGTCGGTTGAGAAATCTGTCTCTAGAAATCCATAAGAAAAGAACAGCCAACCCCAGGGCTGGAAGTTTTCATTACTCATCTGCACCAAATAAGAAGGAAAAACCAAGACTAGTATCTTATGATCAAAATAGAGTGCAAAGAGCACCTTGAATAGGCTGTAAGACTGCTGGTCCAGATTATGTAAAGACTAATTCTAGAACGTCCACCAAGCAATGAGTCGACACGTTGGCTTGTGGAATTGGTGTTAAGATATGTGTGAAGGGAATCCATGCAGCAGACGCCCACTTTATCCACAGGGCAGAAGTCTAGGTTCCAACAATACACAATAAACACTTTATTAGTCAGATAGTCAGGAAGTGTAGTGCTCCAGCTAATCAAATAGCTTCTGTTAATTGTTACCACATGCAGAAAGATTAGAAATTTTTAAGGAATGAGAATAAATTAAAATACACTTAACACTGAAACTAAACTGATTATAATTTAATCTTTCTCTAATTATTCAGAATGCATTTCAGGGTCATCAAGAGAAGCATAAATTATCAGTGCTTGAAGACTGTGCAGGAAGTCACAGTTTTTCTAAAATCCTGGTTAATAGATGCTGGGTAACAAAGAATTCACCACAGTAGTTATCATTTAGAGGATTTATGTGCTAAGCATTTTTCTAGGATACGAAGTATGTCATTAAGCCTTAGCAAAAATAAATTTTCAGAGATAATGAACTGATATCCATAGAGGTAGATCAACCTGGCCAAGACTCATACCTGAAAGGATGTCCGGGCCAGGTCTTGAACACAGATTTGTCTGTAAAGAATATTCTCTTCCCTATGTCAAATGAGCAAATCTTCTTAATGTAAGAGTATTCCTAACATTTTCTGACTTTTAGTATTAAATGTATACAATCGAGGGTCTTTGTTTTCCTAGGAGTAATGAAGTATCTTCCCACACCATCCTTGACTTTGCTATCATATATATATCCACGAGGGCAACAAACTCTGGCCAAAAAATATTTTTGAACGTTATTTAAAAAAAAAAAACTGGCCAGCAGCCAGCGCCGTGGCTCAATAGGCTAATCCTCTGCCTTGCGGCGCCAGCACACGGGGTTCTAGTCCCGGTCGGGGCGCCGGATTCTGTCCTGGTTGCCCCTCTTCCAGGCCAGCTCTGCTGTGGCCTGGGAGTGCAATGGAGGATAGCCCAAGTGCTTGGGCCCTGCACCCCATGGGAGACCAGGAGAAGCACCTGGCTCCTGGCTTCAGATCAGCACGGTGCGCCGGCCGCAGCACGCCGGCCACGGTGGCCATTGAAGGGTGAACCAACGGCAAAGGAAGACCTTTCTCTCTGTCTCTCTCTCTCTCTCACTGTCCACTCTTCCTGTCAAAAAATTAAAAAATAAAAATAATTTAAAAAAGAAACTGGCCAGCTTCTCATTCAAAGGATTGGCAACATATTCTGAACATATTTAGAAGAAAAATACTTTCAAAAAACTAAGGCAATATGACTTCAGCCACATGAAAAATAACCTACTCATTCAGTGTTCACTGAAAACACAGATTCATTCACTCATCTTTTTGTGAAGAGCTAATTTTTGCATTATTCCACTCATTTTCAACTGTAAAACATTTGTTTTGAATATAACTCATAAAAGGGCACCATCCTTTAAAAGTATTGAAGATTCTGGGCTGGACTGAAATCTGTTAGAGAGAGATGAGAACAGGGACCATTTCAGCAGCAGGTGCCATCCATTCCCCCTCCCATACTACTTCCATTACCCGCTGTTTCGTCCTCAGATCACTACTCTTCACCTGAAACCCTTCTGGTTTCCTGTTCCCCGTCTCTCACCAGCACCAGCTAAAATTCTCCAGGGTTCAAATGCCTTTTCTTCCTTCCTTCATCATGCTTTCATTTATCACTAAAGCAAAAATGATCCCTGCACTGGACTTTCACAAACAAGGAGGAAGACGAGGAGGAACTTGAGGATGGTGCACGACAGCCTCAAGCCATGACACTGTTTCATTAGCTCATCTCATTCACACCCAGAAGCCTGTGCTGAGGATGAAGAGCCTGTCCAAAGACCTGGGTGACCCTCCCCCAGCTCTGCACACAGCATCGCAGGTAAGTCTGAAGAATCACTTTCTAGTGCTACAGAGTCTGTTTTCATCTGTAGCATCAAGCTGATGCTTTCATTGTATTGAAGAAAATACTACCTAAACAGTATGTTGGGATAAAAGCAGCCCTGATTGGAATGAACTCTGTGCTCAGAAATCATAACTTAAAAAGGAAAAAGGGAAGAAATCCACCAGACTTTCCCCATTTAAGGTTGCTACACAGAATTGTGGCAGTGGGAGTTCTGAAAATGCTACAACTTCACCCCTCCTAATTCAGGATCTTGCTCAGAGGTAAAGGTGTGATGCGCAAAGTAAATTTATGGAAAGTTAAAGTTACTGTACTGTTAACTGAATTAGATTGTGCATTTATGGCGAAGTTTGGAAAATCATACTTACCTGTCTTACAACTTGATATATTAGGTGGTGCTCACCATGACTGTTTTTTTTTTTTTTTTTTTTTTTGAAAGGTGATTTTGCGACTGGTGATTGCAACTGCGATGGAGTTGTCTCACTGGGGATTTTACACAAATACTTGCCACTGATTCGTTCTCCCAACTTCCTTTCTGAGGTTTTATGTCTCAACAGTAACTACATTAAACTTGAATCTGAGGTGCCCTTCTAACTGTATGAACTCCAAGGGATAGCTTTCTCAAAGGAAGAAAAGTGAGGGGAGGCTAATTTTTAATGACTGACTAGAAAACACACAGATTGAAGGTCAAAAAAGGTTACCTGGAGCATAAATCAATATCAACAGAAACAGCGCAGTGACATGCAAGATCTAATTTTATGTTCATATAACAAAGCTGTTAAAATTCAAATTAAATAACTGAATAAGAAGAACCTAGAAAGTTTTTTTAAAGGCCATTAATTATAATTCCTTAGACTTAATTTTAGAGCTTAAGTAATTATCAAGTGTTCTAATAAAATGTGATCCATGACACACCTCTCTAGAAAGAATATTTAGAGGGTCACGAAATTCTACAGCTGTCCAAATCCCAAATATCAATTAGTTCAACCTGTTCATGTTTTCCAAATGAAGAAACTGAGGCACAAAGAAGTTAGAAACAATCATAATAAACAGAAATTCTATCAAATTATTGTCATGTCAAGCACAAATTTAATATCAAAAGAATAAAAACCCATGTGTGATAATAATGCTTAAGAATTTTTCTTACACCAACAAAAGCAATCCACCACTTCTTTAAAAATAAAAAAGTACAATGGTGCTATAAATCTAATATTTTATTGAAATTCCCAGAAGTAATTCAGTTTTCCTGCTGACCCAGACACAAATCACCATATCACTCATTAAACATTTACTGAGCACTTACTGAATACCAAGGACAGAGCTCAAAACTCCAACATTTCACTCTAGCCAGAATTTTGTCTTTCAAAAACGGTGAATAAAATCTTTACATGCACTGTTTTGGCCTATGTGTGCTTATATCTTTTAATAACTTCCATTTTCTCAGGAAAATGGTTTTCTTCCTTCCATTCAGGGATTATAATGGGTATCCTCTTCAAGAATCAAAGTGTCTCTCAAGTTCAATCTATTTAACTGTCTTGCTCAACGAGTACTTAATTGTGACAAGCCTGTAGTAAAGCAGGAATACCATAAAGCAGTTATAGCACCAATTTTTAATGTTTATGTACATAATATTGCTGGCTTTCTTCTACATGGTATCAGACTCGCTACTGCAAAAACAAGACACAATGTTGTTAACCAGTAATTCACAAAATTGTGAGTCCGTGAAAGTTGGCAGAAGCAATATGTACATCATTATAGAGCAGTTGAGCAACATGGGCAGTGTTGAAGTTATGAAAATGTAAAATAAGAGATGGAGAGGAAGGCCACAGGATGGTGAGACCAATACCATTTAGGGTATGACAGCACCAGTCCAGAAACTCATTTCTTTTTTTTACTCTGAGTTAATCCCCACTGATGAACTCACAAGATCTTCATTTACAAAACATAATGTCAATGTATTAATGTTTAATGTGGAAAATCTCTTTCCAAGCACTGGAAAATGCATATTAGTTTTGTTGAGCAAGAATGGCTAACACCTAGCAATCCATTTCTTTCCATTCTTTCCATGAGCCCTCAGGGGTCCAGTGGAATCTTTTTTAACTCTTTTATCCAGGAAACTTGCCAGACACATTAGAATGAAATCTATTGGCCTCAATCCAAAGCAGTGCCCTTTCACTCATGATAAGAAGCCATGTGGAGGTCGGCACCATGGCTCAACAAGCTAATCCTCTGCCTAGCAGCGCTGGCACACTGGGTTCTAGTCCTATTTGGGGCGCCGGATTCTGTCCCAGTTCCCCTCTTCCAGGCCAGCTCTCTGCTGTGGCCCGGGAGTGCAGTGGAGGATGGCCCAAGTGCATGGGCCCTGCACCCCATGGGAGACCAGGAGAAGCACCTGGCTCCTGGCTTCGGATCAGTGTGGTGCGCCAGCCGCAGCGTGCAGCCGTGGCGGCCATTGAAGGGTGAACCAACGGAAAAGGAAGACCTTTCTCTCTGTCTCTCTCTCTCACTGTCCACTCTGCCTGTCTAAAAAATAAAAAATAAAAAAAGAAGCCATGTAGAAATCAGATTATTTTGCAGATCAGGCTATAAGAGCTATGCTAGACAGATGTTTAAGGACCACTTCATCTACACCCTGGGGGGAAGTAGATAAATTCACCTTTCCTCATTCCAGTAGTCAACTGTGTATTCCAATAGGGCTCTCTTCTAGAACCATTTTCAAAAATCATTATTAAATCCCTCCTCTATTTTCCCCCTTTGTCTAGTTTCTACTCAGTCTACTCTCATATTGAAAAATATTTCATTCAGATAAATTATACTTTATATTGTTTATGTTATATGTCTCTTTTAGAATCATAAAACTGAGCTTCAGTTTCCTGCTATTTCACAAAATAAGACAAAAAGATTGTTATTAAAATGGAGAGTCAGTATAGAATCATTTGAATTAATAGAAAATGGATTTATAGTGTTTCTTAAATCTACAGGGCTTGGGTTGGTGGGGAACCTTGAGAAATTATCTCTCTGAGAGGTGGAACTCTAAAAAGAAGCTCAAGAGGATGTCCCTCAGTTGGAACACTGCATAGGTATTAGAAAGCTAAGACAGAGAGAATAGAGAATGGCTTCCAATCAGCACAAAAACCAATTCTTGAATGTGTGATTGAGCTGCTTCTCACATGGACAACTCCATAAAATCTATTCCCATGATGCAGGTGCACCGGGTTCCTATGTTCCCAAGAGGATAGGTCTTCCAAAAGTCCTATGTTTCTAATCTTGTCAATGTGTGCCTCCCTGAGACAATGTGGGCAAGTACCTCAGCAAGAACACATGTATGCTGGAAAAAAAGTGGGGGGGGGGGGGAGACAAACTCTTATACCTTGAAACAACATGGATGGAGCTAAAGGTCATTGTTTTAAGTGAAATAAACCAGACTTAGAAAGACAAATATCATATACTTATATGTAATGTAGCAAATAAAAACATTGATTTCCTAGAATTTAAGGGTAGAATGATGGCTGCTAATAGTAGTCCCATTTCAGAGGTGAGGAACTTCACACTCAGAGTCCTAATGGTCACCTACCCAAAGGCCCAGAACAACATAGAACTCTTCTCCCAACCTCTTCGCTGAACCCTGAAAATTTTCTACTTACACGCTTTCTATTCTCCATGCTTCAAGAGGAAATGAAGGGCAAAATGTAAGTTTGCTATGGAGTGGAAGTGAGAAAAAAAAATTAGAGAGGGAGGTCATCTTGCTTTTTTCTACTACGGTTAGCTCCATAATCTATGGCTGAACTTATGTGTGCTCTAAGTGTATGGTTCGTCAAACACAAATACTGGAAATTATTTTCTTCATGACTTCTGAAATTCCACAAATAGAATTACCATATGAAATCCCACTAGTGAGAGCATATATTCAATGAAAATTAGATCAATTACTATGTTGAAGAGATGAGTGCATTCCTATATTCACTGCAGCATTAATCATAATATCTAGATATAGAAACAACCCAAGTGTCTATCAACAGATGAATGAATAAGGAAAATGTTGCATGTATACAATGGGATACTACTCAGTCTTACAAAGGAAGACAATGCTGTCATCTGCAACAACATAGGGGGCTCTGAAGGACATTCTGTTAAGTAAAATAAATAAGGCACAGAAAGACAACTGCTGCATGATCTCACTTATATGTGGAATCTAAAAACTTGATGTTATGAAAGTAGAAAGTAGAACAAGCGTTACCAGGGGCTGGTAGATGGGAGGGGTCATAGAGATGTGGATCAAAGGATACAAAAGCACACTTACATGAAACAAGTTCAAGAGCTCTATTGTTCAGCATGGTGACTATAGTTCATAAATATATGTGTATATTTATATATATATATATATTCTTGAAAATAGCTACAAAAGTAGATCTTCAGTGTTTTCCCCACAAATAAAATGGTATGTTAAATAATGAATGTTATCTCAATTTAGCTACCCCAGAATGTACACAATAAGTAGACACAATTTTTACTTGTCAATGTAAAAAAAAAAGAAAGAAAACAAAAAAGCTAGCACCCTCACAGTTCCTGTGCACAGCCTTGGACTCTCTTCCTTCTCTGGTCTGACCTGGCTCCTCTTTTGGTAGCAGGAGCCAGTGCAGCTGGTAGCAGCCTTGCAAGCAATACCAAGTCAGTCCAACATCCAAGGCCAGCTACACCCAAAGCCAAACAAGCATATGTCATGTGGACCCTCTGTGAGCACAGAGATGAACTGCTTCCTAGGGCCAAGGTGACAAAGGTCTCCTTTGAGAAGCAATAAAATAATATTTGTGGAGTGGGAATCCACACACAAGTCTTTGAGTCTCTCTTCTGAGCTTCCAATGGATTTTTAATTGGCTAGAGTTTCTCAAAGGTCAGTGTATTAATTTTTGAGATCTTTCCTTAATTCACAGGGATTCTCCATGCACATTTAGAAAAGCACAGGTGCTTAACACATTTTGTCCAGTTAAATGGGCCTCTGTGATCTGAAATTGGCATAGGCAGGTGGCTGCCAGGTCTTCACTAGTTTGGGAAATGGATGTATTTCTTCTTTACTGGCTCTCCACAGGAAGGGGGAGGGCGATGCTGACAGACAACAGCAGGGTGATTCTGCACTCAGCATCTTGTCTTGGTGGTACATCCAAGCTGCAAGATTTATAACCTTCTTGTTACAATGTATCAGCTTCAACACTTCCAGTGAAGTCTTCAATAACTTCGATGACATCTTGCTGAGGGGTTTTGTCATTAAAAGCCTAAAGCTGGTCATTAACAATCCTTCTCTGCGATCATCTACCGCTGTGCCAACTCAGGCATGGATCTCACTAAAAGTTGGGCAGCCTAAGAAACTTTCCAGAAGGCTGCTGCTTCATTTTTTTTCCTGTGTGGAGTATATTTCTTTAGGGAAAGAAAATACAGCTCCCAATCATTTAATCATTTATTTCCCATTATCTATGGATCAACCCTTCTCTGATAGACACAGCCAAATTCAACAAGCACATGTAGAACACTAGTTTGTAATAGGTAGGGTACTTGTGGTTGAAAAAGTAATATGAAAAAAATGCAGTTTCAGCCCTCAGGAAATTCTTGATACCCCCAAAAGTTAGCCATCATTCACAGAATCGAACTGTTTGGCTAGTTCACTTTTCACCACCCTTTAAAGGACAAATGTTCTTATTATCCCCATTTTAGAGAATGCATGACAGAACCATGCCTATGTAAGGATTTTCCCAAAGCTACTGAGCTCTTAAGTGAGAAAGCAAGGTCTCAAATCCACGTCCGACTTCAGGGGCAATCATGTACTCCAAATGACAGGACTGGGCCAGGAAGAAGGCGAAGGGTAGGGAATCCCAGGCTGAAGATGGCATGCAGCAAACTGAAGCAGACTCATGGGGGTACATATGAGGAATAGGTTGAGACAGGCTGGAACCCCCTTTCAGAAGAATCTGGGCCCTGGGTGGAGTACCGCCAATGGGGAGCCACCTCCCCTGGCTTCACAAACTTCTTCACCTCCATAAGAACCCTTATGATAGAGCTAGCCATTTGTTTACAGGTGAATACAAACTTAGCCAATGGCTCTGGTGTGTCAAGGGCTGGTATAAATGTTAGGAATATAATGAAGACTCATACCACATGAAAAAATCTTATCAGTTTGATCACCACTGAATCCTAAATTTTGATAAAGATTCATGTGGCAGAGCAATTCCTCGCTCCTTGACAGCTGTTTCTGCTGTCAACAATTTGATTTTTCACCTAATCTGCTAACCTCTCAGATGGAAACACTGATTGGAGTTGCTGCTTCTCCTCCAGAGATGCAGACTGGAAATAGCCACCAGGCCAGTGTTACGACACCCATTCAGGGTCCTCAAAAACAATGATAGAGAAATTCAGAAATGGGGAAACATTCTGCTATACTTTAGAGAGCAAGGAAAGAATAGAAAAATAGCAAGACTGGGAATGGCATTTTTTTTTAAATAAGAATTAACTTGGAGGGGATAGGCATATTTTTAGAATGTACACTTTATAATAATAACAATAATTGTTACCATTTGTTAAAAGCCCTACTATATACCGGGCAATCATTAGGGGGTGTTTATATAGTAACTGATTCAATGGAATCTAATGGAAAATCTAAAGGAAAGAAAAAGGAAAGGAAAGAAAATCTAAAGGAAAGAACTATCCCCATTTTCACAGACAAACAAACCGAGGCTTAAAGAGGCTGCACAGTAAGACAATGACCCCTATTGAATAATTTGAAGAGCTTAAATGCAACCAGAATTATGCTTTTGCACATTTCTGGTGTTGCATTACTCTCATCTCTATCTACCTTAATTAAAATATAACCCATCTAAGGGGGTTTAAATACAATTAAACAATGCAATGATTAAAAAGGCACACTAGCGGACTTCTCTTTCTCAAAATGACACTTTTCCTCTCTTTTTTTTTCTCCTTTCCCAAAAGGAAACAGAAACATTAGCTTACTTTTTACTGCTCAATTAATTACTGTGGGATTTTACCTGAAGAGACCAGTAAGACTTCCAGGCAGACATCATTGATCCAACTATAGTGTCATTATGTGCCTGTCTACATGTGTGATGTTGGAAGAAGACTTTGTTCGTGGGAATCACAAAGCCATCATCCATCTGACTCCCTGGGTCGTGGTGGGCTCACACCTGCAGTGCTTCCACAATTGTCTTCCTTGGCTGGCATGATTTTTAATCGCTCATAAGGTGTTTCTTACTACTGAAGTTCTTGCCAACCAGCACCATCAGGACTACTTAGAGGAGCATCAGGAAATTGGTTAGTGAGTTCAGCTCTGCTCTTCCGATGAGAAGTGGGATACAAGGTGTCTGAGCTTTGACTAAGGTCAGAGAATCCATTGGCTCTTCCAGAGTTGGCATGAGGCACTTTCATAGACATCATACAAGCCCAGAACACTAAACATAAGGAAAAGCTTGTGTGTAAAAAATCAAACAAGCACTTTGACTCCAAAAGTCCTGAATTCACAGGTCATATACAGCTAACACCAGAATAAGTGATAAAAATGACGACAAATGTATTCTGCCTTGTTCTGAAAAACATTGTTTAGTAACTTTGTACTCTTGAGTAAATGACTTCATATCCTTGGAACTCAATAGGAGTACTGATTTCCAACCATGGTTTTGAGAATAAAATGAGATGACAGTATCAATTAAAAAACTTTCTGTTCCAAGTGATAAAATCCCAATCAGAATAAGGATAAGCACAGGAGCACTTTATTGTAAGTAAAAGTAATGTCTCCCAAGAATATAGATGCAGCTAGATGTGAGGCCATTAGCAGTGAGGGCACTGAATCAAAAGTGGAGTGGGACACAAACCAGCATCCATGTGTGATGCTGGTGTTGCAGGCAAGGGCCCAACCCTCTATGCCACAATGCTGGCCCCGTGTGGGAAACCTGGAAGCAGACATCCAAGTGCCATCTAGAAGGCCTCCCTGTTTCCTGTCTCCATTTCCCTCTGCTCATTCTTGTCTCCATTCTCACTGCTCCTAAGTTTATATGGTAGAACCAAGTCATCAATGGCCTACACAGTTACATTTCCCTCCACCCAGACTAAGAGACACACTAATTGATCCAAGTTCTCAATCTCAAGGAAGAATTGACCCAGCTCATGCCATTTGCCTATATCTGGGTCAATCAATCAATTACCAGCAAGGAACAGTGTTTCATCCTACTTGCTTGTCTCTGTCTGTGGTAGGCATGCGGATAGAAGATGGGCATTTCATAGATGAAAGCGAATTGGTTACTAGGAAAGAGAATTTCACCACAGAAGAAATAAGTAGGTTCTACTACAATAATAAACGAAAAAGAGCCATCACTGCATTCCAATTCAGAATAAAACATTTATGTATAGAATTTTGGTCAGGGTGTATATTTCTACACATTTTAAAAGGTTATATTTGTTTAAAAAGCAAAACAAAAGTAGTAGTATGTGCTCCTTATAATGAATATAGTCTATTGCTAAAGTTCAGAAGTAGACAAATGCCATAACAATGTTTTAAATGTGTAATACTTTTTCCACTGAGTACTTGAAAGATTCAATATAAATTCAACAAATGGGAAACTAGAATTTTAGGGGGCCAGTGCTGTGGCAGAACAGGTTAAACTGCTGCCTGCAATGTTGGTATCCTACATGGGCACTGGTTTGATCCCAGCTGTTCCACTTCCCATACAGCTCCCTGATAATGCACTTGGAAAGGCCGCGGGGTTTGGCCCAAGTGCTTGGGCCCCTGCACGTACATGGGAGACCTGGAAAAAGCTCCGGGCTCCTGGCTTCAGCCTGGCCCAGCCCCAACTGTTGCAGTCATTTGGGGAGTGAACCAGCAGATGGAGGATCTCTCTCTCTCTCTCCGTCTCTCTCTCTCTCCTTGGCTCTCTCTGTCTCTATCTCATCCTCTCTTCCCCTAGCCCTATAACTCTGCCTTTCAAATAAATAAATGTTAAAAAAAATTAAGGAACTAAAGTACATATGATTCCACAATGTACAATGATCCAACTTATAATTTTTAATTTTATGACAGTGAAAAAGTGGTACACATTCCAGAAACTCTACTTCAAACGTTGAATTTTGGTCTTTTCCTGGGCTAGGAATTTGTGGTCCTACACTCTGTCATGATACTGGCAGCAACAGCCATGGCTCCCAGTGAGCCATGGACCCACAACTCACACTCCACAGCAGACTATGTCATATGCTGTGATATTCAGTAAGTTAGGAGGATTTAAGGTATTTTTAACTTATGATATTTTCTGTTTAGGATAGATTTATTGGGACATTACCCCCATTGTAAGTCAAGGAGCATCTGCAGTTGAAACTATTTCCAAAAGCAAGAAAATGCCCTCATGTGATTAGCACTGAAGAGCACCAAGCTGGGAATGAAAAAAAAGCCAATTTCTATTTTTCTCTTTTTTTCCCCAAAATACAGAGAACAATTTTAGACGAGTCATTTGCACTCCCTGAATCCATCCATAAATCTGCCTGATGGTAATTAGCCTCCCTGTCCTTCAAGATAGAGCCTGAGAACATCCATGGACTGCCAATGAACAGGATTCATGCACAGGGGAAAATGCAGGGGAATCAGAAACCCAGACGTCTCTCTAATCAGAAGGTGAATCCCCACCGAAAGAAGAATCCATTCAGTGTATAAAAAGTAGAATTATTTTGCTTGGGTCAAACTATAGGCATCCAATTGT
This sequence comes from Lepus europaeus, assembly GCF_033115175.1. Classification (NCBI taxonomy): domain Eukaryota; kingdom Metazoa; phylum Chordata; class Mammalia; order Lagomorpha; family Leporidae; genus Lepus; species Lepus europaeus. The sequence goes on from NC_084842.1 coordinate 73,785,219, forward strand.
TCTCTATCAGGCTAAGTGAAGAATTCAATCGGTGTATCTCAAGTTTCAAGAAAAGACCATTTTGTTCACTTTCCAGAATTCCCTCTGACTGCTTCCAGTTTAATACTGAATAATTTTGGAAAGAACCTTTCGGTTTGAATGATAAGAGATAAGTGTCACTATCATTGTAAAAGCAAAAAAGAAAGAGGAAATTGAAAACCTCATTTTGCATTGGATTTTGCTGTCACCATATGATTGGTTTATAGAGAGGTGGAATTAAATTTAGTAAGCACCAATGTTCTAAGAGTTGGCTAAAGCAAGGGGCGTGCAAACTGGTCCAGAAATGTGTGTTACCACTTAGGGATGGTTCCTTCACATTCATTTTCAGTATAAAAAGAATTCCAGGAAGGGAAGAGAGTTATCATAACAGTAATAGTGTCAGGAAACACAATTCACATGTTCTGTATGACAGAAAAAAAGGAAAATGACTTCTCACTGGGCTGCTCGGCAAAGCTTAAATGAAACAAACATTGACAGAGGACCCATGCCATTTTGAAGTTGATTGTACGAATGGTGAAATTCGGGTCCTTTAGAAGTCCTTTCAATTTGTTTCTTGGTAGATAGGACATTAAAATATGCAAATAAGCATGCTATAGTTGATCAGGGCTAATCTTTTTGTAATAACTCATGTTCTCTCCCAACAGCCTCCACTCCTTCTATCTGTGTCACCTTCACCCTGGAGTCAGAATACTGAAAACAGTTGCTTTTTACTTGAGTCAATTTCAGGAGGTTGAACCCGGGCCAAAATCCTCGCCTTCCTCCTTCCTGAACACTTTTTCTCCCCTGTCCTAATTACATGACTTTACACTGATTTACATGAATTTCAGCTTTCAAAACCATTGGTCTTTGCTGAATGCAAATAGGCACATGAGAAAATTATATTAAGTTTGCACAATTGATCTTTCATCATTTCAAATGGTACCTTTGCACAGCTCCTGCAATGTCTGTCTGAAACACTCCCAGCGCTGAGTGTCATCAAGAGATGGGGGGTCACGCTGGGGGAATCCATTCTCAGTGATGTAAATTACAGGGTTATTATACGTATCCTAGAACAAAAGAGCAGAAGTTTTATTCCAAACAGATGTTTAAAGAAAAAAGAGCTCATAAAATCAGGTGCATTACCCTCTATCTTCTCTAAGCTACAACCCCAAAACTAGTTTCCATCAAATTGCACTGACCCTATTAACTTAATTTTCCATGCACTGACCTTTTATGACTAACAATGGAAAAGCAAAACTGTGCAAATGTCCATGAAGACAGTCAAATGACTCTTATTATAATGAGAAGACAGAAATATCTTTCTTCCATCAGCATCTGCCAACTGTCACTGCTCTTTAACCCCTTGGTCTTGCAAGCAGCTACATTCTCTCCCCCACAGGAGAGTCCAGAGAAATGATAACTTAAAATTTCAACTTCAGGGTCCGGTGCTGTGGTATAGTAGATTAAGCCTCCACCTGTGGAGCCAGCATCCCATATGGGCACCAGTTCGGGTCTGGGCTGCTCCACTTCCAATCCAGCTCTCTGTTAATGGCCTAGGAAAGCAGTAGAAGATGGTCTGTGTGTTTGGGCCTCTGAGCCCATGTGGGAGACCCAGAGATAACTTCTGGCTTCAGATCAGCCCAGCTCTGGCTGTTGCAGCCATTTGAAAAGTGAATCAGTGGAAAGAAGACCTCTCTCTTTGTCTCTCTCTCTCTTTAACTCTGTCTCTCAAATAAATAACTTTTAAAAAATTTTAATTTCTGCTGAATGCCATACAGTCTAGCTGACACCCAGAAAAGTCTTATCACCTCATTCCTTAAAATGCCTTTGTGTAACTGCAATCAAGACACTAGCCTAATACACAGGCCCAAGTTACTCTTCTACTTACATCTGATTTTAACAATAAGTCCTAACTCTGACTACCACTTTTGAAGCCCTTTAACAACTGGTTACCCCTCACTAACTCAAGTATTAACCTGTATTTTCCAGGCCAACATATGTACATGCTGATACCTAAAACCCCTCTTTTTAAAGGTCCCTATGTACACTTTGCCACCTTCACATAACTGGGTGTATTTGCAATCCACCCATGCATTTACCTTAATGTGTTTCAGTAGTTTACGTAGGCCCCATGGTACCACGTAGACCCAATGCACACCTCTCCAAGATGGATCTGCAAAAAAGTCGATCTCCACATCCTGGAGGATGGATAGTTCTCCTGTCTTGTTCTCCTGGTGCTTTACTAAGCGGGTTGTATAATATTGCACAGCAAAGAAATCAGCAGTACCTTTGATCATTTTCTTCTCTTCTTCTGTAAATTCAGGGAGCCTGGATGATGGGTAACCTTGCTTTTTACTCATAGAGGCTATCTGGGACTTGACGACATCGGGATAATCACCATCGATGAATATGGGTTTAGCAAATAAGCCCACCTCGAAAGCAAGGGCTCTTTTAGTAGCTTCTTGGTCAGACACTGAGTTGGAATCTGCTGGTTCCAACCAGGCAGCAAAAAGTGATAGGGACACCACACCCTTTTGCTCTTTTCGGAATAAGGAATCATAAGTGTGCCAGGATCTGGCATGAGCCTTAATCAAATTATGTGCTGCCTGATAACCTCCAGTCCCAAGATGGGGTACCCCAGGGGGGAAATGACCTAGGTCATAGGCCACCAGGGCAAAAACATTAGGCTCATTCATGGTAATCCAATGCTTGACTCGATCCCCAAAGGTACTGAAGCAAAACCGAGCATATCTGACAAAGATTTCAATGGTGGCCTCTGACAACCAACCTCCTTGGTCTTCTAAAGCCTGAGGCATATCAAAATGGAAAAGTGTCACTATGGGTGTAATCCCATTTTTTAACAAGTCGTCAATGATCTTGTTGTAATAATCAACTCCTAAAAGAAAAAATAATATGAAAAAGAAAGTTATTTTCAGCCTATTGACAATATATTCTTAAAAGCAGAAAAACACAAGTAGTTTCCTAAATGATTTTTATTCAAAATAAAGTACATCATTTCCTAGATATAATCAATAAAAGGTTTGGCAGAACCAGAATTCCAAAGAAGACTGGCTGATCAAGAAGTAAGAGTGAGAAGTAACATGATAAGAAAATCATCTAAAAGGGGTCCAGATGTCCAAGTCACCATCACCTAACACTGTGTTATATTCACCCTTATTTTGAAATTATTTGATTTTTGGATCTTCATTTTTATCTATCCACTTCCCTAAAATACCAGCCCCACGATAGCAGGGATCTTATGTCCAGTACATTTCTAGATCCCCAAATCCTGGAAGAGTCTCAGACATTTATTAGATAATCAATATTTGTTGACTCAATCAAAGGACAGCAATAGTATCACCTATACGGTAAAGGAATTGATCAAGATGACTTTCTTATTGTTTTTTTCAGACTTGTTATGCCCATAGGCCAGGAAAGAAGACCTGTAAACAAGAACTTGGCATCTGTCCCAGAATGAATGTGGGATCCAAGTTCAGAAATCCAAAGCTGGGATATTGAGAGAACTGGAGGGGATGGGTTGCTCTAAATTTCTGACCTAGTCCACACGAATGAAAGTCATCCTTGACTCTCAGCTGATTCTTCTAGAACTGCACGTGTCTAAGGGAGAGCTTTTAGGATTGTGAGACTTCAGAAGAATGTTACTAAGTTGCAGATGATTCTGCATCACAAGTTAATGCTAAGAAGATATTGGGTTTAGCCTAACTCTTAACTTGGAGAAGACTTTTTGAAGAGAGGCTGGTATCAGTGCTTCACATAGTTTTATTGTTAAATATATGGAGGAAACCTAAACTTTAAAAGAGACATACTATCTTGTTTTAAGAGGTTGTTTCTTGGAAAAAGATTATAAAACTGTATGGACAATTGTATTAACATTGAACGATGGCCTGGAGTAAAGGTCCCCCTCCTTAACTTAGCAACCTCCCATTCAAGAAATAACAGATGCAGGCGTTTCTTATAGCAGTTAAGATGCTGGTTAGAAAGCCAGTGTCCCATATTGAAGAACCTGGACGCAGTTTCTAGTTTCTGCTCCGGAATCCAGCTTCCAGCCTATGCAGACCCTAGGAGGCAGCATTGCTGATTCAAGAAAATGGGTTCCTACCACCAACTTAGGAGACCTGGGTTGAGTTCCAACCTCCCAGCTTGAGCCAGTCAGGTCCTGGCCATTGCAGGCATTTGGAGTAAGAACTAGAAGATGAGAGTGCTTTCCCATGTGTGCGCTCTTTCTTCCTCCCTCCCTCTCTCTTTTCTCTCCCCTGCCTCTAAAATAAATGCTGCTTTAAAAAATAGATATATATATATAATTTTAAGACTTTGCATGTACCTCATTCAATCAGTCTTTTGTTCATTCATTAAATACACGTTGATAGAGAAACTACTAAGAAGAATATACAAACATAAGCAAGAAAAATACAGTCTTTTCGTAGATTTTTCTACCCACTGGTTCATTCCCCAGTGCCCACAAGAACCAGGGGCGGTGGGGCAGTCAGAGGCCAGAAACTCAATCCTAGTCTCCTGTGTAAAAGGCAAAGACCCCATTACTCAAATGTTCACCTGCTGCCCCTCAGGGTATGCACTGGCAGAAGATAGATAAGAAACAGATCCAGGACTCAAACCCAGGAATTCCAATATAGGATGTGGACTTCCCAAGAGGTTACTTGAGTTCTCTACCAAACACCTGCCCTGATAAACAGTATCTTTGTCTTCAGGAAGCTTATTAGGACACGCTACAGATAAATTCATAAACAATAAAAATATGGTACTATCAATAATGATAGAATACCCAGTCTATGCAAAACCCAGAGTGTTTGAAAACACATTCTGAAACTAATGGAGCATAATGATTTTATCACTGAACTATGATAGAAGGCTACCTAAATTCCACCCCAGCATCTTCCACTACTAACTCTATGACCTTGGGAATTTTACTTGAGCCTTCTGAATTATCTTTCCCCATCTGTGAAATGTGGATAATGCTAGAAACTGACTTCAATGAATTGTTGTGAGAGTTTAATGAATTGATAAATGGAGCATGCTTAGAATAGCTCTTGGCATTTAGGAAGGGTTCAGTACAGGCTAGCTATCAATTTAGCAAAAAAAAAATTATCTTTACTGTTCTTATTATTAGTGAACATCTAAGCTAATAGTTAAAAGATGAACATAAGTTATCCATAGAATGCAAGGAGGAAAGAGTGACCCAGGAATTCAAAAAGGGAAAATGAATGCATAGAAGACCAAAAGCAGCATGAAAATTAAGAACCCAAATGGGAAAAAACCAGGATGCCTATTTAGAATTTGCTACAGTAAGGAAGGAACTCAGTCACCATCACATGTATTTGACAGATACTGCAAAGGTAGTCAGAGAAGAGGAACGGCTTTATAGCACCAAAGTGTGACTTCAGGTATGCTCTGATTAGAGGCTGTTGGCACAGGGCAGCTGGAGGCAGGCTAACTAGAAAGGAGACAGCCTACACAGCTGCTTTGAGGAGCACAGCTGGCTTTCTCTGGTTTGTCCTGAGTTGGAGGCAGGGGGTGGAGGAGATGGCTATGGAGAAGCTGGCAATTGTAGACCACATTCCGACTATTTTGGACTGCTCGCAAAGGTTGTGTTTTGACTTCCTGTGCTTATTATGTAAGTCAGAGTTTTATCGTTTATTATATGACCTGGCCATTATTTATCTATTTCTTCTCTTAGAAGAGGTTGCAAGGAACTGAAAATTCAGTATAATGGTAATTTATTGCTCATGAGAGGAGGACTAAGGATGTGAAGAGGTAAGTAGGGTGAGCAGAAGCCAAATCGAGCACCATCATGTTTTTCAACTTTATCAAAACATTTTATTTATTTTGCAAACTAGACCATGATATGAATCAGGAACACCTGTATGCTAATTCTCACCTGGTAGGCAGAATAGCTCCTCTCTCTCTCCTGTAGATGTCTATGCTCTAGTTGAGGAATAGGTGAATCCGTTTCCTTACACAGCAAAAGGGACCTCACAGATGTCATTAAGATAAGTATCTTGAGATTGGAAGATTTCTCTAGGCCCAATATGAGTACCCACATGAGTAATTAAAAGTTTAAAAGTAAGAAAAAAAGAGGTTAGAAAAGATGTAACAAGAGAAGAAGAAAGGGAGGGATTGGCAGCAAGCAAAGGATTCAACCCACCACTGTCGTCTTTAAAGACAGGAATTCTTCCAACAATCTGAATAATACAAGAAACAGATTTTGCTATATATCTTTAAGAAAGAATGGTAGCCCACAGACACCTTGATTTTAGCTTTGAGGAGATCCATGTCAGACTTCTGACCTACAGACCCTAATGGAAAAAATTTTGTTGATTTAAGCAGCTAAGATTGGATCATTTACAATAGCAAACAGAAGGAAAATGTTCTTCAAAATGTCTTTTTCTTTCTCAATGAAAGAGAATTCTAACATCTAATCCCCTATATGCCCACAGTTCTTCATTTTTACATGGAATATCCAAAGATGGTATGAGTAGAATAATCTTTTCTTAAGATTTATTTTATTTATTTAAAGGGGTGGTGGGAAGAGAGACAGAGATCTTCCAACTGTTGCTAAACTTCCCAAAGGCTGAAAACAGCCAGCATTTGGCCAGGTCAAATCCAGGAGCCAGGAATTCCATCTGGGTCTACCACATATGTGGCAGGAATACAAATACTTGGGCCATCTTCCTCTACTTTCCCAGGCACATTATCAGGAAGCTGAACTGGAAGTGGAACAGCCAGGACTTGAACCCGTCTTCCAACATGGGATGCTGGTATCATAGTAAGTGGTTTAAACTGCTGTACCAAACACCCACTGTGATGGAATAATTTTAACATTGATAATGTGTGAAGGTTTTCATAGCCAACATTTACATTGAATTTAAACACAAAAATACTAGCTTAATTTATTGAAATCTGGTACTGTATTACCAGATACCATGTTTTGCTTAATCCTAGCACTAAGCACAAGAAAAGGGCATTTTATTCCCATTAAACGTAAGAGAAAACTGAGTCAGAAAGCCTCAATATTGGCAAATGGTACCAAGATTTAATCCCAGTCTGTCTCAGTAAAAAGAAAGAGCTGTTTCCACCGTGACATACTGGACCACTTCCCACATTTGCTGATGTTTCTAAATCAAACGAGACACTCATAGCTGTCTATACTGTCCTTTGCAATCACTTCCTCAGAGCTGATCAGAGTATCAGCTTTATTTATTTATATTAATTCATTCATTCACTTATTTCACACATTCTTTGGAGGAATCACTAATGTAGATCAAATAACATGATAATCATCAGTTGAACTGAAGATAAGTAATTCTCTTTCTCACTCATCAGCATGGTCGGCAACAGAGCATTGCATAACTAATATTTAATTTCCCAGAACTGAGTACTTTGCTTCTGGTTTGTACAGTTTATTAGATGCTGTAATGAAACTTTTCCATGTGGAGTGGAGTGGATATTTAAAAGCAGATTGCCACTCTCCAACAGCTCATGCAGAGGATCCTGTATATATCACAGAGCCTCTCTACACCTGAGTTTCCTTGTCTGTTCAAGGGGAAGGTCAGTGGTGCTGCTTTATGAGTTCTGTCAGTACTAAATGAGAACAAATTGTCCAAGCTTTATTTAGCTTTGTTTATCAGACAAGTACAATTCAGTGGTAACTAATTCTCTAAATACATGTATATTTGTAAAGGGTCATCTGTTACCAGTGTAGACACTTTGAAACATGCAAGGTCATTTGGATCCTTCTATCCTGCTGGATATTTAGGACAGGATTGCTTCTTTTAAGGACTGACATTTCTATAGCAGTCTTCATAGTCTTTGTTCTTCTATTTGAAAGGACAGAGAGCTCACATCTTCTGGTTCCTCTGCAAATGCCTGTGGCTGGGCTGGGGTAGGGCTGGGGCAGAAGCTGGGAACTAGCAGCAGGGAACACAACCCATGTCTCCCATGTGAGTGGCAGGAACCCAACTACTTGAGCCATCCTGCTATCTCCCAGGGTCCCCATTAACAAGTAGTTGGACTCAGGAGCCAGAGGCAGAGATCAAACCCAAGTGCCTGCCCCACTTCTCTATTTTAATTAAGCCCATTTCTGCTTATTTGATCTTTGAGTTAAAGGCATTCTGGATATGGGAAAAACAAATGAACAAGAAACCAATCCAGGCTAACACAAATCGGAAGGTGGCATGAGGGGCAGTTGGGTGATAGATGTGGGGAACATTGGCATCTTCTGAAATAACAGAGTGATATCTACACTCAATTCTAGAAAATAACTGCAGCTGCAAATCAAGCAAGAGCTGTGAAAAATCTTTGCTTCTTAGGAAAAATGTATCTCTCTTCTCCCAGCTCTTCTCAACACTTCTATTTCATGCCTTTCCCATTCTTTAAGAACCAGTTTTCTTCATATACCCAATTTTCCAATGTTTAAATTGTCTATTCCATCTACCAAAGCTACCTCCGTGCCCCAGTGCCAACCACCAACCAACCCTGCCTCACAGAATGTCAGTTGCAATGGTCCTTGTGGGAGGAAAACAACTGGGAAAGCTCATCTTTTGCAGTGAGGTCACCCCAGTTATCTATCACAGGGAAGGAAGACTTTCCTTTGTCCTGTCAGTTGTGGCCAAGAGAGGAGAGGATACAGAATACAGAAACAGACAAATTCCCTTAGAAGAGGATATGGCTGAAACTTACAGGTATGAAATATTCAGTAAATAATAGTAAGGAGCAAACAAGAATCCTCCTCCATCAAAGAACAGAATTCCTTTTGATCAAGTGTTTGCTAAGTGTCATGGACATGATCACTCTCTTGGGTTAATTCCTCTCTAGAGCCACACCGTGAATTTCTTCAAGGGCCATAGGTTGTATTTCAAAATGCGTGTATTAGTTTCTTATTGTGGTTGTAACAAATTGTCACAAATCTATTGGCAGAAACCAACAGAAATTTACTATCTTATAGTCATGGGAGTCAGAGGTTCAAATGACTCTCAGTGGACTAAGAATCAAGAGGCTATCAGCCCTACTTTCTTTCTGGAGGTTCTCAAGTAGAATCCACTTCCTCACTTTTGCCAGGTGGTGGAAGCCTCCTGCATTCTTTCGCTCATGGCCCCTTCCTTTACCTACATCCTCCTGCCTTCTCTCTGACCTCTGCTTGGGCCCTTACATCCCTTCTCTCCGACTCTGATCCTCCAGCCTCCCTCCTATAAGGACCCATGTGATGATACAGGGACCACGAAGACAAAGCAGGATAATCTCTTCGTCTCAAAACCCCTAACTTAACTACATACATAAGATCACTTTGACCCTGTAAGCTGATAGAATCACAATTTCTAAGAATTAGAACAGGGACATGCTTGGGGAGCCATTTTTCGGTTTATTTTGTTTCCCAAAATAGAATAGAAGGTTAATGCTTGTTTGCTAACTGCACTCAAATTTTCATTTATTTTTATAAGGTTTTTAGTACTTGTATCCTTTTTTTAAATTTGAGATGCAGAGAGACACAGAGATAGAGATACACTGCCGAGATCTTCCACAGATTGATTCATACCCCAAATGCCCACAACAGCCAAGGTTAAGCCAGACCAAAACCAGAAGCCTAGAATTCAATCCGTGTCTCCCATGTGAGTGACAAGGGTTCAAATAGGTAGGCCATAACCTGCTACTTCCAAGTGTATGCAGTAGCAGGAGGCTGGAATTGGATGCAGAACTGGGCCCTGAACCCAGGTACTCGACTACAAGTTGTGGGCATCCTGAGCAGTGTCTTAACCACTGGACCAAACACCCATCCCATATTCAAAGAAGCCATTCTGTGTAAATATTCCTTGTTTTAATTTCCAATACTTCAATTTCCTAGTAATCACCTGAAATTTACTCTCATAATAGATAAAAAAATGCATTTGAAGATTTGAGAAATGCAGCAATAGGTGATTTTGATTGCCAGCTCAATCCCTTCTTGCTAAAGCTTAGAAATTTTCCATTTGAAAGACAAAGGCTGTCTAACAATGCCACTTTGTAAAATATTCTCCCCATGTGGGGACATAGAATCTTAAGTTTTTCAAACGTCCTGCAACCTGGTTTTAAAATGGGAGTCAAACACACACAAAAGGGGTTCCTTGGAAAAGACAGTGATGAGAGTTTTCTAATTCTTTACATGCTCTTTGAGAAAATGTTTAAAAGGAAAAAAACAAATGATGGCCTTTCTGAGTTAAAACAGTTCCAATTGCTTCAACAGATCACTGCACAAGAGTGAACAACTGCTTATTGAAATTCCACCGAATGGAAGAACCTGTAGTGCCCCAGTGTCCAGGGAAAAGCCTGTCAGATTAATCAGCTAGGGCTTTACAAAAGCAGGGACAAAACACAGGCAGCTCATTGTAGCAGACCCAGGGTCACCTCATGAGATTTGCAGGAGCGATTTCCCCACATCTTTCAGGTAGCTCCAATCACCCCAGGGCCACCACCTCCACCTTCTAGGTTTCCTGCTTCTCTGCTCATGGATTGCTGATCTGCAGTTTGCTCCCATGAACTCTTTTTTTACATCTTAAGCTGGGTTTTAGAAGCACGGTATATTGACCCATCAGTACACATCCATAATCCTTTATATGAAAATCTCAGAGGAAAACATGTTCAGAGTTTAGGGGTTTAGTTTAGGGGTTTAAAAAAAATTAAACACAGAACATAGACCATTCCTGATGGATCAATTCCAATGGATCTGTACCAGTATCTCTTAATAATTCTGCAGTAAAGTATATAAATATTCTCACCAAGTAGAATAAAGATAGTTTTTTAAAGTGACATCAATTCAGGTCAACTTTTTCTAACCCTTTAGTGTTGTAAGAAGTCAGTATAAGGGCCTTTGGTTTTAAAATTTCAGATAAGGGATTATGGACCTATATTATAAGTGGGTATTTTGTTTTTGTTTCCCATCCAAATGGAATTTCAGGGAAAACTTTAAACTCCTAGAACGTTTGGAAAGAGTTATGGTGATGTGGGGGCTCCACTTCATGTTACCAACAAAGATATTGCAGCACAGGGCATTCATGATGGTTGGTGAGACTGAAAATGTGTTCTAGACGATTTATTAGGTTTGTTAGGTGAGAGAGATTTAAGTTGAACTCTGTTATAACTTTGTTATCAGCAAATTTATCTCAGGCTTATACTCTGTTATTATTACTCCTCCCTATTTAGGGGGGACCCTCATTTGTAGGGCTGTTATGAGTACTAAGCCAACAAAAGCAAAGCAACTCTTGGCACAGTGAGCTGCAGATACTACATGTTCAATAAAAGGCAACCATTACTATTTTTAAGGTGATTTTTGACAATTGTTATGGACTTAATTCAATTAAATTCAGCAAGTATTTGCTGCATCTTACCCTGAAGGCATTGGACTAGTTTTTAGGGGTGAACTAGACAGAATTATCTGACCATTATGCTGAGAGCAATTTAGGAGATTCTCTTATGCCTATGTTACAACTACTTAGCACAGAACATTTTGTTTGAATTGAATTAAAGTCAAGGTGCTCTCCACATAACAGGAACTATCATAAGAGTAACAAAGAGGAAGGTGAAAAAATGCCCAGAGAGCTTTGCAAAGTGTTATGAGAATATGAAAAGAAAGAAAAAAGATTGTTTCTGGATTAGAAAGAGAAAGGCATTAAAAATGGGTCATCACTCATGCTGGGCCTGAATAAGAAGCTAGGCTTTCACCAATCTTAGCTGAGTGATAAGAAAGACCATTACAGTCAGGAAGAAGGGCTTAAGCATATTCCCACACAAGTGAAAATATATATAGCATGTTTAATAAACAGTAGGTTATATACTTAGGAGATTGCATGGAGAAAATGCATGGGTCAAATGAATGGGAGAACTGCAGCCTGTAGAGCCTCGGAGGTGAATTCAAATCAAGTCAAATAGAATTAGGAATTGCACTTGAAGAAATGGAGACTACATGGAGGCTTAGAATGACTATTTTTTTTATCTTTCTTTGGTGTTAGCAGGAGATAGTCCAAACCAATATAATTTGGGCCAAGCTTTAGGAAAATTGGTGTGGTGGCAATTTATAGGAACAACAGAAGGACAGAGAAAGAGAGGGAAGTAGGTAGATCTATCAAGGAAAAATCAAAAAGTCCTTGGTAAGAATGGTAAACACCTAACCTAGGGTAGCGGCTGAGAAATGGTTAGGAGGGAATGAGTTAAAACACATTTGTTTAATGGATCATAACTGACAATCAATTTTGTATTGTTATCAAAAAAAGAACTCAAAGATTTTTTCAGTGTTTAGGCTTTGGAGGATGCTGTTGCCAGATAGAAGGGAGAATTTGGATGTTAGGTTAGAAGAGCTCTATTTTAAACTGGACAACAAATTACCTCCTACTTAAAGTGAAAAATAAAATGGCAAATGGAAAGAAAGAAGTAGGCATTCAGCCAAAAGTAATTCATAGAGGGCTAATGTCTTCGGCAACAGATCTGCTAAGGTTGCCCTGTCTCTATGGGTGGAGGCTACTGGAGGGCCATGACTTGTAATTCCACTGTAACTCCCTTCCACAAAGCACAATCATCCCACCTGAAGAGAAATGATCATTGCAAGTGAAAAAAGCCATGAAGAATTATTTCCATGGGTTGGTACATGTGGGGAATCATGTAACTTTCTCAAAAAGAACCCATTGGTATCAATGAAGGCTCTTGGAGCAAGGAGAATGGGAGGTAACAGGTGCCCTCACCTTCAGGTCTTGTAAGTGCCCATCCTATTTTAAAGAGACACTCCTTCAGTTTTACATCCTAGGCACCCCACTAGCCTCACCCAGCCCTGATCTTATATGTAATGTAAAACCTTTCCTCAGACAGAGTAGTAATAAAGGTTATTTTTTAAGAAGCCATATGTTGTAGTGTAGAGATTGGCAAACTTCCTGTGAAGGGCCAAATAGTAAATATTTTAAGCTGTGTAGGCCATATGGTCTGTACCCCAGCTCCTCACTTCTGCCATAGTAGTGGGAGAAGCAACCATAGATGATGTGTAATGAACAGGCATGGCTGTGTTCCAATAAAACTTTATTTACAAAAACAGGTGGCAGGCCAGATTTGGCCCCCAGGTCACAGTTTTCCAACCTTGCTATGTGGAATGTGCTAGATGGACCTTAGGTTTAAATTCCAGATCAACCATTTACCAAATATGTGGATGTGGACATACGTCTCAGGAAAATGTGATCATTATACCTTCCTTATTGATGGTAAGGATTAGAGAAAGTGTGTTTAAAGTGCCCTATAAATAACAGGCATTCGATAGGCTGGTGAATGGTCCTTTAAATTACAAGGCATAATAGCCAGGGGCATGCATTATGGCACAGTAGGTTAAGGCACTCCTTGAGATACTCATACCGTATCTAGGGGTACCTGGTTCAAGTCCCAGGTACTCAAAATTTCCAATTTGGATTCCTGCTAATATATCTGAGAAGGCAGAAAATCATAGCCCAAATACTTGGATTCCTGCCATCCACGTGGGTGGCCTGGATGGAGTTCCTGGCTCCTGGTTTTGGCCTGGCCCAGCCCTGGCTGTTGTGGCCATATGGGAAGTGAACCAGTGGATGGAAAATCTCTCTCCATCTTTCCCTCTGAGTTGCTCTGCCTTTCAAATAAATAAATAAATCCTTTAAAAAAGAAAGAAAAATATTATAACTAATAGTAATTGAATGTTTATGATCTATCAGTTATTCTGTTAAGCATATTATAAATACTTTATTTAATCTTCCAAAATTCTCTGAAGTAGATCTTATCATAGCATTCCTTTCTACTCATGGAGAAACTGAGGCATTCAGAGATGTCCAAGAGATGTTTATACAGAGGGTAAACGGTATAACTGGTACTTAATCTTAAGTAAGTGAACTCCAGGGGACTCGATGCTAACCCCTGTGATAGAGAATTAGCTCCACTAATTCAGTTCTGACTGAAATGCTCAGATTCATCTCAAGTTCTTCAGGGATTTCCAGAACTTATCACAGGGTTACACAACTGAAAATAGTTTAATACATCACCTTCAGGCTAGCACCCAGAAACACTTATGCCAATCTCCATCCTGCCCCGCTACCCCCACAACCCAACAGAGATCACCATCATGAAAACTAAATGATATCTGAAAAAGCTAATGCAAGCCCACTTCAAAAAAATCCATCCTATAATCACTCTAAAAACTTGCAATTTCAAAGCTACACTGCAGAATAGCATCCTGGATTAATTATGCCAGACTGCAGCAATAACCTTGAATTAAAGCTGCAACCTTCTATTTTTAAGAAATACTTGCCTTTCTGGTTGATGAAACCTGTCGTCCCATCAGGTAACAGACGTGACCAGGAAAGAGAGAAGCGGTAATGAGTCAGTCCAAGCTGTTTGATACATTTCAAATCTTCCTCCCACAGAGTGTAGCTGCTACAAGCTACATCGCCAGTCTGGTTCTTGAAAACTCTCTCTCCTCCTTGATGGGTGAATGTGTCCCAGGCACAAGGGCCTTTTCCATCTGCATCCCAGCCCCCTGAGAAAACAGAGAAAAGGAAATGGTTACATTTTTGACATCAAGAAGCATATGTGGAATGTAAATATTTGTCACCAAAAGATCATACCTCATGAACCACAATGTGCCATATTTATAACTTTTTTTTTCCTTTTTTTTTTTTTTTTTTGACAGGCAGAGTGGACAGTGAGAGAGAGAGACAGAGAGAAAGGTCTTCCTTTTGCCGTTGGTTCACCCTCCAATGGCCGCCGCGGTAGCGCGCTGCGGCCGGCGCACCGCGCTGTTCCGATGGCAGGAGCCAGGTGCTTCTCCTGGTCTCCCATGGGGTGCAGGACCCAAGGACTTGGGCCATCCTCCACTGCACTCCCTGGCCACAGCAGAGAGCTGGCCTGGAAGAGGGGCAACTGGGACAGGATCAGTGCCCCAACCGGGACTAGAACCCGGTGTGCCGGCGCCGCAAGGCGGAGGATTAGCCTGTTGAGCCACGGCGCCGGCCCATATTTATAACTTTAAAATGTGCTTTTCAAATAAGATGCATGTGCAGGTTATGTGTGTTTAGCTGTTCTTGATCCCTAAAGCTGACTAGTGGCAAATGAAAATGACGGCATAGTGCTGCAGCATAGTAGGTTTTCATGGTTCAATATCTGAAGACCTCCCAGCATGTAAAGAGAGGCAGGCCCTAGCTTGTGTAAGTCTGAGTCTGGTACACCCTGTCCCCATGGCCGTGACTAACAACAAGCCTTGTGCTGATGTGTGACAGGGATTTGATACTTTTGATGGAACAAAGACATAAGCCTCAGTCATTCTAGCTCATTGTCCAAAAGATGGATAAACACGGGAATGGATTCCTTGCCCTTGAATCTCAACTGGGTCTTACACCCCGTTGCCTGCATACCCCACCCTCCACGGCCACCTGAAAGACCAGTTGCTGGAACATCTGAAAGACCAGTTCCAGGAATTCCCCTTAGCCTGCTGCCCCCTACCGTCACCCCCATTCCTAGCCCTCCTCAGATATAAAAAGGCCAGGCCCCTAGGGGCCACCTGTTCCATCATGTCCATGCTGGCAGTTGATCGCCCACCTCTGAGAATTTATTTCTTTGAATAAATTCTGTCTGGCTGCAAATTTGTACACTGCCTCCTCTCTATTCTGCACCTCTTTTCCTAACAATTTTAACCTTAGCTAAACCTTATTTTTCTATTACTCCACAACAGAGACTTTGGTGGTCCAGTCAATTAATTGTGGAGAGAGGCTGGTTTTCACCACTTTTTAAAATTTTTATTTATTTATTTGAAAGCCAGAGTTACATAAGAGAAGAGAAGCAGGGGGGTGAGGCGGTCCCCCATCCAATGGTTCACTTCCCAATTGGCCGCAACAGCCAGAGCTGCACCAATTTGAAGCCAGGAGCCAGGAGCTTCTTCCAGGTCTCATATGTGGGTGCAGGGGCCCAAGGACTTGGGCCATCTTCTTATTCCTCTCTCAGGCCATACCAGAGAGCTGGATCAGAAGTGGAGCAGCCAAGACTAGAACTGGTGCCCATATGGGAGCTGGAGCTCCAGGCCAGTGCGTTAACCCACTGCAACACAGTGCCAGACCCCTTACCATTGTTGAAATAACATTGGTATCAAAATTCATTCATTCATACCTCCTTTAATTCAACAAATGTTATGCTACAGCAGAATAGATAAAATCAGTTACAGGAAGTTCTTTGAGGCCATCACTGAGTGACTACTATTCCAGTTTCCTGCCTGGTACTCAGAAGACTAGGTAAATCTCTGGTCCAACAAAAGAACAGCATGGGTTATAGGAAGAGACAGGAGGGTGTCCTGAGGAGACAGAAGCTGCCCAAGGAGGAACTCTGACAAAAAAAAAATAACTATTGATATCAAGGTCATATATCAAACATCTATACTAACAAGCCATGCATATTGAAATGTATCCTGGAACCACGTGGCTGCATAGAAGCAAGTTGTCTTACACACTCCAGTGACTCGCAAGTAATGTCTACATATGGGGTTTAGAGGAACAGGGACAAAAGAATATGAATATTTAATCTTAGAAATGCATATAAATATAGGCCGCCATTGTGGCATAACAGGCTAAGCTGCCGTCTGCAACACCAGCATCCCACATGTGTGCCAGTTAGAGTCCTAGCCACTCCACTTCCTATCAAGCTCCCTGCTGAAGGCCTGGGAAAGCAGTGGAAGATGGCCCAACTGCTTTGGCCCCTGCCACCCACATGGGAGACCTGGAAGAATATCTGGGCTCTTGGTCCAGCCCTGGGCATTGAGGCCATTTGGGGAGTGAGCCAGCAGATGGAAGATAACGCTCACTCTCTCTCTGTGCCTTTTCTCTCTGTGTAACCCTGGCTTTCAGATAAATAAAATAAAACTTTTAAAAAAGAAATAGAAATAAATAATAAAATATAACTTTTCATATATGATACTAGTTTTTAATAATTGATTTGATAAATGAAGCAGCTTAATCTCAGAGAGTTTAAGCAGTCATATGCCAGCAAATATTTAATTTGCTATTTGAAGGGATCTTCAAAAAGTTTATGGAAAATGTGTAATACAAAGAAACTATGCTTCAGAATGTTTTTGAATCAAAATAAACTTATATTTTAATTCCATTTTCCATAAGCCTTTTTAAGTCCTCTCATGTGTAAAAATGTACATTATAAATTTTAATGATGTAAAGGAATATAATACACAACTTATCAATACTAACACTCTTCTGTCAATTCTGTGTACCAACTGATTCTCACAAATGATCTTCTTGATGTTTTCCAAACTGTTTTATCAGCAACTGACCTACAACTACAATCTAACAAATGTGTGTATTTCTCATATGACTCTCAGCTGTTATTCTTATTTAAATTAACAGACAAAATGAAAGGAAAACAAAGATATACCAAGACTTCTCTTTGCTGAATTGGGAAACAGCTTTTAAATATTACAAAAATGTTTCCTCAGTCTTTTGTGCATCTGTAACAACTACAGATATGACATAATTTTATGTCTTACTAACATTTTCTCTATCACTTTCCAAGGTCTAGACAAGCAACAAAATAATAAATTAAATTATGACTGATGCCTGTGATGTCAGCATCCCATATTGAAGCTCTGGTTCAAGTATTAGCAGCTCTATTTCTGGTACAACTTCCTGCTAATGAACCTGGGAAGGCACAGGTGATAACCAAAATGCTTGGGCCCTGCCACATATGTAGGAGAGTAGGATGGAGTTCTTGCTCCCGCCTTCAGCCATGCCCACACCTGGCTGTTGTGGCCATTTTGGGGGTGAAGCAGCAGATGGAAAATCTATCCTCTCTCTCCCTCTTTTTTTTTTTTTTTTGACAGGCAGAGTGGACAGTGAGAGACAGAGACAGAGAGAAAGGTCTTCCTTTTCCGTTGGTTCACCCCCCAGTGGCTGCTGTGGCCAGTGCACGGCGCTGATCTGAAGCCAGGAGCCAGGTGCTTCTCCTGGTCTCCCATGGAGTGCAGGACCCAAGCACTTGGGCCATCCTCCACTGCACTCCCGGGCCACAGCAGAGAGCTGGACAGGAAGAGGAGTGTCGGGGGTAGAATCTGGCGCCCCGACTGGGACTAGAACCTGGTGTGCGGGCGCCGCAGGTGGAAGATTAGCCTATTGAGCCATGGCACCGGCCTCCCCTTTCTCTTCTCTCCTCTGTCACTTAGCTTTTAGAGTAAATTAAAAAATAAAAATAAATAAAAAATAAAATCATGACTTGTAGCACTTGCCAGTTTCTTTGGTGTAAATACCCCCATCACGTTAATTTAGGCAATAATGTGGTTCCTACCACAGAGGGCAGAGTTGGGGAAAGATGAACAGCAGAATACCTCTCCATAGTACTTCTCCCACCAGACACAAGAACTCTAAATAACTTCAGGGGCATAGATAATAGTTAGGAGTAGCAAAATAATAAGAAAATAATTATTTTGAGTATTTGACTTTGCTTTCAATATAAACTATTTACCTATAACTTTGTATTATTAGTTTTTAACAATAGCTAATTTAAGAGTAAGCTCACAAAATTGCCAGAAACTTAACAGTAGGCCTTCATGTACCAGAACAAGCTGGCTTCTCCACACCATTGATGGTAACTTGCCTAAGGCCATGTGGTTAGCATGGAACAGTGCCAAGACTCATAGCCAGATCTGGCAGATCTTAGAGTCCAAGTGCTTTCACTGAACTGTGCTGTTCTTAGGAACAATGACTCTGAGTGATTAGAGGGTCAACTGATGTCGACACTACTCTCTGTATGTATATTATAGGAATTGGCTCATGTAATTACGAAGGCCTAGGAGTCCCACCTGCCATCTGTAAGCTGGAAAACTAAGAAAGCCAGTAAGCTGGTGGTGTAACTCAGATCGAGTCTGAAGGCCTGAGAAACCAGGAGCAGCAAAACCCAAGGGCAAAGAAGATGCAGGGCACTGCTCAAATGCAGCAAGTTTGCTTCTCCTCACGCTTGTTGTCTTCAGGCTCTCAAGGGGTTGGCTGATGCCTACCACACTAGTGAAGGTGGTCTACTTTCCTCAGATCACCAATTCAAATGCTAAACTCTGCCAGCAACACCTTCACAGACACACCTAGAAACAATGGTTTACAAATGATCTAGGCACCCTGAAGGCCAGTCAAACTGACAGGTCAGTGGAACAATTACCTACCACTTCTCATTTTTTAAAATATGTTTTTTATGTTTATATTTTTTAAATGTTTTTTTAAAATATGTTCTGGGATTTTCAACATACGCAGAAGTAGAATAGTACAATGAAGCCAACATACTTGTCACTCAGCCAGAGCAGTTTTCAATATTTACCAATCTTGTTTCAGTTAAATCCACTCAAGCTTCCTCATTCAATCTGTGAACATTCCAGTATGCATGTTTAACTGATAAAAATACCTTTATAATTGTGGTAACATATGCATACCATAAAACTAACCACATTAACCACCTGTGAATTTTCAGTTCTGTGATGGTAAGTACTTTCACACTGTCCTGTAACCAACACCACCATCTATTGCCAGAATTATTTTCATCTCAAAAATCAGAACTGTAAGAATTAAACAATGATTTCCCATCCTTCCTCCATCTAATCTCTGGAAGCCACCATTCTACCTTCCATCCTTATGAATTTGAGCACTCCATGAAATTCACATAAGCAGAATTGTACAGCATTTGTCTTTGAGGGACTCATTTAATTCATTTAGCATTACAAGTTTCATCCATGCTGCAGCATGTCTCAGAATTTCTTTGTCTAAAGCTGAATGGTCTGCCATCGTAGTCTACATCATATTTTGTTTGTATATTCATTCAACATAGACATTTGGTTACCCCTAGATGATTCTCAATAATGCTGCTAGTTACCTTACATACAAATATCTCTTTAAGATCATGCTTTCAGTATTTGGGGTATATGCCCAAGAGTGAAGTTGCTGGATCATATGATAATTCTACTTTTAACTCTCTGAGGAACCCCCTACTGTTTCCATAGCAGCTTCCCCACTTTATTATTCCATGAGGAGGGTACAAATGCTGCTATTTTCTTACATCCATATCAACATTTATTTTCTGGTTCTTTTTTTTGTTTTTGATTGTAGTCAACATGTTAGTTATGTGATGCCTTATTATGGTTTTTATTTGGAAAAAGAAAATAAGAGGTGCTAGTGCGTAGAAATAATAACTAAATAAACAAACATTATAAGGCCTAAGAGAGGAAAAAAAAACAACAAAGCTATCACTAACCAAAGTACAATTACCTATATAGAGATTACATCAAACCAAGAAGCTTCTGCACTGCCAAGGAAATACTCAGCCAAGTGAAGTGGCAACTGACAGAATGGGAGAAAACACGTGCAAATTATGAAACTGATAAAGGATCAATATCAGAATCTATAAAGAGGTAAAGAAACTCAACAAAAATAAAACAAACAATCCAGTTAAGAAATGAACAAAGGACTTGAATAGGCATTTTTCAAAAGATGAAATCCAAATGACCAACAGACACATGAAAAAATATTCAGGATCAATAGCCAACAGGGAAATTCAAATAAAAAACAAAGTGAGATTTTACCTTACCACAGTTAGAATGGCTCTCATACAGAAATCAAAAAATAATAAATGCTGACAAGGATGTGGAGAAAAAAAGTTCCTTAATCCACTGTTGGTGGGAATGCAAACTAGTACAGCCATGGTGGAAGACAGTATGGAGATTCCTTAGAAGTCTGAAAATAGATCTACCATATGATTTGGCCATTGCACTCCGGCAATTTACCCAAAGGAAATGAAATCATCATATCAGTTATTTGTACCCCCATGTTTATTGCAGCTCGGTTCACAATAGCTAATATATGGAATCAATGCACATGCTCATCAACTAATGACTGAATAAAAAAATTGTGTACACACACATACATACTACAGAATATTACTTACCCATATAAAGAATGGAATCCTGTCTTTTGCAAAAAAAATGGATATAACTAGGAACCATTATACTTAGTGAAAAAAGCTAGTCCCAAAAAGACAAATACCATAGGTTTTCCTTGATCTGTGGTAATTAATACAGTACAAGAAACATAATGTATATTTGCAAAATTGAAGTTTTGAGAATTTACTATTATTTATAGTTCTTATCTCTACTGTTGTTGAACAGGTTTTTTTCTTACTTATTGCTGAAATCTTCACTTAGTGGAACATTAATCTTATGATTATAAAATAAACTGAAAGTATGTCATTGTAAAAATTAAAAGAAATAATAAGAAAAGAAGGAAGAGGCAGGGTGGGAGCATGAGCAGGAGGAACAGTAGGTTGGAAAGTTTCACTATGCCCTTAAGTCTATAGGTATGAAATACATGAAATTTGTCCATCTTATGTAAATAAATAACTTGCTAAAAATTCATTACCTAAGTACAAATTGCAAAATTGTCAATAAGTATAATTTATATAATTGAATAATGGTTTGTTACAAGTGAATATTGAAAACCATGCATTCTAAGACAGTAATAATTACAAAATATAACATTACTATAGCAACAAAAAAATGCCTGAAAGTACATATAATAAAATATATGAACATTTTATAGGAAAATATAAAATTTCATTGATAAATACATTTTTAAAAATGGTGTCATATTATGCAGTATATAGATATTTATTAATGTTGTCTTCACTGACTATGTTTTACATATTACTATTCCCTTCTTTGCTCATTTTGTAATCTACCTTAGGTGAATATAAATATATACATCCCTGCTTTCTTTAAAAAAAAATCTCATGATTCATGGGGAATTGAGTAAAGTAAATAGAATGGCTTTGCCTCTAGTGAGGAATATAGCTTTAGGCTCTGGTCCTGCCTAGCAAAATTTAAAAAGAAAACTAAATGCATCAAACTCTTTCTATGCAACTCATCAACTTTCCAGAACAAAGTTCAAGAACATTTTTAGGAATACAAAAGTATTCCATTCCAAAAAGGTAAAATTAACAATTTCACATCTGATTAAAATTTCCCAGATGTTCAAATAAGTAGCAAAATACAATTCCAAAATATCAAATAATTGAAATCAGCCCCAAAATGACCTAGTATTAGCATTAGAAATCCACTTTTAAGCAGTTTTTATATCTGTATTCTACATGTGCAATAAGCTGGAGGAAAGATCGAGTATCTTAGGCAGACATGGAAGATATTACGAAAACTAAGTTGAACATGTACAGATAAATACTAGAATACCTAACATGAATAATACACTAGATGGGATTAATTGCAAGTTAAATATTGTAGAGGGAAAAACTGGGGTGCTTGAAGACATAGCAATAGAAACTCACCAAAATGAAACATGGGGTAAAAGAAATTAGCTCTGAGACAACTTCTTCAGTCAGACAAATAGACATATAATCAGAATTCCAAAGGGAGAAATAAAGAGCCAAAAAAATTAAAAAATAATAACTCAAAAATTTAAATGTGATTAAAACTGTAAACTCTTCTATCCAAGATCAATGAATCCCAAACATGCAAGATACGTGAAGAAAACCGTGAAAGCACCTCATAATTAAAGCCAGTGATGAAGAGAAGTATTTTGAAAGCTATCAGAGGAAAAACACATACTCGTATAAAGCATAGCTAAACAATGACACGAACATAGAAATGCTTCAATTAAGAAGACAACGCAGTAACATCCTTAAACTAAAGAAAAATCTATCTAACTGTAATTCTATACCCTGTAAAATTATCATCTAAAAGTTAAGAGTAAATACTTTTTACACACAAAAGATGAAAGACTTCATCACCAGCAAGCCCTCACTACAAGGAACTAAAGCACATTCCGTACGCAGAAGGAAATGGATGCCAGATGGAATGCCTCCTAGAGCTCTGCACAGAAGGATGAGGAGAAGCGGAAATGGTAACTCGATGGGAGAAATATGATTTTTATTATTATTAAAATACCTTTAATAGGTGACCTATTGTTTAAATAAAATAATGGAAATATGGAATAGGTGTTATACCACATGTAGCTTGAAAGTGGATGACAAAAAAAAGTTTAAAACAACACTAGCATAGAGTCTGGGAGGGGTGAAATGAAAGCTTACTGTTTTACGACTCTTAAGTTATACATGAAGTGAGATGCTATCACTTGACAGTGACAGGCTAGAAGAAATATACTAAAAACTTGAAAGGAAACAGAGAAATAATAAAAATGAGACGTAATATCTAATAAGCCACTAAATAATAGGCAATGTAATCACTAAAAAGTTTATCTGAAACAGCAGAAAAGAGGAAAAAGCATAATATATAGATGGGACAAGTAGAAAACAAATAGGAAGTTGTAGATTTAAACCTAACAATACTGATAATATTAAATGTAAATGAGTCAGTTAAGAGATCATCAGACTGGATAAAAATGAGACTCAGCAAGAAACTCACCGTAAATAGAAATTCACAAAAAGATTAGAAGTGATAGTTTGAAAAGATCTACCATGTTATCATTAATCAATTCTGGAATAGCTATATTGATATCAATGCAGATTCCAGGGCAAGAATATCATCAAATCTAAAGGAATTCACTTTTTAATATAGAGGTATCAATGTATCAAGAGGATATAACAATTTTAAATGTATGTACTTAATAACAGTTTTGAAATACAAAATTCAAAACTGATAAATTATATGAAATTCATAAATACACAATTATATTTGGATTTTCTTTTTTTGTTTTTTTTTATTTTTTTAACTTTTATTTAATAAATATAAATTTTCCAAAGTACAGTTTATGGATTACAATGGCTTTCCCCTCCAAAACTTCCCTCCCACTCGCAACCCTCCCATCTCCCGCTCCCTCTCCCATTCGGTTCACATCAAGATTCATTTTCAATTATCTTTTATACAAAAGATCAATTTAGTATATATTAAGTAAAGATTTCATCAGTTTGCACCCACACAGAACATAAAGTGTAAAATACTATTTCAGTACTAGTTATAGCATTAATTCACAATGGACAACACATTAAGGACAGATCCCACATAAGGAGTAAGTGCACAGTGACTCCTGTTGTTGACTTAACAATTTGACACTCTTGTTTATGGCATCAGAAATCTCCCTAGGCTCTAGTCATGAGTTTCCAAAGCTATGGAAGCCTCTTGAGTTCGCTGGATTTTCCATTAAAAAGACCAACTAAAATTTAGAAAAATATACAAAGATGTCAACAGTTCCACCACAAAAGGGTAGTAAATGTTTTTTAAAAGTAAGAGGTCATTAAAAATTTGGGAAATGCAAATCCACATGAAATGCCATTCTACACCCATAGACTTGGCACAAATTTAAAAGCTGGGCAATATCAGCATTGGAGAAATTGTTGCTCAGCAGGAATACAGACATAGCGCTGGCTAGAGAGCAGTGTGGAAACACACAGTAATACTGAAAAAACAGAATATACCGAACACCAGTGATTCACATACCACAGTATGCCCTGTTTCTACAGATGTGGGTCAGGAGACAT
Organism: Lepus europaeus; assembly: GCF_033115175.1. NCBI lineage: Eukaryota > Metazoa > Chordata > Mammalia > Lagomorpha > Leporidae > Lepus > Lepus europaeus. Next base: position 73,809,771 of record NC_084842.1, read on the forward strand.
AGGTAGCCATAACTGAAAGAGTGTAAAAGAAGAAGGAAGAAAAGGAAAGAAAAAGAAAACCACTGAAAACAACAAAACCTCTTTTATTCAGAGCATAAACAAACTACAGAATATTCACACAAGTACAGACTATGCAGGAGTAGGAATGAATAAAGCACATCAACACAGATCAATATGCTTAAATCTCTCAAATATGTTACAGAGAAGGTAAAGCAAGTTGCAAAAACATACATGATATATGTCCATTTATATAATTCTAAAATATGTAAAACTAATGTTCTCATGTGGCAAAATCACAAAGAAAAACAAGGAATTGTTGAATGAAAAACTTATTTTAGTGGATTCTCCTGGGCAGAGGAGTAGGAAGACAATCTAACAAAAACTGATTTTAAAATGCATTCTATTATTCATAGTAAAGGCTCTTTATTGAGCACTAGCTGCCAGTCAATCATATCCCAACAGCTTGCTACAACAACTATATTTTTTCATAACAACCCTTAGAAGATGTACTTCTGTTATTCCAAAAAAGTATAAAAGGAAAGTAAGGCATGTGAGGATGGAGTAACTGTTCCAAGATCACATAGCTGATAAGTTTGAATATCAAAACATGATACCCCACTCAAGGTTCAATGCAATGAGTATTAAAAATAACTACACAAAACATGGCCAGTTGTTGTTTGTTTTCCTTCTCAATGGCCTACTGTTGATTCTACAGTGTACATCTAGACAACACTTCAAAAAATAAGAAGCCCATGAGAGTATTTCAGGCATGGAAAGTCAAGACACTCTGGGAAAAAAAAAAAAAAAACGAAATGAAAGATCTCTGCGAGTGAAATCCCAGTAGAAAGAACGGACCATCGAAGAAGGAGGTACCTTTCTCTGAAGGGAGGAGAGAACTTCCACTTTGACTACCACATTGTCTAAATAAGATCGAAGTCGGCGAACTCAAAAGGCTTCCATAGCCTTGGCAAGAGCCTAGGGTGATTACTGACACCATAACAAGAGTGTAAATTGTAAAATCAACAACAGGAGTCAAAAAGTACTTTATACTTTGTGTTTTGTGTGAGTGCAAACTGTTGAAATCTTTACCTAATATATACTAAATTGATCTTCTGTATATAAAGATAATTGAAAATGAATCTTGATGTGAATGGAATGGGAGAGGGAGCGGGAGATGGGAGGGTTGCAGGTAGGAGGGAGGTTATGGGGGGAAAAAGCCACTGTAATACAAAAGCTATACTTTGGAAATTTATATTTATTAAATAAAAGTTAAAAAAAAATCTACACAAAACATGGCTAGTTGTTGCTTGCTTGTTTTCCTTCTCAATGGCCTACCGTTGATTCTACAGTGTACCTATAGACAACACTTCAAAAAATAAGAATATTCCATATGTGTCTCTAACTAAGAATCAGTGGCCTGTCTTGTATGACTTGGTCTGTGGGGCTCTTGGTTTCCTAATTTTACAGGTATCATGGCAAATGACATCGCATCACTTTCACTATTGTCATGGAAATGCCCTTTGGAAGTTCATTGATCTATGTACACCTCATTCCTCTGCACAAAGGAAATCACATTCAAGTAAAAATAAATAAATACAGGGAAGGTATATGTGTGTGCCTACCTGCTTATTTTCCCTTTAAAAGCTAAATTATGATACAACCACATCACCTTCACACCACCACACTCACAACAACCTCTAATCACCCACTGAATAGATTACACCTATGGAGGTACCTCAAAAGTTCATGGAAAATGATTTAAAAGGTCAGTTTATGTTGATGCAAGAAAATTTTTAAATTCACACATAATTTTTATAGCATCCATTTTTCACAAAATTTTTGAAAACCCTGTAGTCATGGATTTAAAATATTTTTCTACCAAAATAAATTTCCCTCCTATTTTCATTTTCCAAGAACTTTTTGAAATACTTTTGTAGCGCTAGTCATTTTTTAAAGTACATCTTTGGCCTCTTTCACTTTGAGTTCTGTTGAGGCAGGGTCCATGTTCTCCTGACTTATCTGTGTCTCCAATAGCCAGAATGATGCATAGAAATAGTATATGCCCAGGAAGATGCCTTCTGCGTGGTGTATTTGACATAAAATAGAAATGTTGATGTTTACTGCTCACTGCTTTATTGAGACAGGCAGAAATTATCATCCAGCTTGAAAGTTATTGCCAAGTCTTTATCTGAAAGATAAAATGTGGCTAAAAGTCCAACTAACTGCCAACATAAGTTATGAGCTTGTGTGCTTTCAGAAGAAATTGCTTGTTTATTTTTACAACTGAAGCTCATTAAGTATATTAGACATAACTACTCTGTGGAAAAGTTTGAGATTGCGATGGGCTAAAATCCCTTGAGCTGAAAGCAGCATTCTGTGCCCTATGCTGATCCAGAAATGACCAGGGTCACAAGCAAACCCGGCACACCCATGGAACCACATCTCACTATCATGTCACAGTAACACGGAAGCTTCTAGACAGGATGTCTCCAAAAGAAGAAGAGGAAGAAAGAAATGAGGAAGTATCTGATATATTTGAATTTATTGAGAAGCAATTTACATTTCTGGCAGATAGTGTAGGAATGAATTCATGAAGATCCCCAAAAAGAAAACCAACAACAGCAAAGAGAGTTATTAATTCCCAAGAGAAACAAAAACTACACCAAAAAATGGAATCATAGCACATTTGAGGCTCAATTTAGAAGAATATTTACATTAAAATGATATAAAAACTGAGTAACAAACAAAATTTGTTCCATAACAAACTTAGGAAATTAGAGAAGAGGAAGTTTGCTTTGTGAGTATCATGGGATAAATGGGTTCAAAAAACTCATATGACCTAATAGAAAGGAAGTTCGTATGTCAAATGTTTAACTAGAAAATCAAATAATAGCCATTAATGCATGTCACTTAGCAACATAGAAATAACTATAAGAAAAAGAGAGTGAAAAGATTCAAAAGTTTTGACCTAGAGGAACATGAGTAAGTTGAAAGAAGTGATCTAGAAGACTTTCATTTTTTACTGGACAGTATAACTTACAGTATACTATTTCAGTTGTTGAATGATGAATATACTCCACAAAGATAGCACTAAAAACTAAGTTAGAAAAATAAAGATAACCATAAAAGGAGAGAAATTTTAGACTTAGATGCCAAGTGAGTGAGCACTGCCGTTTCATCAGGGTGAGATCCCTAGGAGGCATGGAGAAACATGCAAGTGTGTTTCTGGTTGTCCTAGTTCTTGGGATGATGTGGATGTTGAGCGGCAGTACCAACAGCAAGAGCTGCCAAGAGCAGAGTGGCCAATGCAAACAGGAGAGTGCCATGCCTCCACTGGGAAACTCTGCACTAGATGGGCCAAAGGGAAGAAAAAGCAGAAAACAGAGGGAGAAAAAAAACTGAAGTAAATTATAGCATTGAATAACAGAGTAGAAAAAGTTGAGATATATCAGTAGTAAAAGTTATATATCATCAAATAATCCTGTTTGAACAAAGGTGAAGGTTGAGGAAAAATATTTACCATACAAGTACTAACAAATATAAAGCAGACCTAGCAATACTGATATTGTTTCAAAATGAATAGAAAGAAAAAGCATCAAATGGAACAAATAGTAGTATTTCCATATTCCTCAAATTCATAGTCCACCAAAATCATGCAACAATCATGAAATGTTATGCATCTAACAATGGAGGTTAAATATAAAACACTTATATAAGTATAGGGACATATTGAAAATCCTACTAACACAGTGAGAGATTCTCTCAGATAGCAACAAAGAAAAAGAAAATTTAATGAGCATAGACTATAAGCATATTCTCTATGGTAAACACACATATGTCTATATATGCAGATATACGATTCACAATTCACAATCACATAAGAAAGAACAAGAGGCAGAAATTTTTACTCAATAACAACCAAAAATTATTTTTAAAGATTTATCTATTTATTTGGAAGTCTGAGATGCACAGAGAAAGGGAGAGAAAGAAAGAGAGATCTTCCTTCCACTGGTTCACTCCAAGATGACCACAATGGGCAGAGCTTGGTGAGGCAGAAGACAGGAACCAGGAGCTTCTTCTGGGCCTCCCATATGGGTGCAGGGCCCAAACACTTTGGCCTTTTTCCACTGCTTTCCCAGGCGCATTAGCAAGGAGCTGGATCAGAAGTGAGGCAACTTAACCACCTGCACCACAGCACTGGCCCTCAAAAAGTTATTTTCAAGCATCCTTGAAATATTCACAACTGTAAGAATTCATGTGAGATATATTGTCTGACAACTAAACATAAAAGACGAAACAAGTAAGGAAGGCAACAGAGGAGGAAGGAAGAAACTGTGGGAAGTAGTGAAAAAAGAAGCCTCTCCATTACCTCCTCCAGTCTATCCACTTGGAATTGTTTTTATTCTAACTAAATCTTAAACAGAAAATAAAAACAATTATATTTAAGGAAAATTGTGTCAGTAACATTAAGGAAGCAAACACTTGAACATAAGCATCTCTAATGAAGCTGAATTCTTTAAAATAGATGTTTCTAAATTGAAGCATTTAATGTGAAAATTTTTAGAAATCTCTGCACAGAACATAGTTGTTTCTGCTGGACCATTGCATCCATATAGCAACAGCAACCATCAACCCAGCAGTACAAGGATCTTCACTTCAGGAGTGGCCCCAGACAATCGACTTTCCCTCAAGACCTCTCGGCTAAGAAATAAAGTTGTCCAGTTCTCCCGAGACCTGCACCTCCAGCTCTCTAGAAGTAAATCAAGTTCCCAGGCTGAGAGACTCAAACCCAGTCAAGGTTGCTTTTATGTCACTGTGGAACTTCACAGATGCACAGAGTTCAATTCCTTTTTGTCACTAAGCTTATTTCTTCCAGGTTCAGGTGAACATCTGTGAAATTAGACAATTCTACATAGCTCCTTCCTGAAACACAACCGTCCAAACTCTTCTCTGACGTTGGGGAAGCCATCCCTTGATGGATTATCTATTCATTTAAGACCTGACTTTTCCCTTCAAGCTGCCCAGGCACACACATACACACACACACACACCACCTCTTCTATACACAGAGTTAGATGCAAAATTTGTTGAGAAATTTCTTCTTTTAAAAAAATCTGTCAGTAAAATTGATCAAGTTGAAATAAATATGTATTGCATTCTGGGATTATTTAAGTAACTAGTAGCCTGGAAGAGTCAAAAAGACCCAATGACTGAATAACTTTGCCCATTCTTTCTTTTATTTTCATTCCTTCACTCCTTGGTAAACTTCTACATAATGGTTTTTAAATGGGGTATGAAACTGAGATTTTGAAAATTGGATTGAAATTAAATAAAAACAACACCAAAGTGACTAATTCTAAGAAACACTAAATAATGTGGAAGTACATATAATTTACTACTCTTACATACTAATATATACAGTATATTAATATATACTACTAATATGATACATGTAGTAGATGACAAAATGCAACATCAACAATAGCAACAAGATAAAAATAGAGTTTTGGGTGCCAGACCAAATCATACTCAAATCATCATCCCAAGACCAAGGTCACAACCCCTCACGCTCATCCCCATCAAGGGTGTCAGTATGCCAGCGGAGTGGGGATTAATGAGAATTTTCCAGACACACTCTCCCTGAAGGAGAGAACTGGCTGTGTGGTGTGAGTCCCCCATGCCTCAAAGAAGCTGGAAGATGATTACCCACCTGGAAGACACTTGTTGCAGACAACATTCTCTGATTCCAAAATTCACATACTGCAGCCCTATCCCCCAGTACTTGGAATGAGACTACATTCGCATAAGGTACTTCTAAAGAGGTAATTAAGTTAAACTGGGGGGGGGGGGTGCTTTTGGAATGAGGCTGTAAAAGAATAAGATGGGTGCCCGTACAAGTAGAGGAAGAGATACCAGAGATGCCTGCAAAGACAAAAGAGCATCTAAGGACAGTGAGAAGGCAGCCGTTGGCAAGCCACAGAGTGAAGCCTCAGGAGAAAACAAAGCTGCCAACACCTCAAGCTTGGACTTCCAGCCTCCAGAAAGGTGAGAAAATAAGCTTCAGTTGCCAGTCTGTGGTCCTGTCCCCCGGCAGCCCAGCAGACTAACACAGCGCTCAACTGAGCAACTCAGAGGTATGATGTGTCCCCTGCAGCCAAAGGGATATGTGAAATTGGGGTCTTGTCTTCTACTAAGCGAATCTAGAACCCAAGAGAAAAAGAAGAGGAAAGAAGCAAAGGAAAAGAAAGGGGAAAAAAGCCAAACAAAGCTATAGCTGGGTGAGAAAACCAACCCCTCAACCCCTCCACAAGACACTGAAAAAATGACACACTTGTGTTTCCCATGGACACAAGAGGGCAGAGGTGCAGAAGTAGGTGTGGTGCTGTTGTAGCACCTGGCCAAGGACGTTTAAAGGGCAAGTGGATTTTGTATTAGCTTCCTGGGGATGCTGTAACAAATTACAACAAACTCCATAGCTTAAAACAACTGAAATTTATTCTCACACAGTCCTACCGTCCAAAGGTCCTTAATCAAGGTGTTGGGAGGGTTGGTTCTTTTGTAAAAATTCATTTCAGGCCTCTCTCCCAGCTGCTGTGGGCTGCCAGCAATTCTTAACGAACCTTCTCTTGTAGATCCATCACTCCGTTCCCTGCCTCCATAGTCACCTGTCCTTCCCCTTTGTGTCTTCACCTTCTGTGTCTGTTATAAGGACATTTATCGTGGGATTTAGGGCCCAACCTAAATCTAGGATGATTTCATTTCAAAATCCTTAACTTACTTTAATCTGCAAAAATCCTATTTCCAAATAAGGTCACATTCACAGGTATTAGGGGTTAGGACTCAGAGCCATTATTCAGCCCCCTGTAGACTTTACCAGACTGAAGGTAAATGTCTGGATTCCTGGGGACAGTGGAAGTGATGAGCTGCAGGACACAGCATCACCTGCAGCTGAGACACTAGGATCCTCCCAAGCAAAGGGACACAAAAGATGGCCAGCAGAAAAAGAACCTGCCAAAATCAGAATGTGAAGGTCCCCAAAGAATATACTGTTGCTTTTACTTTGACGTCAACAGGTCTGAAGCCATGATCAACACCAGAATAAAGAAGCAAGGAAAGAAAGATGGCCTCACAGCCTCCTACAATAGAGCCAAGGAAAATTTAACCCTAAAGCTGATTTCAAATTTTAACTATCTCATGGTTTGATTTTCTAAATACCAAAATGAGACTGTGTTTTGCAACCTAAAGTGCCCATATGTATCAGCCAGGGTCCCAGCAGGAAACAGATGGCACTCAAACTCTGGTAATTTAGGAGAGTTTCATAAAAAGACTACTTAAAGCAGTGTGAGCAGGGTTTGGGTAAAGCAACAAAGGATGGTGGTACTTCAGGGTTTGCAGCAGAGGGAAGCAATTACAGCACATGAAGGGCCCAGGGGCAGAACTGGTTTCCAAAACCCACAGGGAGTAGCAGTTTGCTGAGGACCACTTGGCAGGAGAGCAGGCCTTTAGCAGAGGGATGTGGACAACCCCCTGGCCACACAGCAGGAAGGAAACTGGGAGAGTAACTGGTGTCTCCATCCTCCCACTCTACCCTCGCAGCTCTTGCTAATGCTTTCCCTTGATCAAGGCCAAGAGAAGATAAAGGACAAGAGAATCCATTGATGCCATTCCCATAGGTTGGCTTCCCAGGGCCCAGGACAGGTAAAAGGAGAGAATGCAGCTGGGCAAGCAAATTGAAAATATTCAGTGCACAACAGGACTTGAGGCTGTCAGTAAAATAGATCCCTCTGCTGTTTTCTTCTAAATGGGGAGAAAGGAGCTACCATGGGCAACAACATCAAAGTTGCCTCCATGAGAGTTCCCTGAGACCCCTACTTGTTGTATGCACGGGTGTAATCTATAACAGAACAGGATTGTAATTTAACTCCTGATGTGGCAATTCAGGGAGGTAATACACCCCTATTGGAGGAAGCAGGGGGAGGAGAAACTTCAACCCTGTTTCTGGGACTTGACCCACTGGAATCCAACCCTGCACTTGCCATGATTATTTTCTACAGAGCCTAATCTCTTCAGCCACAAAGTCTTCTCTTGCTTCAGTCTTACCTGCTTTTGCTTCTGCTGTTCTACTGCAATTATTCTTTCCTCTTTTAGTTAACTCCCCACGTGCAGCCATGCACGCATTGGATCGTAGCATCTGGTGAAAGATGCTTTCCTCTGTCTTTACAAGAAAAAAACTCCTCTCTTGCCATCATGCAAGCTTGGCATTACTCTGCTCTGGCCTTGGCTTCCACCCCGACTGTGCTCATCGGAGCCCCAATTGGAAGAAAGGAATGGTACAGCTGAAAAAAGATCGTAAAGCCAGCAGCTATCAAGTACTGAGCCCTGATAATAGGATAGGCACTCTGCTGGGCACTTCATGTGCCTACACTACTGATCTTAACACCTTCCATTTAAATATGAGGAATCTTACGTTTCCTTAAGTCAAGAATTTGGAGAAGGCCGTAAGAGCTAGCAATTCCTGGAACTAAAACTGTAAGCTCTGTGTAACCAGAAAAGCCTTATCTTTGTAAAAGTCTTTTTAAATTTATTTTATTTACTTGAAAGGCAGACAGGGAGAGAGAGGGAAAGAGAGAGAGAAAACACAGAGATCTTCCATCCACTGTTTCACTAACAAATGCCTGCAACAACCTGGGCTGACCAGGCTGAAAATCAGGAGCCCACAGCTCAATCCAGGTCTCTAGCATGGGGGGCAGGGACCCAATTCCTTAAGATGCCATCACCTAAAGGCCTCCCAGGGTGTGCATTAGCAGGAAGCTAGAGTGACAGAGCCAGGACTTGAACCTGGAGACTCTGAAATCAGATGTGAGCATCTTATCTGCTGTGTCAGATGCCCACCCCAAGGCCTATTTTAATCATTGCTTTATAGTCTGTCAACTAATATTTTCTATAATTGACTTGTTTCTATGGCTTACTATCACCACGACTTTTCACCAACTTGTGTGTGCCTCCATTTCGTCATCAATAAAATGAGAATAATACCCGTCTTCCTACTTAGCAGAGTTGTTGAGAACATTCATTGAGTACATTCAGTTGATGCACTCAAAACCAACTCCTTGGAAAGCTGTATAATTGCAGTCATTATAAGCATCTTTTGTACCTGCTGTGCTTTGCTGTGCTTTCTCATGGCTTCCTCCTCTTAGAACAAATTCCAGAGACACACATCCTCTGAAGAACCCGCACTCTCCAAGGATCACAGTACTGGTCTCACTCTCCGGACCAGCCAATGCTCTGGCTGCAGGGGGCTCTCCAGACCTGTGACCACCAGGCCTGCTGCTGTGCCCAGTGAACTGGGTCCACATATTCCTGTGTCTCCTCAGATGCTTCTCTTCAGCCATCCCACTGACCACTCAGCACCTTGAAAACTGTGTCCATCCTGTCCCACCGCCTCTAGACAGGAGGAATGGCTCTTGGACAAAATGTACCAGAAAAGCTGTCCACAAGGGCAGCAACATTTTTTCTCAGAGGCCCTTTTTTCTGTTTCCCTTAAAAAAATAATATTCTCTTATTACATAACCATGGGACAAGGGATCAAATGGCAATATTTAAAATGCAAAATGTGCCCTACATCCAAAGAAGAAGTACCTAAGTCCTTTAACCCTTGCGTTTCTAGGCTACATAGAAATTACAAAGTGCTATTGAGCTGTCATTTCCTAGTGGCATCATATGAATCATGAAATACCTCCTCCCCAAGAAACCTCAACTCCTGGGAATTTACCTGGCCTGATTCCAAAAGCCAATCAACTATAGACTTCTATAAGCACTAGCTCAATTTCCACTGCTTGTTTATCATTCAAAAATCACAGATTTTCTTTGTACAATACAAATTAAACCCAAAAATTGACTTCCAGAATCTATTTCTTGAATTGGGTAGGTAGACTGATCCTGGTTGTCAGTTAAAAATGAGCGTCTTATTTTAAATAATGCCACTTTGATGTATGTTTTCTAGAATGCCTATATAAATTTAGAATCCATGAAAGTGTGTTCTTGGTCCACTTTTATGTCTAAGGAAACTCACAGGCTTCTAAGGCAGCTGGATCATTCTTTTATCATTTCAACAATTATTCATGGAGCACTACAATGCTCTGGATAGGAGGCCTAACTCTGGGGTTAAAATCCTAATTCCCATTTCCCAAGAAGTGAGACGAGCTGAAGAGAGATGGGTCACATCCAGATATTAGCATCCTAAAGAATTCTGAACCCACCACCTAATGAGGCAAGAATTCCTAACTTGCTGAAGCAAGAATGTGAGGTGACTTTTTTCCTCCAATAATTAGGAAAAAATTCTACCACTCCCACACATTAATTCATCCTGGACAACTTAGCTTCTTTGAGTCTGTTCTCTGTGGAAATAATTATGTCCACCTTGCAAAATTTTTGCAAAAATGTATATAAAATGTCTGGCATAGTGACTGGCAAATAGCAGCTGTTAAAAGAAAAAAACAGGCAATTGTTATTGTTATTTGTTCTATGTTGTCAGGGTGGTAAGCTTTTCTACAGGTGATTTCAATGTTTTCAAATATCTCATTTGACTTGTAACTTATTTAGATCTGTGCCATAAATCCAAATGCATTTAAAGACAGACTATGTTTATAAGGGAACTCTGGCATAATTTTCATCTTTTGGAAACCTGCTGCCCAGAATCAAAGCATGAGAGAAAGTAATAGCCCAACTTGAAATATAATTGTCATCTCCATTGTCCGAGGGGACCAGAGCCATCCATGCCCCACAGATAGGTGTGTGGTGGACAGAAGGGGCCTCTTGCAATCTGCATATCCTGTTTTTGTTACCTTTGAAATAGTTAAGGAGAAGAGATGGGGGAATCTCAAATGTCACAGCAATTTCCTCTTGGCCCACTGTCACATTTCATGAATTCTTTTGCTGAACCCATTTGGATTAAGCAGTGACCCAATCCAAACAAACTGCTTCTGTGCCTCATCTCCTATCACCTGTTTACATTCCAAGACATCTGCATTGCATGGCCCAGGTAGATCCATTAAATCCTTGAACAGTGTTCATGGCTAATTTATTTATTACTATTTCTCTGAAGCTCAGGTTTACAAAATAAACTGATAGAAAACTATGAAAAATATTTTTAAAAAGAGAGAGAGGGGAAAAAGGTGTATAAGATATGCAATTTCAGCCTGGGAATTCTCAAAGCCACCTGGTGAATGAGAGACAATCATTTCCTGTAGGTTTTAGGTAAAGATATAATTTACCTTTGTTTGCAGGCACAAAACTCTAAGAAAACATTACTTGCTACCAATGCCTCTGACTTGAAAAAATATTTATGAGATTGAAATAGTTACCCAGAGGCAGATATTGCATTTCAATGTCATAGGTCAGGCACATTGGCTAACACCCCAGATAATATTGATGTACCTTCAAAATTTAAAATAACATTTAGACCATTTATTTATTCATTCATATAGAGAGCACCCATCCTGAAGTATCTGGGACACTGAACAAGGTTTACATAAATCTGACTGTTTTTTCCTCTGGGCCATTTGGCTCAGTGTGGTAGACCATAAATATTCAATAATACTTTACAATGACAAAGCATCTTTTATGCAAACATCGCTAAGCACATTATTCACCAATATTATAATCTCCTTTTTAACCTACTGGTAAAGTCACAGAAACTAATTGACTTTCTTCAAGGTCCCAACACAAATTGTTTATTTTGTAGATCAGAGTCCAGGTGTCCTGATCCTAGTTATAACTAAAGGGAGAAACAAACAAACAAACACATTTTTAGGTGCTTAAGCAGATGACCTACACTAAATATTTCTAAATTGAATCTATTAGGCAAAATGTCTTCCTTAAAGATGTTAAATGTTGTGATGCATCCAATTGAATTTTATAACTTTTGTTCCAATTTGCCCAAGGCCAGTTACCATTTTCTGAGCCCCAAGAATGACCTATTTTAATTGAATTCTGTTACAAACACTTAAACTTTCACACTCTAATCAAATCAGGTCTCTAAATAGAAATTAAAGTTGGAGTAAGAAGAAAACTTTTCATGGAAAGGACCAATTGAAGTAACAGCAAAGCCATACGACAATATCCAAGCAAAAGGAAAAACTGGGCAATTCCAGTGAGATTTGTATAAGTTTCACAGTCCATGATACAAAAGCAATAAGAAATACCTTATTTTATTTTACCTCTCTCCCCAAATGTTAAATTATGTACATTGACTATAGATAATAAAATACCAAGTGCAATGGGAAGACTTATCACGCCACCCACAATTCTGTCTGTGACCATTGTAAACCCATGTTTCACAAACCCCCAACCTCAGGGAGTAGACTGGATGGAGGATCACAGCCAGGAGCCCTGAAGATCCATCAGTTTCTGCAAAGGCCACACTTCCCTGGGCTGTTCCAAGCCAGAGCTGAGTGTGGCAAGGCTACAAAGGCTCACCTTTTCCTGGAAGATGCAGGACACTTCTGACAGGTGACTTTGGATCAAGGACCCCCAGAAGACCTTGTTCAACTTCTTTCTGAACTGCACTGAAGTCCGAATGGCTCATTCAAAGTTGCTTTCTTTCCTTCTTTCTTCACTTGTCAGATGTACATTCCAGCCCCTCTGGCTCCCTCCCCATTTTCTATCTTGGGATTTCCTCCAACAAGCTTTCTTCATGTTCAATAGAAGATGCAACTAACACACCTCCAGTTGGCAATAATGATAAAAGTGGTGATGATAATGGTGATAGCAATGGTGATATTGATGGTTGTGAAGGAAATTACGATAGTGAGAATTATCATTCATTGAGTTTTTTAAATGTGAGGCTCTGTGCGAAGAGATTGCCTAAATTATTCCATATTATATTGTCAATAAACTCCAAAAGGTGGATGTTACTCACCTTAGAGATATGTATTAAAGAGGTTAAGTAACAAAAACAAAACACATCCTTATCAGATTTGAATTTTTTATTTTCCTGTCCGAGTAGCAAATAGAAGCACTGATGACAATAACCACTGTTACCTCTCTATATTTCACATTATAGTCTTCCAGGTCTTTTTCTATTCATCTATTATATAGTAGTAATTAATTCAATCTAATAAATGTAAAAAGCCACTTTTTGCAGGAAATAGAATTTTTCATTGAACTGTTTAATTACTCTAAAACTTGCAGTTATCCAATTCACATTGGTTGTGTGGACTTGATCCAATCATTCAAATACTGCTAGTTAATATATTCTAATGAAGTACTTTCCAGATTTGTGTCACATATTTGAAAGGGCACTTCATCCAATCTGTATACTTTTGGAAGGATTTTTCCAGGCCATTAAAACAAACAAAGGTCAAGTAAATGAGTCAATGCCAAATAACTAGACAATAGAACCATTAAAACACCTAAAATAACAATACCCAGGCTCCAATTTTAAAATTTATTGACACTACTAAATAGACTACTTAATAACAAACCGATAGGCTTTTCTAAGTGAAACAACTGGTACAATGAAATGCACTTAAAAAGATTTATGCCCGAGAAGCATCTTTCTAAGAACGAACATTTGCTTGGAACTTGTAGCAGTTTTCTGATTCAAAAACAGAACTTTGATGGCAGCAATGCATTTGGAATAATTTGAGGTTCTTTTGATTCAGAAATGAATTGACTTTCTTCACAGTCCCCCAAGAACTGCTGGGTCAGTCTGCAGTCTTGGCAGATTTCTGCCAGTGTCTCAAGGCAACTCCCGGATTGCTGAGTTTTCTGGGCTCTTCATGTTAAACATTATTTGAGTAGCTACAAATGATTTCTACCATCTGCCAACTGGTGGCACAAAGTGGGGTGTTTCATCAGCAACCCTCAAAAGAGACCTCCTAAAGAAATATGCGTTCTAACATATGCAATGATACTTTATGACACAATACCAAACACCATCCCTCAAACATGCCATGTATCCAAGCCCCTAGTACCTGCAAAAGACAGCTATTTGTGGGCTTCACTCTGACTCAGCGATTCCACTATGAGCCTTCCCCTGCTATTGGAGTTTGGATGAGTTCTGAGCAGTAATTGTATGGCAAAACACTTGACAAAGGTCTCAACTTTGTAAACATTGGAATGCTCTACTTTCTCTCTCCAACTCAGTAAAAACCTTTACCTCTAATTTTTTAAATGGTTTAGAAACTAAACCTCTAAACGTTTTCTTAACTCACCAAAATCTTCCACATTGGGAACTCCTTTCCCAAATATAACAATTCTTTCAAGTATCACCTCTGTCCTTTGAAACTTCATATTATCTACCCCATTCATGAGGCTGTGAGTTCCATGCTTGTGCTGTGTTTCTTGTGGAGCTTGTCACATCCACACATTCCCCCTCTGTCACTAATGAGCTGTGCAGAATTGATTATGTCAATCTCTCCAGACCCTATACAATTAGGAAAGTATATAAGTGTTTCAAAAATTATGTCTCCTGAAAAGGAACAAAGAATGGAGAAGAAGCAATGAAGAGTGGGATGCTGAGAGGATAAGCACAGATTCTCCCTGCCTTCTCTTCCAATCAGAGAAGCTCTATCTGTAGCTTTTATTTATTAGAAACCAGTATGAGATTTCCTTGAAAACCTGATTTCTGCTCCATTAAAATACATGCAAAAACCACAGGAAAAAAAAGCTTTCTGAAATTTTACTACTCATCTCAAAGTTCAATAAGAATGTCAGCTCCTTCTGATTCTTAATCCAAACATGCAACCTCACTTATCTTCACTCTTCTTCTTGTTTCCCTCAGCACCATACACTAGCACCCTCTTTCCATTCTGATTTTAGTCATCAGCTCTATACTGGCGACTATAAGCCAATCCGGCCCGAAATGTAGATCTGAACTTTCTGCTGCCTCCCAGACATCTCTTGTAAATATCCCAAGGGAATCTCAAACCCAGAATGAACCTGTTATGCTTCTGCCACAGGGTCCCCAAGGCTTCTCCTTCACTAGGATGCTTTACTTCTGTTCTTAGCATTGTTAGCCAGGCAGCCAGCCACCTAAACTACAATCACAAGTCTCCTGACTCTTCTTCTTGTTTCCTTCAGGTCATACGTTGCATTCATAAATATGTTCTTTTGGTTTCCCCCTCAATGATATCCCTCTAGTCGTTTTTCCCAGGCTGTCTCTCCCACCCCAGTTAAGCTCATCATCATCATCTGCTCCATCAACTGCTATAACCTCACAACTGGTCTCTAGACTCCATATGTCTTTCCTTCTAGTCATTCTCCATACCACAGTCCAAACTCTAACATCCAGACCTGATTGTATTATTTCCTTTAATTAAGAATATTTTATTTTAAAGTTACCAGGTATCTAATGCACATGATCCAAAGACCAGATACTTATCCTTGTACTCTATGTGTATGGACGTATTCCACCATTCTAGATTCAGAACCTGTCATCCAACCTATCATCACAAAGCAATAGCTTAAGGCAGGCTCTATCAAAGCATGAGCTAGCTGCTGGGGTATTTGCAAAAACTCAACTTCTACACCCCCCTATAAATATTATCATCATAGAGTCACATATGAGATCTCAAATCTACATTTTAACAAAAATGCCAAGTGATTCTAATACATTCTAAAGTATAGTTGGCCTTCTGTATCCATGAGCTCTGCATCTAAGGGTTAAACCAACTGCATATTAAATTTTTTTTTAAATAATGTTTATATATACTAAACATCTACAGACTTTTTCCTTTCTGGATGTTATGCCCTAAACAATATAGTACAGTAAGTATTTAATAGTGTTAGGTAATATAAGTAAATCTAAAGATAATATAACATATACAAAAAACTGTGTGGGGCTATATGCAAATATGACATAATTTTATATAAAAGTCTTGAACACCCCTGGGAAGTCTTAGAATCAGTCTTCCATGAATAAGAAGGGATAACCGTCTTAGAATCCTAAATCATTTGCCTCTTTAATTTGACATGACTGCCTCATTCTACATTTATAACATAAGTTGTCATACTTTTGTCCCTTCACTCAAAATATGTGGTTGGCTTGTATACCCTTTCTTGTGTCTTTCCCTGAAAACAAAACAAAAGCATTTCTCCCAAAAACCCAACTTAGATTCCTCAAATAATCTCCTACATAGCCTTTATTCTTGCATCTCCTCTCCTCCCACTTTTGCTCCTACAGGATTTTGTTTTCTTGGCTGTTGGATTTGTTAACTCATATCATATTCAGGTGTATGCTTCTGTCCCCCATAGACTACTGGTTATAAGTGATCATTTTATTCACCTTCATAGCCCCAGGCTATAAAACTCATGGTTGATCAATGCTAATTGGAATAAAGAAATTGGTACACAGCAGTAATTCAAATAAATATTCATTCAATTTAATTTAATTATTCATGTTATGCTAGAAAATCCAGGTCTCTAAATACAAGATGGGGACTTTTCTGGATCTTCTTGAAAAATTTCTCTCTATAAATCAGTCATCAGTCATCAACAAGCCAACCTTATCAGAGATTTGGTAGGATGGTGTGTGGTCTTTATTTGAGCTGTGGTGAGAGAACAAACAGTATTCTCTAAAGATATCTGCCTTCAGCTGTATAATATCCTGAGAACCCCTCCATTATCTCTTCATCATTTTCCCACATTTGCCAAGTTCTCGGCACAGTGGGCCACGAAAGAATAGACTGTAGTCCCAATCAGCTCCATCACCATATCCTGCTCTTCACTCAAACAGTAGGAGGTGATGAACAAAGCCTCTTTGTAATAGTTCATCCTGTGAAAGAGCTTGGTGCCCCACACTCTGTTACTGAATAGCTGATGGGCCTCTCTAACCTGCACCTGCAATCTAATCCTAGATAATAGCTCCTAAGTAATGGACCATCAAGAGAAAAGGTTGCTTTTTCAAAGATCCCCAAGTACGCATCTGTATGATGGACTACAATGACTTCAAGGAAGATTATTTTCTTTAGAGTAAATAATACACTTTTTTCCCCAAGTCTCAAAGCCTATGTTTAAATGATTATTCCTAAGTGTTGTGGGAGACATTAAGCCTTATCTTGACAATTCCCAATGTAAAACTGGGTAATGTTTCAAAAACATTGCTTGTGTGTCACATGCCCAGAAACCTACCATCATCTCTTGCATTGTACTCCAAATTCCCAGGCTGACCCTGAAATCTATTTATCTCAGTGCCTACCTGAAAGCTATGCAGTGACTCCTACCCTACCCCACTATTTACACGATTGTTCCTTTGGGAAAATGTCCTCTAAATTCTCCATCGAGAGGTAGGCAAGTACATTTCTGCCAGCCTGGGGGGCATGGAGAAGATAAAAGGGCAAGAATGAGAAGTGAATGAGGTCAGACATTCCCAGGAATCAGGATCCTGTTAGTATTCATTCAAAAAACACCCTTCTCTCAAGGATCAGTGTTCACTAAGAACAAAATATTATAGTCTCCACTTGTACGAGAGAGATTCTCAGAATCCAAAGTGGCTCCCACCCCCTCTTTGTCATCTAGTTGGAACATAAATGGCGTTGTAAGATTTGACATTGAATCTGAAACTCTCTGACCTCCTCTCTATTTCCAATTTTCCTCTAACTCTTTTAAGCACACATTGTAACTGATATACATTAGATACATTTTAAATGGGTACATCATAGGAAATATTTTCTTGTTACAGCAATTTAAAATGAAATATATTTACAGATTCAAAAATTTTAAAAGTTCTTTCAGATTAAAATAAAATCAACTTTTATTCTATTATTAAAATGTAAAGGATTTTTTAAATCTCATTTATTTTGTCAATTGGTTCTGCTTAGTATTCTTCAGCCCAGTCCACTCTCAATTATCCATGCTAAGAAAGAGGGATCAGTGGCCTGGATAATCTAAAACAGCAGACAATTTTAAAAGCCCTTGTATTTGGCCTGGGCATACTTTACAATCAAACTCTGATTATCCACATTAATGAAAGGAAGAGCAGACACCTTGAAAAAGATCCAAAGCCAAAATAGATCTGTTCAGCTTATTTAGGGCACCCCAAAGAAAAGGGTCACCCAGTGTAGTAACAGGAAAACAACGGCAATGTGTTGCTGCCCATGGAAACCACCCACACCTTCAAAAATGCAGACAAAAAGCTACAACTTCGCAGCAACACTTCTCATGGTGTTTGTCATCTTTAGACAAGGGAGTTACTTCAAACATTTCCCAGGTAAAGAGGCATATGATCCACACCATTTCAAGTACTTACTGCCAGAATAGACGGTTCATATGTGCTGGACACTTTCTTGGTGGGGGAGGATTCCCTTTGCACCATGAACACTCAGCCCCTCACTACCACTACCAAATTCACAGCAACACACTTGGAAGAGTAGCATAAAGATTAAAGATCAAAGAGGGGGCCGGCACTGTGGCATAGCAAGTGAAGCCGCCGCCTGCAGCGCCGGCATCGCATATGGGTACCAGTTCGAGACTCGGCTGCTCCACTTCCAATCCAGCTCTCTGCTATGGCCTGCGAAAGCAGTACAAGATGGTCCAAGTCCTTGGGCACTTGCACTCACGTGGAAGACCTGGAAGAAGCTCCTGGCTCCTGGCTTTGGATCAGCATTGTTCTGGCTGTTGCAGCCATCTAGGGAGTGAATCAGTGGATGGAAGATCGCTCTCTCTCTCTCTCTCGCTCTCTCTCTCTCTGCCTCTCCTTCTCTCTGTATAACTCTTTCAGTTAAATAAATAAATATTAGACAGCACCTTTCTTAGCTCCTCTGATAATGACTCTGTCCGTTGTTCTAGACCCTGTCTAGTGCACTTGGGCCTCATTCCTTTGTAATCATAACCTCTACTCTACCACCAATGGCTCTACTCCCAACCTGTGTGTACTGATGGTCCTCTTCTCCACTTAATGCTGTATAATTGTTCAAACCTGGTAAATGCCACTCTTAGGATCATTGGTTACTATCCTCACTCTGTCTTTTATGACCTTGTCTAAATATGATCAGAGTCGGCAAACTTGGAAGGCTTCCATAGCCTTGGCAACTCATGACGACAGCCTAGGGTGGTTACTGGCACCATAAACTAGAGTGTCAATTTGTTGGGTCAACAACAGGAGTCACCGTGCACTTGCTCCTCATGTGGGATCTCTGTCCTTAATGAGCTGTACATTTTGATTTAATGCTATAACTAGTACTCAAACAGTATGTTTCACTTTGTGTTTGTATGTGGGTGCAAACTGTTGAAATCTTTATACTAAATTGATCTTCTGTATATAAAGAGAATTGAAAATGAATCTTGATGTGAATGCAAGGTGAGAGGGAGCGGGAGAGGGGAGGGTTGCAGGTGGGAGGGAAGTTATGGGAGGGGGAAGCCATTGTAATCCATAAGCTGTACACTGGAAATTTATATTCATTAAATAAAAGTTTAAAAAAAAATCAAAGAGGCAGTGAGCTTGAGTAGAAGCAGCCCCATCCTGGACATTAGGAAGCCGGAGTCTTTGTCCTCTGCTGGTCTCCGTTTGTGTCAATACTCAGGTGTGCATTTAAGCAAAGAGAACAGCATGTGCAGAGATAGACCTGAAACCCATGGAATATAAAGAAGTACATGTGTTTCCTTTTGGTCAAGGAATAAGATACAAATGGAGAAAAAAGCAGTCGATGGAACTGGAAATGTAATTATACATGAAATTACAAATTTTCCTGTCACACAAGAGGTCCAGAAATCATCCTGTACGTGGTAAGAAGATATGAAAATCTTTTAAATAATTGTGAGAATTCACTGAACATTTACGGTTTGCCATGCACTATTCCCAGCATTTGCTATGCATAAGCATTTTTAATACTTACAACAACCCTGAGAAGAGCATTGTTACTGTTCCCATCCTACAAATGAAGGAACCAAGGCCTACAATGTGCTGAGATTGCTGCCAAGATCACAAAACTGGAAAGCAGTGACATTAGGGCTCAAAGCCAGGTCTATTTTCTCAGCTCTTACTCCCTCTCTCAGGAAGTAAACTGCAGTCGGAGCGGAAAAGGCCACCTAGCAGCAAGGTGCAGGAGCAACTGGAGGAGCATGAGTAGGAGGGAAGAAGGCTTAAAGAAGAAAAGAGATAGATGAGAAGTTCCAGAACAAAAGGAAAGGAGATAATGACAAGTGGTGGAGACAAGAGCTGTAGAGGAGAGAGAAGGAAAAAGCTAATTGCTTATGTTGTACCTGAGCGAGTGTAAGCAAATTTGATGGTCCTTTATTGCCGGATTGCTGGCGGTGGAGAGTGGGCTCATGCCCTAAAGAACTCTCGACCCTGAAGCCCAAAGCAACAGGATTTATAAAGGCAAAAATGGCAAAATTGGGAGGGGAATTCATGGTTGCTAGGAACAGGGGGGAATACATGGTTACCGGGGTCAAGCTGACCTAAAACCTATGCGAAATTAGTATCAATTATAATCTTGACAATACCAGTTACAATCTTAACAATTCCAATTATAATTTTGACATTAATCCAGGTATTGGTTTTAATCATATGTAGGACATAGACAAATTACATTTTTATCATTAACCCAGGTGTAGCCTATCCATTTCCAAGCTTGAGCGATCATGGTAGGGGATTTCTGTGCTCTGCCAAGTGTGATGTAGTGGACTGCTATTGTCCAACTATTTTAGATCATAGTTTCAGACCAGAGTCTCACAGTGGGGGGGGGGGGGTTCTCCAAAATGGAGTCCCTACTGTCAAGATGTTACTACACTTAAAGGAAAGAGAAAGAAGAAGCATCTGCCATGAGTTCTGTGTTTCTGGCTTGGCTTTTCTGTGATAGCTGATTTTTTTTAATTATTAATTTGAGAGACAGAGGGCTCCTATCTACTGGTTCACTCCCCAGATAAACCCATAATAAACATGGCTGCGCTAAACGCAGAAGTCAGGAATACAATCCAGTTCTCCCACATGAGTGGCAGGAACCTGAGGGTCTGAATTGATAGGAAGTTGAAATTGGGAGCAGAGCCAGGACTCAAACCCAGGTAGTCTGATGGGGGATGCAGGTGTCCCAGTGGCTCCTTCCCACTAGGTCAAACGTCTGCCTCCCAATATTGAGTCATGAATCACTTAGCTTCGTGTACCAGTGTGACTTCAGCTGCAAAGCAACCCACACCACATGGGAAGGCCCAGAAAGCAACAGCACCATTGCCGTTTTGATTTCCCCAGTATGATGTTGGCACACAGTCATCCAAATAAGCAAATGGTCTTTTTTTAAGATTTCAGCCAGTCCCAAAAAGACAAATATCACATATTTTCCCTGACTTGTGGTAATATACAGAGTATCAAAAACATGTAATGGACATGAGCGAAATTGACATTTTGATTTAGTTATGGTTTACAGCCCTTGTGTATACTCCTGAGGAACAGTGTTTTTCTACTTACTACTTGATGAGTTCTTCATTTAGTGGAGGGTCATGCTTATAATTATCAAGTAAATTGAAAGTATGTCATTCCAAAAATTAAAAGAAAAATAAGGGGGGGGGGTGGGAATGAAGAAGGGAGGGAGGGTGGGATGGAAGTGTCATTATGTTCTGAAAACTGAATATATGAAATGCATGGAATTTATTCCCTTTATATAAATGATAGAAGACAGGAAAAAATATTTATTTATTTATTTGAAATGTAGAGCTACATAGAGAGAGGGAGAGACGAAGAGATTTTCCACAGCTGTTGTAAATAATTGGAGAGTGAACCAAAAGGCAGGAGTTCTCTCTTTCCCTTTCAAATATATAGAAAATGAAAAATATTTTTAAGTAGGTGGAGAAAAGAAATTGTGAAAAATGCAAATGGCTTGGAGCAGCTGACACCAGAAGCAGAAGCCTAGCTATGTGGTGTCTCTGGATCCCAAGAGACCTCTCCACTATGACTTTTTCACACAGTCTGGATCCTGTACTTTGTCTTTTTACACTGTACGGAATTCCATTAATTCCACAGTTGCTCATTCTCCTACCCTGTTCCAGTGGCTATAACGGAAGACCATAAAACAGGTGGCTTGTAAACAACAGGCATTGATTTCTCAGTTCTGGAGGCTGGAAATCTGGGATCAGGGTGTCATAAGGTCAGGTTCTGGTGAGGGCTCCCTACCTGGATTATCCACAACCACCATCTTGCTGTGTCTTCACATAGCAAAAGAAGTAAGTCACAAAGAAAACTGTATTTAGCACACAGTTTTGGAGAATTAAGGTCCAATATTGAACAGTTCCATTTGGCTGGTCTCCAGTAAAGGCCTTTGGGTAATTCAAAACATGGCAGATGGTGTCCAAAGGTGGAAGCACATGTAAGACAGATCACATGGCAAGAGAGGAAGCAAAAGAGCCAGCCTGACAAAGCCAAACCCACCTTGTAACACCTGCTCTTGGACTCACCAATCTGGTCCCTGGAGACCCAATCTACTCCTAAGACGTGAACCTTAATGCCTCCCGAGGCTGGTCCCAGCCCCCAGTGACCAAATCACCTCCCAGGAGGGTTCACCTCTTACAGTCTTCACCAGCTCTCAACACCATTACACTGGGGACTGAGCCTCCAGGACATGAATGACGAGACCATAGCAGTGATCATGGCTCTCTTACAAGTGAGAACCAGGATGATTTGTCTCTGTGCCTGACTTGTTTCACTTAGCATAATGCTTTCTACTTCCATCCATGTCATCACAAATGATAGTATTTCCTTGTTTTTAAAAGGCCTAACTGGGGGCTAGCATCATGGTGCAGTGGATAAAGCTGCCACCTGCAATGCCAGCATCCCCTTTGGGTACCAGATCGAGTCCCAGCTACTCCAACTCCCTGCTTATGAGTCAAGGAAAGCAGTGGAAGATGGTCCAAGTGTTTGGGCCCCTGCCACCCACATGAGAGATCTGGAAGAAACTCTGGGCTCCTGGCTTTGGTCTGACACAGCCCTGGCTGTTTGGCCATTTGGAAAGTGAACCAGTGGCTGGAAGATTCTCTCTCTCTCTCTCTCTCTCTCATTCTCCCCCCCCCACCCTCTGCTTCTGCCTCTCTCTGTAACACTGCCTTTATTTATTTTTTTTTTGACAGGCAGAGTGGACAGTGAGAGAGAGAGAGAGACAGAGAGAAAGGTCTTCCCTTGCCGTTGATTCACCCTCCAATGGCCGCCGCGGTAGCGCGCTGCGGCCGGCGCACCGCGCTGTTCCGATGGCAGGAGCCAGGTGCTTCTCCTGGTCTCCCATGGGGTGCAGGGCCCAAGCACTTGGGCCATCCTCCACTGCACTCCCTGGCCACAGCAGAGAGCTGGCCTGGAAGAGGGGCAACCGGGACAGGATCGGTGCCCCGACCGGGACTAGAACCCAGTGTGCCGGCGCCGCAAGGCGGAGGATTAGCCTGTTGAGCCACGGCGCCGGCCAAACACTGCCTTTAAAATAAATAAAATAAACCTGTGTTTAACACAGATGAAGTATAGCAATTCAGGAGAAAAGGTTGAGGAAATCAACCCAGAACCAAAAAAGCACAAAATGTAAAAATAAGGTCTCCAGGGCTGGCACTGTGGCTCACTTGGCTAATCCTCCACCTGTGGTGCTAGAATTCCATGTGGGTGCCAGGTTCTAGTCCCGGTTGCTCCTCTTCCAGTCCAGCTCTCTGCTGTGGCCCAGGAGGGCAGTGGAGGATGGCCCAAGTGCTTGGGCACTGGCACCCACGTGGGAGACTAGGAGGAAGGAGCAGTGGCCATAGCAGCCATTTAGGGGGTGAACCAATGGAAGGAAGACCTTTCTCTCTGTCTCTCTCTCTCTCACTGTGTAACTCTACCTGTCAAATAAGTATAAAAAATTAAAAAAATAAAAAAATGAAAGTAAAGTCTCCAATATTCATCCAATAATTTTTTTTAGAAAGAGCAGGAGAGAGAGAACAGCATCGAGAATTTTGCAGGTGAGAAATCTAAGACTTAGAGAAGTGATTCTAAAAATACTGCTCTAGTAGTCCACAACCAGACATTTATATGGTTTAGTTGTTTCCCACTCCTAAGCTCAAGGCTGAAAGTCAATCAGCAATGGAAACATGGCCCCAGCGGTTGCTAAGGGCATCCACTCTGATTGGCCATTGCAGGTCTGGTCTAGTCTATGTCTACTATTTACAGTTGACATCTGACTGGTGAGTGTGGATAGTGCTTTCCTTGATGAGAATTTGAATATCACTCCTAAGCCTGTATTCTTTCAATGATGCCTACATCACTAACTTCATGGTAAAAATGCATATTTGAGATTTTTATGAGTATCAGATTTGAAATAGAGGGAAAGATACTAGAGTGTTCTCTGTCATACTTACATTTAAGCTATGATAGTTCTCACAGGTAAATTTTTTCTTTTCTTTTTCTTCTTTTTCACTTTTCTTCTTCCTTTTTCCTTATACACCAAGAGATAAATGACCATGCTTTAAGCCGGTTTTTCTTTCTTCTTTCTAGATATGAGGCAGATCTTAAGCAGATAGCCCAGTTCTAGAAAACTATGAAGGGCTTTCAAGAGAGAAAGTTCCAATCTAGGATGTTTAATCCAAGGGGGCAGGGAAACCAGAAAAGAGGGACCAAGATACACAGCTAAAATAGGCTGAGTGGAGAAAGCAGACAGGAAGTGGTCTGCAGAAATACAGGCTCTGTGCTGACATCCATAGCAGGTACATGCAACATGCTGCTAGCTCAGGTTGATATTGACAGTCGAGCTTTCGGAAAAGACCAGAGAAGAAATAGCCTGTATAGAGTTGCCAGAAACTTGACCTAAAACTAGCTATTACAGCTGCCTTGTTCATTCGCTCATGTTTGTAGGGCAAAAATAACCACAGATTTGCTAACTATATGATTCCACCTTTGACACGCCAAGGCGACAAAGAAATGGCCAAAGTCAGAGATGACCCCTAGTTTCTGCCAACATAAAGGCAAAGTTAAATCAAAATCACATACTATATTGGTATCTAGTGCAACATCAAGGGCTCACAGTGGCACTCACAAAGCTTCCCCTTTGTCTCCTTAACACCCACAAATACAGATCCCACTAGGAAGTATTAAGGGAATAGTGTAGACTTTGCTTAGGATTTGTGGGATTTTACAGGAAACATTCAGCCTTGAAAGTATTGGGAGTTACAAGCCCATAAGAGCTGTAGACCTGGGTCCTAAATGCCATTTTTGTAGCTCCTCTATGGCCTACCAAGAAAGTAAACAAAATGCCCCTGAAATTCCTCCTGGAAAGAAAACAGAGGATAAAGTCAGACTCACAAAGGGTTAAAAATCATGAGAATTTTTCACTACTTAAAAATATTCTGTACGCATGATGATTGCATTTTCTTCCCTGCCTCTTAGTCTAACAAATATATTTTATAGGTTTTACAATGTTCTTTACAACTCACCTAAAACACATAATTTTCTTCCTGCTTATACCACTTATTTATTATTTATTTATTAGATTTATACTGTGCTTTCCTCTAAAAGGCTCAAGGCACCACACAGCCTACTCTTATATAATAAACATTAAACTCTTCTTTAAAACCATAAACAGTGAAGTATCCAGAGGAGGGGAAGAAAGGACATAAATAAGAAGAGGAAGAAGGGGGAGGGCAGTGAGGTGCAATGAGGCTGCTGTTTGACACACACGTTCCATACAGGAGTGCCAGTTTTATTCCTGGCTCTTCTGCTTCTGATTGGCTTCCTCTTTACATTTCCCCAGACAGCCGACGATAGCTCAAGAACTTGAGTTCCTTTTCATCCACATGGGAGACCTGGATGGAGTTCCAGGCTCCTGACCCAGCCCTGACTATTGCAGGCATTTGGGGAGTAAAATAGCAGATGAGATAGATCGCTCTCTCTTCATCCACCCCCCCTATCATTCTATCACATATATAAAAATAAATTAAAATTTTTTAAATACTAATCACAGATTTTTTTAAAAAGAGAGAAAAGCAGGCATTTGATCAAATGTGCAACCAAGGGACCAGCATTATAGCACAGAGGGTTAGGTCAGCTCCTGCAATGCAGGCATCCTAGTAGAGCACCGATTCACATCCCAGCTGTTCCACTTTTAAACTAGCTCCCTACTAATGTGTCTGAGAAAAGAGCAGACGATTGCTTAAGCACCTGAGACCCTGTCACCCATGAGCAAGACCCTGATGGAATTCCTAGCTCTTGGCTTTGGACTGGATCAGCTCTGGCTCTTGCAGCCATTTGGAGAATGAACAAGCAGAGGGAAGATCCTTCTCTCTCTCTCCTTTTGTCTTTGCTACTGTTTTTCAAATAAGTAAAATAAATCTTCTTAAAAACATATACAACCAAATAGTCAAGATATGCCCTGGTTTGAATGTGGTTAGTCCTCTAAGACTTTATGTGTTGGAAGTTTTGTCCCCTGTGTGGTGATGGTGTTAAGACAGTAGACTCTTTAGGAGGTGGGGCTTACTGCAAGGTAATTATGTGTTTGGAAGCACTGCTTGCAGATGGGATTAAGATAGTTCTCCTAGAACCGCAGTTAGTTCCTATGAAAAAGAGTTATTATGAAGGAGCAAGCTTGTCTTTCTACATTCACTGGCTTCTTGTCTCTCCTCCTAACCCCTCTTGCACGTGCTCCTGCCATGATTCCCTTCAATAGACTCTCACAGACACCAAACCAATGGGGCCAACCAGATCTTGGATACTGAAACTGACTCCAAAATTGTGAGCTGAATACATTCTCTCTCTCTCTCTCTCTCTCTCTCTCTCTCTCTCTCTCTCTCTTTCTCTCTTTTTCTCTCTCTTTCTATACACACTCACACACACACACACACACACCATTCTTGGGTACTTTGTTATAGTGACAGAAAATGAACTAATACAATGAATATGTGATCCCTGTGGCTTTTAGTTGACCTAACCTGCAAAGACCAAGACGATGCCCTCATCTCACATAACAGAGCCAGAATATCTCTACTTTTCTGTGGGAGAGAGGGGAGAGAACACTAGTTTTTATTCAGAATTCTCAAGTGAGTATCTGAAAACAAAGAAGAGTACACTTAGACAACTGTGTTTTCAAAATCAGCAGCAAGAGATACAGAGTAGTGTTTTACAAGAAAACACTGAAATGTTAGATTTTATTTATAAATACAATTCAGAATACCTATGACTTCTAAAATTCTATAGACTTTCAGAGGCCGTGGAAGCATAGAAGTTCAAAGAGTCTCAAAAATCAAACGTGACAGATTGGCCTCAGCTTTTAAATCTCAGGTCATCCTGGTTTGACAAAGACACATGTTGACTTGCTGTGTCCATAATGAAGGCAACAGTCGAAAGGTTGGTTAAGCATTAACTCTCCCAGCTGCTGCTGTGGTAGAACTTGTCAAAAATGAGCAAGGAAAGAGTAGATTCTAATTTGCAATCAGAGTAACAAAGGACAATTCCCACTGAATGGAGCAGACGATGTTACTCTCCTTATCAAGGACAGCATGCATCCAAGAGAAAGAAAAACAATGGCACTGATGTCTGAATCATTCCCTTTACAGTGGCTGGTTACTTCATAAAGAAAGAAGTTTCCATCAGTTCACAGTGTTGGAGGTTCGACAGCATGGCACTGACATATGCTGGTTCTGGTGATCACATGATGGCAGGAGCACATGTCAGAGGGAGAGGTGACATGGCAAGACAGGAAACCAGAGAGCAAGGAGGGACCAGTGTGGCTCCTTCCTAGCAACCTTCCCATTGGAACTCCCAGGGTCCTTTCAAAGCTCTATTAATTCCTCCAAGAGGAACACCCCAAAATGACCCAATGCCCTTGGGCCAGGCCACACCTCCTAAAGCTCCTATCACCTGTCTAACTACCACACTGGGGACTCAGCTTCCAACACACAAAGTTGTGAGGGACACACTCAAACCATGCTGGTACTAGTATTGATATTTTAGTATTCGGGAAGTACTGTGTGCCAGGCCCCTTTGTGCTCCAGTTACATATGCTAAGCTCTTTAATCCCTAGAACAAATGTACAGTGAGTGTGACCACTTCCCTTTTCTGCAAGTAAGGAAAGTGAGATATAAATAAGTTACATACTCAAAGTCACTTTGAACATAAGTGCTTGAGTAGGATCCAAACCCAACAAAAAAGGTTAGGAGGAGCTCCCAGGCTAGACAACAAAGAAACATAGAAAAGCCACTCTGAGTTGATAGACTACAGGCTGATGACTCTTAGCAAAGCATGTTGGATCGAGTTCCCTACCCTAGAAGCTGCTAGGAGAGTTAATAGCACAATCACAGGTTAAAGAATAGACAAAGGTCTTAACACCGCAAGGCCAAATTTGTCGCAGTGCAGAAGAGCATGGGACCAGCTGGCTAATGGCAGACAGAGGAACTGCAGTAACTTTGAAACTGCCTGAAGAGAGGAGATCAGCCTGGATCAGTTTGGTTGCTCCAGGTCCTAGGAAAGCAGAGACTGGAAGTTGGTAACTGACACCCACTGTGCTGTCTTGCACAAGAGGCTGCTTATTTATTCTAAGTTAACTGAAAAGTTCTATAGTGAGTCATTCTCAGTATTCATTGTGATCTCTCAAATATGAATACCACACTAAGTGTCATCTAACTTATGCCTCATAGCTATGTGATACAGTAGATACCATCATTATTCCCATCTTACAGTTGAGAAATATTAAATTTTGCCTAAAGCACTCTGTATATAATAAATTATAACCTAATATCTAAACAAAATGCAAATTGAGAGGCTATTTTTCTAGCAGGTAACTGAGTCTCAGCTAAAGTAGAAAAAGCTTTTAGCCAAACACAGGCTGCACACTGATAAGACATTTCCCAACAAGTTACACTCTGAGTTGTAACCAAGTGGGCTATTTCTGCATGTCACATCCTTTTTCTGTCTATAACTACTGCCTGAACAGAGCTCTCTTCCCTGCTTCAGAGAGAAGCTCAATTCATGACTCCTTTCCTTGCTCCACTGCTAAACTGAATTGTTCTAAAGTTTCTCTTATATCAGGAGGCACAGAAAAGTTGAGTGCATTGCCCAAAGTCACCAGGCGAGTGAAAGCAGAAACAAAGTTCAAGTCTACAGAGCCTGGCTCCAGAGCCCAGCTTCATGATCGCCACTCTGCCGCTTTCAGAGCATGGTTCTGTGCACCCAGCACCCGTGTTCTGCCACCTGCATGATCTGCCTACCTGCCCTTCGAGAACGAAATGAATAAGGATCAGCTGTTTTATTTTCCCTCCTAGACGGCCAGCCCACTCAATCACCCACCCTAACCTAATGAAAATTGTCTGGGAGGTGAAAGAAGATACCCTGTAGGGAGAAAGTAGCATGGAATCCTTGCTAACCAAGATGTTCTCAAACATTCTTTTAAGAGAGCCTTGTAGCACAAAACATATATGTGCAATAATGCGGGGTCCTCCACAGGAGGCATCTTCCACAGGGCAGTCATTGCAATTGCTGTAACAGCAGCTCCTCACTCCCATTTATTCAGGCCTGGTAAATATGCACAGAAGCTGGGAATACTAAGCAGCATGGGTTGCTCCAAGATCAAGTTGTACTGCCTCCCTTTCTAGAAAAAGAGCCCATCTTCAAATGGCTCTCTCTCCTTAACATCTCTAAAGTCTTGGATGAACAGACACTAATTCACAGAGATTCCCCCTTGGTCATCCAACCTGGAGTGGCCACTTTCACTGATCCTTTACTATAACACCCTCCTGTCATTCTAACATGTACTATAAGAATTATTTCATTGATTGGTTAATTTGTTTTGGTTGGTGTATTAGATTTCCAGAAGAGCAGTAAGAAAGTACCATACCACAGATGGCCTAAACAACAAAAAGTTCTATCACAGGCCATAAATCCAAACTCAAGGGGTTAGCAGGGCCCTGATCCCACCAAGACTCTAGCTAAGTCCTGCCTTGCCTCTTCCTCGCCTCTGATGGTGGCCATTAGTCTTTGGAGTTCATTGGCTTAAGGTGCATCCCTCCAACCTCTACCTCTGCCTGCCATGGGACATTCTCCTTCTGTGTATCTATCTGTGTTCAGATTTCCTTCTTCTCAGGACGCCAGTCCCATAGGATTAAGGGCCTGCCCTAACCCAGGATAAATTTATTTCAGTTAATTCTATTTTTGAATGGCTAGTTCCTGCCTCCAGAACTGTAAGAGGATACCTTTCTGTTGTTTAAGCCTCTTAGTTGGTGATAAGTGGTTACAGCAGCCATAGGAATCTACTACAAGGATCTCACTTAGCCTTGTTTAACCCCAGGTTTCACCACTTATTTAACCAAATATTTTCCTCCATGGTAACCTACTAACAATCCCTAAATCCTTAATAATTTACTTTTAGAAAACTAAATTCAATCTTCCCATTTTACACATGACAAAACTGAGACTCGGGGAGAACAATGGAGGCACCCATGGGAGGACAAGGCCCAGGGCCCAGCCTCCACGTCATCCCGGGTGCTCTTTACTATATCAGATACTGCTCCCCTTCACTGCACGGAGCCCCTGCATGTGGGGTGACCTTTATGAGATTTGTCTCCGTGCCTGCTAGGAAAAGAACAGGGCACTTTTCTCCGGTAATGAAGGGCTCCTTGAATCATTTCACCCAATATTTTTTTCAGCCACTAGGAGAAACTGCTCTCCTTTTGAGGGGAGCTGGGTAAAATGTGCCCAAGAAACCAATTACAAACAAGCAGTTGCTCCAGTGTAAACTGATGTCTCCCGTAGCGTTAGACTGCTGGAAAATACAGCAGTAGCCCGAGCTTCACCTCCACCCTCCACTACCCCAGTGCTCAAGGAAACAGACATGGGAACATGGGCTGGTGCTGTCTGAAAGGGGGACCATGTCATGGATGGCATCCTGAGCTCTCCAGTCCCTTCCCTTCTTGTGGTCAGCCTCCTCCCCCTACCGTCTTCCCCAGGCACCCAGCACCCACCACAAGGGACCCAGTCCAGCCATGGCGAAGGGGAGGGCACTTCTCCTACCTTCCACTTGATAAGCTGCAGTGGCGGCCCCCCATCCGAAGTCTGCGGGAAAAGCCATGGTTTCGGAAGCTGCCAAGTTGGAACCCTCAACTAACACAGCCCCGTGCCCTTCAGCCAGAGAGCCAGGCAATTGTGCGGACAATAAGTGATCTCTCAGGTGGCAGATATATATGCAAACGAGATAGGAGCCAGATTATAGGATCCCACTTGATTGGCCACAGCCTTGATAAGAATCCACACTTTGTACAAGGTGAGCAATTGCACTTTGTTTTCCCACTGCGCCCTGATTAACGGAGTTGCTTAGTCAGCTTGGGTGCTAAGTTGATCTTTTCCCTGTTCCTGCAACACATGGACTTTTACAAGGTTATATAATCCTACTAGCACGTTCTCTTGGTTAATTTTCCCAATTTCTGACGCCTACCCTTAGAGATTACCATTTCAATTGCTTCTTCTGATATTTATGCCCATGTTTTATAAGAATGGGCTGATTTTGCTACATAAATTATTTTTCAATTTCAGTAACTTTTGACTTCTGAGTCTAGGGGTGGACAATCTGGTTGTGCTCTCTCTCTCTTCTCCTTCCCTTACCTGCCTCAATCCACCCAGCATAATCATGGCTTCTCTGTTTAAATAAACTCAATCTCTACATTACTCTGACTATATGTGGTTCAAAGTTGAGCCATGTTGCACACCATGCTGACATGCAGCGTTTTATTTTCTCTGGGATTAACCATCCACTCTTTATAGCTACTTAATCTTCTCTAATCACTAATTCACCACAAAACACTCCAACAGAAGTGAGTCTCTGAGCTGTTCCAACAGCTCTCTTCCCCGCTCCATTCTGCTCTGCGCAATATGAGGCCACACAGAGCTGTGGTCTGCCATCTCCTCCACATTCCTCCGAGAGCTGACTTCATGTCTCTTCACCTCTCGCCTCGCCTGGCCCCCTCTGTTCCCCCTCCTCTTCCCAGGATGCAAATCCGTGAACACACCTCTCTGTTAAAGGGGCCTCGAGAGATAAATGTCCTGAAATGCTGTGGTTCTGGGATTGTCTTGAGTCTAACTCATGCTTCCCATGCGGTGTGTTTACTTCAGCGTTTTATGATGGAAATAATTTTCCCTTGGAATTCCGAAGCCGTGGAGAAGTTAGTGACGACCCAGGCACTAGCCTTCTGTACATAAAGCCTGCTCTCTTGGCCATCCTGCCCTGGCTGCTCCCCACACTTTGAGTGCTGAAGTTCCACAGTCACACAGCCTATCCTGAGACTTCCCATTGATTCTGCCAGGTCCCACAGGCGCCAAGTGGCAACGCAGAACAGTACTGCACAATGTGGACAACTGGAAGAACTGCGTGAAGGGTGTATGGGAGCTCTGTGCTTTTGCAACTATTCTATGCTTCTCATAGTAGGCAGAACAAAAAGTTTACTTTTTTAAAAGTGCCCATGGAGAAAGGAGTTAGGCATAATCAAAGTGAGGAAGATGCTTTATTGAGTTCCCCACGACCGCACTACATCTTCCTACACTGTGTCCTAACAGGAGCACAGGTTAGGAGACAGAGATTGAAATCCTACTCTCTCCTGTTACCTTAACCCTGAAAAAAGAGGCTACCTGTAGAAGGAAATAAGGGAAAACATTTCAGACATCAAAAATACCTGTTTCCTGAAATAATATCAAAAACGCAGGTCAAACGATTAAATATAACTGGACAGTCATTCGATTTTGAAGTAATCATAAATAGTAAAGGGTAAAAAAGAGAAATGTTTTCACTATGCAACACTAGATGGCAGTATTGCAATTTTTTAGGTTTACAAGCGACTGTGTGGCTTGGTGTTAAAATTGAGTTATCCCACCAATCACTTTCTGCTCGCTAACACGTGTGCTCTTCCAAAGACTTCTCCAGAAGGAACAATCCAACTTTTCAGGGATCCATGTTTTCTGAAGTCATTTTTTCCCAAAGAGCAGAATTTAATTGTTCTCTGATCAGATGCTAGTACAGCATTCTCAGGTATCGGGGTGTCAACGACCTCTTTATAGTCTCTTTATAAGTGAGGCTACCAAGTAGATTTGTTTTCTATAACTTAGGTGGTCTCTATTACTATTTATGGTGTTAGAATATAAACCTAAACTTTTTTACACAATATTTATTTTTGGCTTCATTTAAGACTGCAATAAAAAGCATGCTAACCTATTTTATAAATATTTAATAATCTATTTTATAACCTATTAACCACTGAATAAAAGACAAATATTAACTGAGAAGAGTTGTATTGTTTTATTTTTTAAGACTCAATTATTTATTTAAAAGTGTGATGGGGCGAGGGGGAGAACTTTCACCTACTGGTTTACTCCCTGAGTGGCCATAATGGGCCTGGACTGGGCCAAGCTGAAGCCAGGAGCCAGGAACTCCATCTGGGTCTCCCTCGTGGGTGCCACAGTCCCAAGTACTTGGGCCATCCTCTGCTACATTGCCAGCTGCATTAGCAGAGAGCTGGATCGGAAGTGGAACAGTCAGGACTCAAATCAATGCTCCAATATGGGATGCTGGCATCACAGGTGGTGCCTTAACCTGCCAAACCACAATGTTGGCCCCTTGTTTTACATGTCTGCAAATCTCTTTCACACCTGCTGTAATAGGAGACAGCTGGATACTCATATCTGCTTCCTGGTGGGCTGCTTCCTCTGGAAAACTCCACTGTCCACTCATAGAAGAGAGATGGGAGTGAAAGCAGCAAACCGTGTCTGAGTGTTACTACAAAGCCTTGTGGACCCCAGATGGGTCACCAGGACCTGGGGACAACAGCTCTCTCGGTGTTCTCTCTACCCTGTCCTGTTACCCAGAGCCCCATCTGTGTCCTTCTCACCTTTCAGAGAACTCATTACTACATTTCTTTATTTTCTTTATACAAACAAAATTCTAAGTTCACAGTCCCATCAAGACAGGCTGGTAATTTAATTTGTCATTATTTGGGTCCCCTCCACTCCAGTTTTGGGCCATTAAGAAAAACGAGGTCCTTGGGGCTGGTGCTGTGGCACAGCAGGTTAATCCTCCGCCTG
The DNA here is from genome assembly GCF_033115175.1 of Lepus europaeus. Classification (NCBI taxonomy): domain Eukaryota; kingdom Metazoa; phylum Chordata; class Mammalia; order Lagomorpha; family Leporidae; genus Lepus; species Lepus europaeus. The sequence continues at coordinate 73,843,756 of NC_084842.1, forward strand.
TGGCACCAGAATCCCATATAGGCACCTGTTCTAGTCCCGGCTGCTCCACTTCCAATCCAGCTCTCTACTGTGGCCCGGGGAAGCAGTAGAAGATGGCCCAAGTCCTTGAGTCCCTGCACCTGCATGGAAGACCAGAAAAGGAAGCTCCTGGCTTCTGGCTTCAGATCGGCACAGCTCTGGCCATTGTGGCTACTTGGGGAATGAACCAATGGAAGAAAGACCTCTCTCTCGGTCTCTCCCTCTCACTGTCTGTAACTCTACCTCTCAAATAAATAAATAAAATCTTAAAAAGAGAAGAGAAGAGAAGAGGAGAAGAAAAGAAGAGAGAAGAAAAGAAGAGAAAAGAAGAGAAAAGAAAAGAAAAGAAAAATGAGGTCCTGGAGCAGGTGTTTGGCACAACAGCTAAGTTGCCACCTGTGACTCCCAGCTCAAGTCCCGCCTACTCCATGTCTGATCAGCATCATTCACAGCGGATTGAGTTCTGAACTCCTGGCTCCAGCCGGGCTCATCCCTGGCTGTTGTGGGTATTCAGAGGGCAAACCAAAAGATGGAAGATCTCTGCTCAGTCTCTGTCTCTCTGCCTTTCAAATAAAGTGAGAATAAATAAAATTTTTGAATTTTTAAAAATTAATTTTAAACAACAATATTGGCAATGACTAAAGCTTGGAGCCTTTTCAGGGGCCTGTGAAAACATTAGAATTCTTGCAGAAGAAAAGAAAGAAAACTGAGGTCCTATAAGACCAAAAGTGTTTTAATTGCCTGGTGTCTCTGTTCTCCCACCCCTCAGTTTGGGGCCACACGGGTTAAAGCCAGATATTCACTCTGCAAACTATCAAGTCCCTTCAAATCCACTGATTCTGCTGTTTAGACAGGGAAATCCTCCTGCAAGAGTGTACATCTGAGGATGTTCAGCTACGTTCAACATAAGCACACAATAACCCCTTTGAGTCCTGCCACCTTCCCAAGAGACTGCTGCAGAAGAGCAAGACCAACCCTGCTGTTCATGAGAGGCAGGCACTGTGTGCATCCCAAGCTGGAGGCCTACATTAGTTACTTGCATTGAGGTCCTTTTCTCTAAGCATTCGGTTTCCAGAAGTCCTGGGAGTGCTAAGGGACTATGAATTCAGTGCTCTCTAGGAGTAAACCAAACCAAACCAAACCAAAACACCTTGCAGAAGCCTGCTTCTTTGTTAACGCCAAGACCTTTAACAAATACTAAGCCTCATTAGTCAGACTCTGCTGAGATTCAAAAATTGTGGCATTCAGAATGTGCCCACGACCTGTATTCAGGGAAAAGTAAAGTTCTAAATGAGCATTTTCTGTCTGTAGCAAAGATGTCTGGGTGTTATAGCCAATTCTATCTCCTTTTCCAGCTGGGTCTGCTGTTAAATACACTTGTCAGGTCCCTTGCAAATAGGTGTGGCCACAGAACTCTGTTCAGCTAGTAGGGACTATGGGCAGGGGACTGTGCACCCCTTCTAGGTGGAGTCACTAACATTTGCCTACACAATCACAATATTTCTCTTAATTCTTTGATCCACTGGTTAGGTAGACAGACTGCACTGGCAAGCTCCAAGGCCCTAGGAATTCCTAGATGGGAGGAACTTGGTTCCCATGGAGCACTGCCCACTCACGACCAGCCCCTCAAGGAAGCCACTTAACACTGCAGTGAATAAGAACAGAACTTTGGTTTTGTTAGAGAGTTGATAACAAATACATTCTTGGAATAATAACTAGATTGGGGCAGAGGGCAGTTGCAGGTTCTGGAGGGGAAGAGAGGAAGTGATCCTGGGAAGCAATATAATGACTTTGTGAGGAGCTAGATGGGCTAATGTGAAGCTAGGTCTGGCCTTTGTTGGAATGGTGAAAGGGGCAGTCCATTTAGTGTGGACAAAATGCTTACTTCTCCCAAGAAGCTGCCATTAGCAAGATAAAATTACTGAACCCAACCTTCTGAGCTTCTATCATGAGCATAACAAGAGGAAATTTCCAATCCCATCCTTCTGATGGGTTTTTTGTTTTATCTTGAGCAGGCCACACAGGATTACAATTCTGGTCCTCGTGATTTTCTCCCCACCCTCTGATTGATTGTTAGCTGTTATTTTGCTCCCCCAAATTATGCATAAAAGACCCCACCCTGCCAGGCTTCTCTGGTCTTCCTCCCTTGGAGCCCCTCTCCTGACTGCTGCAGCAGGTTTCAGACTTAAGGAAATCTTGCTCTGCTCACTGTCCAGTCCACGGAGAAATTCTACATGAGACAAGATCCAAGAACGCCCTCGCCCTCACTGTTTCCTGTAACAACTTCAAAGTGCTCTCTTCCAACAGGGGCTCCTCTTCAGTGATAGCACAACCCTGGAGAAGAAAGGAAGCAGGAGAGCAAAGGGAAGAAGCTCAGATGGGCAAGGCATCCTGAAGACCAACACGACCCCAGACACACACGGGGTTATTCATCTTGATCTCTGCCTTGGCCAACAAAGAGCTAGTCAGATGTTGGCCTAGGAACCCACATTTTACAAAAGTTATTCCCAAACAGGGCCCCTCACTCCAGCAAGTCATCAGTTAGCTGAACATCTCAATAATTCTAATTGCAATCATATATTTACTTCCTATGAAGTCTTCCAGGCTATCTACAACATCAGTTTTATTGCTTTATGCTGCAATTATGTAAACTCACTGCGATAATACCAGCTTCTCGTGTATGAAAAGGCAAAAATGAATTCGTTTGAATAACGCTGTTGCTTAATCAATAGGATCTGACAAAGTGTGAGGTAAGGAAAGTCTATCAGTAATAAAGGGAATCTTTGAAAATTCTGACAACACATGATGTGTGTGTGGTGCGTGTGTGTGTATTGTGTGGTGCACATGTGTGTGTGTGCATGTGTGACAACTAGGGGTCCAGGATATTTATTCATCTGGACCACCCACCTCTGGTAACAGAATCGGATTTTCCTATGGAGATATGCTTTGCCCTATGCAGCCTATACGCTTTGAGAAAATCTGACACTGGGCCCCATCCAATAACTCATCAGTTCCAGGGATCAGTGCAAGGCTGTCTTCATATCTCATTCATTGACTACAGGCATTGGATCAGACATAGGCCTAATCAGTTGCGCGGTGCCGGCTGCAGCGCACTGGCCACAGCGGCCATTGGAAGGTGAACCAACGGCAAAGGAAGACCTTTCTCTCTGTCTCTCTCTCTCACTGCCCACTCTGCCTGTCAAAAAAAAAAAAAAAAAACAGTGATAGGTGAGAAAAAGTTTGTTGGGGTCTCTGAAAAAGAAACTTTTACCCTCTTTCCTAGAAGGTATCCCAAGGGTCAGGCTCCTCCTGCTGCACCTCGATGAGCAAGGGTTTAGCAGCCATTGCAGAGATGTAAAAAGCATCAACCCAGTGATACAGAAGCAAGGTGGAAGGAAATAATCCTTGCAAACCAGCCAATTCCCTGTGTGGCTTAGGCCTTTCTGAGTTGGGTTTCCTGTTGACTTGGCAGCTAAAAAACTGAAATACTGGGTATGTGTGTGTGTGACCCACTCGTAAGTGCATGAGTTACACCTATCCACCCATGTGGTCATGCCGCTGTAGATATGACACGTGAAATTGAACATGTGTATCTGTGCACGGTTCCTGCTTGTGTGCCTTTGTGTCATCAATCCCCACCAAATAAAAGGATTTCAGAACCTTCACTGGGTATTATTCTTCGCTGTCTTGAATGCTGGCCCAGATCACCAGCCTGGAAATGAAGATATATGTGAGATAATTAATGGCAGGCTCACGTGGGATTCAATTACACTATTTGCGTTTATTTAATGAAGGCTGTACACCCCATAAGATTTAGCATGAAAGAAATAGAAAACAACAGCCGTGTATCACTCACCATTTCAAAAAGCCATATTGCTATAGAATTAAGGATTTATTGTTGAGTAATTTTCAAAACAAACAAAAAATGTGCTCTGCCTTCAAGGTGTTGACAGGCTGATACTAATAATGGCATACAAGTAATCACAAAAACCACTCAATACCACTCGAAGCTCAACTGTGAGCTTATTGCTCTGAGAATAAAGGGCAGTCAGTAGAGGCAAAACCCTTGCAATTCCTTTTGGGAGCTTTCCAACAAATACACACAGCTGTGGTGTGGAGCCCAGCAGAGCTCATTTAAGGATGTTATTCAGACCCCAGCTGCCAGGGCCTCTGTCTACCCCAACAATAGGATTCAGACTCCTCAGACAGGCTCTTCCCACAAACTTGGGGTTAGAAACTCAGGTCCTCGATTTTAAAATGCCCATCCTCTAATGTGATCTAACTCCACTGGTACTTTTGGAGAAGTGGTGAGCAGAGCTGGGATTACACTGAGGCAGTTCAGGTGCCAGGAGGGCAGAATTTAAGGAGGCGCTGTCTCTGAGTCCTGGCCCTGGTAAATACCAGGAAGAGCGCAGGCAAGTTCAAAGCCCTTGCTGCACACTTAGAGCTGGTTTTGTTTCGAAGCCATGGCAATGCACAGGTGTGCCACATGCCTCAGGAGCGGGCTGCAGCTAATCCACCTAAGGCCCATGCGTGTGTGCACACCGGCGAGTATCTTTGATTATTAATCTTGCTGCAGGGATTGAGTTTGGAACTTCCAAAGAGCTTTCCTCCCATGGCGAATAAATCAGTGTACTGGAGGTTCACAGTGTGAAAAGGAAATATCAAAGAGTAGAATGACACCCAATGCAATGTAGTATCAGAGAGAAAAAGAACAATGTCAATGACAATACAATTATTTGAGATCAACTAGATTGGAAAACAGGCACAACTTGGAGCCTATGAAAAACTAGGAGAGTGTAGCCAAGTTTCTCTTTGGGATTTTTTTCTTTTTATCATTTATTTTATTTGTTTGAAATGAAGAGAGAAATAGACAGGAAGATCTTCTGTTCACTGGTTTATTCCCCAAATGCAACAGCTGAGGCTGTGCCAAGCAGAAGCAAGGAACCAGAAATTCCATCAGGGTCTCCCACATGGGTGGCAGGGGCTCAAGCGCTTGAGCCATCTTCCACTGCTTTCCCAGGTACATCAGCAGGGAGCTGGAGTGGAAACAGATCAGCCAAGACTCGAACCAGTGCTCATAGAGGATGCTGGTGTTGGAGGCAGCAGCTTAACCTGCTGTGCCACAAAGTTGGCCCCTGTCCTTGGGATCCTGAATCAAAGGCTAGATACCCCTGTCCTCCTGCTTCCCATCACCTCCAAACACTGAGGATGCTAAGGTCTGGAGGTATCCTTAGGATGTCAGTTCATCTTCAGCCTTAGGCCTCTTCTCTATTCAAAGTCAACATAAATATTCTCAAGCCTGCAGAGTTCAAAATGTGGATTAGAAGCACACTGATCCCCAGTTCCAGATCAGTGTGCTTCTAATCCACATTGCTTTCTGGGCACCCGGGGAGAGGTCCATACAGTGTTGTTCCTGATGCCGGGCATGCTTTGAGCCCTTGATGTCCTGCAAATGAAGGAGAAGGATGTCTTCAAATTTCCTGTAGCCAGAACCCACTTAGGCACCAGCCTTGACTTCCCCATGGAAGCAAGTGATGGTGTCTACATCACAAATCTGAGGAGGACCCACTGAAACCCTTGCTAATGTCAGTGTCACATCCTCTGGGAACACTGGCAGAGAAGTGCTGCTGACACTGGCTGCTCCTACTGGAGCTGAAACAGCCCCTAAACAGTGCCTTGAATGCAGATGCTATACACCATCAAGTCCAGTCTCCTAGGCTCCCTCCCTGAGTTTAAAGTGTGCCTTGCCTTTTCATAGTACTAAAATTAACTCACTGAATGGAAGAAGTAGGAGAACCAGCCCTACAAAGTTCTAATCACCAGACTCATGAAGTCATTTGCTTCTCCAACAGATAACACCTTGATGGCTCATCTTGTTTCAAGAGGTTCTATTTAGAGGAATTCTAGATCTGGGCAGGGGAACTCTAGGCCCAGGGCATAAAGAAACCATCACCTACTGGCAGCTCCTAGGCTGACTGAAACCCCCTTGGCCATCATAAAAGCTCCCAGAAGAGAACAGCATTACTGACCAAACAGGAACTTGCACACAAGCTGAACATGTATCTGAGCCAAATAACCACTGTGACTCCAACCAGTCCTTTTTCTCCTGGCTAGGGGACAAAATGCAAGCTGTCCCTAGTCTTTGTTTCCCTTATCCTTGATCCCCCCTTCCCCGTAGCCTCTTTACCAACCTCAAAGCACCCTCATTCAGCAGGACAGTGGTTCTGGAAACGTGATTATGCTGCCTCTTCATCTCTCAATAAAGTAAATGTTCTCTTTGCTTTATCCTCAAGCTTTGTCCTCATTATTTTAATTTGATACCATTGACAAGGACTGAGCTTTTGATAACAGACTCACTCCTATTGATGTAGGCACAGGTGTATTAATCTTACTTCAGGCTCTTGTCTTGCACAAAGTGGTAAGAAAATGTATTCAAAAGGTGAGAAAGTGAACACACATGCATGTATAAGCTTGGACTGCCCTACACAAAGAAATACCCATTATGAGTGGGCATTGAGCCAGAGCATTGCTCCAAGGGATGAGAGGTGGGGAGGAGGAAAGGGCACCTGTGCAGAACCTCCATTCATTGACAAGAGAGAGATCCCTCCGCCCCAGTTGTTGTCCTCTTGTGAGATAGTAGGTGGTACCTCTACAGGTGTGAAGCAACCTGGGAATTTTATGTACCACCCTAAGTTCCATGTGAAACTCCATATCCATATTTTCATGGTATCCCCCCTTAAGTCCCAGCTGAAGCAGGTTCATCCAAGAAAGGGGGCATTTTGATTGACAAGCAGGAGCAAAGAATTAGATACGGAACCTGGCAGTGACTTCTAGCTCACACAGACCGAAACTAGCTCTCTAGCCAAAGCACATCCTTGCTGGTCCTTCAAACCTGAAAGCTTTGTTCACCAGATTCAGGCAGCCTTCAGAGAGCTGTGTTTTCTGATGGTTAGTGACTCTAGGGCTGACCAGTACCACCAGCCTCTCATAGAGGTGTATTATTATTACTGCTACTACTATTATTTTTATTACCTTTTTTATTTTTTTATTTATTTGACAGGTAGAGTTATAGACAGTGAGAGAGAGAGAGACAGAGAGAAAGGTCTTCCTTCCGTTGGTTCACTCCCCAAGTGGCTGTCACAGCTTGTGCTGCACCAATCCAAAGCCAGGAGCCAGGTGCTTCCTCCTGGTCTCCCATGGGGGTGCAGGGGCCCAAGCACTTGGGCCATCCTCCACTGCCCTCCCAGGCCACAGCAGAGAGCTGGACTGGAAGAGGAGCAACTGGGACTAGAACCCAGTGTGCATATGGGATGCCAGCACCACAGGCAGAGGATTAACCAAGTAAGCCATGGCGCTGGTCCTATTCTTTAAAAAAAAAAAAAAAGATTTATTTATTTATTTGGAAGTCAGAGTTATACAGAGAGAGGAGAGGCAGAGAGATCTTCCATCTGATGGTTCACTCCCCAATTGGCTGCAATGGCTGAGCTGTACTAATCCGAAGCCAGGAGCCAGGAGCTTCTTTTGTGTCTCCCATGCGGGTGTAGGAGCCCAAAGACTTGGGACATCTTCTACTGCTTTCCCAGCCGTAACAGAGAGCTGGATTGGAAGTGGAGCAGCCAGGTCTGAAACCAGTGCCCATATGGGGTGCTGGTGCTTCAGGCCAGAGCGTTAACCCACTGCACCACAGCGCTGGCCCCACCGCTACTACTATTATTCACATGCAAAGAGATAGAAGTAGACATTGAAAGATCTCCCATGCACTGGTCACTCCACAGATGTTCTCAATAGCCAGATTGCACCAAGCAAAGCCAGCAGCCAAGAACTCTATCTAGGTCTTCCACATGTGTGGCTGGAATCCAGCATCACCTGCTGCTTCTCAGGGTGTGCATTAACAGGAAGCTGGAACAGGAAGTGGATCCAGGATTGAAACTGTCCCCTACACAGTTCCTCTGAGGCAAGATGCTAAATGCCATCAGGTCTTGGACTTCCATGGCTCCCAGCCTCCCTCCCTTAGCTTAAAATTTCTGTGTCCTGCTTGGATTGAAAATCAACCTCTTACTAAAATTAGCACAATGAATTGAAGGAGTGATGTGACTGATTCTATAGGATCCCTGAACACAAGACTCATGAGGTCCCTTATCTCACATAAATAACATCTTGATGTCTAGTCTTCCCTTGAGAGGTTTCTTTCCGAGAACCTCAGGCCCTGAGCAGGAAGCAATGAGTGCCTGACAGGAGCCCACTTTGCCAGCATCAAAATTCCCAAAATAACAATCAAAGGAGGGTCACAGTACTACAAACCAACCAGCATCCACCAATGGAGCCCAGGTGTTGGGTCTGAACGGATGGATGCTGGCCCACAAAGTTCTGCATATGTATGGACCAACCATGGAGTTGGAGACAAATTGGACAAAAATCTTTCCTTCTTTCTTTTTAAGATTTATTTATTTATTTGAAAGTCAGAGTTACAAAGAGAGGGAGAGAGAGATCTTCAATCCACTGGTCACTCCCTGGATGACCACAATGCCAAGGCTAGGCTAGACTGAAGCCAGGAGCCAGGAGTTTCTTCCAGGCTGCCCACATGGATGGCAGGATCTCAAGTACTTGGACCATCTTCTGCTGCTTTCCCAGGCACATTGGCAGGGAGCTAGATCATAAGTGCAGGAGTGGAGACTGCAACCAACACTCATATAGGATGCAGGAACTGTAGATGGAGGCTTAACCCATTGAGCCATGGCACCAGCCCCAAACAAACACCTTTCAACCCCAACTAAGAATCTTTCATCCTAATCCTTTAGACAGAACAAGAATGAATGAATACCTTCTGGATTCCTTGCTCTGAGCCTCGAAGTAAACCTGTACTTTCTTCCACCACCCTGGTATCAGTAATTGGCATTCTGTATGTTGGGCAAGTAGGCTCAGTTTTGGAGGTTCTATATCAATTCCCCCAACAATTTTGCGGATCTTTTTTAAGCAGGACTCAAAACCAGGCACTCTTATAAGGGATGTTGGTGACCCCTATTGCACCAGCTGCCATTGTCTCTTATCCACACCTTCCTGCCATTGTTCTGTGTGACACAGACTCTTTCATATGTGGACATCGCCATCCCATGCAACAACAAGAGAGTTCATGCACAGGGGAGGGGATGGATGCTGGCCCAGAAATTTCTCCATATGTATAGCACTGTCTCCCAGGAACTCCTTTAGGAGGTCAGGGCTCATCTCTAATTCTTTTGAGCATCTGCATCTGCAGAGATTGAAAAGGAGGACAAGGATGCTGCTGACAAGGCTGAGATCAAGGAGGAAGTTCAGGGTCAATGGACAGCTCTAGCTTCTGGGTTCATTGCTATTCAGCCCAAGGTCACAGAATGGACTGAAGATGCAAGTAGTCTCCTTGCCTACTCAGCAGATACTTACTAAAGATGGGAGTACTCAGTCTAGCCCTGGAGACCTGTCAGCAGCCCCTGAGGCTCGGGCCCCACAGTGGGCAGGAACCACCACTGAGTGGCCTAAAGCTGCTATTCCACAGGCTGTTAAGCAAAATGAAAATAACTCTGATAGAAAACAAACACCAGCTTCTAAAAATTGACCTGGAAATAACTAAGTATTATAAAATAAAAAATTGATTGTTCCTTGACTTTGTCCCTTGTTCTGGAAGTTCTAGCCCCTTGGTTCCACAGAACCTGAGTGATCTGAATTCATATGCCCTCTGCCCACATCCACAGCAGGGTTCCTCTTGCAACTTCCAACAAATCTGCTAGTTTTCCATTCACCACTATGATATTTTCCTTTATAAATACATGATTAAATTTTAAAATGGGAGTCAATCTAAAGTCAGTAAAGCAAGCATTATACAGTTACGGCAAAATCAAAGAAGTGGTCTTGAGGGGTTTTCGATCTGGGAAGCTCTGTCTCAGGCCTTCATTTTCACCCTTTTTATGGCAAAAATTTATGTATTTTATTTGAAAGGCAGAGTGATGAGGGAGACAGAAAACAAAAGAGAGAGATTTTTCCATCCACTAATTCACTCCCCAAATGGCCAATATAGACAGGGCTGGACCAAGTTGAAGCCAGGAGCTGGAAACTCTACCTCAGTCTCCCACATGATTGGCAGAGATCCAAGTACTTGCGCCATCTTCTGCTGTATTCCCAGGTGCATTAGCAGGGAGCTGGGTCAGAAGTAGAGCAGCAAGGATTCAAATCTGCACTCAAATATGGGACATTTGCATCACAAGAAGTGGCTTAACCCATTGTCCATAATGTCAGCCCCTATTTTTAAGATTTATTTTTATTTATTTGAAAGGCAGAATGATGGAGAGAAAGGGAGAGATAGAGAAAAAAAGAGATCTTCTATACAGTGCTTCTCTCAGCAAATGACCCCAGAGGCCAGGAGCTAGAACTCCATTCAGGTCTCAGTCATGGGTGGCAGGGCTCAAGTGTTTCCCAGGCATGTTAGCAGGAAGCTGAATCAGAAGCAGAGTGGCTGGGACTTCAACATGCACTCTGTCATGGGGTGCTGCTGTCTTATGCAGGGGCTTAACCCACTGCACAACAACATCAGTCCCAATTTTTATCAATTTCTCCCTCTGTTTTAGCATGTACTGTAATAGTACAGAAGTGTTGAAAATGTTGACCAGCTTTGCCTTTGGTTGTTTTATTGGAGATGTGATTAGAATATTAAGAAGTATTTTCAAAGGACAGTGACACCTCTTTTCTCACATAGCAAAGAGTAGAGGCATAGGCTTGGGGATCAACCAACAGGCCAGGCACGAGGCACAGCTTGAATCTTTCTGGACCATGAGCACTTGAATGCTTTTCTTGACTGCTCTAAGTGAAAGCTTTCCATCTGTAAAAAAGTGATCCTTATTCCTACTTCATGTGATGGCTGTGAGGATTATATGAGACAACACACATGAAGACTTTTGAGAACAATGCCAGACCTGGCAACTCCCACCTCAGCAAAAGCAATCATGATTAAGATACTACAATATATTCAAGGTAGCAACTTGACTATCAGAAGGCTGTAATGATAGTATAACCTGGGTTGGAATGGGGTATTTTTCTTTTTTTAACTTTTATTTAGTAAATATAAATTTCCAAAGTACAGTTTATGGATTACAATGGCTCCCCCCCCATAACTTCCCTCCCACTCGCAACCCTCCCATCTCCCTCTCCCTCTCACTTTCCATTCACATCAAGACTCATTTTCAATTCTCTTTACGTACAAAAGATCGATTTAGTATATATTAAGTAAAGATTTCATCAGTTTGTACCCACACAGAGCATAAAGTGTAAAATACTGTTTCAGTACTAGTTATAGCATTATTTCACATTGGACAACACATTAAGGACAGAGATCCTACATGAGGAGTAAGTACACAGTGACTCCTGCTGTTGACTTAACAAAATGACACTCTTGTTTATGGCGTCAGTAATCACCCTAGGCTCTTGTCAAGAGTTGCCAAGGCTATGGAAGCCTCTTGAGTTCGCCGACTTTGATCTTATTCAGACAAGGTCATAGTCAAAGTGGAAGTTCTCTCCTCCCTTCAGAGAAAGGTACCTCCTTCTTTGATGGCCCATTCTTTGCACTGGGATCTCACTCGCAGAGATCTTTCATTTAGGTTTTTTGTTTGTTTGTTTGTTTGTTTTTGTTTTTGTTTTTTGCCAGAGTGTCTTGGCTTTCCATGTCTAAAATGCTCTCATGGGCTCTTCAGTCAGATCCAAATGCCTTAAGGGCTGATTCTGAGGCCAGAGTGCTGTTTAGGACATCTGCCATTCTATGAGTCTGCTGTGTATCCCGCTTCAGAATGGGGTATTTTTCCTCAGAACTCAAGATATAAATTAATTGGGGTGGACATTTGCCCCAACAGTTACAGTGTCAATTGGGACACCTATTTCATATCACACTTCTTTTCTAGCTTCCTCCTAGTGCATCAGGAGATAACCCAAGTGGCTGAAATCATTGCCACCCACAAGAGAGATCAGAATTGAGTCCTGGGATCCTGGCTTCAGCCTGGCCCAGCCCTGGCTGTTGTGTGCAGTTGGCGAGTCAACCAGTGGATAGAAGATCTCTCTCTATCTCCTTCTGTGCATGTGCATGTGTATATATTTAACAATATATACAAAATAAGCTAATTGACAACAGAGCATGATCTAATGGTAAGCTAGTGGGGAGGAAGCACAGACCACATGTTCAGGTTTTTCCTTGTCTCTCTATCTCCAGAGTCAAGGATGTTCCTTTCCTCTGGGTACAGGAGGAGCTACTGAGTGAGAATCTCAAGATCTGCTTCAGAAAAAGGTAAGGAAATACTTTCTGGGTTTTATGTCCTGATTCAGGGGAAGAATGATGGGAAGGTGAGAGTGACCTTGCTGTTTCAGCTGCCTCTTAAATACAGCAAGGTGCAATATTTAGGGGCAATATCCTGAACCCTATCACAACCCAAGCAACAACAACAGATACTAAATCTGTAACCTGTTTCCATATTCCAAGCAATATTTTCCACTAAAGTGTGACAGAATATGCCGCTTTAGCAATAGGCACTTTACAAACAGCAGAAACATGGGGCCAACAATGTGGTGCAGAGAGGGCCAGCATCACTTATCAGAGTACCAGTTTGAGTGCTAGCTGCTGTTTTGCTGTTTTCAATCCAGCTCCCTGCTAATGCACCTGGCAATGCAGTGGAAGATGTTCCAAGTGATTGAGTCCCTGACACTCATGTGGGAGACCAGGATGGAGTTCCTGGCTCCTGGCTTTGGCCTGGTCCAACACCAGCTGTTGCGGCCATTTGAGGATTGAACCAGTAGATACAAGATCTCTCACTCTGTCTCTCCCTTTCTCTTTCTTGCTCTGCTTTCCAAATAAATGCATAAATCTTAAACACACACACACACACACAAGCCAGCAGAAAGAGAAGGGGCAGTTTGCCCCTCTTGTCCCAGTGAAAAGAGACATTATCATCATAGAGAGGAGAAAACTCCTTGGACAAAATGCCTTTCCTGTTCAAGGAGAGAAGAAATATCCTTGTCACAAAAGACTGAGAGTCAAGGTAGAGAAAAATCTGTACCATCAGAGCTCATTAAAATAACTCTTGAGTTTCCTTCACCTTCCCATGTGTTCTGATGACTTTTCCCTAACTGCCACTCTATTGAATCTACTGTATACACACTGGAGTCTTGTGACTTCTTTGAGTCTTCATTTTCCTACTGGGGCTCCCATACACATATAGAAGTCTATATGCTTTACTCCTGTTGATCTGTCTTAAGTCAATGGAATTCTCAGGACCCCTGAATTCTATGAGGTGAAATGTCTTAGTCCATCTCTGCTACTGTAACACAAGACCTGAGACTGGGTAATTTATAAACAGTAGAATTTATTATGCTCCCAGTTCTAGAAGCTGGGAAGTGCTGAGGGCCTTGGTGATAGGTCATCCCTATGGCAGAGGGAGAGAAAAACGCAAATGCAACAGAGGAAGGAGGCAGGGGCAGATCTCAGCCTTTTTTTTTATAAAGAACCCACTTCAGAGATAACCATGATAGCATTAATCTGTCCAAGAGGGCGACCCTCATGGCCTGATCACCACTTCAGGGCCCCATAACTCAACACAGAAGCTTTGAGAAGCACATTCAAACCATGACACCAAAGATAAAGGAATCACTGCTCTTCGTGTGGTTCAAGTTAAGCCCTACAGTAAGGTGGACATGTTCTTTGTGTGGAGCTGTCATGAGGTTATCCTTATATTCTTTAGAGAGGTGAGCAGAAACCATAAAAATGAGAGAAGAAAGAGGAAAAATTATAAATCTGTTTTTGAATTGCATGTTCCACTAACTTTTTTTTTCCTACTTTTACTTATTTAAGAGGCAGAGAGAAAGAAAGAGAGAGAGAGAGAAGAGACAGCTCCATTTGCTGGTTCACTCCCCAAACACCAGGAACTCAGTCCAGGTCTCGCAGGTGGGTGGCAGAGGTCCAGTCACTTGAGCCATCACTTGCAGCCTCCCAGGATGTGCATTAGTTGGGAGCTGGGATCGGGAGCAGAGTTGGACTAGAAGCTAGGCCTTCCATATGGGAACCAGGCATCCCAAGTGGCATCTGAACCACTGGACCAAATACCCTCTCTGAGAGAGAGCACATTAGGGATGAAATCAAGCCCCTTCTATTTGGGTACATTTGGACATTAATTTTGGGAGGACAAAATACTGGCCTATGTTTTTATATCCATTTCTGGATCACTTTCCTGAGCTTGAATGCAAATTTTGTTTTATTTTTACCTCTGTCATTTAGAAGCCTCAATACTTCAGCTAACAATAAGGACTATTCCATGGTGTGATGCCTAACACATATTTAGTTTGGATTGTTTTCTATTTCTTTCAGTAATTGTATTGTCAACCACTAAATGGCATACACTGATAAACATCTCAAATTATATTTTGCGTAATTTTAAAAGGTTTATTTATTTATTTGAAAAGCAGAGAGTTACAGAGACAGTGAGAGGGAGAGACACAGAGAGATTTTTCCATCTGGTTCCCTCCCCCAAATGGCCCCAACAGCTGGGGCTGGACCAGGTGTTAGAGGCAGAAGCTCAAGTTGCTGTAAAATAAAGCTCCTCACTCTCCCAAATTATCTTTATTTCCCTGCTATACTAACTTATTTCATTTTACCTCTGGCCTCTGCAAACATGTCCCTGCTAATTTTGGTTCTTGCTCTCTCTGGGGGTGTCCTTTGTGTTGTTCTCCTGTGTATAGATCTAGGCTTCCGAAGCTCCAGTGACTGGGATTTTGTGGCAGTAAGAAGCCAGATACTCCAAGGATCATTGCTCCAATCTTGGCAATTGCCCAGAAGAATGAAAGTCTCTCACATTGAAAAGAACTACTATTATTTTACCCATTTTTGATGCATTCAGGAGAACTGTCCATTTTTATTTAGTCTAAGGAGAAAAACATTTTTTATTTGCAATATTCCCCACAAATATGCTATGTGTGGCTTTTATAGTTAAAAACGCATCATCTCCTCCAAGTGTAAATATTTTCTTGGGATGAGAAATCCAATAAAACCACAGGGCCCTAGCTTTTGGGGTTGATAGAGACAAACCTTACTTTTCAAGCTTTCACTCTAAATGTGACAGCCATGGATTTTATTTTAAAGGTTACACTTTGCATTTTTAAAAAATGTGTTCATAAGATTTATTCCTATGTGGTTAAGTGTTTCCACAGCTCTGAAGTCACCTGCTGTGGTTGGCCTGGCTTTACATTTGGGAAATCATTTATGGGAAGTGAACAGTATTTCCTTTGTATCTTTAACTACAGCTGGCTCAGCCTCACCTTCACAATCAACAGAGTTTCCAAAATTATTTTCCTGGTGTGCACTGTGATTCTTTACTTCTCTCAGACACACAGAACAGAATTGCCTTATCCCAAGCCCATACTTGAAATTTTGAATGTCAACAATGCTTTCACTCTTTTTGAAATGGTTAGTTGAGCCCCAAGGAGGGGCAGTGCGGTACCAAGGCTCTGTTGGTGCAGCAAAGGTTGCTCTTCCAGGTCTCCATCTCTGTATCTGTATTTCCTACCACCCAATCTCTGTCGGTTTCCCACTGACGTATTTCTTACAAGACACATTTCCATCCTAGTGTCGAGGTCATGACAATATTTATCTTCATTGACATTTGTGTTTTTTTTTCTCGGTGTTCTACAATGGGGTAACATTATCTATCTAGAAGGGGCAAAGTACAGAACACCCACAGACCCTTGATTCTAACCACGAGTGTTCTTCAAAGCAAGTTCTATGTGCATTCCTCTCCACCCAGCCAGCAGGGAGAGGAAACACAGAGCCACACAGGCCTACTGTTCTCTCCTGAGCACTTGCAACAACTGCTTTGAATGGCAACATAGACGCCTTGAGCAATAATGTCACAGCTGGCTGCTAATCATTTGAAGCTAAATAAAGCTAGCATTCCAGGGCCCTTGCCCTTCTCCTGCTCTGTCTTTCTTTGTCCACTTCAGCACATCTATTTTTTTTTTTTTTTTGGAAGCAGAACTGCATGAAGTACAGCAGCTCTTTGTACCATTTGCTGTAGCAGTGAACGACTCACAGCCCTTTCCAGAACTCTCTCCTTCCTCTCTACAGTGGTCAAGTGGAAGTCAGACCTTCATTCAGAGTCATAAAACATAGAAATGAAGAGGCCTTATTCATGGGCTTTGGAGAGGCATCCTCAGCAGGGGCCAGAGAGTCTTTACAGATGGAAGCAATATTAAGAGTCATTTAGTGTAGCTCAATATTCGTAAAGGAAGCCTGGAGCCAGAGAACTGACGGGAGAAGCTCTGTGGCTAGTCAGCAAAGCCAAAACTCCAGTCCAAGTTTCCCCCTACGTGGCATTTTCATTCCCTGTGAAAATGCAACCCATTATTATTCTAGAAGGCAGAACACATCTCTACTTTAGAACCCACGCACCAAAAGAGCTTCCCCCACATCTTGTCTGATATAGTACCTTGCTAGGACATCAGAGAATTCTGTATTCCTTCCATCAGCCACACACTTATCTTCACTGGGAGTTCCAGTTTCCATAGGTTCAATGGTTCTTCAAAAAGTTCTTAGAAAGATGGCATTAAAATAAGTTTATTTTGGTGCCAAGAATTGTGAAACCAATGCATAGTTTTCTCATAATATGCATTTCCAAAAGCATCACAGAATTCCATTCCTAGCCAACTCTTTTTTTTCCCATGGCTTTCATAAGTAAAATCACCCCATCTACTCTTTCTCTCTCTGTGTCTGCTACAGAAGTAAAAATGGCTAAGGGAAAAACAAAACTGGACATACACACTGATACATTTTTGGCCCTGAATAAAGGAACCAGAATAAAGGAACCCATGATATCATGCACATCCTGAAAAACTGGTAGAACATTGACTAACAATACTAAACCAGAGGCCAAGGTTGTGGTACAGTGCATTAAGCTGCCACCTGCAAGGCCTGCATCCCATAGGACCACTGATTGGAGTCCTGGCAGTCTGATCCAGCTCCCTGCTAATGCACCTGGGAAAGCAGTATAGGATGGCCTAAATACTTGGGCCCCTGGGTTCCTGGACCAGCTTCTGGCTCCTGGTCTTACAGCCCTGGCTGCTGCAGCCATTTGGAGAACAAACCAGTGGATGGAAGATCTCTGTCTCTCCTTCTCTCTCTGTAACTCCGCATTTCAAATAAATAAATACATCTTGAAAAAGAAGGCAGAAAGAAAGAGTAAGCTCAGCCTCCAAGCCAAGGGGGAGACTTCATGTGATCAGCTTACTTTGGGAAAATATTCCTTGCTAGGATCAACATATAAGCAGAATTCTGGCATATTAACAGTACACTTTAAAAAAAAACCTGCCAAAATATGTTTTTAAAAAGATGTATCTATGTACTTATTTATTTGAAAGGCAGAGTGGAAGAGAGAAGTGGGGAGAGAGGGGGGTCATCCATCTGCTGGTTCATTCCCTAAATGCTTACAACATCTGGGACTGGGCCAGGCTGAAGCCAGGAGACAGGAGCTCCATCTTGGAGTTCTGACATGGGCAGCAGGGGCCCAAGCACATAGGCCATCGTCTGCTGCCTTCCCAGGCACATTAGCAGGAAGCTGGGTGGGGAGCAGAGCATGTGGGACTTGAATGGACACTCCACTTTGGTGTGCTGGCCTTCCAAGTAGCAGCTTAGCCTGCTGAGCCACAACATCGGGTCCCAAAATACCTTATAAAAATTTACTCCCCATAATGACAATGATTCCATGACAAGGAGACAAACACTCTACCTGGGCTAATTATGTAATTATAGTAACATGTAGTAACATGAATATAGCTTGTGTTTGACAGCATGGCAACACACAAGTGTGGGATCCCAGCAACTCCTGTCTGTTTAGTTTCCTTTTTTTTTTTTAGATTTACTTATTTATTTGAAAGGCAGAGCTACAGAAAAGGAGAGGCAGATACACAGAGAGAGAGAGAGGGAGAGAGAGAGAGAGAGATCTTTCAACCGATGGTTCACTCCCCAAATGGCTGCAATGGCCAGAGCTGTGCTGATCTGAAGCCAGGAGCCAGGAGCTTCTTTCAGGTCTCCCACGTGGGTGCAGGGGCCCAAGGACTTGGCCCATTTTCCACTGCTTTCCCAGGCCATAGCAGAGAGCTGGATCAGAAGAGCAGCAGCTGGGACCTGAACCAGCGCCCACATGGGATGCCAGCACTGCAGGCTGGCTTTACCTGCTATGCCTCAGCGCCAGCCCCTCTAGTCTTTTTTAGCCTAAAGCACTCAATTTGCCAAGATATCATCCTTTTGGGGGAGCGGATCATGCTCTGACACTCAACAACAAACAGGAGAATGTCCAGCTCCTCCTTTGGAGACCAAACAGAGCCAGCACTTGGTTTACCACTACATTTGGACCTCACACTCAGTACACAGCCTCAATCTAGAGACCTGTACTGCCAAGCCAGTTAAAAATAAGAGAGAAAGCTGGCCTTGCCAAGCTGAGTACTGACCATTTACCTTCCTACTCCTTTCTCTCTTCACTAACACCTAATTCACAGAGAGGACACGGATGATTTGAGAAATAGAATGAACAACAATAACAAGCAGACTTACAGACGTGTCATTCTCTCAGTAAATGTCGACAGTATGAATGAGACGTGGAATCACAATGTGCAGGCCTAGGACAAGGTGTTTTTCTTATTTATTTTCTAATTGACATGTCAAGCTGTACATATTTATGGAGTATCACGTAATGTTTCAATACATGTGCACATTGTGTGATTTCCAAATCAGGGTGAGCATATCTAGCTGCTCAAATACTTAGTGTTCTTTGTGTTGACAGCATTCACAATTGTTTCTTTTAGCTTTCTGAAATAGACTACTGTGTATTATCATTCTGTGTGCTTATCCTATGCACAATTCAATGGCGGGCATGGGGAGGGAAAGCACACTAGTGTGGACCCCAGGTTATCATATTCACTTTGCCACACAGACTTAGTTCCTCTTCACAGCCAACCCGAAGGCCAGGAAGTCCTACTCTTTTTGAAGATTTAGAAATGAAGGGTGGTCAAGACTAAGTACCTTGCTGAATTCAAAGCTACTGGAGAGTGGGGATATATTTAACAACAAAATATACTGGCTGTGCTGCAAATCATGATTCTTTTTCTAATATTTTTAAAAAATATTTATTTGTGAGACAGAGTTGTAGACAGAGAGGAGGAGACACAGAAAGACAGAAAGAGTGCTGGTTCACTCCTCAAATGGTTACAAGGCCAGGGCTGGGCTAGGCTGAAGCTAGGAGCCCAGAGTTTCTTCTGGGTCTCCCACATGGGTGCAGGGGCCCAAACACTTGAGCCACCTTCTGCTTTCCCCGGTGCATTAGCAGGGAGCTGAATCAGAAAAGCAGCAGCCAGAACATGAACCAGGGCCCATATGGAAGGCCAGCATTGCAGGTTGAGGCTTAACCTGCTATGCCACAATGCCAGTCCCCCAAATCATAATTCTTGCTTCAACAGCTAAACACTCAAAGCTAATATCCAAAATTCGAAGATGGTGTGAAAATGCTGGCTCTTCATTGCTCTGCAAGAGGACAGACTTAAGCCTCATCCATTCTACCTTTTTGTAAAGATAAATTTTTAAAAAAATCACCATTTTCCAAGTAGGCAAATTCCAGACTTTTCTAAACAAACAGTAGCTTTGAAAGAGAAGGTTAAATGCTGGAAGTTTAATTGTATCTTCAAATCAGTGGGTGAAAGTCTTAGGCATTAAATGGGCTAATAGGCACTTAGGTCTGGTCCCTGCTAGAATGAGAAAAGGTGGACAAGATGCTTGCTTCTTCCCAGAAGCTACTTTTAGCAAGATGAAATACCAATCTTGCCCCTCTGAGTTTCTAGTTTTATCATGAGAATAGAAAGTTACCTATCCTGCCCTTCTTTATTTTTTTTAAACTTTTATCTAATAAATATAAATTTCCAAAGTACAACTTCTGGATTATATCAGCTTTTTCCCCCCGTAACCTCCCTCCCACCTGCAACCATCCCATCTCTTGCTCCCTCTCCCACCCGATTCACATCAAGATTCATTTTCAATTCTCTTTATATAGAGAAGATCAATTTAATATATACTAAGTAAAGATTTCAACAGTTTGCACCCACACAAACACAAAATATAAATTACTGTTTGAGTACTAGTTATACTGTTAATTCACATAGTATAACACATTAAAGACAGAAACTCCACATGGGGAGTAAGTGCACAGTGACTCCTGTTGTTGATTTAACAATTGACACTCTTATTTATGGCATCAGTAATCACCCTAGGCTCTTGTCATGAGTTGCCAAGGCTATGGAAGCCTCTTGAGTTTGCCAACTCCAATCTTATTTAGACAAGGCCATAGTCAAAGTGGAAGTTCTCTCCTCCCTTTCAGAGAAAGGTACCTCCTTCTTTGATGGCCCGTTCTTTGCTCTGGGATCTCACTCACAGAGATCTTTCATTTAGGTCATTTTTTTTTTTTTTGGTCAGAGTGCCTTGACTTTCCATGCCTAATATGCTCTCATGGGCTTTTTAGCTGGATCCGAATGCCTTAAGTGTTGATTCTGAGGCCAGAGTGCTGTTTAGGACATCTGCCATTCTATGAGCCTGCTGTGTATCCTGCTTCCCATGTTGGATCATTCTCTCCTTTTTAATTCTTTCAGTTAGTATTAGCAGACACTAGTCTTGTGTATGTCATCCCTTTGATTCTTAATCCTATCATTATGATCAATTATGAACTGAAACTGATCACTTTGACTAGTGAGATGGCTTTGGTACATGCCACCTTGATGGGACATTTCTAACTGGCACATTTCTAACTCTACCATTAGTATCCCGCCCTTCTTATGGCTGTTTGTTTGTTTGTTTTTATCATGAGCAGGCTAGGCAGATTACAATTCCTGCCTTCTGCTGGGTTTTGTGCTACTTCTGATCAACTGTTAGCTGTTATTTGGCTCCTCCCTGGAATTGTGCTTAAAAGACTCCACTATAACAAGTTTCCCTCAGGTCTTCCTCCCTTGGAGCTCCCCTCCTGACTGTGGCAGGAGGTTTCTGACTTTAATAAATCTTGCTTTGCTCACTGCCCTGTCCGCGTGGAAATTCTTCTTGTACACGAGACAAGAACTGAGGTTGCCTTTCTCATTGCCATTTCCCTGTAACAAAAGGAAATTCATTTGGAATGTGGGGACACATGTTTTCCTGCGTGACAGTCACTGCAGAGAAAAACTCGAGAATATCACCCTCCCTTTCTTTGTGACTCCTACTATTGCTGAAATCATCTTTCTTTGGGGCTTTGACATCTGATGTCCTAGACTGCTAACAGAAACTCTGTCTCCAAGATACCACTTCTTTGGTATAACACAGGCTTGCAGTTTCTTTCCAGGCATGAATTTAAAGCTCTTTCAGTACCTAGGCTCTGTCTTAAGGAACTTGACATCTATAAAGAATCCGAGCTTATATTCCCAT
Source organism: Lepus europaeus (assembly GCF_033115175.1). Taxonomy (NCBI): domain Eukaryota; kingdom Metazoa; phylum Chordata; class Mammalia; order Lagomorpha; family Leporidae; genus Lepus; species Lepus europaeus. Next base: position 73,865,261 of record NC_084842.1, read on the forward strand.
GTAAGACTCTGAATAAGTTAGGAAAGTGGTGGTGAGCAAGGAATAGAGAGAATTGGATACAGCTAGGATTTCTAGCCAGAAGAAAAGCAAAAAGGACAGGAGGAAGGAAAGGAGTATTAACAGTTAAACTTAGGTGCAAGGTGTTCAGTATGCCACCTACTAGAGTTGGTACAAGGAAACCTGCTGATTCAAGTGGGAAAGAGCAGACTCTAGTTCCAAATGTGCTCTTCCTAATTTTGTAAGTCAGCAGGAGGATTTTTAAAGGGAAAAGTGGATTTGGAGGGGTTGTCAAACAGGTTTCAGGGGTAGGTGCTAATATCACTTAAGTGCAGTCTTCTTTGATAGGAAACTTGGCAGATTCGCCACCTGCTGGTAGTGGTCACTTAAGTGCAGTCTTTCATAGGAAACTTGGCAGATTCGCCACCTGCTGGTGGTGAATTCCTGTCTTATCCAGGTCTGCCTTTCTGACCATCTATTTTTCCAACATAAGCTTCTGAAATTCTTAGGTCCCATCCGCTTGAACAATCATTTTGATCAGCCACAAGATTAGCAACTAGCTTTGGTTAATTAGACTGTGATAAGGAAAGGAAGATGTGCTTTCTATCATGGCAAATGTAAAAGGAAAATGTAGTATGATTATAGGATGGCAGGGGAGGGAAGGGAAGGCACAGGAAAGGGAGGGAATGGGACAACAGGGGAGGGAAGGGGAGAGTGATGATGCTTTTCCCAGCTTTCTGCATCCCCTGCAAAATCTTTTCATGTTCATTTTTCAAGAATCTTGGTCTTCCTCTTTCTCCTCTTAATGCTTCTCTTCAACACTTTAAAATCGCAAATTAGGTAGACCATCATTCACTAATGGCTCAATTGTACTCCATGAGCAAAAGTTAATTTTCTGTTGGTGGACAAGCCCACACCTTAAGACTTCACGACTTAGGAGCTGTTAACGACTTGTAAATCACCCCCAGGAAAATGGCTCAACAAGCTGGATCTGACAGCCACGGCAAGAACCACATCAGTGGGTGGATATGCGTTCTGAACACAAGACACAAAGAAAAAGCAAAGCAAAGAAGAACACTGGTTGTTCTTATTTAAGATCATAAAGTTTCTCAGAGATGTTTCTTCCTACCTGATTTTATAAATGAGGAATTTGAGACAATTGCCAACAGTCTCAGAACAGTGCGAATTGGTCCCAGAATTTATTGCATTTCACTTGCTGTAAATAAGCACCATTCTAGGCTGGCTGGAGGGTGCTCATAGAAAGGTTGGAACATTACAAAGATCATCTTGACAGCCACTGGGAAACCTATAAATTTGAATTATTACTTTCAAATAAATCACTGTATAGATTTGCATAGTCACAACTATTATACAGTACTGTTACGAATATCAAGTCAAGTCCAGAAAGAATTCTTTTGTCTTGGAAATGACACTTATTATGCATTTACATTAACTGGGAAAATACATAATGGGGGGGTCATTAGATTGAGAACAGCAAAGCCTTAGATTTCTAGGTACACAAATCAAAGTCTAATTAAAGGTAAACAGTAAAATGAAAATAAAGCTTAACCAATCAGAAAGTGCTAACCAACGTCTAACTAGAGATCTCATATGCTCCTATGCAAATAGGATTAGACACCCAGGTAATTTCTTTACTTGGCATCCATCTCAGTCTCTCAAGGCTCACTACTAAAGAAGAGCTCTCAACTTTTCCTAGCTTTGAGTGCTCCCTAATCATAAAACATTAATGCTCAAACAAACCCTGCTAAATTTATTTTTCCTAAAGTTTTTCTTTTAGGTGCCTGCATTGTGGTGGAGCAGATTAAGCTACTGCTTGCAACAACTCAACAATTATTACGCTTGAAAATGACAGTGAATTCCGGTGAATTCAATTCCAGGCTCTGCCACTTATTATCTGTAAGTATTAGGGTGCTACTTGAAATGTGACGCATTGGAGTAAAACTGACATTTTGAGATTTGATGATTATTTACAGCCCTTGTCTCTATTGTTGAAGAATGATGTTCTTTTCTTCATACTATTTGTTGTACTCTTTACTTAGTGTAGGGTTAATCTTATGAGTATAAACTGAAAACAGATCTTTGTAAGAATTAAGAGTGGGAATAAGAGCCGAGACCGCGTGCAGCTCGCTACCACCGCACCTCGCCCAGCCGCTCCGCCGGGCTCCACACTCCCGCTCGGCAAACCATGGATGACGATAGCGCCGCGCTCGCGGTGGACAACGGCTCCGGCGTGTGCAAGGCCGGCTTCGTGGGCGCCGATGCCCCCGGGCTGTCTTCCCCTCCATCGTGGGGCATCCTCGGCACCAGGGCGTGATGGTGGGTGGTCCTGACGCTCAAGTACCCTATCGAGCACGGCATCGTGACCAACTGGGACGACATGGAGAAGGTCAGGCACCACATCTTCTACAATGAGCTGCGCGTGGCGCCCGAGGTGCAACCGGTGCTGTACGTGGCCATCCAGGCCGTGCTGTCCCTGTACGCCTCTGGCCGCACCACGGGCATCGTGATGGACTCTGGCGACGGGGTCACCCACACGGTGCCCATCTACCAGGGCTACGCGCTGCCACACACCATCCTGCGCCTGGACCTGGCCGGCCTCATGAAGATCCTCACGGAGCGCGGCTACAGCTTCACCACCACCGCCGAGCGCGAGATCGTGCGCGACATCAAGGAGAAGCTGTGCCACGTGGCGCTGGACTCCGAGCAGATGGCCACGGCCGCGTCCTCCTCCTCCCTGGAGAAGAGCTGCCCGACGGCCAGGTCCTCACCATCGGCAAGGAGCGCTTCCGCTGCCCCAGGCGCTGTTGCAGCCCTCCTTCCTGGGCATGGAGTCGTGCGGCATCCAGAAGACCACCTTCAACTCGATCATGAAGTGCGAGTGGACATCCGCGAGGACCTGCACGCCAACACGGTGCTGTCGGGCGGCACCACCATGAACCCCGGCATCGCCGACCGCATGCAGAAGGAGGTCACCGCCCTGGCGCCCAGCACCGTGAAGATCAAGATGACCGCTTCCCCCACCGAGCGCAAGTACTCGGTGTGGATGGGCGGCTCCATCCTGGCCTCGCTGTCCACGTTCCAGCAGATGTGGATCAGCAAGCAGGAGTCGGGCCCCTCCATCGTGTGCCGCAAGTGTTTCTAGGCGGACTGTTAGCCGCAGTGGCGGGACACCCTCTCCCGACGGAACCTAACGCGCAAGAGACAAGATTGGCATGGCTTTATTCGTTGTTGTTTTTTTTTTCTTCTTCTTCTTCTTTTTTTGGTTTGTTTTTTTTGTTTTGGCGCTTTTGACTCCGGATTTACACACTGGAACGGTGAAGGTGACAGCAGTCGTTGGAGCGAGCATCCCCAAAGTCCTCAAAGTTCTGCACTGTGGCCAAGGACTTTGATTGTACATTGTTTTTTTTGTTGTTGTTGTTGTTTTTTCTTTTGATAGTCATTCCAAATATCATGAGATGCCTTGTGACAGGAAGCCCCCGCCCCACTCCTGCCAAGGAGAAACAGCGGCGCAGTCCTCGCCCGGTGCCACCCAGGGGAGGCGGCAGCATCTCTTTTGTGTAAATTATGTAATGCAAATTTTTAAAATCTTCGCCTTAATACTTTTTTCAATTTTTTTTTGAACGGTCAGCCATCGTGGCACCCCCTTTTTTTGTCCCCCACCTTGAGATGTATGAAGGCTTTTGGTCTCCCTGGGAGTGGGTTGAGGTGTGGAGGCAGCCAGGGCTTCCCTGTACACTGACGAGACCAGTTCAATAAAAGTGCACACCTGAACACACACACACACACGAGTGGGAATAAGAGAGGGAGGAGGAAGACGGGTGAGAGCATGGGTGAGAGGGAGGCTTGGGTGGGAAGTATCACTATGTTCCTAAATCTGTGTATATAAAATACATGAAACTTATATAACTTAAATAAAATTTTAGGAAAAGTATTAGGGGGCAAGATATGCATTGATTTCCTTATAAAATGGAGATGGTACCAACTTTTTTCACAGGGAACATTTAAAGTGATAATGCATGATTATATTTCACATATATAGATACATACACTTTTAATTTGATTTCATCACTACTCCAAGTCCTTGTGAATTGAACCACAGGATCCAGTTGAAAGAAATTCCATATTTTTAAAAGAAAGAAAACAGATTTTTCATTTATTTATTTGAGAGGAAAAAAAACAGAGATAAGGAGGGAGAGAGAGAGAGAGAGAGAGAGAGAGAGAGAGAGAAAGAGGAAAAAGATACCTTTCATATGCTAGCTCATTCCCCAAATGGCCCCAACAACCAGATCTGGGCCAGGCCGAAGCCAGGAACAAAAGTTACTCCATCCTGGTCTCCCACATGGGTGGCAGGGACACAAGTATTGAGCCACCATCCACTGTCAGCAGAAAGCTAGACTAGAAGCTAAGCAGCCAGATCTCAATCCAACACTCCAACATGGAATGCTAACATAGCCAAGAATCAACTAAACCTGCTGCCCCTTCTATATTTTAAACAAGGCTGACTGCTCCATCTTTTTTTGAAATATGCTAGAACATATAGCTGAACCAATAGTTAAGTTTATTTTTGTGCGGTGAGCTAATCTATCTAGGACATCAAATCATCTATCAGCAGCTTCCTGTGGATCACAACAGAGAATGTTGGGTTTTAAGGTCTTCCAGAAATTCTTTTTCCTAAATATCCTTCTCAGACCCTGCAATCCACTAACAGATATGACTTTAGCATTTACAAAACAAGAGCTTTCGATTAATTATGCTCTAAGATTCCCAGGTCTTGTAAAGCCACTAGTTGGGCTCCAGGGAGAGATGATGAAATATGAGTTCCGCTCTCTTGCTTCAGAGAGAATATAGTATGCAGAGCAAATATTTTCCATTGACTAAGGAAGGAAGAGGAGTTATGGAGTAGAATGCAAGGCGGTCTGTTCTTAGCTTAAGGGTGAAAACACAGCATACTCTTATTCTGGTCTATTTTCCATTTTGTACCATATCTTGGATTCTGCAGTGTTTCCTGCATTGCTGTGTGGTATATACAATCACAGCACTCAGACTTGCAAAAAATCATTTTCAGTGGGGGCACCGCCTGACAGCTTCTTGCTTATCTCATGAATGCTTCTGACAGCCTAACAGGGTTGCCTTTCTGAGACTCTTGCTTTTCTGCAGGTTCTAACATCTTCCCCATCATCCACTTCATCCTGACATCTGTTCACTCACTTCAGGAAGGCAACATGAAAGGTGACAGGGAGTTTTGGTGTCAACAAAAGGGAAATGAAGCATTGGATTGTTGTTTTTGACTCTCACTGGAAGAGCTTTGAGGACATTTAATTAGCTTTGAATTTCATGAACTGTAAGAGTTACCCATTTCATAAGACTTGTGCTACTATGCGCCTTTGTTAAAATTTTCTCAAACAATTGATTCTTTGTAGCCATTTCATTTTCATTATTTTCACTGGTATAATACTAATTTTCATTCTACTCAAATGATTTGTTTTTTCATTCTATCTTCTCTAAAAGTAGCCAACATTTTTAAGTATTTAATATGTATAAACATTGTTCCATGTCATTTAATCCTCCAACGATAGCCATATTAAGAAAAGTATTACCTATAACCCATCTTATAGGTGAGAAAATAGAGACGTAGAAAAGGCATATAATTTGCCAGGAGGTAAAACAGCATGATTAGAACTCAGTTTTGTAGCCAGCGCTGTGGCATTGCAGGTAAAGCTGCTGCCTGCAGCGCCAGCATCCCATAAGGGCTCTGGTTCAAGTTCTAGCTGTTCTACTTCCAATCCAGCTCCCTGCTAATGCACCTGGGAAAGTGGCAGAGAATGGCCCAAGTTCTTGGGCCCCTGCACCCACGTGGAAGACTTAGATGAAGCTCCTGGCTCCTGGCTTCCATCTGGCCCAGTCCTAGCCATTGCAGCCATTTGGGGAGTGAACCAGTGGATGGAAGACCTCTCTCTCTCTCTCTCTCTCTCTCTCTCTGACCCTCCCTGTAACTCTGACTTTCAAATAAATCAATAAATCCTTAAAAAAAAAAAAACCTTAATTTTTCTGACTCTGAGTACTGAATCTTTAAATTCTGTGTATTAGCAGCTCTGAGATCTGTTTAGGCTAATTTTTAGAACAGAAGCAGTGTATTGCTTTCATATGTTTGAGTCTATCTCTTTCTAACACTTTTCACAGAGCCTCTTGCCTCGTAGCTTCTTACTAAATATTTCAGAACAATATGGAGGAGAAGGAAAAAAAGGAGGAAAGGGAAGAAGAGACGGATTCTAAGAATGCTGTAATAACTGTAATAAGGCTCTTCTTTCTACAAACATCCCCTAGTTACTCTCAAACCTTGAGCTCTGGCCAACAGCATCCACTCCCCATTCCAGCTTCCTGAGGGGGGATGAGGATGGGAGGTGAGCAGGACATGCAATTCTAATTTTCTGCATGGATGCCTTAGTTACTGTTAAGATATTGTCAAAGGGAAGTAATTTCAAAGAAGAGAATTTAACCTGATTAAGAAGGTCGATTAAGATTGGCTTTTGAGAAAATATTAAAAGCTCGGAAGCAAAAGAAAGATGAAGATTTGGAAGCCGTTAAAGGGGCTCCTCAGATATCAAAATGGCAGCAGACAGCTGCTCACTGGCATAGCACAAAGTCTTTATATTGATGCCTTTTATGACAGCAATCACAACACAAGTGTGCCTTGCCAGTCTGTTCAAGCCAAGCACATGCATGTTAGCTGTGATCCTAATGAGCTTCATGTTTCAGCTGAGAGCCTGGAGGTCTTCCATTTAATTGCAAGAGTCTCCCTGCATTCTCTTGTTCTCTTGTTGGGCATTAAGGGCTTAGATGCTTATCTTAGCACATGGAATTTAGCCTAGTCCTGTTGTTTGAGATCTTGTGAATTAATTTTTTTCCTCCCTGGAGATTCAATGAAACCAAAGTAAACATCCCAACCTCTTCTTACTTAAAGAAGAGATTTATAACTTGTAATAAACAATATTCCATATGTCAAACTCCTTGTTTGAGCAGTCATTGGCAGAGCGTCCAGCTTCTTCTAAACATCCTTCTCTTTCTTCTCAAGCTGTGCAGTAGTTATGACCTAGCATTTGGCCTGAAGAGTAGCCAAGAAAGAATGTTGGTACCATGTCCTCTGGAAGTATCTCAGAGACGAATGCTCTGAGAGCAGCTAACTTGCATTCTCTGACCTCTGCAAATCCTACCTGTTTTTATGTCTGGGTTTTATATCTTCGGCAGAATCCGAAAGCTGCCAGTAAGGAATGTGGTCACTCACTCTCTGTTCAGACCAACTCTACTCAAATTTGGTGCTGCTAATAGTAACAACTAAAGAGAATGCTGCCAAGTTGGACATTGGCTGAGCTATAGCCAGTGGGCAATGCCAGGCAGGCAAAGCTACTACAATGGAAATGGCATTCCCCAGGAGAGACAAGTGGTAGGAAACAAGAATCAGCAGCAAATGACAGAGTCCTTTTTATTTTTCTCTCTAATTTTCTTTCAAAGTGAGAAGCAAGACTCTAAATTTCAAAAGTCCATATTTTATTTTTTTCCAGAACACAGAAAAGTGATATTACCCCTCCAGGAGTTCAAATGACAAAAGGAAAACCTTGGTGTTGCTGTACACATGTATATACTCAGCATCCATCGGACACTTCACTTGGTGAAACTGGGCAGGGTCTTCCTCATTTTACATGGAGAAATTCTAAACTGAAAGTGACAACAGTTTGCAACTTGACACTTCCCAACATGATTCCTGTAATAATATGCTACCTTTAGAAACCCCAAGTATACTTCAAAAAAGTTCATGGAAAAATGGAATCAAACGTTGAGTTGATTAGGATGTAAAAAAAAAAATTGTTAAAATCCACACATAGCTTTTTCATAATATGCATTTTCTATGTCCTTTTTGAAGACCTTATGCATGCTTGAAGAATAAAGGATACAGCATAAATGCACAATGTGTCTTAGGATTAGACATGAGTACTAGGTTTTAATCTAATCTTACATCTGTTTCTTCAGTTTGCTAAGCTTTCAGGAACTGTGAGACAATTCTATCATTAAACTTGGTCATCTCTTTTGGATGTGTGTGCAGACATATATGGATACATGAGTTTTACTCAATCTATTTTTTCCTATTTTCATTATTTTCTTATCTTAGATTTGGAGAAGTATTTCAGATACATTAGAAAAACTAGAGAAACAAAGATAAAAATAGAAATCTCACTCCCAGAGGTAAACATTTAACATCTTACATTACCTCCTATCAGTCAACATGTTATGTTTCATACTTTTAAATGAAACAACCCCATTTCACTGCATTATTTCTGATAGTTTGTTTCAGAAGACACAAAAAGACTATTTTAAACTCAGTTTTAGTATCTACAAATTAGAGCTGAGGGTATAGCACTTATATGTATTTTCATGTATATAGAGAGTCCAAGAAAACTTTCCAAAACTGAAGCATATTTAAAATTAAATATAGTATAGTGAATACTCATTTACTCTGTATTCAATCCATACTCCCTTCTAATATTCTGTAAAATTTACAAGATAGGGATAAAATGACAGGTCAAAGAGAATGAGAAACGAGAGAGTAGCAACACATTTTGAGAAGATGAAAACCAAATAGTAACAGATTCATCAAAAGAAAGGAAAACAAAACCAAAGCTGCTAGTGGGAGTCAGCTCAGACACAAGATGATTTAGTTTTTGGACTTTCAAAACCTAAAAGTGATTTCGCAGGTGGGGCTGAAAGCTGCAGGATTTGCTGAAAATGTTTCTTCCAAGAAGTAAGATCCAATACTGTGCTAGTAACCAGCTTCCTATCACACACCACCCCACCCCAAACAGAATCCTCTTTTCCAATTTCCATGGTATAAACACTCCTACCACGGCCATCTACAAGCCAACAATACAATGTTACCAAACACAGCATTGGCAAGATGTAAGCATGTGCATTCGAGAGAAGTGGCTCAAGCTGGTATTATCACATCTTCTATTGGCCCCTTTAAACAGAGGAATTAGTCAAAGATTGGCTGCTCCTTCTATGCGGACATTTCAGAGACAGACACAGGACTTCAAGGATATGAGGGTTAGTTAAGTAGGAGGTGTAGCATGAAGGGAGGTTACATGGAAATGTATTTACATTTCAGCCTCTTTCTCTCCTAGGTTTCCAAAACAGTCCACTGTTTGAAGGCAGGAAAATTCCTTTAGGAGGAAACTGAAAACAGAGCAATAGATAATAGTATTTCGGGGTTCCTCAACAAAATGGTCCAGCCACATCACTCCACTCATGCCCAGAGCTTCAAATCTCCTGTTCCGTGTACTGCATTTAAAAATGAATGGTGGGGCAAGCATTCTGGCACAGTGGGCTAAGCCAACACCTGGGAAACCATTTAGTCACAAGCCCTCTGCTTCTGATTTAGCTTCCTGCTGATGTACATCAGAAGGCTTCAGATGAGGACCCAAGTTCTTTGGTCCCTGCTACCCATGTGAGAGATCCAGATGGAATTCCTAGCTCCTGGTTTTGGTCTAGTCCAGCACCACCAGCACTGAGGAGTAAACCAATCAATGGAAGATCTCTCTCCCACTCAGACTCAAATAAATAAATTAACAAATCTTAAAAAATGCCAATGAATACAGGAGATATTATGCCAAAGTATAGTGCCTTGGCATATTAGGTATAGTAAGCTCAAGGAAATTGAGAAAACAGCATAAGCAAAAGTGTTTCTTTTTCTCTTTCTCTCACCTTTTCCCACTTTCTGCTCTCAGGAAATAAAGAGAATTCTCTGACCTATCTCCCCTCAAAGAACATTTTAAGACCCTTTGGTTGCACAGAGTCCCATCCTGTAGCTGGTGGCCAAGAAGAATCTGAACAGGTCTTGCTCACATCCTCCCATTAGAGCTTGCTCTTTGTCCTCCAGTCACTTCTACACAACCACCTGTTAAAATACTTTGTTTTTCCTTGGTTGTATTTATTTCTCATGCCGTATAAAACTTAGGTTAAATAAAGTGCGTATGCTTTTCTCTTGTTAATCTGCCTTTTGTTCTACAGGTGTCAACCACAAGCCTTGTGATGACTAAGGAAAAGATACTTCTCCCCTACAATGGAAAATTATATTGGTGTTGGTAATATTAGTTGTGCTACTCTGAAACTCCTGTGTGTAACATAGGGTTAGCATGTGTAGTTACTTGACGCTCTGTCATTCCCTATGAACTTGAGATCAGAATTCTTGATGTAGAACATAAGAGACTAAATGTAATATAGAAAGAGTTAGACCTTCACATTCACGGTTAATTGATTTTGGCTGTCAAGGCCAATCAAAGAGTAAAGGAAAGTGCCAATTAGATTGTTGTAGGCCAAGAACATAATGCTTCAGTCACATCTCACACCATCTATAAAAATTAACTCAAAATATATCACAAATCTAAATGTCTACTCTAAAAATATAAAGCTTGTAGTAAAAAACATACCAGATAATGCTTGTGACCTTGGATTAAATGAATATTTTTTAGATACAACACTAAAAGCAAAATCTTTTTTTTTTTTTTTTTTTTTTTGACAGGCAGAGTGGATAGTGAGAGAGAGACAGAGAGAAAGGTCATCCTTTGCCGTTGGTTCACCCTCCAATGGCCGCTGCAGCCAGCATATCTTGCTGATCCGAAGCCAGGAGCCAGATGCTTCTCCTGGTCTCCCGTGTGGGTGCAGGGCCCAAGGACTTGGGCCATCCTCCACTGCACTCCCGGGCCATAGCAGAGAGCTGGCCTGGAAGAGGGGCAACTGGGATAGAATTCGGCGCCCCAACCGGGACTAGAACCTGGTGTGCCTGCGCCGCAAGGTGGAAGATTAGCCTGTTAAGCCACAGCGCCGGCCCTGAAAGCAAAATCTTTAACATAGAAAGTCAATAAATTAGGGGCTAACGCTGTGGTATAGTACGTTAGCCTCTGCTTGCACTGCCAGCATCCCATATGGCCACCGATTTGTGTCCTGGCTGTTCCTCTTCTGATCCAGGTTTCTATTGATGGGCTGGGACAGCAGTAGAAGATGGCCCAAGTGCTTGGACCACTGCCCCAATGTAGGGTGCAGATCCAAAAAAAGCTCCTGGCTTTGGATTAGCTCAACTCTGGCCATTGCAGCCATTTGAGGAGTGAACCAGAATATGGAAGATTCTCTCTCTCTCTCTCTCTCTCTCTCTCTCTCTCTCTCTCTCTCTCATCCTGTTTCTCCTCCCCCTCTGTAACTCTGCCTTTCAAATAAATAAATCTTTTAAAAAAGAAAAAAAAATCTGGCATCAGTAATTATCAGGGAAAAGCAAACTAAAACCACAATCGGATATTACCACACAGACACTAGAGCAGCTAGAATCAAAAAGATTGACCGTAAAACACATTGGCCAGGACGTGGGAAAATGGAACTCTTAACTTTGCTAATGGGAGCACAGGTTGAAACTTTGGAAAACATTATGGCAATCTTCTTAAAACTAAACCTTATCATGCAACCCAGTAATTCTATTCTGAGGTATTTGCTTGAGAGAAATGAAAACTTAGGCCTATCCAGAGATGTGAATGACTCTAATAGCAGCATTATTCATAATATTCACAAACTGGAAACAACCCAAACATACATCAACTGCTGAATAGAAAACAAAATGTGAGCTATCCACACAATCCAATCCAAGTCAGTAATGAAAAGGAATGAATTACTTTTACATACTGCAACGTGGGATAACCTCAAAAATACTGAACATATTGTGCTATCTACATAAAATTTCCAGAAAAGGAAATTCAGAGACAGAAAGCAGATCAATGACCACCTGGGGCTAGAACAGGGATGGTGATTGCCTGCAACTAAATGCAAGGAAACTATGTGAGCTGGTGAAAAAGGTTAAAAACCAGATTGTGATGTTGGTGGCTCAACTCTGTAAGTTAACTAAAACTCATTGAATTTACAGTCATGATCAGTGAATTTTATTGTATGTAAATTGTACCTTGATAAAGCAATTAAAATTAGAGAACTTGCCAGGCCTAATTAAAAAGTGAACAAGACTGAATTATGGTGTCTGTCACACACACTTTGGTCATGAATCTACAAAGAAATGCAGGAAGTGATTATTATTCCATTGTTTAATTTTATAGTTATCTCAAATTACCTTAGTGTTCACCATCCCATGGGTAAAAAAAGTATACTAGCAGATGGCCCAATTTTCCTAATTTTAGTATTATCTTTTCCTGTGGGATTTCCTGCTTCCTGCAAAGTCTCCTAAAGTTAATTTTAAAAGTCTGTGTGAGTGACTTATGGGGCTCATACACTGAATTCTCAGTCAGAATTATCTCATGGGATCAATTATGTTCTTCCTCCCATTGTTACAAATTATGTAATTTTGGCAATTCTTCCTATGAGTTAAAAGCTCTTATATTTTCATTTTAAATTGGCATCACCAAATATAAAGACAAATGGTAAAAATCTATGCTAGTAATTTAAAATTTTAATTTTTTACTTAGGTTGACATGAAATGGCAAGTACATCATAAAATTTCAAAAGAATCTGTAGAAGGAAAGAAATTTATACTTAAGCATCTTTAAGACTTTTTTTCCAATTTTTTCAACAAGACCAGTTAGGAGGAGGTACATTACAATATTGTGCAAGATCTCACAAATGTGTAGCTGGCCCTGACGTGAAGGAACAATTTTGATTAGGGACAATGGTGCTCAGGTATACTTGAGAACAGATACTGATAAATGTAAAGGCCATCCCAATGTGTTGATTTTTAATTAAGACCTGGGACTCATGCACAGGCCAGCTCCCTACACTGGCAAATGCAGGATCACCTGTAATATGGTTAAGTAGCAGGAAATGTAAGTAAGCTCCACAAATTCTTAAATAAGATAAGGCATGTTCTGCTCTTTCACTTTAAAAAACATATTCCTTTGCAACAGCTGAAAAGTCAGATGCAAATTTAGAAGTTTAAGACTTCTTAGAATTCTGTGTAGGATGTATTCGTATGGGATTGCTCCCTTCCCCCCCACCCCCGTTCTCAACTCTCAGCTGTGACATTCTCCATTTTGTTTCCACTTCTTGTTTCTTCTCATATAAAAGGGCTTCATGCTAATATGTGTAGATACCCGAGCCCACATATTCAATCTCCATCTACACCCCTGCAAGCAGCCAGCCTTGTCTTCCCCACAGACAATTACACAGACAAGACTACACTAGCTATAGCAGTAGAACTCTGATCCATCACCCACAGCAATCTGCCCAGAAACCAAATCCCATCTACAATAATTAGCCGAGGAAGTCAGCCAGTGGTAAGCCAGGTTTACAGGAAGCCAGATCACCGTCTTCAGTGAAAATTCAGAAATCTAAACAAAACTTCTCCAACAATCAGCCCCAAATGCCCCTGAGTTGATTAATAATTGACAGTTTCCCTAATTTTTGTCCCCACCTCCAACTTAGTACCAAGCAGAAAAAAGCCAAGTGCATACCACTAACCTATCTTATAGGATTCCATGCTTCTGGTTAGCCCACCTGACACTCCCCCAATCCAACAGTCTCTAATCAGAGCCCACCTGGAGCTTTCCTACTCCCCAGAAGGCTGCTCCTAAGGCTGGGCTGAAGCCCTCTGCAGCCTGGGTGACCTGGGCCCACCCACATCTATGAGTAGGGTGAGGGCACTTCACGCCATCTGCCAGGGCTTTCCTCTCCACACACCTGGGACAGTCTTGACACCTCAGTCCTCCAGTTTTGACTCTGTGGCAAGAGAGAATTACATTGATGGTTTCAAATCTCATTTCCATGACTTCAAGATCCACTTACGGACATTGCTCCTAAAAACTGGACTTGCCAATACCTCCCTTGTGAAACCACAGCATTGGGTCCAGTTGAGTGCAGTTTCTGTCTTGGGATCCAAGCCCTGAAGAGCCATAGGTGTGTTAAATAAAAAAATTATCCCAACACTTTTAAAGATGATAAGGCAAACTTTAGGCAAAATAGATGGCTACAGTGAGGTTTGCAGCATGAGAAAGCAGGCTTCACTCCGAATACAATAAAAACAGAGATTTACAGCCAAGGAGCCTGCTGAAGAGGCAGTGGAGTAAACGTTCCTAAAAGAAACCAACTCAGCAAAAACTGGACTCACCAAGCCAAACGTAGAACCCAAGGTCTGGACCTACTCAGAAAGTGGAGCCGGAGGAGCCTGACTCAAGTTTGGTCAAGGAGCAAGTCTTGGCTCGCTCTCCTATCTCACTCTCTGTTCTGCATTAGATTGTGGAACTGTCCAGCAGCTATTGTAGCCAAGGGCACTCCATGCCCATCATGTCCACTGTGGGAAGAAGACCATAGTTTGACTCTGGGCTCTACTACCTGCAGCTGTAGTACACTGGGCAAACCATTTATCCTTGTTTAAATGACGGTTCCTCGTGGATAAAAGGAGGACCCTAATATCTGATTGGATAGAGTTGGAGTGTTGCTTATATTGGAGAAAAGGTAAGTGTAATGTTGGGCACACAACTGCTGTGTTCTGAATGCTAGTACTTACTTATGTCCTTGCCACTGGCACTATTGTCGTTATTGGTGTCTCTTTTTCCTAAACATTCTATTATTTCTATCTAAGTAAATATACCAAATTGTGTGTTTTTGTAGCTAAGAGAGATTTGTAACAAACACACACACAAACGCGCGCGCGCACACACACACACTGCATTTTAGAGAACAATCTTGCCTTGACAGAAGGAAGACAATGATCCCCAATGGGACTTTTCCATTTCTAATTTCAGTCACTCTGTGGTCCTGTGATGACTATAGCTGACTAATCAACTAAATATAATTATGCACAATTCCAAACATATTATGAAGTAATAAGGCCTTTATTTTTCATTGTGCCCTGAATGCCTGTATCATTAAAGTTGTAAAAACAGAATTTAATTTGGGCCTATTGAAGGGAAAGTCAAAGGAGTGAAAGAGGTGACAAGAAGGCCTAGGCTTTTTCTGTTCAGCCTGCAAAGATGCAAACACCTGAACCAAGCTTTAAAGGGGTATTAACAGAGGCCAGTGTTGTGGCGCAGCAGGTAAAGAAACCCGTAAGGATGCCAGTTCGAGTCCTGGCTGCTCCACTTCTAATCCAGCTCTCTGCTTTTAGCCTGGGAAAGTAGTAGAAGATGGTCCAAGTCCTTGAGCTCTTACACCCAAGCAGGAGACCTGGAAGAAGTTACTGGCTCCTGGCTTTCGATTGGCTCAGTTTGCCATTGCAGCCATTTGGGGAGTGAACCAGTGGATAGAAGACCTCTCTCTCTCTCTCTCTCTCTCTCTCTCTGCCTCTGCCTCTCTGTAACTCTACCTTTCAGATAAATAAATAAATCTTTAAAAAAAAAAAAAGATGTGAACAGCCTCACAGCTGCCAAGTCATACACAAGACTCACTTATTCAAGTCAGTATTGTAGAAACTATATCCTTGAATCCTTTGGAAATATTTGTACATGAATGTCAGAAGTTGCTATTGAAATGCAAATGGTCACATGTGTCCTTGAAGAACTAAACATATATGCCCAGATCACTAGAACATGTTCAGATTGCCCCAGAGGAAGGCAAATGTGTTGATCATCACGGTTTCCAAAGTTTCAGAGCTGTAGGTGAAAATTGGAAAGCTAAAGCAAATAAGACCATAGGCTTTTTTATAAAGATTTATTTATTTATTTATTTGAAAGTCAGAGTTACACAGTGAGAGAAGGAGAGGCAGAGAGAATGAGAGGTCTTCCACCCATTGGTTCACTCCCTGGTTAGCCACAATGGCAGGAGCTGTGCCGATCCAAAGCCAGGAACCAGGATCTTCTTCTGGGTTTCCCATGTAGGGCCATCTTCTACTGCTTTCCCAGGCCATAGCAGAGAGGTGGACTGGAAGTAGAGCAGCCGGGTCTCGAACCGGTGCCCATATTGGATACTGGCACTGCAGGCAGAGGCTTTATCCGCTAGGCCACAGGGCTTGCCCCAACCATATGCTTTTACAACATAGTGAAGATATAGCTTTATGAAATGCTGAGCACCACTATGCTCTGTAATCTATAAAGTAACAGAGTAGCTAGAATCATTATCTCTGATGATGAAACCCAATATGATTCTCAGAATTAGCCACATAGAACTAAGGTATGCGCTGCAGCCTACATCTTCAGCCTACAGCCAAGTGTGCTAGTTGTCAGTATATGCTTTGTTTAAAAAAAAAAAAATAAGCGAAATAATAGATGTACTTTCAAAAAGAAAAGAACATAACATCTCTCACAATTAGTTTGGAAATTATTTTAACAATTCTTCTCCGAATGAGAATCTGAAATATGGTAATACCAAGCTCACTTCCCAAACTTTAAAACCACAGGTCATTGGCCGGCGCCATAGCTCACTGGGCTAATCCTTCGCCTGAGGCACTGGAACCCCGGGTTCTAGTCCCCCTCTCTGCTGTGGCCCGGGAGGGCAGTGAAGGATGGCCCAAGTCCTTGGGTCCTTGCACCCGCTTGGGAGACCAGGAGGAAGCACCCGGCTCCTGGCTTCGGATTGGCACAGTGCTGGCCATAGCGGCCATTAGGGGAGTGAACCAACGGAAGGAAGACCTTTCTCTCTGTCTCTTTCTCTCACTGTCTATAACTCTCTCTGTCTCTCTCTCTCACACTGTCTAACTCTGCCTGCCAAAAAATTAAAAAAAAAAAAAAAACCAGGTTATTTTGAATTCTAGGTGTATGATATTCCATACTTTCCCCTACAACCTGCTTCAATTTTAATTGTAGGTAAAATCACGCGTGAATGTGAATTTCAAACCTCGGCCCTTTTATCATACCCAACATGGACCTACATTAAAATCCTAATTAGCTTCAGGAGAGTACTATAGTGAATAAGACAGGAAAATTTGCAACTACTTCAATTCAACTGCTTGGATCTGATGTTTCAGGATCTGGGAAGGTAACATATTTCTCTCTTCAGCACTTTAGTTGTATGCGTCTCCAATTCTGTTAGAAGTTACAAGAAAAATGTTGGGTTTCACATCAAAGATAGATTACCCTTAAAAGGAACATTTATCAGAGGAAATATTAATTGGTTGCTGGAAAGTACAACTATACAGATAAAGAAATCTGGAGTGAAATGAAAGATAAAAGTAGGAAAACATAGTTAATGAAGAAAGGAATTTCCTTTTATGCATGTGGGAGCCTGCATGCACGTGTTCATTTTTCCTGAATATTTAAGATGTTTAGCTAAGCAATAACATGCTATTAGCTTTGCCAGGCAAGTTTTGCCTTCGCCTCTTCTGCTCTGTGATGGGAGGTCCTCCCTCCCCTCTTTTTCCCCTTGACAAAGTTTTATAATTCTGCTCAGTGTTAAAGAATGCCTGCCATGCTGCTTATGCATTAACAGCCACAAATTAGGATGCAGAGGAGTGGCATGCCTATTTCCAACACACACATGCTGAGAGCTGGCCTAAGATGCATGAAGAGCAGAAAGAAGAGTGAAGATCGTTGTTTGGGAGATGTTGCCATCTGAGACAGCATTCGCAGCTGTTGTACCAGGGTTTAATGGTTCCAATCCAATACATTGGAACCCTTAGCACTACAGTACTGATTATGCATAAGGTAAGGTGCACGGGGTGTGTGCAGATTGGCAGAGAAATGGTCCAGAGGTCTCAGGAAGAGGAGCAAAAAGATCAATGTCAGAATCCTTCCTGCTTATTAATTTCTGAAATGCAGTCTGGAAGAACTAAAAAAGAGAGCTAAGGATGAAAGCAGCAGACACAGCAGAAGTGAGACAAGTTGCTTCCTTTTCCAAAACTGTCTTCCCCAAAACTTCAGATCACCTTCATTCTTCTGCAGTATATCATTAAACATGACCTTCGTCACTAACCCCTCTCAGCCCTCAGAGAAACACTTATGTGCTTCCTTGGCATATATCACCTCAATAAAAAGCAATTGTATTCAATGTCATAGACACGAGAGTTGTGCTGCTGCAATGTTGGAAACAGATAGGGATTCAGAGTAAGCAGATCATTTGAGTGAAAGGAATTCAGCAGGAGAAAATATGAAAATACAAGTTAACCTGGAAAGTCGTCTTCCATGGCATGAATCAATACATTCTTATCTCATGAAATATAATTTATGCCATGGATCTATTTCCTTACTTCTCTTTGTCATTCAAGTCTTATTTTGGAGATAAACCCTTGAATTAACTCAGTTTTTGCAACAGTTATAAGTGGTGGTTAGAGGTCATTCTGAAATACTAAACAATTACAATACACTTAACTTTGCATAGGTACAGGTTAAGATGTAGCATGCATAAAGGGAATTACTAATTCTTCAGATTAACCACTAGATGGACATTGAATGCCAGAATTGAAAACAAACATATGTATTTGATAAAATTTAATTAAAATTTCAAAGATTAAGTTAAAGTTCTAGTTATTCCAATGTAATGAATATAAATTGGTTCCTTAAAATTTTAATGGATGATTTAATATTTTAATAGGATAACTATGTATACATAAAAAACTACCATTTTTTCTTTTAGTTTTTGTTTTACTTTGCATTTTTGATGAAATATTAATTCTTAAATCCTTTAGATTAGGATTAACAAAGTATAGCATGTGTAAATAACGGTTTATTAGAACACATCCACACCCATTTGTTAACATATTTTCTGTGACTATTTTAGCACTAAAATGGCAGAATTGAGGAGCTGTGACAGAGATCATATAGCTGGAAAAACCTGAAATATTTAACTTCTTTGAGGTAGCTTTGTGGTCTCCTATACTTTAATACTGCCAAGAGAACATAAATTCAGTGAAATTTTGGTAACAACAATATAGTGATTTTGTTATTTATGGTGATTTTTATAAAATATAAATATTGGATCCATAACCAGAACATCCAGCCACTTGTGAAAATTATAAAATCAGTCATCATTGATACATTTTTCCAACTTTCAGTCACCTGAAATTCATAGCTTTACACATATTTTTCCATTTTGTCATTAAGAAGGCATTTTTTTGATGGTAGGAAATAATTATGTAACTTAATAACTCATAATTTGATTTATAACTTTCAAATAATTAGATAAATTGTCTTTGGGTCTGCACTTGTACTTGTGCCTCAGGCTCTGAACACAAAAGGGGAGAAAAATTAACGGAGAGACCTGCTTCTCTCCTGCAAGAATCCCTGCCCAGGGAGTCTGTGCAATTATCTATCTGCAACCCAAACTCAGGGTTCTTCCAAGCACAAGAAATTGGGAGCTTTGAAATGACTTCCCTCTTCCCTTGCTCAACATTTTTAACTCTAGAAAGCCTCAGGAAAATCTTGGAAATCTGTTTTTCCTTGTATCTTGGTCTACAACAGATTCTTAGATAGGATTTGTGCCTACCAATGTTCTTTGTAAGAGAGTGCCAAGGTTGGGTGGGAAGCAAATAATACAACACTGATTTATGCATTTATATTTAAACACTTATATTTAATATATTTATTCTCTAATTTTAAATGTGAATCATAATGAATTTCCCCAATTTTTCCAGGTTGGTATAATCTGGCCGAAAACGAAGACCAGAGATTTTTCTCCCTGCTACTTACGTTCCTACTCCATTGTACCCAGATATCCATTCTGCTGGCTGAATGTTGATTTAGGTTGGCAAATGCACCATTTCTTGAGGGATATCCATTACCTAGAACAAAATGCGTGTCTGCCAGGTTTATATTTCAACCTCGGCTTTATTGCAGAGCTAACGAAGCTTCCTTTACCACCTGTCATTTGCCCAGGCCTGTTCTAAAGCCTGGGAAGGCCCTAGCAAGGTGTTCCTCTGGTCATGCACCACTTTCTTCTACGATTAAGCTATTGCTAACTTGCCAAAGAAAGAATTTTGTCCACTTTGCTAGCATAACTAGCAAGAGAATATGAGGTTAGGACCTTAGGGTGTATCATGGCATGACAACATCATGATTAGTTATGTTCTCCTCATTCATAATGAGTAATTACTTAAATATCTAACTTTACCTGTATACATCTGTGCTGTGTCTCCCAGATTACATAAGGTTCCCCCATGAAACACAGATATGTAGCTACTAGTTATTCAATAAATGTTTGATACAGGACTGAATGAGCTTTCACAATGAGAATAATCTCAATCTGTCTGATACAATAATTTAATTTTATTAAAAAACGTATGACAGTAAGTAAAATGCTTAATTCCTTACAAACTACTCTGGTATATTGAGAAGAGGTTGGGAAGAGCATACACTTTAGGGTCAGAAAGAGGTTTGCCTCCTTCCTCCTATAGTTGAAACATGGTCAAGTTATTCAATTTCCCTTGAGCCACGTTTTCCTAGTCTGTAAAATTACAACAACAATACTTTGAAGAGCTATTATGACGATGAAATGAAATGCTATACACATATGTCACCAAATCAGACCGCTGAGCATACAAAAAGCAGAAAAGTGTTAGGAGTGCCGGTACAGGAGTTGAATGCCCAAACTCTTAAGCCAGATCTCCCGGTTCAAACCCTCACTCTGCAGCTAGTCCACTATATAGTCTGGGACAAATTATTTAACTTCTTCACACTTCCATGTCATCATCATTAAAGCAGCAATAACAATGGTACCTATTTTAGAAGGTGGTTATGAAGATGAAATGAGTTCATCTCTCTCAAGCACTGAGGGCATTGCCTTTGGCACCTAGAAAGCTATATAAGTATATATTAAATTGTCAGCTATTTATTTATTGAAAATCTTTATTCCACTAGACCAGAACTGTTCTATTAGGTACATGCTATAGAAGAATAACCATAGCATTATCTCTGAAAATGTAGGGAGTTTGTTCTAATTAAATCCACATTTCATTGTTTAGGCTTCTTGTAACTGCAGAGTTATAGACCTTCTTGAAAATCCAAAGTTTTGCATCTATGGCAACCTGTTCTGCCTTGTTACCACACATAAAGACCCCAATTATACTACTTGGTTACTGCTTTCAAAAGCATTTTTGGTAACATTTGAAGAAAAAGAGTTCTAACAAAAAAAAAAAAAAACTATTGTTTTCTTTGGGATCCAAGAAAGTTTAATTAAAATGCCAACATGATCAAGCAGGCTAAGAATGTTTTCTCATTATTCCAATTAAGAGTCAGTAAGATTTGATTAATATTATTCTGACTGCTTTGGGCTCTGGCAGATCTGTGTGTTTTCATTTAGTTATTCATCTCTAGTATATCCTATTAATTATCTCTCTCCTTCTCCTTGCCTCTCTCTTCTTCAATATAATCTATTTTTTCAAAAGGCCTCCAGAGTTTTTTCCTTAAAATAGCAAGAATTATTTTAAGTGCTACAGTTAATTTTAGTCAAAAATTTAAATACCATTTTGAGGTAATTCATGTCCTAGATTCTTAATATAAAAGGAGCACGTGAGTTTAAAAAATGAGCTTTCTCAGCCTTGATATAATTTACTAGGTAATCCAGTGTCTACCAGAGAATTAAAATGATTATTTATGTCCTCAGACTCAGAGAATTGGGGAAACACTGAAGTGTGCTGATTTTTTAAAAAACACAGTTGGAATTGTTTAGTAATGCTTCATTTATATGCAAAAAAACCTAACACATATTAAAATAAATATGCAATTCTGTGTTGATTTCAACAAAATGAAAGGAAGCCTATTTATCATCAAAGCTTATATACTCAATACCTACCCAAAAATTACATAAATGCTGTGCCACGTTTGAAATATTAAATAGATAGAAGTCTAAAATCCAAAGTTACGACTCCCAAAGAAATGATAACTCATTTCTTTATATATTTGGAATATTGAATTCTTGGCTTAATATGTGATTCTGAGTAGGTGTATAAAATGGTTTTCTTTGGGGAAAATGCCTAGTTAGTGTTCTTTTTTAGCCTGATAATTGTGCTGGTATTTTAAAACACGTTATTACACCCAGAGGTTTTGGAAATGGCCGTATGTTTTATAAAAATATGAGTAAATGTGAGATAGAATTATGCTGCAGTTTCTGTGAAAACCATAGATCTTAATTGAGTGGCTTTTGTATTTTTAAACCTCACTTACATAAACACAAAAATAAAATATGAGTTTTAAAGAGGACATCTAGAATTGTTTCCACACCCCTTACAAACTTAGCTCCATACTTATGTGCACAAAAACACACATGCAAACACATAGACAAGATTTCTTCCATGAGAAAAAATAACTCCAAAAAATCAGTCATATTAGAACATGATATGTAAACACAACTGCATAATGATTTTCTGCTTTTTATCCTTGACTTCATTTCTCTTTTACTTTTTTTTTTTTTACTTATTTTTTGCTTGTTTGCTTACTTATTTAAGAATGTGAAAGAGAAAGCAAGATATACGGGGGTTGGTGCTGTGGTTAAGTCCAGCTATGGCGTTGGCATCCCACATGGGCCCCAGTTCATGTCCCAGCTGCTCCCCAGCAATCCAGCTCTCTGCTAATGGTCTGGGAAAATGGTATAAGATGGCCCAAGTGCTTGGGTCCCTGCACCCACATGGAAGAACCAGAAGAAGCTCCAGGCTCCTGGCGTATGATACACCCAGCTCCAGCTGTTGTAGCCATCTAGGGAGTGAATCAACAGATGGAAGTCCACTCTCTCTGCTTCTCCCTCTCTCTGTCTGTAACTTTCCCTTTCAAATAAATAAATAAACCATTAAAAAGCAAGATATACTTACTCTGCCCCATGTGCCTATTACCATCACAGCCAGAGGCAAATATTTCTGTCCCTTTATCCTTTGGGTAGCAACTTCTGTTGCTGAAAGGCAATGTTCTTAACAGCACTCTTATACACAAAACACTAACTTTTTCATGTACTCAGTCTGTATTAAGTAAAAGACAGAAAGCATTGTTATGATGATCATTATTAAAATTCCACAAGATTTTTGAAAAGTCTTAATTTATCCAGCTCTGTTTGATGATGTAAAGAAAGGAATTCAAAGTGAAAGTATTTCTTTTAAGAAATGAAAAACCAAAGCTCTTGAAAGACATCAATGTCAAGGAAAACTCTCCCATGAAAAGAATTAAATGTGGCAGTTGGATTCACTCTTTGATGGCAAAAAGAAACATAAGATGTGATATAATGATATTACAATCATTTTATTGCAAAGTAGATGAGAACCAGTCATTAACAGTGATAAACTCTAAATCTATTTCCTGTGCTATGCAAAAATGAGGATATTTACTACTTTCTGGGCAATGATAAATCTCAATATCATAATTCATATAAAATATTTACTTAATGCCTGATGTACACTGGGTGTTCAGCAAATGACACTTCATATTCCTAAGTAAGATCTCAAAAAAATTTTGTTTACCATTTCATACTATAGATACCTTTCTTTTTTCAAACTTACATCTTAACAATTAATAAACACAAAATGGGAGAAAATATTTGTGAACCATACACTTTGTAAGGGACTCACTACCCAAAATATATAATGAACTCATATGTAACAACTCAATAGCAAGAAAAAAAATAACCTGATTAGAAAATGGGCAAAGGACCTAGACAGATATTTCATAAAAGAAGACATACAGGGGCACACATTTGGGAAAGGGGTTAATATGCCAACTGGGACACCTACATTCCCTATTGGAGTGCTTGTATTTGTTTCCCATCTTTGCAGGAAATAGCAGGTTAGAAGCGGGTCCCTGCCACACTTTGGGAGATTCATAGTGAGTTCCCAACTCCTAGCTTCATCTTGCCCCAGCCCCAGCTATCTCTCGAATAAATAAAATGAATAAGCAAAGATTATTCTAAATAGAAGAAAGGAAACAAATGGCCAATAGGTATGTACATGAAAATACACTCAGCATCACTAATGTCTAGGGAAGAGCAAATTAAAACCACAACAAAACATCACTTCACACTTTTTAGTATAGCTTTTGTCAAAAAGATGAAGGATAACAAGTGTTGGTGAGATTGTGGAGAAGAGGAAACTTTGTAAACTGTTGGTAGGACTATCAACTAGAAGAGCCAGATAGAAGAGTCCTCAAAAAACTAAAAGTAGAACAATCATCAGATCCAGCAATCCCACCCTGGATACAAATCCAAAGGAATTGAATTCAAGATGCCAAAGAGTTATCTGCACTCACATTGCATTGCAGCACTAATTACAATCAGCAAGATAAGGAATCGACCCAAGTGTCCATCAACAAATGAATGGTGAAAGAAAATATGGCATACATACAAAATGGAACACAAGACAGTCTTAAAGTAAAAGCAGTCCTATTACTCTCAACAACATGGATGGAAGTGGAGAACATTTTGCAAAGTGAAATAAACAAAAGAAAGACAAATGCTGCTGGTGCTGTGGCTCCATAGGCTAATCCTCCGCCTAGCGGCACCGGCACACCAGATTCTAGTATCGGTTGGGGCACCAGATTCTGTCCCGGTTGCCCCTCTTCCAGGCCAGCTCTCGGCTGTGGCCCGGAAGTGCAGTGGAGGACGGCCCGAGCCCTTGGGCCCTGCACCCCATGGGGAGACCAGGATGAGCACCTGGCTCCTGCCTTTGGATCAGCGTGGTGCGCTGGCCACAGCACGCCAGCCGCGGCGGCCATAGAAGGGTGAACCAATGGCAAAGGAAGACCTTTTTCTCTGTCTCTCTCTCTCTCTGTCCACTCTGCCTGTTTAAAAAAAAAAAAAAGAAAGAAAGAAAAGAAAGAAAAACAAATGCCAAATGCCGTATGACTTCGCTTATGTGTAGAATCTAAAAAACCTACTCACAGAAGTGGAAAATATAATGATGGTTAGCAGATTCTGTAGGTAGCATGGGAAAGGATGGGGAATTGTTGATCAAAAGAGTATGAAGCTTCAACTAGACAGAAGAAGGATATTTGAGCTCTATGTATGGAAAGATGACTATAGTCAATAATAATGTGTATTTCAAAATAACTAACAAAGTTCCAAATGTCTCAGTACCAAAAAAAATAATACATAAGCTGATAGAGATGCTAAATAGATAGATATGATTATTCCATATTATGTGTGTATATGTGTGTATAAATGTATGTTTTAAAGCATCATATTGGGCTCCATAAATGTATACAATTATGATTTGTCAATCAAAAATAATATTAATTTAAAATCTCATACAATACTCCCATGTCTATAATATGAAATGTTATCTTAATAATATATTAATCATTTTGCCATAACTCCCTTAAATTTTACTGTTCATTTGCTTTTAAATTTCTAATTAAAGAAAATGTTCTTTTTTTTCTATTCCAAAATAATTTACTCAGATGTTTATACATTAAATGTTTGAGAGTACTTCAAAACATTTGTAGAAAATGCACACTATCTTTTAATCCCATGTTTCTATGAATATTTTGAAGTATCCTTACATTTTGAAATCAAGTTCCTTTACTTTAAAGATGAAATATCTTCATCTCTTTGCAAATTGTTTTTGTTTAAAGAAACCCCTTGTTTTTTATCAGCAGCTGTTGTATCTAAAATAATAGTGTTAAACCAACATTTCCTCTTAACCATGAATTAATGAGTATGAGAAAGTTACGTAATTGAAATTTCTTTCAAGATTCTTCAATTCTGTTTGTAAAAATAAACATCTTTACCATAGCCTCCTGAACACTCAATGACTAAGTTAAAACTCAGACTTAAGCATTTTGTAAAGAAAACTAAATTATGTTTAAACTCCTCAGTTACTTAGAATTTTAAAACTAAGAAGAAAATTTGAAGGTACTAATTCCTTGAACTTAAATGTGCTTTTGTCCCTTTGTTGTGGTGTTTAATTTCAGCAACCCACATTGCATTCAGGATGCATGAGCTCCTTTATCTAATCACAGGCTGCCAGGAATCTGCTTAGACATTCACCTGGGTTAATACACATATTATTGTTCTCTAGTTTGGAAAATGAAGCTTCGGACAGAATCCATTATCTGTGTCTGTTGGTTTGCCTGAGCAATTGTTTTCCAAATGCATATTAACTTTATTTTTTATTATTTTCCATTGTGATCCACCTGCATCCTTGTACCCTGAGCCACAGCTCAGTTCTTAGATGAAGACAGCTTTGACAAGTTGTGCAGTGCTGAGAGGTGGGGATGAAATGTCTCAGATGGTGAAACCCTCAGTGACCTTGACCTCCTGGGGGCAGATCCGAGCTAACCTGTGAGGGACACTGGGCAGCAATCACTTGGCAATCATTTGGCCTTCAGATGTCTCTTCAGTATCCATAGTGAACTCCAACAAACAAAAACTAATTCCCAATATGCCCAGACAGGATAAAGATCCAGAGGGCATGCAACATTCTGTAACCCACTGGAAAGTCAAGTTATGCACTATTGGTCATTAGAAGGCCCTGAGACGTTATGAAAAAGTTTGCTTGATTTTGGTTAACCTTACACTTTATTGAGCCTAGAATTCTTTAAACAAAACAACCATAAAGACCTTTGCCTTTTTACACATACCTATTTTTACAAGGGACAACTATTACTAACAAAAAGTACACAATTGCAGTTGCCACACAAATGGAGTAGAATGCCTGTTAGCAATCATTTTCCCATCTGCGAGGCACAACCAAGATCACATCTCTGGCCAACTAATGGTTTAGAGTAGTGTTTCTCAAAGTATATTCTATAGACCATTAGCTTCTAGAAATGCTGGTGAAAATAGTCCACAAAAAAAAAAAAAAAAAGAGTTTCAAGGTCAAAATATTTGGGATCTACAAGGTTGGGATTCAATGTCATTGTGCATTCCAAAATAGGAAGAATTTGCTGAGTTTCATCAAATTTATTTGACAATCGACCACCTTTTTGTGAATAATATCTTAATGGATTTTCCCTATCAAATTCACTTTGGCAAACATTGGCTTAAAAATTTAGCTCAGAAAACATTCAAAGACATACAGATTGGGCGCCGGTTCTAGTCCCAGCTACTCCACTTTCAATCCAGCTCTCTGCTATGGCCTGGGGAAGCAGTTGAGGATGGCCCAAGTCCTTGGGCCCCTGCACCTGCATGGGAGACCAGTAAGAAGCACCTGGCTCCTGGCTTCGGATCAGCGTAGCTCCAGCCATTGTGGCCATCTGGGGAGTGAACCAACGGAAGGAAGACCTTTCTCTCTGTCTCTCCCTCTCACTATCTGTAACTCTACCTCTCAAATAAATAAATAAAATCTTAAAAAAAAAAACATACAAATGACTCAGGTGAAAAGCTATCAGCAGATGAGCTAAGATCTGGGTAAGTTCTTAGATTAGAGAAATAAATACAGAGAAGTTGCATAAGAATTGTCAGACATCTTGGAAATCAAGAAACTTTGCACTTGTTCTTTTTTTTCTTTCAAAGATTTATTTTATTTATTTGAAAGGCAGATTTGCAAGGAATGAAGGAAAGAGAGAGAGAGAGAGAGAGAGAGAGAGAGAGAATCTTCCACTTGCTTGTTCACTCCCCAAATGGCCACAATGACCAGGCCTGGGTTTGACAGAAGCCAAGAGCTAGGAGCTTTTCTGGATCTCCATCTTCTGCTGGTTTCCCAGGTGCATTAGCAAGGAACTGGGTCAGAAGTGGAGCAGTGGGGACTCAAACCAATGCACATATGGGATGCCGGAATCACAGGCAGCAGCTTTACCTGCTATGCCAAAAGGCTGGCCACAAGAAAGTGTTTTTAAATATCAAGGAAAGATAGATTAGATAGGAAGGTTGAAAGAGAAAGAAAGACACAGATATAGACAAATTTATATAGATGATGTTATAATTATGATAATTAATTATATGTAACCAAAATATATTTCCCTGAAAGAATATAGTATGTCTCTCTGTGTGTGTGTTCATTTTATTTTTGTCCAAACCAATATTTATTTTGCATCAAGTCTATTCCAAAAGCAGGTGTCTTTCTAAAGATACTAAAGGACTTAGGTGGGTCCATGGCTTCTGAGAGCCTAGGTCCACTGTTGAGGCAGTCATGCAAATAGACTCAGTCTTATGACAACTGCAGGGACAAAGCTGCATCTTGAGAGTCTCGGAGACAGAGTAAATGGACCAAGAGCTAGCAAAGACTCAGGTCAGGAAAGACTTCTTGGAAGACTCTCGAGCCCTTTTTCAACCACATTTCACCATCAACCTCTTCCCCTACTTGGAGATCATATAAAGTACAGAATTATATCCTGTAAGTTTATCTTTCTTTTGTAGCTCTGAGAATTTGACAACAACAAAAATGTCTTTGAAATTTCAATCGAAAGCCACATTTACCCAGTGGCAATAAAATGCTGTCATTAAAATAATTAATGTGACCTCTTGTGCTTTATAAAGAACAAGAAATTATCACTAATGAAGACAAAAAAAAATATTGGTTTCAAGAGTGAGGTAAAACTATCATTCAGATCACCCATGTTGAAGAAATACTAAAAATCCTCTTTTTTTGCTGACTGCAATCTGCTGCTAAATTGAACCTTTGAACCATTGAATCATTAATTTTAAAAAATCGCACTTTGCCAGCCAATTACTCAGCATTCCATGACATGATCAATGCTGTTAAAGGTTTTCAGCTCATTGTATTAATCAATTAAATGCAGAATATAAACAAAAAACAACTGTCAGCTGGTCCGAATCCATTGCTGATGAACTGCTGTTTAAGACAATTAATAACGAAGCAATGCTTGAAAACTAAGGGCAAAGGCCTAATTGATTTTTCAAAAGTAAGAACACTCTAAATGCTCAATTAGTTAATAATTTGCCTACTAATTGATTTCTTCAAGGTGTCTGACTGACAAAATTGAGAAAGGTTCTATAATCGCTATCCTTCCACAAAAAAAAAACATGTTTCTAGGCATCTAGGAAGGTTAGCAGATCAATTTAGACTCCCAATTAATAGTGTAGGAAACTTTTTCCAAGGATGAAAAAGCAACTATCAAAAACAAAGAAATCATCAACTAATAAAACTCTGGGGAGTGCTTTATGAAATGAACTAATGTCATAAAGACAACAAATAAATTAAATAGGAAAAAGTATAATGAAATGATGCAAAGATCTATCAGAAATTACAGACATTTACCAAATGCAAAAGCACAAGTTTGAGATTGAGAGACTTGTGAGGAAAACACTTTCAATTACAGATAATGGACTAAACAAAAAGAAATGAATATGTGAGGAAGCTAAACATCCTTTTATTTTATTCCTTAATTCTATATTTTCACTGGACTGGGCAGGTTATAACACTTTCTGGAAGCTAATAAGTGGTTGTAGATGATAATGGAGATTTTAGGTGCTAATAAAGAAGTCCAAAAACATCCTGAGAGTGGATTACAGGGCCAACCATGCTGAATACTAGTAACTTTGTTACTGGACACTTTTTCTGAGTCATTGTTTTGCATTTTACACAGATTAACTCATTTAATCCTCACAAATTCCTAAGAGAGATTAAGTGGTAAATCCTATGTCTGGAATTTCACTCTGAACAATATGGCTACTGGGGCCATGGCCCTAACTTCCACATTCTTCTCTTTCAAACTGTGCATGCTTTAGCACTTTATATAGGTTTTCTTAACTAATCTCACCACACTCCTCTGGGTAAGATATTATTTTGTCTGTAGTTTCCTGATAAAGAAATTCTGATCAAGTCATTTGTTCCAGGACTAATGGGCCAGAATACACTCTCTCAGAAACTAACAGGACTGATAGCAGAACACATGATCTTTGAGCACAATTCTGGACAGACTGAAGTTCTACCACTGGTTATATTTGATTTTTGAAATTTCTTAAAAATATATCTTTTAGTTACTGGAGACAGAGAACTCCTATATCCCTCCCATAATGGCCAGGGTTGCATCAAGTCAAAGCCAAGACCTGGGCATTCAATCCAGGTCTCATGTTTCTTTTAATTTTATTTTATTTATTTATTTTTTTTTGACAGGCACAGTGGATAGTGAGAGAGAGAGAGAGACAGAGAGAAAGGTCTTCCTTTTTTGCCGTTGGTTCACCCTCCAATGGCCGCTGCGGCCGGCACATCTTGCTGATCCGAAGCCAGGAGCCAGGTGCTTCTCCTGGTCTCCCATGCAGGTGCAGGGCCCAAGGACTTGGACCATCCTCCACTGCCTTCCGGGGCCATAGCAGAGAGCTGGCCTGGAAGAGGGGCAACTGGGATAGAATCCGGCACCCCAACCGGGACTACAACCCGGTGTGCCGGCGCCGCAAGGCAGAGGATTAGCCTGTTAAGCCATGGTGCCGGCCCAGGTCTCATGTTTCTAAGTGGGTGGCAGGAACCCATCTCCTGAAGTCATCATCTACTCTCTCCCAACATACTCATTGGCAGGAAGTGGGAATTGGCAGTTTAGCTGAGAGTCAAACCCATGTGCTCTGACATGAGATGTGAGTGCCAAGAGGCATCTTTATTTAAGATTTACTTATGTATTTGAAAGGCAGAATTACAAGACAGAAAGAGCTGGTTCGCTGTCCGAATAGCCGCAATAGTTAGGGCTGGGCCAATCTGAAACCAGGAGCTTCACTGAGGTCTCCCACATGGTGGCAGTGCCCCAAGCACTTGGGCCATCTTCTGTTGCTCTCTCAGGTGCAACAGCAGGGAGCTGGGTTGGAAGTGGAGCAGCTGGGACTCAAACCAGCATCCATATGGAATACCGGCCAGCATTTTGGGTGGTAGCTGAACTCACTATGCCACGGTGCTGATCCTGCCAAGAGGCATCTTGACTGCTAGGCTAAATGTCTGCCCTTGACCTTTGATTTCTCACTGTTCCTCACTACCCTCCCAACCTTCTTACTCTACCCATAATTTTAATGTAACCAAATGGATTTACTTCTTTTTTTCAAAGATTTATTTATTTATTTGAAATTTGGATTTAGAGAGAGAGAGAGAGAGAGAGAGAGAGATCAGTCTGGCATCTCTGGGTCACTCCCCAATTGGCCGCAATGGCCGGAGCTGTGCTGATCCGAACCCAGGAGCCAGGAGCTTCCTCCAGGTCTCTCATGTGGGTGAAAGGGCCCAAGGACTTGGGCCATCTTCTACTGCTTTCCCAGGCCATAGCAGAGAGCTAGATAGGAAGCGAAGCAGCTGGGACTCGAACCAGCACCTATGTGGGATGCCAGTAGTGCAAGTGGTAGCTTTCCCTGCTACGCCACAGTGCCGGCCCCATGGATTTACTTCTTTTTCAGGGGGTCTTATGAAAAGATTTTTTTTTTTTTTTTGACAGGCAGAGTGGACAGTGAGAGAGAGAGAGAGAAAGGTCTTCCTTTTGCTGTTGGTTCACCCCCCAATGGCCGCTGCGGCCGGCGTGCTGCAGCCAGCGCACTGCGCTGATCCGAAGCCAGGAGCCAGGTGCTTCTCCTGGTCTCCTATGTGGGTGCAGGGCCCAAGCACTTGGGCCATCCTCCACTGCCCTCCCGGGCCACAGCAGAGAGCTGGACTGGAAGAGGAGCAACCGGGACAGAATCCAGCGCCCCGACCGGGACTAGAACCTGGTGTGTTGGCGCCGCAGGCGGAGGATTAGCCTAGTGAGCCACGGCGCCGGCGAAAAGATTTTTAATAAGGACACATTGCGTATAAAAATCTTAAGGTAAGAAGATATTTATAGCGGTAAGAATATATGTTTATGTGTATAAATATTATAAATTCTTTACTGTAAGTTGCCATACATGATGAACACAAAGAAAAGAAATACATTAGGTAAAAATAACAAGCACACATTAGTTTTTAGCTAAAATAATTTTCTGCTTAAGGACCACTTGGCAAGGCAGGGGATGCAATGGTCCAAGAAGCTCCCCACGCATGGTAATTGGTGGGTGATCCTAGCCTAAGTGAAAACCTAGGCATTTTTCTTTGCCTGTTAAACTTTGCAGCCAGCCTCATGCTTTGCCTGAGAGAAGAGAATTATACCAAATATACAGAATAAAGACTTATCCTGGGTTTGGAGTTCTAAAATCTGTTCCTGAACCTTACATCTTAAACAGTAGACTTGAAAGTATGTTATTTTAATGTGTAACAATTGCGGGTTTTTTTTTTTTCCTCCTTTGCTTTCTTTCTTTAAGAAAAGTTACATTCCATGTGTACAAAGCCAAGTTCCAAATTAATTGGGTCACAAATTGTATGTGTAAACACTTGACTGCAGAACAGATAGTTGATCAATGAGATTGCAATCTAGATAAGTAGATGATGGTTTTCTTCTGAGGAAAGAAAACAGCATGACATCTGGAATGCATTTCTAAGAAGGTGAAGTAAGCAAAGGTAGGTAGATGGAGGGCAAAGGTACTTCAGCCCACGAAATCAAGTTGGTAGTGAGTCTTATGAAGACATCACCATGACAGCTAATGGCTCTCCCTCTCCCTCTCCCTCTCCCTCTCCCTCTCCCTCTCCCTCTCCCTCTCCCTCAAGCAGCACCAGGAATTGGACAGGGGCTGTTCAGGCAGAGGGGACCTGAGTCAACTCCGTAGGCTTTCTTCAGCTCCTGGGAATGTGAAACAATCATCTTTAAGTGTCTCATGTACTTGATCACACAAGTGTATGAGGAAGGATATCAAGCCAGAAGGGACCTTTCCCCAGGCCAAGGCAGATCCTGAGCAAGTACATTCATCTGTTACTAGCAACAGTGGGGAACTACATGAAATTCTCTTCAAAGACGATGGTGATTCAACACAGCATTCATACATAGTTATGTTTTTCTTTAAAAATGTGTATTTTCTATACCTGAAATTATGGTACATTAATAATGACAATCCCAGCAATGGAAAAGGTTTAATCTGAAAAATATCAGAACTCCTTCACAGTCACTGTAATTAATTGGAAGTTTATAATCAAAATGAATTGAAAGATAGATATGCTATTTTAGTCCATTCGGCTGCTGTAATAAAATATTGTAAACTGGGTAGCTTAGAGTCCACGGAAATTTATTTCTCATAGTTCTGCAGACTGAGAAGTCCAAGATCAAGGTAGCTTCAGATCCGTTGTCTGAGCCAGTGCCACTTTCTGGCCCACGGAGGGTGTCTTCATTCTTTGTGTTCATTTGGTAGGGATCAAATGAACTTTCTTGGGCTCCTTTTTAGTTTTTTTAAATTTTAATTTCATTTTATCTGAAAGGCAGAGAAATAGAGATCTTTCATCTGTTGTTTTACATCTCAAATGTCTATTACAGTCAGAGCTGTACCAGGTCAAAGCCATAAGCCTGAAACAGAATTCTGGTCTCCCAGATGGATGGCATGGACCCGAGAATTTGAGCTAACATCTGCTTCCTCCTCAGTTTCACTCACGGTGATGCCACTGATAAAAGCATGTGGCTCAGCAGATTAAGCAGCATCTGCAATGCTAGCATATCATGTGGGCAACAGTTTGAGTCTCAGCTGCTCTAATTCTCATTCGTCTCCCTGCTAATGTGCCAGGGAAAGCCTCAAAAGATGGTCCAAGTGTTTAGGCCCCTGTCACTCATGTGGCAGACCCAGATGGAGTTCCAGGCTCCTGGCTTTGGCCTGGCTCAGCCCCAACCATTGCAACCATTTAAGGAGTGAACCAACTGATGGAAAAACTCTCTCTCTTTCTGTCTCTCCTTTTCTCTCTCTAGTTCTTCCAAATAAAAAATCTTTTTAATAAAAAGTATTTTGTGCAGCACACCCTGTTCATAGCAGCATTATTCACAATAGCCAAAAAATGGAAACAGCTGAAGTGTCCGTTAATGGATACTCTCCTGCAGCCAAGTGGGAGATCCAGAAGAAGCTCCCGGCTCCTGGCTCCTGGCTTGTGGCTTCGGAGCAGCCCAGCCCTGGCCTTTGCAGACATTTGGAGAGTGAACTAGCAGATGAAAGATCTTTCTCTCTCTACCTCTGCCTCTCCCTTTCTATAACTCTGCCTTTCAAATAAATAAATAAATCTTTAAAAAAAAAAAAGACATCGGGGCCAGCGCTGTGGCATAGTGGGTAAAGCTGCCACCTGCAGAGCTGGCATCCCATATGGGCACTAGTTTGAGTCCTGGCTGCTCCACTTGCAATCCAGCTCTTTGCTATGGCCTGGTGAATCAGTAGAAGATGGCCCAAGTAGGCATCCTATGTGGGCGCTAGTTCGAGTCCTGGCTGGTCCACTCCTGATCAAGCTCTCTGCTATGGCCTGGTAAAGCAGTAGAAGATGGTCCAAGTCCTTGGGCCCCGCACCCGGCATGGGAGACCTGGAAGAAGCTCCTGGCTCCAGTCAATGTGACCAACTGGAGAGTAAACCGTGGATGGAAGACCTTTCTCTCTCTCTCTCAATGTAACTCTGAATTTCAAATAAATAAAATTTTCAAAAAAAGAGAACTACTGTATGATTCACCTATATAAAATGCCTAGAGTAGTCAAATTCATAGAGACAGAAAGTAGAATGGTGGTTGCCAGGGGCAGAAGTAGAGAGGGGCAGTGGAGAGTCAGTTAACATTTAAGGATAGAGAGAGGGAGTTATTTAGTGTTTAAGGGATGTAGTTTTAGGTTTGCAAAACGAGAAGAATTTTGTGGCTAAATGTGGCTAAATGTGCCAGTAGCACAGTAATGGGAGTGAACTTAACAGAATTGGACAGTGCACTTAAACTTGTTTAAGATGGTAAATTTTGGCCGGCGCCGCGGCTCACTAGGCTAATCCTCCGCCTTGCGGCGCCGGCATACCGGGTTCTAGTCCCGGTCGGGGCTCCGGATTCTGTCCCGGTTGCCCCTCTTCCAGGCCAGCTCTCTGCTGTGGCCAGGGAGTGCAGTGGAGGATGGCCCAAGTCCTTGGGCCCTGCACCCCATGGGAGACCAGGAGAAGCACCTGGCTCCTGCCATCGGATCAGCGCGGTGCGCCGGCCGCAGCGCGCTACTGCGGTGGCCATTGGAGGGTGAACCAACGGCAAAAGGAAGACCTTTCTCTCTGTCTCTCTCTCACTGTCCACTCTGCCTGTCAAAAAAATAAAATAAAATAAAATAAAATAATAAAAAAAAAAAATTTAAAAAAAAAAAAAAAAGATGGTAAATTTTATTTTACACAAGTTCTATCACAGTTTTAAAAAGAATTAAGGTAAAAAAAATCCTTTTGTAAAGGCAAGAAACTTGTATTTATCTCTTAACTACAAATCTCCTACACAGGAATTCTTAAAATACAACACCCCTGTATTCAAACAATTTATATGAGACCTAGGGTTACTTAATGGCCAAATTCATGTGCAACTCCCTAGGGACTATATCCAGTATGCTCTCCATTGTATTGTAATAAATTTATACTTGAATATACATGAGCAATTAGCTCATTCAAGGTCATACAAACATAAGTACAAAATATGGTATGTGTGATTTGTGTTTTGTAGACAAAATAATCAATGTATTTTGATGAATATTTTAATACTATCCTTGATTTGTGAATTTCAGGTGAATTTATTTTTAATTAAAAATATTTTCAGAGTGACACTGATATCCAATATTTCTATTGGTTTACTTATAGACTTTGTTCTTTAAATTAATAAATCAAGTTTAATACATATTGAAATACCTAGTAATTCATTTTCATTATCTGTAGCTCCAAGCCAACAGATTACTATCCTTGCCTGATCCTTATAAAGGGCATCTGGATTTCATGTGCTGCCCACTCTTACAGAAGTCCATTAAGTATGCATGTATCATATGCACATACGAAATAATACAAAAAATGGCTACCGTGAACCAAGAACAATTTTGACATTATACAATACTCAGATGTAATTTAAAAAGAACTAATAGGTTCCAACTGACCAAAAGCTTTGTTCAAAGTGGCACGATGGGAACCAGCATTTGGCATCGCAGTTAAGATGCCACTCAGGACACCAGAGTGCCTGGGTTCAAGCCCTGGCTCCACTCCCAATTATACCTTCCTGCTGATGCGCACCCTGGTAGTCAGCAAGTGATGGCTCAGCAGTTGAGAACCTTCCACCCACATGGGAGATGCAGAATGAGTTCCAGGTTCCTGACTTGTGCTTGGTCCAGCTATGCCTTTTGCAGTCATTTGGGGAGTGAACCAATGGTTAGAAGATCTCTCTCTATCTCTTTCTCTCTTCTCCAAATTTTTCAAATGGAATAAAAATAAAAATAAATGACATAGGGGGTTGGGCAAGATGGCGGAATAGGAAGGGAGCACACTGATATTCTTCGGCAAGACACAGGTTAATAAAAGTGGAGATACTGCATGGTCAAGGAAGAGTAGGGGAAGAAACAGCAGAGGAAACTCTTCCAGAACTAGTGATTCACAGTGGACTTGCATGGAGAGCGTGGGAGCCCAAGTTCGGGACACCAGCGGCAGACTCAACGCACCAGCGCTGGAACGCGAGGTGAGCCGAACCGCAATAGCCCGAGACACCAGCGGGCAAGCGGAAAGAGGAGGCTAGAGGGAACGAGGCTTGAAACTCCGTGGGGAAAAGTTCACCAGGCTAACTAGAAGAGAGAGAGGGAAAAAAAAAAAAAAGTGACCGATACGGACACGAGTTTCTCTCTCTCCGCTCACCCCTCAAGGGCGAGCAAGACAAAGAGCAGGCGCCATTTTGGACATACGTCATAAGCAGGGCGACCTCAGGTCTGCACCGGCCCTGAGCCGAGCAGAAAAACCTGACTCTGGGGGGGTGAAATAACAGGAGATTAGGATCTAACTTGGCAACCCAGTGGGAGACTGCAGGAGAATTGGAGCCCACACTGAGGGCAGCAGAGATTCCCTGTGTGGTCCTTGGGAAAGAGCTTCCAATCTCTGGCTCCTGTGGGTATATCATTTGCCTGCTAACTACCTCCAATTATGTTCATCTGTGTGGAATTACTTCCCTTTTGAATAAAAAAAAAAAAAAGAAAGAAAGAAAGAGAGAGAGATTTACCACGCCTAACCTGGGAGTGTCATCTTGACACACCCTCAACCCTGAGGAACCAAACACAGCTCTCAGTCCACACCCATCTCAAGCGTCTAAGGCTCCACTGAAAGCAGACAGTCCACTTAATCTAGAGTCATAGTATAACAAGAAAAAAACACCACAGTGAAGAAACCAAATATCTCCAACATGCCATACAACAAACGCAAAAACCGAGGTAACAAGAACAAGGAAGACACTATGATGCCCCCAAATGAAAAAGACACCCCAACTCAAGATTATGAAGATGATGAGATCGAAGAAATGCAAGAAGCGGATCTCAAAAAATTGATAAGAACATTAAGAAGTTCTCAAAAACAAATTCTTGAACTACAGAAATCCCTAATGGACAAGATAGAAAATCTCTCTCGTGAAAATGAAATATTAAGGAGGAATCAAAATGAAATGAAACAACTAGTGGAACAAGAAACGGTGATAGTGACGAGAAATCATAATGAAATGAAGAATTCAATAGATCAAATGACAAACACATTAGAGAGCCTTAAAAACAGAATGGGCGAAGCAGAAGAGAGAATATCAGACTTAGAAGACAGAGAACAGGAAAGGAAACAGGCAAACCAAAGAAAAGAAGAAGAAATTAGAAATCTAAAAAATATTGTCGGGAATCTACAGGATACTATTAAAAAATCTAACATTCGGGTTCTAGGAGTTCCTGAAGGCATGGAGAAGGAGAAAGGATTAGAAGGCATTTTTAGTGAGATACTAGCAGAAAATTTCCCAGGTTTGGAGAAGGACAGAGACATCCTGGTACAGGAAGCTCACAGAACCCCTAATAAACATGACCAAAAGAGATCCTCACCACGACACGTTGTAATCAAACTCACCACAGTGAAACATAAAGAAAAGATTCTAAAAGGTGCAAGAGAGAAACGTCAGATTACTCTCAGAGGATCTCCAATTAGACTCACAGCAGACTTCTCAGCAGAAACCCTACAAGCTAGAAGGGAATGGCGAGACATAGCCCAGGTACTAAGAGAGAAAAACTGCCAGCCCAGAATATTATATCCTGCAAAGCTCTCATTTGTGAATGAAGGTGAAATTAAGACTTTTCATAGCAAACAGAAACTGAAAGAATTTGTTGCCACTCATCCTGCCCTGCAAAAGATGCTTAAAGATGTGTTACACACAGAAACACAGAAACATGGTCACCAATATGAAAGAAGGTAAAGGAAGGAAACCTCACAGCAAAAGATCACAGGAAGCTCAATTTCTCTTTGACATAGAATTAAACTCTGATGCTCTGTTAGAGCAATGTTTTAAAGTAATCTATTATGTTCTCTTTATGTCTGTTAAATTCTAATTGTTCAAAAACAGCTGAATTTTTATTAAGAGCTATGGCTTATTTAAATATGTGCTTATTTTCAAAGATTTGAATAATCACCTTGTAACAATGATCAAATTTGGTCTATGTTATGTCATGATTTTAAGGAATCTTATTTCAACCAGATATTTTGGATTTTGATATTGGTCTATTATGCTATAACATAGCATATGTGCGTACATATTGTATGTCCACATGGGGAAATTTTATTAAGAGTTTTATTTTAAATGGCTTATAGATAAGATTGTCCATAAATTTAAGCTGCTAAAATCAATCAAAGATACATTTTAATTTGTGTGACCTGAATCTGTGTATCATATGTTTTAAACTTGTTGGTAGAAAGAAACTAAAAACATTTTATATGGTTGTGCTTAAGTTTACTGGTTAAACAAACTACACCATCTTAGATATTTAAGAGGTGTTTTCAAATACATGATTCTTAAAATTTATAGAAGGCATTGGACCTTCTGGTAAATGTTTTCTTAAGTTGTTATCTAATGGTTGAAACGGTTTGCTAAGTATTCATGTAATATTGCTATTGTCAGCAAGCGATCTAGGACTTGCTCCCTCATTTCTCTACTCTAAGCCCAACTTGTTCTTTCATTTCTCTATTCTCTTCAAGCTAGGGAACTAATTCTATTATGAAGGAATCTGTAGGATGCACAATTTAATCTTTAGACCTTATAAAAGAGATGGCTAACATGTTTCTGTAATAACATAGCCAAAATAAGAACTTAACTAATAATCTCATAGCTAGATTCATATCGCCATCAGCAAAGTATACAGTAAGTAGAAAAAAAAAAACCTCCCTTTCAGACCAAAGGGAAAGAAAGTTTTAAAGTGAGAATATAATTTTCCTCATGGGCATTGTCTACCTTAGAAAAACTACTACAGAACATGCCTGTGACTATAGACCTGTAGTTCAGGCCACCGAAGATTAGAGATCAGACTTGGGCACTCCCTTGACTTGCATCCTCTGGTCTGCTTTAACACAAACCAGGAGGAAAAGAAAGCTAGGCATCAGAAGCAATGGGTGGCAGGCCTATTCATGGCTGATCTGTACGGTGATCTGCCCTCAAGGAGACCCAACAGGCCAGTCCACTGTAGTGGCTTTCAAAGTGGTAAGCCTGGGCTTCAGCAGAAGTCAGCTTGTGAAGAGCCCTGGCAGCTCTGCCAAGAGTTGGATCACTGGAAATGGACCTGCCCTGGAGTCGAAGGATGCCCAGGTCTGAGCCACAGATCTTATTGGCTCCAAGCTGAAAAGCCCTTCACTCAGCCCAACTTCCAAAGTGACCACTGCAGCTGAGGGGATGGTCAAGTAGGGTCAGCAACATTGCAGGCAGAACTGTAAATTTCTTGTTAGAGATGCCCCCTGCCTTTACCTGGCCAGCTCTCCTCCCAGGCCAGCCAAGTAATGAAAGTCAACAGAGTGCCTTCCCCTAGGAGGTTCACACCTCCCTTAGGATGTACCCCATGTGAAGAGATAGATAGGTCTGGGCCTCTTAACTTACAAGGCCTAAAGCCCAACAGATTATTATCAAGCCCCTTCTATCAGGTTCTATTTGCCTCTCAATCAGAAAACTTAATTATAGCTTAGACAGCACCTTTCTTATCTCCTCTAATAATGACTCTGTCCTTTGTTCTAGACCCTGTCTAGTGCACTTGGGCCTCATTCCTTTGTAATCATAACCTCTACTCTACCACCAATGGCTCTACTCCCAACCTGTGTGTACTGATGGTCCTCTTCCCCACTTAATGCTGTATAATTGTTCAGACCTGGTTAAGGCCACTCTTAGGATCATTGGTTACTATCCTCACCCTGTCTTTTATGACCTTGTCTAAATATGAGCAGAGTCGGCAAACTTGGAAGGCTTCCATAGCCTTGGCAACTCATGACGACAGCCTAGGGTGGTTACTGGTGCCATAAACTAGAGTGTCAATTTGTTGGGTCAACAACAGGAGCCACTGTGCGCTTGCTCCTGATGTGGGATTTCTGTCCTTAATATACTGTACATTTTGATTTAATGCTATAACTAGTACTCAAACAGTATGTTTCACTTTGTGTTTCTATGTGGGTGCAAACTGTTGAAATCTTTATACTAAATTGATCTTCTGTATATAAAGAGAATTGAAAATGAATCTTGATGCAAATGGAAGGGGAGAGGGAGCGGGAGAGGGGAGGGTTGCGGGTGGGAGGGAAATTATGGGAAGGGGAAGCCATTGTAATCCATAAGCTGTATACTGGAAATTTATATTCATTAAATAAAAGTTAAAAAAAAAGAAAAAAAATGACATAAACATATATGTATGAATTGATATTTCAGAGCTTGTTTGATTATATTTTATGTTTATCTGAGATTTTATTTACCCATGGACTTAGAAGGAAAGAGGACTGGGGCTGGCGCCGTGGCACAGTAGGTTATTTCTCCACCTGCGGCACCAGTATCCCACATGGGCACCAGTTCTAGCCCTGGCTACCCCTCTTCCAATCCAGCTCTCTGCTATGGCTTCGGAAAGCAGTAGAAGATGGCCCAAATCCTTGGGCCCTTGCACCCGCATGGGAGACCAGGAAGAAGCCCCTGGCTCCTGGCTTCGGATTGGCATAGCTCCGACTGTTGTGGCCATCTAAGGAGTGAACCAGCGGGTGGAAGACCTCTCTATGTCTCTCCCTCCCACTGTCTGTAGCTCTACCTCTCAAATAAATAAATAAAATCTTAAAAAAAAAGGGAAGAGGACCTTGTTTCCCCTCATAGCCATACTCAGAAAGGAAGAAGCATTTTATGGTGGAAAGACAACCGGTGTGGGAATTGGGCATACATATCCTTCTGCTATACAACTTTGAACAAGTCATTCCTCCTTGGAACTCATTTTTCTCTCCTGATAGGGTAAGACAATGA
Source organism: Lepus europaeus (assembly GCF_033115175.1). Taxonomy (NCBI): domain Eukaryota; kingdom Metazoa; phylum Chordata; class Mammalia; order Lagomorpha; family Leporidae; genus Lepus; species Lepus europaeus. The sequence continues at coordinate 73,906,351 of NC_084842.1, forward strand.
GAGCAGTTGGGCTCAGATGTCTTCCTGTCTCATATATTCAAGTTGTGATGCTTCTAAGACTGATGCACATATCAGGTTCAGGCTATATTCAGCACACCCAAGGCTCACAGTAAACCTAGGCTCTCTCTCCTCCAACCAAGTTGGACTAACCAGTTGGACTCACTTTATGATTCCGAGGGTTTCATTAATAGTGATGATGACAATGACAGGAAAGATTTATTGAGACTTACTAGAGGCCAGGCCCTGTTTCTAACACATTGGTTATAAGAATGACTAATATTCCAACCCCTAACCCATATCCATGCCCTTTACAACTCTCTCTGCTTTACAACAGAACTCTATGTATCTGTGTGGCATGCTGTGCCCAATGGGATGCTATAGGTAGAGCGTTTGCCAGCTCTGAGCCTAGTCTCCAACCTTTCTCTTGGCACTCTGCTGCCACCATGAGCACAAGCCTAGGCTAACTTGTCCAAGATGAAAGAATGTTTAAAGCAGAGTTATCCTAGTCACAGCTCCAGTCTGGCAGAGTTCAGCCATGATGAGCAGAGCCTCCCTATCAACCTTTAGCTGATCACAGAGAAATAAGTGCCCAGCTCCGTCCAGCAGAGCCACCACGTTAAAATAATCTATGGTTCCTCTCATTTACAGTGTGTCCTGTGATGCAGCATCCTTGAGTCAATAGTTAACTGTTTCCCTGCTCTAAGCACATCATTTAGTTATTTCATTCACTCCTCACAAAGGTCTAACTTGAGCACCATTATAATTATCCCATTTTAGAGAAAAGGAAACTAAGGGACAGAGAGATTAGTTAATTTACTCAAAAATACAAAATCATATTTTCCCAATGGTACATTATAATAGGTACTATTATTTTAGAGACAACTAAGAAAAAGAATGAAAAATGTTTAAAAGATACATTTTAATTTCAAAGATGTCAAAATGTGAAATAGAAGAAGTGCATTCTAGAATTGAAGTGTGGGAGGAAGCAGTAGGGGCCAGGTCTTTGGGCTAGAGAATTTCATGTACTTGAAATAATTTCAGAAATTTAATATTTAGCTGGTACTTGGGAAACTGTATGCACATTTTACAGTTTGCTAGAATAGCAGACAATGTGTAACCGATTTGTTCCTCTTAAATATCTTTTGGGGGTGCCCGAAGCTTTTAAATCTTCCTCTGCCCAGCTCTGCAAACTGTGCTATATTCCTGACACTCCAACTGAAACTCCTATTCTTGGCTATATACTTCATTGCCTGCATTATTTCATTAACATTTTCTCTTCCTAGAACCCTCTCAGGTTGGTTGGTTTTCTAAAAATTCCTCTAATTCATCTATGTCTCTTAAAAGAAATTAGATGCTCACTTACTAAATATAGTATTAATGAGACCTAATCACTAGTGCTGAATTAGATTAATTACCTTGCTTGTTTTGAATGTGACACTCATCTATCAATTAAGATTCCACATATGTGTGAGTCCCCTGTTGTATTCCCCGAGACAGATTAATCTGACCATGGCTTTTGGAGGTAGATAGATCAGGATCAAATATTGCTTCTTCTGCTGCTTGCTATTAGGTAACCTTGGAGAAGTGACTTAACATCTGTGAGACCCAGTGCCTTCTTCTAAAAAGAATACAAACACTTCAGCCAGTATCTTCCAGGATTTGTTCAGAGAAAAAGAATTAGTGGGGGCAAGAGAGCATGTGTATATATACTTGGTAAAAATATATGATTGGGGCTGGCATTGTGGCACAGCAGGTTAAGTCACCAGTTGCAATAGTGGCATTCCACACCACACTGCCAGTTGAAGTCCCAGCTGCTCCACTTCTGATCCAGCTTCCTGCTAATGCACCTGGGAAGTCAGCAGAAGATGGTCCAAGTACTTGTGCACCTGCCATCCATGTGGAGGATCCAGATAAAATTCATGGTTGCTGAATTCAGCCTGGCCCAGACATGGCTATTGTGGCCATCTGGGGAGTAAACCAGTAGAAGATTTCTCTATATATATCTATATCTATATCTATATCTATATCTATATCTATGTGTGTATATATATATATATAAATCCCTGTCTCTCTGTCACTGTCTCTCAAATAAATAAATCTTTACAAAATAAAGTAAAACGCATGAAGATATTATATGTAGACATATCTTAATGTACCAATTGTATATATTATATGTTATAGCATACATTACATATCATGTGATCATGTATGAAGACATTATATACTACTTATCATAGGGATTTAGTCTTGGACATTTGGGCAAGCTGGTTGGATCACTGAGGTGAGGTTGTTGTTCTGCTGTAGCTGGAAACCAGCAGAGCCAGCACACTGGAAGAAATGAACACGAAGAATAAACTGGAACCTACAAGACTGAGAACTCTCAAATCCACGTTGGTCTCTCACTATCTCCAGGCTTCCAGCAGGAATGACAGGGGTGCCCTACTATCTAAATTCATTCCCTCAATCACAGACTTAAACACACACTAGGCCCAGGCAATGGAGAAGCTGAAGGACTTTTGAAGCTGAAAGATGCAACAATTAATGGAGGTGCTACAAATCTGCCTGCTGCCTTGGGCACCAGGCTGAATCAGCATATCCACTGCAAGGTGTACAAGCCACAGCAGTACCCGGCACTGTGCACTTAGTTCTGCCAGACTTAGCAAATAACAATACACAGTGGCCCATGAATATTTGATTTTACATAAATAACAAATGGTAGATTTTTTATGCGTGTCCCAAATATTGTTAACATATCTTTATAATATAAATGTGTCTGATACATGATTGGCACATACTTATATTGAAGAATTATTTTTGCTTATCTGAAATTCAAGTTTAAGTAGGCATTTTGTGTTTTATTGGCAATCCTACCTGAACCCAGTATTCAGCTTTTTTTTTATATCTTCCAACCCAAATGCAAATTGTGTCTTGGGGACAAATCAAAACCACAATGAAACAGCACCTCAAACCCACGAGGAAGGCCACTGGTAAAAGAACTGAAAGCTGCAAGTGTTGGCAAGGACTCAGAGCAATCAGAGCCCTGCTTACTGTTGGTGAGGTGATGCAGCAACCACTGAAAACAGGATTGAGGTCCCTGAAAAAATGAAAAACAAAATTACCACATGATCTAGCAATTCTGCTCCTGGGTATATCGTTCCATATTGAAGTGGAAACCGATGCACTTGCTAAGTAGAGTCACAGGACTCCTCTTTGAATAAACTATCTTTGATTGGGAAAAAAAATCTTGTAATGGTAAAAACCAAAGGGATGAATATTAGACCAATTGCAAGCTTTACATGAGATGAATGTTACCATATTATGCATGCAATGAGAGGAAAGATTTGAGCATTTGAGTGAGAAAAGCAATGGAGAATAACATGGGAGCAGAGAACTAAGGGGTGAACAGAGGGTTAGCATGATAAGGTATTCTAAGCAAGAGGTTGAGGACTGGGGTAGGGAGGCTGAGGGACTGCCTTAGAGTCGTGCAATCTAAAGTTCCATTTCACACCTTCACTTCCCAACCAAGAAAACCTCTTCCCTCTGTCCTTCACTGCTCTGAAGCCTACACCACTCCAATCCTCTGTTTCACCTCCTGCATTCATGAATGGTGTGAGGGGATGGTTGTTATTGTTATTGTTTTGGAAGAAGCTGATATCAACATTGAATGTGAATCAGAGACAGACAAATTCAAAGGAAGGAGCAGCCAGGAGAACATAAGCTTACATGGACAGGGAAGCAGGTGTAGAATAAGAGAGTGGGGTTTTCCACAAAGATATGAAGGTAAGTTAAGGTTAAATCTGTCTAATCGTCAAAGTGTTGGGAGAATTTGCCTGACATCTACATAACACCTCATTCCAGAGGACCTTCAGATGATATTTCCTCTATGAAGTGGTGGGAATAACTGTTCCTTTTTTTTGCCAGGCAGAGTTAGACAGTGAGAGAGAAAGACAGAGAGAGAGTTACAGACAGTGAGAGAGAGACAGAGAGAAAGGTCTTCCTTCCGTCGGTTCACTCCCCAAATGGCCGCTAAGGCCGGCACTGCGCCAATCCGAAGCCAGGAGCCAGGTGCTTCCTCCTGGTCTCCCGTGCAGGTGCAGGGATCCAAGCACTTGGGCCATCCTCCACTGCCTTCCAGGGCCACAGCAGAGAGCTGGACTGGAAGAGGGGCAACCAGGACAGAACCTGGAGCCCCCAACCGGGACCAGAACCTGGGGTGCCGGCGCCGCAGGTGGAGGATTAGCCAAGTGCACGGCGCCGGCCATAACTGTTCCTTTTAAAATTTAGTTCCAACGCAGTCTCCCAGTTTAAAACAATAATAAAAATATGAAGAATGCACATCCAATACACCTGAAAAACACATTCTACACAAATTATTCATCAAATTGCTAGCAGTGATTGTGTGGAAATATAGGGTCTATGTACTCTCAACTATTGTATACGCTTAAATGTTTATAAATATAACTGTACTTTTTATAATTATCATGTATTATATTTTTCAAAATGTAAAGATTTCTAAACCCTTTAAGAAAAAGATTTACAACTGCATGACAGACGGTGAGGGATTGTAACACCCTTCCCTCAACATCTGACAGCTAAAGCGGGCAAAAGAAACCTTTAGAGATAGAGATATTTAAGCAGCACAATTCGCAGGCTTAATCTATGGGATACATAAACAGTACCACAGTAGGGGAGGGTATTTAGCCTAGTAGAGATGCCCCTATTGCCGGTCAGAGTACTGCGTTTGATTCCCAGCTCTGCTGCTAATTCCAGCTCCCTGCTAATACATCCTGGGAGATAACAGATGATGGCTCAAATACTGGGGCCCCTGCATCCATGTGGGAGACTGGGATAGAGTTCTGAGCTTCTGGCTTTGGCCTTGGTTGTTGTAGAGTGAGCCAGTAGATGAAAAACCTCTCTCTCTCTCTCCCCCGCCCCCTTTCTCATTCTCTGTCAACTAGATGAAAATAAGTATTTTTTAAATACACCATGCACTAGACTATAAAGCTAATAGCCACACATTTTTTAATCATCAGTATTTTACGGACTATATTCTTTGACAAAAATACACATCAGTAACCAAAAAAAATGCATAAGCCCTATAAAAATAAACATAAATTATAATTGAAATTAATAAACACTTAAAACTGAATAAAATAAAAATACTACATACCAAATATTGTGGGATATGGCTACAGGGGGGTCTAGAGAGGCAACTTACAGCCTGAAATGTATGTATATTTAATAAAATAGAGAACTTAAAAACGAAGTTTTAATCATTCAAAATAAGAAAGTTAGAAAATAACTATACTAAATCCAAAAGGATAAAAAGAAGAAAATAATAACAATAGGGAAAGAAATTATTAAAACAGAAAATAAACATATAATAGTACATTTAACACAGCCAATGATAAGTTATATGAAAAGATTCATAAAAATAACAAACCAGTGCAAATAATGATCTCTTTTAAAGATAAAAGAGAAAGAAAAATTAAGCACACTAGAAATTTGAAAAGGAACACAATGTGAAAAATCACAAGGTTTTACAGGCTCTTGGCCAATAAATTATAACACTTAAGTTGGAGGACAAACTCAGAAAATACTGAATTACCAGAGCAGGCTCAAAACAAAAGAGAAACCTAAATGATTATGAACCCATAAATAACTACATATCTCCACAAAGAAGCACTCTCAATTTGCAGTCATGGTGGATCATAGTTCAATTTCAAGCCTACCCAACTTCTATGAAAGAATACAGAAAGTGGGCCGGCGCCGCGGCTCACTAGGCTAATCCTCCCCCTGCAGCACCGGCACACCGTGTTCTAATCCCAGTAGGGGCGCCGGATTCTGTCCTGGTTGCCCCTTTTCCAGGCCAGCTCTCTGCTATGGCCCGGGAAGGCAGTGGAGGATGGTCCAAGTACTTGGGTCCTGCACCCACATGGGAGACCAGGAGAAGCACCTGGCTCCTGGCTTCGGATTAGCGCGATGTGCCGGCCGCAGCAGCCATTGGAGGGTGAACCAACAGCAAAAGGAAGACCTTTCTCTCCGTCTCTCTCTCTCTCACTGTCCACTCTGCCTGTCAAAAAAAAAAAAAGAATATAGAAAGTGGGACCAACTCCCAACTCCCATTTTGGGGTTAATGTAACTTGGACACAAATATGGGAAAATGATAATATAAGAAAGGAAAGCGATAGACAAATGTCACAGAGGAATGCTGATGCAGAAGCCCCAACCAAAAATGAGGGCAAACCAAATACAGCAATGAATTTAAAAACTTAAAAGTACATTCTAACTGAATTGGGCTTCTTACAGGAGAGGAGACTGGTTCAACTTCAGAGAATCTCATAACACCAATCTTTCCACTAACAACAGAAAATTCAAAATAACAGACTTTTAAAAGTCATGTCTTGAGCAGCCAAGGCTGACTGGGAAGTTGTACTGTTCTGACCAGAGATGGAAGGGAGGTGGGCACCCAGGCAGCGGGAAGCCTGAAGCCAGCCTGCAATGTGAGAGAATTCACTAGGGCCTGGAAAATTCATCCCTGACTTGTCACAGCCCTACAGGTACATGATGCAATGCCCATGGCTACCCATGGTGAAGAAAGCAGTCAGGAATACTTTGCTCCAAAACAGAGACCCCAAAGTCTTTGATACAGAATTATTCAGGGGCCAGCACTGTGGCATAGCAGGTAAAACCTCCACCTGCAGTGCCAGCATCCCATATGAGAGCAGTTCGAGTCCTGGCCACTCCATTTCTGATCCAGCTCTCTGCTATGGCCTGGGAAAGCAGTACAAGATGGCCCAAGTCCTTGGACCCTTGCACCTGCATGGGGGACCCAGAAGAAGTTCCTGGCTCCTGGCTTCAGATGGGCCCAGCTCCAACTATTGTTTCCATTTTGGGAGTGAATCAGCAGATGGAAAACCTCTCTCTCTCTCTCTTTCTCTGCCTAGGCCTTTGTAACTCAGTTTTTCAAATAAATAAATAAATCTTAAAAAAAAAAAAAGAATTATTTAAAGGTGCTTGATGTGGGCCTCCTAACTAAAGGTTTAATCACTAGGCCAATCACCCTGCCTCTAAGCAGTTTGAGCCACCACCAGGCCTCATGGTGATCTGTGGCCTGAGAGGTTGAAACTTGGCAGTCTAAAACATTTCAAGCAGGGAATTTTATTTAAATGTGGACAGAGAATGGGCAGAAGGGGCTTGAATGGTGGCAGATAAGGGAAAGGACTTCATGGTGATTTATGTAACCAGCAGCTAGGAGGGAAATGTGCATGGTAAAGACAAAAACAGTTATACAGGCAAGAGACAGAGGAAGAGTTTCATGGTGAGAGTTCGATAGGTGTAGTCTGTAAGCATAACAGTCACTCCATTAGGCCACATACTCCATGTGTAATTAGGAAATAAAACGTCAGGGATGTACAGCTTCCACTGCAACAGAAAAATACTCATTCTATGGTTCTGATTTTTATTAAACATTTCTATACTTAATTCTAAAGCTAATTCACGTAGGGCAACCAATGACTACCTGCTCATAGACATTCTTGAGAGAGTCACACCCAGAGGAGGCTGTGAGTTGCTCTGATATGGCCTGCAAAACCCAGTTTTTGTTGGCTATGTCAATGATTTCACAACTCCAAGAGGACTGGTTAGCTTATGCCAATGGATCCAAGTTACTGGCCAATATTAAATGATTATTCCACCTAGTAAGAGTTATTTCACTCAAGTTGATAAGCTTAAAGTTGTATAAATGCCTAGAGACCTTCATACTTAATAGTTTCTAAGAAATATAAGTTTAAATACTTTTAGTCTGATCATTCAAATTTTTTCCATTCTTAAAATTATAAAACTCTTTAAAATACTAACACACATATATTGCTTAAATAATGTAAAATATGACTAATATGTGAATATGTAACTAATGTTAGTTAGATACTATTATATGAAATATCATATACTATAAATAACATTAATACATACTGACAGGCATGAATAGATACATGATTTGATTTGAATATTTCATGTGTAATCGGCAGTTACAACTTATGGCATAATCTTTCTTCTCATCCCTCTAAGTGAGAAAATGTATTGAGCTGAAGCATTTACACTATTTATTTCCATGCCCTTAATAATGAAATTAGTCAATAACACTAACATGATTGAATAACAAGACTGGACACTTAGGTTAGCTATTCTTTTGTGTACATCATTATAAACTAATCACTTTCCAGATTTACAGTGTGTCAATTGACCAGATCCATTATCCTCCTTTTGGAACTCAAATTATTTCAGGTACACCCTAAATTGTTTCCTGTGGTCTTTTGACATAGTACCATTAATCTTCAAAAGCTTCCTTGAATCCTAGCACAACCAGATGCTCCAGGCTCACTTCCTGCCTTAAGCCTCTGTAGGGAATCAGTCACTTTCCAAAAGGTTGGCTCAGTAGTCCTGGATACTCAAGTGCATGACAGAACAACCTTGCTCTTGGGTCTGGGCCATGTCAGTGAACAGGGCCAAAAATATCACATACACCTTAACCTGTGGAATGGCACGAATTCATGTTAAGCTTTCTAATTCTCTTCTTGTAAAATGATATATTTATTTTCTTCAGTTGAAAAGCAGAGAAATAGTAGGAGAGAGATAGACAGATGTCTCCTGTCCCTTGGTTTACTCCCCAAATGCCCACAACTGGGACTCGGCCAGACCAAGGCTAGAAACCAGTTTCAGTCTCCCACATTGATGACAGGGATGCAAGCCCTTCACCCCTGCTGCCTCCCACAGTGCACATTAGCATAAACCCCTAATCTGGAGCAGAGCCTGGCCTTGAACCCAGCACTCCATTCAATATGAGAGGGAGTAGTCCCAAGCAGCATCTTTACCGCTGCACCATGTGTCCACCCCTTTCTTTCCAATTCTCTCTTAATGGTGCAGCATCCCCAGTTAAACTCCTGATTGATAATTACATTTCCTTTTTCTCACACTAAAAATCTTGACTTGCAATGAAATAAGTTAAGTACTTATTTACCAACAACATAGGAAAAGCAGTTCTGAAATAACAGCTTAAAATATAATCAAAAAAAAAAAAAAGGCTACCAAAGTTCAAATGTTTAGGTAGTTGCTTTTGACTTTAGACTGCATTCCAGTAAGCATTTGCGAGCAAATTAATGTGTTCTAGATCCTCTCAGATTCCCTCAGTTCACCTGACTCTGTGTGTACTTACTGAATAGACAGTTTGGTTTAATTCCTAGCACTTTTACTTTGCGTGCATTGGCATTTGAACAGCTGTACTGGAAAACTGTAAAAGTAGAGACTTTTATCTATTCTGCTTTTCTTGGAGATTGCCAATAAAGAGGAAAGTGTCCCCTACTATATTACTAGGCTACTAGTCTCTCCTAGTAGTGAGGAACCTCAGCTCGGTCTCTAAAATTCTTATGTACAAGAGGTTTTGTTTTTTTTTTTTTAAGATTTATTTATTTATTTGAAAGTCAGAGTTACATAGAGAGAGGAGAGGCAGAAAGAGAGGTCTTTCATCCTCTGGTTCACTCCCCAAGTGACAGCAATGGCCGGAGCTGCACCGATCCAAAGCCAGGAGCTTCTTCCAGGTTAGGAGCTTCTTCCAGGTCTCCCATGTGGGTGTAGGGGCTCAAGGACTTGGGCCATCGTTTACTGCTATCCCAGGTCATAGCAGAGAGCTGGATCGGAATAGGAGGGACTAGATGCTGGCTCTTCAGGCCAGAGCTTTAAACCACTGCACCACAGCGCCAGCCCCTGTACAACAGTTTTATTTCACCACCAAGTTATCCTTTCATACTTAGTATGAGAAGCTCTGTATATCATCCATGTAAGTACAACAATATATACAATAAAAAATGATTAGCTCAAACAATTACTTCTTTTATTTTTTATCTTTTGGTAATAAAAATCTCTGTATTTTTACATTTTCAATTCACTTTTGTGAAATCTACAAATCTCCAATTTTGGCTAAGCTTTAAAAATGAATTTTTTTTCTCGCTTTGGTAAACAAGTAAGATCTTTCTTTGATGGCATACTACTTTCCCTTGCCAATTTAAGCAATCATGCTATGAATTGTCATATCAAAGTTTAGAAAATCTAAGCCTATGTAAAATCACAAAACTGATCCTCTATGGGAAGTAATTTTCACTATCTTCCTGCCTGAGTAATATAAAAAATATTTTTAAATATTATAGTGCTGAATTTATTCATTACTGCTAAGACCATAAGACCATTACTATCTATTACTATTGGTCCCACGCTGGCTATTTCAGATAGTTCTAAATGCCTAAAACTGTAAATTGAAAACTCTTAGGCTATTCTAGCTTACTAAAGTGTTCAATTCATGCGGTGTTATCTCAAATAATATTTATACTTTTGTTATAAAAAACATAAAATGTATCATCCTAACAGTTTTTCTGAGTTTTTATAAAATTGTTTATTCATCTGATTGAAAGAGTGACAGAGAGAGAAAGGAAGAGACACACACATAGAGAGAGAGAAAGAGAGAGAGAGAGAGAGAGAGAGAGAGAGAGAGAGAGAGAATCTCCTGGTTCATTTCCTAATGCCTGCAACAGCCAGTACTGGGCCATGATTAAGCTAGGAGCCAGCAACACCATCCAGGTCTCCAACAAGGGTGGCAGGAACCCAAACACTGGTGCCATCACCTGCTGCCTCCCAGGTGCTTTATCAGGAAAGCTGCATCCCAAGCAGAGGTGGGACTCCATGCTAGGCACTCTGATACTGGGTGCAGGCATTCCAAGCAGTGGCTTTATCTGCTTACCCACAACACCTGCCCCTACCATCTTAACCATTTCAAGTATACAGATCACTGATACTGCGTACATTCCCATGGTTGGGCAACCATCACCACAATCCATTTTAGATTTATTATCATCTCAGAAACTAAAACCCATTAAGCAACTCCCTACTACCTATTCCTCAGCTACTGACAGCCACCATTCTACTTTTTTTCCTCTATGAATTTTGTCTACTGTAGATTGATCATATAAGTGGAATCATACAGTGTTTGTCTTTCTGTGACTGGATTACATCACTTAGCATGATGTCCTCAAGAATTTTCCATGTGATAGCATGTGTCAGAATTTCCCATCTGCTTCAGGTCAAATAATATTTCACGGTATGAATGAATATTCCCTATTTTCTTTACGTATTCAGTTGCTGAAGGAAACCTGGGTAGTTTCCACCTTTTGATTGCTAAGAATAATGCAGCTCTGAACATGGGTGTACACATGTATCTTTGAGATCCTGCTTTCAATTCTTTTGGTTACATACACAGAAATGGAATTGCTGAATCACATAGTAATTCCAATTTTGATGTGGGCCATTTGCATGACCTTACATTTTGGAAGGTAAAAATCTGTAATTAATGTTCTGGCAAATTTGGTTTATGGAGGGGGCTCTCTTCCTAATGAATAGACATTAACTTTCTCACTGAGTCCTCACTGGTCTTACCTCAGTGTTTGTTCATGGAGATGGGGCAGGAAGGGAGAGAGAAGAAGAGATCTTTCTCTTCTTGTAAGATCCACCATCCCATTCTTTGATTTCTTCTAACCTTAATTACCTCCTTATGACCCCAGATCTAAACAGTCAGGGCTTCCAAATATGACTTTGGAGGAGACACAATTCATTCCCCATTAGCCGGTATCCTAATTTGTATTAGTTGCCTAGCCCTAGCCTCTGTAGGTTTTTAATCATATAACCTCTGAGATATAGAGGCCAACTTTACCTTAACATTACTGTGCATATTAAATTTGAGAATCACAGGTTTACTTGATTTAATTTATTGGTTTAATCAATTTAACTACCAATGTGATACCCTTTTATTACTTACTTCTACTCATCAGTATATATATATATGTTATTTCTCTAGTCATGATTCATCCTTCAATAACAAATTAGCTCTCAAGTTCTTAATCTTTTTTCTACTCAGGTGAGTCTGAACAAACACTGAAAGGCTGAAGGACCTTTAGTTACTAACTACAGAACTGGGCATCCTCATCTTTATGCCCATCTGCTATATTCTTTTTTTTTTTTAACAGGGGATGACCTACCACCTGCTATATTCTATATGTAGATCAGGTTCAGTCTTTGCACTCAGGTCCTCACCATGGAATTTGTGTTGTTTACTGTCAGCTGGTCTAATTCCTGAGGATTTTAAAGCCAGGAACTGCATTGTGTTCACCCTGTTCGTACTGGTGTCAATCCCTGGTACATAGTGGCACTCAAATGTCTATTCATTTAATTGGTTTTTTTTTTAGATTTATTTATTTGTTTATTTGAAAGGTAGAGTTATAGAGAGGCAGAGGCAGAGAGAGAGAGGTTCTCCATCCGCACGTTCACTCCCCAGATGGCTGCAATGGCAGGAGCTGTGCCGATCCAAAGCCAGGGGCCAGGAGCTTCTTCCGGGTCTCGCATGTGGGTGCAGAGGCCCGAGGACTTGGACCATCTTCCACTGCTTTTCCAGGAGATAGCAGAGGGCTGAGTCAGAAGTGGAGTAGCTGGGACTTGAACCGGCGCCCATATGGGATGCTGACACAGCAGGCAGAGGCTTTACCTGCTATGCCACAGCGTCGGCCCCTCATTTAATTGTTAATCATTAAATCATTCATTTAATTTCAGCAACACTAAAAAATAAAATATTTTATTTTCTTATTTGGTCACTCACTTATTATAAAGTAAATGCAGGCTGGTGCCACAACTCACTTGGCTAATCCTCCACCTGCGGTGCCGGCACCCCGGGTTGTAGCCTTGGTCGGGGCACCGGATTCTATCCCGGTTGCTCCTCTTCCAGTCCAGCTCTCTGCTGTGGCCCAGGAGTGCAGTGGAGGATGGACCAAGTGCTTGGACCCTGCACCCGCATGGGAGACCAGGAGAAGCACCTGGCTCCTGGCTTCGGATCGGCGCAGCACAGCACACCAGCCATGCGGCCATTTGGGAGGTGAACCAATGAAAAAGGAAGACCTTTCTCTCTGTCTCTCTCTCTCACCAACTCTGCCTGTCAAAAAAAAAAAAAAAGTGAATGCAGACCAACTTCTGTGTTGGTCTACTACCTGTTAACTGCTGGCTTATTTTTCTAGGTACCATATTTTGTCTCTTCTTCTGGATTTGCCATCAGCATCTACAATGGTGATTTTCTGAGTCTATGCCAGTTATAATTTCTATTTACAGAAACTGGGCTACAGTCTACTGTGCCTTTAACACGACAGTAACCACAGTGTGACCACAGAAAATTCTTTGATCCTTAAGGCTCTGGTTACTTTGGAGGGAAAAGGTGGAATTGAATGCTCTTTAAACTCTTCCTGCTTTTAAATTTCTGCTCAAGCACTGTTGAGACTAATAGAGAATGACAGAAGTGACAATACGATTTCCAGACACAGAAATTGGCAGCTTCTACTTCCTTTTCCTGGAGCTCTGAGTTACCTTGTTAGAAGTCTGATGACTGTTGGAGAGAAGAGGGCCCAGAGACTATAAAGAGAGAACAAATCGGCTGAGCTCAAACTTCCAGCTGTCTCCCCCAAGGCACTGAGTCAGTGGATAAAACCCTCCTGAATCCAATAAACCAGATCAGCCTCCAGCTGAAAAACACCAGTGAACCCAGTGGATCCCATACAGAGCAGAAGAATCACCCAACAAAGCCCTGCCCAGATTATTAAACCAAGAATCCTGAGCATAATAAGTGGGTTATTTTTACAAACCTTAGATTCGAAATTTTTGTCACACAGAGATAGATCACCAGAAAAAGTAGATAGTAGCTTATATTTGAAATGGTAGCTCTGCTTCCAACAACACTGTAGTCTACATATCCTGAAAACCTCCCCTTTACAGAATACTGTAACATACCGGAGAAACATATTTTCAATGCATAGCTAAGCCCATAAGAGGATAAGAAAGTATTCATAAGTGAAGAATCCTAGGATGAATCTCAACTAGTAAGCAGGCACTAAAACTGGAAGCTGCCTCAGAGCATTGGCTGACCAAAAAGCTAGAGCCTTGAGTTTTAATGGATGAGAGAAAGTCTTAGGCCTTCACAAAACAGGGAATTGAAATGGAGATGCTGAATAAAGCCAGGAGCCTAAAGGGTTGCCTCCTGAATGAGCAACTAGATAGAAAAACATGAATCCTATAAAAAGTTATAAGCGGCAAATTATTTTTGGCCTTGCACGAAGGGAAAAGTGAAAAGGACATCTCTGAGAAACTGCCAACAGAAGCGATCCTCCTAGAGTGTACGCATATATCAAAACGTCATTTCCTCCAGTCAGTTAAAAAGTAAAAATATAACAATAGCAACAAAAAGCAGCAGTCCCCAGATGCACTTGGGTATTGAATTCAAAACTACCTACATGTTCAGACAATGGGAACAGTTCCAGGTATGGAACAAGAGCAAAAGTAAACCATTATACTTAGTGAAATAAGCCAGTCCCAAAAAGACAAATACCATATGTTCTCCCTGATCTGTGCTAACTAATAGAGCACCTAATGGTAATCTACAGAAGTGAAATTGACACTTTGAGTACAAGGATTTTGAACAGCCCTTGCCTCAACTGCTAAGAAAGAGTTGGGTTTTTTTATACTATTTGTTGAAGTTTTTATTTAGTGTAGAGTTAATCTTATGAGTATAAAGTTAATTGCAAATAGATCTTTGTAAAAAAATAAAAATGGGAAAAGGAGAGGGAGGAGGAATAAGGGTGGGAGTGTAGGCAAGAGGTGGGATAGGGTGGGAGGAATCACTATGTTCCTAAATTTGTATATATGAAATGCACGTTTGTATAATTAAATAAAAGGTTTCTAGGTAAAAAATAAATACGTAAAAAATGCAAAGAGTATGTAGAAAATAAATCTCTTCTAAGGAAAGGATTCTCAATTCCAATCTAATAAGATTCCTATGGATAAAGACAGTGGTGGGCTGGAGTTGATAAATGCACACTTGCTTGAGAAAGCCAATTGTGGGCATCTTTTCCCAACTTCAGGGATGTCAAACCGGTAGTTTATAATTGGCTGTCATGGGAGTATTTACACCACAGAAATCAGCAAATGCCACAAGTCAGGCTTTTCACCATGGGAGCCAGTTTAATCAGCATACACACTAGTTAAAGGTCCCAAATATATGAGCTCCCTCTAGAAATATCACAAACAGGTGTCAGCAAAAACAAAGCACAGTTAAAACCCTAAAGGCATAGGATTCATTGTAAAGACACTAAAATCAGAATCTTTCATGTGCTTAGAGAAAAATAAACATGGGACAAATAATGAGATTATAGAAGTCATTAAATGGGATGGGAAACATTTAGGATGGGGCAGGCACTTGGGCCAGTGGTTAAGATGCCACATGGGACAACCTCAGTCCATATCAGAGGGCCTGGATTTGAGTCCCAGCTCCACTCTAATTGCAGTTTCTTGCTAATGTGCGCCCTGGGAGGCAGCAGTGAAGGCTCCAGTATTAATATTCTTCCCACCCACGTGGGAGGCTTGAATTGAGTTCCCACCAGCTCCTGGCTTCACTTGGCTCAACCCCAACAGTTGAAGGCATTTGAGGATTGAGCCAGTAGATGAGATATCTCTGTTTCTTTGCCTTTAAAATAAATTAAAATATTTTAAAATATATTGATTTTTATATTACCTGAAAAATTTATGATGGAGGATACAACATAAAATTACTTGGGAATCTTCATTCAGTAATGTACAAGAGGACTTCAAAAAGTTTGTGAAAACTGCATATTATAAAACACCCCATGTTTTATATATATATATATATACACAAACCACCATGTGGGTGGGCATTTGATGCATCAGAGTGCCTGGTCTGAGTCCTGGCTCCTCTGTTTCCAATTCAGCTTTCTCTTTATGCACACCCTAGGAGGCACACATGTTAGATCAAGGGTTTGAGTTTCTGCCATCACTGTGGGAGACCTGCACTGAGTTCTGTACTCCTAGCTTCAGCCTGGCCCCGCCTTGGCTTATGTGAGTGATTGGGAATGAGCCAGCAGGTACAAGACCTCTCAGTCAATCTCTCTTTTTCTGCAATTTGAATAAAATCAAAATAAATAAACATTTGTTTAAAGCTGCATGGATTTCAAAACTATTTTGCACCAAAATAAACTTATTTTTTGAGCTTTTCATGAACTTTTTGAAGTCTTATTGTACATGCTCTCAGCTGGAATACAGAGAAAATTGAACTTGTTGTACATCTACCAGCTATAATTCTGCCCTGCTCTTTGCTATGTTCTAGAAAATATACGGCTGGTGTTATATATTTCCCTCGAGTGGAAATATGTGCCTCATATGATGAGTTAAAACAATTGCTACTACACACGAGTATGTGGACTTTTAAATTTTTATTTTCTGTCTTATGAATTACATCATCCTTTTAAAGTTAGCTCCAAAATCCCTTGGAATTTCATGCTTGATAGGAGTGTCTTTCATTCTATGGAGGCTGCTCTTGGTGACCTGTACATAGGTTCAGAAGTGGCACTGGTTGCCAGAAACACAAACTTGGATTACAAGTCCAGAGGAGAATGACTGAAGATGGAAGTAATCGATCATGCCTGTGCGAAGCAACCACCTCTGAATCCCTGAATTACAGGTTTCAAGGAGTTTCTGGCTTGGTGAACACATTCATGTGCTAGGAGGTTGATTTCCCCAACTCCATGGAGACAGAAGCAACTGTGCTGGAGATCTCTGGACCATGCCATGTGTACCTTCATCTGTCCATTTGTATTATAATATCTTCTGTAATACACCAGTAATAGTAAGCAAATGTTTCTTGAATTCTGAGTTCTAAAAAATTATCAAACCTAAGGAAGGGGTAGTAGGAATCCCCATTTTATAGCTGGTTAATCAGAGAAACAGGAGGTCTGGACTTGGGATTAGTTTCTGAAGACAGGGCAGTCTTATGCAACGGAGCCATTAACCTGAGGGCTCTGTGTTAACTTCAGGTAGTGTCAGAACTGAATTAAATTATAACACTCGACTGATATTTGGAGAGCGGCAGAATTGGTTGGTATAAGAAACACATACATATATACATACACACACGCACATTTGGCATCTGACATGTTAAGAAATAGTACATCACTGGTATTTTCCATTCTTTGTGTTGAACTATATCATCCCTAACAAGAATGATAGATATTAATATGATGAACATCCAGGCAATCCTATATTCATACCTCCTGTTTTCCTACCTTTCCTCCATAGATTCAACCAAACTTCAAATTAATATGTAAAAACCCAGTGACTGAATTTGTGTTTTATTGCATATTTTTGTATATATAAATAATACATTGAATTATCTTTAATGTTTTAAAACATTACATAATTCAGATAGACACTTTTTTTTCCTTATCATTAAATTTTTGTTAGATTTTCTCATGGCAAAAATGAATGAATTAATAATACTACAGGTTCCAAAACTGACAGGTGGCACCAGCTTACTCTTTTTATGTTCTGTAGCATTATATTACTTGAAAATACATTTTATTCAGTTATTTTAAAAAACAATTTAAAAATATTTAGTCAAGTTGCAGGTACATAAATGTTCTGTCAGTCTCATTCACTGTACTTGTAGGCCAGTTAGAACTCAGTAGAAGAGGATGAGCTGAAATAACAGCCGTGGACTCAGAAGTGATTTTGATAAATGGTACTAAAGTTAAAGGGAACTGGATCTAAAAGTCCATCAAAGCTTCTGTGGAGAAGCCTTCTACTGGGTCTCTTCAGTTATTATTTCCACTCTACTGGACTTGACTGCACCTTGTAATAGTAGCCAGATGCTTGAACTATTGCTCTCAGCTCTAATCCAGCCAGGATTGGGGCCCCATTACTCTCTGTGTGCAGTGGGCTCCCCCATTTATATGTATTCTCTGCTCTGAGCTCCTTGCCTTGTCTAACAAACCTACTCTAGCAGCACAGAGGTCCTCAACTAATGCTTCAACTTGAAAACAGTATTAAGAATTAACTTGCCTAGAGTCAAATTCACTCATTTTAAGTATACATTTATGTGAGTTTAAGCAATGGTGTAAATTTATAAATCCATGTAGTCATCAACACAATCAAGGTAGAGAATATTTCAATTTTCACCCAAAGATCATTTATGTTCCTTTTTTTGTAACCATTTTTTTGCATTTTTATTTTTTACTTGTTAATTTATAACAAGTTTTCATATGTAAAAACTTATACACATAATTATACATCCCACCCTCCTACCTCCGTCCTTTCTTTTTCTTGCCTTTTAATTTTTGCAATAATATACTTTCAACTTCCTTTTAATCACAGGCTTAATCCTCCACTAAACACAAAATTTAATGAGTAGAAAGTAGAAAGACCACTGTTCCACAGTGATGTAACAATAATCAAATCTCAAGATGTCAATTTCACTCATATACAATACCATTTTTTGTACTCTATATATTAGCTACCAGAATCAGAGAAAACATATGGCATTTGTCTTTTTGGGTCTTGTTTATTTCACTAAGCATAATGGTCTGCTCCAAAAGCTAGGATTTCATTTTGTAATGACTGAGTAGTATTCCATTGTGTATATATATCACATTTTCTTTACCCAGTCATCAGCTGATAGACATCTGGGTTGATTCTATATCTTAGCTATTGTGAATTGGGCTGCAGCAAACATGGGGATACAATGAATTCTTTTGTATGATGATTTTGTTTCCTCTGGGATAATTCCCAGGAGTGGGATGGTCATATGGTAGATTGATTTTCAGATTTCTGAAGATTCTTCATGCTGTTTTTCATAATGGCTGTACTAGTTTATATTCCCACCAACAGCCTATTAGGGTACTTTTTTCTACACATCCTCACCAGCATTATTATTTTTTTGATTTTTGGATAACAGCCATTCTAACTTGGGATAGATGAAACCACACCATGGTTTTTATTTGCATTTCCCTAATGGCTAGTGATCCTGAGGAATTTTTCATGTCTGTTGGTCATTTCTATTTTACCCTTTGAAACATGTCTGCTCATGACCTTTGTCCATTGCTTTTTCTTTTTTTAAATATTTTTATTTATTTGAGAGGCAGAGTTATAGACTGTAAGAGGGAAAACATAGAGAAAGGTCTTCCATCCCCTGGTTCACTCCCTAAATGGCCTCAACAGCTGGAGCTGGGCTGGTCTGAAGCCAAGAGCCAGGAGTTTCTTCTGTGTCTCCCATGTGGGTCCAGGGGCCCAAGCACTTGGGCCATCTTCTACTGCTTTCCCAAGCCATAGCAGAGAGCTGGATCCGAAGAGGAGCGGCTGGGACTAGAACCAGCTCCCATATAGGATGCAAGTGCTGAAGGTGAGGATTAACCTACTGAGCCACAGAGCCAGCCCCTGTCTATTTCTTCAATGGATTGTTTGTTTTGTTATTCTTGAATTTCTTGAGCTTTTTATAGATCCATG
Source organism: Lepus europaeus (assembly GCF_033115175.1). NCBI lineage: Eukaryota > Metazoa > Chordata > Mammalia > Lagomorpha > Leporidae > Lepus > Lepus europaeus. Next base: position 73,925,776 of record NC_084842.1, read on the forward strand.
GATATCAATCTTTATCAAATGCAGAGTTTGAAAATATTTTCTCATAGTCCATCAGTTGCCTCATCATTTTGTGAGAGTTTCCCTTGCTGTGTAGAAGCTTCTTATCTTGATATAATCCCATCTGTCTATTTTTGCTTTAATTGCTTATTGTTTCTGGGGTCTTATCCAAGAAGTCTTTGCTCAAGCCAATGTCTTGTAGATGTTTTCCTCTAGTAAATTGATAGTACCTGGTTGCATGCTTATATCCTTGATCAACCGTGAGTTGAGTGAGTTGATTTTTGTATAAGGTGTAAGGTAGGGCTCTTATTTCATGCTCTGTGTGGGGACATTCAATTTTCCAAACACAATTTGTTGAAGAGACTGTTCTTGCTCCAGGGAGTGATTTTAGCTGGTTTGTCAAAGTTGGTTATAGGTGCATGGATTAATTTCTGGGATTTTTTTCTCTTTTTCAATTCTCTTTATACACAGAAGATCAGTTTAGTATATATTAAGTAAAGATTTCAACAGTTTGTCCCCACATAGTAACACAAAGTGAAAAATACTGTTGGAGTACTAGTTATAGCATTAAATAAGAGTGTACAGCACATTAAAGACAGAGATCCTACATAATATTTTTTTAAAAAAATTAATTAATTTTCTATGCAATTTCCAATTAAACACCAAGGTGGTTTTTTTTCATTTTCAATTATCTTTATATACAGAAGATTGATTCAGTATATGCTAAGTAAAGATTTCCTCAGTTTGCACCCACACAGAAACACGAGGTGTAAAAATACTGTTTCAGTACTAGTTATAGCATTAATTCACATTGGACAACACATTAAGGACAGATCCCACATGAGACATAAGTACACAGTGACTCCTGATGTTGATTTAACAATTTGACACTCTTGTTTATGGCATCAGTAACCTCCCTAGACTCTAGTCATGAGTTGCCAGGGCTATGGAAGCCTTTAGAGTTTGCTGTCTTTGATCTTATTCCGATAGGGTCATAGTCAAAGTGGAAGTTTTCTCCTCCCTTCAGAGAAAGGTACCTCCTTCTTTGATGGCCCCGTTCTTTCCACTGGGATCTCACTCACAGAGATCTTTCATTTAGGTCTTCTTCTTTTTTTTTTTTCCAGAGTGTCTTGGCTTTCCCTGCCTACAATACTCTCATGGGCTCTTGAGCCAGATCCGAATGCCTTAAGGGCTGATTCTGAGGCCAGAGTGCTATTTAGGACATCTGCCATTCTATGAGTCTGCTGTGTCTCCCCCTTCCCATGTTGGATCCTTCTCTCCCTTTTTGGTTCTATCAGTTAGTATTAGCAGACACTAGTCTTGTTTGTGTGATCCCTTTGACTCTTAGACCTATCAGTGTGATCAATTGTGAACTGAAGTTGATCACTTGGACTAGCGAGATGGCATTGGTACATGCCACCTTGATGGGATTGTATTGGAATCCCCTGGCATGTTTCTAACTCCATCATTTGGGGCAAGTCCGATTGAGCATGCCCCAAATTGTACATCTCCTCCCTCTCTTTTTCCCACTCTTATATTTAACAGGGATCACTTTTCAGTTAAAATTTAAACACCTAAGAATAATTGTGTGTTAATTACAGATTTCAACCAATAGTACTAGAACAAAAAAAATAATAAAATGGATAAAGATTTACACTGTACATCAACAGTCAGGACAAGAGCTGATGAAGTCACTGTTTCTCATAGTGTCCATTTCACTTCAATAGGTTTCCCCTTTGGTGCTTGGTTAGTTGTTGCCGATAAGGGAAAACAAATGATATTTGTCTCTTTGGGACTGGCTAAATTCACTCAGCATAATGTTTTCCAGATTCCTCGATCTTGTTGCAAATGACCAGATTTCATTGTTTTTGATTGCTATATAGTATTCTATAGAGTACATCTCCCATAATTTCTTTATCCAGTCTACTGTTGATGGGCATTTGGGTTGGTTCCAGGTCTTAGCTATTGTGAATTGAGCTGCAATAAACATTAATGTGCAGACAGCTTTTTTGTTTGCCAATTTAATTTCCTTTGGGTAAATTCCAAGGAGTGGGATGGCTGGGTTGTATGGTCAGGTTATATTCAGGTTTCTGAGAAATCTCCAGACTGACTTCCATAGTGGCTTAATCAGTTTGCATTCCCACTAACAGTGGGTTTAGTGTCCCTTTTTCCCCATATCCTCTCCAGCATCTATTGTTGGTAGATTTCTGAATGTGAGCCATTCTCACCGGGGTGAGGTGAAACCTCATTGTGGTTTTGATTTGCATTTCTCTGATTGCTAGTGATCTTGAATATTTTTTCATGTGTCTGTTGGCCATTTGGATTTCCTCTTTTGAAAAATGTTTATTGAGGTCCTTGGCCCATCTCTTAAGTGGATTGTTTGTTTTGATGTTGTGGAGTTTCTTGATTTCTTTGTAGATTCTGGTTATCAACCCTTTATCTGTAGTATAGTTTGCAAATATTTTTTCCCATTCTGTCGGTAGCCTATTCACTTTCCTGACTGTTTCTTTTGAAGTACAGAAACTTCTCAATTTGATGCAATCCCAATAGTTAATTTTGGCTTTGACTGCCTGTGCTTCTGGGGTCTTTTCCAAGAAGTCTTTGCCAGTACCTATATCTTGCAGGGTTTCTCCAATGCTCTCTACTAATTTGATGGTGTCGGGTCATAGATTTAAGTCTTTAATCCATGTTGAGTGAATTTTTGTGTAAGGTGAAAGGTAGGGATCTTGAAGAACTCAAACTATCCCTCTTTGCAGATGATATGATTCTTTATTTAGGGGATCCAAAGAACTCTACTAAGAGACTATTGGAACTCATAGAAGAGTTTGGCAAAGTAGCAGGATATAAAATCAATGCACAAAAATCAACAGCCTTTGTATACACAGGCAATGCCACGGCTGAGGAAGAACTTCTAAGATCATTCCCATTCACAATAGCTACAAAAACAATCAAATACCTTGGAATAAACTTAACCAAAGATGTTAAAGATCTCTACGATGAAAACTACAAAACCTTAAAGAAAGAAATAGAAGAGGATACCAAAAAATGGAAAAATCTTCCATGCTCATGGATTGGAACAATCAATATCATCAAAATGTCCATTCTCCCAAAAGCAATTTATACATTCAATGCAATACCAATCAAGATACCAAAGACCTTCTTCTCAGATCTAGAAAAAATGATGCTGAAATTCATATGGAGACACAGGAGACCTCGAATAGCTAAAGCAATCTTGCACAATAAAAACAAAGCCGGAGGCATCACAATACCAGATTTCAGGACATGCTACAGAGCAGTTGTTATCAAAACAGCATGGTACTGGTACAGAAACAGATGGATAGACCAATGGAACAGAATTGAAACACCAGAAATCAATCCAAACATCTACAGCCAACTTATATTTGATCAAGGATCCAAAAGCAACCCCTGGAGTAAGGACAGTCTGTTTAATAAATGGTGCTGGGAAAACTGGATTTCCACGTGCAAAATCATGGGATTTTTGTTCTATTCTGTTTCATTGGCCTACATGTGTGTTTTTTGTGCCAGTACCAGAATATTTTGATTCTGAGTGCCCTGTTGTGTGTCTTGAAATCTGGTATTGTTATGCCTTCAATTTGTTTTTATTGTTTAAGATTGCTTAAGTATCTGTGATCTCTTCTGTTATTATATGAATTTTAGGATCCTTTTCTCTAGATCTGAAAAGAATTTATTGGGTATTCTGAAACTGATTAGATTTGAGTGTTTATAGCCCTTGTTTATATTTCTGTGGAACAGTGGTCTATTTTTTTTATTTGTCAAAGTTTATGAATAGTGGTACATATATTTCATATATTTTATGAATAGCCTGTGACTATAAAGTATATTGAAATTACGTTATTGTAAAAATTAAAAGTAAAAAAGAAAAAGAAGAGGGGCGTGAAGGTGGGGAGGAGGGATGGAATTATGGTTATTTTCTTAGGACTGCATCTACAAAATAGATGAAACCTGTTCTCCTTATATTAATAAATTTTTTTAAAAAAACAGAAAAAATTCTAAGAGAAGTCCAAACAAAAAAGACAAAAGAGAGGCTTATCAAACACTTGTTATCAGACATTTCCAGACAGAAGTCAATAGATTTCCTTCTTTAAATAGTGTTGACAGAAAATTTGAAACCTAGAAATATACTCATGTATCCAGCAAAAGTATTTCTTCAAAAGTAAAAGCAAATTAAAACTATATTTGTAGAAACAAAACTGGAAGAATTATAGGCAGATTCACTAACAGAAATATTAAATCACATTATCAAAGTGAAAATTTGATCTATATAAAGAAATTAACAATGAAAGTATTGAAATGAGGGGGCAGATTTTTTCCAATTTTAAAATTCTTTTAAAATATAATCAATTATTTAAACAGTAGTACTGCTATAATCCAAAAGTTGCACTTCTGAAATTTATATTTATTAGATAAAAGCTTTCTATAAAAAATAATAATAAAAGATAAGTCTTTTATTAAATGCTAGACAAGCAATATATTAAAAATAATATCTAATTTTTGTGTGAATTTGAATCTATCAGTAAGATTAAACATGTCTTATGTTTAAAAAAAGTAATTACAAAATTTGGTGTAAATTATATATGGAAAATATATGTAGAAAGTATATAGAATTAATCTGTGGCTAAAGTATGACAACAGCACAAATGCAGGAGTGAGGAGAAGGAAGTACATTTATGTAAGAGTTTTCATTATACATGAGAGTAAGATTATATCATTTTAAGTAAGTTGTAATAAAGATGCTATAAAGATTTAAAACCATATTGCAACCATTAAAACAATCAAAAGAGATATCAGTAAGTCTGTAGTGGAGAGAAAATGGAATCCTGAAATACACTCAATCCTGAATGAAGGCAGGGAGAAAGGACAAAATGAGTAAAGAACAGAGGGATAAAAGAAAACACAGATAGCAAAGAAGTAAATATAAGCCAAACCACATAAACACTTACATTAAGTCTAAGTGTTTAGTACACTCCAATTAAAAGATATTGTCAGATTAGACAGTAAAGCAGTCCTAATTATACAACACTATAAGAACACATAGATAAATGAAAAGGAAAGGGATAAAAAACAAACAAACAAACAAACAAAAAAAAAATGTCATCCCAACCTAAAGGTTAGAAAGCAGAAGCAGGTATGTTAATATTACAAAAGAATAGACTTCAGAGCAAGGAATAGTGCCAAGGTTGAGGAATGACAGTTTCTAAAGATAATAAAGGGATTCATTCCTCAAAAAGATATAACAATTCTCCAGGGCCAGCATTGTGGCACTGTGGGTTAGGCTACCTCCTGCAATGCCGGTTCAAGTCCTGGCTTCTCCACTTTCAATTCAGCTCCTTGCTAATGCTCCTGGGAAAGCAGCGGAAGACAGCCCAAGTGCTTGCACCCCTGCATCCATGTGGGAGCTGTTGAAGAAGCTCCTGGTTTCTAGCTTCAACCTGGCCTAGCTCTGGCCATTGTGGTCATTTGGGGAACGAGCCAGCAAATGGAAGACTTTCTCTCTCTCTCTCTGTCTCTCTCTCTCTTTCCCTCTCTCTCTGTAACTCTGACTTTCAAATAAATAAAGTAAACAATTCTCAATGCATATATATCAATAACAGAGCTTTAAAACACATAGTAAAAATTATTAGAAGTGAAAGGAGGAACAAGAAATCCACAAAGCCAGAGGTTTTCGCAACCTTCTCCCATAGTTGAAAAAGCTGGAAGACAGAAAATGAGTAAGGACATGTTAAAGTGATCATATTAGGTGTTTAACTGATTATATAGATAGGATTAAGTGTCAAAGGGATCATATAAATAAGACCAAGTGTCTGCTAACAACAATAGATAGAATGAAAAAGGAGAGAATGATCCAACATGGGAAGCGGGATACACAGCAGACTCATAGAATGACAAATGCCCTAAACAGCACTCTGACCTCAGAATCAGCCCTTAAGGCATTTAGATCTGGCTAAAAAGCCCATGAGAGCATTTCAGGCATAGAAAGCCAAGACACTGTAGCAAAAATTGATCTACACAAAGTATCTCTGAATGAGATCCCAGTGGAACGAAGGGATCATCAAAGAAGGATGTACTTTTCTATGAAGGGAGGAGAGAACTTCCACTTTGATTATGGCCTTGTCTAAACACTAACAGAGTTTGTGGACTCAAAAGGCTTCCATAGCCTTGGCAGCTCATGACAAGAGCCTTGGGTGATCACTGAGGTCATAAATAAGAGTGTCAGCTGTTAAATCAACAACAGGAGTCACTGTGCACTTGCTCCTTAATGAGTTGTAGCAAGAGAATTAATGGTAAAACCAGTCTTCAAATAGTACTTTATACTTTGTGTGTCTGTGTGGTGCAAACTGTTGAAATCTTTACTTAGTATAGAGTTGATCATCTGTATATAAAGATAATTAAAAATGAATTAATGAAGAATGGGATGGAAGAGGGAGTAGGAGGTAGAATGATTTGGGTTGGAAGAACCGCTATATTCCAAAAGCTGTACCTATGAAATTTATATGTGTTAAATAAAAGCTTTATTTAAAAAAAAAAAAAGAAAATCAGTAAGGACAGAGAAGACTTGTACTTAACCAAAATAATGGGCATTTGTAGAAGAATTCATCCAACAAAATTAAAGTATAAATGCTTTTTTACTTTTTGTCAGTTTATTTCATCTCTATGTTCTTTCAAATATAGTATAGTGGGGGACAGCGCTGTGGCTCAGCAGGTTAACATCCTGGCCTGAAGCGCCAGCATCATATATTGGCCCCGGTTCGAGTCCCAGCTGCTCCTCTTCGGATCCAGCTCTCTGCTATGGCCTGGGAAAGCAGTTGAAGATGGCCCAAGTCCTTGGGCCCCTGCACCCATGTGGTAGACCCAGAAGAAGCTCCTGGCTCCTGGCTTCGGATCATCACAGTTCCAGCTGTTATGGCCAGTTGGGGAGTGAACCAACGGATGGAAGACCTCTCTCTCTCTCTGCCTCTCCTCTCTCAGTGTAACTCTGACTTCCAAATAAATAAATAAATCTTTAAAAAATAAATAAATAAAATATAGTATAATGTATATATACATTTATATATGTATATACATAACATGTGTATATATTATATAGAATACATGAATATGTATTCTATGTAATATATGCATATGTGTGTATACTTATATACACACACTCTTCTGTTTATATATCTTAAATTCATTGATCTATCTTACAACTCCTACTTTTACCTGAGTTGGTTTGTGTACATTTGTATTTTCTACAAAAATGCATAATCTATTCAGTAGACAAAAGTAAGACTTCTCATCAAAAACTAACATACACGTGTTGGCGTTTTGGTGTAGTAAGTTAAACCACATCCTGTGATGCCCATATGGGCGCAGGTTCCAGTCCTGGCTGCTCTACTTCTGTTCCAGCTTCCTGCTAATGTGCCTGGGAAAGCAGTGGTAGATAGCCCAAGTTCTTGGGCCCTGCACCCATATGGGAGACCTGGAAGAAGTTCCTGGCTCCTGGCTTTGGACTAACCCTGCACTGGTGGTGGCAGAGTGGAGCACAGGATAGAAGATCTCTTTCATCCTGTAACTCTACCTTTCAAATAAATAATTAAAAATCTTAAAAAAAAAAAAAACCTTTTTAGGCAAAAGTCAATGGAACCATACGAGTAAAAGCCTGACAGAAATTTTCCACCTGGAAAGCTACACATATATCTAATGGAAATACTCTTCAAAAGGGAAGGCAAATAAAACCTTTCTTTGGATAAAGTGAAGCTGAAATAATTCATTACAACAGAGAAACACTAACAAAATACCATAGGCCGAGTGACATAACTGCGGGAATTTGTTTTTCTCACAGTTCTGGAGAGAGAAAATGCAAAGCGTGGGAAGGTTTGGTTTCTCCTGAGGCCTCTCCTTGACTTGCAGGTGGCCACACATGGCCCCTCCTCTGTGCTCACACATCCCTGTGTCTCTTTAAGGACCCCAGTCCTTAGAGTCTCTATGGGAAATCGAATAGCATTATTGATTTTAATATTAATATTTTGAGAGTTCTTGCTGTCTATTCAAATAAGAATTCTGAATACCAGCTTGACTAAACCAGGCATCACGGTTAAGTTTTTAGCATTTATTCAGTGAAAGAAATACACAGGAAAGTGAGGGCTTTATTTAGGGGAGAAAAAAGTCTGTAAGTGCAAGCTGGGTCCACACCAGGCAGAGAGCAGACCAGGAGCCACATGGAGCAAAGCGTGGCAGCTTAGCATGGGCAGGAAAGTAGAGAGAGGTGGCCAAAAGGCCATGCACCAGCAGGTGCAGGATGACAATGGAAGGGGCCAACTGCTTCTCCAGGCCTTTTATTCACTTCCAAAAGAGCGTGGTTACCTAGTCTGATTGGCAGGTGGGCATACAGGGTCAGATGGGGGTGTGAGATCATGAAAGGAAGCAAGGCAAAGGTGTGGGCTCCAGCTCACAAATCTAAACAATTTAATCCTCTCTGCCTGCCTATATCATATGGGCCCATTTAATCTTATTTATCTCTCTAAAGGCCCTCACTCCAAATACAGCAGCCCCGTTGGAGTCTAGAGCTTTTATCTTGAGGGGACACAACGCAGTCCAGAACAATCCCTAAATCTTCAGGTGGAAATCTAACCTCAGAAAGCTTGGTAGGAGAAGTCAGAGTAAAATACACAGATAAAACAAATCTGCAAATCAGTGGAACATGCACCCTCAAAGCCCTAACTCAGTTGTCACTGGTAGAGTAAGTAACTGATTAAATAAAAGATCAGATTAGAAATCTTATGCACCAGTCTCTTAAAGTTGGTCGGGGGTGCTTTAGAATCTGTAACTTGGAAACATATGCTTGCTCCATTTTCATCCTTGTATTTCCAGGCAGGTGAGAAATAATCAGCTAATGCATATCTAACATCGCACATTTTCCTTAAACCCTCATCCCTTGGCAAGAAGCACTAATTTTTAACTGGACACTTTTGCATGCCTACAGGAAGAAAAAGAAAGAAAAATTAATTTCATGGTCTACAAGATTTATTGCACTGAAAATTCGAGTCAAATTGTAAGCTTAAAAATTATAATAAGGTTCATAAACCCATTATTACCCTGAGTTATTGCCCTGAAGCCTCAAATTTCATTTTCTGAAAATCTATGAGGAATGGAGGATATTTTTAGGAACAATCTTACTTTGTTGATAATTTTTTAAAGGGACTCCTATGCATTGTACTTAGATTTACCCATTGTTTTGCAAATTAGTCATTTATACCTTTCCAAAATGTGCATGCCCTACAGGCTGAGCTTAGCTTGCTGATCTTTGTGAACCTCTGAAAATGTCAGTTTCAATAGAGATTTTCTTTTAAATAAATGTGTGATTTCCTATTATGACCATGTAATGCCAATTGCCCAAGAATAACAAGGAAACAACTCTTAATGCATCTATTAAAAGCAAAGCTTGAGAATACATTATTTCAAAGTCATTTCAGGTAGCCAGTAACTACAATTCTAAAATTAAATGAATTTTACAAAGTTTAACACACACTATCATTACTTCAAAGAGTTATATAAAGACCATGGCTCTTTGGAGAATGTCAGTCTTTGGACAACCATTTAATTAATGTTCCATGAATCACAATTAATCTTATTTAGGAGATTGGATCATATAATTAGTTTACAACACATGATTGAAACAATAAAATGCTCTCAGTTATGTAATTGTTCATAATTAGTATATTATGTTACTGTCCTAGTTTTTTATATTCAAACAAATTGTTTAATCATTATTTGGCATTTCATATTTACTTAGCATATGCTTTTATTGTTAAACTTAGCTTTATTCTTGCAGAGCTCAAATGTGATTTGTTCAATGGAAGGAAGATGGTAAAACATTTAGGTAAACATTGCCATAGCTGAATATGTAAATTCTAGAAATAGATGCAAAGGATTTGAATCCTTTCTGACAGCACCCTAAAATCTAAAATAGAGAATAAGTCAAATCATCTTAAAAGCGTTACCCATGCAGAACACAGACTTATTAGAGTTTTGTTTGAATCTGACTTTAAAATCTATGGTAATCCTATATCATTTGTCTCTGACAGTCGTACCCGCAGTGAAGAATTAATCTATCAGAGTTACTGTCTCTTCCTCTTCTTTCTCTACTTTATCTGCCATTCTTATTCTTTTTCTATCTCTTGTACTTTTCCATCTTTTCATTTCTTTCATTCTTTTTCTCCTTTTAATTGTCCTTCTAATGCCAGAAACCTTTACCCAATCAAACCACAACTACTAAACTTGGCATCCTAGAATTCTATTATTAGTAGTTTTTCTGTCATAAAATGTTCCTTTGACAGAAAATAGTGGGGGTTAGAAAATACAGTAGTTAGTTTTAATCTAGGACATTTCAAAAACAAAAAATACAAATAAGAATTAGTCATCATTTCAATTTATTTCATGAATGAGAATTAAACACCGAAAATATGGAGATGCCATTTTCAAGTTCATTTTTAGTTTAACCTTTGTGTATTTGCAAGGCAGAGAGACAGAATGAGAGAGAGAGAGAGAGAGAGAGAGAGAGAGAGAGAGAGAGAATCTCCTATCTGCTGAATCAGTCACCAAACGCCTTCAACAACTAGGGCTGGCTCAGGCCAAAACCTGGAGCTGGGAACTCAATCCAGTCCTCCACCGAAGTGGCAGGGACTCCATTGCTTGAGCCATCGATGCTGCCTACCAGGATGAATATTAGTAGGGAATTGGATTGGAAGCATGACCAGGGACTCAGACCAGGCACTCCGATGTGTGATACAGCAATCACAAGTAGTGCTTTAACTGCTGCATTAAATTCCAGCTTCTCAAGTTTATCATCTTCAGGCCTGTGTCAAGATTTTTTCAGGAATCTATTGAAAACAAATTGATTTCACTTCTCAACTGGTCGTTTTTATGGGTTTAATTCCTATGTTGATGTCTCAACTCCAAGAATCTCAAAATGTGACCTTACATGGAAATATTCTCTCTGGAGGTTATCAGGTTAATATGACATCATGAAGGTAGGCCCTAAAACCTAATAAGACCAGTGTCCCTATAAAAAGAGAGAATTTTGGTATAGAAATACATACACAGCAATAAAATTATGTGAAGATGGAAGCAAATTATTGGGCTGATATTTTTACAAATCAATGAACATCAAAGATGGCCAGGAAACCACCAGAAGGCATGGAACACACATTCTCCCTGGCAGTCCTCAGAGAGAACCAAACCTGTCAATACCTTGATCTCAAACTGCAGGCCTCCAAAACTTTAAGAAGGGGCCAGCATTGTGATGCAGTGGGTTAAGTCGCCACCTGTGATGCCGGCATCCCACAGAAGGACAGGTTTAAGTCCTGAACGTTTCACTTCTGATCCAGCTCCCTGCTAGTGAGTCTGGGAAAGCAGCAGAAGGCCTGATTGCTTGGGCCCTGGTCACCCACCTGAAATACTTGGATGGAATTCCAGGCTCCTGGGTTCAGCCTGGCCCAGCTCTGGTCATAGCCATTTTGGGAGTGAACCAGACAATGGAAGATTTTCTTTTTGTGTCTCTCCCTCTCCCTAACTCTGCCTTTCAAATTATATAAATATTTTTATTGCTATATGTCCAACATTGGGTTCTGTTTCTCTAGAGAACCTGAAGAATACAATGTAATTTGTTTTTGTTACTTATGATTTTCGGTCCTGAAGATTTGCTCCTATGTTTTCTTCTAAAAGTTCTACAATTTTAACTTTTACATTTAGGATCACAATCCATTTTGAGTTAATTTTTGTGTACTGTGTGAGAAATAGCTCCAACTTCATTCTTTATATATAGATAACCAATTGTGCCAGCATCATTTATTCATAAGACAATTGACAAATGTATTTCCTTGACACTCTTGTCAAAAATCAACTGACTATAAACATAAATGTTTATTTCTGGATTCTGTTCCATTCCAAGGACCTATATATGTATTGTTACAGTACTATACTGTCTGATTTATTGCAGCTTTGCATTAAGTTTTGAATTGGGAAACATTAAGTGGCAGCATTCAATCTCCCATCACTCAATCTGACATACATGATAGTTTTTGTAGGTGTTTGTTACCAAGTTGAAGAAGTTCTCTATATCTAGTTTGTTGATTCTTTTTATCATAAAATGTTGATGATTTTTGTATATCCATAAAGTAATCTGGTGGGTTTTGTCCTTATTCTATTCATGTGGATAATACATTACATGAATCAAGTTTTGGATGTTATATCAATCTTGCATTCTGGAACAAGTCTTATTTAAAAATTCTGAGCCTGTGCTCTTGTGACATAGCGTGATATAATACATCAGTAATGTCAGAAAGCTTGTTATAAAATATGGTAAAATTAATTCTGCAATGCTTAGATTTTTGAAGTTTTCCACTGTGAAAGCTGGATATACATTGATAATACAGTTGTGAGTTGAGAATCATTTTCCTATGTCTGTTATCCTTGTAATTTTTTTTACCCTGGTAGCAATGAATCTTCAACTCAAATGAAAACATGATCAGAATTAGAATCCCTCAAGTTAGAATTAAAATCACACAATAGTTAGCTATTACATTAGTTTACTAAAACTACTATAGCAAAGTACCATAAAGTTAAACAAAAGAAATCTGTTGTCTTAAAAGATTTTTAGGTTTATTTATTTATTTTAAAGGCATTACAAATAAATGAAATATAAAACTTAGAAGCCACCAGATTGTAACAAAAACTATTATTTTAAAGCCTTACAAATTCATACTTGCCAACCTAGAATGTTATAAAATATAAACCAGAGTAAATAAAAATTAAATACAATTAAACCTTTAAAGTTAGTAATTATCTGAGATAGTATACATTATAGCATACCATTGGGGGCTAAATTGTGCTCCCCCACTCCTCAAACTTGTATGCTGAAGCCTTAAGTCAAAGTGTCTCTAACTCTGTTTAGAGAAAGGGCCTATAATAAAGTAATTAAGGTTAGATAAAGGCTTATTCAATCTGTGTGACATCCCTGTAAGGAGGAGAGTTGGACATGAGAGAGGTACCAGGGATGCTCACACATGGAGACAAGGCCATGCGAGGACACAGGAGCAGGTTGGCATCTGCAAGCCAAGGAGAGAGGCCCGAGGAAGTCAAACTTACTGATGTCTGGATCTTGGACTTCCAGTCCCAGAACTGTGAGAAAATGAATTTCTATTGTTTAAGTCACCCGACGTGTGGTGTTTTGTTGTGGCAGCCCTGGAAAACTCATGCACCTAACAAAGAAATGTCAAGGACACTTTTTGATATGTTCTTAAATTTCCCAGATTACCTGATTCCTACATTTTACAATAAGTATTAATTTTAGGGAAAAATGTTTATATATTGCATGGGATCAAATAAATATACCACATGCCAAATATACATCACATTTTATAATAGCTGTACTTACCAGTACATAACAGGAATTTTCCAATTTTTAAGGTCAAATTTTGAAATATCAAACATTTATTTTTAAAAACTCTTATAATTTGGAATAATTGTTGTAAGGAGTAAGTGAGATTCCAAAATGAATCTTCTGGGGCAGGTGTTTGGTGCATTGGTGAAGACACTCTCACGACTCCTGCAACACATGTTGGAGTGCCTGAGCCCACCTTCCTGCTACTGTGTACCCTGGGAAGCAGTAAGTGATAGGTATCTGGGTCTCTGCCTTGCACTTTGAAAACTGTGTCGAACCCTAGGCTCCTGGCTCCATCCTGTCCAGCCCTGGCTGTTGTGTGTATTTGAGGAGTAAACCACTGGATAGAAGATCTCTCCCCATCTCTCTCTCCACATGTGTGCATGGGCGTATGTGTGTGTGTGTGTGTGTCTGAAAGCATGCACGCCTTTCAAATTAATTCTTTAAATGAATCTTTCATCCAAGAAGATGGAGGTTGTTAGCTTTATCCAAAAATCTCTTCCCTTATCCCCAACTATGTCCAATCTAAAATCAGGGCTTTTACTACTAGGCAGGAATTTTTTTTTTTTTTTTTGACAGGCAGAGTTGAAAGTGTGAGAGAGAGACAGAGATAAAAGTCTTCCTTTTGCCGTTGGTTCACCCTCCAATGGCCGCTGCGGCCGGCGCACCGCACTAATCCGATGGCAGGAGCCAGGTGCTTCTCCTGGTCTCCCATGGGGTGCAGGGCCCAAGGACTTGGGCCATCCTCCACTGCACTCCCTGGCCACAGCAAAGAGCTGGCCTGGAAGAGGGGCAACCGGGACAGAATCCGGCACCCCGACCGGGACTAGAACCCGGTATGCCGGCGCTGCAGGTGGAGGATTAGCCTATTGAGCCATGGTGCCGGCAAGCAGGATTTTTGAAGTGTAGCTTTTTCTTTCTTTCTTTTTATAACCTTTACCTCAAACCAAATCTTTTATTGCTTAATTGATCTATGGTTTGTTCTTTTATTTTAATTTATATGAATTTTTCTTTTTTTAAGATTTATTTATTTATCTTACAGAGTTACAGAGAGAAGGAGAGAGAGACAGAGAGAATCTTCCCTTTGCTGGTTTACTCCCCAAGTGGCTATAACTTCTGGGGCTGGGCAAGTCTGAAGCCAGGATCCAGGAGCTTCTTCTAGGTCTCCCACATGGGTGACAGGGGCCTAAACACTTAGGCCATCTTCTGCTTTTTCCCCAGGCACTTTAGTGAAGTGCTGGATCAGAAGTGGTGCATCTAGGACTCAAACAGACACTCATGTGGGATGCCAGAATCAGGGGCGGCGACTTAACCTGTTATACCACCACGCCAGCCACTGTGGCCTGTTCCTAATTTATAATGCAAGTTTAAATCTCAGTGAGAAAAGCAGATTTTTTAATAAATAGTTTCATTTCTGTATTTTTTTTTTTTTTTTTGGTGTCACACAGAGGCATCCTGTGTGATACCATGGGTGCATTCATTCTGTGTTGCTATTATCAGGTCTGGGTAGATCCACATTATTCCAAAATTATTTAAGTCAAAAATGAAATCACTACACAGAGACCATAGTCTTACTAGGGTGCATGAAAAGACAAAATTATAGCGCATTTAGTTTAAAGACCTTCAATGGCTTTTATTTATGATTCTAAAATCAGGTAATATCTCATTCTATAAAACAGAATCAGTGTCCTAATGAAATAAGTAGAGGAAGTTGGCTTTTACAAGCAGAAAAAGGCTGAAGAAAGCACAAAAGAGAACTGAAAGCAGAACATACTTTTATTTTTTTTAATTTTTTTTAAACTTTTATTTAATGAATATAAATTTCCAGTGTACAGCTTATGGATTACAATGGCTTCCCCCTCCCATAACTTCCCTCCCACCCGCAACCCTCCCCTCTCCCGCTCCCTCTCCCCCTTCCATTTGCATCAAGATTCATTTTCAATTCTCTTTATATACAGAAGATCAATTTAGTATAAAGATTTCAACAGTTTGCACCCACATAGAAACACAAAGTGAAACATACTGTTTGAGTACTAGTTATAGCATTAAATCACAATGTACAGCACATTAAGGACAGAGATCCTACATGAGGAGCAAGTGCACAGTGGCTCCTGTTGTTGACCCAACAAATTGACACTCTAGTTTATGGCGCCAGTAACCACCCTAGGCTGTCGTCATGAGTTGCCAAGGCTATGGAAGCCTTCCAAGTTTGCCAACTCTGATCATATTTAGACAAGGTCATAAAAGACAGAGTGAGGATAGTAACCAATGATCCTAAGAGTGGCATTTACCAGGTTTGAACAATTATACAGCATTAAGTGGGGAAGAGGACCATCAGTACACACAGGTTGGGAGTAGAGCCATTGGTGGTATAGAGGTTATGATTACACAGGAATGAGGCCCAAGTACGTTAGACAGGGTCTAGAACAAAGGACAGAGTCATTATTAGAGGAGCTAAGAAAGGTGCTGTCTAAGCTACAATTAAGTTTTCTGATTGAGAGGCAAATAGAACCTGATAGAAGGGGCTTGATAATAATCTGGTGGGCTTTAGGCCTTGTAAGTTAAGAGGCCCAGACCTACCTATCTCTTCACATGGGGTATATCCTAAGGGAGGTGTGAACCTCCTAGGGGAAGGCACTCTGTTGACTTGCAGAACAGACTTTTCAAAGTGACTTCCTGTACACAGCTTATGGGTGCCACCACGTTGCTTTGCTTTAGTACAAGGACTCAGTCCAAATCAACATGTTCTTCCACATTTTATTGAGCAGCAGCATGTAAGAACTATAGTGCAGAAAAGAAACCATTTCTCATCAGACAAGGACCGGGTGTTCCCAAATGCCATCACATCCCAGTTTAAATCATCAGTGTTAAAAGCTGTGTTTTATACTCAGTCAACCCAGAAAATCCCAGCCTCAAGATTTCCCCATGGGTAGGTGGGAAGGCCTCATGACACTTGGCAAAGTTAAAATGTTGTGCAGTTCAGCAAGGGAGATGGCAAATGAAACTTACTTATTAAAATGTGTTGGTAAACTCCAAAAAGCTATTTCAAAAGAGTGTTAATGCCATACAAATTTGGAAAAGGCAGGGCCGGCATTGTGGCACAGTAGGTTAAGCCATGGCCTGCAATGCTGGCATCACATATGAGTGCCAGTTGAGTACCAGTTACTCCACTTCTGATCCAGCTCCCTGAGAAAGGAGTAGAAGACAGCTCAAGTGTCTAGGCCCCTGCCATCTACCTGGGGGACCCAATGAAGTTCCTGGCTCCTGGCTTCAGCCTGGCCAAGCCCCAGCCATTGTAGCCATTTGGGGAGTAAAGCAGCAGATAGAAGAGGTCTTTGTCTCTCCCTTTTTCTCTGTAACTCTGCCTTTCAAACAAATAAATTCAGGAAAATCTATAATTTACGTCAAGTAAAACACTGATGACCTATAATGGTCAAATTTATTCTCAAAAATAAAATACTGATAACCCTTTAAGGAGTCACATGGTTGACCAGGGAGCAGATTATTAAAGATCTCCATGGTCTTCAAGATTTAAAAATTTTAAAATGTGTAACACCATGTCTTGTTTTTCCTCTTGAACATTGCCTACTAAGTTTTTCTTTGCCAGGTCACTTGTATCCCACTTAAAAGTCTTTTAACCCAAGCTCTTTCAGTAAGGAAAAGTGAAACCGGCAATGCAGGAATGTTCAAACAGTAGATAATTCAACCCCAATCATGTGATGGATCAGGCACCCATACAGATATTAAAAAGCATTGATGAAAATTATCAGGGCTTCAGAATTTTAAAAATATTCTGCTTTTCCTCTTGAGGGGCACAGCTCCTAGTTTAACCTAACCTGTGCTTTTTTTTTCAAGCCTGACTAGGCAGTTGCAAAGGCTTTGCCTGGCAGGCCCCACCTGAAGAAAGCCGCTCCGCCTGCCGCAGAGGACAGCAGCCGTGACTCACGGCACCGCAGTCTCCTCTTGAAGGGCACTGCAGAAAAGAACTGAGCCTCTGCAGCTCATTCTCTTCACACACTCACAGTGCTGTCTCCCCTGGGCCTTCCCCTTTAAGTCTCTCCATCCGAAGCCTCGGGCAGAGGTCCTTTCAGATGTCTCTGCCAAGGAGAAGACACTGGTCTCCACCCGGGCTCAGTACCCTCTCCAAAACTCCTAGCCATTCCCCTCCACTCTCACCCTGGCACCAAGATTCATAAAAATGCCAGCACATGCTGCCTGTGCCTCTTCAGCAGAGAGAGGACCCCAGAGAGGGCGCCATTCCCGTGGGCAAAATGGAACAGGGAGTTGGTGCTTTCCCTGGCTTTAGCCCCTTGCTTTTATCATCTCAGTGAGTGACTGTAGATTTCTGTGCTTAATCGTTGACTCCTTACTTAAACCCAATGCTCTACACTGGGCAGCGCAGCTCTCTCACCCATCTCAAAATCTACAAATTTACTGATAAAATATTACCTTCCAGGAGTCCACTATTTCACAAAATGGTGATTCCAGTCTTTCAGTGGCTTATACCAACACCCAGAGTCACTAACTCTTGTTTTCTCTCATAATCTATATCTGACACCTTACCAAATTTACTAACTTGAACTTTAAAATATTTCCAGAATAATGTAGAAAGCAAGGCTTTTGGAACCATTTTGCGATCAGCACCTAACATCTAAATAGCCACAGGAACAATAGTCTTTACAATATAACAGTCTGGTCTTCAACTATACTCACCTCTGTGATAGGCTGCTCCTAACACAGCTCTAGTGATCTCACATCCCTGCAGCCACTTCTGTAGGTAATGCCCTTCCTTAAATGTCAGAGGACCTGATGACTTTCGCTTTTTTTGAAAAAAAATTATTGTGTGTATTTTATACATAGTATGTATAGCAAAAAAGAGAGAGAATATATACATAGTAAAATGATTAGTTAAACAAATTAACATATCCACTATCCCACATAATTTCCTTTTAGTTTGTGTATGGCAGGATCACCTGAATCCATTTTTAGCAAAAATCTTTAATACAACATGATATTATTAACTACAGTGCTCTTTAGACCAATTTATCCTACATATCTGCAGTCTCTTATCCTTTGACTTACACTTCCCATCTCCCACCCTCACCCCTGCTAACTACTCTTTTACTTTCTATTGCTGTGTATTAAAATTCTTTTCCTTCCTTCCTTCCTTCCCTTTCTCTTTTAGATTCTCTATACAGATATTATGCAGTGTTTCTCTTCCTGGGCCTGGCTTATTCATGTAGACTAACAGCCTCCAGATTCATCCGTACTGTAGGACATGGTGGCAATGTCCTTCTTTATGAAGGCTGAATAGTATTCCATCGTGTACCTGCTTATCCATTCATTCAATAATGGGCAATCCCATTGTTTCCATAGCTTGACTCTTAATGAATCAAACACAGTAAACATGATAGGATGTTACTTCCACATGTGGTTACAAACACTCTGGCTTTCATTTTACTGCGATTTCTCTCTCAGGCTCCGATGGAGAAGGCTACCTGGTAAAGATCTGAAGATGGCCTCTGGCCACCAGCCAACAAGGTACTGAGACTTCAGCTCAACACTTCATAAGGAAGTGAACCCCACTGGCAACCACTGAGTGAGTTTGCTGTATTTCCTACCCCAGTTGAATCTAGAGATTACATACCAAGGCCCCAGCCACCACCTTGATGAATATCCTTAAACAGAGGGCACACTCTCCATCCACAGAAACTATGGAACAACAAATATATGTTGCCTTGAGCAGCTAAATTTTGAGGCAATTTATTACACAATAGTAGATAAGGTATATGAGGATATTTCAAAAAGTTCATGGAAAATGAAGTTAAGTTTATTTTGATGCAAAAATGTGACAAACATGCATATTTTTTCATAGTAAGCATTACCTATAGACTTTCTGGAGAACCGTAGTAGAAGGCAAATTTTATTTTTATTTTTTTAATTAATTATTTATTTATTTATTTTGACAGGCAGAGTGGACAGTGAGAGAGAGAGAGACAGAGAGAAAGGTCTTCCTTTTGCCGTTGGTTCACCCTCCAATGGCCGCCGCGGTCTCCCATGGGGTGCAGGGCCCAAGCACTTGGGCCATCCTCCACTGCACTCCCTGGCCACAGCAGAGAGCTGGCCTGGAAGAGGGGCCACCGGGACAGAATCCGGCGCCCCGACCGGGACTAGAACCCGCTGTGCCGGCGCCGCTAGGCGGAGGATTAGCCTGTTAAGCCACGGCGCCGGCAGTAGAAGGTGAATCTTAAACAGCAGCCGAAATGACTGCTGGGAAAGTCAGATCAAGCCTCTTCTCCACCTGCAATCACGCACTGGCGCCAGTCTCAGAGTGAATACAGGATGCTGCAACGGCTGACGTGAGCACAAGTGAGCAGATGCGCCGGTCTCTGTCTCCTGCTCTTGTTTCACACTAGCCTCCTTGCTGTTCTGACACAGGCCAGAGTGCCCCCTCTCATTCTGTGCACCAGTGCTTTCATCCACCTACAAGGCATTTCTCCAGGTGTCCACATGCTTGTTTCTTCCCTCCTTTTAATGTCCTTCCCTAAGAGGACTTCCCTAACCACCCAATGCAGCATCAGCAACTTCCTTCCTGTCACTATCTTTCTTCCCTGCTTTATCTGTCTCCCTATTGATCACATCTGACATATGTCTTCTTGTACTCTTGTGGGTGGTCCTTTACTTCCTATCCAATAAAAGCTCCAGGAAAGAAAGGACTGATGCATTTGCTGCTGTATCTCCATCACTAGAACAGAGATTAACATATAGTAACCACTCAATAAACATTTGTCCGATGAATGAATAGATTGCTCGTCCTTTAGCAGAGAAATTGGTATGTCTGACAGTTATAATCATTTAATGGGGAAAAAATGAGGATTGGACAGAACTCCACTTAGGAACTATGTAGCAAACAGCACATAAATAGTCATGGGAATATGAATCGCTATTAACAACCTTCCATTGGTTAGGATGTGAAGCAAAATCATAATTTAATGCTATTATAAACTAGTAATTTTTCACATAAAGAAAAAGAATCTGTTCCATAATCACAGACTGTACCCCTAACCTTGGCTAATCATCTTGCAAATGCACTCGATTAGTCAAAATGCGTAATGCGAAAGGGAGCGCCAGTGGCTCAGGCAGCACAATCCATCACCCACACAGGGGAAATAACTCAAATTTCGTATCCTACTAATGGTGGGTCAGTAGCATCATTTTGTATTTGAAGGGCAATCTAAACCAAATTCCCTAAAATGCACCAAAATTTGGATAACCATTCTGTGCTAACACTAGCATTATCTAGCAGAACAACAGATTTAACATTTAAAAAATTTGTAGCAGTTGGGAAAGCAGTAAAATTAAAAGCATAAAAACAAATCATGCAAGGCAATTTTGTTGGTTGTTTTGAAAGAACTTCTAAATGCATGGCTATTGAAGGACACAACATTTTATCAAATTGTCAGACAATTTTTTTTTTTTGGTGGAACCTAACAATTTGTTTAAAATGGTTTTTTGCTGCATTAACATATATTGAAAATAGGTCAAAAGGTAATATATACCTTTTTAATACCTAATTCCTGTGTGGAATGACTGTAGCATCAATACTGTGATGTAACATTTTAAGAGTGGAAGGCAAATAAATGAGTAATAAGAACCTCTAAGAATAGTCAGAAAGACAGAAAAACTAAGTGACTTAGGGTGTCTAACCACATTAAAGATGGCAGGAAGAAATTTTTCAACTGTTTGGAGCAAGCAAAAATGGGATAGGCCTACTGTTTAAGGAATATAATGTGAAAAGGTGATAGAACACTAAAATATTTCAATTTGGCCTCCTTCAAGTTGGAAAGGTTCAATTTGAGAAAAGGAATTATAGTCCAAGATAGTTGAAAAGATAGTAAAAAGGGCACATAGCTACTTTAAGTGAATTTAAGTCTCTAAGACCAAGCAAATTACATCCTCAGAAGCTGAAGGAATTTGCAGATGGAATCTCAGAACCGTTATTTGGGATGAAGAATAGTGTAGAAGTCAGAAAATTGAAGGTAGTGCTACGTGGCTCTGTTTTTTTAAAAATAGGAAATGTATGATTTTTTAAGTGACAGACATAGATAAGCAAAATGCAAGAACGGATTTAATAAGCAAATAGGTTTTAAACATCTAGAAAATAACATAGTGATAGTTATACATTAATGAGTTCTTACAAACTCATTAGAACCCATCTGCATTGCTGTTGGTTTGCATTTGGTTTGTCGTTTGTTTTATTTTTAGAGGGAATAAGCTTGGCAGATAAAGTTTCCCGAGCTTTGGAGGCAGGGAACTGAACATGGGATTTGATTCCTGGCCATAAGCTTTATCTTTATCTTCCTAAGTGTCTTTGGGCAAGATACACCACCACCCCCACTCCCCATCCCTGCCCACCCCTCCATTTACTCCCAAGACTGTCTCAAAGATCTGTTTTAAAGATCTTGTGAGCTCATCAGGGTAAAGTCTTGCACCACCCCACGTACAAAGTTAACTCAGTATAATGAGTCAGTGGAAATCCTCCATTTCTCTACCTCTATATTTCACTGGAGAGACCTACTTCTCCTGAGATCATGGGAGAAGCAAGTGGGCCAGCCCAGCTGTCTCTTTGCTCTTCTCTTTTGGAGTCAGCTTATTGGAGGTACCAATGTACTCCATGTGCCTTTTCTGTCAGCTGGAAAATTCATTAGGGGAGCTTTGGTTTGTACAAAGGGGAGGCACATCATTGTCCTTCACTGCCTACGACTGGGTAGGAAAAATACCTGATGCAGGAATATGTCTAAAAACCTCAGTGCCACAGATTAACCCACATTCTTCACTGCAGTTTATCATCAAATGAGCTGAAATTCTAATTTCCATCCAAGCATGACTCCTGTGTCCTTTTTTTTTTTTTTTTTTTTTTTTTTTTTTGCCAGGTAGATTTATAGACAGTGAAAGAGAGAAAGGTCTTCCTTCCATTGGTTCACTCCACAAATGGCCACCATGGCCAATGCTGTGCCAATCTGAAGCCAGGAGCCAGGTGTTTCCTGCTGGTCTCCCACACAGGTGCAGGGGCCCAAGCACCTGGGCCATCCTCCACTGCACTCCTGGGCCACAGCAGAGAGCTGGACTGGAAGAGGAGCAACCGAGACTAGAACCCGGCGCCCATATGGGATGCCGGCACTGCAGCAGAGGATTAACCAAGTGAGCCAAGGCGCTGGCCCCTCCTGTGTCCTTCTTATTGGGAGATCAAATTTAGGGGTAGGAGTGGAGAAAAACAGCTTATCAGCTAAATGGAATCTCAACAAGACAATAATAGTGATGATAAAATTAGGATATCAGGATAGTTCTGCTTATATATTTTATTTTTTGGATTTCAATTCCTTAATTGACAAAATCTCCTATTGCATCCAGATGAAAAAAATTGTGAAATATACAAAAATACATAAGTAATAAATTATAGAATATCAAAAAGGCATTGATTAATAAGAGTAAATTCTTTTTTTAAAAGATTTATTTATTTATTTGAAAGTCAGAGTTACAAAGAAGGAAAAACGAAGAGAGAAATACCTTCCATCTGCTGCTTCCCTCTCCAGATGGCCACAATGGCTGGGGCTGGGCTAGACCAAAGCCAGGAGCCAGGAGCTTCTGCTGGCTCTCCCTCGTGGGTGTAGGGAACCAAGACCTTGACCCATCTTCCACTGCATTCCTAGGCTCATTCGCAGAGAGCTGGATAAGAAGTGGAGCAGCTGGATAAGAAGTGGAGCAGCCAGTACTTGAACCAGCACCCATATGGGATGCCAGCACTGTAGGTGGTGACTTAACCTGCTATGCCACAGTGTCTGTCCCAAGGACTCCAATCTTTCAACACAAAAATGAATCAAAACCAGTCATTCTCTTAATACTGGGTGCCTAGATAAAAGCCGGTGACCTTTCAGATATATTATTCTTATTTCATAAACTGAAATACAACAAAATAATCTGATTCCCATAATATTTTTTCCTTATTTTTCTTCATAGAGCTTCAGTATTGACCTCAAATCACTATAAATTCTTTAGATAGTATGTATCCCTTAACTGTGCCACATCTGACCTTTTGAATGACCCAAACAATCGATAATCATACATTTTTTGGTTCAGCTTCCAAAGTGAATGTGTACATTTCTCTCTATGGTATAAAATTTGCAAATATATGTAAAAAAGAATAAACAATAGACTAAAACTCCCTGTATCCATCATCTAGTGTCACAATTGTTTACTTCAATATTAATCTTACTTTATATATAAATTCTACTCTCTCTGTTGGAAACAAATTTCAGATAGCATTTCATTTCAGTGATAAATACCAAAGGTGCTCTTTTAAAATATTTATTTATTTACTTGAAAGTCAGAGCTACAGAGCTACAGAGAGAGAGAGAGAGAGAGAGAGAGAGATCTTCCATCTGCTGGTTCACTCCCCAGATGGTTGCAATGTCCAGAGCTGTGCTGATCTGAACCAGGGGCCAGGAGCTCCCACACAAGTATAGGGGCTCAAGGACTTGGGACATCTTCTACCACTTTCCCAGGCCATAGCAGAGAGCTGGATTAGAAGTGGAGCAACCGGGACTTGAACCAGCATCCATATGGGATGCCTGCATTGCAGGCCGTGGCTTTACCTGCTACACCACAGTGCTGGCCCCTAAAAGTGCTTTTAACACTGAGGCAAAGAACATATCCCAACAAGATATGAGCACAGAGTTGGTGTGTATTTTTCTAGTATCAGCAATCCTGTATTCCAGTTCAAACTTAGGTATTTATACTAATTCTCTGAAGGCAGGACATAGTACACACTACCTTTTCTGTCAAAAGGATGATCACTCTAATAGAAAATACTGTTCAGAATCCATTAGCCAAAGTAGTCAGGAACTATCATAGCAATTTACATCATGTGGTATAAGTTGATCTCAATTATTTATCCAGTGAATTCCCAGAGGGTCAAGGAAGAGCGCTGAGGTCCTGCACTGTGGCGTAGTAGGCTAAGTTTCCACGTGTGGTGCCGGCATCCTATATAGGCTCCAGTTTATGAACTGGCTGCTCCTCTTCCAATCCAGTCTTTACTTATTGTCTTGGAAAGCAGTAGAAGATGTCCTAAGTCCTTGGGCCTCTGCACCCAAATGGGTGACCCAGAAGAAGCTCCTGGCTCCTGACTTTGGATTGGCTCAGCCCCAACCATTGCAGCCTTTTAGGGAGTGAACCAGCCAATTGAAGACCTCTCTCTGCTTCCCCCTCTCTCTTTAACTCTACCTCCCAAGTAAATAAAATAAAATCTTTAAAAAAAAAAAGAATGAGAGAGTCCAGGTGATAAATGAACATGAGAGTAAGAAAGAAGACAACACTGGTCATGATATGTCCACAAAATCATCAATATCCCACTGCTATATACTATTGAAATATCCCATACTGACATTACTGAGACTATTATGTATTTCTCCAGATTACAATGGTTACAGTTATCATCAGAAACCACCTTGCAAGTGTTCAGGAAGTTATCATTTTTCTGGTCCAGAGGCCAGAACACACAGAAGGGAACATGCTGCTTGGGACATCCCCATTCCATGTCTGAGTACTTGGGTTCAAAGCCCAGCTCCACCTCTGGTTCCACCTCCCAGCTAGTGCACACTGTGGTATGCAGCAGCCGAGAACTTAACGACTTGGGTCCCTGCCATCCATGTGGGAGAGCTGGAAAGAGTTTCTGGCACCTGACTTCAGATTGCCCTGCCATTGTGGGCATCTGGGGAGTGAGCCAATGGATGGAAGATCTCTCTATATTTCTGTCCTCCAAATATTCTTGAAAACTTGAAGTGTAATTTCCCTTTATACAAAACAACTAAAAGACCTTGTAGAAAGCTGGCCCCTCCAATATCACTAAACACAGCATGTTGGTTAAACGAAGCTAAGTGTATTGCTCACTCTATTAAGACAAGATATTTTTTCCACATAGCTTTGGTAATGTCTCGGGAGTGGAACAAAGTCATAGTTCATCGATAATCAGAATTTTAGTTCAAGGTGAATCTTAAATACTAGAGTGCTTGATTATAGTTGTATAAGGATGAAGATACAATACCCTAGGATTCATGGAAACAGCAAGGCAAGACAAAGTGTCATAGAATGCAAACCATCTGTTAGTGCTTTCACTGAAGAATTGATGAGTCTCTGGGGAAATCACACCAATGAAAAGTAAAATAGTAAAATTATGTTAAGATAAAGAGCTATGATGAGAGTGAGGGGAGTAGGCATTTTAATTCCTTAATATGCAAACTCTGATCAACAGTTGGTGGCCTTAGTTCTCAACCTTCATATTCAAATCACAAAAGTTGCCTTCAAATAAATCATGACAGATAGCTAAGCTATGTAATATGGATAAGATATATACATGTATTTAGAGATAATCTGTATATACATATACATATATATATATAATATGTATCTATAGTGTATGGTATTTAATTAGTCTATCCATTTATAGTTGAGATTCTAGTAAAGAGTCTCTGAATGTGATCCAGTAGTAATCTATCTTTTGCATTCTGGAATCTTCTTCCTTGTGTCTCTCAAAGTGTAACCCTATTTCATTCTCAGCATCCTTAATCAGAGTCTGTTACCAGTTGCAGAGAACTTTCAGACTTCACAGACAACTGACAGTTTCTGCATCTGCAGTTGCTCAAAGTTTAAATTATGTGAGTGCAGGTGCATCGCTGTCTATGGTAAAAGCGAAGATCCTTGTTCTTTCTGTGTAATGCTTTCTCCTAGTTTCTTTGAAGCAGAAACGATTTTTCATTTCCCTGGGTTATGTACCATTTCTGAAATGTATCCTGGACATTAACACAATTAAGCATCCTCTCTGAGAGCAGCAATTTGCTAGGTTTAGAGTTTAGTGCTTGTACTTCCTGGCTTTAAGTTCATATTTCTACACTACATTTCTAGCGTCAACGGAGGTATTTTGGGAGTTCCTAGATCATTTGATATATTAATTATTTGAGTACATGTAGGGAAAAATAAAGTTAAATTTCTACTATCACCTCCTTATACCATCATATTAACACAACTCGTGTTCATGCTTACACAAAGTAAATTTCATGAAATATGCAACAAAGAGAACAATCTAAGCTTTCCTCAGAGTGTTAGCATTAATCTTCTCTGTAACTTAAAGAGCAGGTCAGCTTAGAAGGGTATCTGATGAGTTGAGACAGACATATGCCTTATATTTAGAAAGTTCTCATTAATTTCCTCAGCCACTTGAAGAAAGTATCTCTCTCTCTCTGACATTTTCTTCCAAGGTGTGACACAGGACTTTTACCTAAATTCCCCATTGTTTAAACCAGACTGAAAGATTTAAAATACTTGTAATTTATTGAGTATTGAATTCTAGGATGTACTAAAAGGGATAGGAATCACAACAGCAGTTTGATACCAAGTAATCAAGCTTACCTTATCATCTTAGTCCATCTGTGCTGACAAAACAAAACACCCGATACTGGGTTACTTATAAAGAGCATAAATTTACTGCTCACAGTTATAGAGGCTGGAGAGTCCAAATTCAAGGGGGTAGCAGGTTCAGTGACTTGGGAGGGCCAGCCACCTCTGTTTTTACAATGGCACAGTGACTGCTGTGTCCTCACATAGAAAGCAGAAGGGCAAAGGGGACCTATGTTAGTTCCTCTTGCCCTTTAAAAGGCTCTAATCCATTCTCAGGGAGCACAACCCTCATTACTGAATCACTTCCCAAAAGGTTTCACCTGTTAAAGCTACAGCCACTAGGATTAAATTTGCACATGACTTTTAGAGGGAACACATTCGTATCACAGTGTCTAACTTATTAGACACTGAGGATTCCTTGCAGAAATTCCTCTTAGCTAGTTCCTGTCATGTTCCAGAAATGCCTCAATGAAACAAAGGTCATTTTTTCCTATCTGGAAATACAATCTTATATATGACTAGATTCTTTGGAGACTAAACCCTTTAATCCCCTCCCCCCAAAAAGAAATTCTCAGTGGAGAAAAGATTCCAAGGGAACTGGTTTTCATCCTTGCCCGCATTTTCACTAGGATTGTCTTTCTGGTAGACAACACACGTTGATCTGCTTCATGTGAGAGCTTGAGGGAGTTCTACCAATATTTGTGGAGAAGACTTTTAAGGTTTCCTTTGCCACATGTGAAATCTCACAGAGGCTGTGGACTAAATTTCTGCAGAGGGACTAGAGAGAAGTGGTCATCTGGGTATCTCCAAAGCCCATCTAAGTAGATTAAAAACCCAGCCTGTTACCAATGAGCTTTTTCAGCCTTGGCTGCTGGTAATTTTGTGTGTAAAATTCCTTAAGTAGGATTTCTGTCTCTAAAGATGTTTGAACAAGAAGGATGTAATTGTTTAGAAAGACATTTCTTGGGAAACAGCTATATTAGTTCATCAGCCAAGGAGTTTTAACTTTTGAGTTCCGACTACTGGCCTGAGGTTTGATTTTTAGAATAGCTGATACTCTGAGCAGCACTAAGTCCCCCAGTAAGTTAATCACTTGGGTTATACATTTGATGGGCATCCTTGCAGTATCCTTGCCTTTTTTATTAACAGATAGTATATCAAAATCACAATTCTAAAATAGATCTACCAATGGTGTTAATATCAGCTCTCTTACATGGTGCTGGCTTGCAAGTTCAGGTAAGGGCTATGAGTTCAGCTACTTGAACTGATTTGACTTCAGGCTGTATAATGAGGGATAAGTTTAAATTGCTGTGAGAGGACTGGACCTAATGTGCAAGAACATATTTTTGTGTGTAACCACACAAGAAAACACGCCGTAGGTTTCTAAAGGAGTTTGAGCAACTGGAACTACGTGCTGTTCAAGAAAAGACTTTCTTAGGAAGTATCTATCTTCTCATATTTCTCAGCTAAGGAGTTTTTTTTAACTTCAGGACTTTGGCTGCTCGTCTGATATATGCTTTTTAAGAATTTAGAAATTACAGATTTTTATGATGCCTGCCATGGACTGCATTGTGTCTCCCCAAAATTTTGCATGTTGAAGCTCTCACCCACAATGTGACTGTCTTTTGAGATAGGAGATTTAAGGAGGTAAGTGAAGTTAAATGAAATCATAAGATTGCATCCATGGTCCAATAGAGTGAATTTCCTTATAAGAGATACTAAAAATCTCTCCCTCTCATTCTCCCCTCCCTCTCTCCTCCACTGTATTTCCTCCTCCCTTTCACATGAGGACACGGCAAGAAGACAATCATCTGAAAGTTCAAAGAGATTCTCTTCCACAAACAGAGTTGTCTGGCACCTTGATCTGACTTCCCCACCTTCAGAACTGTTAAAAAATAAATTTCTGTTGCCTAATTAACCTAATATGTAATATTTTGTTATGGCAGTGTGGGCTAATACAGTGTCCTACTTTCAAAGGCCAGGGGTCTCTAAATGTTTCTGTCTTTTGGCTGATCGTAGGAAAGAATGACCTCTGTAGATAATCTCTATCTCAAATTAGGTAGAGTAGGAATATGAAATGAAACCTTGATCCCAAGTCTTCAGAATGCATTGTTTTTATGTGATCAATGTGCATTGTGAGAAATAATGTTGCTTTCCTGAAAGGGAGTCATCAGACAATATTGAGTGTATAGCAGTATATGACCTCATTATGTATATGTATGTCAGGTAGCCTGGAACAAATACAGACAATGAAATGACTATAGCGTTTCTAGCTGTACCACATTCTAACCTACCAGGCATCATTGGCCCAAGGTAACTTCAGGCTAAGGACTCCTGAGCATTCAAAATGCAATTGAAGAATTCATATTGATTTTACAGGTTGATACCAAAAGGATTTCTTGGGTTAGACACCCTCTCAATATGGCTCTAAGTGCTTATAATTACATTTCAAACATCTGCTGCAACAATCACAGCTCTGTGCTCGTTTTTGCAACACATAGATTGACAGACACCACCATTACTGACAGAAGTTCTGACTCAACCTCAACTTGACTTGGGAGAATTTGTAGTTGGGACCCTTATCTGAGCTGTCACCATTATGTCTTATCAACCCCAAGCAAATGGCCAACCCTGGATGGTGCTATTAAGATTGCCTGAAATAAAAACGTTGGAGGAACTGGACTCCAATATTTGTCAAATTTTTTTAATCTGTAAGGTTTTATATTTTCATTTTCAACAACTAGAATTGAATTTTCTGAACATCATATTGCAGGTGGGGAGCAATTGGGGACAACTCAAGTGAAGATCTGCTCTGGTGGTTCTCAGCAGGGTCAGCTGCACCCTCCATTTTTATGAAGCCCAGAAGTTTTCATGGCTTTGACATTTTTAAAAGGGCAGTGCAGAAATTAAAAGAATAACATGAACATTTTATGAATTCATAATTTAAAGCAAAAATTACGTGAAATGCAATTTCAATGTCCATAAATAAAGTCTGATTGGGACACAGTTTCATCCATCCAACTCTATATTTATCAGTACTTTCATGATAGCTGTTGAAACTGAGACTGGATACCTGGCAGAAGCTATCTGTTATTTTACACACACACACATACACAATTGTTGAGCCCTGCTGTAACATTCTGGAGACAAAGAAAAACTCCCTCTGAAAGTCATCCCCAATATTTTCACTTGTTTCCCCCCTCAAAAAAAAAGAGTAAAAATTTGCTAGAGACTTTGTAAAGGACAAGACCAGCTATTTATCTTTAAGAGACACGAATGGGCAGAAGTTGGCCCTGACTCAGGGATTGATGGATAAGGTGTCATCCATTAGGTGTTGATGACAATAGAATCCTAAGCAGCACCTCCTCAGGTGCCATCTGGCAAGGAATTTTTAGCTCTGTCTCCTAAGAACTAAGCAGAGACACAAACAAAATAATCATTTTCCCTCGATTCCAGCTGCAACTCAGGAGGGCTCGGCTGGAATCCTCACCCTTGTTTAGGACTCAGAAGCAATCTCACTAAACTCTATGCCACAAAGGCAAAAAAAAAAAAAATAAATATATATATATATACATATATATATGTTGTTCAGAAGTAGAGGTAAAAGTAGAGGGGGTAGGTGTAGGCAGATGTAACAAGGAGAACATACTGTTTTGGTTGCTAGTGCCTGTTGTTCCTTTGGTGTTTAAATTGGTACCCATCTCCTTTGGTGTTCCCAAAGACATTTTTAAAAGGATTAAGTAAAATAGACATTGATCTTTATAAAGGTTTCTTCAAATCATTCTTGCACTAGAAGACCTCATTAACTTATTAAAATAAGAAATCAAATGATCATAGAGATTGTCTTAGTTCATTTCTGTGCTGCTGAGACAGAATAAAAGACACAGTAATTTATCAAGAAAGGAAATTCTTTCTCAGTTCTGGAAGCTTAGAAGCTCAATATCAATGTACAGGCATCTGGTGAGGGTCTTTGTTTTGTGTTATCCCGTTGTGGGATTGGAAGAGCAAGAGAGCATGAGACAACTGGGGCTTATTTGGTGACAACCTCACTCTCAAGATAACTAAACCTGGGGCCGGCGCCCTGGTTCACTTGGTTAATCCTTCGCCTGCGGCACCAGCATCCCATATGGACACCGGGTTCTAGTCCCGGTTGCTCCTCTTCTAGTCCAGCTCTTTGCTGTGGCTCAGGAGGGCAGTGGAGGATGGCCCAAGTGCTTGGGCCCCTGCACCTGCATGGGAGACCAAGGAGAAGCACCTGGCTCCTGGCTTCGGATTGGCGCAGTGCCGGCCGTAGCGTCCATTTGAGGGGTGAACCAACAGAAGGAAGACCTTCCTCTTTATCTCTCTCTCTCACTGTTTATAACTCCTCTACCTCTCAAATAAGTTTTTTTTTTAAAAAGCATTAAGATAACTAAACCACTCTTGCAATAATGACATTAATCATTCCCGAAGGCTGATGTTGTGATGCATCAGGGTTAAACCACAGCCAACAGTGCCGGCATCCAATATGGGTATTTGTTGGAGTCTTGGGTGATCCACTTTTAATCCCACTTCCTGCTAATGTGCCTGGTAAAGCAGTGGAAGATGGCCTAAGTCCTTGGTTTCCTGTACCCATGTGGCTGACCTAGATGAATCCCCTGGCTCTTGGCTTCAGATTGGCCCAGCCATGGCCATTATGTCTATTTGGGGAGTGAACCAGTGGATGGAGGATCTCTCTGTCTGTGTGTGTGTATATAACTCTACCTTTCAAATAAATAAATCTTTTTAAAAAATAATTAAAAAATCATTCCTGAGGACAGAGCTCTCACAACTTCATCACCTCTTACTAGGCTCAGTTTCCAAACACTGTCACACTGTGGGTGAAGTTTCCAACACATGACTTTCAGGGGACACTTCAAACCACAGCAAGGGTTTATCATCAGCCTCTTACTATGTATTTTCCATATTGGAAATGCTGCATTTGCGCTGTATTCTACATTCTCTCTCTCTTCTTCTTTTTTTTTTTTTTTTTTTTTTTTTTTTTTTTTACAGGCAGGGTAGATATTGAGAGAGAGAGACAGAGATAAAGGTCTTCCTTTATTGTTGGTTCACCCTCCAATGGCAGCTGCGGCCAGCATGCTGCAGCCAAAGCACCGTGCTGATCCCAAGCCAGGAGCCGGTTGCTTCCTTCCGGTATCCCATGCGGGTGCAGGAACCCAAGCACTTGGGCCATCCTCCACTGCCTTCCTGGGCCACAGCAGAGAGCTGGCCTGGAAGAGAGGCAACCGGGACAGAATGCGGTGCCCCGCCCGGACTAGAACCCGGTGTGCCCGCGCCACAGGCGGAGGATTAGCCTATTGAGCCATGGCACCGGCCTATATTCTCTCTTCACTCTTTTCTACTTTGTTGCTTCCTTCTCCTCTCCCAACACTTGAAAATTGGCTGAGTTAATCCATTTTCCTTTCTTAGTCTAATTTTTCTACTTAGGAAATCTCATCCACACCTATGCCTTCAAGTAAAATTGATATGCCAAAAAATGCAAAAGCCTCCAAGCCTTGCACAAAACTCCAGACTATTTCTAGTACACCTATTTAACACTGCCACATGAATGTTTAAAATGGACCTTGCATGCAACATTTCCCAATAGCATTTACTCACTGTTCCTCCTCAGAACTGCTGCTGCTATGTGGTTTCCTCTCTTCGTGAACGGCATCCTCATTGAATCTGGTAAACAAAAAACAGAGTCATTTCTGACATATTCCTCTCTGAAGTCCTCCATCCACTATGAAAATGAGTCTTGCGGTTTTAAAAATACCGTACCATTCAAATACACCCATATCTTTCAGTTCCATTCCCACCAACCTAGTTTAAACAACTTGGACCTCTGAACTTGGATATAGACACCTAATTTTTTCCCAAAATCTATTCTTGTGCAGCCACTCATCCTCCTCCTATCTTAATGCAAGAGCCAAAAGAAGCATATAAAAATGCAACTTTCATTTTTTTCCCTCTGGTTAAAAAAAAAAAAAAAAAGTGCTTCACTGGTTCCCAAACGTTATTAAGGTAAAAAAAACCACTCAATTAACAAAGCCCTTATGCCCCACCCCATCTTATCTTTGCCTCTATCATCAGTCTCATGGATAACACTCTTGCCTCCATTTCAGTGCCCTCCATGGTCTTTTCTCATTTTCACAAGTGTTGTCCCATGTTCTTTTCAGCTACAAGAACTTTCCACAATCTGTTCCTCTCCAGACTCAGTTACGATGTCTCTCGCACAGAATGGAACTACCTCAAGACCACCAGAGATGCAGAGATATGGAGCTATGGAGTGTCAATGTGTCTTTGCCTTGATAGGCTCCTAAGGACTTAAGTCATTATTCCAGTTTATTCACCTTTTCTTCCTATGACCTGATCTCATTGGAAGGAGTATTAAAAAGAACAGCTTGGGTCAAGGTATTTTTTAAAAAAAGGAAGAAGAAGACTAAGACAACATGATGCCCCCAAAAGAACACAGCAACACTTCAATACTAGAATCTGAAGATAATGAAATTGAAGAATTTCCAGAAATGGAATTCAAAAAGTTGATCATAGGATTACTTAGAAGTAATGAGAAGTAAATCCAAGAACTAAAGAAATGCATACATGACATGAGAGAAACTTTTCCCATGAAATTGAGATTTTAAAGAAAAATCAAAATGAAATATTGGAAATGAACAATTCAATAAAGCAAATAAAAAAATGCTGTGGAAAGCCTTAACAACAGACGTGGTGGGACAGAAGAAAGAATATCCAAGTAAATAAAATAAAAATGGAAATAAAATAAATATAAATAAAAATGGAAAACATTTACATTTTTTGCTCTTGTCTGTTTTTAAAATCAATGCTTTTTATTAAAAAGTAAATACATTTATAAAACTACTTAAGAATCAATTGCACGGGCCAGCGCCGTGGCTCAATAGGCTAATCCTCAGCCTAGCGGCGCCGGCACACCAGGTTCTAGTCCCGGTTGGGGCGCCGGATTCTGTCCCGGTGGCCCCTCTTCCAGGCCAGCTCTCTGCTTTGGCCAGGGAGTGCAGTGGAGGATGGCCCAAGTGCTTGGGCCCTGCACCCGCATGAGAGACCAGGAGAAGCACCTGGCTCCTGCCTTGGGATCAGCGCGGTGGGCCAGCCGCAGTGCGCCGGCCATGGCAGCCATTGAAGGGTGAACCAACGGCAAAAGGAAGACCTTTCTCTCTGTCTCTCTCTCTCTCACTGTCCACTCTGCCTGTCAAAAATAATAATAAAAAAGAATCAATTCCAAAAGGGACACACAATGAAATGTCTCATTCTCATCTATGATATCTCCCCCAGAAGAAAGCTATTCATTATTAACATTTTATATATTCTTCCAGATGTTCTGATTCATACATGGTATGAATTTATTTAGAAATAGTGACCCACTATCTTTTTTTGCTTACTTTGGAAATCATCACGGTTAGGATTCATGGATCCTGTTACTCTTAAGCCTTGATTGCCCTCCACTGGTGTATTACCAAAATTTGTTGAATCTGTTCTCCTTTCTCAGCTAGTTACTGGATGCATGTGCTATTTCTGCCCTTTTGCCATTACAAAAAGCAGCTCACCAATGTTCCATGGGGACTGTCTTTGCACACATATAGGTATTGATTTGAAGAAAAATTTGCTATTATCTCTTTGAAAAATGGCATCACGCCATCCTTCATATAAGTTGAATCAATTTATGTTGTTTCCAGTGATGTGACTACTATCTTTCCTGTATTTGAAGATCATTGAGTATTATCTAATTCTTTAATTTTTTTTCCAACGTGATGGGTATGTAGGGGCATAATTCCTCTCCTGCCACTTCTAAAGGGTCAGGTTGGCATAACAAATTTATTTGATCACAGTTTTATATGACATAGGAGCATTCAAACTGAAGAGCCAAAGACCCAAGATGAACCAGCTATTCTTATGTTTAAGTTTCATAAATAAAGCATGGACAGCCACTTTGAAAAATGGTTGGACAAATAAGGTACTCATAGTGGAAATGGGGTGCAGAAACTCAGCAAGGTCTCTCTCTTGTCATTCTTCTTGGCCTCCCTGTGTAGTATTAAGTCTTCTCAGATGTGGGGCAAGAACTGTTCTAAAATGGAAGCTGTAGGACCTACTATCACACAAGGTAATTCAGAGAATTTCCCTATAGTCATCTCTGACACAGAAAGACAGGGAATGGTAAGAGTAATTTTTGTTGTTGTTGTTTAGAATGTGTGGCTTGTTTTCAGAAAAGGAGTTCTATTTTCTGTGATCCTCACTGGGGAAGAGAATTCTAGCTTCTGTGCTTTTCAGGGAGAGAGGGGGCCAGAGAAGGAGGCCAGAAGAAGGTAAGAAACTTTGCTTCGGAGGCCTTCACCTTGAGGTATCATTTTCTATGCCCATCCTGGTGAAAACTGGAATCTCAGTTTTTGTTGGTGGATTGATTTGCTCCCATTTCTAGAATTACTAATGAGGCTGAGCATATGTTCATATTGTACAGCCTTTTATTCGACTTTCTGTGAACTAGCCATTCATATCTTTCTTTTATTTTTGTTTAATTCATTATTTTCTTACCAATTTGTAATAGTTTCATATAGTAAGGAAATTATTCTTCTATTGTATATACTGAAATTTAAAAATTTTCAAGAGATAAAGTTTGTCAATTTGAGCTTTATGTGTTGCTGTGCTGTATGTATGTATAAACAGTTACCTCTGCATATATAGTCATATGTCACATAATAAAGTTTTTTGTCAACAATGGCACATATCGCATATACAATGGCTGTCCTAGTGATCTCTTTCTTTCTTGTATCTTTTTCTCATTTTGAAATTAGATGATGCTCACCTTGTAGAAGGGGTTTAGGAGGACTCCCTACCTTTCCATTGTTTTGAATAGTTTGAAAAGAATTGAAATTAGTTCTTTTTTTAAAGTTTGGTAGAATTCAGCAGTGAAGCCATCCAATCCTGGGCTTTTCTTTTTTGGGAGGGTCTTTAATATTGATTCAATCTCTGTCTATCTTGGTTATTGGTCTTTAGGTTTTCAATGACTTCATATCTCAAATTTGGTAGATTGTATGTGTCCAGGACTCCATCCATTTCTTCTAGATTTTCCAATTTATTGTCATATAGTTGGTTTGCAGTAATTCCTGATGTGTGTGTGTGTGTTTTTTTTTTTTTTTTGTGGTATCCATCATTACATCTCCTTTTTCTTCTCTGATTTTATTAATTTGGGTCTTCTCCCTCTTTTTTGGATTAGTTGGGCCAATGGTGTATGAATTTTATTTATTTCTTCAAAATGCCAGCTCTTCATTTCACTGGTATTTTGTATTGGTTTGTTTTAATTTGTGTATTTTTCTTCTAATTTTACTTATTTACTCCTATTAATTTTGGGTTTGGTTTGTTATTGTTTTTCTAGATTCTTCAGATACATTGGTAGATCATTTATTTGATGCCTTTCCAATTTCTTGTGTAGGCACTAATTGCTCTAAACTTCCCTCTTAACACTACTTTTGCTGTATCCAATAGGTTTCAATATGTTGCACTGTCATCTTCATTCATTTGCAGGAAGATTTTTACTCCCATTTTGATTTCTTCTATGACCCAATGTTAGTTAATTCGGGAGTGTTGTTCAGTTTCTATGTGTTTGCATATTCTCTAGGGATTTTTAACTTTTTTCACTTCATTCCATTGTGGTCATAAAAGATATATCATATGATTTCAATTCTTTTTAATTCTTTTTAATTCTTTTTAATTCACTGAGAGTTGCTTTATGACCTACCATATTATCTATCTGAGATAAAGTTCCATGTATTGATGAAAAGAATTTGTATGCTTCAGCCGTGGAATGAAATGTTCTAAAATATTGGGTTTGTTGGGTACATACTGTAGATTACCTCTGTTGCTTCCTTGTTGATTTTCTGTCTAGTTGATCTGTTCATTGATGAAAGTGGGGTATTGAAGACTCCCATTATTATTGTATTGGAGTCTATGTCTCCCTTTAGATCCATTAACATTTCTTTTAAATAGCCAATTTCCCTGGCATTGGATGCATATACCTTGACTATAGTTGTATCTTCCCACTGAATTGATTCCTTAATCATTACAAAATCCTTTCTTTGTCTCTTTTAATAGTTTCTGTGTTAAAAGCTATTTCTTGTGATATTAAGATGCAGATACCTGCTCATTTTTGCTTTCCATCATCATGGAATAACTTTTTCCAGCCTTTTACTTCCAGTCTGTATGTATCTTCATTGATGAGGTGTGTTTCTCAAAAGCAGTAAATAGATGGTTCCAGTTTTATAATCCATTCAGCCAGTCTATCATTTAATTGGAAAATTTATGCCATTTACATTCAATGTTATTTTTTATAAGTAATGATTTAGTCCTTCCATTTTTCATACATATTTCTATTGTTTGTTTTGGATTTCCTTTGTATTTTTTCTAGGAGATTTCCTGCCTTCCCATTCTTTTTTTTTTTTTTTAAGATTTTTTGTTTATTTATTTGAGAGGCAGAGTTACAGACAGTGAGAGGGAGAGACAGAGAGAAAGGTTTTCCATCTACTGGTTCACCCCCCAAATGGCCACTACGGCTGGACCTGTGCTGATCTGAAGCCAGGAGCCAGGTGCTTCCTCCTGGTCTCCCATGTGGGTACAGGGGCCCAAGCACTTGGGCTACCCTCTAC
The DNA here is from genome assembly GCF_033115175.1 of Lepus europaeus. NCBI lineage: Eukaryota > Metazoa > Chordata > Mammalia > Lagomorpha > Leporidae > Lepus > Lepus europaeus. The sequence continues at coordinate 73,963,375 of NC_084842.1, forward strand.
TGCTCTCCCAGGCAATAACAGAGAGCTGGAGTGGAAGAGGAGCAGCTGGGACTAGAACCGGTGCCCATATGGGATGCTGGCGCCACAGGCAGAAGATTAACCTACTGTGCCCGTGCCTTCCCATTATTTCATAATGATGACTATCATTCTGTTTCTGTGTGTAGCACATAATTAAGAATCATTTGCAAGGCTGGACAAGTTATGACAATTTTTTTTCAATATCTGTTTGTTTTGGAAGGTCTTCATTTCACCTTCATTTATAAATGAGAGCTTTGCTGGGTACAGTATGCTGGTTGACAGTTTCTTTCCTTTAGGACTTGGACTAGGTCTCTCCATTCTCTCCTGCAAGTAGGGTTTCTATGAGCAATCTGCTGTATGTCTACTTGGGAATCCTCTAAAGGCAATCTAGAATCTCTGTCATGTACATTTTAGAATCTTTTCTTTCTGTTTCACTGTTAAAAGTTTGATTAAAATGTGTTATGATGAAGATCACTTCCGATCATGTCTATTAGGAGTTTTATGTGCTTCCTGTATTTGGATGTCCCTTTCTCCAAATTAGGAAAGTTTTCTGCAATTATTTCACTAAACAAGCCTTCTAACTTATACTCTTTCCATGTCTTCTGGAACCCCTAAGAAATGTATATTTGGTCATTTGATAGTATCCTATAAATCTTGAACACGATTTTAAGTTTTCTAATTTCTTCTTCTTCTGTTTTTATCTGAGGTATTTTCAAGGATTTGTCTTGTAGCTTATATATTCTTTCTTCTGCCTTACCAAGTCTGTTGTTGAGGTTTTCCACTGAATTTTCTATTTGACATATTGAATTCTTCATTTCTAATATTTCAGTGTGATTTCTCTTCAATATTTCAATCTAAGCAAAATTTTTCATCCATATCATGTATGGATTTCTTTATCTCATGCATTTGTTTCTCTTTCTGAGTAATTTTTTTAAAATATATATTTATTTATTTGAGATGCAGAGTAAGAGGGACAAAGACAGAGAGAGAGGTCTTCCATATTCTGGTTCACTGCCCAAATGGCTGCAACAGCTGGGCTGATCTGAAACCAGGAGCCAGGGGCTTCCTCTGGGCCTCTCACATGGGTGCAAGGGCCCATGCACTTGTCCATCTTTCACTGTTTTTTTCCAGGGTATTAACAGGGAGCTGGATTGGAAGTAGAGTGGCTGGGACTTGAACCAATGCCCACATGGGATGCTGGTGCTGTAGGCAGATGCTTAACCTACTATGTCACAGCACTGACTCCCTGAGTAATTTTAGGATCATTCTTTTGAATTCATTTTCAAGCATTTCATCAATCTCTTCATCTTCACATTCTAATATTTAAGTATGTGTTACTTTTGGATAGTCATGTTATCTTCCTTATTCTTGTTTCTTATATTTCTACATTTGTTTTTAGGCATTTGTGGAAATACTTGTTGGTTTTCTTCTCTGATGAGTTTTGTCTTTCAACTATGTATGCCTCTATGGCTTAGTGGAGTGTCTGCTCCTTCAGTGGATATCCAGAGATACATGCTGAGTGGGGTCAAGGAACTCTGGTCAGTGCTCAAGGGTGGGACAAGGATCCAGGGTGACATCTAAGCTGGGGGTGGTAGATCTTCTCTATTGTCAGCAAGGCGGGGGATGATCATGTCTATTGGTGTAATCATAATCACACCTTCAATGTAATTAATGTCTGGGGCTAGCCCACAATGGGTTCAACCTCTGCAAGTACATGAAACACTCAAAAGATCTGTGCAGTCCTCAGTTCTCATGGAACCCTCTGGCATGACCCACCCTGGGCTAGGTCAGGAAGCCCTGAACCTCTGAAATCAGTCACAAAGTGCAAGGTTCCCATAGTCACAGAATGTAGAGAATCCACTCTCATCCCCACAAGCCTGCCCCATCCACAGAGAGAGCAGAGGTGTTCCCAGAGTCAGCTGCCTGTGAGTACTCCACCTTGGCAGTATAAGCCCTAGAGCCTGTGACAGGTTGAGAGGATGGTAGCACCTCACAATCCTAAGTGTGTGCCCAGCCCCCAGCCAACCCTCCCAGCTAGCCTCAATTCAGTGCAGAACATGGATTTTTCTTCTGGTAATATCCCCTTATCAGGCGTGCAAGAGCCACTGTAGCTTCTACTGGTGTCCAGATGGATCTTTCTCCCTGCCAGCTACTGGGTGCCCTTGAAGGGGGATAGGGAGAAAGACATTTGATTTTTCTTCCCTGGATTAGGTGGGTACCCTCTACCCTCCCCACCTAAGCCTCCTCCCTCTGCATCCCACTAGGGCTCCAGGCTGGAATCAAAGTGTTGTGGGCCAGAGCCATGGCTCACTTGGTTAATCCTCCGCCTGTGGCGCCGGCATCCCATATGGACGCCAGTTCTAGTCTCGGCTGCCCCTCTCCCAGTCCAGCTCTCTGCTGTGGCCTGGGAAGGTAGTGGAGGATGGCCCAGGTGCTTGGGCCCCTGCACCTACATGGGAAAACAAGAAGAAGCTCCTGGATCCTGGCTTCAGATGGGCGCAGCGCTAGCTGTAGCAGCCATTTGGAGGGTGAACCAACGGAAGGAAGACCTTTCTCTCTGTCTCTCTCTCTCACTGTCTATAACTCCACTACCAGTCAAATAAAAAAAAAATATATCCCTGTTAAATGACATATTATGGTATATTATTATATTTATATCTACATGATTTTTAAATTATATTTTACAATTATATTATTATATATTTAACTCATTTAACCCTCTATTATGGAAGAGAGGACCTTGATGGTAAGTAATAATAGCTGGTAATTTAAATTGCCATTATCCTCGGATGAAAGGATTTAAGTATCCTCGTCACTGGAATTAAATCAGTATACGTTTGTCCTCCCTGAATAACAACAAATATCTAGAAGCAGTAACCATGACCAAGGCCTATTCATTCATTTATTTGTCCTTAATACTCAGAGTGTTTTATACACAATAGGTTCTGTGTTATAATATTGATTTATTCAATAAAAGGAAGAAATTCTTAAAATAATACTTAAATTTTAAAAATATATTAAGTGATTCATGCACATTATAAAAATAGCAAACAACAAATAGAAAATGAGGAAAATTCAGATGTATGTCTACCACCCAGAAATAACCATGATTAATATTTCATTACTTTTCATTCTTGTCATTTTTGTCAACATAATTCTGCTAGTCAACTATTTTTACTACAATGAAATACTTCAGAGAAGCTAAATTTTTTAGACAAAAGGTTTATTTAGCTCATGGTTTCAGAAGTTCAAGTCCAAGATTGGGTATCCCCATTGGCTTAATGACTGGTGAGAGTAGTGGAGTGTATGTAGAGGAAATATTGCCTGACAAGCCAGGAAGCAGAGAGAGAGAGAACAGCTGGGTCTGACTAAGGCTTTTATAAGCAATTTTTCTCATGAAAACTACAATCTAAGGCTATGCCCCAAGGATCTAAAATCCTTCCACTGGGCCCCATTTCTAATCACCATAACTGGACTCATTTTCTGCCCTTTTGGTACCATTAACATTATCACTAACTGCGAATGCTGTGACTGTGGTTTGTGCTTGACTTTTTTTTTTTTTCCTGGGATTTTACAATGTGAGGATGCTGTGAGAGCAGAGCTGCCAGTGGCTAATTTTGGGTGAGAAGTTCTTATCTGAAAATGAAGCCATCAAAAAGCTAAGAGGAAGGAGAGACATGGGGCTGTGGCTTCAGCCTCTGGGTCCAGCTATGCCTGAAGCTACTTCCTTTTTAAAGGAAGCATTAATTCCTTTTTGTATATAAACTATTTGGGATTCTGTTTCTGTCACTATTACCTGAAGCAGTTTGGATTAATATTAGAGTTTTGACGGTATTGCATGGTGTTATGGGCAGGGCCTGACTCTTGACTTTTCCTTTCAGAGTTCTATTATAAGGAAGAGAGGAGGTATTTGAATAGGCAAATAATAAAAGCATAAATTATTCTTAGTGGACTAATTAAGTAATAACCTCTGGGAGGCTCAGTAAAGGTGAGTCACAACTCTAGACACTGCCCTAGCAGAATCTCTTGCTTGACTTAAGACGCTGTATACATTGCCATATTCATTGCCAAGAGCTTGTTTTTTTTTATTATACGTTTTCATCAGAATGCATTTAGCTTTATTTAATGAAGATTACAGGAGCTAATTAAGTGGATTTAGAATTTAACAGACATGCCTTTTGCAATCAAACAGCCTTCAAATAGATGAGTAATTTTTCTGGTTGGGACTGGCTATAGAGTCGTACAGCCGGAGTTTTACCATTTATAATCTAGCAGTGAAGCATCAAACATTCAAAATGTTTGAAAGAGAAAATGCAAGTATGAGGAATTTCAATGTGTACTCAACTGAACTATGAGTTGAACTCAAAAAGAAAAGCTTTGCCTAAACTTCATGTAGAGATTAAGGTGTAGTTGTTTGATAGATATGCAAAGACAAATTAATGAATAGAGAAATATTATCTATTCCTATTCACCTATCACCTATTCACTCATTCTGGAAAAACTTACAGAGTGTTCATTGCATACTAGTCACTGTGAAAAGCCCTGAGGATACAATAATAAACAACCTGCAGTCTCTCCTCTCTCAAGCAATGTATATTTAGATATATATTAGATATTAGATAGATATATATATATATTTAGATATATCTCAGTTATATCGAATTGTACTTCAAATGGATGTATCTTACTCAGGAGTGTGAAGTTTTTTACTTGGAAAGGAATGAAAACAATTGAGGTAACTAACTGGACAAATACAATTGCAGAAGTCAAGTGATATGGAGAAGATAGGTTTGCTTTCTCCTGAATTTGCAGTATGTTTGCCACAATTTGCCCTCTTGCCTTGCTGGTAGAGTTATCATCCAAGAATGTTCAGAGGACTTGTTTTAGAAGAATTTAGAGATGCAGAGATGAAAGGAGCTGATACGTGTAAGTGAAATGTACTGCTATTACAGACAAAATGTCTTTTGTATTGTATAATGGTATATTGTAATTACATAAAAAGTTTTTCCTAGCAATTTCTTCCATGCAGTACTTCCCTACCTTTCTAAGATATAGGGGGTGATTTTTTTGTTTCTCAAATTTGCATGTAGAGAAACAGATATATTTAGTGAACAACTTAGCTATATAATAGTTTATGATCAGGTGTATAAGAAAGTCAGATTTGAGTATTACAGGGGGAGAATATTACACTGCAAAGTCTCCCCAATTCTCTAGATCAGGTTTTTACATGAACCTAGGGTATGAGCTTAAATACATTAATTCAAGTGATTTAGAATTCAGTAAACAAGGCTTTTACAACCAACAAGACTTCAAATAGATGGTAATTTTCAGCTTCATCCGGAATATGAGGCCAGGGGCCAGATTCAGATTCAACTAATCTTTACTAGCACCTCTATGTGCGAGTCATGTGCTAGATGCTTTCAATGTCATATTAAATTAAATTAACCTTCAAATTAAAATGAAACTTCACAACAAATGAAAATTAGGCACAAAAAACTAACGCAAGTTTTCCCAAGTTAAAACAGCTAAAGATAGAATCAGTATGTTAGAACAGATCTCCTGACTTCAAAATCAGTGTTTTTTCCTCTACTTCAGCACTTTCCTATATTTTATCATTTTTGGAGTTATACAAAAATAAACATACAAATTGATGTATTTGAACTAAAACAATCCTAACACCCAAAATTCTAAAAATATTTGCATAATGAAAGTGATAATTGATATACCTAAGTTAAAATTTTTAAAGGATTACTAATTCATACAAATTGTTTTTGATGTAATAATGTTTGAAAATACATTAATAAATAATTCAATAATGCCTCTCAGTATACAAAAGGACATAAAAAGATAAGTATAGCATAGAAGGCAATATAACAGGAGGTTCAATGTGTCACCAACATAGCGCTTTGGAGCTTGATTCAAAGCAGTAATTACTTTGTTGAAAAAGGCATTATTTCAGATATATCTTGTCATTCGACTTGTCTCAATAAATGGATTTTGATATACTAACTGACACTAAAGAAAAAGAATACCCTTGGTAAAAATAAAAATTTAGATGGAAATTTTATGATTGGCAAATTTGCTACCAAGCCCATCATTAATAGTTTTCAGTTGGCTGACAGTCTTTACTCATTAAAGTTGGTATGTGGGCCTAAAGTTGGCAATAACCTAGACAGCTGATATAAAAAGACAGGTCATTATGCATGGAGACTTAAAAAATACATCAAAAATGTAGATTATGAAAAAACTCGGCATGGATTTCAAATTTTTTGCACCGAAACTTATTTTGCACCAAAATCAACTTGTCTTCTAATTCCTTTTCCACAAACTTAAAAACAATTTTTAAAATTTATTTTCATTTTATTTGAAGGCAGAGAGAGAGAGAGAACAAGATCTGCCATCCACTTTCAGTGCCCAAATGCAAGCAACAGCCAGGGTTGGGCCATGGAAAATCTAGATGCCTGGAACTCCAACTGGGTCTCCTAAATGGGTGGCAAGGAACCAAACTCTTGAGCCATCAACTGCTGCCTCTCAGGAAGTGCATTAGTAGGACTACAACTGGGGTACTCTGAACTTGAAACAAGCACTCTGCTAGGGATGCATGTATTTCAAGGGACAATTGCTGCACCAACGTGCCCCACCTCCACAAATTTTTGAAGAACTCTTATTTATGTAGGAGATAGATACTCAGGAAATACTGCTGTTTGGGGAAACTAGCTACAGCTGTGATGTGGACTGTATATCCCCCAACGTGTGTTGATTCATCTTTCATGCAATATTTTTTCAATATTACTAATGAATGTTGGATTCTGCCAAAGAAAATAAAAATGAAAAAGCAAGGAAGTTATTTGATACTATGTAGAATAAAATGAGCCCTTGAAGATGTGACAGAAAAATGAGCATAAGCGTGGTGAACAGATCAAAATGGTGGAACAAACGAGAAAATCACTTAGAATAGAAAAGAATGGACGGACCAAATATTCATGATTCATCAAATACACACAAGGCCTATGGGATACTCAATATCCATGAGGCAGAAAATTCAGTCACCAGTTTGGTCCCACAAGTCATTGGTCCAAAGAGCAAAACAGAGCCGCTTACCAGGCCATTTGGCAAGTCATAACTGACTAGGTACCATTGTCCTCTCCTCTCTCCATCAAGGCAGGTGGTCCCAGTATTTTGCATTTGTTGGGCCACCTTGCTCACAGACCTCGTCTGATCCTCTGAACCACACTGTCAGTGGGTAAATCTGATATGGCTGAGCAAGAAGAGAAAATGAAAAAGAGATGGACTAGCCAAGACTGTTTGTATTAAGACTGCGTGTGTTCAAGGGATGTGATCCTTCACGTTTGAAGCCTGTCTCTTATGGGTTAATATACTACATCTCTTTCTCCTTCTTCTTACTGTCTATTTTAACTGATTTATTCTAGTTCCCGATAAAATATTTTTAATTTACATTCAAAGGCTTAATAATGTCCCACCAAAATAAAAAGTTAAAGAAGTAAAAAGCAAACAGACCCTCGTCTAGTGGAAAAATAGGCAAGGGTTATAAACAGTAATAAAATGGAAAGATGACCATTTCACCTCTATACAGTAAATTTTAAAGTAATCAGGGGTCATTAAAACTATAGTAATATAACATTCTTAGCCTTGACACAGGTATAAAACAAAGATTGACAAAACTATATTTGCAGCAATACTCATGCACAGAGGTATTTCTTTCTTTTTGGGGAGTTTTTTTCTTTTGAAATTTCAGCTCCCACATGTCAGGGAAAACATGTGGTAGTTGTCATTCCATGCCTGCCTTCACTGATCATGATGTCCTCCATTTGTATCCATGTTGATACAAATGGTAGAATTTCATGATTTTTCAATAGCTGAATAATAGTCCATTGTGTGTGTGCATAGTGTGTGTGTGTGTGTATCACATTTTCTTTATCCAATCATATGATGATAGAGACCTTAGTTGATTCTAAATTTTGGCTATTGTGAACAGTGCTACTATAAACATGGTGGTGCAAGTATTTCTTCATGCAATATGTTCATGTCTTCTGGAAGTGGATTGCTAAATCATCTGGCAAGTCTATTTCTAGTTTGCTAAGAACTCTCCATATTGTTTCACAGTGGTTTCACTAATTTAAATTCCCATCAACAGTATATAAATGTTCCCCTTCTTCGATATCCTCACCAGGATTTATTACCCTGTGTGTTTTGGATTTTAGCCATTCTGAAGGGATGAGGTGATATCTCCTTGTGGTTTTGATTTCCCTGATGGCTATTGATGTTGAGCATTTTTTCTTATATTTGTTGGCCACTTTTATTTCTTCTTTTGAGAAATGTCTATTGAGGTCCTTTGCCCAATCCCCCACTGGATTTTTTTTCTGTTTTTTGTTTTTGTTGTTGTTTTCAGTTGCTGATATTTTGTATCTATTAATATTTTGTTGGACAGGTAGCTAGCACATATTTTTCATCATTCTGTTGGGTATCTCCACTTTATTGATCATTTTCTTTGATGTGCAGAAGCTCCTGAGTTAATTCCATTTGTTTAATTTTGCTTTTGTTGTCTGTCCTTTGGGGGCCTTGTCCAAGAAGTCATGCCATACACCAATGTCTTGGAGTGTTTTCCCTACATTTTTTTCCCAGCCACTTCACAGTCTCGGGTCTTAAATTTAGGTCTTTGATCTATTTTGAGTTGATTTTTTGTATATGGTGAGAGATATGGATCTAATTTCATTCTTCTACATATTTACATCCAATTTTGCCAGCAACATTTGTTGAAGAGATTATTCTTATCCCAATGTATGGTCTGAAAACTTTTGTCAAAATTCAGTTGGCTGTATGTATGTAGATTAACTTCTGGGCTTTCTATTCTGTTCCACTGTGTTGGCTGTTATGTCAGTACCATGCTGTTTTAATTACTATAACTTTGTAGCATGCTTTTAAGTCATATATTGTGAGGATTCCAGCTTCATTTTTATATTTGTTGTTGTTGCTTAGGATCACTTTGACTATTCTTGGTCTTCTGTGATTCTGCATGGTTTTTAGGATTTTTTCTAATTTTGTAAATGATATCAGTATTTTGTAGGAATTGCATTGAATCTGTAGATTGTATTAGGTAGTATAGACATTTTAATGACATTGATTCTTCCAGTCCATAAGCAGGAATATCTTTTCATTTTTTGTGTCCTTGCTGATTTCCTTCACCAATACTTTTAAATTCTCATCATAGAGATCTTTAAATTATTTCATTAAGTTTGTTCCTAAATATTTTATTTTTTGTGGCTATTGTGAATAGGATTTCACTCTTGATTTCCCTTTCCGTGAATTCATCATTGGCATATAAAAAAGCTACTGTTTTTCACATGTTTATTTTATTTTATTTTTTTTTTGACAGGCAGAGTGGATAGTGAGAGAGAGAGACAGAGAGAAAGGTCTTCCTTTTTGCCATTGGTTCACCCTCCAATGGCCGCTGCGGCCAGCGCATCTCGCTGATCCGAAGCCAGGAGCCAGGTGCTTCTCCTGGTCTCCCATGCGGGTGCAGGGCCTAAGGATTTGGGCCATCCTCCACTGCCTTCCCGGGCCATAGCAGAGAGCTGGCCTGGAAGAGGGGCAACCGGGATAGAATCTGGCGCCCCAACTGGGACTAGAACCCGGTGTGCCGACGCCACAAGGCGGAGGATTAGCCTGTTAAGCCACGGTGCCGGCCTCACATGTTTATTTTGTAATGTGCAACTTTACTGAATTCGTGTATAAATTCTAACAGCTTTTTGGTGGAGTGTTTGGTTTCTTCATTTACATCATCAAGTCATTTGCAAACATGGATATTTTTACTTCTTCTTTTCCAATTTTGATGCCCTTTATTTCTTGCTCCTCCTTAATCGCTTTTGCTAAAACCTACAGTATTATATTGAATAAGAGTGATGAAAGTGGACATCCTTGTCTTGTTCCACATCTGAGGGGAAATGCTTTCAGCTTTCCCCCATTCAGTATGATATGGCTGTTGATTTGTGATAGGTAGCCTTTATAATTTTGAAGACTGTTCCTTCTATTTTTTTTTTTTTTTGGCAGGCAGAGTTAGACAGTGAGAGAGAGAAAGACAGAGAGAAAGGTCTTCCTTCTTCTGTTGGTTCACCTCCCAAGTGGCTACTACGGCCAGCGCGTTGCAGCCAGCGTGCTGCGCCAATCTGCAGCCAAGAGCCAGGTGCTTCCTCCTGGTCTCCCATGCGGGTGCAGGGTCCAAGCACTTGGGCCATCCTCCACTGCCTTCCCAGGCTATAGCAGAGAGCTGGACTGGAAGAGGAGCAACGGGGACAGAACCAGCGCCCCAACCGGGACAAGAACCCAGGGTGCCGGCACCACAGGTGGAGGATTAGCCTAGTGAGCTGCGGCGCTGGCCTAGACTGTTCCTTCTATGACTAATTTGTGGAGAGTTTTTATCATGAAGTAGTGTTGAATCTTATCAAATACTTTCTCTGCATCTATTGAGGTTACCATATGTTTTTTGTTCTTCATTCTGTTGATGTGCTTTATGACATTTATTGATTTGCAAATGTTGAACTACCCTTGCATCTTTGAAATAAAACCCATGTAATCATGATGTAGAATCTTTATCATGTGGTTTTGGGTTTGATTTGCTGGTTCATTGTTGAGAATCTTTGCATCTATATTCTTTAAGAATAAGGGTCTGTAATTTTCTTTTCATATTATACCTTTTCTTTTCATATTATACCTTTTATTGGTTTTGGTATCAAAGTGATGCTAGCCTCATAAAAAGAATTCCATCTTATTGAATATTTGGAAATAATCTGAAAGTGTTGGAATTAGTTCCTCTTTAAGTGTTCATAGAATTCAGTTGTAAAGCCTCCAGATCCTGGACATTTCCTTGATGGAAGACTTAGGATTACATCCTCAATTTCATTGCTTTTTTTTCAGATTTATTTTTATTTATTTGAATGATAGAGAGACGGAAGTATATATAGAGGGATCTTCTGTCTACTGGTTCAGTCCCCAAATGGCCATAGTGGTCAGGGCAGGGCTGACCTGAAGCTGGGAGCCAGGAGCTTCATTCACATCTCCCACATGGGTGCAGGGACCCAAAAAGTTGGGCCTTCTTCTGTTGCATTCCCAGGCACACCAGCAGGGAGCTGGATCAGAAGTGGAGTGGCCAGGACTCAAACTACTGCCTACATGGGATGCAGGCATTGCAGGTGGCGGCTTAACCCATTAAGCCACAATGCAGGCTCTAACCTCATTGCTTTTATGGTGTATTTATATTGTCTATATCTTTTTTTTTTTTTTGACAGGCAGAGTGGACAGTGAGAGAGAGAGACAGAGAGAGAAAAGTCTTCCTTTTGCCGTTGATTCACCCCCCAATGGCCGCTGCGGCCGGTGTACCGCGCTGATCCGAAGCCAGGAGCCAGGTGCTTCTCCTGGTCTCCCATGCAGGTGCAGGGCCCAAGCAGTTGGGCCATCTTCCACTGCACTCCTGGGCCACTGCAGAGAGCTGGACTGGAAGAGGAGCAACTGGGACAGAATCCGGCGCCCTGACCTGGACTAAAACCAGGTGTGTTGGTGCCACAGGTGGAGAATTAGCCTATTGAGTCGTGGTGTTGGCCAGTCTATATCTTCTTGATTTAGTCTTGGTAGGTTAAATGTATCCAGGAATTTACCCATTTCTTTGAGCTTTTATAGTTTATTAGCACATAGCTTTTCATAGTAGTTTCCTATGTTCCTTAATACTTAAGTGGTTTCGGTTGTAATGTCTCCTTTTTTATCTCAAATCTTAAGTTTTTTCTTTTTTTCTTTGTTACTCTGTCCTAGAGGTTTATCTATTTTGTTTATCTTATGAAAAAAAAAAAAGCTTTTCTGTTTTGCTGATTTTTTTTCTTTTTGGTTTCATTTATTTCTGCTCTGATCCTTATTATTTCTTGCCTACTGCTGATCTGGGGTTTGTTCTTGTTTTCTAAGTCTTTGAGATGCAACATTTGATCTTCTGAGACATTTCTCCTTTTTAAATGAAATCATTTAGTGTTATAGACTTCCCTTTTAATACTGCTTTTGCTGTATCCCACTGGTTTTGATATGTTGTGTTTTCATTTTCAGTTCTTTTAAGAAATTTTTTGATTTCCTTTTCTAACATCTTCAATGATCCATTGACCATAAAGTATCTGTTGTTTAATTCCATGAATTTATGAATGTTGTATGCATTTTCTTGTTTCTAACAGTTTTATTCATTTGTGGTCTGAGAAGATACATGGTAGGATTTCAATCTTTTTACATTTACTGAGACTTGATTTGTGGCCTTATATATAGTTTATTCTAGAAAATGTTCCATGTACTGTTGGGTGAAATGTCATGTAAATGTCTGTTAAGTCCATTTGCTCAATACTGTGTTCAGGTGATGTGATTTTCTTTCATGTTTGAACCCTACCCCTATCTCTTTTTTCTTCTTCCCATATTGTGTTTTAACTGATTTAACAAAATGTGATTTGAGCAGCTTATTTGGACTCTGAGCCTTCCTACTCACAACATCTGTGCTAACCTGCCTGGTTGTATACTTGGAAGCTACCATTGCATCAAGGCAATCCCCAATGATACTGCTAGTCTATTGTGCCTCATGTTTCTTCCTTATATTCACAATTAATAGCATGTATACTGGAGTGGGTAAAGAATATACCATTTCAGCAAGGTACTTGATCATGTAAAGAGAACATTTAACTGTCATGGGGAGATAGTTCAGTAACAGTCTGGTTGCATCGGAAAAACAAAAGAAGAATTGACAGTACAACAGGATAAAATCACAGCTCTTTCAAACTGGTTCCAATTGAAACTCTCTTTTCCAAAGATGAGATACAGAGACTTCCCAAAAGCCAACATTTCTCATAAATAGGGAGCCAGTGCAGGAGCCAGTGCTATTCAAAGATGCTTGGGCTGACTTGTGACACTACTGCTATTCCTCCATGGGTCCTGGATAATGACCAAGTGCATATTCTAGCACAAAGATTCTAATGACTAAATATATAAATTCATAGGTTAACAGAAAAATACCAAATAAACAGAAAATGTCTATTAACAGGGTTTATGGAAGCATTACTGAGACATTTCAAGTGCTAATGGATCTTTTTTCTTGCTTTCAATTTGATGATGACATTATGCATTTCCAATTGATTGTCAAAGACTGAACTTTAGTCAATCATTTTAATTTAGCTGACTTTAACTAAAAGTTAAAGAGAGTTTGTGACCAGTTATTCAAAAAATTAATTTGACAAAACTTTTATTCACTGGTTAATATAGTTGTGGAATTGTGTTAGAGGACTGGTACATAAAAATAAATGAGATTTATGTTATGTGAATGAACAAATGCTTTCAGTGCCTACTATGTGCCAGGCACTAGACAACCCCAGTAACAGTGGCTTAAAACAGAGAATATTCTTTACTGGGATAAAGAGGTCCAGAGATTTGATTGGCAACTCAAGTATGATGACCTCAGTGACCAATATGGTTTTTTGTCTTTTCATTTCTTCCATTTATTTTGTAATTTTTCCTTCAGATTTTGGCCTTCTGATCACAAAATGCCCATTTCAGCTCCAGGTATCATGTTCCTGCAGGACATTGTTCCAAAGAAGAAGAATGTTGAGTAGGAACTCTTCCAAGCTTCTCCCTCTCTTCCTCTCTCTCTCTCTCTCTCTTCCCTGTCCCCTTTGTGCATGTGGACGCACACCTACACATTCCATCCTGACCACTTCCCACACATTTTCTGATTGGTGCTGAGCTGTAGCACATTCTACAGTGCTGTTCAAAATGGTATCCACCTGTCCCATGTAGTTGATGAAAACCCAAATTGTGGTTCACCAGGGAAAATCCAAGATGGCAGAATAGGAGGGAGCTTACTGCTCTAGTCTAGGGGAAGATAGTTTTTAAAAAATGGAAAGAATGTAGTCTCAGGGAAGAGTTAGAGAGAAAACAGCAGAGGAAACTCCATGCAAATTAGAGTGAACTGTGGACGTTTGTGGAGGGTGTGGGTGCATACAACTCAGGATCCCAGCAGCCAAAGAGTCTCAGCACCAGCTCTGGAAAGTGAGGTGAGACCAGACTGCAGCAGCCCAAGCTGCTAGCAATAAAGCTGTGGGAAGAGCCTGTCATGAATCTGGCTTGGAGCCCTGTGGGAGACAGTGTATCTGCCAACCCAGAGGAGAAAAAAAGGCAGCACATTTCTCTCTCCCTGACCACCCTGTACCGATGTCCTGTAACAAGCCGAGAGAGGGTGGGCACCATTTTGGACATATGTAACAGCCATGCCAGCTAATGTCCAGGGGCCCAGCAACCAGCTGAAAGGAAGCACACAGAACTCCGAATAGACATGACCAGAAAAGGTCTTCACCATGACATTGCAGTCAAACTCTTCACAATATAACATAAAGAAAAGATTCTAAAATGTGCATGAGAGAAACACCAGATTACTTTCAAAGGATCTCCAATTACTTACAGCTGATTTCTCATTAGAAACCCTACAGGCTAGTAAAGAATGGTGAGATATATTCCAAATCTTAAGAGGAAGAAACTGTCAACACAGAATACTGTACCCTGCAAAACTCTCATTTATGAATGAAGGTGAAATAAAGACCTTCCCTAACAACCAAGTTGCAAGAAAATGTCACTACCCTTCCAGAATTATAAAAGATGCTTAAGGATGTACTACACATAGAAACACAGGAACATGGTCATCACTATGAAAGTAGGTAAAGGCAGAAAATCTCCCATTAAAAGTACAAAGGAAATCCAAAGTAAATAATAGGAATATTTATGGAAAAAAATGGCAGGGTAAAGTCATTACTTATCAACAGTCACCTTGAATGTAAATGGTCTCAACTCTCCAGTTAAAAGATACAGACTGGCAAAATGGATTTAAAAAGCCCATCTATTTGCCGTCTATAAGAAACACATCTCAGCAATTAAAATCACAGATTGAAGGTGAAAGGATAGAAACAGATATACTATGGTAACAGAAACTGAAATGGAGCTGATGTAGCCATCCTAATATCAGACCAAATAGATTTTAACACAAAAACTGTTAAAAGAGACAAAGGAAGGCAGTATGTAATGATTAAGAGATCAATTTAACAGAAAAATGTGACAATTATAAATGTATATGTGGGGCTGCCACTGTGGCATAGTGGGTAAAGCCGCCACCTGCAGTGCTGGCATCCCATATGGGTGCCGGTTCTAGTCCTGGCTACTCCATTTTCTATCCAGCTCTCTGCTATGGCCTAGGAAAGCAGCAGAAGACAGTCCAAGTTCTTGGGCCCCTGTACACATGTGGGAGACCTGGAAGAATCTCCTGGCTTCTGGCTTCAGATGGGTGCAGCTCTGGCTGTTGTGGCCAACTGGGGAGTGAACCAACAGGTGGGAGAACTCTCTCTCTCTGTCTCTCCTTCTCTCTCTGTGTAACTCTGACTTTCAAATAAATAAATAAATAAATCTCTTCAAAAAATGTATATGTACCTAATTACAAGGCACCTGGCTATTTAAAAGAAATGTTAATGGAACTAAAGGGAGATATAGACTCCAATACAAGAGTAATGGGGGACTTCAATACCCCGCTTTCAGCAATGGACAGATCAACAAAACATAAATTCAGCAAGGAAACAACAGAGTTAATTGACACTAATAGATGAAATGGACCTAACAGATATCTGTAGAATTTTCCATGCTAAATTTGCACAATACACATTCTTCTCACAAGAACCTTCTCTAGGATTAACTACATGCTAGACCATAAAGTAAGTCTCAGCAAATTAAAAAAAATAATTAAAATAATAGCATGAATCTTCTCTGACCAAAATGGAATGAAGTTGGTAATCAATAACTCAGGAATCCCCAGAAAGTATGCAAACACATGGAAACTAAACATGTTCCTGACCGAACAGTGGGTCATTAAAGAAATAAAAAAAATAAAAAAATTTCTGGAAACAAATGAAGACAACAATACAAGATATTAAAACATATGTAATACAGCAAAAGCAGTGTTAAGAGGAAAGTTTATAGCAATAGGTGCCTACATCAATAAATTGGAAAGGCACCAAATAAATGCGCTATCAATACATCTCAAGGACCTAGAAAAACAACAGAAAACCAAATCCAACACTAATAGGAGGAAAGAAATAATTAGACAAGAAATAAACAAAATTGAAACGAAAAAAAAATCAGCATAATGAAGAACTGGTTTTTTGAAAAAATAAGCCATATGGACACACCATTGACCCAACTAACCAAAAAGAGAAGGGAGAAGACCCAAATCAATTAAATTACAGATGAAAAAGGAAATGTAACAATAAACACTACAGAAATAAAAAGAATCATCAGAAAATACTACAAAGAGCTGTATTCCTGAACACATTTAGCTAGATTCCTGAACACAGTCAACCACCTAAATTGAGCCATGAAGACATAGAAACCCTAAACTAAACAGACCAATAACCAAGATGGAAGTTGAATCAGTAATAATGACCTTCCCAGCAAAGAAAAGCCCAGGACCCGATGGCTTCAATGCCGAATTCTACCAAACATTTAAAGAAGAATTAACTCCAATTCTTCTCAAGGTATCCAAAACAACTGGGGAGGGAATCATTCCAAATTCTATCTATGAAGCCAGCATCACCTTAATTCCTAAATCTGAAAAAGAAGCAACAAAGAGAACTACAGACCAATTTCCCTAATGAACATAGACACAAAAATCCTCAATAAAATTCTAGCCAATCAAATCCAAAACACATCAGAAAGATCGTATTCCTGGACCAAGTGGGATTTATCCCTGGTATGCAGGGATGGTTCAACATTTGCAAATCAATAAATGTGGTATATTACATTAACAAATTGAAGAACAAAAACCATATAGTTATCTCAATAGACGCAGAGAAAGCATCTGATAAAATACAATAACCTTTCATGATGAAAACTCTAAGTAAAACTCTAAGCAGATTCTATATACAGGAGCTCCAAAAGACTTCACTAAGAGACTATTGGAACTCATAAAGAGTTTGGTAAACTGGCAGGATATAAATCAACACACAACAACCAACAGCCTTTGTATACACAGACAATGCCACTGCTGAGAAAGAACTTCTAAGATCAATTCCATTCACAACAGCTACAAAAAAATCAAATACCTTGGAATAAATTTAACCAAGGATATCAATGAAATTTAACCAAGGATATCAAGGAAATACAATGAAAATTATAAAACATTAAATAAAGAAATAGAAGACACAAAAAGATGGAAAAATTTTCCATGTTCATGGATCATAAGAATCAATATTACCCAAATGTCCATGCTACCAAAAGTAATCTACAGATTCAATGTGATACCAATCAAAATACCAAGGGTATTCTCAGATATAGAAAAAGTGATGCTCAAATTCATATGGAAACACAGGAGACCCCGAATAGCTAAAGCAATCTTACACAAGAAAGACAAAACTGGAGGCATCACAATACCAGATTTCAAGACATACTACAAGGCTGTTATCATCAAAACAGCCTAGTACTGGGACAAAAACAGATGAACAGACCAACAGAACAGAAGAGAAATGCCAGAAATCAACCCCCTGCATCTACAATCAACTTATCTTTGACAAAGGAGCTAAAATCAACCCCTGGAGAAAGGACAGTCTCTTCAATAAATGGTACAGGGAAAACTGGATATTCATATGCAGAAGTAAGACACATGATGCCTAACTTACACCTTATACAAAAATCCACTCAGAATGGTTTAAAGACCTATTGCTACAACCTGATACCATCAAATTATTAGAGTGCATTGGGGAAACCCTGCAAGACATTGGCATAGGCATAATGTTCCAAGGAAAGACCGCAGAGGCACAGGCAATCAAACCCAAAATTGACAAACGGGATTACATCAAATTGAGAAGCTTCTACACTGCAAATGAAACACTCAGCAAAGTGAAGAGGCAATCAACAGAATGAGAGAAATCATTTGCGAAGTATGCAACTGATAAAGGATTAATAACCAGAATATATAAAGAGATCAAGAAACTCAACAAAACACAGCCCAGTCAAGAAATGGGTAAAGGACATAAACGGGCATTTTTCAAAAGAGGATATCCAAACACACACAGGGAAAAATGCTCAGGATCACTAGTCATAAGAGAAATGCAAATCAAAATCAAAATGAGGTTTCACCTCACCCCTGAAATCATGGCTTTCATGCAGAAATCAATAAACAACAGATGCTGTGATGCTGTGGAGAAAAAGTACCATAATCCACTGTTGGTGGGAATGTAAACTGGTAAAGTCACTATGGAAGACAGCAATGGAGATACGTCAGAAATCTGAATATAGATCTTAGCATATGTCCCAGCCATCTCATTCCTGGGAATTTACCCAAGAGAAATGAAATCAGCATATGAAAGAGGTTTCTGGACCCCCATGTTTACTGCAGCTCAATTCACAATAGCTAAGATATGGAATCAACCCAAATGCCTGACAAATGCAGACTGGACAAAGAAATTATGGGATATGTACATCATGGAATACTACATAGTGCAAAAAAAAAAAAAAACCCACGAAAACCAGTCATTTGCAACAAAGCAGATGAAACTGGAAAACACCATACTTAATGAAATAAGCCTGACCTGTGATAACTAATAGAGCACCTAAAAGATAACCTACAAAAGTGAAATTGACCCTTTGAGAAGCAATGACTTTGAATAGCCCTTGTCTCGAATGGTGGGGAGTAATTTTTTTTCTTTCAGGTTATTTGTTGAACTATTTACTTAACATAGAGCTAATCATATGTGTGTAAAGTTAATTGAAAATAGATCTTAGTAAAAAACAAGAATGGGAATAGGAGAGGCAGAAGGAAGAGCAGTGGGCGAGTGGGTGTGAGGACGGGTATGGTGAGAAGAATCACCATGTTCCTAAAGTTGTAATTATGAAATGTATGAAGTTTGAGCTGGCGCCGCGGCTCACTAGGCTAATCCTCCGCCTTGCGGCGCCGGCACACTAGGTTCTAGTCCCGGTTGGGGCGCCGGATTCTGTCCCGGTTGCCCCTCTTCCAGGCTAGCTCTCTGCTGTGGCCAGGGAGTGCAGTGGAGGATGGCCCAAGTGCTTGGGCCCTGCACCCCATGGGAGACCAGGAGAAGCACCTGGCTCCTGCCATCGGATCAGCGCGGTGTGCCGGCCGCAGTGCGGCAGCCATTGGAGGGTGAACCAACGGCAATGGAAGACCTTTCTCTCTCTCTCTCTCACTGTCCATTCTGCCTGTCAAAAAATAAATAAATAAAAATTTAAAAAAAAATTTTAAAAAAGAAATGTATGAAGTTTGTATTCCTTAAATAAAATGTTTCTGGGGAGAAAAAAAGAAAAAGAAAACCGGAATTGTGGCTCAAGTGACCAATGGAATAAATTTATAGTTTTGTTTAATTCATTTATGTTTATATGTCACAAGTGTGTAGTGGCTACCATATGGAGCAGCTTTTGATTCTCATTAGCTAGAACGAGGCCATATGGCCACTAACAGTTGCAAGGCAGGCTGGGAAAATGCTTCTCTAGCTTTATGGGGATAAAGTTTAGGAATGGCTCTTCAGCAGCAACAAAAGTTGCGTGTCATAAAAATTGAGCAAGACAGAGCATCTCAGAGCTGATACTGTAGGGGAGAGATTAACACAAAAATGTAAACAAAGGAATAAAAATGGAAGCCAAATTCAGGTTTGGACATGTTGTAAAGTTGGTCTAGATTCTAGAGTAATGTTACAGGGAATGATGGAACATGATAGGGAGTTATTTATGAAGGGAGTCAAGAAAAGTTTCCAAAAGCTCCTAGTCTGGTAGGGAAGAAAGGCAAGCATGAAAAATAAATTATCAATAATTATATATATATATATAATATGGACAATATATATAATATGGACAATCATGGGTTTCCTCCATATATGTTCATATATATATAACATATTTATTACATATGCATTTACATGGATGCACCCTTGCACACAGAGTTACTATACTTTCTCTATTAAGAAGAAAAAACAAAGCATCTCTAAATGTTTTACCTAACAGAGCACAACAGAATTTGCAGCACAGAAGCTCTGGAACGTAGTTAATTTACCATTCCATTCTTAAAGCCATACTTGATGCAATACAGTTTTACTGGTTTGTTTTTGTGCATGTATGTATGGTTAACAGGCCAATTCTCAGTTTCTATAGGACGTTCTGCTCCACAGTGGGGCAATCAAAGACTAAGAACTTTGAAAGGACCCATGAAGTCATACAACTTCAAATGGTGTGTTATTCAGGAAGCCTGAGAGGGCATCAACAGAGTAAACAGACCTGCCTCGCAAGAAGCAGTCAAAGCCAGGGTTGCTTGAATTGCTGGCATGATCGAGGAGAAGGGACAGTAAGCACAGTTAGTGTCATCCTCTGAGAGCTTTCTCAGTGCAGCCAGGACTACTTGTCATATCCTTGGAATTCGTGCTGGCAAAGAATGACAGCTGAGGGTTCCACACACTCAAAGTTCTACATTGTAGAAAAAGAAACTTTGGAGGAGTGGCAAGATGGCGGAATAGGAAGGGAGCACATTGATAGTTCAGCAAGACACACAGGTTAATAAAAGTGGAGATACTTCAGAGTCAAGGAAGAGTAGGGGAAGAAACAGCAGCAGAAACTCTTCCGGAACTAGTGATTCACAGTGGACCTGCATGGAGAGCGTGGGAGCCCAAGTTCGGGACACCAGCGGCAGACTCAACGCACCAGCGCTGGAACGCGAGGTGAGCCGAACCTCCATAGCCCGAGACACCAGCGGGCAAGCAGAAAGAGGAGACTAGAGGGAACGAGGCTTGAAACTCCGTGGGGAAAAGTTCACCAGGCTAACTAGAAGAGAGAGAGGAAAAAAATAAAAAAAAGTGACCGATACGGACACGAGTTTCTCTCCCTCCACTCACCCCTCAAAGGCGAGCACGACAAAGAGCAGGCGCCATTTTGGACATACGTCATAAGCAGGGCGACCTCAGGTCTGCACCGGCCCTGAGCCTAGCAGAAAAACCTGACTCTGGGGGGAGGGGTGAAATAACAGGAGATTAGCATCTAACTTGGCAACCCAGTGGGAGAATGCAGGAGAATTGGAGCCCACACTGAGGGCAGCAGAGATTCCCTGTGTGGTCCTTGGGAAAGAGCTTCCAATCTCTGGCTCCTGTGGGTATATCATTTGCCTGCTAACTACCTCCAATTACGTTCAGCTGTGCGGAATTACTTCCCTTTTGAATCAAAAAAGAGAGAGAGATTTACCACACCTAACCTGGGAGTGTCATCTTTGACACACCCTCAACCCTGAGGAACCAAACACAGCTCTCAGTCCACACTTATCTCAAGCCTCTAAGGCTCCACCGAAAGCAGACAGTCCACTTAATACAGAGCCATAGCGTAACAAGAAAAAACCCCACAGTGAAGAAACCAAATATCTCCAACATGCCAAACAACAAACACAAAAACCAAGCTAACAAGAACAAGGAAGACACTATGATGCCCCCAAATGAAAAAGACACCCCAATTCAAGATTATGAAGATGATGAGATAGAAGAAATGCAAGAAGCGGATCTCAAAAAATTGATAAGAACATTAAGAAGTTCTCAAAAACAAATTCTTGAACTACAGAAATCCTTAATGGACAAGATAGAAAATCTCTCTCGTGAAAATGAAATATTAAGGAGGAATCAAAATGAAATGAAACAACTAGTAGAACATGAAACTGTGATAGTGACAAAAAACCACAATGAAATGAAGAACTCAATAGATCAAATGACAAACACATTAGAGAGCCTTAAAAACAGAATGGGCGAAGCAGAAGAGAGAATATCGGACTTAGAAGACAGAGAACAGGAAAGGAAACAGGCAAACCAAAGAAAAGAAGAAGAAATTAGAAATCTAAAAAATATTGTCGGGAATCTACAGGATACTATTAAAAAACCTAGTATTCGGGTTCTAGGAGTTCCTGAAGGCATGGAGAGGAAGAAAGGATTAGAAGGCCTTTTCAGTGAGATACTAGCAGAAAATTTCCCAGGTTTGGAGAAGGACAGAGGCATCTTAGTACAGGAAGCTTATAGAACCCCTAATAAACATGACCAAAAGAGATCCTCACCACGACACATTGTAATCAAACTCACCACAGTGAAACATAAAGAAAAGATTCTACAAGGTGCAAGAGAGAAACGTCAGATTACTCTCAGAGGATCTCCAATTAGACTCACAGCAGACTTCTCATCAGAAACCCTACAAGCTAGAAGGGAATGGCGATATATAGCCCAGGTACTAAGAGAGAAAAACTGCCAGCCCAGAATATTATATCCTGCAAAGCTCTCATTTGTGAATGAAGGTGAAATTAAGACTTTTCATAGCAAACAGAAACTGAAAGAATTTGTTGCCACTCATCCTGCCCTGCAAAACATGCTTAAAGATGTGTTACACACAGAAACACAGAAACATGGTCACCAATATGAAAGAAGGTAAAGGAAGGAAACCTCACAGCAAAAGATCACAGGAAGCTCAATTTCTCTTTGACATAGAATTAAACTCTGATGCTCTGTTAAAGCAATGTGTTAAAGTAATCTAAAAACAAAAAGCAATTCAAATCAATTGGCAATCTACAAAAAGAGTTAAAGATTTTAAAAGCTATTATTAAAATTGCTATATTGGTCTATTATGCTATGTTATATGTGTGTACATATTGTATGTCCACATAGGAAATTTTATTGAGATAAGATTGTCCATAAATTTAAGCTGCTAAAATCAATCAAAGATACATTTTAATTTGTGGGACCTGAATTTGTGTATCATATGTTTTAGACTTGTTGGTAGAAAGAAACTAAAAACATTTTAGATGGTTGTGCTTAAGTTTACTGGTTAAACAAACTACACCATGTTAGATATTTAAGAGGTGTTTTCAAATACATGATTCTTAAAATTTATAGAAGGCATTGGACCTTCTGGTAAATGTTTTCTTAAGTTGTTATCTAATGGTTGAAACGGTTTGCTAAGTATTCATGTAATATTGCTATTGTCAGCAAGCGATCTAGGACTTGCTCCCTCATTTCTCTATTCTAAGCCCAACTTATTCTTTCATTTCTCTATTCTCTTCAAGGTAGGAAACTAATTCTATTATGAAGGAATCTGTAAGATGCACGATTTAATCTTTAGACCTTATAAAAGAGATGGCTAACATTTTTCTGTAATAGCATAGCCAAAATAAGAACTTAAATAATAATCTCATAGCTAGATTCACTTCGCCATCAGCCAAGTATACAGTAAGTAGAAAAAACCTCCCTTTCAGACCAAAGGGAAAGAAAGTTTTAAAGTGAGAATATAATTTTCCTCATGGGCATTGTCTACCTTAGAAAAACTACTACAGAACATGCCTGTGACTATAGACTTGTAGTTCAGGCCACCGAAGATTAGAGATGGGACTTGGGCACTCCCTTGACTTGCATCCTCTGGTCTGCTTTAACACAAACCAGGAGGAAAAGAAAGCTAGGCATCAGAAGCAATGGGTGGCAGGCCTATTAATGGCTGATCTGTACAGTGATCTGCCCTCAAGCAGACCCAACAGGCCAGTCCACTGCAGTGGCTTTCAATGTGGTAAGCCTGGGCTTCAGCAGAAGTCAGCTTGTGAAGAGCCCTGGCAGCTCTGCCAAGAGTTGGATCACTGGAAATGGACCTGCCCTGGAGTCAAAGGATGCCCAGGTCAGAGCCATAGATCTTATTGGCTCTAAGCTGAAAAGCCCTTCACTCAGCCCAACTTCCAAAGTGACCACTGCAGCTGAGGGGATGGTCAAGTAGGGTCAGCAACTTTGAAGGCAGAACTGTAAATTTCTTGTTAGAGATGCCCCCTGCCTTTACCTGGCCAGCTCTCCTCCCAGCCCAGCCAAGTAATGAAAGTCAACAGAGTGCCTTCCCCTAGGAGGTTCACACCTCCCTTAGGATATACCCCATGTGAAGAGATAGATAGGTCTGGGCCTCTGAACTTACAAGGCCTAAAGCCCAACAGATTATTATCAAGCCCCTTCTATCAGGTTCTATTTGCCTCTCAATCAGAAAACTTAATTGTAGCTTAGACAGCACCTTTCTTAGCTCCTCTAATAATGACTCTGTCCTTTCTTCTAGACCCTGTCTAGCACACTTGGGCCTCATTCCTTTGTAATCATAACCTCTACTCTACCACCAATGGCTCTACTCCCAACCTGTGTGTACTGATGTTCCTCTTCCCCACTTAATGCTGTATAATTGTTCAAACCTGGTAAATGCCACTCTTAGGATCATTGGTTACTATCCTCACTCTGTCTTTTATGACCTTGTCTAAATATGATCAGAGTCGGCAAACTTGGAAGGCTTCCATAGCCTTGGCAACTCATGACGACAGCCTAGGGTGGTTACTGGCGCCATAAACTAGAATGTCAATTTGTTGGGTCAACAACAAGAGCCACTGTGCACTTGCTCCTCATGTGGGATCTCTGTCCTTAATGTACTGTACATTTTGATTTAATGCTATAACTAGTACTCAAAACAGTATGTTTCACTTTGTGTTTCTATGTGGGTGCAAACTGTTGAAATCTTTATACTAAATTGATCTTCTGTATATAAAGAGAATTGAAAATGAATCTTGATGTGAATGGAAGGGGAGAGGGAGTGGGAGAGGGGAGGGTTGTGGGTGGGAGGGAAGTTATGGGAGGGGAAAGCCATTGTAATCCATAAGCTGTACACTGGAAATTTATATTCATTAAATAAAAGTTAAAAAAAAAAGAAAAAGAAACTTTGTACAGCACTTTTCAGTTTTAACATACTACTACTTGTGATGTACAGTAATATTTATTTCCAAAGATGGTATGAGTGATTTTTCTCCAAGAATGGCTGGAATTATCCATCTAATAAAAACATTTTCTCTGTATTCTTCTTTGAATTCATAGTACCATTTGTATCACCTTTTCTCAGGATTTTGTACTTTATATAGCTTTCTCAACTACAGTGAAGTAAAGAAAAGTTATGTGCCAACTTCATATTAGTACTTATGGTGAATAAATTTCAGAATACCTAAGCACATAGGTCTCAACTATAAATTTAACAGACATATAAAATTATAGATATTTTTGGAGACTACTATCACAAATTACACAGTTGAGTTTCCCACACTTAAGAAATTTATAGGGGTTAGCACATCTGGAGTTAAGTGCATAAACTCACCCTGGCAAAAATCACCCTTGCGATTATGCTATTTCATCTGCCAGGTAAATATTAATGAGAAACTTTAAAATATGCATGTATTCATACATTCACATGACTATTCATACCTATATCAGTAGCAATAATGTTTACTATAAACTTCCATTTTGCCACAGTAGGAAGATTTTAGCTTTATAAGGAAAACAGGTGATGATAACGATGATGATTTTGTTAGAGAATAACAATTCTGCAAATAAATTCAAGGGAAATGTGGCCGATTTCACCCACCTTAATATGGAGGCACCAGTTTGCCTTCTAAGGTTATTTATAAAATCATAGCTATTTAATGATAATCTCCCACTTTTCCTACCCATCATAGTGCTCAGATCTGTGCTGTCCAACACAAACATGGTAGCCACTGAGCATTTAAGTTAAATTTAATTAAAATGAAAAACTCACTTATCATCTACTAGCTAAATTTCAACTGCTATATAGATAGCTATAACTTGCCTCCTCACTGGACAGCAAAGATCTAGAACAATTTTTAAATTAAAAAGTATTCATTTTCATTTTGAGAGGAAGAGACACACAGACATAGAATCATCTGCTGGTTCACTCCCCAAATGTCTCCAACACCCAGGTCTGTGCCAGGCTGGAACCTGGGGGCTAGAACTCCATCTGGATCTGCACCATGGGTGGCACCAACACAAGTACCCAAGCCATCAATGCTTTCTCCCAGGGTGCACGTCAGCAGGGAGTTAAGAGTTGAAACTAGAGCTGGGACTCAAACCAGGTGATGGAACAATGACATAAGCCTCAGCCATTCTCCCTTACTGCCCGAAATAGATAAACACTGGAATGGATTCCTTGCCCTTGAAACTCAACTGGGTCTCACACCCTTTTGCCTTCATACCCCACCCCTTACAGCCTCCTGAAAGACCAGCTGCTCTGAATACCTGAAAGACCAGTACCAGGAATTCCCCTCTGCCTGCTACCCCCATCCCCAGCCCTCCTAAAATATAAAAAGGCCCGGCCCCTGGAGTTGGGGCCTTCTGCCACGTGTTCCACCAGTGTGTATGCGGGCAGTTGGTCACCCACCTCTATGGATTTATTTTCTCTGAATAAATTCGGTCTGGCAGTAAATTCGTACACTGCCTCCTCTCTATTCTGTGCTTCTTTTCCTAACATGTTGGTGCCCCGTGTGAGGAGGGCTCTTTTCCTAACACCAGGCACTTGGGTCAGAACAATTCAGTCATCACAGAATGTATTACCAGATAGTGCTGGGCAATATTGAGTTTATACAGTTGAACTCGGGAAGTCTTGGTCTCATGAACTGCCATTCAAATTTAACACAATAGTGTACGGTAAATGGAGAAATTCCTGGTAGGATGGATTCACAAGACACTGGTCGCTGAGACAAACTTTACAGGGGTCTTAGGAAGTACTGCCGTTACACACAGGAAAGCAAATCTGCATTTTCTAGGGCACCTACCAGAGTTCTCCTGGGATGAAAAACCTCCAGGGCCAGTTCCCATGTTTGTGTGACCTTCCTACTCCATAGACCGTCCGCAGTGTGCAAGATCCCAGAAAATCCTACCCCAAATTCCCAAGACCATTTTTGGCCAGGGCTGGTGTCTTACCAGATGTCTTCTCAACAGAAGACCTAGGACTGGCACGCGCATTCCTGGGCCCAACAGTGGCTGCTTGAACGTGTAGACAGACCCGGGGTAAGCCTTGTGCAGTGTCCACACACTGGTGCAGAAAGTCTCTCTTGTTCTCAAATGCAGCTGAGCCTACGAATCAAGGGGGTGCGACTGCAGGCGCACAGGACCCCCTCCTACCTGACAGATCTCAGGGCGGAACTCCAAGCTATCTGAGAATTCTGAATCCGCACCTGGCCTTCCAAAGTTGCTGGGAGGGTGCATTTCTCAAGGTCGACTATCGACTAAAACTCATTTTGTGAAAGCTGTACACACTGCTTGCACAGTTTTAAACAAACGGTAGGCGGGCCCTGGGTTTGCAAACGTTAGGGCAAGGCTGGGGAGGTCTTAAATGAGCAATGAATTCAATTCAGCTGGGGTTTCTTGGTGGCCTTGCTCACCATGGCTCTAGCTGGTTAACGTCTGGGTTCTTTTTGGACAGGAGAGAGCAATTTCTTCCAAAAGGCTGCCCTCCCATTGCGCCCCCAATCCATTCTCGGCAGGAACAGCGAGTTATTGCAGCTACAGGAAAGAAATGGCTCTAGAGAGTTCACTTCACCGGAGAGGAACCTGTTTCCTGTCTCCGATGTATCTGAGACAAATGAGAATTGCATAGTTAGGGAGGAAGGTAATTTCCTCGAAGATACTTGGTTTCGTGCACTTCACGGGTCCAGGAAATTCAGCCCTCCTCTTCTTCCTCACCCGCTCCTCGGCCCAGACCGGCGGCCCCAGGGGCGCACCGGGCCGCTTTGTCTGGAGGAGGGCGAGGGCGGCGGCGCAGGGAGACCTGAGGAGAGGGCCACCGCGACTGGAGTTTACCCTCGAACTTTTTCCACCCGCTCCAGGAGTTACCGGCCTCCACAGCTCCAACCCCTACTCCGGGGTCGCGGGTCCCGGGAGCGAGCGCCTCCCTCTCGGAGCGCAGTCGGAGTCTGAGGAGGAGGAGGAGGGGAAGGGGCGGGGAGGAGCCGCGGCCCGGACCGCGGGAGGCGGCGGCGGCGGCGGAGGAGGCGGTGCTCCCGCCGGGCCGGAGAGCGGCGCTGGGACCCGTGCGGCCGTGACCCCGCGGCTCCCCCGAGGCCGAGCGCCGCCGCGGCGGACAAAGAAGCATGCGGGCGCCGAGCGCGGCCCGTCCTCCCACCGCCTCGAGGCTCCGGGCGCCGCCGGGCTCGCGCCGCGCCCCCGCCCGCTAGGCCACCGCGCCGCCGCTCGGCCCGCAGGCCCGGCCCTCAGCATGGTGCCGCCCGGGCGCCGGCGGGGCCGCTCGCCGCCGCCGCCGCTGCTGCTGCTCGCGCTGCTCGCGCTGCTGGGAGGCGGCGGCGCCGCGGCGCTGCCCCCCGGCTGCAAGCACGACGGGCGGCCTCGAGGGGCCGGCAGGGCGGCGGGCGCCGCCGAGGGCAAGGTGGTGTGCAGCAGCCTGGAGCTCGCGCAGGTCCTGCCCCCGGACACGCTGCCCAACCGCACGGTCACCTTGTGAGTAGCGCGCGGGGCGCCCGGCCCTCTCCGTCCCCTCCCTCCCCAGTCTCCTCAGGGCGTCCCGCGGGCACCCGGGCGCCTTTGTGTGAGAGCAGCCGCAGGGCCGGGGACGCGAGCGAGGCCGCCTCCCGGGCTCCGCTGCTTTGCAAAGTTTTCGGGTTCCCGGGCGCTGCTCTGCTTGGCGGCGCGGAGCCACGTGGGGATGCAAGTAAACACGCCGTGGGCCGAGTTCGAGCTCATTCATGCGGGCCGGGGCTTGCAGACACCCCGGTCCCCCGGGGGAACCCTGGGCTGGGAGAGTCGGCGGCAGCGGGGCTTGGGTCGCCGCTGGCCCGGGAGCATTCCCTCGCCCTTTGTTAGCCCTGTTTTATTGCGCCCTTCGAGACAGCCTTGCTTGTGAGGGCTGGAAACGTGCGAGCTGAGCGTCTGCCTGGGAACCCGGTTTCCGTGGCTCTGGAGCTCCCGTTCAGAAGTCAGGGACTTCTCGAGTGAAAATTGGGGGTTCGTTGAGCCTTGTGGGAGGGAGCGTTTGGGTGGAAGTCGCCTTGTGGAGGCGTTCGCGGCGCAGCTTTGCAAGGTCTCGCCGAGCAGTTGGCCCCAGCGGCTCCAGATTTTGTTTTCTGAACGTTAACTTGGTTTAGGAAACTTGGGAGTCCTAAGCGTTTCTAATGGATCTTTTGTCAGACTGGCTCGCTGTTCCTTTTCTGTTGTTTTGGTTGGTTTCCTTAAAAAAAAAAAAAAAAAAAATCAAGGCTGCCACTTTGAGAACAGGAGGGCAAGGGCCACAGTACCATCTCTGAAAAAACTCCAGTCGGGGTTGTAATTTAACTCGGCTTCAGCAGGAGACTGTATGAGTAAGGACGCGGGCCAGCGTTACCCACACCTGGTGGACTCTTCATTTCCGTGTTTTGAATTAGGAGACATTGGGCTCAGGACCACTGTCAGTGTGCATGGCAGGAGGTATGAAGATGGATAAAATAGTTTGTTTTTGTTGGACTTCTTTAAGCCATCCCTCCACCCCTTGGTGGTAGCCACAATGGTATTTCTTTCTTTCTTAGCTGGATTCTTTGAAGTGAAAATTTTGGGCATGGGACCTTAATTACAGTCTTGAGTGTAGTGGAGAAAAACCCCTGTGTTGGAGAGATTTTCTTTGTTACTCTACAAAACAGAAATTAGTCATCACCCAGTGGCGGTGTCAACACTGAGGTTCTGGGTCGGTGAGTGGCGCTTAAGTTGATTCTTGTTTTGGGCCAGTTTCTCTGAGATGTCAGCAACTGCAGCTGGATTGGATCAACTCCTTACAAATTGATTTTGCTTTGCAGAAAAAAATAACAGGTGATATGGTAGAAAATCACGTTTTGGTGCGTTATCAGGTACACTATTTCACTATATTTTTCCAGAGCTGATTTAAATGTTAGTGCCTTTGAAATATTTTAATTCAGTGGCTTTTTGCATCTGCAAGCTCTTTAGATGAAGTGTAACTGATTTCAGGATCAGTTAAAGCTGCTGCTCTGATGAAGTGGGCTTGAAGTGTGTGGGGCCTGGTAGAAGAGGTTATGGGCCTGTTCCCTCATTACACTAGGCGCGGGGTTGGAGTCACTGGAGACACGACCTGTGCTGTTCCCACAAAGACTTAGTGTGTCTGAGGCTGTGTCCCACTTCCTGCACTGCAGTTAAGATGCTTTCTTACCTTTTCCCCTTGGTTTCTCTCCTTTGTTCAGTAGTTTTTGTGCAATGCCTTCTTTCGTGTTACTTTCGTGGGGCTGCAGCAGATGGGCACAGACTTGGTGGCTTGAAGCAACGAGTTTCTTCTCTCAGTCTCAGGTCTGAAATCAGGGTGTCAGCAAGGCCATGCTGGGCCCGAGAACTTGAGGGGAGAATCGGTCCATGCTCCTTTTAGCTTCTGGTGGCCCCAGCTTACCACAGCTTCACTCTGGTCTCTGCCTCTGTCTTCACATGGCCTTGTTCCCTCGATGTCTTTGTGTCTCAGATCCTCTCCTTTCTCTCTGTCTCTCTCTCAAAGATTTATTTATTTGAGGGACAAAGTGAGAAGTCTTCTATCCACTGGTTCACTCCCCAGATGGCTGCAACGTTGGCTGGAGCTGGGCTGATCGATAGCCAGGAGCTTCTCCTGGTCTCCCATGTGGGTACACGGGCCCAAGCACTTGGGCCATCTCCCACTGCTTTCCAAGCATCATCAGGGAGCTGGATCAGGAGTAGAGCAGCTGGGACCTGGACTGGTGCTAATATGGAATGTGGGCACCACAGGTGGAGGCTTAACCTACTGTGCCACAGTGCCAGTCCCCTCACCTTTCTTTCATAAATATACAAGGTACTGCTTTAGGGTGTACCCAAAGTCTACAATAATCTCAAGATATGTAAGGAGGTGCCACTGTGGCACAGTGGGTTAAGGGCATCCCATATGGGTACTTGTTTGAGTTCTGCTGTTGGACTTCTGATCCAGCTTTCTGTTAATGTGCCTGGGAAAGCAGTGGAGAATGGCCCAAGTACTTGGGCTCTTGCACCCACGTGGGAGACCTGGATGAAACTCCCAGGCCCAGCCCTGGCTGTTGTGGTCATCTGGGCAGTGAACCAGTAGATGGAAGATTTCTCTCTCGCGCTCTCTCTCTCTCTCTCTCTCTCTCTCTCTCTCTCTCTCTCCATCTCCATCCAACTCTTTCAAGTGAATAAATCTTTTAAAAAATTTAGTTGCATCTCCAAAGGCCCTGTTTTTGAATAAACATTCAGATGTTCTGGAGATTAGGACTTGCAGGTATTTTTACACGAAACTGTACAACTCACTGTAGAATATAAGTAAAAATGTGGTTTTTCTGCTCTGGGATCTTACAGGTATCTGGGGAGAAAGACTAATGAATAAGGCTCAGAACATGCGCATGTGGCAACGGAACCAAGGAGGCCATGGCGCTCTCGGAGCGTAGTTGGTCAGATTGAGGACCTGAGGATCCTGAGCTCTCTGAAGGATGAGAAAAGAAGAGGTTAGGGCTGGAGGCCCCTGGCATGCCCGCTGCGCTGGATAGGGCAGTGTCCAGGGGGATGCTGTGCAGTTGGTGTTGGTGGATGTCAAGGGCAAGTGCCAGTGGCTAGAGTGCTCAGAGAGGAGGCTGTTTGAGCCAAGGAAAGCTCCCTGGTTTGAGCTTTGATCTCCTATGTGAGGCCAAGTGTTTTGAGCTGAGTTGTGATACGCATGAATAGAGAAAAATTAATTGATAGTGTGTTGGGAGGGTGGCAGGGATAGGAAAGAATTTTTATTTTAAATAATGAGAAATAAGGCTATGTCTGTGTTGTGGATGAACTGGGTTTCACCAGAGCCTTTAGCTGTCTTGGTGAACAGCCCTGTTTAAGGAGGGAACTCTGGTGGAAATCCTGGGTTGGCCACCCCTGTTCCCAGTATCTCATGTGAGCTTTTGCAGTGAAGGATTAAATTGTATTTGTTATCGTATTGTATTTGTTATCGTAACACAGGATTTGAACAAAATGTTCTCTGCATTTAAAGTTTTGTTGGAAATATTCATCATTTATTATATTTCAGTGTTTTCTGTGAAATGCTTCCCAGTATTTTAAGTTTTGAGTATTTGGAGGACTTTGTTGAAGAAAGTTTTATGGACTCAGCCCTGCTTTTCCAAATGTGTTTTTCTCATGCTACAAGGTGATTCTAGACAAAGTTTTTAAAAAGGTTATTTTTGATTTGTTAAGTCGCTTAGAAACAGTCCCAGGCTTTTCTCAGACTGTTTAATAAAGATGGTGCACGAATTTTGGCTTTTCCCTTTATAGATGTATTTGCTGTCAATGGACTGATGATTCGGGCATTGCCAGTGTGACTCAATACCAGGTCCGGTAAAAGGGATGCTTGGGAGCAGGGATTTGTACTGGAGGACAATTAGAGAAGTTAAGGAGTGGCCCTAATGAATAAATCCTGTAGGGCAGACTGTTTCAGTGGCTTAGGAAGCCAGACAAGGCAGGTGATCAGCGTGGCCAGGGAGGTGCCAGAGGAATTTATTTCCTGGAGAATTTGGGACTTGAGTCTGGCCTGAAGGAGCGGGGAGAGGGTATGCTGGAGTGAGGGTCCTGTGGTGGCTGGGCCAGTGATGGCAGGTGGTTTTGGGCCCATTGGCCTGGCCGTGGCATTTCATACCCACTCTAGGTGGTGGGGGACCTGGGAAAAGGAGGTGGCCCTGGAGGAACCACACTGGAACATGGAGGAGCCCAAGACATCCAGGAAGGATGGAGCAGCTGCTGAGGCTGAGGGAGCTAAGGGGAGTACGTACTCCTAGAATCCAAGAGAAGTTTATGCTTCAGGACAGGCAGGCCACCCCCATTGAGAGGTGCTGAGAGGTCAAGTACAGGAAGACCAAGGGCCAGACCACTGGACTTGAGAGCCTGCAGCTTCGGTGTCCTGTGGGTGCAGTGGGTGTGCACTGCCCTGCTACTGAGAGAAGCTCGCGGTGAGGGTGGGTAAGCGATGGGGTGGGGGCACAGCATCTGGATGAGGGTATGGCACTGAGGGAAGGCTTCCCTTGTGGGCAGGAAAGTTGGAGCATATCTGAGTAGGACCCAAGGTTCATTTCACAGAGAGAGAGAAATGGATAGTGAAGGGAGAGAGGGGCTGAGCTGGAGTGCAGGAGGAAGTTTCATTTTTCAAAAAATGATAGAGAAAGAGAGCAGGAGCATGCGAGAGATGCAAAGTGATTTTAATGAAAGTTGACCAGCAAGCCGCTCTAGCCTGAATTCCTACCAGGGGTCAAGGGTATGGTTGTATCTTTGAATCCCAGGTCTCTCCTCGCTCTGCAGCCTGCTTTCCCAGCATCCAGCACACATTCTGTTTTCCTTTCTGTGGATGTCTGGTGAGATCTGTAACTTAACTGTAGCGTTCTGGCACAGTGCCGAGTGCAGTGGGTTCAGGGATGAAATAAGAAGTACCAGCCTCATACACAGTCTCTTTTTATTATTATTATTTTTTAATTTTTTATTTATTTGAAAGGCAGAGTTAGAGAGAGAGAGAGAGAGAGAGAGAGAGAGAGAGAGAGAAACAGATCTTCCATGCGCTGATTCACTCCCCAAATGTCCACAGCAGCCAGGTCTGGACCAGACTGAAGTCAGGAGCTTCTTCTGGGTCTCCCACATCTGTGCCAGGGCCCAAGACTTGGGCCATCTTCTGCTGCTTTCCCAGGTGCATTAGCAAGGAGCTGGATCGGAAGTGGAACAGCCTGGTCTAAAACCAGCATAGCAGCTTTACCTGCTGCACCACAGCCCCGACCCCCACCCCTACCCAAGGTGTGCCTTTCCCTTGGAAGTGTGCTTCCTTGTGTGCACTGGCTCATACAGTTGCCCCGGGCACAGCATCCAGGTTCTGGTGAATTCTGAGTCCCTCATCATCCTGCTCCACTGCTATAGACTCTTCACTCTCAGGCCTAATGTTTCAGTTCCTCTCCTCTGTCTGTGCACTCTGTGTTGGATTCTGTGATGCTGGGTGCTGCCGTCACTAGGCACCCTCCCTGGAAGGGATAGGAGCTCTGAGATACTTTGTGTGGTGCTTACAGCCTGGTTGCATTGGTAATTGTTCTCCACTGGCAAGAGATACACAAAGATACCAGTGGACGGTGGATAATCAAGAGAATGAAGGGTGGAACAGGGATATGTGTTCAAATTTGTACTTTTTCTTAGTGGATGAGAACATTTGTCTTTGCTTGTCTGTTTAGTGGTTTGGCTTAGCATCTCATAGCTGTAGGATCCCTGGTATTTGAAAGGCTGAGTTAGAGAGAGACGAGTGGGGAGAAAGAGAGAGAAAGAGAGAGCTCTTCTGTCCAGTGGTTCACTCCCCAAGTAGACCATCTTCCACTGCCTTCCGAGGCACATTAGTAAGGAGCTGGATGGGAAGTGGAGCAGCCAGGACTCGAAACAGCACCCATATAGGATGTTGGCATTGCAGGTGGTAGCTTAACCCATGCCTCCGCAATGCCAGCTCCTTGTTTTATTTTTGAGATTTATTTTTTTTTTGAAAGGCAGAATTATGGGTGGGGGGGAGAAAGGGAAAGATAGGGAGACAGACAGATATCTTCCATCTGCTGGTTTACTTCCCAAATGGCTGCAACAGCCAGGGCTGGGCCAGACTGAAGCCAGGAGCCCAGAACTCCGCTCAGGTCTCCCACACTGGTGCAGATGTGAAAGTACTTGGGCCATCTGCTGCTTTCCCAGGTGCATCAGCATGGAGCCAGATTGAAAGTGGAGCAGCCAGGACTCAGTCTGGTGCTCATTTGGGTTGCTGGCATCACAGATGGTGGCTTAACTTGCTGGGCGACAACACCAGCCCGAGGATCCCTGTTTGGAGCACAGACAGAAAAACAGTGAGTCATCTAGTTACCATTGACTTCCTTGCTCTTGGGTGTGTGGCAGGTTCGCACACACACAGTGCATTGGGAAGTGGCTGAATTCCTATCAGGAATGTTGCTGAGGGTCACTGTAGAATCTGGGCAGACTGAGCCTCTGAGCCTCTGGTCCAGGAGTGCACATCTCAGGTTCTTTTTATGTGACGACACGGTGGCATGACCCAGCCTCTGAATCCTGTTGCTTTGTGCCTGCCAGAGCCCGCCAGCAGCAGCAGCAGGAGTCTTAGAGCACAGTTGGTGGGTTTGGCCATTGACCAGATCCAGAAACAAACGAACACAGAAACACTGGGAAAGGCAGTTCCGTCGTCTTCCTGGGAGCCTGTAAAGATAGTTTGAAAGAACAGGCTAGAGACAGAATTAAAAACTGAGAGTAACTCAGAAATTGACATAGGGTAAAGCTTCCTAGAATGGTTTTCAATGACACTGCCTTCTCAGCTGCCTCTCCGAGAGCTGCTGTTTCCTGTATTGGTCTGACCCTGTGGAAGAATCTGATGTCCAGAGGACGTGGCTAATTTGTTGTTGTGTCAACATTCTTTTTTTTCCATAAACAAAAACTGAGATACAGAGTTCTTTAAATTTTGGTAGCTTATTAACTCAGTTTTGGCCAAGATTAAGAAGCTGTAAGGGCAGACGTGCACCGTAAGTTTTTAGTTGCTGCCTGCTACACTTTGGTTACCACTGAGCCTGTAGTGTTAATTGCATGCGCGTGTGTTCAGATGACAGGGTTTCAGTCAGAAGAGGGAGCTTCAAAAGAGTCGGCAGTTTCTTCCCTTGTCTCAATTTCCTGCCCCCTGGACTAAAAAGTTTCCAGAAATTTCTCTTGGCTCCTGAGGTTACTCACCTCCGTGTTGGGGGTGGGGTGTCACGGGCCCCCTTCCAGGAGGTACTTCTCTGACTCACCCGCTGAGCCCACCACAGATGTCAGGGTTTGCTTTTGCTTTTTAGCTAGAGAAAGCCTTTCATGTCCTCCCCTCCTTCCTTTTTGGGGCTTGAGGGGAACAAATGCAAGGTTAAGGGGCTGATGCAGAAATAATCCAGAAACCCCACCACCACCACCCCGCACCCCCCCACACTCCTGCCTCCCCTCCACCCTGCCCCGCACCCTCCTCTTCTTTTTCCTATTTGCTAGCTACAAGCTCGGTTTCAGTCTGCCTTCCCACATACAGAAGACTGTTCAAAGACCAGCATTTGCTTTTGATATTTACTCTTCTCCAGTGGCATTCCTGATAATTCCTGTCCTGGTGTTTTAAACAGCTTGCATTCATTGAGCAAATAATTATTCAGGGCCTGACCTGCTTGTGGTAGTTTTAGGTGGATTTAGGTGACTTTTTTTCTCTGGGCTTGACATTTGTTTTGGCTTATTAGGATGTTCAGTTCTGGTCTTTGGGGCTTTGCTGCAATGCTTTCTCTTGCTTTCTGTACCCTGTCATGCTTTCATGCCTCTCCCTGCTTAGATGTGACCGTCCAGCTCTTTTTGATGTGACTTAACCTGTATCTTCCTTCTTTGTCACTCTTTGCTAAGACAGCAGGAGATAATAGGGGGGTGACTTGTGGCTTTTGAGAAATTGTAATAGGCATTGGCAGCTTCTGAAGCTTCTGAAATTTGCAAGACTGGTTTAGGAGTAGTCTTGATATTTTCATTTTATTGAAGCCATGGGGTGAGGGGAGGGAGGTGGGGATGGAGGAAGAGACAGAGACAGACAGATCTTCTGCCCACTGGTTCTTTCCCCAAATACCTGCCACAGCCAAAGCTGGGCTAGGCTAACTCCAGGAGACTGGAGCTCCCTCCTCGGTGAGTGTCAGGGATCCAAGTACTTGGGCCATTATCTGCTTCCCAGTGGGTGCGTTAGCGTAAAGCTGCATCAGAAGCAGAGAGGTCACTGGGACTTGAAGCAGGCACACCTATGTGAGATGAGGGTGTCCCAAGCGCCCTCCCACCCATGAACCTTTTTGTTCTTTGACCCTCGTTGTTTCTCTCATGCCCATCTCCTGGGCACCAGAAGCTCCCTCCACCCTGGAGTGTCTCAGGCCTCCTGTATCCTGTTATTTATGGCAGCTCTTCCCAGACTTATGCCATTACACACCACAGGTAGGCCTGGGTGGTGTCTGTGCCACACACCGAAGGGAAATGGTGAAGCCAGAGGCCCCTGCCCCAGGGTCCAGGGTGGTGGTGTTGGGCAGGATGGGGAAGGGGCTCTCATTTCCACCTGCCTGGAGCTTGCTAATGAGTTTGCTGTTAAGACTTTCACGTGCATCGCCGGAGAGCCTACCCCACAGACCACATTTTCAGATTTCATCGTTCAGGGATGGGGCCTGGATGTTGGTGTTTTTTTTTTAGAGCCCATAGGTGATTCTCCGGTCACCTGGGTTGAGAACCCGTGGTTGAGTAGCCCAGCGACCTGAGCATTAACTGTAGTCCCCGGCTGTCATCTGCTGCAACACAGAGGTAGCAGGAAGAGCAGAGGAGCAGACGGAAGGCAGCTGCCTCCATGGCGCGGAGCGGCTGTTCCAAGTGCGGTAAAGATGGGTGAAAGCCAGACATTTCTTCCTAGGACAGATAACCGAGAGCTTCAGCCCAGACCATGTGCGCAGAGCCATGAGTGACTGTTTTTTTTTTTTTTTTTTTTTTTTTTGACAGGCAGAGTGGACAGTGAGAGAGAGACAGAGAGAAAGGTCTTCCTTTGCCGTTGGTTCACCCTCCAATGGCCGCCGCGGAGGCGCGCTGCGGCCGGCGCACCGCGCTGATCCGATGGCAGGAGCCAGGTGCTTATCCTGGTCTCCCATGGGGTGCAGGGCCCAAGGACTTGGACCATCCTTCACTGCACTCCCTGGCCACAGCAGAGAGCTGGCCTGGAAGAGGGGCAACCGGGACAGGATCGGTGCCCCGACCGGGACTAGAACCCGGTGTGCCGGCGCCGCAAGGCAGAGGATTAGCCTGTTGAGCCGCGGCGCCGGCCCATGAGTGACTATTTGTAAAGCTGGGCGTGATGTGCTGAAGTTGGCTTTCCTACCTGGGCAGTACTGTTTTAGAGATGTGCAGCTACACGAAGAAACTGGAAAGGGAGCGTCTGTAGCAACCACAGTGCTTGTCCAGCTGGTATTCCTGGGCCTGCTGCACATCAGGATTGGACCAGGCAACAAAACAGACATAGCCTCTCCCCAGTGTACCTCAGAGCTTTTCTTTTATATTTAGAGTATTTATTTCCTGGTAGTAATACCCTGTTATTACAGAATAATAAAATAGTATGGACAAACTGTGAGAAGCCCGGGTTCCCACGTATGCACCTATGCTGGGGATTTCATTGAAACTTTACTGGTCTGTGCAGTAAACAAAAAATAACTTTGTTTTCATTTTAATTAGTTGGAGTTTATTACATTTTAACCTGTCTATAATAGGGCCATTTGTATCTGGCCACCTTCTTTGAACATTTCCAGTTTCCAGTGCAGTTCTAAGTCAGTGAACAAGGGAGACGTGTTGTTCCTAACCATGCGAACACCCTGGGGTGTGTTCACACCCACCTCAATGGCATGTGGTCATTCACCCCTGGCTCTGGCCTGATGATGCAGTCCAGAGAGGTAGTAAACAGGAGAGGTGGGAGGCCACTGCTGGCACAACAGGGCAGACTGCTTTACAGGATACTTTTTTTCCCCAAAGTAAAAGGAATACTCTAAAAGAATGATAAAAAGTACAATAGATATGGAAACTGGTAACATATCACTGTTATTACTAAGTCTTATGTACTGCACATCAAATTCATAAATGAGGGGCCAGCCTTATGTCAGTGGGTTAAGCCGCTGTTTGCAGTACCTGTATCCTTTATTAGTGCACCATTTTGAATCTGGGTTCTGATCCAGCTCCCTGCTAATGCATCTGGAAAAGCAGCAGAAGATGGCACAAGTGCTTGGGCTCCTACACCCACATGGGAGACTCAGATGGAATTTTGGGCTCCTGGCTTTGGCCTGGCCCAGTCCTGGCCATTGTGGCAATTTGGAGAGTAAGCCAGCAGATGGAAGATTCTCTCTTTCAAATAAAATGGATAAATATTTAAAAAATATGTAAATCAGTAACATGGTTATTATCAAGTATGTGCTATGCTTTTATACCACCTGTAGCACAATAGGTTTGTTTGCACTGCTTCACCACAGATATGGTGTAGTATGTTATGCTGTGATATTATGGTGGCTATGACCCCACTGGGCACTGAGGACTTCTCAGCTCGATT
The DNA here is from genome assembly GCF_033115175.1 of Lepus europaeus. NCBI lineage: Eukaryota > Metazoa > Chordata > Mammalia > Lagomorpha > Leporidae > Lepus > Lepus europaeus. The sequence goes on from NC_084842.1 coordinate 74,002,417, forward strand.
ATAGTCTTTTGTTTTTTAATTTATTTTATTTATTTGAAAGAGTAACAGAGGGAAGTAGCGCCAGAGAGAAAGGTCCTCCATTCCACTGGTCTGCTCCCCAAATGACCGCAATGGCCAGAGCTGAGCCAATCTGAAGCTAAGAGCTTCTTCTGGGTCTCCAACTCGTGTGCAGGGACTCAAAGACTTGGGCCATCTTCTACTGCTTTCCCTGGCCACAGCAGAGAGCTGGATCAGAAGAGGAGCAGCCGAGACTCGAACTGGCACCCATATGGGATGCCAGCATTAAAGGCTGGGGCTTTAATTGGCTGTGTGGGTCTGTCATTGATGGAAGTGTTGCACGGTACATGACTTGTTTTTTACATCTGATACTCTTGAGGTTGTTTCTGTCGTCTGGGACACAAGGTGGGACCAGAGACCTCCTTGATGTATTCTTGACTTTATGATTGCCAGGCATGCTGGGGAGACCATGGCAAAGAAACTTGCTCTGGGTAGCCCAAAACCATTGCCAGACTGTGAAGCTGAGTCAACTCAGATGTCAGGCATTTGCCAGTTACTTTCTCTGCTTATCAGCTGAGATGACAGACATGCTTGGTTCTTAGTTTAAATAAATAAAAGTTCTTTCATTTTTTTTCTCACATATTGCCTTCTAAGTGTAAATTGCATAATATTTGAATTGTGCCTATTGGCAGTCTTTTCTTTGGTTCTTAGTATTGAGGGGGAGCTTGGTAAAATTACTTATCCTATGCAATTACAGCTAAATGGCCCATCACACATCTATTTAAAATTTTATTAAACCTATTCATGAGGACCTGGCACTGTGGCACAATGGGTTAAGCTGCTGCCTGTAGTGCTGGCATTCCGTATGGGTGCTGGTTTGAGTCCTAGATGCTCCACTTCTGATCCAGCTTCCTGCTAACATGCCTAGGAAAGTAGCAGAAGATGGTCCAAGTCCTTGAACCCATGCACCCACATGGGAGACCTGGAAGAAGCTCTTGGCTCCTTGCTTCAATCTGGCCCAGCTTCCAGTTTGTGGAGCCATTTGGGGAGTGAATCATCGAATGGAAGATCTCTCTCTCTGTCTCTCTCTGCCTCTGCCTCTCTGTAACTCTCCTTTCAAATAAATAAATCAATAGTAACTCTTTAAAAAATAAACCCATGGCTCACTTGGTTAATCCTCCACCTGAAGCACCGGCATCCCATATGAGCACTGGTTCTAGTCCTGGCTACTCATCTTCCAGTCCAGCTCTCTACTGTGGCCCAGGAGGGCAGTGGAGGATGGCCCAAGAGTTTGGGCCCCTGCACCCGCATGGGAGACCAGGAAGAAGCACCTGACTCCTGCCTTCGGATCGGCACAGTGCCTGCCGTAGTGGCCATTTGGGGAGTGAACCAACAGAAGGAAGACCTTTCTCTCTGTCTCTATCTCTCACTGTCTATAACTCTACCTGTCAAATAAATAAATTTATGATTCTGATGGATAGTGCCATTATTTCCTGAGAGAATATCTTGTTACAATTGCCAATTCTATCTGCTTCTGAGAGTTAAAGAACTATGCTTGCTGGCCAAGGTGTCTCCCAATAGGAATAAATTTGCCCCCGCTGAGGCTGTAGAGAATAAAAGATCTCTGAGATTATCTAAATGCCCAGCCCCTTCCCCAAGCACAGGGCACAGCGTGGGTGACTGGCCGGTGTTGGTTCTGCAGCTGTAAGTCACAGCTTCAGTGAGGTGACCTGGTTCATCAGCTCCACTGAGGTGTGGGAGACTTTGCTTCGCTCCCTTCTTCATGTAGCACCTGCTGCCTTGACAGACATTGAGCAGTGATGGCCTGGTTGTGTTTGGGATGTAAAGGAGGTAGCAGGTTGTGTGGGGGAGTTAGCCGTTCTTAGAGTTATTGGAAGGAAACTGTAATGCATGTTCTTTAACACAGCTGTTAAGATTTTCTTTCTTTAAGCCTGCTTGAATCTAAGCCTAATTAAATTGATTCCTTTCCCATCAAGATAAGGCTGAAAAGCATTCTTTGTGCCATTTTTCCTGGACTCTCTTCTCTTGAAAAAGGCAAACAGAAATTGACTGCTGTTAGTTTTCACTCAGGGCAGTTGTAAACACAGATGTCCTCTCCATTAGAGTCTTCATTTTTTATTTAACCTGCCTTTTGTTTGTTTGTTTGTTTTAATCCAACCCAAATGTACACTCTGCTTTCACAGCCAAGACTCCACTGGAATTTTAAACAAGGAACTTGCAGTCTGTGCCTGTGGCCCGTTTCAGGCTGGCTCCTGGGTTCTTTGTGGCCACCTCCTTCCTTGTGTTGGCTTGGGCGTGGCAGCTGCCTCTCTGTATTGCAATGATTTATTTACAGGCCTTGCCTATTTTTTTTTTTTTTAAGATTTTATTTATTTATTTGAGAGGTAGAGTTACAGACAGTGAGAGGGAGAAACAGAAAGGTCTTCCGTCCGCTGGTACTCCCCAAATGGCTGCAATGGCCAGAGGTGCGCTAATCTGAAGCCAGGAGCTTCTTCCAGGTCTCCCACCGGGTGCAGGGGCCCAAGAACTTGGGCAATCTTCTGCTTTGCCAGGCCATAGCAGACAGCTGGATGGGAAGAGGAGCAGCCAGGACTAGAACCAGCGCCCATATGGGATTCTTGGCACCGCAGTATTAACCTACTGCACCACAGCATCGGCCCCAGTTTTACCTCTTCTGTGATTATGGACTCTTGATGGTAATCATTATCTCTGTATTCTGGCATTGTGCACGTAAGTGCTTATTGTGATCTTCATAGTCCCCTTGACTTCACTATTCTGTTTCTCAAGTAGGAACAGGGGAGGAGCTTTGCATTCTTTTTATGCACCATGACTCTGTCTTGGATACACTTGAGACCCATCAAAGCAGAAAATCCGACATACAAGGTCAAGGCTTCAAGTCCCCCTCACCATCTGAAATTGAACATGATTTTCTCTTACCTCGGTTAATTCTGTCTTCATTTCTTGATCCAGTTCCTTCCTACTTCTCCAGAAACCCTAGCTGATCTTTCCTGTTTTAACCTTCTCATCATGCATAGCCATGTCCTTTTCTCCCCTGTTAGCAAAACTCTCCCAGGTGCCCCCTTTGTGGCACCATGATGAGTGATCATGCTCTTCACAATTAAGCTTCTTGAATCCGCTTGTCTTCAATTCCTTACCTCTTATTTCTGTTTCATTCCATTGCTCTTTTTTTTTTTTTGATTGGTTGGTTTTTGCCCTCGGCTCCGCTTAGGTTAGAACTTTTTTTTTTTTTTTTTTTTGACAGGCAGAGTGGATAGTGAGAGAGAGACAGAGAGAAAGGTCTTCCTTTGCCGTTGGTTCACCCTCCAATGGCCGCCGCGGTAGGCGCGCTGCGGCCGGCGCACCGCGCTGATCTGATGGCAGGAGCCAGGTGCTTCTCCTGGTCTCCGATGCGGGTGCAGGGCCCAAGCACTTGGGCCATCCTTCACTGCACTCCCTGGCCACAGCAGAGAGCTGGCCTGGAAGAGGGGCAACTGGGACAGGATCGGTGCCCCGACCGGGACTAGAACCCAGTGTGCCAGCGCCGCAAGGCGGAGGATTAGCCCAGTGAGCCGCGGCGCCGGCTCTAGAACTTTTAAAATATTCACCACTACATATTTCTTCTTCTTCTAAACCTTCAGCTTGATAGTCACATCTGCTTTCACACTGCTACTTAAACCATTCTTTCATCTTCCCATGGTTTGGGCTGAAAGTAGAGGAAGTGGTCAGCTTGGTTTTATCCTTCCCTGCCAAGATAGGCAGCCCCAGGGGCAGAACCTGCTGGGGGTGGCTTTTGCCGCATGCTCTGGGGAATGTGTCAGCCACTGCGAACCCATGAGTAATAAAGATACTCAGCTTGTGATTTTTGCTCACTCAAAGAACCCTAGTTAGCTATTCTAGGATTTGATCTGTTAGGCAGCTTTGTTGGGAAAAACAATATGTATTTGATTTCTTTCCTCAGGGATAAAGTTGAAAAACTTGTCTATCAGCTTAGCTGAAAGTTGGCTTCTACAGGCTGGGATCATGATTTTGTAAGAACTTTATAAGAATTTTCTTTCCTTTGTTCTTTTGTTCTTTCTTCCTTCCTCCCTCCCTTCCTCTCTTTTTCCCTCCTTCGCTCTTTCTTACCCCCACCCTTTAAGCTTTGTAATGCTCTCTTCCTTGTTTGTCGTCTTTTTCCATTTAGTGATTATAAAACCATTTAAGTTGGAAGTGCTGTTAGGCATGCAGCCAGCATGAGAGTGGAAAGTAGGGATAGCTTCTGTACATGGTCTTGGGGTGGATGTCCAGGGAGCGAGTAGGTGGTGGCAGCTGTGGGGAGTCCTCCAGCCTGCAGTCAGTGGATCACAGGCTCCCTTTGGGCCTGGAAGGATAATTCTAGGAGGTGAGCATCACATGGGTCACTGAGCATCTTCCTTGCTCTCATTTCTATGATGATGTGCTGGTTGGCGAACTATGTAAGTCATAATGGTTGTAGTTCTGACTCAGAGTTTAGTTTATCCAGGGATGCAGCTTCCTGTTGGTGTAGTACAGTGAAACTAGAGAGCCTGGCTTTCTCATTATTCTCTTCCAAGACAGAAGGATTTCAAAAACATTTCTTTTTATCCTTCTGACGAAATTAACTTGACCTGCTGTTTCTCCTCCTGAGTTACCTAATAATCAGGCGTGTTTGGGTTCTGTGAGGACACTGAGCCAATAGGAAAGATGAATGGGTGGATGAAAGATGTGGTTTTTTTAATAAATATATTATTTATTTACTTGACGGGTAAGTTATAGACAGTGAGAGAGAGAGACAGAGAGAAAGGTCTTCCATCCTCTGGTTCACTCCCCAAATGGCCACAACCATTGGAGCTACGCCAATCCGAAGCCAGGAGCCAGGTGTTTCCTCCTGGTCTCCCATGCGGGTGCAGGGGCCCAAACTCTTGGGCCATCCTCCACTGCCCTCCTGGGCCACAGCAGAGAGCTACTCTGGAAGAGGAGCAACCAGGACTAGAACCCAGTGCCCATATGGGATGCTGGCACCACAGGTGGAGGATTAACCAAGTGAGCCATGTTGCTGGCCCCGTTTTTTTTTTTTTTTTTTCTTTAACAAATTTATCTGTTGACAGAGAGAGAGGGAGGGAGAGAGAGAGTTTCCAACTGCTGGTTCACTCCCCAGATGACTGCAACGGCCAGGGCTGGGCCACGCTGAAGCTAGGAGCTTCATCTAGATCTTCCATGTGGGTAAGAGGTCCAAGCAGTTGGACCATTGTCTGCCAATTTTACCAGGCCATCAGCAGGAAGCCGAATCCACACTTGGGAGAACCATATGCCTTACTCTATCAATTCTAATGCTTTTTTTTTTTTTTTTCTCAAAACATCCTCATAGGCACTTGTGGAAATGGAAATTTTTTTTTTCATCTACCTGGGCATCCCTTAGCTCAGTCAAGTCAATATGTAAAATTAAATCACAAAGATTTAAACACTGTTTTTGTTAAAGGTAGTTTGACTTACTCCTAAAATTGGTGTTTTGATAATTATCTTCAACTCTCATGACTAGATACCAAAGATGTCTATAGATCCCTCTGATTTTCAGAATTTGAGATAGGAGCATCCTTAACTGATTTAAAAGTTACAGTAACTAGAATTTGTGTATCATGTGCAAGGTGCTGTGCCAGATGCTTCATGTACAGCATCTCAAGCATTACAACAGACGTACCAGGTTGGTGTTGTCACATTTTACAGGTATGGCACCTGTAGTACGGGCAGCTACATTGGTCTTCTCAGGTTTCATGTTTCGTGGGTCCTAGGGTTTGACTTTTATCCCAGGCCCATACTGTGGCTCCAGGCCTGCAATTCTGTTGGCAATGTCCATCAAAGTCACAGACAGCTCCAGTGCTTTCTTTGGCAATGGATTGGGGGTAGCAAAGCTTTTGTATGACAGTTGATTCAGAAGATTGGTTTACAAGGTTGAACCATTCCTTTTTTTATTTTCTTTTTAAAGATCTACATATGTATTTATTCGAAAGGCAGAGCTATACAGAGAGAGAGGGAGAGACAGTGAGACAGATCTTCCATCTCCTGGTTCACTCCACTAAGAGCTGCAACAGCCAGTGCTGGGCTAGATTCAAAGCCAGGAGCCAGGAACTCCCCTCTGGTCTGCTCAGTGGGTAGTAGGGGCCCAAACTCTTGGGCCATTATCTGCCATATTCCCAGGTGCCTTAGTAGGAAGCTGGACTGAAAGCAGAGTAGCTTTGGTGCTCTGATGTGGGATGCTGGTGCTGCACCACAACACCAGCCCTAAACCATTCCTTTCGAGGTGGCTGGCTGATGGGAAACAGAGGAACTGAGAATTTGTGCCTAGTATGTATTCCATCCTTTGACTGCTTTAGGAAAGGATTGTGACCTCCCATTTCTTTTTTTTTTTTTTTATTTGACCTTTTTTTATTTCCCAACCCCCCCCCCCCCCAACAACCCTCACAGTATCACTAAGATTTTTTTTTTAGAGGTCACAGAAATTACATGAACATTTAATGAAGCTCCAGCCATTTCATTAAAACAGGCTCATTACATCATTAGATTGCTTTATAATGGCGAGTGCAGGGGATGTTTTCTTGGGGGAGAGGGTTGGGCCTGCTGCTAATTAGTGTCAGGCCTGCCTGGAGCCTGAGCTTTGCTTGCCTTTTCTCACCACCCTTAGCACTAATTGCCCTCACCAGCCGAGACCTGCCTCCCTCCCCAGGGCTGATCCCTACATTGCGACCTGCGGTCTTTCTTGCCCCTGAGATGCGAACACGTGAGGAGGTCTTCGCGTGTCAACTCCGGTTTTCCCCTTGTGCACTCCTGTGTTCTCCTCTGCCCCAGGAATTCATATTTGTAACCCTCGGTTCCTTGGGTAGGTCAGCCTCTTTGTCTCAGTTTCTGAGTTCCAGAAGCATCTGCAGTGTCGTGGACTTCAGGAACGTGGATTTTTTTTTTGTAGCCTGGTGACAATTTCGTTGATGACTGTACACACACAGAGAGACACACACTTTTCCCCTTTTATTTCCAGGTTTTTATGGACTTCCTGTAGATTCTACATCACTGGATTATTTTTCTTGCCTGTATTCTCTCTCGTCTTTTACACCTGTGCCTGTACCACCATGCATAAATCCCACTTCACTTTGACACCAATGGTTTGGGTGATTCTGGTTTGCAGTGGCCCTGTTGCTCCCTCTACCCTATCTCACTCTCTGAGTGGGCCAGCAGTTCCTGGTCATGATGCCTGTACAGGTTATAAAAGTACATTTGGGCTGTAAATGTGAGCTTTACCATGGTTGCCTGATGTAGGGCATAGGTGCCATTTTTTTTTTTTTTTTGGCCAGTGTCCTGGGAAGCCCAAACTCTGTTAATGCCTATATTGTTTCTTTGGTTTTAGAGGCTTAAGATCATTTTGGGCTTATGTATACTGGTATGCAGGGTTCTTCACAAATAAAGAGTTTTGAGTAGCCTGTCTATCTCCACTTCCTGTCCAGCTTCCTGCTGATATGACTGGGATGCAGCAGATGATGGTTAAATGTTTGGGTTCCTGCCACTCACCTGGGCAACCTGGGTGGACTTCATGGTCCCGGCTTCAGCCTGGCCCAGACATGGCTGTTTCGGGCATTTAGGGAGTGAAACAGCCTGTCACTCTGCCTTCCAGATAAATAAATCAATAAATCAATTTTAAAAAAATGGGATCAACCACCTGAATTTATAAAAGAACACAAGAGATTTCTTACCCACAGAATTATTTAGCTTCTGTTCTTAGCAGTTAAGCTCTGTCCTTGTCACAAATACTGGTATCATGGCTCAGTCCTTGTTTCCAAAATGTGCTACCCAGGAATATTTTTTTTATTAAACTTTTATTTAATGAATATAAATTTCCAAAGTATAGCTTATGGGTTACAATGGCTTCCCCCCTCCCATAACTTCCCTCCCGCCCGCAACCCTCCCCTTTCCCGCTCCCTTTCCCCTTCCATTCATGTAAAGATTCATTTTCAATTCTCTTTATATACAGAAGATCAGTTTAGTATATAATTAGGTAAAGATTTCAACATTTTGCCCATATAGCAACATAAAGTGAAAAAACTACCATTGGATTACTAATTATAGCATTAAATAGCAATGTACAGCACATTAAAGACAGAGATCCTACATAATTTTTTTTTCAAATTAATTTTCTATGCCATTTCCATTTTAACACCAGGTTGTTTTTTTTTTTTTTTTCATTTCCAATTCTCTTTATATACAGAAGATCACTTCAGTATATAATTAGTAAAGACCTCATCAGTTTGTGCCCACACAGAAACGCAAAGTATAAAAATACTGTTTCAGTACTAGTTATAGCATCACTTCGCTTTAGACGACACATTAGGGACCAGATCCCACATGGGGTGTAAGTACACAGTGACTCCTGTTGCTGACTTAACAATTTGACACTCCTGTTCATGGCGTCAGTAATCTCCCTAGGCTCTAGTCATGAGTTGCCAGGGCTATGGAAGCCTTTAGAGTTCGCTGACTTTGATCTTATTCCGATAGGGTCATAGTCAAAGTGGAAGTTCTCTCCTCCCTTCGGAGAAGGGTACCTCCTTCTTTGATGGCCCCGTTCTTTCCACTGGGATCTCACTCACAGAGATCATTCATTAGGTCTTTTTTTTTTTCCATGATATCTTGGCTTTTACCCAGGAATATTTTAATAGGGCATGGCTCCCAGCATTTGGACCAGCTGCCAAAGGATCCTTTGGGGATTATATTGGGAAAAAGTGCTGGCTCCTATACTTGCATATATGATTTGAAAATGTTTTTGATGAAATAAACTTTTAATTCTGTTCTTGCAAAGTTTTCAGTTACCTTCATAAATGCCTATAAATAAGTAAAAAATATCTGGATGATCCATCGAAAGTATGGCCGAGTTATACCAGGTAATGTTTGCCACGTGTGCTGGATGCTGTGGTTGGTGTCTAAGTGATGGATTAGTCGCTTTGCGCAGTTCCCTGATGAACTCATTCTCAGATGATCCGTGTTTTGAGAGAGTGAGACACAGAAGCTCATTAAGTTCCCTGTGGTCACCTAGGCAATGATGGAGCCAGGATTTGAGCAGAGGCTGGCGGACTCCAGAGCCTGTCCTCAAAGCCAGTATGGTCAGGGTGGTAATGGACAGCTAGGATACTGGGTAGGCCACGGCCGTCTCACGAGGTTGCTTGACTTCAGCAAGAGATAGAAATCAGTCTTGAGCCAGCAGAGTGGGAGCGAAGACAGTTTTTTATTGTACAGAGTGGTCAAGAGCAGGCTCCTCTACTGAGCAGCCTGCCTGTGGTTTCACCTTCTCCTTGATTGTCTTTAGTAAAGGTATGCTCATATCCACGCAGAATAGTCACCTTATCTCTAGGAAAGGAGGGTACCTTCCAGGAATTAGGGATCTACTTCTGTTTTCTCCTTGTATGGCCACTTCGTGGGTTGTCAGTGTCATGGCAGCTGTACAGTGTCATGGTGCTAGGGGTGGGGATTTTTACTATACTGATGTGTTAGAACAAGCGTATCCTCTGGTATTGCAAAGCTGTGGTGTGAGAAGTGCCTTGCAGGGAATGTGTGTATTGGGATTTCATAGCAATTTTTATTTCTTCCAAGCTGGACTTCATCATAGGTCAGCAGAAGACTGCTCTGCTGGGGACTAAGAATGTGTGTGTGTGTGTGTTTTTTTTAATGTTTTAATGTATTTATTTGAGAGGTACAGTTACAGACGGAGAGAAGGAGAGACAGAGAGAAAGGTCTTCCATCCTCTGGTTCACTCCCCAAATGGCTGCCATGGCCAGAGCTGGGCCGGTCGAAAGCCAGGAGCTTCTTCCGGGTCTGGCACATGGGTGCAGGGGCCAAGGACTTGGACCATCTGCTGCTCCTTTCCCAGGTGCTTCATTGGGGAACTGGATTGGAAGTGGAGCACTCAGGACTCGAACCAGCGTCCATATGGATATGCTGGCACTGCAAGTAGAGGCTTAGCCTGCTATGCCACAGTGCCAGTCTGGACGTATGGGTTTTCACAGTTGAAATGTATTTGGTGATTGGGAAACTTGAGTAATTGAAATGTTATATCCCCACCCCCAAACAAAAAGAAATGTATTCTTCTCATCCATTGGCCCTTATGTTAAAGACAAAATTATGGACCACCAGGAAGATTTTATTGAAGCCTGTTGTAGTTGAGGTGAGGACTGTCACACTGGGGAAAAGAGAGCCATGGAGTTTGTGGGTGGCTGGGGTCAGTGGATGCAAATACTAAGACACATGGGGACCAGTGTGTGGCAGAGCTTGTAGAGCTATCGCTTGTGGCACTGGCTTCCAATGCTGCTATCCCACCTAAGAGTGCAGTACAAGTCTCAGCTGCTGTGCTTCCAATCCAGCTCCCTGCTAATGTGCTTGGGAAGGCAGTGGGTGTTGCCCAAGTACTGCCAACCCCGTGGGAAACCTGGATGGAGTTCCTGGCTCCTGGCTTCAGCCTGGCCCCTGAGCTGTGAACCAGAGAATGGAAGACTTCCCTCCCCCGGCTCAACTCCCACCATTCTGCTTTTCCAATAACTGAATGTCTCTAAAAAGAAAAATAATAATAAAACAAGAATCTCCTGTCACCCAGGTGTACCTCTTTAAAAAAAGGAAGAACATGGGGCCGGCACTCTGGCTTAGCTGGTAAAGCTGTTGCCTCCATGCCAGCTTCCCATATGTGCTCTCATTCAAGTCCCTGCTGCTCCACTTCTCATCCAGCTCCCTGCTGATGTGCCTGGGAAAGCACAGAAGATGGCTCAAGTGCTTGGGCCCTTGCACCTACGTGGGATACCCAGAAGAGACTCCTGGCTTCTGGCTTCAGATTGGCCCAGCTCCTGCCGTTGCAGCCATTTGGGGGAGTGAACCAGCAAATAGAAGATCTCTCTCTCCCTTGGTCCCCTTACCCCCACTCCCTACCCCTGCCACAAGCTCTCTCTCTGTAACTCTGCCTTTTAAATAAATAAATAAATAAATATTTTAAAAAATGTTAGAACAGACATCAAGATTCGGGGCTCTTGGGAAAGTGACCTAACAGGATTTTTGTGGAAGGAAGGCAGGCCAAGGTGTTGAAATGTTCCTAGGGCTTCTGGGGGTGAGGAATTTGATCAGATATCCATGGTGGGGGTATTTTCTCCACATTGACTTAGCAGGATTCTTGCTGAACTGGAGTCTGCATGGACAGATCGCAGAGTCCAAGTTTGAGGCCTCTTTGAGAGGAAGATTCAGAGGAGCCTGGCTGAGATCTGATCAAGGAGATCATCTTTGCCAGGCATTGCGAAAAATTATGTGCAATTATTGTTTTGTCAACCAAGAATTGTGGCTGTTTGTTTTCTCTCTTGTTATGTAAGAACCTACGTCATATCCTGAGTCTCGCCTCTTGACCCACAACGCCTGGAGTATTTACTGTCTTGCACTTTTGGAAAAGTTTGTGGACCTGTGCTGCAGAGTTTGAGATCTGCCCTTGTGAATCTTAACAGCCTTGCGTTGGAGCACAGTTTATGACTGATAGGTGGACTTTGTGCTCCTGTTCTCAGACTACTGGCTAGGGGCAGAAAGGGCTTGGCTGACTTAGCCTACACGCTTTTCCAGTTTCTTCCTGACTGTTTTCAGCTGGACAGCCATAGGGTCTACCTGAGCCCGTGTGTCTCTGAATGCCTCTTCCACTTGCCCTGCTCCTCCTCTTCAACCCATTCAGGAGAGCAGGAGCTGCCTCGGTATTGATGGCCAGGTCCGCCCGATCAGAGGCCCTGGTGGCTCACTGTGTGCCTGGACTTCTGACCTACAGAAGTTCTAGCTAATAAATGGGTGTGAGCTTCACCATCATGCAGCAACGGAGAACTAACAGCTGCTAAGCCGTCTTCCTTTACAAGGATTTCCTTCCTTGTCCTTTAAAGTCCTTCTCAATTTTTGTTCCACAACAAGGCTCAGGGTGTTTTCTTGAATCATTTTACTTCTCGTCAGTGTTTAAACTGTGTATTCACTTTGTCTCAGTGACACTTCCCACTTGCTGAATTGAACACTAGGATCCGTGTGTCCTATTAGTCACTGAGGTCTGCTTTTGTATACTTGCAGTTACTCCTGGCACTCAATAGTTGGCACTCAATAGTTGCTTCAGTAGAGTACTAGGTCCTCAGTGAGAATTTCAGCTGAAAAATCAGACTCAAAATCCAAGAGGAGCTTCAGTATGATCCCAGTAGAAAGCTCCCCATTTGATTAAAATGCCAAATAAACTTGCTTTTATTTTTATTGTACTCATATATTAAGTGTCTTGTGTTCTGTATGATGTACACAAACTTTGAAAAACAAGCTCCCTTTTCTCATGAATCTAATATATTTGTAAGATAAGATGAACTGTTACTTAGTAAACTGTTTTTCATTTTAGAAAGAAATCTCATATGGCATTTAAAATCCTTTAGTTTCTCTTAATGATCTAAACTTTAATTTAATGTAAACTTCCTTCGTTTAATGCTAAAGCAGAAAAATAGGTTCTTTCCTTTTTAATTTGTGACTTCTAAATAAAGAACACAAGATAATAATAAAAAAGCAAGCCTGTGTTTGTTTTTTAAAAATGTTAGGTGTTTGATTACAGTGCCTGGGAACTTGAAAGGTTATTTAATGAACCCCATGAGGAGTAACTGGTGCCAGTATACGCAGGTGATGCTTGTTGTTCTAATGTAATTACTATGGCACCTCGTAATCTCAAGCATCCGTTTGATGATAAATTATATTGTGACTCCATAATAGTATGTTACCTGTTTGTATCCTGACTTGCTGTCTCATTTTAAATAATTATTCACCTTGCAGACACTGAAACTGGAAATGCTATTGTGTAGTGCTTCAAGAAGGCAAGACTGCATTCTCCACACTGAACTCTTTCTTCATTTACCAGATCCATAGAAGAGATGTTAAAACCATGTCATAAAAACACCCACAGATTCTCGTGTCTGTTTGGAAACAAAGAGAGTCATTTTCTTTATTATGGAAATTTCCTGTACATATACCCATCAGTGTGCCTGAGACATGGGAGTCTTTCCAAGTCTTTCTTCAAATTAATTTCCTCCTCTTTTGTCCTTTGACTTTTGTATGAGAATCTATTATATATTTCTGTTTGTGTTTGGATGTGTGTGAATATAAATATATATTTATCAGTTTAACTAATTTTTGTTTTTTAAGGACATTTTATTGAAATATAGTATGTATTCCAAGTAGTACACATAAATATACAGCTAAATGAATTTTTTTTGTCCTCTGGCATTTTCATAACCAGCACCCAAATTAAGAACAGAAACATTACTGGTACCCTAAGATTCCCCATTTCTCTCCCTCCATTCCTTTTTTTCTTTGACATGGAGAGGAAGAGTATATTGCCATTTACATGATATGTTTCAGTGAAGCAGTATTTATAGCTAAATACTAAATGATAGGATATCCACACAATTTTTATACTCCCCCTATTTCGCAGATAAGAGAAGTTATTTTTCATTCTGGGTCTTAGCAAAATGATCTCCAGCTGTATCCATTTTGTTGCAGATGTTGGGATCTCTTTTTTATGACTGAGTAATATTCCATCATGTATGCCACATTTTCTTTATCCAGTCATTAGTTTATGGTCATCTGGGTTGATTGCATGACTTAACTATTGGGACTTGAGCTGTGATATACATGGAAGTGCAGAGATCTCTTTGATAGGCGGATTTCATTTCCTTTGCATGTATTTCCAAGGCTGGGATAGCTGGGTCTTATGGAAGATGTATTTTTAGTTTTCTGAGGAGTCTCCATGCTGTTCCATATTGGATGTACTAGTTTGCATTCCCCAGACATCGGCAGTGTTGTGTAACCATCATCACTGCCTTCACCCAAAATCTTTTCATCATCCCCACATAGACTCCGCCTGTTAAATAACAACCCAGTGTACTTTCCTCCCTCCAGCCTCCTTAGCATCCACTCTACTTTGTGTGGAGACATTTCCTTTAAGTCCCTTAATTATTCCACCCTCGCAGGGGGCTCCCTTTTTCTCCTGGGAATTTTTATTGTTGTATACTCCGAGTGCCTGCATCATAGCTCGGCCTGCTTGGCAGTCAACCAGCATGCACTGCTGAGTAGAATGTTGACTGTTTTCTAGGTACGAAGTGCAGTTGCTTGGATCTTCAGAAGTGGTCATGAGGAACTGCTGTAAGTGCTTGATCACACATTTTACATATTCGTAGAAACCTTGTGTTCTCCCCTAGCAGTGGTCACTATGCTTTACAGATGAGGCTTTTAGTAACTGAGAAGCTAAGGAACAGGACCAGAGTCAGGAATGTTGTGTGCCAGGGTCTGCTCTTGTGATATTACATGCTCGGTAATTACTGGAGGAGGGCAGAGACTGTGACCCAAAACAAAAATTAGAGGTGCCAGTCAGGGAACAGAACCACCCCTCTGTCCCTAGCAGGTCCCAGCCCCTGACTCCTGGATGTTGGATCAGAGTAATGAATAGTTGTGCCCAGGGTGTTTAACAGGGTTCCTGGCATGTGAGCTTGGGTTAATGCATTTAACAGGCACTCCCGTGTGTTACCCTGTGGAGTGAATGGTCAGTGAGATTTTAATGTGGGTGTTTGCAGACTCTTAAGTGGAAGTGTTAGTGCCCCTGCATGAGGGGGAAGGAGTGGGCTGGAAACCAAGCTGTCCTCTAATCACTTAGCAACCAGAGGGGATAAGGAGAGGACCGAGTCTCTGACTTTTAGGACATGATGCTTTTACGTCCTCCTAAGTGGATGTGCATACGTTGATCCACATTGGTTTACTTTTTCTTCATTCCTCCCAAAATCTGTTGAAAATAAGTTTTATAACCACGAGCACACCTGTCGCAAAGCTAGGACATGAGAAGGGTACTGTGGCCAGCGTGGAGCTGTGTGGGCAGGTGGGAGTGGATGGATGGCACAGCAGCACAGCCACACTGCACAGTGCACACAACCCACGGGGAACCAGAGCCAAGGAACCAGAAAAATGGATTCTCCTAATGATGTGGAAGACTCCAAGAACTGAAACTATGGGGAGTGGCAGCAAAGTAATGAAGGGTGCTGGGCCAGAAATTTGTAAGCCTGGAACAGCTGCTCCCTTTCTGTTCTCTGAGTCTGGCCCAGAGGGGTAGAGTTTGCCTGCATCACAAAGCTGTTGAGCTCAGTTGCTTGCTTGCTTGCTTGCTTTTTTCTATTAAGATTTATTTATTTATCTGAAAGGCAGAGTTTTGGAGATAGATGGAGAGACAGAGAGGAGGAAGGGGGGGGGAGAGAAATAAAGATATCTTCCATTTGCTAGTTCGCTCCCCAAATTTCTGTAATGGCCCTGGCTGAAGCCAGGAGCCTGGAACTCCATCTCGGTCTCCCACATGGGTGGCAGGGACCCAAGCACTTGGGCCATCCCTTGCTTCTTTCATAGACGCATTAGGAGGGATGCACTGGATTGGAAGTGGAGCAGCCAGTGCCCATATGGGATACTGGAATTGCAGTTGATGTCCTTACCCACTATGCCACAGTGCTGGCCCCTCAGCTCTGTTTTAAATAAAGTGGCAGGTTTGCTGGATGAGAGAGCAGGAAGGGGCAGTTGTAGGAGCCCTGGGTATCATTTGTGTCTGTACTCCCAAGGATTGAAACTTCTGAACCTTGATATAAAAGCAGATTTGTTGTGCATTCACCGTTATTTTTGTGGATACTGAAGGATCCTTATGCAGTGACCAGTACCTGTCTAGCCTGCTCCATGTGTGTAAGTCTAAGCAAACAACCAAGAGGCATCAGACACTTGTGGAAAATATCAACAGGATGAGATAGCTCCAGGTCAGTCCACTAGATTGGGAAAATAATTAATACAGGAGAATTCTGCTTCATAGTTTTTATCCAAGAGAAGAGCATACCCAAGGGACAGGAACAGTTCATGGGAAAGGTAGAGAAAAAAGAGGCAGTCTTAGAGGTTAACAGTGAGATTAACATGTTAAGAAGTCCTGCCTTGGGGTCCATAGTTGGTCCAAAAAGCAAAATGAATACAACTCAGGACTTAGAAAATTAGCGGTCTGGAAAATTGAGCAAAGGACTTATTCTAAAATTCACAGCAAAAGGATTAGAACGGGAATTTTGAAGCCGGACGAAAAAATGTGAAGAATGGATATAAGAGGAGGTGTCCAAGTAAGTGACAGATGGACGAGGAAAAGGCAGGCTAAACACGGTGACGCTTCAGATGCCACAGCAGTCAGATGCTCGCTGGCAAACAACTGTTCAGGAAGAGGGCCCGAGAGACAGTGATGGAAGAGCTGCTCTCTTCCCCACCCCCAAAAAGTGCCACTTCATCAGTGCCTCTGTCACCCCCAGGCTTCCCAATCAAAGCCCTCCTGAGTCACATACCCATTTATGTTCTGCATAGATAGCATTTCATGCAAGCTTTTAGTATGAAAGTAGTTCTAACAAGAACTAACAAGAAAAGTCAGGAGAATAAGAGTAGGGGATAAGAACCTTTGTGTGTATTTTTATCCAGATTGACCTGATTTTTCTATCACTAAGCATTTCACTCCTATATCGGTTGTTTTTTCTTTCTGCCTATGCATGTTGAATGTATTTTGAATCATTTCAGAGTGTATCCCATCCATCATAATTGCAGAGCTTCCGTAAAAATGATCTGCACTTTCCCTGTAGCATCTTTAGTCACGATCCTGCGATTCTGCCATCAATGAAGAATATTAAGGGTTTAGTTTGCATTTTTTTTTTACTTGGTTAACTTAATGAGCTTGCTCTGTGCATTTAATCACATATCACTGGAATGCTGGCTGTTCCTCTGGTACGAAAGTTGCCTGGCAGCTTACGGGAGACGTGAGCTGTGTGAACGATAGATCCTTGTGACACGTGAATGAGTCCCTCCAGCCTCTTCGAAATGTTAACTTCCGAGAGATTTAGCATTTCTCTTCCTTTAATTACTCTGTCAGATAGTATGCAGTCTTCTATTAAACAACTTTTTATTTCGGTGTTGTGTCATAGTGAGACCTTAATGTATAAACAGTAAGCCATAATTAAGGATCCAGATTCAACTTAAAGTTCAACCACATTTTGGGTGTGTGCCAGCAGTGACAACTACAGATCATTTCCTAACTTCTTCCTTTCCCAACCACTAGAAAGTTCTTTTGGAAATGATCTTAACATGGTCCGGATTCTAGAAAGGTTAAAAGGTGGGAAAAGTATCTTAGGGTACTTTTAATATTAAAAGAAGAAATAAAACTAGGCTTATTCTGGCAGAATTTTTGATCCTTCCCTTCTCTCCCAAATCCTGTGAGCCTCAGAGCACAGAATGCAAATGGGATAGAGGCTTGGTACCTGGATGCTGGGTACTTGGATACTGGATACTGGATGTCGTATCATCATGTCCTCAGGGAAGGATCCATGAACACAGAAACAAACCTAGCCACTTTTGTTTTTTAATTTATTTTACTGGTAGAGTTATAGACAGTGAGAGTGAGAGACAGAGAGAAAGGTCTTCCTTCTGTTGGTTCAACCCCCAAATGGCCGCTATGGCCAGCGCTGCACCAATCCAAAGCCAGGAGCCAGGTGCTTCCTCCTGGTCTCCCATGTGGGTGCAGGGGCCCAAGCAGTTGGGCCATCCTCCACTGCCTTCCCGGGCCACAGCAGAGAGCGGGACTGGAAGAGGAGTAACCGGGACTAGAACCTGGTGTGCATATGGAATGCCAGTGCCTCAGGCGGAGGATTAGCCAAGTGAGCCACGGTGCCGGCTCCCGCCACTTTTTTTAAATCTTATTTATTTGAAAAGTGTGTGTGTGTGTGTGTACGTGAGAGAGAGAGAGAGATACGGGTACCTATCTTTCATCTATTGGTTCATGCCCCAAGTGGCCACAACAGCTCAGGCTGGGCCAGGCTGAAGCCGGAAGCCAGGTCTCCCACATAGGTGGCAAGGCCCACTTGGGCCATCATCTGCTGATTCCCAGGTGCATTAGCAGGAATCTGTGCTGGGAGTGGAGTAACTGGGACTCCAACTGATACTCCCGATTTGTTGCCTGGACATTGCCTGTGGAGTGTGGGGCTTTTGTTTAAAAACTGAAAATGGAAGGCCAGTGCTCTGCTGTAATAGGTTAAGCCTCTGCCTGTGGCGCTGGTTCAAGTCCCAGCTGCTCTGCTTCTGGACTAGCTCCCTGCTGATGGCCCGGGAAAGCAGCAGAAGATGGTCCCAGGGCTTGGGCCCCTGCACCCATGTGGGAGACCCAAAAGAAGCTCCTGGCATCAGATCAGCCCGGCTCTAGCTGTTACAGTCATTTGGGGAGTGAACCAGCAGGTGAAAGACCTCTCACTCTGTTTCTCCTTCTCTCTGTAACTCTGTGTCTCAAATAGATAAACAAATAAGTCTTAAAAAAAAAAAAGCTCAAAAACTGAAAATGAGGCGGATCCTCCAGATTTCGCAGGCGGGATTGTCAGCCAGCTGCTATCTTGCATCACGGCCTTTCCAGAAAAGAGATCTGGCTACATATCGCTTCTGTACCAGGCATTCCTGGAATCTTAACTGTTCTTCTTAGTCTGAACGTGGACCTTTGTGAGTTCCCCAGCTTTCCTTGTTTTTTTTGTTTTTTTTTGTTTTTTTGTTTTTTTTTGTGTGTGTGTGTGTTTTGTTTTGAAGAAGTGAATAATACCTGTGCCATAGAATTCTTGAGAAGGAAGAGTGAGAAGCTGGACCACACAACCACTCAAATATGCACCAGGCTGTTTTCTTTTTTAGAGAAACAGTGATGGTCAGATTGGAAAAGAGCTCTGTGGTTTATGGATTTTACCTTGTCATGGGAGACATGGTAAATGTTCAGAAGCCCAAACAGAATAATTTCATAGGATGAGAGTGTTGTGAGAACAGGGTAAAGTGGGGCAAAACAGTTTTTGACATACAGGGACCAAAGAATGTCACTTAATTTTTTTTCCCCCGAATGAGTGAATGTGTCTAGCCAGGAGGAGACACTCTGCTGAGCAAAAGTAACAAATAATGCTGATGGCAAAATGGGTGTCATTGCTATGCCAAGTTTAAAATCAAAGCAGTTTTAAAATAAAGTTTGTTCAAACGATGGAAAGTTTTGAAACTCACTGGATATTCTATTATTCTTACTTGCTAGGAAGAATTAATTTAGGGATTAGTACTTGATTGGCATTTACGCAAAAGCAGAGAAGCAGCTAAAGAGAGTAAAACCAGAGTTGGCGAAGCTTTTCCAAAAGGGAAGTTAGCAAACACTTTAGGGTTTGCAGCGGAGAGTGTCTCTTGTGTTCCCACTTCTCACCTCTGCAGTTCCAGCACAAAAGCAGCTGGGGACAGTGTATGGACACCTGGGTGTGGCATGTTATTTACGAACATTGAGATTTGCATTTTGTATAATTTCCTTGTGTCTAGAAATATTATTCTGATCTTCTTTCATCCTTTAAAAAAATGTAAAAGGCGGAGCCAATGCTGTCCTGTAGTGGACTAAGCCTCACTTGCAGTGGTTGGCATGCCCAAAGGGCACTGGTTCATGTCTCTTCTGATCCATCTCTCTGCTGATGGCCAGGGAAAGCAGTGGGGGATGGTCTAAGTGCTTGGGCCCCTGCACCTGGGTGGGAGACTCGGAAGAAGCTGGCTCCTGGCTTTGGATCGGCCCAGCTCTGGCCATTGCAGCCTTTTGGGGAGTGAACCAGTGGATGGAAGACCTTTCTTCCTCTCCCTCTCCCCTCCCCTCCATCTCTCTATGAGTCTGCCTTTAAAATAAATATTTTTAAGTATTAAAAAAAAAAAAAAGCCCTTTCTGTGCCACCAAGGCTCTGGAACTCATGGTGAAGGCTTTTTTTTTTTTTTTTTAAGACTTATTTATTTATTTATTTGAAAGAGTTACAGAGAGAGAAGGAGAGGCAGAGAGAGAGAGAGGTCTTCCATCTGCTGGTTCACTCTCCAATTGGCCACACTGGCCGGAGCTGTGTTGATCTGAAGCCAGGAGTTTATTCCAGGTCTCCCATGCGGGTGCAGGGTCCCAAGGACTTGGGCCATTCTCCACTGATTTCCCAGGTGACAGCAGAGAGCTGGATAGGAAATGGAGCAGCTGGGACTTGAACCGACGCCCATGTGGGATGCTGGCACCGCAGGCAGCAGCTCTACCTGCTGTGCCATAGAGCTGGCCCCTGGAAAAGCTTGTTAAAACCTTCTGTAGGAAGCGTGGCAAACAACAGCTCCACAGTGTCAGATGGGCAAGGACGCTGTATGCTCGGGGAAAGCAGAGGGATGACAGGAAGTACCGTGGCGTCAGTGGGCAGATGGAGCTGTTCTAGGAAAAGGCTTAAAGCAAAAGGTGATTGTGCAGAGGCTTGCATGTGTGGAAGCCAAGTGCAGGTCTGAGAGCGTGTCGGCTGCTAGGAGATGTGAGAGGAGACAGGTTGAGCATCCAGGTCCAAGCTTCATCTTCCATTTTGTTGGGACAAGAAAATCTTAACGTTCACTTTGTTTGGTGACACTTGGTCTTTTGGGAGGAAATGAGCTATAGCCATCAGTAAAATGCCTTTTGTGGGAAAATCTGTTTCAGTAAAAAGTAACAGCCAATCTCTGAGGTCACAGCTTTAAAGAAAATAGGCTGGTTGGACCTGGCCAGCCTCTGCGCTAGAGCTTTGGACAACACTAGGTGTTGGTAGATTCTGGGTCATTTTGGAGGAGTTGATGTTCCCGATCTTAGCTTACCACAGGTGTGTGTGTGTGCGCCACTTGTGGCTAGTGCCTCACCAGGCCGAAAGCATAGCTTGTGTTTCTCTTGTCCATGACAGAGAATAGTGTAGCCCTAAGGCATACTTTAGACCCAGGAAGTCGGGCGGTGTCAGGCGGTGGGTTGTATTATGTGAGCTGGTCAGGCATTCTCAGTCTGTAAATGCTTGCTGTGATCCTCTGAAGGAATACCTATAGAGCCTCCTCTCTCCACATCCTCCCCTCTGTCCTCCTCAAGGTGTCCAATTTTGTAGAAAAACATCCCATAAAACTCCTATCACTGGAACCCACGTGAGTGATTAGTCCTTAGCATTTACAAAAGGTAGTGGGATGAATCACTTTTTTATAAATGATACACAAATATATAACATGATATGTTTTACACAAGGATGTGGGTGCTCAGAAAGTTTGCAGAGAAATCAAATTAAATGTAGAAGTTTGTTTTGGTGCAAAAACTCTTTTTGGTGCCATCTTTTTCAAACATGGAAAATGTGTGCTGTGGAAAAAAAGATTTCATAGATTAGCAAAATTTTTTGTGCCAAAACAAAGTCAAACTGTTAATTCCATTTTTATGAATCTCTTGAAGTACTCAAGAGGAATTAGTAGAGCAAATGTTATATATTCCTGCATACTTCTGCCCTGCATGGTGCTAGCACTGGTTTATAGCAAACTTTGAGGGGCTGTTTTCCTCAGAATATAAAATGTTTTACATTTCTTCCCATTCTGATGTTAAGTGATTTATGGTGTCTTGTTTGAATCTTAATTTACGTCTGTCTCATGATTGTGGATGTACTTTCTTTCATATAATTATGATCTGTTGGTGTTTATGTTTATTGATCTGTTTTGAGGATTTTTTTCTTCAGTAGAGATTTTTTTTTTCTTTCTTTTTTTTTTTTTTTTTTTTGACAGAGTTAGACAGTGAGAGAGAGAGAGAGAGACAGAGAGAAAGGTCTTCCTTTTTCCATTGGTTCACCCCACAAATGGCCACTATGGAGCCAGGTGCTTCCTCTTGGTTTCCCAGGCGAGTGCAGGGCCCAAGCACTTGGACCATCCTCCACTGCACTCCCAGGCCACAGCAGAGAGCTGGACTGGAAGAGGAACAACTGGGACAGAATCCGGTGCCCCAACCGGGACTAGAACCTGGTGTGCCTGCGTTGCAGGCAGAGGATTAGCCAAGTGAGCCGAGGCACTGGCCTTTTTCTTAATTTTTTAAAACTTTTATTTTTTATTTTTTTATTTGTATATATCTCATAAATACAACATTATGGACATAGTAATTTTTCCCACCTTACCATGCCACCCATTCTCTGCCCCTCTTCCTGCTCTCTCTCCTGTTTTATCTCAGAAAGAAAAAGAAAAAGAAATAAAGAAAAAGCAAAAAAGAATGAATGGAATAAAAAACTAAGAGAACTGTTCTTCTATGGTCTATACAAGGGCTAATCTATGTTATAGCTCCTTGAAGGTGATTTCGCTTTTTTTCCCCCACTTCCTTTTTTTCCTTCCTTCCTCTCCTTTCTTTCTTTCTAGAAACTTAATTGTCTTTAAAGAAGAATCCAAGGATGATGCATCTTTGTGAACTCTTAGACATAACTATAACTTAATGAGACATAATAATATCCTTCATTTAATACACTGAAAGGAAGCGATTCTTGAGAACAAATTTTACTACTAAGTTTCATGGTGCAACTCTTTGGGGACAAAGATGATGCCTTGGCAGTGAGTGCACAGTGACTCTTGTTTATTTAACAAGGAACACTCTCAGTGATCACCCAAGCCTCTTGACATGATCTGCCTTGGCTAGGGAAGCCTTTTGGATCCACTAGCTTGACAGGGCATAAGCAAAGTGGAAGTTCTCTCTTCCCTTCATCGAAAAGTACATCCTTCTTTGGAGGCTCCTTCTTTCCACTGGGGTCTCACCCACAGAGATCCTTTAAGTAGGACATTTTTTGCTGGAGTGTCTTGGCTTTCTATCCTGAAATGCTCCCCCTGGACTTTCCAGCCAGACTGGAGTGCCTTAAGGGCTGATTCTGAGGTCAGAGTGGTACTTAGAGTGATCGTTATTCTATGAGTCTGCTGTATGGACTACTTTCCATTTTGGAGCCTTCACTCCTTTTTAATTCTATTATTGTTTCCATACACTTAGTCCTATTTATATGATCACTGTCACTTGATCCTATCTATATGGTCACTTGACCATTTTATCTTATCCATTTGGTCTTTATTACACTTAAGTTGCTAATTTTGTCAGCTGCTTAAGAAGAGATTTTGGGGTCCTATGGCATGTTGTTTAGCTGTACCTTTAGAAGTGAGTCTGTTGGGAAGTATGTAAGACTATACTGAAAAAGTTCTTTTATATTTGGGAAATTAGTCTTCTGTGTCTGATAAGGAGTTATATGTAATTCTCATTTTTTAATGGTGCCAATGGATTAAAAATCAAAAGTATTTGAAATGTGCCATCTTAAAATGTCACATTTACTTTTCCTCATTCTGGAACATTCTTAGCTATTGTAGCTTGGAACTCTGTCTTCTGTTTTGTTTTGTTTTTTTTCATTTTTTCTATCTATGAGCCCCATTTTCATCTTTATCTTTCCTTCTCTTGTAAGGATACTTGTCCCTGAACTTAGAGCCTATCCCATGCCAGGATGTTCTAACCCTGGGAGTCCCTGTCTGACCTTGATTATGTCTCTAAGCAGCCTTTGTCTGGATGCACTCACATTCACAGGTGTGCATTCCGGTCACCTTCACAGGTTCCAGGTACACATGTCTTCAAATGTGCTATGGCCATACAGTCCATTGCCCTAACTGATTTTCCCTCTCCAAAAGTTGATGTCAAGAATTATATTCCTCATATTTGATCCTAATGTTTAATACTCTTGCTATATTTTTAAATGCATCTCAAAAGGAAAATGATTTTGTGCCTTCTGCTGTGCAGGGTGTGGGTGCTGTATTAGCAGCTTTCAATAATTGGCTCCATTCTGGGACTTAACAAAAGCAAGCTGCTGAGAATTTCTGATACTCAATTTTTATTTCTTCTGCTTCACAAACTCTTGATTTTTGTGGAAAAAAAAAGTCTAAGTCTTACTCCTTTTTTCCTACTTCAGCCTGTGTAGGAGAAACTTGGTCCTGTGTTAAACGAGAAGCATGGAACATCAAATCTTCCTTAGAGTGTTTGAATTCAAGAGACATAAGCCCAGAATAGCATTCCTGAGCATTGTCTATAGATCATGTGGTGTTAACGTCATTAGTATAGAACTGAATTGGGTACATATAAGCTTTACAACCTTGGTCAAGCTTTATATTTTTCATTTACTTACCTCCTAGGAAGTTTGAAATTCCGAAGATGTCAGCAAAAATATTGATTATGAGTGGGTTTTAGGTTTATAATGATGCATGATATTATGCAGTTGCTATTCCACAGACTCGTTTCAAAATTGAGCATAAAAGCTGTCTGCAGAGTAGATTTATTCCTACTGATTCTCTTTTCTTGCTCTGAGTCCTTAAGCACGCCGTGTAATGTGTAGACTGAATATATTAACTTGAGGTTGTAAACTATATTTTTAAGGTTACGGTTACAACTTTTTAAGTGTGATGAAATGTCTTGGTTTTTACTCTTCTCAATAAAATCTATCATTTATTGTACTGAAGCCGTTACAATGAGCAAATGACAGTCCTTTTTACTGAGGCAGTGCTGAACTGCATGGGTGTGACTCGGCCACTACCCTCCTGCTGTTTCGCAGGCTCCTTCCAAACCTGGTTTTCTTTCCTCACTCAGAATTGGGACTCAGGACACCGGGCCGGGAAGTTTTGTCGTGTTCCTTGATTTCCTTGTTTTGGGCTTAGTGGTTGTAAATTCTCACTCACCGTGAAGTTCTCAGTAGTGTTGCTCAGGAAAGCAAGAGCAATTATAGAAAATTAAATGAGGCCGGAAAGGATCTTGGTAATCATTCTAGTCTAAAAAAAGGTCTAGGCTTTTTTTCCAACTTAAAGGGGAAGCTGAGATCTGCCTAGGAAAGTGATGTGATTGTCACATACAGAGTCATCTAGTCCTGGTGGGGTCTTGATTAAAACCCTAGACCGTGGGGCCAGCTTTGTGGCTCAGTGGGTTAAGCTGGCAGCCCATATGAGTACTGGTTCCAGTCCCTGCTCCTTCGCACTGGTTCCAGCTCCCTGCCCGTGTGCCTGGGAAAGCAGCAGAAGGTGGCCCAAGTACCTGGGCCCCTGCCACCCACCTGGGAGACCTGAATGGAGTTCCAGGACCTGTTTTCAGCCTGGCCCACCTCTGACCTCGAGGCCATGTTGGGAGTGAACCAGCAGATGCGAGGTCTCTCTGTCCCACGCTGCCTGTCACCCTAAGATGAATCTTAGATATTCAACTTACAGACACTAACTGTATGCATGTCCATAGCATCCTTTTTCCTTATATCAAACTTAGAACTGTTTACTGTTTACTTCTTGTCCTTTGGCTTTTGATTAGGTGTGATAGGTATGATTTAAGGTGTGACAAGTTGCCCGAGTGAGTTATTTTAGGTGGTTTCTCAAAGAAGGAATGAGGCTCCCTTTTTTCAGTGCTCTCACAAATTCTGGGCAGTAAAGGATTTCTTAGAAGTCCTCATGGGTTTAAGCATAATATGCTAAATTACTTTGATGTTGAAAGTATGTACAACTTACAGTTTTTTTTCCCTGTCATTTTTTAGGATTCTGAGTAACAATAAAATATCCGAATTGAAGAATGGCTCATTTTCTGGGTTAAGTCTCCTTGAAAGATTGTGAGTATTCTTTCATTTTTGTCTCTTAATAAAAATTGAGTATGTCCAACATTTTGTTAGTGAAAATGTCAAGAAATAAATTTTTAAAAATAAGAAATTACTTAAAGCAGAGATCTGTAGACTCCTGTAAATGGCCAGATAAGAAGTAATTTTAGTTTTGTGGGCCGTATGGTTCCTGCCATAGAGACCGTTCTGTCCCAAGCAGACACCTGTCTTACATATTAGAATGCCTGTGTTACATGTTAGAGTGCCTGTGTTTCACTTCTAGCTCCGCTGTTGCTTCCAGCTTCCTGCAAATGCACATCCCGGGAGGCAGCAGGAGGTGATGGCCCACAGTTCCCTGCCACCCACACTGGAGACCTAGATTGAGTTCAGTTCAGGGCCCAGCCCTGGCTATTATGGAAATACAGGGAGTGAACCAGCAGATGGGAACTCTCTTTGTCTTTCTGCCTTTCAATCAATAAAATAAATAAGAACTTTTAAAAATTGAAAAAGATATTTGAATTTATTATGATGCAAAAATTTGGAAACCCATGCAAAGTTTTTCACAGTATGCATTTTCCACGAAGTTTTTGAAGACCTCTCATACTGAGTAACAATGTTTATGTGTAATGAATGAATTAATGGACATGTCTTTCCAATAAAGCTTTATTTACAAAGCAATCTCTGGGCCATAGTTGCTGACCACTGACTGAAAGCTTAGATGCTGTTTTGAAACTCTGTATCCTGAAATGTGTATTCCTTCTCAGAAGTCACATAGAATTTTAAAAACATGACAAAGGGAAACACTCTTGATAAACTTTGTTTTATTCAGATTTTCTGTGCAGTAATTTTTTTTTCTTGTTGTTGTTAGCAGTTAAGTCTGGTTTTGCTTGTAATCTAATGTGTTCCAGGTAGGGCTTGTGTGTTGCTTTGTGAATTTGAGGCAGTGTTTAGAGTGCTGTTCGAGGATCATGTTTCAAATTCCTCGTTTCCTCATGCAGTTAGGATAAAAGTTCCAAATACACAGGGGCTTCACACTGGGCGTCTCTTGCTGTGAAGTAGCAAACTGTCCTTGGTTTTCTTATTTCTCTTTACTCTGCCTCCACTTCTCTCCGGGGCCTTTCCTCAGCCGTTTCACAGGCAGACTTCTGCAGTGCCTCACTGCCTTGGAGACTGACGTGTTACGTAAACATATCCCGTCTAGAGTTCTTCATCCTTTATGCATGCCGTTTTCATTGAGATCAGATGGTTTAAAGTTTGGTTATATACAAACGCATGCCCTCACACACACAGTCACTCATATTTATAAGTGGATGCATGCCCACAGTACACACACAGCCATGCGAGTGTATGCACAGAGACACACATATACAGACATTTAAAAGCATTTTTGGCATACCAGTATTAATTCTTGGATTTTTTTTCTTTTTTTTACATTTACATATCCTGTCCAGTCCATGTGCTACATTTGCATATCCTGTCCAGACCATGTGCTTCTGAGGATGCTGACTGCACCCTCCGCTCCAGGCCCAACAACTTTGCGCACGTTCCATGGTCGCTGTTTCAGGAGTGGCCATTTGACCTGATTATGATTGAGTGCAGATGTTCTTGCGACTTTTGAAAAGGGATTTCCTCACTGTCTCCAAGAAAGAGGGTCATGTCCTGACAGAGCAGCCATCCTGCCACCAGCTGGGGCCAGAGCCAGCTCTCTGAGGGTGGCAGGGATGCCTGGGAGGACGTAGCCTGATTGTCTCTGAGCTGTTAGGGTTACGTGTGTTTTTCTGTAGCACACTGTCAGGCGCGTTATACGTGCCCACTTGATCACTGGAGGATTCAGCATGGTGTTTTTCTAAAAGGAAGGATGGCGGGTGCTTCTGGGTTGTGCCACTTGCTGTGTTTTGGAAACATTTTGCTTTTGGTCCCCAGGCTTGATGCTGTGCACTTAGACCATAAAAAGTGTAGGCATCATAGCTGATGCTCTTTGCTGTGCTGTGAGCTGCCGCACTTACTTTTTTTTTGTGTGTGTGACAGAGTGGACAGAGAGAGAGAGACAGAGAGAAAGGTCTTCCTTTTCCATTGGTTCACTCTCCAGTGGCCGCCACGGCCGGCGCGCTGTGGCTGGCGCGCCGCGCTGATCTGAAGGCAGGAGCCAGGTGCTTCTCCTGGTCTCCCATGTGGGTGCAGGGCCCAAGCATTTGGGCCATTCTCCACTGCATTCTGGGCCACAGCAGAGGTGGCCTGGAAGAGGGGCAACCGGGACAGAATCTGGTGCCCTGACTGGGCCTAGAACCCGGTCCCGGTGTGCCGGCACCGACCCCTTACATTTGTTTTTAAGTTCCCTTTGTCTTTGACCTGATTTCAGCCATTTGTTGATGGTTACAAATTAGCTTCTTAAAAAAAAATTAAGCCTATTTACTTGAGAGGTAGACAATGAGGGTGCTGGAGGAAAGAGAAAGAAAAAGAAAAAGCTTGTATCTACTGGTTTATTGCCCAAATGCCTATAACAATAACAGGGCTGGACTGAAACTGAAGTCTGGAGCTGGGAACTCCATCCAGGTGTCCCACATGGGTGGCAGGGGCCCAACTACTTGAGCCATTGCTGCCACTTCTCAGAGTTTGCATTCCCAGGAAGCCAGTCAGGAGCCTGAGCCTGAAATCAAACCCAGGCACTCTGGTGTCAGACATAGGCATTGCACCTTAATCTGCATCTTAACTGCTAATCCAAATGTCTGTTCCAGGCAGCTCATTTACATTCTTGTTGCGAATATTTATTCCATGTGGACGTTGTTCTAGGCTGGGATTTGTTGATGAATCTGTAGTTAGCAAATTGATGACCTATTTGAAATACTAAGGATAAAGAAAATGTTTAACAGGATGTGAATACTGAGAGTGCCAGTACTGCACTATATGCTCGTTGGTATATGGTAGGATGAGGAAAAATTTAAGGCAACACTGAAAAGTGAGAGCTTTGCACCTGCTGGACAAGAGGTGTGGGGTATGGTGAAGCAGACAGGCATGTCCGGTATAAAGGAATTTGAACTTACACTGCGTTTGACCAGTGCCGTAGTCGGACGAGTGGCTTCGGATTATGTACATCAGAATCGCCAGGGGAACGTGTTAAAGCACAGGCCTCAGAGTTTCCCACGATGTTGAGCTTGGGCTATGGTTTTGTTTTTCTTGTTTTATTTGAAAGAGATAGAACTAGATCTTCCATCTGCTGGTTTACTCCCCAGATGCCTTCAACCCTGGGGTGAAGGGGGCCCAAGTTGGGAGGCCCAAGTGAGCAGCTCATTCCAGGTCTCCCTCATAGGCAGCAGGGGCACAAGCGCGTGAACCCCTCACCTGCTGGCTCCGTGGTTGTGTACTAACAGGAAGCTGGAATTGAAAGTGGAGCCTGGACTGGAACCCGGACACTGCGCTAGGGGCTGCAGGTATCCCAGGCAGTATCGTAACCACTGTGCCAGTTGCTCACCCCAATCTATTGACTTCTGAGATGGCTGTGAGATTTCCAAATGTAGACATGGAGTTGGGTAATGCTATATGCCGTCCAGAATGGAAAGGAGGAGTATATCTGGGGCATAGGTACAAATTGGAGTCTAGAGACTTGAATTAATTCAGTGTGCAGCAATGCTGTTGCCTAGGGTAGTGTAGTGTGAGGAGAAGAGGTGAAGCATCAGATGTCAATGATAAGGTAACTGTGGTGGGGATGCCTTTATTCAGCAAATAAGCATGGAGAATTCCTGGCATTTCTCAGGTGAAGAAAACATGGCTTTACAGTGTAGTGACAGAGGAAATAGACAATAAAGTAATTGGGGGAGGCATGGAAGACAAATTGTGACAAATACCGTGAAGCAAAACTCAGTGGGGTTGGGGTAGGATGTGGGCTCTGAGTGTGTGCTACCCTGGGAATGGCAGCACAGACCCAAGGGAGCTTAGCAGACGGCTGCAGAAGCCTGCATGGGCCCTGCTGTCACATCTAGCAGGAGATGTTGTTTGTTCCAGGAATCTGTGTTTTTTTTTTTTTTTTTTTTTTTTTTTTTTTTTTTTTTTTTTTAAGATTTATTCATTTATTTGAAAGTCAGAGTTACAGAGAGAGAGGAGTGGCAGAGAGAGAGGGAGAGAGGTCTTCCATTGATGGTTCACTCCCCAGTTGGCCCCAATGGCCGGAACTGTGCTGATCTAAAGCCAGGAGCTTCTTCGGGGTGTCCCACAGGGGTGCAGGGGCCCAAGGACTTGGGCCATCTTACACTGCTTCCCCAGGCCACAGCAGAGAGCTGGATTGGAAATGGAGCAGCCGGGCCTCGAACCAGTGCCCATATGGGATGCTGACGCTTCAGGTCAGGGCGTTAACCCACTGTGCCACAGCGCCGGCCCCGGAATCTCTGTTTTGTGCCCTTATTTAGTAAGCCTACACAGTGAAGCTGTTAATCTTGGATAACAGTAATTTCCATAGATCTCCTTAGCAAAACACTCATATTCATCAATTTAAACATTTGCAGCAAAATAAACCTAATGCTATTTTGCACATACATAACTGGAGTTCCCTTTTTCATTATTATTATTAAAAAATAGGAATATAAAAATTATGATTCCTAATGGTTTCTCCTCAGGTTTTTTTATTTAATTATTTTTTTATTTGAAAGGCAGAGTTACAGAGAGGCAGAGGCAGAGAGAGAGAGTCAGAGAATCTTCCATCCTCTGGTTCACTTTCCTAAGGGCTGCAGTGGCCAGAGTTGGGCCCATCTGAAGCCAGGAGCTTCTGGGTCTCCCACGCGGGTGCAGGGGCCCAAGGACTTGGGCCATCTTCTACTGCTTTCCCAGGCCATAGCAGAGAGCTGGATTGGAAGTGGGCAGCTGGGACTCGAACTGGTGCCCATGTGGGATGCTGGCACTGTATGCAGCATCTTTACACACTCTGCCACAGACCCAGCCCCTTCCCCTCCATTTTTAAAATGTACTTTAAAGAGCTGTTTTTGGAGTAGAGACTTTTACATCTGTTATACACACATTCTTAGTTCCGCTGTCTATAGCCATCCTGCCTCTCTATCTTGCTTCCCTTCTTCCATCCTTCTTCCACTTCCTTTCTTGTTTCACAGGAGTATCATTCTTGTATTGTGTTATCTATTCAATTACTGGAATTTAGTGGCATTCTGTCCCCACAGACCTATCTGCTTACTGTAGTGTTGCCTGCTGCTCAGTGCATTTGTTTGTTGTTGTTTTTTAAAGATTTATTTATTTATCTGAAAGGCAGAGTTACAGAGAGAGATCTTCCACCTGCTGGTTCATTCCCCAAATGGCAATAATGGCTAGAGCTGGGCTGACCTGAAGCCAGGATCCAGGAGCTTCTTTCTGGCTGCCCCATGTTGGGGTAGGTGACCAAGCACTTGGGCCATCTTCTGCTGCTTTCCCAGGCGCATTAGCAAGGAGATCAGAAGCGGAGGAGCCAGGACTTGAACTGGTGCTCATCCTGGATGCTGGTACCACAGACAGTGGCTTTACCAGCTACGCCACCGTGCCGGCTCTGCACTGTTGAGTTCCACCCCAGAGGCTGTCCTTGGAAATTAGAAATGAGGACTGCCTGCCTTGGAGCTTTGGAGTCAGATTTCCTGGCTCCCAGCAGGGTCATGGAACTGCTTTGTGACCTTGTTTTGGAGGTGATCTTGGGACCTGGGCCAGCTCAAAGGCCCAGTTTCGTCCTGAGGAGGGTGGCTCCGGGAGACAGACGGAACCACCACGGAGACAGCCCTGCTGCTTGATCCTCTGGAGCGCCCAGAGTTGTCTTCTTCTCTGATGCTGCACTTGTGATCCAAGAGCTCTGCTGCGTGCAGTTCCAGACTTCGTATCTGATGTCTGCTGTGCCCTTTTCTAAAGGAGTTAGTTCTTTGACCAGGAAGTGTTAAAATATTCCTTCAGCTTTGTTAAAAAGAATTCTTGTGCCTCCTTTCTTTTATGTTGTAATGATCTAACATGTTCAGATGTAGCCATACATCCTGAAGCTCACCAGGGAAGGTGAATGGGAGAATCTGACTATAAATATCTTTTGGCAATACCTGATTAATAAGGCTATCATTAAATATTATATAATATGCCAAGAATTTCTTGTTATTAAAGAAAAAGTGCATCTTTAAATCATTTTACAGTACTCGGTTATTCATGAGCGGTATTTTGTAGAAACACATGCAGTTCATCATGGACCACAGATTTATGTCCTGTTTCAGCTAAATCAGTTCCTGTTGCAGACACTGTTTAAAATTTGAAAAAGGAAACTCATGTTTTTAAAAAATGGAATCGACATTGTATATTTCTATTTGCAGAGTGTTAGCTTATGCAAAGCAAGGAGGAAACAGATGGGTTGAGTTTTCTCATAAAATCATCTTCTCTTTGAGATGTGGGATTGAGGTCAGTTGGGGAATTGGGGAGGGGGAGATAGGAATAAAAGTTGGACCTGCTGGCTAACTGTTACAAAGTTGGGGATAGGGACCAGCGTTGTGGCATGGTGGGTTAAGTCGCCGCCTGCAACACTGCCACCCCATGTGAGCGACGGTTTGAGTCTTGACTTCTCCACTCCTGATCCAGCTGCCTGTTAATGCACCTGGGAAAGCAATGGAGGTTGGCCCAGGTAGTGGGGCCACTGCACACATAGGAGAGACATTGATGAAGCTCCTGGCTTCTGGCCCAGCCCTGGCAGTTGTGGCCATTTGGGGAGTAACCAGTGGATGGACTATCTTTTTCTGTCTCTCCCTCTCTCTGTAACTCTGCCTTTCAAATAAATAAATCAAAAAAAGCTCAGTAATTATTAACAACTTGTATCATTTCCCTGTACTGGACTATGCCTACATTTATATGTGTTTGCTGAATTATTTGCCAATGTCATGAGCTCTGCCTTTGTGGAGAAACACAAATGATTATAAATAAGAAATAGTATTCCCTACAGTATCTCACTTTAATGAATAGCCTAGTGATTTGATGACTAACCATAGCTTGAAAAACATATGTACTTTAGTTTTTTATTTGCTTTCTTGATTTGAAAGACAGAGAATGCTCTAATTCTCTGGTTTGCTCCGTGAATGCCCCCAACAGTCAGAATTTGGCCAGGATGAAGCAGGGAGCTGAACAGTCAGCGTTTTCCATGGGTGACAGGGACCCACATTCTTATGCCATCACCTACTGCCTCTCAGGGTGTGCACTGGCAGGAAGCTGAAGCTGGGGGCAGGGCTTGGGACCAAGGCACTCTTAAGTTCAATCCCCACATTCAATGTGGTGTGTCAAACAGTAGGCCAAACACCTGCCCCCAGTATTCTTATATAAGTTATGCAATTGTGAGTCTCAGGCGTGGTTTATTTGTCTACCCATTTAACCATCTTCTGTGGCCCAGGATTGTCCCCTCAAGTCCCTGTGTTGGAGTCTTAACCCCCAGTGCAGCAGTGTTGAGAGGTGGGGACTTTAAGAGGTCATTAAGTCATCATGAATGGGTCGGATTCTTCCTGTGGCATTGGGTGGCTCTTGATGAAAGGAGTCCGGGCCCCTTCCTTTTGCCCCTTCCACCTCTTCCACGCTTCCTGCCGCTGTCCCTAACTCTCATATGCATGTTCGTGTCCCCTTACCTTCCACCGTCCATCTTGGGGTGACCGTGCACTTGGGGTGCAGCCTCTCGACTTTAGGCTTCCAGCCTCCAGAACAGTAAACAGTAAATCTCTGTTCTTTGTAACTGTCCCACTCACAGGTGTTCCATTAGAGCAGCACCAAGTAGACTTAAGTCACCAGCCCTCCACCTGCTGCGTCTCCAGCGACTCCTGCTCACTGAGCAGAGCAGCCTCTGCTCTTGTGGAAATTGTGGTCTCTCCATGACGACAGTGTGGGCATCGGGAGGGGAGTGTGATGAGAGCCACAGCAGGGAAGGCAGGGGCACTGTTGCTTACAGGTGTTTGTTTCTGGAGGGAGGAATGGTGTTGAATGCCAGGGCTAAAGAATGGGGAAGAGTTAGCCAGGCAAGAGAAGCAAGGTGGAGGTGAGGGTGTGGGGAGGGGAGATGGAGATGTCGGGGACAGGGAAACCCATATGTAAAGGTCCAGAGGTCAGAAAAAAATAAATGATCCTTTCTAGAAAGATCACACAGTGTGACTTGCTGAGGAGTGGGAGAGTATGTGTGAGGGCAGCTGTCAGTGCAGAGTGGAGTGGGCGCAGCTGGGCCATGTCTGAGGGCCTCCTGGTGAGTTACCAGGGAAGCTTTGAGCTTCTTCAGGGCGGACTGTGGAGATTTTGGAGTTTTTAACCACAGCAGAGACGTGACCAGGTTTATGGTGAGAAGATCACTTTATATGGGGAATTGCTGAGAGAAGCAAGGACCCCGTGAGAACTGAGTGTGTGTTGTGTAACCAGAGCCGTGATGGTGTGGATGACCCACACGACAGAGATGGATGACTGAGGCTTATGTGGAAGGCTGCATTTGCCATGTGGAGTGATTTTTTTTTTTTTTCAGTTAGTTTTCAAACATACAGAGGAGATGAAAGAAGAGGATCACCAGGCCTGCACCTTGATTGCATCCTGGCCAGTGTTTTTGGCAAGTTTCCTTTGTCTGTCTCCCTGTTGCTGTAGGGATAGATTTTGTTTAAATCCTGGCCAAATGTTAACATCGAGAACTTGACCAAGGTTCTTAACTCTTTCTGTACACTGGTTTCTTGACTGGAAACAACACCACCTCTTTGTATGATTGTGAGATTCTAATGGGCGGATATGTGACAGACACCTGCTCACTGGATTTAGTGATGCGTGTAACTGAGGTGCCTAGAGTTGGCATTGGATTTCAGGCCTGGCTGGACCCAGGGGCTCACCATCCATTTTCTTTTCCCTTCTATTGGCTCCACCAAGCAGAAGTTTTGCCACTGTGGTAAGAGCACCACTTACAGTCCCAGGCCTATGTCTTGAGCTGTAATCAAACTAGTGGAAATGGCCATGACTCCCTGAGCCCTCCACACCCAAAGACTTTGGTTTAAGTAGCCAAGGTCTCATAATCATGCCATTGACCAGGGCCAGGGTTGTTTGAAAGACCTGGACAAGCTGAAGCCAGTACCTCATCTGGAGCAATGGTGTTAGTTGTTTTTTTTTTTTTTTTTTTTTTAAGATTCATTTTATTTTTATTTGAAAGTCAGAGTTGCAGAGGTGGGGCTGGAGAGGAACTGGGGCAGGAGCTGGGCTGATCTGAAGCCAGGATCCAGGAGCCGCATTCTTGGTCTCCCAGGTGGGGGCAGGGGTCCAAGGACTTCAGCCATCTTCTGCTGCTTTTCCAGGTGTATTAGCAGGGAACTGGATCAGAAGTGGAGCAGCCACTTGAACTAGCACCCATATGGGATGCTGGTACTGCGGGTGGCGGCTTTACGCGCCCACCATGGTGCTGGAATTTTGAGAGCAGTGTTCGCACCATATGGAGAAGCAGGGGCGTCACATTACGGGAAGGCTGCCAAAACCAGCCCCCGAAATGTGCTTAGGACAGCAACTGCACATTAAATAATTGATGATAATCCTGAGTATTGTCATAGTCACATTATGGAATCCTTCATAACTGCTACGTTTTCCCACCTCCACCTACCCTAAGGTTTTTGAATGAGTTCTAGTCTGTTCCTTCCTGGTATCTGCCCTCAAAAACAGAGTGGGCAGCAGTGTCTCCTCAGGTGTCGGCACTGGTTGTCACTGCTTGGTCTGTGTGCTGGCAGGTTGATGTTGCCACACCAACACCTTCACTTGCGGCTCCCAGATGAGGTGTGGTCAGGTGATTTGTCTAGACGCATCCCAGAAGGTGCTTGTATTTGTGAGAAGGAAGAGCAGAAGGCCAGCATGAGGGTGGGCATTTGGCCTAGCGGTTAAGGTGCCTACATCCCATATTGGAGTGCCAGGGTCTAATGGTCATATCCAGCTCTGGACTCGAACTTCCTGCCGCTGCACACCCTGGGAGGTAGCAGGTGATCCCTCAGGTAGTTGGAATCCTGCCACCCACGTGGGAGACCTGGATTGAGTTCCTGGCTGCCTGCTTTGGCCTCTGCCCAGGCCTGGCCCCATGCTGTTATGGGCTTTTAGGAGGTGAGCTGCTGGATGGGAGCTGTCTTCCTCCACATCTCTGCCTCTCTAAATAAATAAATAAAATAAAAAACTGGGGCCGGTGCTGTGGCATAATAGGCTAAGCCTTTACCTGTGGTACTGGCATCCCATTTGGGCGCTGGTTTAAGTCCTGGCTTTCTACTTTCGATCCAGCTCTCTTCTAAGGCCTGGGAAAGCAGTAGAAAATGGCTCAAGTCCTTGGATCCCTGCACCCGCGTGGGAGACTGGGAGGAAGCTCCTGGCTCCTGGCTTCAGATTGATACAGCTACAGCCATTGGTGTTACTTGGGGAGTGAACCAGCAGATGGAAGATCTTTCACTTAGCTCTAATTCTCAAATAAATAAAATTAAAAAAGAAAAAGAAAAAATTAAAAGCAAGCAAGCATGTAATGCATTACTGAGCAGTCCTTGCTGGTGAGGAGCACAGCTTAGACCCCATTCCCTGGAAGCTGGACTGTGGACTGTTCATCTACTCCCCTCCTTCATGGAGGGAGGGCTCTTTCCAGGGTCCTTCACGCCTTTCACTTGCTTCCTAGCTTCAAGAACTCAGGAGGTGGCTGAGAGAAGAGCTGCATGTAGGTGTGTCGCGGAGTAGGCACCGCCATGTTGTCAGTACCATTTGGTCCCCAGGACAGGTGCCCTGGAGTAAGAACTTCTGGGGCCAGAGCATCACAGCAGGGAACTTGCTTGCTGCAAGATTTTCCTCTGTTGAAACTGCTGCTCCATCTTTTTAATCACAGTTAAGAAGAGAATTTAAAAGCCAGCTACAAGTCCCAAGAGGCTAGGATTTGTGAATTTGCCTGAATATCCGCTAAGACCTTTTGTTCCCATTTTGGTGAAGCTTCTTAGTTTTTTCAGATATTTTCAGTTGCTTTATTTAAAAAATGTCTTACTGGCTGGGGCACAAAACTCATATAGGTTCCAGTGTAGCTACCAACATGGAGAAAACTTTTTTTTTACCCTCTGCTTGTGGAATATAAAATTATCTGAATTCTGGTCAGTGAAACGTTTATTTAATAGTGGAAGTCAGAGCACTGATTTTATATCTGTTTAGTAGTTGTTCCCTTTGTCTTAAATTGTTTTGAGGTAGCAGATTCGGGGAGGGTGGCTCAGTTTGTTTGGAGAAACCTGACTCTGACTTGGAGTGGGGACAAGGAGTTGACCCTAAGCCACTCCATGGCAGAGTGCCTGCAGTGTCAGGATGGGGGTGAGGCAGGAGAAAGGCAGAGTAGGGGATTCCGGAAGCCATGGTGTTCACAGGACACACAGCTTGCCATTTCAGAGAAACCCTCTCTTTTTATACATCCAAAACGTTGATTGCTGTTTTTTGACAATTCTAACAGACATAGAAAAATTATATGTATTTTGGGGGTACCATGTCATGCTTTGTTACATGGTGCCTTGTGTAATATTCAATCAGGGTAGACACAGTTATCCTTTCAAGCATTTAACATTTTGTTAGACTGAAAGCATCTGAAATCCTATCTTAGAGTTTTTTTTTTTTTTTTTTAAATCGTACTAGATTGGCATTATCTGTAGTCACCCTCCCTGCGGGGCAGTGGAACTCCAGAGCTGCTTGCTTCTGTCCAGTGACAACCTAGCACCTGTTGTCAGCCTTTCCCTGTCCTTCCCCATCCTTCTCCCTTTCTCTTGGAAAGCACCATTCTATTTTTATTTCTGTGATATCACCTGCTTCTTCAGTTCCACATATGATATTTGACTTTCTCTACTTGGCTTATCTCACTTAACAAAATGAGCCCCCGTTCCATTCAGGGTGTGGATGGAATGACAATTTTGTCTTTGTTTGTATGGCCGAGTCCTAATCCATGTGTGAGCATGTCACGTTTTCTTTATCCGTTCGGTGAAGAGACACTTGGGTTGTTTCCATCTCTTGAGCTGTTGTTTAGAGCTGCGAGGAACATGGGGATGCTGCTGTCTCTTGGACAGATGGACTTTGTGTCTCTTGGACGTATACCCAGGAGTGGGACTGCTGGACATAGGGCAGTTCTGTGTCTGGTTTTTTGAGGAACCTCCATGCTGTTTTTCACTGGCTATACTTCCCATGGGCAGAATGCCCAGGTTCCCTTCTCTCCCCCATCCTCACCAATGCTTGTTGTCTTTTGTCTCTTGGATAAGATGCAGTTTCCTAGAGGGAGGTGATGCCTCCTCCTGGTTTGGTTTGCATTTCCCTGATGACTAGTGATGTTGGACATTTCTCCGTGTACTTGTTGGCCATTTGGATGTCTTCCTTTGAGAAATGTCTGTCAGGTCTGCTGCTCATGTTTATTTGGATTACTTGTTTGTTGTTGTTGAGTCAAGGTCCTTCTACATTCTGTATGTTAACCCTTGTCAGATGTATAGCTTGCAAAGGTTTCCTCCTGTCCTGTAACTTGTCTCTTCACTCTGTTTGCTTTGCTGTGCAAAAGTTCCTTTAGTTCGCTGAAATCCCATTTTTCTATTTTTTTCTGTTATTTCCTGTGCCTTTAGAGTCTGATCCAGAAAATCCGTGCTCATCCCAATGTCCTGAAGTATTTTTCCTGTGATTCTTCTAATAGTTTCAATCTCCGAGTTTTGTTCTTTAATCCATAGTGAATTGATTCTTGTGCATGATGAGAAATAGGGATGAAGTTTCGTTCTTCTGCCAATGGCTAATCTAGCTTTCCCAGCACCATTTATTAAAAAGACTGTCTTTTCCCCCATGTGTGTTCTGAGCATCTTTGTCAAAGATCAGTTGACTGTAGATGTGTGGGTTTGCTTCTAGGGTCTCTTTTGTGTTCCATTGGTGTATAGATCTGTTTTTGTGCCAATACCATGCTGGTTTAGTTACTGTAGCTTTGTGTTATATTTTAAAGTCAGATACTGTAATGCTTCCTGCTTTGTTCTTTTTTCTTGTAGTCGCTTTGGCTATTCAGGGGTGTGTGTGTGTGTGTGTGTGGTTTCATACACATTTTTTTTTCTAGTTTTGTGAAAATGCCATTGAGTTTTTGATAGAGATTACATTGAACCTGTAAATTGCTTTGGGGAATATGCATATTTTGCCAACTTTTCCATTCCATTTTACCATGAATCCGAGATGTCTTTTCAGTGTTTTGTGTCCCTTTCAGTTTGTCAGTGATTTGTAGTTTTCATTGTAGAGATCTTTCACCAGGGCTTCTTTGGTATTTTTTTTCCATAGTGATTGGGAATGGCATTGCTTTTTTTTTTTAAGATTTATTTATTCATTTGAAAACCAGAGTTACAAAGAGGCAGAGAGAGAAGTCTTCCATCTGCTGTTCACTCCTCAAATGGCTGCAATGGCCAGAGCTGGGCCGATCTGAAGCCAGGAGCCAGGAGCTTCTTCTTGGTATTCCACTTGTATGCAGGGGTCCAAGGACTTGGGATATTTTTCACTGTTTTCCCAGGCCATCAGCAGGGAGCTGGATCAGAAGTGGAGCAGCCTGGACTCAAACTGGTGCCCGTATGGGATGCCAGCATGCAGACAGCAGATTTACCCGCTAGGCCACAGCACGGCCCTGGCATTGTTTTCTTGATTTGTTATTCAGGTGATTCATCGTTGGTAGATAGCAGCAGTTCTGATTATAGTACATTGATGTGTGTATCCTGAGTCCTGGTTGCATTTGCTCATTTGTCCTCACAGCTTTTTGGTGAAGTCATTGGGATTTTCTGAGTATATGACTATGCCGTCTGTAAGCAGTGAGAATTCGACTTCCTCTTTTCTGGTGTGGATGGCCTGTACTCAGTTAGTCTAGCTAGGACCTCTAGTACCATGTTGATATAAAGGAGGTGGAAGTGGGCCTCCTTGTCGTTCCAGCTTTTAGAGAGGAATCCTTCAGTTCCTCCATAAGCAGTCTCATGTCAGCTGTCGGCCTATTACATATGGGCTCGTTTGTCCCAAGAAGCATTTGTGAGAATCTGATCCGTGCCCGTCAGCATGCATTTGGTGGAATGGTCATGTGGGAAGCCGCAGTACCAAGGACACATCAAGACTGCAGTGTTTACGGTCAGCCTCGCCAGGATGTGTTGGTGACACTTCCAGGAAACTAGCCCCCATGTTGTAACTGCTGCTCTATGGCAGTGAGGGTAAGCCATTAGAGAAGAATACGTCACACATCAGACCGGGCAGCAGGCAGTTTTCACGAACTGGTGGGACAGTGACATGAATGTGCCCCCCTCTCCGTGGGAAGGGAGTACTTGGATCCATGTTCACTGTGCACAGACTGCCTCCGAGACGCTCTCTATAGCTCAGGAAGAAAAAGGTGCAGTGTTTCTGGCATTGGTGGCGTGTGAGAGGCAACTTGGGGTTGTTCTCTAGCATAGAGCACGGGATGTGCAGGGGTTGCTCCAGGTCGTTCTCGTGGTCACGGGGTAACACAGGCACCTTGTTCTTGTGGTACTCAGGAAGGCCCTGCACAGCTCAGGAAGTGTGGCATCTGGGTTCCTGGCTGTGTTGACCTTTTCTCTGTGTCTCTGTTGTGGTTTCACCAGCAGTGTGTGCATCCCTGGGTCACTTGTTATGATCACAAGTAGAGTGGGAAGCCCCGGTGTGTCTGTGCAAGGAAGTGGCGGTGTTGCTGTGATTAAGCAAAGGCTTCCAGAGGTTTCTGGTTCCTTAGCCTGGCATCAGGCCCCCTAAGATGACCAGAGGTCACTCTTGTCCATGGGCAGGATATAAATGAGTCCTGACAAACACACTCTTACCAGTGGCCAGAACGTGGTCCGGGAAGATGGAAAGTTTCTGACCACCAGCTCCCTGCAAAGATCTAGGCAAACACTGGAACAAGGCACATGAGGTTCTCCAGCCTAGCCCAGGTACCCAGAGGAGAGCAGCAGCCTTAACCTAGAACCCAAAAGCGCAAGAGCAGAGGGATTGGCTGTGCTGCTCACTGCTGCGCCCTAGTGGTGCTGTTCTGGCACGGAGGGGCCAGTGTGCTTGAGAGGAAAGAGTGAAGTGTGGCTGCTGTGAGATACTGCAGGGTCTGGAGCTCGTGCGCCTTTCCTTGGAGCTGCAGGTTGTGGTTCATCACGGGTTCACTGTGTATCCTCACCGTAGAGAACGCCTAACTGTAGAAGCCCAGGAAGGAAAGAAGTAGGAAAATTTGAATTTGAGAGTGTATACTTTTGAAGATGTTTTTAAAATAATTTAGTTGAATGTTTGTCACAAATATTATCACTGATTCAGTTTGATAACTGAAATGCAGCCTTCTAAGGAGGAAATGATAGAAATACTGTGCATGATTGTAGTTCATGATAGCTTTGACTTGGGATAATATTAGCATGCACACATCTTTCCTGACAAATGTCTTGATTCTCATGTTGACCAAACCAGAGGGTTTTTATCAAATGTGAGTCAGACTCTGCCATTTACTGCCAGGGTGGGCTTGGCTTGGCTTAAGCTTTCTCACGTCAATTTCCTCCCATTAGTATGTTTCCTGCTCTTTTCTGCTTGGCAGGTAAGTGAGGTGTGCCTCAGTATTTGTGACTATGTCAATGTGTGAATAACTCTTATTTATTTTTAACAGGGATCTCCGGAACAACCTTATTAGTAGTATAGATCCAGGTGCCTTTTGGGGACTGTCGTCACTGAAACGATTGTAAGTGTTTGGATCACTTGCTTATATAAGTCTGAATTGCTCCTTTGATAAGTGGCTCGTAACTTACTTTAGCATGAAAATAAAATGGGTGTGTCATAATATTTAGAACTTCTCAGTGGCCAGGTCCCTGGAAAAAACAACAACAGGGTATTTAATATACGCAGCTTACAAGGTGGTTAGTTTGCCCGGCCGTTAGATTTGTTTGGTTGTGGTTGTTTCGGTCCCTCAGGCTGTGAAGCCATTACTGCATCAGGTTTGCCAACAGAATCTGTAAGTTGCTATGAGTCCGTTGAAACTGTTGGTTGTAAATGCTGTGTAAATTGGGGCACGTTTCTATTAATGGTTTAGTCTTGCCATTTTCATGCGTATTTTACGCATATATGTATGTACATGTGTATGCATGCACGCATGTATGTTTTATCATTATTGTTGTTATTAGGACTTTAAAACCAAGACCTTTTACTGTTGAAACTAAACAACTTCCCCAGCTGCTTGCTGTGCTCCTGTCAGTTGCCGGGTGAGCAGGCTAACTTTGCAGAAGCGCCTCCTCACCCAGGCCCTGTGAACTGGCCTGCCACCCCTTGTCCCTTCTGAAGATGTTTCCCAAGCACTGGCTCTTACCATACTCTGACTTCCCTGGAGGAGTTCCTAGGCTCCCGGGAGGAAAGGGTATAGGAGAAGAAAAGTCATCTTCCCTCAGCTCTTTGAAGTTCTCCGCTGGGACCTGTGTAACAAAAGACGGATGAACAAGAAGAAAGCAAGAGAGTGTATTAACGTGTATTTCTTACGTACGTGAGACTCGCTCTCAAAGAGGTAGCCAAGAACCCTGGCTTCCCTGGCGTCATCAGCAAGCACTGGAGGAGTGACAGAACAAAGGAAAAGGACCTTGACTCTCTAGGGGCAGCCGACTGGGAAGGCAGACCTGTGGGAGACTAGTGTTAGGGAGAGGCCAGTTCCTTTGCTGGGAACGCGGCTGCATGCCCTGCTAGGCGTGAGAGCCGGGTGCCCTCTGCGGGGGTGGGGACGGAGGGGTGCACCTCAGTCCTTCCTGGTGGAGAGGGGTGGAAGTGCGCCTTTGTGAATGGGCCTTCTTCCAGACAGACAGGAGGCAGGCCGGGAGCTTTCCTGCACTTGATTCTCCGTTGTCTTCAACTCAGAATAATGCTTACGCCAAGGTGGCCTATTTGGGGGCTCCATAGTCTGCTACTCTTCAATGAAAATCCATGCTGTTACATTAGGTAAAATCATAATGGTCTGATAGAAGAGGAAGGGCATGTGCGAAGGGAACAGCCTGCTGGGACAGCTGCCAATGTGTAGATTTGAATTTGCTCCTGAGTTCTGAATGTGGTAGTTCTCCCCTCTCTGTAGGGAATATGTTCAAGACCCTCAGCGGATGCCTGAAGCTATGGATACTATCGAACACTATGCCTTTTCTTACATGTACAAATTATGATAAAAATTAATTTATAAATCAATTTCAGTTCAAAGATGAACAGTAATTCAGTAGTGAAATAGAACTGTTCTAACAAGGTACCATAATAAAATTATATGATTATGGTCTCAAAATATCTTACTGTACTATGCATAGGTACTGTGTATACATGCGTGCATATATAATATATATATATATAATATATATATAATGCAGTACTGTATCCGTTCTGTTTGCAGTTGGTTGAGAGCAACTGAAAACGAAACCTCATCTAGGAGGAGACTACTGTTAGGTGCTGAAAAAGAACAAAAAAGGCTTTGTAGGCAGAGTCAGCCTAGGGTGGAAAAGCCTGTCGCTGGGGACAGTAGTTGAGTTCTTTGGCCAGAGCGTGAAGGAGCATGGGAGTAAAGAGTGTAGGGAGATGAAGCTGGTTGGAGATCAGGAATTTCAGATCTCTTCTTTGCACACTAGGGAACCCCACAGTCTTTTGTTTCAGAAGGATTCTAATGGCAACAAGGAGAAGCCACAGATGCAGAGACCAGGGACAAGAGACACTGGGGAGAAAGACCAGCACCATGGTTTGCTTCCCCTTACAGCCATCATTTCAGCTGACTCATTTTGGGGGGAGGTGGAAGGTTTTTATTATTACTTTTTTCCTTCTCCAAGGTACGTGGGTACGTTTTGTGAATATGTGTCTGGTGTGTCCCATAGCATCCATATTGTAACGCTGGCTGTGGCAGCTCTCAGGGTAGGTCTAACCCCAACGCTTGTGCTTCTGCCTTAACAAGGACTTACGCACTGGGCTCAGTTAGCGCTCAGGTGTCGAAGTGTTAGATCTAAGGTAGGCAGCACAAATGGAGGTCCTAGGTTGACCGTAGCAGACACTTTGAAGGCAAAGAGGAAGAGCTTGGTTTGAACCATTCCTCCCAGTGATTCCCATGTTAACATTTGAGAATGTCTAGATTTTTCCCTGCAGAGGGCCACTTCTTATTCCTGCCCTCTGGTCCACACCACTGTTGGCACAGCTTTTAGATCAGAAGAAGTTGAATGCTAATAATTTCTCCACTTTGAAGTATAGGTGGAAGGAAATTGGAATTTTCATAAAAAAGCCCTTTTGTGAGGACGTTTTAAAGATACTTCAGAATATCTGAGGTTCCCATCTGCTTCTGTATCCTTCAGTAAATAATTTCCCAAGTACTGCCATTTAGAAATAAATAAAAAAAGTTCTTGTTCAGTAGCATTTAATTTAATTTAATTACTGATACTGTACCAGACATTGCCTTAGCATTTTTTCATTGCATTACACATTAAGTAGTCTCTTGTGTTCTTGCCTAGGAAGGTAATTGCCATTTATAATGTTCTTCCCACTAGAAAACACATTCTTAATTCCAAACAGCTGACTTGTAATTGAACGCAAGGAACAGCTTGCAAACTCAAGGAGCCCTGCACGCACACCGAGAGGGATAGGAAGCTATTCGGCAGTAGTAACGTTTGCTGGCTGCTCAAAGATACAGGCAGTTTTTCTTATGGGGCTTTAAATCATTTCATGTCGATTGTGCATCTCGCTTGACAGCCCTACATAAAGTGATTTTGTAAGTGTCCCATGCCTTTGCCTTTAGTTTTATAGGTAATTTGAATCAGGAAGATTAAGTGACTTTCTGAAGGATTAACTACCAGAAGTAGGTGAAACCTAGACCGATTCAGTTTCTCTTTTGCTTTATCAACAAATTCAAGCTGATTTTAATCCAAATGAAAACCCGTTATCGATACGTCAAC
Organism: Lepus europaeus; assembly: GCF_033115175.1. NCBI lineage: Eukaryota > Metazoa > Chordata > Mammalia > Lagomorpha > Leporidae > Lepus > Lepus europaeus. Next base: position 74,046,827 of record NC_084842.1, read on the forward strand.
ACCGTTTTAAGTAGATATAGCTGTAATGAAATTGTTTCCTACAAAATTTTGGTAATTACACCATTTAAAGCTCAGAATTGAGACAGGATAATGAATAAAGTCCGGAAATGCTTGTTTAAGCAACGTTTTGCAAAATGATGCCTAATTTTCTTAAATGGTAAAACCCAGAAATAAAAGGAGAATCAGCGGGAATGAAAAAGAAAGTCCCACATGTTTAAACTTTAAGCCATAATATTCCAAGAGCCGGAGCTGGGAACAAGAAGTGCAGCAGGGCCTTGCATTACTTGAGATTCTTCTGTCCAGAGTTGCAACAGTGAGAGTGAGAGAGAGAGAAATACGGATAGAGATTGATTCTATTACATTATTGAACACCAGGATTACCTAGACTAGCTTTTGAAATGTCTAAGGGAAATATAAATTGGGTAGGTCCCTGATTCACCTGCTATGTCCTTAACAATTTCAAGCCAGATTAATACATTTTCTGCTGTTAGCAAGTTTGGAGTTTGGAATCTTAACAATTTTAGTCAGAAAAGGAATAATTTCTACTGCTTTTCAAAAGAGTAACACAAAGTGTGGCTCAAAAGACCATGTTCTTCTTAATGGGTTCTAGTGTTCCATAGCCCAGTGAGTCCACTGTAGTTCACAACGATGTGTTCCAAGCTGTGTAAGTACTGAGCAAGGGGGCTGATGGCTCCAGCGTGGAGGAGGGGTGGGAGGTGAGGATGTTCATTGCCTGGTTTTATCAGTTTGTGCTGTACACAGCTGTTGAAATACTATGCTGTGTACTAAAAGTGCACACGGATTATTTGTTACTCACACCTTTTTAAAAAGTAAAAAAAAAAAAAAAAACAAAAAAAAACCAAAAACGATAAACTCCAAGGGTGGGCAGTGCAGGGGAGAATGTGTATCTATTCATGATAGAGAATAATATGGATGCTGAAGAACACAAGGTAAAAGTACTTTTGAAAATTTGGCTTAGAGAGTTCTAATTCTTTTCTCTAAATTCAGAGTATAATGAATTATTCAAAGTGTAAGAAATAAAAGTGGAGATTCACTGTCTTCGGATTTTTCTTGTGTTGTATTTACTGAGTCCACTGATGATATTGATGGGAGATGTGACGTGCACTTCAACAGTTTGAGGAATTGTCAGTTGTTATGTGCCAGCAGCTTTTAAACCTGTGCAGGCTTCGATTAAAAAATAAAATTGCATTTGTTGTCCTTGATATAAAGCAAAATAACTAAAGAAAGATGGGGTAAAACATTAATTAAAAATTCTCTGTGTTAAAAATGAAAGAAATTTTATAAATTGAGGAGAAAAATATTTAGAAACCAGCAGTTCGATAGGATGTAGATTTAGAAGTGAATGAAAAAAAAATTGGTCCACTGCCTAGACATTGTTAAGGTAATTTAGCTTGCTACTAAGTAAAGTAGAAGTTTTTCGTTCCAGTCAAAACTTCTGAGTATTTAAGGAGAGGAGTTAGAAAACATTACATTTCCATTGTTCTTGAGGAAATAAAAGCTTCATCATTTTGATAACCTGCCCTCTTCTGCATTGTCTTATTTGTTGGCCGAGCTGTGGCCTGTGGGTCACCTAAGGAACTGGATCACAGACAAGAAGGTAGATTGAGTCTCTGTTCACTCCGGAAGCTTTATCTTGAGTGATTGTATAGGAGCAAATGCTTGAAAAGAGAGGCATTATAATTAAGCAATAGTCTGTGTTTTCCATAACTAAGTGAAAGTAGGATCATTTTCTCAGTGCTAACCTTATCTCACCTAAGTCAGGCAGAGTCTCAAAGCTGCTCAAAAGAGAGATCTTGTATGTATGATACCTGAGTACTTTTCTTGAATTAAGTATATGAGAAATTTATTAACCAAGAGAACTAATTGAAGACACTTTCCCCTACCTTCTCCCTAGGGACCTGACAAACAATCGGATAGGATGTCTGAATGCAGACATATTTCGAGGACTCACCAATCTGGTTAGGCTGTAAGTATATCTTTTCTTTCCTTGAGAAATGTAAGGAAGGGGTGGGTGTTGTAGTGCATTGGGTTGAACTTTCACTTGGGATGCCCATATCACATATCTGAGTGTCTGTTTGAGTCCCAGCTGTTCTGCTTCTGGTCCAACTTCCTGCTAATGGGACTGGGAGGCAGCCGATGGTAGCCCAAGTATTTGAGTTCCTGCCACCTATATGGGATACCTGGATGGAATTCCTGGATGATGGCTTTATCCTGGCCCATGTTTATCTGTCGTGGGGGGGGGGGGGGGGGGGGATATGAACCAGCAGCGGGAAGTTGTGTCTGTTTCTCTCTGCCTTTCAAAAAACAAAAACAAACCAAAAACTTGTCCCAAGTTTAATCCAGTATGGGGAACTCTGTGGGCTATGCTTTAATACACTCGATTCTATAGGTGATTCTGATGCACAGAAAGTGTGATAATTGCTGGTGTAGGCTAGGGTGTTGGTCTCTAGCCAGACTGATTTTTAAATGGTCTTAGATCTGCCATAGAATTCTCTGTCTCTTGCTGTCACTTTGCCATTCAAATAAATAAATAAACAAGGGGCTGGCATGGTGGAGCAGTGGGTTAAACTGCCACCTGTGATGCTACCATCCCATATAGGCACCAGTTCGAATCCCAGCTGCCTCCTAATACACTTACCTGCTAATGTGCCTGGGAAAGCAGCAGAGGATGGCACAGGTCCTTGAGCCCTTGAACCCATGTGGGAGACCTATAAGAAACTCCTGGTTCCTGGCTTCAGCCTGTCCCAGCCCCAGCACTTGTAGCCATTTGAGGAGTGAACCAATGGATGAACGACCTTTCTCTCTGTCTCTCCCCCCTCTCTCTGTAACGCTGCCTTTCAAATAAATAAAATACATCTTTACAAAAATTAAGCAAAAAGAATCTGTGAAAGCATTTGAACCATTATGCATGATAGTTTAATATTAAAGTAGCAGCTATTGGGACTATAAAGAGACAAAGAACTGGGATGTAAATCAGAGAACTATAATGTTCTTAAAATGCAATACTGGTTAAGTATCCCTTACCTACAATGCTTGGGATTAGGAAAGGTTGGATTTCAGATTTTGGAATATTCGCATGTACATAATGACACATTTTGAGAATGGGAACCAAATCAATATGCAACATTGGTGTATCTTTCATATATACCTACTACATCTAGCAGTATTTTCAAGAATTTGGGGCATGAAACAAAGTTTCATGGATTGAAATTTTCCACTTGTGGTTTCATGCCAGCAGCAGTCATAAAGTTCAGGATTTTGGAACATTTTGGACTTCAGCTTTACGGATTAGTGCTGGTCCAGCTTTAAGACATCATCACACCGCACACACGCACACAGTGTAGTTCATGCAGCACAAAAGACACTCAGGTGGAGAAATGTGATGGAAGCTTCACTGGTCTGAGAAAATCTCTTGAGGAGGTAAAATGCAAGCTGATGGTTCAGAAGATGTGCAAACATTTGGATTAGAAAGGAGAAGAAGCTGAACCAGTCATGCGTGGAGGAGGAACCCAGAGGCGAAGGCCAGTGGAGTGGGAGTTAAGTAACCAGTTGAACTGTGCCTCTGACGACATGGCTTGGAGTGAGATATTCAGCCTTTCTGTTTTTTGTCTAGGATCAGTGAGTGCCTCGTAGTTAACTGTAGGAATTAATTAAAATTTGACTTATTTAAGGTTGTTTGATGATTTATGTGTAATACAGACATGGAAAAACTTGGTATAAACCAGCGGATCTAATTTTGTTTTGATTAAGTTCTATTTGAGAGTAATTAGAAATAAGGCTGATCATTTATAAAAGAGCTTACTGTTGGAATGTATGAAGTAGACAGAAGCTTACAACAAAGTCAACAGTCGGAAGCCATGGGAAGCATTTCTGTGGGAAGTTGATACTGATTCATGTTTCAGAGATGAGTAGCCTGGGAATGGGGTTCAACGTGGAAAGCTGGATCTAGGGCAGAAGCTCTGGGAACTCTAAGGACTTTCTGCTCCGGGTGCCTTCTAGTATGTACCTTTTTTTTTTTTTTTGACAGGCAGAGTGGACAGTGAGAGAGAGACAGAGAGGAAGGTCTTCCTTTTGCCGTTGGTTCACCCTCCAATGGCCGCTGCGGTAGCGCGCTGCGGCCGGCGCACCGCGCTGTTCCGATGGCAGGAGCCAGGTGCTTCTCCTGGTCTCCCATGGGGTGCAGGGCCCAAGCACTTGGGCCATCCTCCACTGCACTCCTTGGCCACAGCAGAGAGCTGGCCTGGAAGAGGGGCAACCGGGACAGGATCGGTGCCCCGACCGGGACTAGAACCCGGTGTGCCGGCGCCGCAAGGCGGGGGATTAGCCTGTTGAGCCACGGCGCCGGCCTAGTATGTACCTTTCATTGCATCCAACTTAACTTTGGAAGAGCAACCAGGGGCTTATCTTGGTTAGGCCGGTTTCCTGTTGCTCCAGGCAACTACCCAGGACTGGGTAATTGATGAAGAAAGGGGTTTACTTTGGCTCTGTGATTCTGCAGACTGAAAAGTCCAGGATTGGGAAGTTGCATCTGGTGAGGACCTCGTGTTACTTTCTAGTGTAATGGAAAAAGAAAAGGCGCAGTGAGCATGTGTGGATGAGGGAAAGGGAGACAAACTCCTGCCCCAGCCAGTCCAGGAAAAGCCTGGATGCCTTGTTGAAGTCTGCTCCCATCTCCCCTGGGCTGCGCCCTCCAGGTGCTGCTTCATTTCAGGGAGTTTCAGAGGAGACAAGCCATGTCTAAACCATAGCAGAGCTGAAATAGTGATCTACAGAGGAGCAGAGGGGATTTAAAATCAGTTGTTCCACTCTGTATGTTTGGAGAAAAGATAGATGGCCTGACTGACATTTTTAAGTGAAAGACTAACTGGATATATAGCTTTGCTCATGACTGGAAATTAATAAAAATCAGTTATATTTTAGTTCACTATAACTGAATTGCAAATATTTTTATTTTAGTCCTTTTTTTGTCTCGAAGTTTTTACATTTTTAGTTTTGAGGACTTCTTTGAATTGGTAGAATTATACATTTAGGGAGGCTGGCACTGTGGCGTAGCGGGTAAAGCTGTCCCCTGCAGTGATGACATCCCATTATTGGTGCCAGTTCAGGTCCTGGTTGCTCCACTTCCAACCCAGCTCTCTGCAATAGCCCGGGAAAGCAGTAGAGAATGGCCCAAGTCCTTCTGCCCCTGTACCCACATGGGATACCCAGAAGAAACTTCTGGCTCCTGGCTTTGGATTGGCCCAGCTCTGACTGTTGCAGCCATTTGGGGAGTGAACCAGCAGATGGAAGACCTCTCTATCTGTGTCTCTGCCTCTGCCTCTCTGTAACTCTGCCGTTCAAATAAACAAATAAGTCTTTAAAAAATATGCATTTAGGAAGAAAACTATTTTTGGATAGGAATGACTCAAGTAGTAAAAAAGACTGAAATCTTATTTTGTTGATTTAATTGTGGATTGATTTCTACTTTGGACCTAGGGATTTGACCCACTGCCAAGTGTTCTTTAGGCAAAAAGGTATGTGAGACAGGATTTATGTTAGGACATTTATGCTAGTTACTGTTTTCTTTGATTTTCCTTTGTCTAGAAGTTCTAGAAATCAGGCTGTGTATTACATTTTTTACTAATTAACTCAGTGCCTGCTGTGAGAATTCACAGGTCATAGCCACATTGAACATTTATTCAAGAGAATCATTAAAACACACAAGTAACATTACCAGGTTTCCTACTTTGAGATTTGATTGATATGATTTTGTAGCCCATGGAATAATAGATTTTGAAAAAAGGAATTTATCGATACATTAGGTTCTCAGGGTCACAGCAAATGCATGATAATTACTACAACACAGTTCTCATCCGTTCTCATGTTAATGTGATTTTAATACGTGGAGAACAGTGATAGACTTTTGTGAGTCTTCTGAATGGAAGAGTCTCTGGCATACACAGCAGTATTCCAGCTGATACTCAGATCCTTTTTTGAAGAAGATGGCTATTGAGGAAGATTCTGAACATCAGCAGTCTATTGCAGTGGAGCTGTGCGCAGTAGTTTGGGTTGACAGAGGTCTAGAACTGCAGATCTGGAAACTTGGGGAAAATGTTCTGTCTGGGCTGCTCCTGCTGCCAGATTTCTGAGCTCTGTAGCCAGGCCATCTGCTGGTTGTGGAAGCTGATAGCATTTTGAAGATGTGGAGAATAGCATGTTCTCCATCCAACAGGAGGACGATCTGATAGGCGAGGAGCTTACGTTAGGAGTCAGAGAGCTCTTTACTGACTGCCTTCCAAAAGAGAAGCTACACTGCAGAAGCCAGCCCAGAGTGGATCTGTGTAGGAGCTGTTTCCTTTGCCAGCTCTCCGAGGGAACTCTGGGTCTCTCTGGAACTGGAGATGCAGACCGACGGGGCCTCTTAGCCACAGAGCTGGAATCCGAGGCCTGCAGGGCCCTGCCGAGACCCTGGCAGAGTCTGTAACATTCTTGCCCAGACTCCTCAGCGTTCTTTTTTTTTTTTTTTTTTTTGTGACAGGCAGAGTGGATAGTGAGAGAGAGACAGAGAGAAAGGTCTTCCTTTTGCCATTGGTTCACCCTCCAATGGCCGCCGCGGTTGCGCGCTGCTGCCGGTGCACCACGCTGATCTGATGGCAGGAGCCAGGTACTTATCCTGGTCTCCCATGGGGTGCAGGACCCAAGCACTTGGGCCATCCTCCACTGCACTCCCTGGCCACAGCAGAGAGCTGGCCTGAAAGAGGGGCAACCGGGACAGGATCAGTGCCCCGACTGGGACTAGAACCCAGTGTGCCGGCGCCACAAGGCGGAGGATTAGCCTAGTGAGCCACGGCGCCGGCCTCCTCAGTGTTCTTAAACAAGCCTCGGCTTTGGAGATTTAGGTTAAGAATTGACATAAAGCTTTCTCCAAATGTGTCGGAGGCCTCACTGGACATGGGAGGTATATAAAATTGATTGATTTTATGTATTGGTCTTTGTTTAACTTGAAAAAGTTCTCTTTGAACTCTCTTTTGAACAAGTGTATCCATATTCCTGACCCCAGGCTCTCCCACTGTCACAGTGGAAATAGCTGGCTGGCTGGCCTAATAAATCATATGAAGCTGCTGTTTTTGTTTTTGTTTTTTTTTTTTAAGATTTATTTGTTTATATGAAAGTCAGAGTTAGAGAGAGAGAAACAAACACAGAAAGAAAGACGTTCCATCTGCTGGTTCACTTTCCAGATGGCTGCAATAGCCAAGGCTAGGCCAGGCTGAAGCCAGGAGCTTCTTCTGTGTCTCCCACATAGATGCAGGGGCCCAAGAGCTTGGGCCATCTTCCATTGCTTTCCCAGGCCATTAGCAGGGAGCTGGATTGGAGGAGCAGCAGCTAGGACTCGAACTGGCACCCGTATGGGTTGCCAGCATTGTAGGCAGTGGCTTAACCCACTGTACCATGATGCCAGCCCCAAAACCTGGTACCTTTAGTACTTCACTATGAGCAATATTTATAGCTTTCCTTATATGCATTTTCCCTATACAAAAGATTCTGTACATGTAAAAAATTTATACAAAGAACTTCCTTTATGCAAAAAATTATGGACGTTATTGAGTAATACAACCACATAGAAATGAAGGAAGTGAACATATCCCTCTCCATCACTTTATCACAGTACTCTGAAGTAGCCTGCATTTATGGTTTGGTGTATACATTTTTGTATTTCTTTCCCATTGCTCCCACAAATGTATAGGCAGACACACCTGTGTGCTTGCTAGTCACTATAAAGTATTCCAGAAGTAGAATAGGTTATGATTTAGTCAATCATTGCTCTGTTGGAGATTCTATTTGGTTGCATTTCCTTTTCCCTTAAATCTGTCCTGACAAGCATTTCTGTGCACATGGCCCACCACTTCCCTTGGTATCAGTCACTGAGTTAATGCACTATAGATTGAAAATACTCAGAAAAACAGTCGTGTCAGTACAGAACTTGAACAGACTTTCCCCCCTTATTGTAGTTTACCGAACAGTGCAATAACTGTTTGTATAACTACTCAAATTTAGACAGGATTTGTCTCCTGAATTCATATAAACATTTTAAATTTTATTTTCCAAGGATTTATGTATTTATTTGAAAGGCAGAGTTAGAGGGAGAGACAGAGACAGAGAGATCTTCCATCCACTGGTTCACTCCCCAAATGGCTGCAATGGCCAGGATTAGGTTAGGCCAAAGTCTGGTGCCAGGAGCATCTGGGTCTCCCATATGGGTGCAGGGGCCCAAGCACTTTAGCCATCTTCCGCTGCTTTCTCAGATACGTTAGTAGGGAGTTGGATTGGAAGTGGAGCAGCCAGGACACGAAGGAGCACCCATATATGGGATGCTGGGACTGTCGGCAGTGGGTTTATCTGCTGTGTTACAGCACTGGCCCCCATGTAAGCATTTAGACCCTAAAGTTGTAAGTTTGAGAAATGTTGAGAAATGGTTGAAAAAAAAAAAAAAAAAGTTGAGAAATGGTGCTGAAAGCATAGAAACTGAATCCACTGAATTTTAGAAGTGATTGAGTTAGGTTGGATCATTAAGACAGAGCCTCCACAGTTAGATCCTAATGGCTTTATGATACTACAAAGACCTAGATACGTACACTCTGTTTCTCTTACTATGCTAATGCTCAGTGCTGCTTTGAGACTGTGCCTACAAGAATGGCAGTATCAGATGCCAAAGCAGCAGGGCCTGCTCTGTCTTGGACTGTGACCCTGCAGAGCCAAAGGCCAAAATGTACCTCTTTCCTTTTTAAGTAGCTGTGTCAGTTGTTTCATTATGGTCATGAAAAGCTGACCAGTGCAACAACAGTTGTATTAGGTTGTATACAATTACTTTTCAAAGGATGTGCACAGAGGTACATAAATACTGTATCTTTTTACATAAGAGGTTAGAGCATCTTCAGATTTTGGTGTCTGTAGGGGTAGGGATGGGGGATCTGGGACCAATCCCACAGGACTACAAGGGGACAGCAGATAACGCATCTCATAACTTTCAGGAATTGAAATAGATCTGTCCAAAACAAAGTTGGAACCTTTATTAGAAAGTAAGAAGAAAATAGGGGCTGGCGCCGTGGCTCACTTGGTTAATCCTCCACCTGTGGTGCTGGCATCCCATATGGGCCCCGGGTTCTAGTCCTGGCTGCTCCTCTTCCAGTCCAGCTCTCTGCTGTGGCCCGGGAGTGCAGTGGAGGATGGCCCAAGTCCTTGGGCCCTGAAAGCATGGGAGACCAGGAGAAGCACCTGGCTCCTGGCTTTGGATCGGTGCAGTTCCAGCCATAGCAGCCATTTGGGGAGTGAACCAGCGGCAGGAAGACCTTTCTCTCTGTCTTTCTCCCTGTCTATAACTCTACCTGTCAAATAAAAAAAAAAAAAGAATAAAATAACAGAGGGTGCAGGTGGGGGAGGGTGGTTGGATAATTTGTCTGCTGCTCCATTCACTCGGGTCTTCAAGCCATAGGAGCAGTGGCTTTGCTGTTGCTGTCATCATTCTCAGCTGCATGCGTGTGTGTGTGTGTGTGTGAGAGAGAGAGAGAGCGCACATGTGAGCACGAGAGCAAGCAGAGTGATTCCAGTGTGTTAATATATGTGTACTCTTTTATGGCTCTCAGACTCAAGCGAATGACTTCCCCTGGCGTTCTGCCAAACACACACACACATAGCAGTCTGGCTGTGCCGGGGGAGGAAATGGTTTGTGAAGGGCCTTAACATGTTCTTCACCGGTGTGATTTCTTCCTCTGTGACTTCTAAGGGAAAATACCTAATAATATACCTAGGAACCGGGTGTTCACTCTAAGAGGCAATTCTTCTGTTTATACTTACATCCTGATTACTAGCGTGGATTTTCATTTTCAACTTGAAAACTTCAGAACACACAATGAGAGCTCACTGTATAAGGAATCCCTGTTCCCTTGTTTCGTCACTTGATCTTGGAGCCAGTCTTGATTTAGAAGCTCTTTCTGGCCTACGTTAGTTTAAACCATCCCAGTAATTGCATAATTTCGCATGAGTAGCTTCGTAAAAGTACATTTGTTCCTGTTAGTTGCTTGTAGTGGACTCTTTCTCAATTGTTAGGGTAAGGTCCCTGCCATCAGCTGTACCCTTTTTAAACCTGATTTGGTATCCACTCTGATAGGCCAGCAAAGAAAAGGGCATCTCTTTGGTTGTTATTTTGACCTTCAAATACTCTTTTTTGTTAGTTGCTTTTTTTAGGTCTCTAGACAATTCTAAGAGGTTCAGAAGGAAGGAAGGGAGGGAGGGAGGAAGAAAGAAAGAAAAGAGAGGAAGGAAAGAGAGAGAGAGAGAGAGAGAGAGAGAGAAAAGGAAGGGAGGAAGGGAAGAGGAAGGAGGAAAATCCTAAATGAAGCATGTGTAAAAATGGTGATGCCCTATCCAGGAACTGCAGTGGCTGCAGGAGCACAAGGACAGGTGACCTCCCACATTCTCTGCCCTGTTCCCACTGGAGAATCTGTCTGCCTATCATCACTGTCTCCTGCCCTGGAACAGACCCCAGGGGAGAGATTGGTCTCGTCCAGGCTTCTAGATGCCTACCTACCCTCCACTGTGGCGCAACAGCTCAGCTCTTGAGAACTCAGTTTTGCCACATCTGGGTCCTGCTGCATTTTTCCAGCACCCTCAGTGCCTTTTCCGTATTAGGAGCCTCCTGCAGGGGAACAGCTATTCACTGTGGTCAGACACCTGCTGTCTCCCAGCATGACACTAGCTGACAGAGGGCCTCCCTTCTCTCTGGGTCCTGGAGCTCCTACTGGGGCTTGGAAGAAATCCAATCAAATTGTAGCATGGAGTGTGTTCTGTGTTTCATTCATACCAAACATGGCAAGGATTGGGTCATTTATTAATGCCTTTCCACACAAGGGAATACTGGAGAGATAAGGTAATTTGGCCAAGACCAAGGTTGCATTATAGCCTCTATTTCTTATTTTAAATTTCGAATTCCTTCCACTCTGCTTACATTTTCCATTCAGTGACAGTGCGATGCTGCCAGCAATCACTGAGGTTGTACTTTTTCTGTTCTGAATTTAAAAATTTTAACTCTTATTTATTCTTTAATTTTTCCATGCAGCTTTCTTAAATGTTACTGAGTGAACGTATGGAGGTAATTCTAGTGGGAATTCAGTACGATATCTTTTAGGTTCACCTGGCATCTAGTATGTCTATTTTAAATTTTTATTCATTTATTGAGAGGCAGACAGAGCTCCCATCTACTGGTTCTTCCCACAAACGCCTGCAGTGTCTGGGGTTGTGCCATTCTGAAGCCACAAACAGAAACTCAATCCAGTTCTCCTACTTGGCTGGCAGGGACCCAGCCACTTGAGCCATCACTGCTACCTCTCAGCGTTTACTTTAGCTGGAATTAGAACTGGAGCTAGGACTCAACTCCAGGCAGACTAATAAGGTATACAGTATCCCAACCTGACTGTTGACTGACTATGTCCCATCATCCTATAAATAGGACAAGGAAAAAAACTTAACTAGAGCAACACATATATCAGTATAGTAATTTTTAAATAAATATGATGTCATTGAAATATCTTTGAAAACTGGAGACTTAAGGTGGTTTGTAAAGTTGACAACTTGGCACTTAAAGGGGTATAATGGGACTTAGCTCACCCATGTTTTTAGCAGTTTGTTCACTGCTTTATGTAAGCTCTGGAGGAAATTATTACTAGCTGCTCTCTCTTTCACAGCTTCGAAACCACCATTGTGAATTCTTCATACCATTATTTAGAATTATAGAGCACTTCAGAAAATAGGAAATTGTAAAAAGTGGTCTATATTGTCGTGTTTTTAAAAGCAAAATTATTTCCTGTTTTCCAGAAACCTTTCAGGGAATTTGTTTTCTTCATTATCTCAAGGAACTTTTGATTATCTTGGCTCATTACGGTCTTTGTAAGTAAGACTTGTCTTTATTATTTTGATAAACATTTTCAGTTTTGAAAATTAAAGATGTATGATTTAAGAGACTTCTTGAGGAAAAACCTGTGAATTTGTCAAAGTTTGAATCTTGAGAGCTCTCATTCACACTGGAAAACATACAGTAAACATTCATAGCAATTGTATACCAGGCAATCCTTTTCTCCTTAGAATATTATATCACATAATCTATATTTAGAGTAAATAGATTGGTAATTGTTTCTCTTTTGTTCTTTTCAAATCAGAAAATGTGTTGATGTTAGACTAATTAAGTCCCTGAAGTATAAAATATCCCTCCCTATAAAGAATTTGTAACTAAGAATATTTTTTACTTCAGGGATTTAATTTTGTCCAGTCACCTGTGCTCCAAAAGAAATCCCAGGCTTTGACCGATATTTCCAGGGCTGTTTATGGAAAACGCCTTCTTCAGGAAGGCACCAGAAGTTCTTCATTCATTCATTTCTCAGCTTCCATATTGATTGACTTTTCCTCCATACACAGTTGCGGCAACTGAGAAATTGCACAGGAGTTACTTTCTGAAAGTAACTGCATTCCCAGATAAACTTTGCCGTATGGCAACCTATAAGTTACGGTAATTGCTATTGGAATTACAGTTCCAAATAATGTTTTTCAAATTTTCATGGTATATAATTTAGGGGATTGCGTGTCTCTCTTTCCCAGGGAAAGGTTTTGTCTCTCCCAGATGCTTCTGCTCTGCTGCCTGCCTCCTCCCCTCTGTTCCTGCTTTTTTCTCATCCTGTCATTTAATCTGCTCTGCAAGCTTTCACAGAGATGAGCTCACAGCGTCCCATCCAGCCCCAGGGCGGGCACCTGTGTGCACTCCACCGCTCAACGCTGGATCAGACTCTGCCTGGTCTTTGTGGTGCCACTGTGCACTTACCCAGGAGGCTGCTTCTCAGTGGACACATTTCCTTGTGGTATATTTACTGGGCTCAAGTCAGCCATGGCTGTGTAGTTTAAGAAATAAAAGACTACAAAGCTAATCTGGCATGCAAAAAAAAAAAAAAAAAAAAAAAAAGGGCAAATTGCAAGTACTTTTACCTGCTGGTGTTAGGAACTGACCAGAAGGTAGTGCTTAGTAGTCACTTGGGTATTGTTTTACAGTTTGTTTCCACCGAGCTGTACGCCATCCCATTATTTTTTTCTCTTCTCCTCCCTTCTGTCCTCTCCTGCCCTGCCCTTGTTTGTGCCAGTGCACTGTCCGTGTCAGCAGCATGCATAAGTTCTCTCTTTGCACACTTTGGCTTTGTTTCTGTAGAACTTACTACATACTCTTTTGCTCCCCTTATATAGTATCTTCCATGTCGACTGGGAGCAGTATCTTGTATTTATTTTTATGAGCTGGATTTGCTGTAATGTGTGGCATATGAGTAGTGCTTATAGTGAAAAGAGTATTGAAGATTAGTGTGTGGATATACAAGCTCTATATATCCTTTTTTTTTTTAATTTCTTACATCCAAGTATCAGATTATAAAGCCATTGGCCCTATAGAAAAATAATCCTCTGTTTTCTTTCTTATCAAATATAGATTTTTTAAAAATATTTTTGATTTGTTGAATCTTTGTCCATTAAGTTTGTAAATGCCCATAATGTCTTTTTCCTTTAAATTTGTAAGTATCTATAGTGTCACTGGATACAGAGCAGAAAAGTGTCTGGAACTTGCAATCTAATCATGTATGTAGAACAGGCAGTCCGAGGTTGCTGTTATTTCAGTGCCAAAAGCAACAGAGAGAATTTGTAGCCATTTTGGCTTAGAATATGCCAGTGGCGCTGTAAAGCTAGGGAAGACTGCAAACTCCATTATTAACTGCATGTGCTTCGTGATGAGTGGATAGAAGCTTGAAAGACAAAAGGGATGGGGGTTTCATGTTGTAGAATCTTGGGATAAGGAGCTGGTTATGTAGAAGAGGGACATCTGACGAATAGTTTTTGTTTCTATACCAGCGTCAAACACTGAGTCCCACAGTCAGGAGGGAGCAGATAGGGGTCCTGCACTCTGCATGACGGAGTATTGGAAGGTAGACCATCAAGTTGACGGTGTATGTCACAGTCATGGTGAAGGTGGGCAGCGTTGTGCTTGTAGTTTCATTTTATTTCCTGTACTCTCTAATTTGGATTTGTGTGCTAACAGGGAGTTTCAGACTGAGTACCTTCTGTGCGATTGTAACATACTGTGGATGCATCGCTGGGTAAAGGAGAGGAACGTCACCGTGCGGGACACCAGGTGTGTTTATCCTAAGTCGCTGCAGGCCCAGCCAGTCACAGGTGTGAAGCAGGAGCTGTTGACGTGCGGTAAGGAAGAAACCAAAACAGAGAAAGCGTTTGCCCTGTTTTGCCTTGCTGCTGTGCTTTTCTTGATAAACTAAACTTGCCTGATGGAGCTGAGTGAAGTATAGTCATTAATCCTTGTGGATCTGATGGTATTTAGTTTATGCTAATCATCAAGGCAGGTGGATGAGAGAGCATTATTGTTTCTGTTGATCTTTAAAGGCCACTGCTTGCAGGCTCTGAGCAGCTTTCTGGATTGAAAACCAGTTTAAAAAGCAGCATAGATGTTTTCTGTTTGGTGGCAAATTAGGAATCTGTTGATAGAGAGAAAATCTCGGAGTATTAGTACTGTTTGCTGGGAGTGTGAACTGAAGCATCTTTTTCTGAAGTGTAGTTCAGCAGTATGTCCGTGTTTTCAAAGGGCTGATACAGTTAGATCCGGAAATTCTGTATCATGGAGTGAATTTCAGCAAGTGATCAGCTACGTATGTCGATCTTTAGATGTTATATTTCCCCTTTCCCTAAATTCTCAAAGACGAGATTGTTTTAATTGCTTCTTACATCCTTTCAATGAAGTACTATAAAACTGTTGACAATAATGATTTTGAGGATTAGATCAAGAATCAAGGGAAGTTACTCATTTACTATGTGTTAAATGGGAAAAAAAGTCCCATAAACTGAAAATCATCCTTAAGATTGTATAGGGAGATCCTGGTTGTCTTTTGTTTGGAAATAAAACAGGTTTTTTTCTTTTCTGTTTATTATCATCATAATAATTATTTTAAAAATATATTTGTGTTCATTTACATGGAGCAACAGAGAGGAGAGAGACAGATTTCTGTCATCCACTGATTTACTCCCAAATGCCTGTAACATCCAAGATTGGACCACAGTGAAGCCAGGAGCCTAGAACTCCATTGAGGTCTCCCACGTGGGTGGCCCTAGCATTCAGCCATCTGCTGTCTTATGGGATGAATTAGCAGGAAGCTGATTTTGAAGTGGAGCAGCTAGGGCTTGAACCAGCACTCCAATATGGGATGTAGACATCCCAAGCAGTGGTTTAAACCCACTGTACCACAATGTCTGCTCTATCATCATTATTATTGTTTCACAAACAAAATCTACTTATTAAGAAAATTAGTATTTGTGAAGAGATATGTTTTCCCTGATCGGCGACAATTAACTGAGCACCAAAGGGGAAACCTGTTGAAGTGAAATGGACACTATGAGAAACAGTGACTTGATCAGCTCTTGTGCTGACTGTTGATGTACAATGTAATACTTTATCCATTTTAGTATTTTTTTTTGTTCTAGTAGTAGTGGTTGAACTCTGTAATTAACACACAATTATTCTTAGGAGTTTAAATTTTAACTGAAAAATGATCCCTGTTAGGAATTTGGAAAACATTATGCTGAGTGAAATAAGCCAGTCCCAAAGGGACAAATATCATATATTCTCCCTGATTAGTGACAACTAACCGAGCACCAAAAAGGAAACCTGTTAAAGTGAAATGGACACTAAGAGAAACGGTGACTTGATCAGCCCTTGCCCTGACTGTTGATGAGCAACTTAATACGTTATCCCTCTTAGTATTTTTTTGTTTGTTCTACTTAATACTTTTGGTTGAATACTATAATCAATACACAGTTATTCTTAAGTGTTGAAACTTAACAGAAAAGTGATTGCTGTTAAATATAAGAGTGGGAATAAGAGAGGGAAGAGATGTGCAATTTGGAACATGCTTAAGCTGACTTGCCCCAAACGGTAGAGTTAGAAACATACCAGGGGATTCCAATTCAATCCCATCAAGGTGGCATGTACCAATGCCATCTCACTAGTCCAAGTGATCAATTTCTGTTCACAATTGATCATAATGATAGGACTAAGAGCCAAAGGGATCACATAAACAAGACTAGTGCCTGCTAATACTAACTGATAGAATCAAAAAGGGAGAGAACGATCCAACATGGGAAGTGAGATACACAGCAGACTCATAGAATGGCAGATGTCCTAAATAGCACTCTGGCCTCAGAATCAGCCCTTAAGGCATGCGGATCTGCTGAAGAGCCCATGAGAGTATTATAGGCATGGAAAGCCAAGATACTCTGGCAAAAAAAAAAAAAAAAAGACCTAAATGAACGATCTCCACCTGTGAGATCCCAGTGGAAAGAACAGGTCATCAAAGAAGGAGGTACCTTTCTCTGAAGGGAGGACAGAACTTCCACTTTGACTATGATCCTGTCTAAATATAATCAGAGTTCGTGAACTCAAAAGGTTTCCATAGCCTTGGCAACTTGTGATAAGAGCCTAGGGGGATTACTGATGCCATAAACAAGAGTGTCAATTTGTGAAGTCAACAACAGGAGTCACTGTGCACTTACTCCTCATGTAGGATCTCTGTCCTTAATGTGCTGTACATTGTGATTTAATGCTATAACTAGTACTCAAACAGTATTTTTCACTTTGTGTTGCTATGTGGGTGCAAACTGTTGAAATCTTTACTTAATATATACTAAACTGATCTTCTGTATATAAAGAGAATTGAAAATGAATCTTGATGTGAATGGAAGGGGAGAGGGAATGGGAAAGGGGAGAGTTGCGGGTGGGAGGCAAGTTATGGGGGGGAAGCCATTGTAGTCCATAGGCTGTACTTTGGAAATTTATATTCATTAAATAAAAGGTTAAAAAATTAAAAAAATAAATAAATAAAAAGAAAACAAATTTTCAAAAGAGCAAAGAAATAAAGTCCATATTTATATTCTTATCATTCAAATATAATTATTATAGGCCATGGGTGTGTTATCTTCTGCATCTTTTTCCTGTATTTTGACAAAAATATCATTGCAGTCTAAAAGAACATTTAAATAATGTAAAACTTATATATACCAATCCATTATGTAGATACAGCTATAATTTAGCACTTATTATTAATGCATATTTAGCTTGTTAATAATTCTCCATAAGTAATGAAGTGATAAATTTATTTATGTGCATTTTTGCATGTTTGCTGTTATTCTTTAGAATATATTTCTCCTAAAAGTAGAATTGTTATGTTAGACAAATGAAAGTATTTTAAAGGTTTTCGATGAACCAATGATATTCGTGTACCTTTTCACACATATGTTTAGAATCTCCCTTTGATTTTTCTAACTGGATGGAAAATGTCACCATTTATTTATTTTAAGATTTTTATTTGCTTATTTAAAATGCAGAAGTGAGAGAGAGAAAGAGAATGAAAGAGAGAGAATGAAAGAGAGAGAGGAGGAGAGAAAGAGATTGAGAGAAGTCAAGGTATGCACTACCCAAATGGCTGCAATGGCTGGGGCTGGGCTCTGTTGAAGCCATGAACCAGGAGCTTCATCTGGGTCTCCCATGCGAGTTCAGGGACCCAAACACTTGGGTCATCTTCTGCTGCTTTTCCAGGCAGGTTAGCATGCAGCTGGATCAGAAGTGGAGCAGCTGGGACTTGAACCTGCGCCCATATGGGATGCTGGCTTCTCAGGTGATGGCTTAACTGGCTATGCCACCTTGAAACTGTCATCTTTTAAAAAGTGATTTTAGGGGTCAGTGCTGTGGCATAATAGGCTAAGCTTCCACCTGCGGCACCGGCATTCCATATTGGTGCTGGTTTGTGTCCTCATTGCTCCTCTTCTGATCCAGCTCTCTGCTCTATCTTGGGAAGGCAGTGGAAGATAGCCCAAGTGCTTGGATCCCTGCACCCCCTTGGGAGACCCGGAGGAGGCTTCTGGCTCCTGGCTTCAGATTGGCCAGCTCCTGCCTTTGCAGCCATATGGGGAGTGAACCAACAGATAAAAGACCTTTGTCTCTCCCTCTCTTTGTCTGTAACTCTGCCTCTCAAATAAATAAATAAAATCTTTAAAACCAAAATGATTGTAATCTATGGGATTAAAAAAAAACTTTCTTTAAATGTTTTGAACTTTCTGCACTGAATATGCGTTACATTTACAGCCAGAAACCAGTGTTTGAGTCAAAGGTAATATAGTCTCCAATATGTATTTTCAGTTTGTAAATATCAGTATTTACTTGTCAGCAGTTCAGGTCTCCAGATGTAAGTGTTATACTACAGCTTGTTCTTGTAGTTTGCTCCTGTGGTCATCTGACAGTTTTATGAAACCACCACAAAGGAACAGCTCTGAAGATCCCAGCGGAGTGTGATGTGCTTTGTCTTCATTTGTGATGACCTGTTTGTGTATTTCTAGAATAGCCTTGTTGGTGCTAGCGTGAGATACTGGGTACTGAAAGAGATGTGTTTTTCTCCTGTCATCATTTTACCTAGAATTTCATAGCTTTTGGTACCTAGGCAGCGTGAACCCAGTGGCATATGTGTTAATGACTCCTGGTTTTGCGTCTGCAGATCCTCCCCTGGAGTTGCCCTCCTTCTACATGAGTCCATCTCATCGTCAGGTGGTGTTTGAAGGAGACAGTCTTCCCTTCCAGTGCATGGCCTCCTACATTGACCAGGACATGCAGGTGCTGTGGTATCAGGACGGGCGCATAGTGGAAACTGATGAATCGCAAGGTATCTTTGTTGAAAAGAACATGATTCACAACTGCTCCTTGATTGCAAGGTAAACTTACAGATGAAGACTTGTGTCTGTGGATTTCCTCTGTCCTTTAAGAATTGCAGCATTTAGTTGGAATGTGCATTAATTTTTTTTTTAAATTTTTTGACAGGCAGAGTGGACAGTGAGAGAGAGAGACAGAGAGAAAGGTCTTCCTTTGCCGTTGGTTCACCCTCCAATGGCCGCCGCGGCTGGCGCGCTGCGGCCGGCGCACCGCGCCGATCCGATGGCAGGAGCCAGGTGCCTATCCTGGTCTCCCATGGGGTGCAGGGCCCAAGCACTTGAGCCATCCTCCACTGCACTCCCTGGCCACAGCAGAGAGCTGGCCTGGAAGAGGGGCTGCCGGGACAGAACCGGCGCCCCGACTGGGACTAGAACGTGGTGTGCCGGCGCCGCAAGGCGGAGGATTAGCCTAGTGAGCCACGGCGCCGGCCTGTGCATTAATATTTTTGCAAACAATTCATATTTCCATTTCCTGGTTGTTATTTATTTTCTAAAATAGCTGTCATCCCATTCCCTTTTGGAAGAAAAAGCTTGATATAAAAGGAAACCACTAAAAAAACTGGGACCTTTGTGTTTAAAGTTCTAGGAGAAAAATTTTAAACTGTCAGTTTCTTGCTCTGTAAACGTTTCTTGCTGCTAAGCTCTGTTATCTTTTTTAGGAATCTCTTGATTTTCATTGTTTTATCTTATGATTAATGCTCAATTTTGAAATATTTCTTCTCCCACCTACTGGTATAAACTATTATAAGTCTGAACTATAAATTCCATGGATTAGTGTGAGTAATGGAAGAGTTAATTCAAATGAGCTTTTTAAAATAAAACAAGGAAAAAAAAGCTAGAATGTATATGATACTGTCACTCTCCAAATATATATATATATATATATTTTTTTTTTTTTTGCAAAATCGTTACCTATAGGCACCAAATTTCTTTTTCCTTTCTTAAGTACACCCCACCTCCCCACACTGCTGAGAAACTGAAGAGTCTCTGAATTGAGATTCAATTTTGGAAATTTCTGTGGTCAAGTACTCTGTAATTTCTCTTCTGAGACTTCCTGCCTGTTTATTAGAAGCATGTTTTCATTTATGTCTTAAAATATTTAGAGTGAGCGCTTTTAAAAGTTTGCCTGCTAATTCCAGCATCTGGGTCACTTAGAGGTCATCAATACTGAGTACTTCCCTTGAATATGGTGTACATTTTCATGTTTTTTAAAAAAACCATGGTTTATTTGTGTCATAACGTTGAGATACATCCTGGACATTATGACTGATTCGCTGCAGAATTGGGAAAGTATATTCTGTGGGCCGTGTCTGGCCCACTGAGCCCGTGAACGAAGGACAAATGACTGCATTTCAGATGTTTATGTAAACACCTACATAACATCCTTAATACTTCCTGTCTGGCCCTTGAAGAACGGATTTGCTGACCCCTGTCTCTGAGTTTGCTTACAGTCCCCCCGAAGAGAGCGGATGTGTATTTGGTCAAGTAGTTAGCTTGTCTGAGCTCCACTCCCAGCTCTGTGTCCTCTGTTAGGCAACCGCTGAAACCTTAGTATCTTCCCTGTGTGCGTCGTTCATGGGTCAAGGAGAGACCTGCATGGGTCTAGTAGATGGGAGTCCTAGCCAGGCTCCTTCCTGCTGCTCTCTTCAAGACTGTGAGTTGCTATTTGAGGGGACCTGCCTTTAGGTAGAAGCCATTGCACATCCTTTCTGTGTTTGCTCCTCTGTGCCACTCTCTTCTTCCTGGTGACAATGGCCTTCAGTTCCTGCCTGCTTTTGATCATTCTTCTTGTGTTCACACAGTTGTCACTTTTTAATTTTCCCACAGTTTATAATGGTTAACTGTAGGAATGATGGTTTATATATGAGCTTCTTGGCCATTACTGGAAGCAGAATTCCCATCACAGGGGATAAGATTGTTAGAGTTGATATATTCTTTGTTATACCAACTTCACTGGGCTTATAATCCCATGGCATATGTATGTATGTATGTCAAAACTCACCAGACTATACACATTAAACTGTTCATTATATAAAGAAAATAACTCACATATAATACAACAATAAAGCTTTAAAAATAAGGAGCCATTCTGGATAAAAGATTTGATTATTTTGAGAATTCTTAAGTTGTGCAACTATAAAGTTAGTAGATTATTAGTCTATTTGTGTATTTATTACTTAAGTTAGTCTACATTCTTACAGTACAAAAAAATAATTCTAAGGATAACAAATTAGCGCAACATTTTTGCTGGTAGGGATATTTGAGTCAAGGGAAAATCTTTCTCACCAGACTCAGAAGTAATTTAACCACAGTCACCCTAGACTAATCAAGAATTATAGAAGAAAGCATACTATTTTTGAATCGGGTAATGTGGGATGCTTCTTGATTCCTTGTTGGTCTCCTCATGTCCTTGATCCTGCATCAGAAAGAGCCCCACTGGTTGTAGTGTTCTTAGAGGTGAAATTGGAATGGCTTCTTTTTCCTTATGTCTTCAAGTCTGCTACCTTGAAAGGACTCGAAGTCTGATTCCAGTGATTGCTTTCCGACCACTGAAGGCATTGTAAAAGCTGTGCCCAGAGAGGTTTGCAGAATGCAGTAGGGCTGTAGTTCCTGAAGGGGAAGCTTAAGTGCCCTGGGGTAGCACCGTGAATTCACAGAAGTGCTCCAGGAGTTTGAAGGGGTACTTCTAAATCAGTATGTGTTGGAGGCCATGCAGCTGCTAGCTCACATAGGTCACGGCGTCACCATTATTAGATCATGCTACATCCCCTTTGAGAGTATCTGACTTCAAGATGCTGGGGTTCAGGCTGTTACTGGGGTCCCCCGTGGGTACTGTGTGAAAATTATTGTGGAACAAGAAATAAGGATGTCTTCCTCTGTCCTGAGTCTGAGGTTTGATTATGGGCCAGGTATCAAACAGGTATCCACATCCCAGTAGGAAGTAGTTGTCATTATTGAAGAATGAAATAAAATTCTATTTCAAATTTATATGTGTTTTTCTTTTTTCAAATGGCTACCAAGTTACTAGGATAAGGTACACAGTTTTGGCATTTAATTTAGTAGTCAGATCCACCAAAGGCAATTTTTTTGGATTAGGAACACCATGGAAAACTTGGTGAGGATTCTTTACTGAGGAAGTTTGAGAACCTCTGAATGCAGGAATGCTTTCCTTTGCCAAATGTTTTAAACTTCTCTTGCTCATTCAGTAGAGCTACATAAAGTAGAATGTTAGGCAAACTTTCTGGGTTATTGAAATTTAATGTCAAAGCCTGCACCACAGCTCACTAGGCTAATCCTCCGCCTTGTGGCGCCAGCAAACCGGGTTCTAGTCCCGGTTGGGGCGTCGGATTCTGTCCCGGTTGCCCCCCTTCCAGGCCAGCTCTCTGCTATGGCCCGGGAAGGCAGTGGAGGATGGCCCAAGTCCTTGGGTCCTGCACCCGCTTGGGAGACCAGGAAAAAGCACCTGGCTCCTGGCTTCAGATCAGCGCGGTGCGCTAGCGCAGCGGCCATTGGAGGGTGAACCAACAGCAAAGGAAGACCTGTCTCTCTGTCTCTCTCTCTCTCTGTCCACTCTGCCTGTCAAAAAAATAAATAAATAAATTTAATGTCAAACTCTTTTTTCCCCCTTTGGTCACTTGATCTTGAAAATAATAATTATGATGTATTGATTTGTTTTTCTGATTTATTTAGTAAAGATAGTAAATGATGATTCAAATGCAACAGAGTCTCACATCTTTGTCATGGCCATTGATGATTTAGGAGACTGGACAAATGTGTTATTAACTTAAAGACATAATTGTATAAATTAATTAAAATGAAACATGCTTTATGTCTTATTATTATCATTTATGTCTACATAACTGCAAAGGATAGTGGGTCATTGGGAGAAATAAAAGCTAATTGAAGGTTATAACATTTGTTCCTTAATAGATTTTCCATTAGAGAATTGTGACTTACTCTTGAAAGAGGGATTTACTGTCAGCTATTTAGAAATATAGCTATTTTATAAACTGAAATATACCTTTCCAGGGAGAACTTCTGTGAAAGCATAACTTGGTAATCTGTTCCATCTTATAGAGATTTAACTGATTGTTTTTAGTATAATCCCTTTTTCACAAAAGATTTTACTTAAGTTATTTCTTCATTATGTTATTTTTGTATCTTCATGCCTCAGTATTGTTCTCATAACCTCCGAGAGGGAAGGTGTAGCTTGGAAACCTAAGTGTTGCTAGAGAGCACTGTGGTGTTTCTGCCATTGGGTGCTCCTTGCTCCCTACTGTACCACGTTCTCTGTTTCTAAGAGAATTCTCTGTACTATGTTGCATTACAGCTTACTCATACTTCTTTTGCTGCCCTTATCATTGTCTGGACTTGGCAATGAAGGATTCAAAAGAAAGGGTCAGTTTTGTTTTTATGTAACAATTGCTGGCCCGCAATGGATATATGTACATTATTTGCTGAGTGTTTCAAGCCTGTATGTGTTGTTTGCCCCTTTGCCTAATTATATTTTCTCTCTTTTAAAATCTCTCTTCATGCAGTGCCCTAACCATTTCTAATATTCAGGCTGGATCGACTGGAAATTGGGGCTGTCATGTGCAGACCAAACGTGGGAACAATACGAGAACTGTGGATATCGTGGTATTAGAAAGCTCTGCTCAGTACTGTCCTCCAGAGAGGGTGGTCAACAACAAGGGTGATTTCAGGTCAGTGCCATGCGGAGCTCTGGGAAAGTTTGTCCAATTGGCTTCCAGTTCTCCTCCTCCTCCTTCCTTTTCTTCTTCCTCCTCCTCTTCCTCTTTCTCCTTCTCGTCCTTCTTTTCTTCTTTTTTGAGTTACTTATTTTAAACGCAGAGTTAGAGAATTTCCATCCATGGTTTCACTCCCCAACTGGCTGCAATGGCCTGGACTGGATAGGCCAAAGCCAGGAGTCTGGAACTTCATCTGGGTCTCCCACATGGGTGCAGGGGCCCAAACACTTGGATCATCCTCCACTGCTTTCCCAGGAGTGTTAGCAGAGAGCTGGACTGGAAGCGAAGCAGCCCAGGCTTGAACGGATGATAATAAGGGATACTGGCATCACAGGCAGAAGCTTAACCTGCTGTGTCCCACAGTACTGGTCCTACCCCCAATTCTTTCATTCTCAGAGACACATAATTGAACTCCTATACTCACTAACAAAATTTGAGAAATATGTGTATATACATATATGCATGTATGTCCTTATAAATCTACCTCATAGGCCGGCGCCGTGGCTCACTAGGCTAATCCTCCGCCTTGCGGCGCCGGCACACAGGGTTCTAGTCCCGGTCGGGGCACCGGATTCTGTCCCAGTTGCCCCTCTTCCAGGCCAGCTCTCTGCTGTGGCTAGGGAGTGCAGTGGAGGATGTCCTAAATGCTTGGGTCCTGCACCCCATGGGAGACCAGGAGAAGCACCTGGCTCCTGCCATCAGATCAGCGTGGTGCGCCGGTCGCAGCGCGCCAGCCGCGGCGGCCATTGGAGGGTGAACCAATGGCAACGGAAGACCTTTCTCTCTCTGTCTCTCTCTCTCTCTGTCCACGCTGCCTGTCAAAAATAAATAAATAAATAAATAAATAAAAATCTACCTCATATATCTTTTAGATTGATGGCTTTTAGAGTCAAGTGTAGAGATTTTAAAAAGATTTAAAAAAAGACTTGCTGATTTAATATCTCTAGAAGTAGATTCATTTTTAACAAATGGTTTTCTTGGTACAGGTTAAGAAATACTATTTTAGCGGTCAGTGTTGTGGCACAGCAGGTTAAGCCACTGCTTGTGATACTGGCCTCCGGTGTGTGAGTGGCGAGTCCTGGCTGCTTTGCCTCTGTCCAGCTCCCTGCTAATGTACCTGCCACCCTGTGGGAGACTGGATGGAGTTGTGCCTCCTGGCTTCAGTCTGGTCCAGCCCTGGCCAGTGTGGCTATTCAGGTAAACCAGTGGATGGAAGACCTCTCTTTATGTCTCTCTGTCATTCAAATAAATATATAAATATTTCTTTAAAAAATACTTTTCTAGGGAAACATTTTGAATAAAATAGTACAAAATTCAGATGGATTAATGGTCCTTCTGTTTCTTAAGGGCTCCTTTATGGGTGAAGGGTTTGCATTGCTAACTCACTTGGAACTCTTGGTTGAATAGAAGTCATAATTAGGAGGAACACACACCTAATTTTCTTCTCCTGTTCAGTTCTTTTGTCAGTTAAGCGAGAAGTACTTTGGGGAATGACAGTGTTTGGGGGCCTGAAACATGGCCAGCTGTTAAAATCATGGCGGGTGGGGAAGGGTGACATGTTGGACTTTGTGTTAAGATACACAGACGAATAAGTTTTTTTCAGAAGTGTAGAATTTGTGAGCAGTAACAACTTTGTAGACTCTCCTTACTATCATCGCTCCTTTAAAATATCTTTAATTTTAATATTTACTTGATGTGCTTTATGTTCAGATATTTTAATGAGTTTATAGTTGTTTTCCTGTTTAAAACAACATAAAGGGGCTGGCGCCGTGGCTCACTTGGTTAATCCTCCACCTGCAGCTCCAGCATCTCATATGGGCGCTGGGTTCTAGTCCCGGTTACTCCTCTTCCAGTCCAGCTCCTGCTGTGACCTGAGAAGGCAGTGGAGGATGGCCCAAGTGCTTGGGCCCTGTACCCGCGTTGGAGACCGGGAAGAAGTACCTGGCTCCTGGCTTCGGTTCAGCATAGCTTTGGCCATGGTGGCCATTTGGGGAGTGAACCAATGGAAGGAAGAGCTTTCTCTCACTGTCTCTATCTCTCTCACTGTCTAACTCTGTCAAATAAATAAATAAAACAAAAAAAATAAAGATTGCTTAACACCTGGTTTACATTGTATCTGACGATACTTTTGCTACCCACTGGCTGTAACTCTAGCCTTTTTATTTTTGTTTTGTAAGATTTATTTATTTATTTATTTATTTATTTATTTGAAAGTTACATAGAGAGGGAGAGCGAGCGAGATCTTGCATCTGCTGATTCACTCCCCAGATGGCCATAATGGCCAGGGTGGTACCAAGCTAAAGCCAGGGACCAGGAGCTTCATCTAGGTCTCCCACTTGAGTGGCAGTGGCCCAGTGCTTGGAGTGTCTTCTGCTGCTACTCCCAGGCCATTAGCAGGGAGCTGGGTCAGAAGTGTCTTAGCCAGGACTTGAATCAGCACCCATATGAGATGCTGGTGTCTCAGGCAGCCGTTTTACCTGCTACACAACAATTGCCCATAACTACAGTCTTTTTTTTTTTTTTAAGACTTATTTATTTGCAAGTCAGAGTTACACAAAGAGAGGCGAGGCAGAGAAGGAGAGAGAGAGGAAGGTCTTCTATCGATGGTTCACTCCCCAGTTGGCCTCAATGGCCAGAGCTGTGCTGATCCGAAGCCAGGAGCCAGGAGCTTCTTCTGGGTGCCCCACACCGGTGCAGGGGCCCAAGGTCCTGGGCCATCTTCTACTTTCCCAGGCCATAGCAGAGAGCTGGATTGGAAGTGGAGCAACTGGGTCTCAAACTGGCACCCATATGGGATGCCAGCGCTTCAGGCCAAGTTGTTAACCCGCTGCGCCACAGCGCTGGCCCCATAACTACAGTCTTTTAAGTGAGAAAATTGTTTGGTGTTAATTTTTCAAATTCAAGGTGAGCCAATAATAATATCCTTGGCTAAGCTCTTCTTCATTGCTTTTTTTGGTTTTGATATTTTTTTTAAATATTCCTGACACGAGCATATGGAAATCAGCATTGCCAATGGCTATATCATTTTTTTTTTTAAACAGGCAGAGTGGATAGTGAGAGAGAGAGACAGAGAGAAAGGTCTTCCTTTTTGCCGTTGGTTCACCTTCCAATGGCCGCTGTGGCCGGCGCATCTCGCTGATCCGAAGCCAAGAGCCAGGTGCTTCTCCTGGTCTCCCATGCGGGTGCAAGGCCCAAGGACTTGGGCCATGCTCCACTGCCTTCCCGGGCCATAGCAGAGAGCTGGCCTGGAAGAGGGGCAACCGGGATAGAATCCGGTGCCCCAACCAGGACTAGAACCCGGTGTGCCGGCGCCGCAAGGCAGAGGATTAGCTTGTTAAGCCACGGCGCCGGCCGGCTATATCTTTTATATGTGTTAAAATATTGATCTATAATATTTGTATTGCACACTTTAAGGTGATATATATAATACTGGTTAATTTTGGTACATGTAGCATATCTTTAAAGTATATTATGTTTTTGGTTTATGATGGATTTTATTTTACTTATAGCTTTTGAGTGTTTTTCATTTTTAAAATAGAAGAAAAATTTAAATACTTAACTAGTGAATGAATTATTTAGCACTCTTTCAGATATTACACATTTAAACTTCCATTGCATTAATAAGATTTAGTCTAGTATTGCTTGATCTGTTATGCAGTTTTTAGTAATCAGTTCTATTTTGGGGTGACTGATACTGTAATTTAGTAGTTCCTGTGTTATTTGACAGCTATAGCTTGTATTAAACGTGTTCAATTTAATTCCCAGTTTTGGAGATTAGGGCCCAGATAACGAGGTTTTCTCCTGACTCAGCAGTGAGAATCCATGTCAGTTGGGCTGTTTGGTCACTGGTGTTGTGAGTGGCTTCTCCCTGAAGAACTCAGCTGCAAACTGAGGTTGCCGTGGTGGTGGGGTCTTCATAACCGTGTCCAAGGTCGGAAATTTGCAGGGAGGTATGGGACTTGGCATACAGTTGTTCTCACACTGAGATACCTTACTGCGATGTACATAGAGCCTACACCCTCCAGTAGGAAAAAAGGCGGCAACCTTTATACAGTGTTTCTGCCCAGGGAAGCTCATTAGAGACTCAGCACCCAGAGTTTTTCCTGGGAGATGATCATGGAGTCACTGTCCTTGGCATGCCTCAAAACTCCAGACCCCCAGGATGAAAGCAGGTTCAGCATAAATCACTCCGCCGTCCTAACCACCCTTACCCATTAATGCACCTTACCCATGGATGCACCTCAAGCTGTCAGATTCCCAAACGTGACTTGAAGGGCTGATCTTTCTTGGGATACCAATCTTGGACCTGCTATGGTGACTTCTTTCTTCCCATAGGCTAACTCTTCTATAAACCATCAGGTTCTGTTTATACTACGTAAGATTCTGACTTTATATATTTAATGGTTACATAAGCCAACAGAGATGGCAGTCATTGAAACAAACAAAACCATTTGTTGTTTTACTAGGCACTGTATGATTTTCCTATCCATAGCAATCTTTAGAGGCATTTAGAAATTTATTCTAGAAAATTGTTTTACTCTGTTAAGGTGTTGAAATATACATTCAAGGCCTGTGGACTAAGCCACTGCTTACGATGCTAGCAGCCCATATTGGAGAGCTGAATCAAGTCCTGACTGCTCTGCTTCTGATCAGCTTCCCTCCACTTGGGAAGGCAGTGGATGATGGCCAAGGTGCTAGGGCCCCTCCATCTATGTGGGAGACCAGGAAGGAATTCCTGGCCTCTGGCTTTGGCCTGGCCTAGCCCTGGCTGTTGCTGCCATTTGGGGACTAAACCAGTAGATGAAAGACCTCTCTCCTTCTCTCTGCCTTTTACTTACATACATACATACATACATATGTATATACATACATCTTTAAAAAAAAAAGCAGCTGGACAGGTTAGTCCAGGTTAATTTTTTTCTTTAATATTTTGGTCTTTATTCTTAAAAACTAGTTTTGTTTATTCCTTCTCCTTGAATTGCTCTATGGTTTTGCTTGATGTGTCCTAATCCTTGATTTCTTAGCCTTCAGTTGCTGTACTTGATTTACTTCTTTCATGTAGCTTTTCTGACACCTTTTGTCTGTGTCACCCTAGGTGGCCGCGGACGCTGGCTGGCATTACCGCGTATCTGCAGTGCACGCGGAACACCCACGGCAGTGGCATCTACCCTGGGAGCCCACAGGATGAGAGGAAGGCCTGGCGCAGATGCGACAGAGGTGGCTTTTGGGCAGATGATGACTATTCTCGCTGCCAGTACGCAAATGATGTCACCAGAGTTCTTTACATGTTTAACCAGGTAACTAGAAGGTCTGCAGACTCACTCAGGTTCCTATTAAAATGCGATGCTCAAAGCAGCTCTGTAGGATATTCATTTAGGGGTGAGTGTTTGGCCTGATGGTTAAGATGCTGTGTGCAATACCTGCATTTTAAAGATTCACTTACTTGTTTGAAAGTTAGAGTTAGAGAGACAGAGAGAGACAGAGAGAGAGAGATTTTCCATCCACTGGTTCACTCCACAAATGGTGGCAGTGGCTGGAGCTGGACTGATTGGAGCCAGGAGCTTCTTCCAGGTCTTCGACATGAATACAAGGGCCCAAGCATTTGGGCCATCTTCTGCTGCTTTCTCAGGCACATTAGTAGAGAGCTGGATCAGAAGTAGAGTAGCTGGGACTTGAACCGGCGCCTCTAGAGCATGCTGGGGCCACAGGAATACCTGCATTTTGTATTGGAATGCCTGGGTTTGAGTCCTGGCTCCAGTCCTCATCCCAGCTTCCTGCTTATGCAGTGGTGATAGCTCATGTAGTTGGGTCCCTGCCACCTGTAGGAGAGACTTTGCTTGACTTCACTGGTGCCAGCTTCATCCTGGCCCAGTCCTGGCTGTTGTGGGCATATGGGGAGTAGACCGGCTGATGAGAGTTAGATTTCCCTCTGTGTCTCTGCCTCTGGAGTAAATACATTAATTGAGAAAAGCCTAAATACATGAGATGTTTCTGTAAAAAAACCACTACAGAGGTATTTCAGATTTGGGAGCCTTAGGTTTTGGAATATTTGCATAGGCATTGCCATTGAGCATCCCTAATCCAAAAATGCAACTTTGAAAATGCTCTGAAATTCAACACTTAGTGAACGTTGTATCTTTTATAAAAGCTTCTGATTTGGCAGCATATTGGACGTTGGATTTTTGAATTAGGAATGCTCAGCTTGCATGAGGATTTGGTGTTTATACTTGATTTATCTCTCTCTTTCTCTCTTTTTAAGATTTATTTATTTATTTGAAAGTCAGAGTACAGAGAAGCAGAAGCAGAGAGAGGGAAGTCTTCCAGCCGCTAGTTCACTCCCCAGATGGCTGCAATGGCTTGAGCTCTGCCCGTCTGAAGCCTGAAGCCAGGAGCTTCTTCCAGGTCTCCCACACAGGTGCAGGGGCCCAAGAACTTGGGCCATCTTCTACTGCTTTCCCAGGCCATAGCAGAGAGCGGGATTGGAAATGGAGCAGCTGGGTCTTGAACTGGTGCCTGTATGGGATGTTGGCATTGCAGGCGGCAGCTTTACCCGCTATGCCACAGCGCCCTCCCCAATACTTGATTTATGTTTCTTGGGGATCATGTCCTAACTGGTGCTGAAGGCTCACTGTGGCATTTTTTGTCTTAATAAGATTTATTTGAGGGGCCGGTGCTGTGGCGCAGTGGGTTAAAGCCCTGGCCTGAAGCACTGGCATCCCATATGGGCGCCAGTTCTAGTCCCGGCTGCTCCTCTTCCAGTCCAGCTCTCTGCCATGGCATGGGAAAGCAGTAGAGGATGGTCCAAGTCCTTGGGCCCCTGCACCCATGTGGGAGACCTGGAAGAAACTCCTGGCTCATGGGTTCTGGTCGGCACAGCTCTGGCCATTGAGACATTTAGGGAGTGAACTAGCAGAAGGAAGACCTTTTTCTCTGTCTCTCCCTCTGTCTGTAACTCTACCTCACAAATAAATAAATAAAATCTTAAAAAAAAAAAAAACCACAAAAGTATAACATGAATAGAATAAAAGATAATTTAAAAATAAAAAGATTTATTTGAAAGACAAAGTTACAGAGAGAAAGGGAGAGAAAGAGAGCCAGAGAGATCTTCCATCTGCTGATTCTCCTAGTGGCCGTAACAGCCAAGAGCCAGAAGCTTTGTGTGGGTTTCCCATGTGGGTGGCTGGGTCACAAGTACTTGGGCTGTCTTCTGTTGCTTTTATCAGGCACGTTAACAGGAAGCTGGACTGAAGTTGAGCAGCTGGGACTCAAACCAGCACTCACATGGTTGCTGGCCATTCAGGTAGCAGCTTGTCCACTACGCCTGTGGCATTTTTCGTTCTAGCCACAGCCTGAGAGCGTGCCTTTGTTTGAATGCCATATGTCATCTGTATCCACCAGGCAGATCACAGCCATCCTCACAGCCTGCTTGGGAAGCCACTTCTTGGGTGTCTTTTATAATCCCTTTTTCAAAACTGACTCGTTAGATTACTTGTACTGCTTCTGTGCCTTTCAAATATTTGCTTCTTGCATCTCTGCAAGCCGTTGCCGGACGGTGAGGATCTGGAAGATGGCTTCCGTGTTACGCATTTTCTTTTGCTTCTTAGCACCTGGTATAAGCTTTGTGCAGTGACTGGTGCTAAGTCAGTGTGTAAGTTGATAAACAAATGTCAAAGATTGCTGGCAGTGCGTGGCAATAAAGATTAGTGGCTCAGTACTTGGTCCATAGCCTTGTCAGTGTGAGTTCCAGGGGAGGTATCGATCGCTCCCAGCTGGAATACTCGGGAAAGGCTTTACTAAGCAACCTGTACTGAGGTGTGTGTAGAATTTATATAAACAGAGAGGGAGATGTGGGGCAGCGTCCACCTGCAGTGCTTCCCTGCATTGTATTTCATCCCACATTTGGAAGATTTCCCTCTGGTTAGTGTCCTTTAAGACTCCTTCCAGCTTTCTCAAGTTTGGAGAGCATTTAGCAACAGTCACGACGAGCAAATAAAGAGTTTGAATTCAGCGCAGTGTTTGGACATGCAAACTTAAATTGTCAACATTTTGTGGATCATTCTGCTGAGTGCTCTCTTCCCCTCTTTTTGTTTTTCCATAGATGCCCCTCAATCTCACAAACGCTGTGGCAACGGCTCGGCAGTTACTTGCTTACACCGTGGAGGCAGCCAACTTTTCCGACAAGATGGATGTTATATTTGTGGCTGAAATGATCGAAAAATTTGGACGATTTACCAAAGAGGAAAAATCAAAAGAGGTATTTTTCTAAGTTCAGATTTCTAGCACACAGTATCAATAAATGGTAATGGGGTAGCGTTGAAGCCGAGTATTTTGACGCTGGCTAATTTTTGTTTATGCTGGCTATTTTTGAAGGAAATATGCTTTTTAGTTTCCCAGACTGCATTTGAGAAACTTCTGCTGCAGCCATGAGAGTGACCTGTTTGATGGTGAGAGGCGTAGAGGTGAACAATCAGTTTTTGGACATGAAGGTGTTGTGATGTAGCAGAGCAGCCCGTGGGAAAGCAGCCTTCTCCCTCCGTGCTGGGTCATCCCAGCTGCCTGCTGTCGGGCTTTCTGGGGACCTTGTCCACACAGCCATCTGCCTATCTTTCTTAATGTCACCCAGGTCTTGTGGCACTTTGCCTAATTGGTTTTATAATGTCCTGGAGAAGTAAGAGGCTGTTTAGGAACTTTTTTGACATTCCAAATGATTGGAATACACAAGTTTGGAAAATTGAGTGACTTTATATTTTAACAAGGCCACATTCAAACTCCAACATGCTTGTCAGGATAATAACCTGTAGAGAAAAAGAAATGATGGTGACAGTTTTTCAGAATGAATGAGCTGCAAGTAAACAATGTGTTCCATATTTTTTAAGAGGCTGAATCAATGTATTGTTAGCCTGCAAGTTTTGAGGTATGGGAGAACGTGATATATCCTGTTTCTTCTGTGATACAAACACTTGCACAGAAATGAATTTTAGAGGAAGAAGGAACTACATCAAGTAGTTAAACTACGTCAAGCAGTCAAACTGAAGGCCAGTGAAAATTAAGTGATTTGTCCAAGCAGGGCTCAAAGCAGGCCTCAGGCACCCTCCCTGGCTTCATTCCGGAGTGACGTTCTGCAACATGACCCTGACCTTGTAGTGTGGTGCTGCCCTGGCTTCCCCAGTGATGGAGCACACGCTGGGCTAAACAGAGTGAGTGATTTATGTAGGACACCTCAGATCCTTTAAAATAATATTGCTACCAGGTACAGCATATACTTTGCTTCCCTAACTCAGTTAAGCAAGGATGTATTGATTTATTTATTTATTTATTTTTTTTTATTATTAAACTTTTATTTAATGAATATAAATTTCCAAAGTATAGCTTGTGGGTTACAATGGCTTCCCCCCTCCCACAACTTCCCTCCCGCCCGCAACCCTCCCCCCTCCCGCTCCCCCTCCCCTTCCATTCATGTAAAGATTCATTTTCAATTCTCTTTGTATACAGAAGATCAATTTAGTATATATTAGGTAAAGGTTTCAACATTTTGCCCCCATAGCAACATCGAGTGAAAAAACTACCATTGGATTACTAATTATAACATTAAATAGCAATGTACAGCACATTAAAGACAGAGATCCCACATAATTTTTTTTTTCAAAATAATTAATTTTCTATGCCATTTCCATTTTAACACCAGGTTGTTTTTTGTTGTTTTTTTTTTTTTTTTCATTTCCAATTCTCTTTATATACAGAAGATCACTTCAGTATATAATTAGCAAAGACCTCATCAGTCTGCGCCCACACAGAAACGCAAAGTATAAAAATACTGTTTCAGTACCAGTCATAGCATCACTTGGCTTTAGACGACACATTAGGGACAGATCCCGCATGGGTGTAAGTACACAGTGACTCCTGTTGCTGACTTAACAATTTGACACTCCTGTTCATGGCGTCAGTAATCTCCCTAGGCTCTAGTCATGAGTTGCCAGGGCTATGGAAGCCTTTAGAGTTCGCTGACTTTGGTCTTATTCCGATAGGGTCATAGTCAAAGTGGAGGTTCTCTCCTCCCTTCGGAGAAGGGTATCTCCTTCTTTGATGGCCCCGTTCTTTCCACTGGGATCTCACTCACAGAGATCATTCATTTAGGTCTTTTTTTTTTTTTCCCATGATATCTTGGCTTTCCATGCCTGCTATACTCTCATGGGCTCTTCAGCCAGATCTGAATGCCTTGAGGGCTGATTCTGAGGCCGGAGTGTTGTTTAGGACATCTGCCATCCTATGAGTCTGCTGTGTATCCCACTTCCCATGTTAGAAATGTGCAGGGGATTCCAACACAATTCCATCAAGATGGCATGTACCAATGCCATCGCACTAGTCCAAGTGATCAATTTCAGCTCACAATTGATAGCTCTGATAGGTCTAAGAGTCAAAGAGATCACACAAACAAGACAAGTATCTGCTAATACTAACTGATAGAATCAAAAAGGGAGAGAAAGATCCAACATGGGAAGTGATTTATTTATTTTTGAGGTGAAATGTCTCAGTATCTCACAGTTCGGTAACACATTTTGGAAACGGGTCTCTAGTATGTGAGGCCCCAAACGTGGCAGGCAATCGTCACTAAAGGCAGGAAGATAGATGTGTATGTCAGTGGGACCAGGCACCCGGCCATTGAACTTCACAGTGGGAGAACATTGCAACATTGCTATTGGAACTTCAGAGACCATGGTTTTCCTGCCACTTGATTGTGTCTCTGGGCCACAGTCCACTTCCTGGGGTTTTCCTAGCGCTGGGAGAAGCCTTTTGGAGTCTGGCATTTTGGTAACACTGCTCTTCGTTGTTGCTCATAATCATAGGGTGGCTGCCCGCATAATTAGTAGTCATTTCTGGAAGGGGAATGTTTCCAGTTAGGAGAATAATTGTCATGACAGCTGGAATGTAAGCATTGGAAAAGATTTGGTCAGATTATAATGTGTGCTTCTTCCTGTGCTGCCTGGATTTTGATGTGAGCGACTTTTGCTATGTTCCACCCGACTTGTGGAGAGCAGTGCAGTGCCCAGAGAACTGCTTGCCAGTTGTGGACGGTGGTGTCCTTAGAGTGCCTTGTTGAGACCTGAAAGCAGATGTGTGTTCGTGAGTTAGGCATCGACCACAGGCGTTCCCTTACTTTTAAGCAGGATGGTTTTTACCTTGTTTGACTTGAAACATTTGTGTATACAAGTGAGAAGATACAAATGAAACAGTTTTGCAAAAACAGTTGCAAAGCTTGCCTTTAGTTTTATAGGGTTATGAAATTTAACTTTCTTAGGATTCCAGAACCTAAGAAGGAGGTCCTTTTAAAAAATTACAGATGCTTTAGTTACATGTCTAAATGTTTTGTTTGAAGGAGTTTGGTGTCGGTTTCACACTGGTTAATATAGTATGGTCAAGTAATACCTATCTCTAGAAACAAGAAGAACTTATTTGGGATAAATAGGTGAAGATACTGGTAGAGGAAAAATGCCAGGGACTGAGTGATGGATGTGTAAGTGTAACGACGCAGTGTTCCTGTGATGGCAGTGAATCACATCCTGTCCAGTTTGTGGAGTCTTAAACCACAAGGCTTAGTTTTCACCAGTTCTTATTCTAGTGAAAATAAATGATGAGCTTTAAGGGCTTGGACTTTTTTCTTTCAAATTGGAGAGGCTGAGGCAGACAAACAGAGCTTTTGTCTGCTGGTTCACTGCCCATTGTCTGCTCCCCAGGACAGTGCTTTCCAGAAACTCAGGGCGTGGCTTTGTGAGGGTTTCCTGGAGTTTCTCAAACTTGGACTTGCCAGAGCCCCCTGCGGGGTGGGTCAGAGCCGGAGACCGCTCCTGTGCACCCACCTCCTCCTTGTTTCTGATCCAGTGAGTCTCAGGTGGATTGTAAAATCCGCATTTCTAGTCGTTTCCAGGGGATGCTAGGCACTTTATCTGTTACCCTTGTCAAGAACTACTGTGTATCTCCATTCCCTATCCTTATAGTGTTTAATTGTTTTTCCTTTAGGTTAGATTTGTGTTTTGTTTTGTTAAAGAAAATTTCCTTTAAAAGGTTTAGAGATAGGGAAAGAGATACAGAGCAAGGTCTTCCACTGGTTCTTTTCTTAAACGCAGGCAGTGGCCAGGACTGAGCTGAGGATGAAGCCAGGAGGCAGGAACTCAAACCTGGTCTCACATGTGTTTGGTAGATCCCCACCCAGTGCCTTCTCGGGTCTGCATTGATAGGAAGCTGGAATCAGAGGCTGGAGCTGGCTACTGAACCCAAGTACTCTGATGTGGGATGTATGCATCTTACCGATTATGATAAATGTCTACCCTTTGTGTAACTTTTTAAAAACTTTTCAAGAACCTTTTACTGGAAAATTTCAACAATATAAAAGAAAGAATATAATCTTTAATACCTATTTATATCTCACTTAGCTTCAACAGTTTTACTTGGCTACTTATTTATTTACCAATCTGTTTTACTTGGCTACTTATTTTAAATATTTATTTATTTGAAAGGCAGATTACAGACAAGAGGGAGAGACAGAGTGAGAATGAGGGATCTTCTATCCACTGCCCACCCTCAGATGGCCACAACAGCCAGCTCTGGGCCAGGCAGGAAGTTAGGAGCCTGGAACTCCATCCAGGTCTCCAGTATGGGTGGTGGGGGCCCAAGCACTTGGGCCCATCATCTACTGCTTTCATAGGCTTGCGAGGAGGAAGCTGGATGGGAAGTGGAGTAGCCTGGACTGGAATTGGCACTTGGATAAGGGATGCTTTCATGGCAGGTGGTGGCTTATCCAGCTATGCCTCAACGCTGGCCTGTGTGCTTATTTGCTTTATCCCTACCTTCTTTCATTCTCAGTGCTGGAACATTTAAAAGCAAACCCTATCTTTCATTCACAATTTTCTATAAAAAAAAGGACTTTAGAAGTTGTGACCCGAACTAAGTATAAGTTTTTAATGTCATCAAAAATGTAGTTTATATTCAATTTTCCTTGGTTATGGTTTCTTAAAAATGTGGACCTTATCTCTGGTTACCTCACTGAATTCATTCATATCGTTTTGTGGTTGGTTAGCTAGGATTTCCTAGACAGAGACTTGTGTCCCCAGCAAATAATCATTGTTTTATCTGTTCCTGTATCAGAGTTATTGCTCTGTCTTTGTACAGTGGTGAGGACGTGCAGAGCAGTATTGGAGGCATTGAAAGTGGTCTAAACTGCCATTAGGTATGATAAGTGCTTGTTCCTGCCACTGCCCCGGGAAAACCCAGGGTGGGGATGCTGATGTAATTCTTACTTTGAGGTTTATGAGAACCCAAAAGTGATGTGAACTTTGACCCCAGTCCTTCAGGAGGTCGACTTGGGTTCACAAATTGTCAGAAAAGAATTTTTTTTTTTAGCCTCCTCTTACATCAAGACCGGCCCACTTCCCTGCTGTTCCCCTCTGTGTGGCCTGGACAGTGCTGGTCAGCACTGCTGCTGGGGCTGCCACTCCCCTGGTTCTCAGTTTTTTAAGAGTCAGGGGAGGTCTTCTACTCAGGCCTGGATTGGAAGCCAGCTCCCGGCCACCAGGGTTCAGCCTCCTTGTTGGTGTTTTGCTGTTGGCCTCTGGAGGGGTCTGTTTGCTTACAGCTCTGCAATGCATTTGCAAAGCTGTCTTTTCCTTTTTGTATTGCTCACTTTTTGCGGGAGAGTTGACCAGTCTTCCCTACTTCCAGAGAGGGAAAATGCAGCTCACTGTTGTAATCCTGAAAAGAAAACAAAATTGTCTTCCTTGGAAGTGTTGGAGAGAATCCTAGGCCAGAAGCGTTTCCGCTAGTTCTGAAGGAGTCGTGGAGGTTGCCCTTGAAGTTGTGCCTGTCATGAGTAGTGCACCTCACGTGTTCGAGGGAGTTGTGACAGCAGCTGCTTGGCCTGCCCTGGGGAAATGCTCTCCTTGGCATTGTGAGGCTAAGGTTGTCTGTGCCTCCACTGGAAACGCATCCAGAATCAGTTTTTCCCCAGTCACAGCAGCAACACATATTTTTCAACTTATGCCTCTTTTTTCTCTGCAGTCTATGTTCTCTCTGTATTTGTAGCCTGTTGATTAAAGAAGAATGACCTTTTTAGTTTTGCTTTTTGGTAAGCTACCGCAAATCCTCTCTGTAAGGAAGTGGAGACTAGCTGCAGTAATTACTGCAGGCCGTGCTGTTCCCACCTCCTGTCCCTGCTTTTCCCACACATTGCCCAGCTCCGCATCCACATCCTCTTCCTTCTCTGTACTCCTCCTTTACCAGGACGTCTGAGCCTTAGTCTGCCCTGAGTTGTGAGGATCATCACAGTCAGACCTCAGCAGAAACCTGCGTTGCTGGGAAGCCTCCCTGGGATCCCACATCACTCAGGACACTGACACCTGCCATTAGTGACATAGATGCACTTTTTTTTTTTAAAAAAAGATTTGTTTATTTATTTGAAAGGCAGAGTCACAGAGAGAGAAAGAGAAAAGTCTTCCATCCGCTGGTTCACTCCCCAAATGGCTGCAATGGCTGGAGTTGCGCTGGTCCAAAGCCAGGAGCCAGGAGCTTCTTCTGGGTCTCCCGTGCAGGTGCAGGGGCCCAAAGACTTGGGCCATGCTCCACTGTTTTCCCAGGCCACAACAGAGAGCTGGATCGGAAGTAGAGCATCCAGAACCCAAGCCAGCACCCACATGGGATGCTGGCACTGCAGGTGGTAGCCTCACCCACTACGCTACAGCGCCAGCTCCCATAAATGCACTTTTAATTCTTGATTATCAAAACTGAGCAATTTCTTCATCAATAGAATTGGGATAATGGCATACTTTGAGATAGGTATGATCTCAACAGTGTACTTGATTTTATAAGTAGGAGACAGCCATGAAGACTGCTCTAACTTAATACCAGTATTGATTATGATGATGTCAGGTTTGGATGATGACATGCCAGTTCCTGGACTTCTCACGTCATCTTATTGGCTGTCACAGAACAGTTGCCCAGCTTGCTGTCCTACCTATACAGGACTGAAATTCTTGCTTTTTTAGTTAATAGAGCTGATAAAGACATCCCTTGCCACCCAGGACTTGAAAATGTGAAGTATGGGAGAAGTATAGACTGGTTAGCTTTTCTCAAAAACTGCATGATTGCTCAGTTGATACCTGCTGGGTGTGTGAAGATGAATCTTTTGGGTTTTTCTTTCTTTTTTTTTTCTTTTGAATTTATCATGGAATGAGACATTCTGAGTACGTCTTATTAGATATACTGGTCCAATTTTACGAGTGAGCAAACTGACTCTTGGAGACGCTAACTGATTTGAACTCTTAACTAGAAATATCTTTAAAAGTTTTATTTAGTGGCTGGTGCCATGGCTCACTTGGTTAATCCTCCGCCTGTGGTGCCAGCATCCCATATGGGTGCTGGGTTCTAGTTCCGGCTGCTCCTCTTCCAGTCCAATTCTCTGCTGTGGCCTGGGAGGGCAATGGAAGATGACCCAAGTGGTTGGGCTCCTGCACCCACATTGGAGACCAGGAGGAAGCGCCTGAATCCTGGCTTCGGATCGGCGTAGCTCCGGCCGTAGCGGCCATTTGGGGGGTGAACCAACAGAAGGAAGACCTTTCTCTCTGTCTTTCTCTCTCACTGTCTAACTCTATCTGTTAAAAAAAAAAATTGTTTATTTATATATTTGAAAGGTTGAGTGACAGGGAATCAGGAGAAAAGAGACAGAGATAGTGATCCTCCAGCTGTGGTTCAGTTCCCAAACTCCCCTCACAGCTAGAGCTGGGCCAGGCCAAAGCCAGTAGCCATAAACTCCACCAGAGTCTCCCATGTAGAAGTGATGAACCCAGGCACATGGACTATCCTCTGCTACTGCCCAGGCACAGTAACAGGAAGCTGGATTAGAAGTGGAGGCGGGACTCCATCCCAGGCCCCTCTGACACAGGATACATGCTACGTCCTACCTAGGAGTATTTAACTCCAAGGCACATAAATATTCTCAGGTTTAGACACAAGACTTATGTATTAAAGTCAGGTATCATCCAGTTTAGTGTATACATTGTCTGTTTAATGTGATAACATTAGAAATTTGTGAAATGTATAGGTTATTTGACCTAAGTTTGATCAAAATTCCAATGACATTAGTGAAGAACAGGAGATGCTGTGTGTTTTACAACACATGACATTGAACACTTTCACTGTTAAGAACGTGGCATTTTTGTTTCTTCCCATTTTGTCTCTGATAAAGTACATTCACAGGTGTTTTTTGTTGGTTTAGTGTGACAGGTGCAAGAGCAGGTGCCTCATTCCTTCTGACCCTTTTGTGGCTGAAATGGCCTTCAGGGAATGAGGCCAAGGAGAAATGCTGGGCTTTGTAAATGCCAGTTGTACTTTTTAAACTGTCTCTGTGTGTCAGATTTCAGG
The DNA here is from genome assembly GCF_033115175.1 of Lepus europaeus. NCBI lineage: Eukaryota > Metazoa > Chordata > Mammalia > Lagomorpha > Leporidae > Lepus > Lepus europaeus. The sequence goes on from NC_084842.1 coordinate 74,086,822, forward strand.
AATCCCTTTTTAATCCAGTGTAATTTTTCAGGCACTGTTACCCCTTTGTGTCTTTTCTGGCTGCTGTGACAGGTTCAGAACTACCTCTGGAACCAAGCTGCAGGAGCATATAGCATTATATGATTATCTGCTCTAGGGAATGTTGTGGCAACAAATCCCTTTCCTCAGCCCTTAGCCATCTGACGTCAAATAATGAGAAAAACGGCTTGTTCTTAGCTAAGGCAATCACTCTTGTCCGCTCTGTTGTCTTAGAGGTATTTCTTTTCTTTACGATTATGAACACCCAGTTACATTCCTTTCCTGACATTATCTAGTAGAGCAGAGCCGTAGGTCTTTGGTCAGGTAATTACCATAGTTTTTTCTTTTTTTTTTTTTTTTTTTAAGGAAAGATGCCATGTCTAATAGGTCTTACGTCGAATCCTCCTGAAGTCCATGTGTTTAAAAAAGCTTAGTTACAACTGTGCTGATCTGTAAATATATTTCAGTAGAAGCTTAGAATCAGTATTGTATTTTTATATTTTCAATTTTTCAGCAAATAGGAATTTTATTTGTGATAGAGCACTTGATCATATCATCTCTTTTACCTATTTTATGTTTGTACCAAACTGTGAAATAATGTCAGAATAATAGATAAAAGCGTAACTGAGTTATTCTGGTGACTGAATTCTCATCAAGAATTGGGACTTTTTTTTTAAGATTTATTTATTTGAAAGGCAGAGTTACAGAGGGAGAAGGAGAGACAGAAAGCTTTTCTACCCACTGGTTCACTCCCCAATGGCCACAATAGCCCACTGGGCCAGGTCTAAGCCAGAAGCCAGAAGCTGCTTCTGGGTCTCCTAGGCACTTGAGCCATCTTCCGTTTCTTTCTCAGACCATCAGGAAGGAGCTGGATCAAGTTGGAGTAGTCAGGACTGGAACCAGCACCCATATGGGATGACAGCACTGCAGGTGGCAGCTTAACCAGCTGCACCACAGTGCTGGCTTCAAGAATTGGGACTTCTTAGTCCAACTTTTGTTGGACTAAACAACTTGGACAGATTCCATAACTGCTATATCAGGAGTTAGTACCTCGCTTTGTAACTACAGGAATTAGGGTTTCTAGTAGAATGGCATTCATCCGCTGACCAGTGTGTTAGGAAAATACCCATGATGCTCATCCTCCCATGAGATGTTCAAAATGAACCAGCTGAGGATCTACAGAGCTTGATTATAAACTCTTTAATTTTTGTTGAAACCCATTGTATTAATTTGTATTTGTATGGTAATTAATTTGTATTAAACCTATTGTATTAATTAATCTTCTATTTGTGAGTCCATGCAGATAGGGTCTTTGGATTAAATTTCATTATTCTTTGTTATTACCCTGCTGATTTCCTTGATAGCCATTAATACAATTTAAGCAACTTTTTTTTTGAACTTTTATTTAATGAATATAAATTTCCAAACTACAGCTTATGGATTACAATGGTTTCCCTCCCCCCCAAAACTTCCCTCCCACCCGCAACCCTCCCCTTTCCCGCTCCCTCTCCCCTTCCATTCACATCAAGATTCATTTTCAATTCTCTTTATATACAGAAGATCAGTTTAGTATATATTAAGTAAAGATTTCAACAGTTTGCACCCACATAGCAACACAAAGTGAAAAATACTGTTGGAGTACTAGTTATAGCATTAAATCACAATGTATAGCACATTAAGGACAGAGATCCTACATGATATTTTTTAAAAATTGATTAATTTTCTATGCAATGTCCAATTTAAAACCAAGTTTTTTTTTTTTTCCATTTTCAATTATCTTTATATACCGAAGATCGATTCAGTATATACTAAGTAAAGATTTCATCAGTTTGCACCCACACATTTCCTTGCTTGTTTGGTATTTTCTTCACTAGACTAAAAGCTTAAAGGTAGAGCTTCTAACTTTCTTTCATTGATGTATCTCCATTGCTTAGGACAGTGTCTGGTTCACATTAACCCTCAATTAAAATTTAGTCCATATACATTGTAAATGAACAATAATAATAAGCATTTGAAGTGGACATTCACAAGCTGTGAGTAAATGAACCTTGATGGTACTGGCTTCTATACCAGGTTTGACACTAGTGGATAGTGGTGTAGGTAGGACACTGTGGTGTCCCACCCTTCAGATGTTTACACTGACAGTAAAGTGAGGAAATGATTGTGATGTGCTGTGGCAAGGGCAGTGCAGAGTCAGGGGAACTTTTCACTGGATCAGGGTGGGAGAGTGCTTGCAGAGGAGGTAAGAGGCAATTTTGTTGAATTGGTTCTCTACATAGGAACACAGTTTTAAAATGTGCCCCTCTTACCACTCCTTTTAGACATCACCTGAAAAGAGAGATGCATTTTGGGATTGAAATGATTTTTTTTAAAAAGCAATACAAAAGCAGGCAACTTTTTCTTTTTTGAATACCTACTATGTACCAGGCTGAGATTCAGGAACCTTATATTTGCTACTGGAACTTAATCTGCACAAAGTTTAGGAAAAAAGAAAAGACAGGACTGCTAGTATCCTGTTTAGCAGATCAAGTCAGTGCAGATACAGGGAGATGACATGCCTGGCTCAGGTAACATTGGTCAGCATTGGGAGTCCTGGTCTTCAGTCGTGTGGTTGCATCACCCTATGTTCAGGGTTGGGATCTGGGAGGTTTCTGCGTGCCTGCTTTCTTTGTAAAGTGACCTCTGCACTGACTGGGCTGAACTTTTTCCAGGCCCCTCTCAGCCCTTATGATTACACATTCTGTGATGTGTACAGGATTGAGGATCTCAGCTGGGATCTTCCGGGCTGCTCGAAAGACATCTATGGAGATAGCCCGTGCTGTCAGCCTTGGCACCGGGGTGTCCTGCCTTTGATTAGAGGCAGGACCAATCAGCATGTGCACCGGGGCGGGGCGTCCTGCCTTTGATTAGAGGCTGGACCAACCAGCATGTAAATCCTCTCCTGCTACCTCTGGAATATTTTTGTTGCTCTTTCTGCCAAAGATGGCAGAAATCCCCTTTGAGCATTTTGCTCCACGAAGACCCCTGGGACCCTAGTGTGTCTCCTTGTGCCAGGACAGTTCAGTGCATTTCTCTGAGGTGGGACACACAAGTCACGGTAAGCAATAGTTGAGTTTTTACTGGCATTGCTTGACAGGTGTTTCCATCCGTAAGTTACAAAGGGAGCTAATGAAAAGAAACCCCTTGATGAACAAGTAAAGCAAGCAGTGGAAAAGCGAGCACCTCCTATGATCCATTTATTTCGTGGCCCTGGGCCTTAAAGCAGTCTTGGATTTGGGAGGAAGGAAGAATGAGTTCACACGTATAAAGTGACAGAGCCGTGGGATTGCACAGCACAAATGGGAAAGCAGCAGCAGTTGGACATGCCTAGAATTTTTAACATGGCAGGAGACTAAAGAGGTAGGCAGGGTGTATTTTTAATAATAGTAGAGTTTGATTTAAAAAGAAGTGTTTATCAGTGGTTTTCCAGACAAAGAGATCTTTTTATTGTCGTCTGATGTGACATTTTTTCCTTATGTAGTCTAATTGCCTTTTCTTTTCCTTCAATTTGAGCTATTGTTGGGCAGCCTTTTCAGTAGCGATGTGCAGGCTGCTTAGGTACACTGTTTTGAGCGAAATCAAATGGCCTTAATTGAAGATGCCATTTATGTCTGAAGATGTTTTAATGAGATTCCTGTTGGGGTTTCATGTGACAGTTTAGACTGAAGGCCAATCTCATTGTCTTTCTGGGATTTTGATTGTGTAAAACAGCCTGTGCTGGTTTTCAAGATCTTTCTCTTTTCTCCTGTGTGCCCACTAGCTAGGTGACGTGATGGTTGACATTGCAAGTAACATCATGTTGGCTGATGAGCGTGTCCTGTGGCTGGCACAGAGGGAAGCTAAAGCCTGCAGTAGAATTGTTCAGTGTCTACAGCGCATCGCCACATACCGGCTGGCCAATGGGGCTCATGTTTATTCAACAGTGAGTGTCACATTATCATACGCTTCCAAGGGAAAAACTCATTTAAGGCAACTCTCATACAAATGAGATAAGTCTCTTCCCATGGTGGGGTGGATGTATTCTGTTACTGCTGACGAGTACTGAATTTCTTTCACTAAAACATTTGAAAAGTTGTTTGTTTTCAAGTACTATGTTTTCTTGGTAACTTGAAAATACTTTCTTACTCTGTAATTTGAATGGTTATGAACCGTCTCATCCGTTGAAATGCTCTCTGTGACGGAAATGAGAGTGCTCAGTGCTGCCCTGCTTGCACATGCAGGACATCAAGCTGATACTCTGCCATGCACCCTGAGGGATGTGTTGAGAGACTGCTTGACTGCCTGCCCAGGCTTCCATCTCCAACGAGGCTGGGGATGCCCGCCAGCACCTGCAGAGCTACTGGGATCTTTTAGTCAATCACTCTCGGGATTATAAGATACTCAAATGTAATCCAAATAGTATTCAACTTAGTTTGTGTTAAATTGAACTGTTCTTCATTTCTTTGGATACTACTTAATTTTTCTTTTAAAAGTACAGTAAATATGATAAATAATTTGTTATTCTATTAGTAATCATATACTGACCTAGTCCATTGTTTTTGTTTCCCAATTATTTTTACTGGTCCAGGTGGAATAGAATTCTCTGTACATCCTCCTGTGAATTTATACAATTCATAATTACTTTTTTCCATTGACTTCTGAGTTTTTTTTTTTTAGTTACACCATGTTTTATTATTTCTTTTGCTCAACTAATTTTTGCATTGCTTTCCTGAATAATAAGTACGATGGAGGCCTAGCATTGGTGCTGTTTTTAAATATTGTGTGGGTCATTTTCCTCACAGATACAAATTCTGTGGCCCTGTTTGATACCAGATTGTCATTTTTATGGTCATACTCAGTGCTGTCTGGCTGCTCGGACCCTTTTTAATCCCGTCCTTGAGTCCTGCTTATGCAGCTGGAACAACTTCCTTTTTTTCATATAAGGAACAAATTTAATGTATTTCATATATATACATTTTTAAGAACATAATGCTACTTCTCCCTTGCGTCCCTCCCTCCACCTCCCTTTCTTTCTTTTAATTTTTGTGGTGAAATGCTTTCAGTCTACTTTATAATCAAAGTTTAATCTTCCACTAAATAAAGAATTCATTAAGTAGTAAGTAGAAAAACCCCGGTTCCTCAAGAGTATGGACGCGGCTATAAACAGTAATCAGATCTGAATTATTGATTCTTCCGAGACCTCAATGGTATAAGAAAGGTCATGGTGAGTATTTGCACTCCACTTCACAAAAAAGTTTTACTTCTGCTTACACCAAAGGTGATACTTCTTCAGTGAAGTGTGCCTCACCATATTAGCTTGCTTTCTTATAACTGGGGTCACACGTGTTGGGCACGAGTAGTTCTACTTTTCAGAAGCTCTGTTGGTTAGGCACTGGGTGGGCTAAGCAGGTCGGATGCCTTTTGGAATGCCTGCATCCCCTGTCAGAGTGCCTGGGTTCCAGTCTTGACTCTGCTTCTGAGTCTAGGTTCCTGCTGAGTAGTACTCTGGAGGGAAGCTGGTGATGGCTCAAGTGCTTGGATCCCTTCCACCCTTGTGAGAGGTTCAGACAGAGTTCCAGTTACCTGGCTCAGCCCTGGCTCAGCCCTGGCTGTTGTTGGCATCTTGGGGAGTGAACCAGCAAGTGGAAGAACTCTGCCTCTGTCTCCTCTCTGACTTTCAAATAAATAAAAGTTTTTAAAAAATTTTAAGATTCTGAAAAACAGGATTCACCTTATTAATTTACAAAATTTAAATGCTGGGCTGGTGCTGTGGCGTAGCGGGTTAAGCTGCCACTGTGGTGCTGGCATCCCATATGGGCACCGATTTGTGTCTTGGCTGTTCTTCTTCTGATCTAGCTCTCTGCTATGGCCTCTGAGAGCAGTAGAAGATGGCCCAAGTCCTTGGACCCCTGCACCCACATGGGAGACCCAGAAAAAGCTCTTGATTCCAGGTTTCGAATAGGCTCAGCTCCAGCCACTATAGTCATTTGGGTAGTGAACCAGCAGGTGGAATACCCTTCTCTCTGTCTCTCCCTCTCTCTGTAACTCTACCTTTCAAATGAATAAATAAAATCTTCAAAAAAAATTTTAAATGCTAAGACTTTTCACAAGTGTATATAATCTCTGAGGCAAAAGCTGGTGCAAGGATTTCTTAGTCTTAGAAAGTTTAGGAACTGCTAACTATTTCCTAACACATACTAGGGTTCTTCAAAACAGTTTCTGGAAAAATGGGACTAAAAGATATTTTATTTGGGTGCAGAGATTTTTGAAATCTGTGAGCATGTGTGGGAGGGCCTTCACACAGTTCACAGCAAATGCATCTTATGAGAAAACTATGCATGGATTTCAAAATAATTTCCATCAAAATAAATGTAATCTTTAATTCCATTTCCCGTGAGCCTTTTACAGTCCCCTCATATATGATACTTGCCAAATTCTGTTTTACGCTTCATATTTAAAAAAAAATTGTATTTTATCTCCCTAAGAGATTTTTAATCATCCTACACCAAAAATCCCATGCTGAACTGTTACTGTAGGGTACTGAGCAAGTTGACTTCCCTGTGTGGTTGCGCAAGCTTAATCCTCCCTTAACAAGGGAAGAGAGACCTTAGGATTTGCAGTAAACCCTGGCACCTTGCTGGATATGAAACTGAGACTCACCAGTGTGTGATTTCTCGTGCCCTCTTGGACATGGGGCTCCCACCCGGGATGGTGCTGGCCATCCCCGTAGGCATCCTGGCGAATGCTCTCACAGATCTCAGTTCAGCAGGTCTCATCTTTTTCAGGTGATTTTTCAGATCCAGTTGGCTCTTTAAAATCTGTTTTTTTTCCTACCCTTTGAACCTTCCACACCATCACAGTTTTGGACTGAGTCTGGGTCAAGTTTTTATTAATGGCCTTAGTGCAGGGAGTTAACTTATAGAGAAAGGAAAAGTGAATATGGCCTGTTGGGTTGAACCAGGTACTTTTTTTTAGTGTGTTTCCCAAACCCTAGTAGTTCCTGTTCATTCCCCTGTAGGATGATTGTCACGGTGGTGGCCAGGGTTTGGCGAGGATCCATTGTTCTCTCTGATTATCTTAGAATAAGAAAATCTTCTATTTTTGTCATGTAATTTCCTGTAAAGGGCTTTTCAAATTTTATTATTAAAATTATTTATGAGAATGACAAAACAGACAGACTTAGAGGGAGGGAGCTCTTATCCACTGGTTCACTCCTAAAGTGTCTGCATCCAGTAAGGGCTGGGCCAGGGCAGAAGCCAGGAGCCAGGAACCCAATCCAAGTGTCCTATATATGTAGCAGGAAGTCAGCAACTTGAATCATCACCACTGCTTGCCAGGGTCTGAATTAGAAGAAAACTGGAGTCAGAACCCAAAGCTGGGTATGTGAGCCCAGATACTCCAGCAGAGGGTGCGGGCATCTCAACTGCTGGGCCAGCCACTGCCCTCTGAGCTACATTGAGTTGACTTCTAGTTGGTACCTGATCTAGCTTACTTTGTGACTGACTCGTTCTTTTCCCTTTTCTTACACTACCAGCTCTCTGCACTGTGTTTTTGTGTATGAGAATCTGGGCTTTCTGGTTTGGCTCACACATATAATGGTGTGTGTTTGGAAGGTCTTTTCTCCTCATATTCTACATCTGTTGTAACCGCTGTCTGCTTGCCTTTTGAAGTACTCGCCCAACATTGCTCTGGAGGCGTATGTCATCAAGGCCGCAGGGTTCACGGGGGTGACCTGCACCGTGTTCCAGAAAGTGGCCTCCTCTGACCGCACCGCACTGTCGGATTATGGCAGGCGGGATCCCGACGGAAACCTGGACAAGCAGCTGAGCTTTAAGTGCAATGTTTCCAATACGTTTTCAAGTCTGGCCCTGAAGGTATGTTGCATTCTCTCATCATTTAAGACGACTTATAGTTAGATTAGAATGCTCAAAACGATTTGCTTTGCAAATTAACTTTATTGAAGGTGCTTTTTGAGGTAGGAGGGTGTGGGGAATATTGTTATGAATCTGCTGTTGTTTTAAAGGAAATTCAGGCCAGGAAGAGCCCCTGGGCCCTGTGGGTTTCTTGCCTGGGCATCTTCTTTCTCCACCCAAAAAATGCCAATATTTACATTTTCTGACTGCAGTGGTATAAATGGAACATATTCAGACATTTTCCTTGACCTGAAGGTTTCTTTTGCTCCTGATTGTAAGATGTGAGAATGTTTCCATGGGCCTCTGAACGGATGGCCCGCTGCGCCTAATGGAGGAGTTTGCCTGGAGGCCTGGTATTGGCTTAAGTCAGCTGTATTCCAAGAAATGCAAATACGCGATACAAATTCAGAAATTTGTGTTTCATGAGAGCAAGAAAAATGAAAGCATTTTCATTGATTTTTAAAATTGGAGCTCTGAGGAGCCACGTTTTCTCAGCTTGCTTCATGTGGGCATGGGCCACTGTGTTCTCTGTGGTTTTTTAACTCAATGGCACTTTCTGTGTTTCTGGTTCTTTCCTGAATGACAGTGCAGACAGTGTCCTAGTCATTTTTAATGGCCATGTAACCATTGATCAGACAGGTGTTAGGTGTTCTGGTACATTGCAAGTGCTTAATAAATATTGGATGAGTGAATGATGAATTAATGTATTTTGTCATATTTTACCCTGGTGACCTCAGTAAGATGAGCCAGTTTGCCAAATTTAGAAATATCCCAGCTGTCAAAGACAGTCTCAACTGGGTCAGAGTGCCTGATGATGAGATAGCTGTTTGCTACCACAGACTCCGAGGAAAATTGGCAAGGTTTGTCATATGAGTGTGCTACATGCACCCAGCCGAGCCACTGCTGTAGCCCTGCTCAGGTTCCTTGTTGTGTCTTTTGTTGTTAAAAACAGACCATAAAAGTCATAGAAGCCGCAGCACACACCAGGCTGTGAGAGAAAGGCATGTGTTTGAGGAGTGCTGAAAACTGATGAGCTCTTCTGTGGTAGGTGATCAGAGGAGGTGCAGACAATGAAGGTATTTCCTCAGTTTCACAGCCTACCCTTGTGCCTGCTAAGGTAGAAAGCTGGAGAGGAACACTTCTAGAGTTGTCAATTTCATGCTACTCTATCCTTTTAAAATAGCCTGTGGCCAGAGAGCAAGGAGACGTCGCACTGTCACTCACGTTGCACTGATGGATATGAGTAAACTGAATGAAAAAATGAACACATCCTTCCTGGCACAAAATTAGTTCTGAATTTTAGCATCAGCACCACAGAGTGTACTTTTAGCATCTTCACCTTTGTGCTAGAGCATGTTTTACTTACTGTACCTCCTTAGTATTTTTTAATCCTTAAGCATACTGACTAAACAACCTGAACATCCAGCAGTTGATGACATTATTCTTAAATGCGAACACGGCACAGCAGAGGACGTTAAACTCCTGAAAAGCCTGTCCTTATTTAGCCTTCTGCGTCCCACTTGATTTTCTTCCTACATACTTCTTGAATCTGGATTCTCCTCTCCGTGCCGTCACCACAGCCTGGTGTGGGCTCCCGCCCTTGTTGCCCCAGCCTCGGCGAGTTCTTGTCTAGCCTGCGTCTCTAGGGTATTGCAGAGGAATCCATCCTCCTCATGTCAGTTGATCTACCCGGGGCTGTGGACATGAGCCAGCTTGCAGAGGGGCTGCCATGCCCGTCGGTGAGCTGCCGAATACCTCCCTACCACATTGCAAGGCGGGGCTGTTCCCCCAGACCCCTCAGTGCTTCCTCAGCCCTGCTGGGCCTTCTGTCAGAAACATCACCCACAGCTTTGCACAGCTTAGCAACTGAGGAGTCAGTGCCTGTAGAGAGGGAGGGAGGGAGAGAGGAAGAGAGCATCTGGGGGCCCTTTGTGGAGACGTTTCTGATTGTTAGGGCTGTGCTTTTTCAAGCTTTTCACACTGGGAGTATTACCTTCATAATGACCCAAGTGCATACCTACCTACCTACCTTATCAGCGGCCTGATAACTGCTTCTGTCTCTGGAGACACCTGTTTGGTGGCTTTGTTGTTTGGTACCTGCTCTCTTGCCCCACATATGGAACTCCCTCCTCTGCCCCCGTACCATGGCAGCAAAGTCGCCTTGGTGCCTTTCTCAACCACCTGGCCACTCTTGAGTCTGGCTCCTACTGCTTCTTGTGTTCGAATCCCCTGCTCACTGCCTGCCTTCCCTGACTGTTCATTTTCACCCAGCAGAATCTCACCTCCAAGAAGCCTTTCCTAGTAGCATCCAATCCATCCTCTCTCCCGTCCTCACTGCCTTTAATGTCTCTCCCTCACTTTCCTGTAATGTTCGCTCAACTTTTTTTTTTAAAGATTTATTTTATGTATTTGAAAGTCAGAGTTACAGAGAGGTAGAGACAGAGAGAGAGGTCTTCCATCCACCGGTTCACTCCCCAGATGGCCGCAACTGCTGGAGTTGTGCCGATCTGAAGCCAGGAGCCAGGAGCTTCTTCCGGGTCCCCCACTTGGGTGCAGGAGCCCAAGGACTTGGGCCATCTTCGGCTATCCCAGGCCATTCCAGAGAACTGGATCAGAAGAGGAGCACCCGGGACTAGAACCGGCACCCATATAGGATGCCAGCACTTCAGGCCAGGGCGTTAACCCACTGCGCCACAGCACTGGCCCCCTGCTGAACTCTTTCAAGATTTATTTATTTATTTGAAAGAGACAGTGGGGGCATAGAGACAAAACTTCCATATGCTGATTCACTCCCCAAATGGCTGCATTGGCAGGGGCTGGGCCAGGTGGAAGCCAGGAGCCAGGAACTCTTTCTGGGTCTCCCACATGGGTAGCAGGGGCCCATGTCCTTGGACCATTTTCCACTACTGCCTTCCCAGGTACGCTAACAGGGGACTGATTAGAAGTGGAGCAGCCAGGACAGTAACCAGTGCTCAGGTGAGATGCCAGTGTTACAAGCTTCAACCTTACCTGCTGTACCACAGTGCCCGCCCCCGCTCTGTTTGTTTCTGTCATTGCATGTCACACATGGGAGCCATGATGGGCTTCTCACCTCCCACACTGGGCACGGAGTACTTGAGAGCTGACCCAATGCTTGAGTCACTAATGAATTCAGTAGGAGATGGAGTAGCCTGCTGTTTGACTCTGATTAATGGTAACCGATCAATTTTTTTTTCTTATTTTTTCTCAACAAAATGATTCTTTTCAGTTATTGGCACCATAACTCAGGTATGTTTGTTTAACAAATACTGATCTACTTTCGCGAAACTGCCAAGGGCGTTTAAGAATTAGCTGATGTTTTGAATTCAGCCATAATTAGCCAAAACAAAAATTCGTTCCTTAAAATTTACTTACTTGGAATTCAAAGATTCCCTTTTTTTGTCCCTATCCCAGACTTGGGCTTTTTTTTTTTTTTTTTTTTGCCAGGCAGAGTTAGAGAGAGACAGTTTATAGACAGTGAGAGAGAGAGAGAAAGGTCTTCCTTCCATTGGCTCACTCCCCTAGTGGCCGCTACGGCCAGCGCTGCGCCCATCCGAAGCCAGGTGCCGGGTACTTCCTCCTGGTCTCCCAGGTGGGTGCAGGGACCCAAGCACTTGGGCCATCCTCCACTGCACTCCCCCCCCTACCCGGGCCACAGCAGAGAGCTGGACTGGAAGAGGAGCAACTGGGACTAGAACCCTGGGGTGCCGGCGCCACAGGCGGAGGATTAGCCAAGTGAGCCATGGCGCCGGCCCAGACTTGGGCTTTAACCTAACTGAAGGCCTTTCAATTTTCCAGCCCAGTCATGTGTCCTCGTGTTTCCCACCTTCCCCTCTGCCTTTTTTCATGCCCTCTAAGTGAGGTTGCTAGATGGAATTCCTGCTGCTCCCCTCTAAGACGGCATGCAGGCTGCATCTCCTTTCCTCCCTGCGGCAGAGTGAGTCCTCGCCCGGAATCCCTGAGTACTTTTGTCCATTCTCGGGAATAATTAAAAGGCGTTCGGATGTACCTCTCACCACTTGCAGTGGGAAGCCTATGATATGGTGACTTCACGGTGTGGTCTCCGTGCTGCCAGACAGCTTGTGTTCATGTCAAGCACCGTTTCATGGGACGGGTGTGGAAAGGTGGGCAAGGGCCTTCAGCCTCTGAATTTCAGTTCCTGGCCTGTAATGTGAGGATCACGAGACAGTGCTTAACTCAGTTGCCGTTGAAGGGCTTCAATGAGGCAAGCATGCTGACATTCAGAGCAGCTGCTGTGCAGGGTGAGCACTCAGTACGTGTTCGTTCTTGTTAGTCTTGTTTCCGTCGTCACTGTCTCTCCCTTGTTAGATAATGAATTCTGGAAGGTAAGGACCACTCCCTCTTCTGTTGTTTATCTTCACATTCTGCACAGTGCCGAGAAACTAAACACCCAGAGAATGTTGTTAAGTAAAATTAACATTCAGACTTAATTAGCAAAGACAATCATTGAAAAAAAATAATTATAAAGGCAAATTTAATCCTTGTTAATCTTCAGCAGTGAGATAATCAAAAGGTGGTATACAGTTAATAGCTAATTATACAAAAATCCTGGACCGTATTCTAATAGCTATCTGTTTAAAATCAAGCACGTAGGTAGTTAAGAAAACATGCAGGAATCACTGTTTTGTTGTTTTGCATTAGATGGCTTTTTGACTAATTCTGATTTTAGGGGAAGAACTTTATAGACTTTAACAAATTAAGATTTCTGGAAGTTTAGATTTTTTAATTACATACTGGAAGAAGTACAGATTCTTTCATACAGCAAGATGTTAAGATCTAGTGGAGGTAATTGAGTTAACATCCATTATACCAATTAGACTGTTTTCTTTTTAGCTTAATGTCATTGCAAATAGTGAAACAGACAAGAATTTGGCAAATAAGATAATAACAGCTTTGTGATAACATCATTTCACATGTGCTCATACTTCATCGGTATTTAACATTAATTGAAACTGCGTTGAAGTGCAGACAGGTTGGAGCTCTAGATTGTTGGTGGTGGCCTCTCTTCTCCCTCCAGCCTCCTTGTGACCATCTGCAGTCTGCCACAGTCATGGCGGTAACTCCCACCCTCGGGTGCCGGGATAGCCCTGATCCCATTTAGTTCTCTCCACCGTTTGACAGACACGGTGGGAGCTGTGTTTGGTAGATGAGAACCAAAGGTCCAAAAACCATGCCGTGTGAAGCAGCAACTAACTGGTGAGGCTAGAACCCGAGTGCTTGTTTCTTACTAAACGTCCCCTGTCCTTCTTCGTCTCCATGACACATGCATTCTATTTGGGCAATGAATATTCCCAAAGCCTCTTAAGAGAGAATTTTCCCATTTCTCAGCTTTGATCTGTGTGTTTCTATCTATTTCCATTGCTGTAATCTGTATAGTTGGAATTACATGGTGCAGTGAGATTATAAACTTTGTGTTCCTGTCTTTAGGCCGAGTGGCAATAGGTATAATCGTGATAAATGTAATCAAATTAAATAAGTATTCTTCAGTGATCTGTTTTCATTAGGTCTGCAACCTTTCTGTAAATAATGGTCAACATTTCTTGCAAAGAAATTATACCTGCAAGTGTTCCATTCTTAATGCGAAAACGGCTAAATCTGAGCTGACTTGGTCTGCATGGAACTCTTTACTTATCCCAGGGAAACTATATTATGATTTAGTGACTTTTTTTTTTTTTAAGGAATCTCAGATTGGATTCCTATTTTTTGAAGATTTATTTTTTATTTATTTGAAATTCCGAGTTACATAGAGAAAAGAGAGAAAGAGAGATATCTTCCATCTGCTGGTTCACTTCCCAAATGGCCTCAACTGCCAGGACTGGGCCAGGAGCCAGGAGTTTCTTCCAGGCACTTGGACCGTCTTCCACTGCTTTCCCAGGCACATTAGCAGGGAGCTGGATCAGCAGTGGAGCAGCAGGGACTCAAACCAGCTCCCACATGAAGTGCCTGTGTCACAGGTGGTGGCTTTACCTGCTACCACAGTGGCAGCCTCTGCTGGACCTTGGAGGATATTTTAGGAGCCCTAAAAGTAATAGCCATGGATTTATAGCTCATGTCCTTCAGTGATCTGGGGCTTTTGATGATATTTTTTGTTGGTGTTACAAATTAGAACTGGTGGGGAAGGCCTCTTTTGACTTTTAGAAAACATGGATGTTTCCTGTGTAGCCCTTTTACAAAATGCTAAGTAAGGGGCCGGAGCTGTGGGGCAGCAGGTAGAGCCCCAGCTTGCAGTGCTGTCGTCCCATATGGGTGCCGATTCAAGTCCTGTCTGCTCCACTTCCGATCCAGCTCCCTGCTGTTGTGCCTGGGCAGGCAGCAGTGGACTGCTCAAGTCCTTGGGCCTCTGCACCCACGTGGGAGACCCAGAGAAAGCTCCTTGCTCCTGGCTTCAGATCAGCTCAGCTCTAGCCATTGCGGCTGTTTTGGGGGGTGAAACAGCAGATGGGGGACTTTTGTCTCTCTCTCTCTCTGCCTCTGCCTCGCTCTGTCTGTAACTCTACCTCTCAAGTAAACAAACAAAAAAAATAGAAAAAAGAAAATGTTAATTTTTAAGCATTTAGATTTATTTATTAGATTTATTTATTTAGATTTAAGCATTTAGATTTATTCTTACTATACCTTCCCAGAGAGGCATGCTTTGTTTCCAAGTAATTCTCCATTCACAATAAAATAATTTTATGAATTTAATAGTGCTTAGGTTTTAATAAATGCCCATTATAACACACTTTATCAGGATTTTGAGCTTCTAATGAATCGATCTGTTTATGGTTTTTCTCTTTGCATGCCTCATTATGTATTTAAAAGAAATTTATATGCTGAGTAGAGATTTACTAGATTACCAAATGAGTATATAATAAACTTTGTTTCCAAGTCAAGTTATATTTATAAGCGAGAATAGCAGAAACCTTTTAAGGCATTTTCTTAGGCAAAATATTTCTACCAGATATTTTCTTGGCGTCTTCCTTTTAAAAGTAATATTTAAAGTACATTCATCCAACATATTTATGGATATCCAGTGTGTTCCAACAGTGTTCTAAGTCCAGCGGTTAAATAATCCTAAAGTCAGTCATTTGCTTAAATAGAGTCTTATGGTTGATAAAAATGTTGTATGCATTTTGTTAATTTCGCAAACATTGAGCAGTTTTTATCAAATACAAGTGCTGGAAAGTATTAATGAGGGGAGACACACCCCCACTCCTCTTCCAAATAGGTGACTGCAGTGACTTCTCTTTCTGTAGTCAGAGACCTGAGAGCTGCTTCGCGTCACAGATGTCCCCAGAAAGAAGGGGCACAGAGCTGCTAATGCCAGAACATCGGGAGATGTATTTCTTCATCCACGCAAACTGTATTTTAAAGACTCTGTGCTATGTGTACAGTTTTTCTCCTAGCTTCCCACCTTTCTCATTATGAACCATTCTCTCCATTGCCAGCAAGATTATCTCATTAAAAGTCAAATTGGATGAGTTCAAGAGCTTTGCCACACAGGAGCAGAGTGGAACATTTCAGCTGTACTGGCCTGTGCAGCATGCACAGTGGAATAAAAAAAGCAGAGAACTCAAAAATTAATAAGCTCAGTGTGGCTGAATCATTGCTTGTGGTAGAGGAGTGTCAGGCGATGAATGCGAGAAGTAGATTTTAGTCAAATTATTTGGTAGACTTAGGATCTGGGAGCAGTAATCACACATTGCAGAATCAGGTGTTATTTAAACTGGAACAACGTGATCAGATTTGTTTCTCAAAGGAAAACTCTCTTGGCAGTGTGAAGATTGGATTCAAGGGAGGGAGATTGGTGGCCAAGAGAATGACTTTGTAATATATTGTTAAAATAAGATTTTTGTTTTAAAGACAGTTAATTGTTTGCCTCCTTGGTGTACAGAGTTTTTTGATTGAATGCTGAATAATTTATGATTTAAAACGCCCCAATAAATAAATGTGATATTCAGCGGTCTGTCAGCATTTTCATTTGTTCCTATTAATATTTTTCTACACGTGTTTCTGAGCCTTCTGGAAACTGTTGCTAAAGTGTGTTTGCTGAATCTGAACTTCTGTTGTCTTTGCATAATTTTGTTCTTTTGTTGTTTTGAATCTAACATTACCTTAAAGTTCCATTAGCCCACATAAATTACACTCACATTTGTGATACGCTGCCTTTGCTCTCTTTTGCCGTATCGTTGTAAAATTGATGGAAAGAGTGATTCCTGAGATTCTTACCTGTTTAGTGCCATCTCCTTCAGCAGTATGTTAGGGGAAAGATAGCTTTGCTATTTGAAATGTGATCCTGTTTACTTCTTTAACTCCTACAAATGCAGTTTGCATTGCTGTTGATTTTAGGCTTCTTTTGATCTGTGTTCAGACGCTTCACTTAACTGATTAGTGATGCTGGCCCTTCACTTCTTACTCTTTGAAAAACGTGTTCAGCAGATGATGAGAGGACTTCCACTATTCTGTGACCCATTGCTCTGATTTCTGCCTACTAACGTGGCCATTTTTTTTTTCCCCCTATCTGCTTTCAGAACACCATCGTGGAGGCCTCTATTCAGCTCCCGCCTTCCCTTTTCTCACCAAAGCAAAAAAGAGAGGTGCGGCCAACCGATGACTCGCTCTATAAGCTTCAACTCATTGCATTCCGCAATGGAAAGCTGTTTCCAGCCACTGGGAATTCAACAAACTTGGCTGACGATGGAAAGCGGCGTTCTGTCGTGACCCCCGTGATTCTCACCAAAATAGGTTTGTACGTGGCTTATGTTACCCTGTGGTCACTGGGCATCATGGCTGCGGAGCTCACCGATCCTAAAAATGCTTTTTCCTGTGCTTTCTCATTTTAATGAGTCACTAGTGGGGAAAAAAATATCCCATAGAGTACCCATTAGCGTGTACGTTGACATTTAATTGTCTACAAAATTTGTTTCAGAATATTTTTATTTCCTCTTTTCTCCAGATGGTATGAATGTGGATACCCACCACATCCCTGTTAATGTGACCCTGCGTCGAATCGCACACGGAGCAGATGCTGTCGCCGCCCAGTGGGATTTCGATTTGCTGAATGGACAAGGAGGCTGGAAGTCAGATGGGTGCCATATTCTCTACTCGGATGAAAACATCACTACGATTCAGTGCTACTCCCTGAGTAACTATGCGGTTTTAATGGTATGGCAGTTGTTAACTTATGCACAAACACTGAGTATTCTAAGTTTTCCCTATGCATAGTTCAGCTCAAGTGAGGAATTATATATGTGTGTGTGTGTGTATGTGCACATATATATATAGATGGCTCCTTTTTTTTTTTTTTTTTTTTTTTTTTTTTTTTTTTTTTTGACAGGCAGAGTGGACAGTGAGAGAGAGACAGAGAGAAAGGTCTTCCGTTGCCGTTGGTTCACCCTCCAATGGCCGGTGCGCTGCGGCCTGCGCACCGCGCTGATCCGGTGGCAGGAGCCAGGTGCTTATCCTGGTCTCCCATGGGGTGCAGGGCCCAAGCACTTGGGCCATCCTCCACTGCACTCCCTGGCCACAGCAGAGAGCTGGCCTGGAAGAGGGGCAACCGGGACAGGATCGGTGCCCCGACCAGGACTAGAACCCGGTGTGCCGACGCCGCAAGGCGGAGGATTAGCCTAATGAGCCGCGGCGCCGGCTGCTCCTTTCAGTTATATAAGAAACAATGCTTTATATGATTCTGACTTTCCGGGATAGTTGAGTTACTACCAAGTGAAATGTGTGAGATTGAATTTAGCATAGGATTTCTCTGTATACTTTGTAAGTGAATCAGTTCAGTACTAGACTTTGACTATTTAAAACATGGAGACATTTTGGATTTATGCCATCTACTGTCAATCCAGAAAGAGTGACTCACTTGCCCAAGGGTACAGAGTGAGCAGTAAAGGAAAATTTTCTTGCTTTGGTGTCTAGTGCCTTTACATTGTAATTATTTTAAGCTCTTTTTGAAGTTAGAATTAATGGGGATAATTTCAGTTTTGTCACCTGAACTGATAGTATTGACATAAATAATATCTTTTAATGCCAATCAGAGTAATTCTGTTTTCTTGTTTACCATTGTAAACAGCCTTCAAATCTTTATGGTAAAATAACTAGTAATTAATGTACATAAATAGGTCTTTTTAATAGATAATGAATAATTTCTAAACAGATTATTATAAAACCATTATAAGTATAATTATTTTGAAATAGTAACATCATGGACTATTTTTGGAGTATAATGTTGAATTTAAAAGACATTTCCCAGAAGTGGTCTGAAGTTAATCTAGAAAACTTATGAGGTTTTTTATTTCTGTTTCCAGCTTTGAATCTGGTATCTAGAAGCTACTTTAATGAATGACTAAATAATCTGGGAATACAATGTACATTGTGTGAATTTTTTTTTTTTTTTTCAGAAAGCAAAATGACATTTGCTTTAGAAATGATCTTGAAGTAAGCCTGAATTATAATAAATTTCCTTCAACTCTTTCTTGGTTTTCTTTGCTCCTCAACTTCCTACAGCTTACCCCTGCACAGTCAGGCTGACAGAGACATGGATGGATTATTTAACAAGGCCTGAGGATTATCTTTTCAGTGACATCATTAAGCATTGTGTACAACTGAAAGCAATACACTTGAACTTGCCCTCTGCCCCACTGACACTGGATGAAATCTATCCTAGTTAGACTCAGCTGCATTTGCATAAGTCATTTATTCTTCCAAGCTTAATGTTGATCATTTATGGTTCTCTTCACAAATGGAGGGTGTCTGATTTCTAACAGTTTGAGTCTGGTTTCTGTGAGATCACATTTTAATATTTTAGAGTTGGTTTTTAAAGCATGAATCGATCGTTAAAATGTGAGATATTTTCTTTCAGTGTAAAAACATTTTTTCACTCAGGTTTTGAGTATAAAGTTACAAACTATGATGTACTGAAGGCAAAATAATAGAGATACAGCATTTTTATATGATAGTTACCTAGGAAAAGTTGTATAAAATAAATGAAACAGGACACACAAACACACACACACACATGGCTATTTATCAGCTCCACTGTGATGCTGCACCTTGTGAAATTTCTATTTTCGTTTAATACCAGTTTAAAGCATCTATTTTTGAACTTCCGAGCTGTTCTGCTAAACTATTTAAATTAGTTTAATCCTTTTCTAGAAGGAATAAGCTATTCTTTTATCTTTCAGACTTTTAATCTTTTAAAAAATGTAATACACAATTCTTTAAAGCTAAAATACAGTACTAAGATATTTTCTATTTCAAAATATTCTTTCCCTGTTCTTAGATGTTACTTTGCCACCTAGAGGTGGCAAAGTGAACTGTATCTGAAATTAACAAAATTATAATAATATATGGGAGTTTTTAGGGTTGATAAGGTAAATGTAGACTTAAATTATACACACTCAAATAATTAAAATTAGGTCTAAAGTAGAAGAAATATACTTAAAATTAGAAATCAGTATATTTTATTCTTTAAACTAAACTTTAGAAATATTTGTTTATCTGACATGTAGTGTTACAAAGAGAGTGAGGCAGAGGCAGAGAGAAAGTTCTTCCACCCACTGGTTCACTCTGCAAAAGGTTGCAATGGACAGAGCTGAACTAAGCTGAAACCAGGAGCCAGGAGCTTCACCCGGGTCTCCCACGTGGGTTTAGGGGCCCAAGCACTTGGGCCATCTTTCACTGCCTTCACAGACATAATTAGCAGAGAGCTGGATCAGAAGTGGAGCAGCCAGCACACAACTGGATGCCTATATGAAATGACAGTGGCTCAACTCACTGTACCGTGACACCGGCCTCTTTTTGAATAATAAAATCCTGTTTTTCTTGAACAATATTATAATGTGTTATTTTATATAGTAAGTTGAAATTCTTATTTGAGAAGTAGTCTGGAAAGCTTTTCCTGATTTTTTTTTTTTAAGAATTTTCTATTCAAAACATGAGCATAAAGAATGTTTTTGCAGTGGACAACCTAGTTTGGTTTCGGTGTACATCTTGCTGTACTCAGGGGTTTCTACAGTCTCAGTGGGAACCAGAGGAAGAAGCCCACTGGAAATTGTGTTTCTTGAATAATATGATCAGAAATAATCAATTTGGGATGAAGATTCACAAAAATGGGGTTAGTAAGGGGGAAAAAGCAACTTAATTAGAAAGTACTATAACAGGGTCAAATTAGTGGTACTTAAAATTCTGTTCAGTAACAGTAATGAAGATAAAATAATCTGTACACCGTGATTCTCCTTTAGTTATTATTCAACTATAAATAGGAAACTGATGACGTTTTCAAATTTGGGTAAAATGAACTGGATGAGAGTAGACTTCATTTTCACTTACTCTGTCACTGACTACAAATGCTAGTCGTGTTTCTGTTTAAAAAATTGTAAAATAGCTTCCACGTTCATGTGGATCATAGGCAGCTGCTGTTATTGCTTGCGTCTTGTTGAAGAGATTTTCTTGTGTTTTGAAATAAAATGAATGCTTAGCCAGGTTTCACCATTCGTGCATAAGCATTTTCACTGTATAATATTCCACTCATGCTTTCGTGCATAGAGCAGGTATCTGCTCTTCTCAAAGGTGCCTACCATGCTGTGTTTTTACACTGTGATTAGTGATGTTCTTGTGACACCATTACAAAGCCTCTGTTAGTTTACTACTACAATTGAAAATAATTTGATCCTCATTTTAGTTCTTTAACTTGTTTCCTGTCCTGATACCTCAGGCTTCTAAATTATCTTAAATTGCCTTTATTCTTTTGAACTGCCCAACCTAGCCAGGTGCAGTGGTTTTATTTTTATTTTTCCAAGGCTGTACAGCTAAGAACGGTTTTAAAATTTTTTAATGGTTCTATTTTTAAAAGATCAGTAAGTACTTGCAAAATAGCCAGACTTTGCCTTTTGACCCACAAAGTCTAAAGTATTTGCTCTCTGTTATCTAGTCTTTTTTTTTTTTAAATCAGGAGTGCTCTGTATTTCCCTGTGTGGCAGAGGTGTTTGTGTCTTTCTTCTTTCTTGGAATTTTAAGAGTTACCATCCTCTGTTGAAGCATCCAGTTTCTTTTTCATTCTGTATCACAGGCATTTGGGCTTTTTTGTTTTTGAAAGATTTATTTTATGTATTTGATTGGAATGGCAGATTCATGGGGTGTGAGGGGTAGGGAGATCTTCATCAGCTCTTTTACTCCCCAAATGTCTGCAACAGCTGAGGCAGGGCCAGGCTGAAGCCAGGAACCAGGAACTCCATAGTGGTGCCCATTGTGGGTGGTAGGGGCCCTTGGGCCATCTTCTGACGCTTTTCTAGGAACATTAGCAGAGAGCTGGAATGGCAGCAGAGCAGCTGGCACCCAAACCAGTGCTCCCATGTGGGATGCTGCCATCCCAGGTGGCAACTTAACTCACTGCAGCCCTTACATTTGGCTTGTTTTTTTTTTTTTTTTTTAGATGTTTTTACTTTTAATTGACACGTAATTACTGTATGTATTTATGGGTGCAGTGTGGCAATTCAGTATGTACTTGATTTTTGAAAAATGCTGATTTCATTTGTATATTATATACAGTCTATTTTGAGGACTTAATGGCACCTGGTTTGGTATTTTATTAGCTAATACCCTGCTCCCTGTTTTGTTACTCTCTGCCAAGGACTGTGGGAAGCAGTTTTCTCCGCCCTCCTTCTGCCCCTCCCTGCACCCTGCAGAATGACTGGTGAGGTTGCATTTTATGGCAAGCTAATTGCCCCAAATCGTAGAGCTTGTAAGTGACACCATGTTATGGAATATTTCTTACAGGACTTTAAAACTAGCAGCACATGCAAGGAGTCCTCAGACTCAGTCCTAGATATTGAAAGTTTATCCCCAATTATTAATTCTCCACTGGAATGGCAGCTTTTCATAGAAACTGGGGTGAAATGCCTCTACTTTCATTAGTATCTAACTGGCTTTCAGTGCCCCCAATTTTTTAATTTTCCTAGTAATATTCTAGAGTTTTAGCAGAATTTCAATGCTTTGAGGCCACAAACCACAGACTGATACTGTAGGTGTCATGCTAGGGCGGTTTGCTCAGAATTGGTCATGATGGGCCTGTCTCTTGTGTTTTTTTCCCTTATGTGTGCTTGCTCTGCAGACTGAGCCCTCCCAGGCCTAGGGCTGCGCTCTGCCTGTCCTCTGCATCTCTGGTACTTAGCACTCTGCTTGGCCGTGGTGGGCACCCAAGCAGTATTTGTCAGGTAGAGAGAGGAATCCTCAAGTGTGAGGTTCATGGGAATGGGGTGGGGCATTGCTTTTGGAGTTTACTTCCCCATGCTCTGTCTCTGACTTCCCAGTTTCTGTACTTTTTGTCATTAACCGATCATCTTTTCTTAAAGAGGGAGGTTTGTTAAAGTATCCTGATAGGATCTTTTTAGATACATAATTGTATGGTCGGCTTCCTTTTCTTCCTAAGGAACTTCCTCCCCTGCTCTCTTGAGGCCTTCTTCTGTGGTCTGTTTTTGTCTGTCCCGTTTTTTTCATCGAGCTTTCCTTGTTTTAGCTATTTTCTCGAGCTTCCTGATGAATGTGTATCTACTGTGAACTCCTCGCTGTACTCAGTCATCATTTTACGTCTTTTAAGAGTCAGTGCAGAAAGAGAATTTGGCTAAGGGACATGGGAAATCTGTAGCTCTGGCTCCCATATCCCTAGTTTTTTATTATGGCAGCTGTGCCAGCAGGCAGGTGCCTGGAACCTACCATAGTTCTTTATGACAACAGTAGCATGAAGATGTCCACTTGCATTTTAGCGAGACAGTGGCTACACTGTGGTTCGATCACAGAATAGGTAGTCAGGTTACTTTGGACTTAATTCTCACTGCATGGAACTTCCCTGTGCCTCTGTTTTAAGAACTACGAAGTCAGGCTAATAATGGACCTACTTTAAGCATTGCTCTATGAAGCTGGATCTAGGAAAGGCCTGATTATGGTAAATGCTGCGCAAGTGACTTGCTATTACTGTTTATTGATTTTTGAGCTCTTCTGGCTGTTCATCTTTGCCCATGACCATGCTACACTTACCAACATTAAACTTTGTGATAGGATTGCACGTCCATCTCCCTTCTGACTTAGCTCCACAAGGGCAGGAACCTTGTGTTGGTGTTGTATCTCCCTGGCCTTACACAGTGTTTGATTCTTTCATGTTTGTGGAAGTAGGAGTTGAACTTGACTGCCAGTGGGCAAACTTTGTTGACTTGGAGATGCCGCGCTCTCTTGTGCCTTCTCATCTGGCCCTGCCTGCAGTGACTCAAAGGGGGAGTCTGTGGTTGCCGCTTCTGAGTCACCCACATGTGGGCAGCTGTTCTCTCCCTCCATGGCACTCATGGAGAGTCAGTATTCAGACTGAGGACGTAGATTGTCTGGTTTAGAACAAGAGTATACTGTAAGCAGTTAACACAGTGGAAGGTAGGAAGGCAGAGTGGCGTATGAGGAAAATAGCACTAGACATCAGTCCTTGAATAAAACGAAGAGATAGGAGGGCCGGAGAGTTTTGTTTATCGGTGTGTTTTAGTCACTTAAGAAAATGTTAATAGTGAAGTGTCCAGCACCATTCTGCTAGCGTGATTCTTTCTGTTTGCTTTTAGGATTTGACAGGCTCTGAACTTTATACCCAGGTGGCCAGCCTCCTGCACCCTGTGGTTTACACGACTGCTGTCATTCTCCTCTTATGTCTCTTGGCTGTCATTGTCAGCTACATATACCATCACAGGTAAGAAGTCCAGTTTGGCAAATCTGTTTGTGTGCACTATGATTTGAAGGGCCTCAGTTCACATTTAATTAGGATAATCTTACCACGAGTACTTGAGAGTACATACAAACCTTCTTAATTTCCTACCATTAGAAACGCAATTAGCACACGAGATGGTGAATCCGTCCCCTTTGGCCTCCAGCTAGTTTGCTGGGTTTGTGTCCAGAAAATAACGTCATGGGTATACAATGGTAGCCGGGGGTGGTGGTCATAGGAGCGTCAGAGTGTGTAGGAAGTCTAGGTTGCTTACCGCAGAGGCACCTGTATAGGTGAGTCTAAGTATAAGGCTCTGCTAGTATTTTAATGAGAATTTTTGCCTGTTGTAATGTTCTTTATTTACTGATGGCTATTTAAAGAAAGCTTGTGGCATTTAAGCATGGAATATAGTTTTCATTAATTGGAGGCAAAGCTACAGAAACTTTATTTTATGGTAGGAAATAAAGAACTAAAAGAATTTGCTGAGCAAAATTCACTTTACAAAAGGTTTTGCTAGAATGTATTTTCCTATTTAAGCCGGACACATGTGACATTTCTTGACATTTAGTTAAGAAACAAAAGGAGATTTTGATACAAGGAAAGATTCCGGCATTTCCTGTGAAAAGCTGGGAAGAAAGTCATCGGGCATTTAGACCGCGTTACCATAGTAAGTCAAGCAGAAGACCCACTGATGCTTGGAAAGGGCTGGGTGGCCAGGCAGGCAATCTGCTCTGAGATGGCGAAGTAGCCAAGCCCACAGTCTGCTCTGAGATGGCAAAGTAGCCAAGCCCACAGTTTCCAGTGGTGGAGAACGCGCATGGCCTTGCCTGGATTCATAAACAAGTAGTCTTTGTTAATACATCAAGTTTTGTTAGGAGACTGTAGTGAGTTAAATGATTCCTCAAGTCCTGCATGTATGTTATGTGAGTATATGCTTGTTAAATAAGGTATTTAAATGTCAATTTAAACTTATTTAAATTTGGCCATTTGCACAGGTGGAATTAGCTTATAGGTGGACATCATAATGTCTCACCTCAAATATACTAGACTGACTATTAATCCCCTCTCCTCTCCCTCCCTCTTTAACAGTTTGATTAGGATCAGTCTCAAGAGCTGGCACATGCTCGTGAACTTGTGCTTTCATATTTTTCTGACCTGTGTGGTCTTTGTGGGAGGAATAACTCAAACCAGAAATGCCAGCGTCTGCCAAGCAGTAAGTTAAAGCGGAAAAAATGGAAATGGAAAAAAATGTTGACACTAGGAAATAATTTCATATGTTTCATTAAAGCCTTTTCTTTTGAGCTAAACCTAATGTCCGTGACTTGAACGGTTTACCAGTATACTTCACATCATTCCATAGCTGAGTACGTAACTTCAACAGCTTGCTCCCTTTTCACTGTGCATTCAGGTACTCATTATGTCTGCTGCAGTACCTAACATGTAATTTAAGAAATTTGTGAAGTCCTGACTTTTTACTAAAAAATGGTATTTTCAGATAATAGAATTTAAAAAATTAGTTCACTCACTGATAAAAGCATTAGAATTTACAACAGGTTTTACTGTAAGATGTAGCAATAAAAAAACTTACCAGGCCGGCGCCGCGGCTCACTAGGCTAATCCTCTGCCTTGCGGCGCCGGCACACCGGGTTCTAGTCCCGGTCGGGGCACCAATCCTGTCCCGGTTGCCCCTCTTCCAGGC
Organism: Lepus europaeus; assembly: GCF_033115175.1. NCBI lineage: Eukaryota > Metazoa > Chordata > Mammalia > Lagomorpha > Leporidae > Lepus > Lepus europaeus. The sequence goes on from NC_084842.1 coordinate 74,112,227, forward strand.
CAGCTCTCTGCTGTGGCCAGGGAGTGCAGTGGAGGATGGTCCAAGTGCTTGGGCCCTGCACCCCCATGGGAGACCAGGATAAGCACCTGGATCCTGCCATCGGATCAGCGCGGTGCGCCGGCCGCAGTGCGCCGGCCGCAGCGCGCCAGCCGTGGCGCACCAGCCGCGGCGGCCATTGGAGGGTGAACCAACGGCAAAGGAAGACCTTTCTCTCTGTCTCTCTCTCTCACTGTCCACTCTGCCTGTCAAAAAAAAAAAAAACAAAACAAAACAAAAAAAACTTACCAGGTTTGATAAATATGAAGAATTAAACTATATTCAACTCTTTCCAAATAAATTCTTATATGTGTAGTCTTAGTATTTCAATATAAGAAACTGAAACTCTTCTTATAGATGAGTAGCAAATAGGCAATATTTCATGTCGGTTTATGTGTTGTTTTCCGTATGCTTGGTAGCATAGGTGTAACACAGTAATTAAGGATCATGCTCCTGGATTTGGGTTTCCCTTCTACCATTTGTCAGCTGTGTTTCTGTGGGCAGTTGATTGAACTCGTATTCATTGTTGTTCTTTTCAAATTGTGTTTACAAATGCATAACATAAGATGTACCCTCCTGACTTTTCAGTAGAGTGTACAATGTTAACTGTAAGCACAGCATTGCATAGCAGTTCTCTCCACGTTTTCTTCTCATGTGAGTGATTCTTTGTTCCCATTGAAGAGCAATGCCCTCTTTCCTCCTCCCCCACTCCCTAGCAAACAACACTTTAAAGAATTTGACTTTCATGGATTTAGATAATAATACAAGTGGAATCTGGCAGTATTTAGCTTTCTATGATTACCTTTTTTGATTTAGCATAGTGTCTTCAAGGTTTCATCATGTTGTAGAATTTGATGTTTTTTTAATGGCTGCAAAATATTCCATTTTATGTATATACTATTTATTTATCCATTCATCATCCATAGACATGTAGGTTGTTCCTGCCTCTTGGTCATTGGTAAAAGTGCTGCAGTGAACACAGGAGTGCAGATACCTCTTTGAGGTCATAATTTCAGTATTTAATCTGTGGCTCAATTTTCTCACCTGTAAATTGGGAATGATGATTAAATTGTCAGATGATGTGATTATTTATATTTTAAAAATTACACATAAAAAAGTAACAGAAAACTTTGCAAAACATAAGCATAATACAAAGGTTTGCTGCTGTTGTGCACAAATGCAACTATAAGAAAACAATGAGAATATATGGTTTATATATTAACAAAGACTGGCAAGTACCTAAGATAATAAAAGTTGTTAAATATTTAACAAATAAAATTATGTACGAAAAAAGATCTAAATAAGTGGAAAGATACACTCGTTCCCAGGATGGGAAGATCTAATATCAGAGAAATTATTGTTACCTCTGTTCTCTGTCTCACATGGAAGAAGAATTTCCAAGAGGACAGCAGAGAGATTTACATAGATTTATTAGAGTCAAAGACCTCCAGCCAGAGCAGCAAGGAGGGGGGCTTCCAAGAGAGGAAAAAAACCCAAAGAACCTTGTAGCACTGGGGTTTTTAAGTACAATTTCAAAGGAAAAAAAAAAAACAAACAAACTTGAGTATCAAATTGGCATTCCCTTACCAGGTAGGGACAAAACCCAAGGACCTGATTTACAGTCCTTTATGCCATCTAGCTTGCTCCTGATAAAACAGAAAACCCCTCTAGAAGGATTGAGGGGAATCACTACCCCCTTGCTGTTCTCATGGTAAATTTGTAAACTTGGAGATTCCTGTAGAAGGAGGACACTTTGATCTGCTAAAGATAACCTTTTCAGGGAGAGCAGGCATCTCACTATTCCAAATTTCTACCAGGGAACCACCCTGACTGCCTATTACCCATTTGACTCCTCACAACTGGATGTGCTCTGGGAGACTTTACCTTCTGAAGGTACTCATGTACTCTGGAATCCAACAGTTTCACCCCTGGCCTCACAAAGCATCTCCTTGCCTGTGTGCATATGAATGTGTCCATGGACATAATATTCATAGCAGCACAGTACACAATAGCAAAAATCCTGGAAGCAACCCAAATGCCCATCATACAGAGAGTGAATGAATGAACTGTGCTATACAATAGTCAGAAGTAATGAATTACGGCAAGGCAGAACAATATGAATGGGTCAAGTGAAAAAAGTTAGGTTCCATAAATTAGATTCATTTTTTTTCCAAAGATAAAACTAAGTAAAATAAAAGGCACACTTTTAATGAAAGTAGCTGTGTGCAGTGAAACCATGTAAAAAAAACAGCTAAGATATTAGGTGATGGTTCCCTTGAGGGAAGGGGTGCACGTGGTTAGATACAGGTTAATGTCAAGGTCATGTGGATAGGTTCTCAGATACTTAGGATGTTATTTGCAGCAACTAATTAAATAAATAAAGCATGCTATTTTCATTCCAGTCATTAGATGTGTCATGAACCTCAACCTTACAAGGAGTCTAGTATTGGTACCTGAGACCTGTCCCCAGAAATCCATCAGAAAATCATTTAGGATGAAAGAGAAACTTGATTTCATTAAACCATGTGCAAGCTGAGGAGATACAGCCATTGGTACTAAAGAAAAATGCCCTCTGAGAGAAAGAAAAGGCAGAAGCATGGATGGGAAGCCCTCATTCTGGTGGATCGGCTTGCCCTCCCTCCCTCCCTCCCTTCCTATTTCTTTTTAAAGATTATTTACTTGAAAGTTGGAGTTAGAAAGATAGAGAGGCCGGTGCTGTGGCTCACTAGGCTAATCCTCTGCCTGTGGCGCCAGTACTCCGGGTTCTAGTCCCGGTTGGGGCGCTGGTTCTGTCCCGGTTGCTCCTCTTCCAGTCCAGCTCTCTGCTGTGGCCTGGGAAGGCAGTGGAGGATGGCCCAAGTGCTTGGGCCCTGCACCTGCATGGGAGACCAGGAGGAAGCACCTGAGCCAGGCTTCGGATCGGCGCAGCACGCCAGCTGTAGTGGCCATTTCGGGGGGGTGAACCAACGGAAGGAAGACCTTTCTCTGTCTCTATTTCTCACTGTCTAACTCTGCCTGTCAAAAAAAAAAAAAAAGAAAGAAAGAAAGATGGAGAGACAGAGAAAGAAAGAGAGGTCTTCCATCCACTGGTTCATTCCTAGATTGCTGCTACAGCTAGGTCTGGGCTAAGCTGGAGCCAGGAGCCAGGAGCCAAGAGCTTCCTCCAGGTCTCCCACCTGAGTACACAGATCTAAACTCTTGAACCATCATCCTCTGCTTTTCCCAGACCATTAGCAGGGAACTTGATTGGTAGTGGAGCAGCCAGGCCACAAACTGGAACTCATGGGATACCAGAATTGCAGGAAGCAGCTTAACTTACCATGCCACAAGGCATTTTTTAAAAATAATTCATTTAAAAGGCAGAGAGAGAAATGTTACCAGAGAAGCAAAGGGTCCTTGTCTTCATGCAAGAAAGAATACAGGTGTGAGACAGAGTAGTGGAAAGCAAAATATCAAAGTTTATTAGAGTAGGGACATCTGTAAGAATGGATGGGCACCTCTCCAGACAGGACCTGAGAGAGTGTGCAATTCACATTTAGGCTGGGGTTTTTAAGGGGATGGGTCTTGCCTTCCCTCCCCCTCTCCTTCTCCCGAACGAAGGACTTGTTGGTTGTAAATATGAAAAATTCCTTTCTGAGTTTTTCCCCCTGAAGTTATCAGACAGGGGAAGCCCAGCTAGCATCCCCCCGCCTTAGAGGAAAGATGTTTATCAGGCCAGGTAGAAGGGGCAGGACCCCCTGGAAGGTCATCAGGATCCAGGCAGGACTTAAGTGCAGATACTAGGCTGCACCTGGAAGGTTACCGAGTCGAATGGGCAGGACTCCCTGTGGGTCCCGATGGTGTTCCAGGGGCTGTCTAGAGGCTGTGTGTGCAGTGCAAACAGAAAGGGCTGCCAAGTTCAGCTGAGGGTGTCTCTACTTTAGGCAGAGAACAGCAGAGTTCATGGGCAGTCTCTACTCAGCCCATTGTGGCAGGACTCTGTATTGAATTTAGGGCTAGTGTTATCCACTCAGGCTCTGTCTAGAAGGTTCTGGGGTTCACAGATCCAATTAAAAAAATGTATGTGTCTGAGAGTTAGTGAAAGGATTAAATGACTCAGTAGTCTCAAGAGGAGCAGGCCCACAGCTGACTGCTCGATAACTGCTGTCTAGTTTTGCTATGAGTGTTATTGATGAAGTTACCTCTCAGCTATGTGAGGTATTTGTGTTTGGTGCCAATACTATACCCTGGAATATAAACTTCTGCTTGGAGTGTACAACAAGTCAGATCAGGGTCTCAGATCACCCAAATGCACATGCAAGAAGACCATGCTTACACATCCTCAGTCTTCCCCCTCTTTTTCAGGGGCCCCCACTCACTTTCCAGGTCTCTTTCACTGTTCCTAAGAGTCCCTCCCGTACCACCTGCTGTTATGCTGTGGTCCTCATGAATAACCTGGAGTACCTGTAAATCCTTACAGTTTACTGTGTCATGACTCTGGCTTCTGATTTCTCCCTGGATAGGAAATGAAACAGTTGGTGGATTCACCTGTGTTTATACAGAGTCCAGGACAGGGCTTAGCCAAAGTCGGAGTGCAGCAAACAGTTACTGGATACTGGTTACTGCAAACAGATTCCTCGAGCAAATCGTCTGTTAGCACAGTACCTGGCACACACTGATAATAGTTATAGTCACAGTTTTATGTAAAGATACTCATTGGCTGCATGAAGCAGACCCAAATTTATTTCAGTCAGGAAATTAGTTGAACGAGGCCATTGTGGTTTGTTTGTTTTTTTTTAAGATTTATTTTATTTATTTGAAAGAGTTAGAGAGGGAGAGACAGAGAGAGAGGTTTTCCATCCACTGGTTCGCTCCCCAGATAGCCACAGTGGTGGGAGCTGTGCCGATCCGAAGCCAGGAGCTTCTTCCAGGTCTCTCACGTGGGTGTAGGGACCCAAGGACTAGGGCCATCTTCTAGTGCTTTTCCAGGCCATAGCAGAGAGCTGGATCAGAAGTAGAGCAGCCAGGACTAGAACCGGCACCCATATGGGATGCCGGCGCTTCAGGCCAGGGTTTTAACCCGCTGCACCACAGCTCCAGCCCCTGGAACGAGGGCATCGTAAAGATGGCTGCTTTCCATTGTCCCGGATGCTGTTGTGCACCCTTTCTGAAAGGAAAGGAGAGGAATTGCCCTGCCTTTTTAGGGTCTCTAGCAAAATGTTCATGTTAAAAGTTTACGAATGGGGGCCAGTGCTGTGGTGCAGTGGGTTCACGCCCTGGCCTGAGGCAGCAGCATCTTATATGGGCACCAGTTCAAGTCCCAGCTGCTCCACTTCAAATCCAGTTCTCTTCCATGGCCTGGGAAGGCAGTGGAAGATGGCCCAAGTCCGTGAGCCCCTGCACCTGTGTGCGAGACCCAGCGGAAGCTCCAGTCTCATGGCTTCGGATTGGCGCAGCTCCAGCTGTTGCAGCCAATTGGGGAGTGAACCAGCGGATGGAGGACCTCTCTCTCTCTCTCTCTCTCTCTCTCTCTCTCTCTCTCTCTCTCTCTCTCTCTCTGCCTCTCCTCTGTGTAACTCTGACTTTCAAATAAATTAATCAATTAAATTGTTTATGAATGAAGAAGGCAAGGCACATCTCCAGACGGACGTTTGCATGTAGTCTTCCCTTGTGTTTAAGACTTCCTCCGCTGCTTTTAGGAAAGACATAGCATAATGATGCTTCTGTTTCTGACTCAGTAGTTGGTTCGCTTTGCGATTGTGACACTTAACTCCTCTAATAGCCAGCCAAGCAGAGAGGGTGGTGGAATAAAAAGAAAAGGAGTGGCTGAGGATTCCAGGTTCTATCAGGTGAGTTCTGATTCCACCTCTGCTTAAACAGCTTGGATTGTTAGTCACCTCACCTCCTCACCTCCGAGGGCACAATGTTAATTAATTAATGGGCTGGGCTGCTCAATTAAATGATTGTTAAGTTCTTCTGAATGGAAAACTGAACCCTACTGTGCACATGTTTTTCCATTTGCAGCTTTGTATCTGCACATAATTCATATCATTTGGTCTTTCTTTGAAATCTTTTCGTTTTATTCGAAGGCAGAGAGAGAGAGAGAGAAGGCAGAGAACTTTTTCTTCCACTGGTTCACTCTCCAAGTATTTGCAGTAGGCAGGAGTGGGCCAGAGTGAGGCCAGGAGTCTGGAATTCAACCCAGGTCTACCCTGTGGGTAACAGGGACCCAAGTACTTGTACCGACATATGTCTTTGTCTAGGGTGTACATTATCAGGAAGGTGGATCAGAAGTAGATGAGCCAGGACTCAAACCCAGGAATAGGTGCCCCAAGCACTGTTTTTACTACCACGCCAAATGTCTGCCTGTGTTTCATCTTTCTTGTTTGCCTTTTAGAGCCCAGTTGTTCTACCAGCAGTGTGATTGGGTCCTGATAGTTTCTTCCCCACAGTGATTGGTTGAGGTTATTTAAGACGACACAGCCAGGTACTTCCCACTCTGCCTGACCGGCCAGTTCCGGGTGGTGCCTTTGGTGCATTCTGTGGTCTTCCACTCCCCTTTGCAGGTGGGAGAGCTGCAGGAGAACTAAGAAGCCAAATGACAGAACACATGGACCAGCAACTCAGGGTTGAAGGGGATCTCTTCCACATAGTGTGAGACTAAAACATTGTTTGGGCTTTAATTTTCTGGTCCTCAGTTTCCTTAGCTGTGCTTTGAAGGGATTCAGCTGGATGTTACTTTAGTTACCTCGTTGCTGTGCCATTCCATGAATCACACTATAAACCGTACTGGCAGCTACATCTCTCTCTGCTCCTAGACGATTGCTGTTAATGGCATGTGGGTGGCATTGGGGAAAGTCTAATTAGTGAATCATAAATCCTTCTACTTGCCAACCACTGCCAGTGTGTGATCTTCACTCACACTAACCTAGGAGGTGCCTTCTCGTCCTGTATTTTGTAAATACGTAAGCTTAGTCACAGGAATTTGGGTAACTTTCCCACAAACACTAGGGCTGTTAGGTGGCAGGATTGGGGTTCAAATACTTGTCTTTGAGACTTGGGGTGCCCCTTGCTGTCAATACTGTTCTTTCCCATTTAGTGGGAGCTGGCACGCAATTGTAGAAAATGGCAAGGACCTTGGCAGCCACCAGGCTTAAGTGGAGTCATAGCCCTCTGAGAGGTAATTTCACTTCTCAGCCTCAGACTCTGTGGGTCTCCAGATGAGTAACACCGAGTGACTGGTAATGTCAGGGTGGTAATGTCAAATCACATACAGAAAAATGTTTTTGGACACCCATAGGAATTCATTACTAGAAGCTACTGCTATTGGAATTTTTATATATTATATATGATTATATTTATCACAAAAGTCCATTTTATGCCCCTTTTGCAGCTGACGTGTGGTAAAGTGGCTTTCGTAAGTAATAATCTGTTGAATTTAATTAGCTGTGTATATGCCCTACAGATTAGATTATCTGTCTCCCAGTTGTATAGAGAGTTTCCACGTGGATCTTCGAGGTTTTTTTGGAAGAAAATATGACAGTGAGGTTGTGTTTCACTCCCACCTGTCAGATAGAGAGAAGCAGTACATCTCAAAAGACAGGATACCCTCTCTTCTGGGTCTCAGTTCCTCTGTTTTTCTTGTTCTTGTGCAATATTTAGTGATTCACTTGTGTGGCTCAATTTGTAGATGTCAGCCCAATCATTGACTTTCTCAGTGGGCAATAATCTTTTAACTGGAATGCTTCAGTATCTCTAAGAATGGACTCTAATCTGGAAACTTAGAAATGCCATAGGAGACGCTACAGAGCCTAATGATTAAGTTTTTACCTTTAGAAAACTCTATCTTGCACCTCCTATGTTGAAAATATTTTAAACTGTATTTTTAACTTCCATATTTTCAAACTCTCTCTCATTCGCTTGACCTTTATGTCAGAAAACTCCAGCAGTTAAATAGTACAGCCTTCCCATCTTAAGTCCCTATCAATGGTGTGTCTTGAATTTATTGCTTTCTGAGCACCAAATTCATTTATACTATTTTTATGCATGGTATTTGCTATGACTTTAGATAGCTCAAAGGGTTATTTTACGCTTTTTGTTCCAGTTCTGTCTGTAAATTTTACTTTCACAGTGCAGTCAGCAAAACTACTAGGAACCAAAGAGGCACTTTGCTCTTTAAGAAGAAAACTTCTGACTTCTCTAGTTTGGCCAAGCTTGATCCTGCCTCCCAGCTGCCCCTCAGTTACTGCGAGACGTAGCCTGGATGGTGACTACCTGGGGTTTTGATCCTGTGAAAATAAGACTTGAGCTTTTATGTCATCAACTTTTTTTTTTTTTTACAGGCAGAGTGGATAGTGAGAGAAAGAGACAGAGAGACAGGTCTTCCTTTTTGCCGTTGGTTCACCCTCCAATGGCCGCTGCGGCCGGCGCATCGCGCGCTGATCCGAAGCCAGGAGCCAGGCGCTTCTCCTGGTCTCCAATGCGGGTGCAGGACCCAAGCACTTGGGCCATCCTCCACTGCACTCCCGGGCCATAGCAGAGAGCTGGCCTGGAAGAGGGGCAACCGGGATAGAATCCGGTGCCCCGACCGGGACTAGAACCCGGTGTGCCGGCGCTGCAAGGTGGAGGATTAGCCTGTTGAGCCACGGCGCCAGCCATATATCATCAACTTTTTATAGTGTGCAAGAAGAAATCATTATATACATAATAAAGAATTACAATATTCATGATACCTATTTTTCTTTTTAATATTTATATTTTGAAAGAGTTAAACAGAGAGATATCTTCCATCCATCCACTGGTTCACTCCCCTAATGGCTTCAACAGCAGGCCAAAGCCAGGAGCTGGCAGCTTCATCTGGGTCTTCACATGGATGCCAGGGGCCCACATACTTGGGGCATTTTCTGATGCTTTTCCAAGGCCATTAGCAGTGAGCTGAATTGGAAGTGGAACAGCCAGGATCTGAACTGGCGCTCATATGGGATGCTGCTAGCATCACAGGTGGTGGTGGCTTTACATGCTACACCACAACACCAGCCCAGTATTTTCTTAAATTTTGGGCCATCACTGTGGTTTAGCAGGTAAAGCCGCTGCCTGCAGTTGCTGACATCCCATATGAGTGCTGGTTCGAATCCCAGCTGCTCCACTTCCGATCCAGCTCTCTGCTGTGGCCTGGGAAAGCAGTGGAAGATGGCCCAAGTACTTAGGCCCCTGCACCCATGTGGGAGACCCAGAAAAAGTTCCTGACTTCTGATAGGCCTAGTTCCGGCCATTGTGGCTGTTTGGGGAGTGAGCCAGTGGATGGAAGACTTCTCTCTCTTTCTCTCTCTCTGCCTCTGTGTTCTTCTGCCTTTCAAATAATTAAATATTTTTTTAATTGATTTCAAAGCTTTCTTTTCCACTATCCAGTCTTCATCTAGAACTGCATTGTCAATTGGAGTTCTTTAAACAAATCATAGGATAAACATGCTCCTTAAATCATCCACCAGGGAGTAATCCTAATTGGTACAATTATCTATCTAAATTACAATCACACTCTACCGAGCACTTATTGTATCCCAAGGATTGAAAAACATTTTTGCATTAAAATAAACCTTTACTTTCTTTTTAAAGATTTTTTTTTTTTTTTTTTTTTTTTTTTTTTTTTTTTTTTTTAGTTGAAAGTGAATGTTAGAGGGAGAGAAACAGAAAGAGTTCTGCTGATTCACTCCCCAGATGACTGCAATAGCTGGGGCTGGGCCAGGCCAAAGCCAGGAGCCAGGAACTTCTTCCTGGTCTCCCACGTAGCTGTCAGGGGCCCAAGCACCTGGGCCATCTTTCACTGCTTTCCCAGGCCATTAGCAGGGATGCTGGATTGGAAGTAGAGCAGCCAGGACTCCAGCCAGTGTCTGTATGGAATGCCATCGTTGCCGGCAGCAGTTTTTACCTGCTATGCCACAACACTGGCCCCTACTTCCTTTTCTCCATGAAATTTTTGAAGTGCTGTCATGCTAAATTGAGTAAACTTAATTTCAGAAAAGGCATATTATTTCATCAAAGCCATACTCCTATCATGTAACAGTAATAATACATTTTACTTTTTGTTTATTGTATACCGGGTAGTGTATCACATGCCTTCTATAGTCCATCTTATTTAATCTCACAGTATTTTAACAGTATTGTCAGAGTTTCAAATAAGGAAGCCAGTGTTTGAGATGTGTATAACCCAGGTCACATGATAGGTAAGAGGTAAATACCACTTTTAAAAGCAAGTGAAATTTCTGATATTCAGGTTTACTCTCGTGACCACTGATACACTGCTTTCTTACTACTTTAATATGTGAATGCCGTAAATTAGCACTGAGATCTCATACAGTCTCCCAGTCCCACACTGCTGGTATTTATCTATGGGAAATGCCATCAATCTGTTGAAGAGACACCCGCACTCCCATGTTTATTGCAGCACGAGTCACAGTAATCAAGCAAGGGAAACAGCCTAAGTGTCATATCAGTGATGAATGAAGAAAATATGGTACATATATACAGTGGAATACTACTCAGCCATAAAACGGACAGGATTTTTGTCATTTTCAAAACTTGATGGAACTGAAGGTGATTGTTGTATGTAAAATAAGCCAAAACCTGAAAAGTATCCCATGATCTCTTTCATAAATGAACCTGAAAAAGTTGTTCTCGTAGAAGTTAAGAGTATAATGGTGTTTATCAGAGGCTGCGAAGAGAAGGGGGAAGGAAGGACTAGGGTGAGGTTGATTAATGGCTACTAAGTTCTAGGTGTATGGGAATAACAAGTTTTTGTGTTCTGCTCATTAGAGGAGGGTATAGATCATGATAATGTACTGTGTATGTCTCACTAGAAGGATTTTTCAGTGTTTCCACCATAAAGCAGTGTTGAGAGAGAGGTGTGTTTCTCATGATTGGACACTGCACAATGTGGGCACCTTTCAGCGCATCGCATGGTACCCCATACGTATGTGCGGTTTGCATGTGTCAGTTCAAACAACAACATGAAAAATAACTCAGGTCTCTTACACAGAATCTGTTCTTCGTGTTACTCTCGCCCTCTGTGTTCTTCCTGAAAATGGGCATTAGAAACTGAACTCTGTAACCTGGCATCTCTGAAAACCATACCTTTGGTTTCCAGGAGCTGGTCCTGTGTTGTGTGAAGGGTCACCTGGTGTGTGCTAGTCTGTTGGTTTGTGTTCTGGAGGAACATATTCCTCTGTCTTACGCCGCTTTGAGTGCTTTGTTTTATTAACAAGCAGAAAAGTAGTTGATCATTAGAATCCACTTTGTATTTCATTAGAATGCATACTGCTTTTGAGCGAACTTAGCAATCTTCGTGATAAGTCATAGTAGGAACACTTTTTTCCTCTTAGTTTATATATTCTTCCTTCTTCCTTGTAGGTTGGGATAATTCTTCATTATTCCACCCTTGCCACAGTCCTGTGGGTGGGCGTGACAGCTCGAAACATCTATAAGCAAGTTACTAGAAAAGCAAAGAGGTGCCAGGACCCCGACGAACCACCACCTCCACCAAGACCGATGCTCAGGTAGATCTGATGCCTTTGTTGTAACATCTTCAGTATTCTCTTAAATGTCAGTTAAACATTTTGTTTGTCAACATTGACACATAGGTCATCAATTATAACTCAAAAAAATGGAGACTGCATTCTGGGAAGGAAAAGAATGGATTAGAAACTGGGCAACCTGCAGGTTATGCTCCTGCTGTGTGTGTGTCCTGAGTTAGCTTCATCCCACTGGCTTCCTGGCTCATCAGCTCTGAAGTGGGGCAGATTTTACTTCATAGAGCTGTCACTAGGAATGAGTGAGTTACTGTGAAAAACACTTGAACTGATCTGACCACGTAAGAGGCATTAAGAAAATGTTAGCTCTTTTTCTTTCCTTGAGGTCATGTGTTAGAGATTTCCACCTGCTCAAGTTTGTGTCCATGTATTCTCTACAAAAGACACAGCGGAGTTGGAGTTATGTCCTCCCTACCCATTAGAACAGAAGCCTTGTCAGTGGTTTATCCTACCGTAAGAGCACAGCCCTATCAGTGCTGGCTGTGTGTGTTGACCGCCTGGCCCTTGGTGTGTGCAGTCTGCAGGAGAAGGGCTGACCAAGGGCTGCAGAAGGGCTGTAGTCGTGTTAGGTTTTTGGGAATTCCAAATGGAGGCGCCATTAACTTGGGAAGGATCCTGGGCTGTTTGAAAATGCTGAACCACTATCCTGAACCTTGCTTCATGTTCAGGCAAAGGATGGGTGGCATGCCCAATAGAGGAGCCAGCTGAGTTCAGGCTGACTGGCGTCTGGGGGCGTGGTGCAGAGCGGTAGGAATTCAGCGTGGGAGCTGGGTTTGGGGCCTTTGGGGCCATGTTGAAATATGAGTGGCCACCAAAGGCTTAACTAAGGGAGTAACCTGACCCAGTGTCACTTTAGAAGGAAGGCCATGGCAGTAGTGTGGGATGTAAATCTGATTCCTAGACAATAAGGAATTCCCCGGGGGCCGTTGCTGAGGTCGCCGGGAGGGCTGAGGCCAGATTGCTGGCCTGGAGAGGAGGGAGGAGGACACTGAGAGTGTTTCTCTGGGATATGGTCCAGCCAGGTTTAATGGGCATGAAGAAGAGACACATGCAGCTGGCTGCACCTTACCCACTCTGTTAGCTAGGATTCCTCCGTAGATGGTGTTTTGTCTGTTGAGGAAACTCTGCAGGGAAAGTAGCAGTGGTGGATGAACACAGGGCAGGGGGCTCACCAGTACTCCTGGTGCCAAGTAGACCTTTTTGGAGCTTTAGGGGTCAGCAGACAAGCCGAGCTAGACACAGTGGTGAGGCAGGACACGCTGCCAGGTGCGGCTGTTGAAGCTGTGATCATGAACTAGATCCTCCCGGAGAAGTGAAGAAAAGAACAGTCCCTGGGCCACTCCTTGGCTTCCTGGCTTGGCGGTGAAAGATCAGGGGAAGAAATGAAAGAGAAGCCCTGAGAATGTGTGTGTTATCAGCGTGAGAATGGGTCTGGGAGGGGAGTGTGCTAGAGACACAAGAGGTGGTGTTTTTCGGGTGACTGTGCTTTCCTAGGGATTTGAAAAAAAAAGTCACAAGAGGTTAAGGAAAAGGCTGTGTTGGCTTCAAACATTCTCACAGTGATTCTAGGATGGGAGCCCCACCCTAGAGCTTGTGGACCCCTTCCTCCCCTCCCTCTGTGCTTGTACCAAAAGAAACTACAGCTGCACTGCTGTGTGGAAAGAAGTGGGCCAGGGTGGAGAGTGGACCAGGGCTGGCCCCAGCTGGCTGCAGCCAGAGCACCTGCAGCCTGATAGTGCCACGTGTCCTGGAGTTTGCCACTGAAGGGAGAGAAAAAGAAGGTGGTGGTGCAAGCTTGTAGAAGGATGGGGAGACTCAAGCTTATGTATAAGCTAAGAAGAGACATTGCAGAAGAAGTTTTGAAACCCACAAAATAAGAGTTCGTTGGTAACGGGAAGTCTCAGAGGGGAAAATGTTGGCAGAGGGAGTGGCAGAACCCGAGATTGTTTTTGGAACAATGGCCTTCTTTTCAGGCTAGACTAAAATGTGAATTAGTGTGGTAGGAAGAGGGAGGAGGGAACATCTGTGCAGCACGAGACGGGGCTGTAGATCCATCAGTTTTCAGCAGTACTAACAACAAACTTAAGGAGAAACAGTGTGTGGAAGAATATGCCATGGACGCTGCCGTTATACAGCACGTTCAGGACTGGGGGCCTTGTCTCAGTAGGAGCGAATGCAGGATTGAGATTCTGATGGTGCCCTGGGGGATCCAGCTGGGCCGAAGGTTCTTTTCAGGGAGAGCAGAAATCTCAGAGGTCAAGCTTTTCTTTACAGTCCTGATCACCACTCTGTCTCCTTCAGTTCTTACTGCACCTTGCGACCTGTGCCTTCCCAGCTGCTCCGGCAGGCAGGGGGCTGCTTCACCCTGAAGGTGCGGCATCCAGATACCATCCTTGTCTTAGGATCGGTTGGCCTGGGGTAGGAAACAGTGATCGGTGGTCCTACAATAACCGGGCTTAGCTGAGCGCTGATCAGTAACTAAAACAACATTGCCTGTCATGCTGTTCCTGGCACCGCAAGGTCTCAGTGCCTCTTGGGTCATGGCCTGAATTTCCAGTTCATCAGCTGAATCAAAAAGAAGCCAGTTCCTCATAAAGTTACAAGGAGCCCTTCCTGCTCCTCTGTGGCTCAGCACTGCTGTGCAAGTCCACAGGGTGGCAGCAGCTAACCAGGTTTCCTCAGCTCTGAAACTTCCTGGGCCTGTGCTTTCAAAGAAATCCAAAACAAAACAGACACATGCTATTGCTAAAACAAAAACAAAAAACCTGCAGCCTCCTGCATATAACGCTCAGTATGTTTTTGGAATAAAAGTTTAATAATCTTGCAAAGAATGTCTTAGAACATAATAACACACAGAAAAATCTGGCATAGACGGACATTCACTGCTGTCACTCCTCCTAGGTTTTACCTGATCGGTGGTGGGATCCCCATCATAGTTTGTGGCATAACAGCAGCAGCCAACATCAAGAATTACGGCAGTCGGCCAAACGCACCCTAGTGAGTATTGTATGTTCTTTGTGTACCTGGCCCAGTTGCTTCTGTCTGTTTTTGTTTAAGCATCTTTAGGCACCACCGGTTACTGCGCAGCATCTGAGCTGATTCCCTGTGTTCTTTCCTAGTTGCTGGATGGCGTGGGAACCCTCCTTGGGTGCCTTCTACGGACCGGCCAGCTTCATCACTTTCGTAAACTGTATGTATTTTCTCAGCATATTTATTCAGTTGAAAAGACACCCCGAGCGCAAATATGAGCTTAAGGAGCCCACCGAGGAGCAGCAGAGGCTGGCGGCCAATGAACACGGTGAAATAAATCATCAGGATTCCATGTCTTTGTCTCTGATTTCTGCATCGGCGTTGGAGAACGAGCACACTTTTCACGCTCAGCTCCTGGGGGCCAGCCTGACGCTGCTCTTGTATGTGGCTTTGTGGATGTTTGGGGCCTTGGCCGTATCTCTGTATTACCCTCTAGACTTGGTGTTCAGCTTCTTTTTTGGAGCCACCTGTTTAAGCTTCAGTGCGTTCATCGTGGTTCAGCACTGTGTGAACAGGGAGGACGTCAGACTCGCCTGGACCATGACGTGCTGCCCGGGACGGAGCTCCTACTCGGTGCAAGTCAATGTACAGCCCCCCAATACCGGCGGCACGGCCGGCGAGGCTCCGAAATGCATCAACAGCAGCGCAGAGTCTTCGTGCACAAACAAAAGCGCATCGAGCTTCAAAAATTCCTCCCAGGGCTGCAAATTAACCAACTTGCAGGCTGCTGCGGCTCAGTGCCATACCAATTCCTTACCTTTGAACTCCACTCCGCAGCTTGATAATAGTCTGACGGAACACTCAATGGACAACGATATCAAAATGCACGTGGCCCCTGTTGACGTTCAGTTTCGAACGAATGCACACCCAGGCCGGCACCATAAAAATCGCAGTAAGGGACACCGGGCAAGCCGACTCACGGTCCTGAGGGAGTATGCCTATGACGTCCCGACTAGCGTGGAGGGTAGTGTGCAGAACGGCCTGCCTAGAAGTCGCACAGGCAACAGTGAGGGGCACGCGAGGAGTCGGAGAGCTTACCTGGCCTACCGTGAGAGACAGTACAACCCGCCCCACCCGGACAGCAGCGACGCTGGTAGCACGCTTCCCAAGAGCGGCAGGAACTTTGAAAAGCCCGTTTCAACCAGCAGTAAAAAGGATGCATTGAGGAAGCCAACCGCAGTGGAACTGGAAAGCCAGCAGAAGTCGTATGGCCTCAACTTGGCCACTCAGAATGGACCAACGAAAAGCAGTGGGCAGGATGGGCCCTTACACGGGGTCGATAGCACTGGCAATGTCAGGACCGGGCTGTGGAAACATGAGACCACCGTGTAGCGCTCCTGGGCTTCCTAGGCAGAAGTTGATATGAACTGTGATATTCACATTCCTTTAAGCTCTAAACATTGGAAAATAGACGTTTACAGCCACCTGAGGAATTCAAATCCATTTTGAATAAATTTCTAAAGTTTGGATTTCATTTGTTTTGTATCCCCAAATTGTTGCCTTCCCCCCCTTAGAAAATTTACAGAAAACCTTGAAACCATTGTTTTAGTTGTCAAAGCCCCAATAGGACAATTTTGGGAATCCAAAATGTAATGACTTGGACTCTGTACTGTTGAATTAACATTTCAAGCTTGTATTTAATATAATAAATAGGCATTTGTCATTTTGTCTGTTTTTCATTTTTATATTTTACAAGACAAGTGTTCTATTTTAGTGAAATTTATGCTTTGAGGTATTTTAAGGGTAATTGTACATAAATATGTGACCAGATAGATTACATGGTTACCAGATACAGCATATGTAGAAGTACTTTTTAAAAAGTTCATGGATTTCTGAGTTAAAAGATAAATTGATTTTAGTATGAACATTTTTTAAATTCATGCATAGTTTTTTCATAATACTCATTTTCCATCAAGTTTTAGATGACTTCTTATAAATCAAAGTGAATTTTAGATCGATATGTTTTGTAAATATAATTGCAAACAGTACAGAATTTTGAAAAGTTCTCCTACAGAACTTTTAAAAGTGGAAATGCCTAAAAAACTTTGTCCAAGTTGCATCATTTTGCCCTATCACTTTGATTGTATTAGTAGTTTCCAACACTTCTGTGACTTTTCACTGGTTTATATTTGAGTTTTATTTCCTTACTCATTCTTTTTGTTGGGTGTGGAGGGCCAACCCATATGTTGCTTTTGAATCTAAGTGAAGAGCTGCCATATAAGATTCACGTTCACTCATTCTGGACTTTACAATTTTGGCTGTTATGTTGCCTTTTATTTTGTCCTTAGAATGAAGTTCCTTAGGTTCATGCTAAAGTTCAGGTCTTTAATTTCTATTCCAAGGGTAAAACCAGCTCTTATCCAGATGTTGTCCCGGGTCACCTACACGCCTCTGACCCTCCTGTTCCCAGTCCTCAATCTCAGTGGGATCCCCAGTTCCCTATCTTATGCATTATAACACCAGAAAAATTGACACAGCTTAGATCTATTTTCAGCAGAACTAAAAACTTGAATCAAATCAGATTCAAAAGTACATATTCAAGACACGCTAAAAAAGGCACGGCTTAGCTTGAGAAACCTCAAATCCTGAGGGATTAGCTGCTGGTTTACAGAGAGCAGTTCTCAGAGACACCGTGAGATGTTTAGGGTACATGTTCACTCCTCATTAGGTGACTGCATTAGAAATAGGTTACTTTGCTTTGCAAGAATATCACAGAGTTCTACTGAAGCTTGGTGTTTTTTTTTTTTTTAAAGATGATAGTTGCAGAGACAGTTTTGGTAGTAGAAATATGGCAACCAATGGATAGATTTGCTATTTGTGCTCGTAATGTGCTTTGTTATTGTGTGTGGAGGATGGTGTTTACCGATGATTACCTAATCAAGCATGGACTAGATAATTCTTAACTCCATTCTTACTACACGTACTTACGTTATTTTGTACTGTTGTATTCGCATGTTTAACCTGTTTGACCCACTAGCCAGCTCTAAAGCTGTAGGCAAGGAGAGCACTTTGTTGCTCTCCTTTTTCCTACATCAGCACAGGCAATGAGGATTTCCCTTCTTGGAATTGTCAATAAGCATTCTATTCAAACATAACAACTCCATTTAGGTAACAGGAAGAACATGAATCAGGAATGGGAAAGGATTGGAAAAGCAATCAAAACACTTGTAGAAAATGAATATTTCATTAAAAATAGAAAGTGCTGACTGATGACTTTACACAGCCTTCATCACTGATTGAATTAATGTGATGTGTGGGATTTGAATAGCACATTACATTCTCTCATCTTGGTCATCTGTGATTTATGTCTTGTTGCTGGCTGAGGTTTCTGCTTTTTAGAGAAATGTGAGCTATTCACAGGTGTTTCAGTTTCTTAGAGATCAGTGCATCCATTTTATTCATTTCATTTAAAAAGTTTGGCAACTGAGCCTCAAAGAGTTTCCAGCCTCTGGCGTGCAGCAGGTTACGCCATATCCAGGACTAGGGCTTGCGCTGCCTACCATGTTCCGTTGCTTCTTAAAGTGCTTGGTATCTGCAGTTTAATCCAACTTTATTCCATCCTGATTATTTCTTTAGTTTCATAAGGAACTTTGACTCTAAGTAGTTATATCCATCCTCCTAGGAGACCACGTGTGACTTATTCTTTAATTCTGTGAGTTATTTTTTGAAGTCATGCCATATAATGTATATAACACATTGCACATATACAGTACCTATGTATATATAATATATGTGATATATATTATATACATTATTTGCACACATTCTATACATAACTGGATATTATATTCTAACCTGATTTTTTAGATTGTATTAGGAAATTTGGGATATATTTTGGGTTTGATTATTATACTAATGTAAAATGTACATTAATATTTCAGTCATTAACAGATTACAACTGATTACTGAATCGAAATATTTTGGAAATACCTGTAGCAGTATAACTACATCTGTGTTCAATATATTTATATAAATAATATATATGGTGGCAACTTATATATAGATTCTGGTTGGAATGTATAGATTGAGCTCATTATAGAGAAATCACAATGTATAAATAGACCTGAATTTTTCAACATTGAATTCAATATGCCCAAACTGGAATTGGTTGAGAATATAAAAAACTGGGGAAGGAGAGTTGATAATATCTGATACAGGAATTAAAGTAAATCACCACAGAAAGTGAGGCATGCAATAGCAATCCAAATTTAGAACATGTGGTAAGTATTTTTCTTTACATATTTCAGTGATCATTCATCTTTAGTTCAGAGGCCGCTGTGTTTGTGGGTTCCACGTTCACTGATTCAGCCAACTGTTGGCTGAAACTATTTTTTTAAAAAACTTACATGTATCCTGAATATGCACTGATCTTTTTGTTTTGTCATTATTCCCTAAATAATATAGCATACCAACTATTTACATAGCACTTACACTGTGTTAGATATTGTAAGTAATGTAGTAAAATGTAGTGATGATGTGCCTAGGTTATGTACAAATACTGTGCCATCTTATAAAAGGGACTTGAGCATCTGTGATTCTATTTTCTCCAGTACTCTTACTGGGAGGTGATTGATGATTTGTAGTTACTTGAGTCATCCCATCGCTTTTGCGAATTTTTGCCATATTTTACTTAATAAGTATAAGCTTTCTTTATCTGCTCAACTTTCATACCTCCTTATTTTGATAGTTTTTTTCATATTCAACACCAATAGAAATTTCTGTCATGAAGTCCAAGAGAAGATTCTTGAATATGGTCCCACTTCAGAATCCAGAGTGTAATATGCACTTGCCAGTGTAGGCAAAACACTAAGAGTATCTTACTGCAGAACAATTCTAACCACGTTTCTGACAATCCAAGTAAGATCATCATCTCATATAGAATAATCCATAAAATATGAGGGCACTTCAGATGGTTTGTAGAAAAATGAAATTAAAAGATAACTTTATACTGGGGCAGTTTTTTGAAATCCATGCATGTTAGGGATCTTCAGAACTTCCATGGAAAAATGTATATTAAGACAAAAGTTTGCATGGATTTCATGAAATATTTTGGTACCAATCTATTCTTCTATTAATTAGATTTTCCATGTACTTTTTTAAGTACCCTAATAGGAAATTTCTAGACATTTAACTTACTTCAGGTTTAAGTTGGCAAGCTGACAGCATGACAGGCCTGAGGGTTTTGTTGGTAGTGGGACTGAAGGCCCTACCTCATTACATCTATGCAGGGATAGGTCAGGCGTTGGCAACCAAGATGACCAAATAAAGCTGAGTCCCCCAAAGGACTGCATCTATGGGGGAAAAAAAAAACACGCTTAAGGCTGAGAACAGGGAAGTTAATCAGTCATGTTCTGGGTTCTGGCTTGTCTCCCCTATAAGTTTACAACCACCAGGTGGTTAACTTTGTACTGCCTGCAGCCTCCTGTACTCCCAACATGTTAGGGTAACAAACATGGCCTCGTAGATGTGTCTCTTCCGGTATGGAAGAAGCAAATACAAAACAGCGCCCCAATAATGCATTTCTCAGCTGTCTGTGAGATTTGTGTGCTCAGATGCCAGCAGTCTCAGGCATTCAGCACTGCTGTATCTAGTCTTCTGGGATGAGCTGCTGTCGTTAACAGTTGTCTGTTGTATGCCTTCACCTTCCTCTCCTTTACATGGACAAACAAAATGAAGTGTGATTGCCTGGCTGTAGTTAATCTGCAGAAGTGGGCACGAGACCATACCAGGACGGGCAATCTCTTCCCTGGGTACTTACCTAAAGGCTGTTTGGTAGTTAAGGAACTCAGGATTCTTTGACTGATGGATTCTGCCTTGTAACACTGTCGCCAGAGTGATGCAGAAAACCAAAAGGACAGACAGAAAGAAACTGGAGTCCCAAGGCTTTTTATTGGTTATATTTGGAAAGAATCTAAGGTATTGCTGCATTTGTCTACCTTTGGGTTCTATGACATCAGCCCACCTGCTCTGCCTCCCTTTGGTTGGAACTAGAGCTGATATACATTAATTTCCATACAAGAAGAATTCAAGCTAATACACGAGTAAAATCTCCATTTCATTTTTTGCATATTCTCAAAGATGTCTAATTTCAATGTTTGAAGAAATATTCCAGATCTACCCTTCAAATGCTGTGATTCCATTTTTGGATAAACATTTTAATTCATTCTCATTATTTGAGTACAAATGTGTTATAATGAAAATGTAATTTATTGTAATTCCATATTTTTTTTAAAAAATAGCCATTATACTATTAGAGGAGAAATTAGGAATAAAGAAATATATTCCTTTAGGCAAAATACAGTATGCTAATTTTATAAAATCCACATTTAATATTTTGCAAGAGAGGTTTGCTCTCCAGTGTAAATTGCTCTTTTTCATATGAACAGGAGATTGAGTTTTCAATTCAAGAAGGAAGAGCATTTATAACTGAAAAGCTATTCAGAAGCAAAATACTTTTGTGTTCTATAGAATGTTATTCATTTAATATTCACCTTTGAACGTTTGAAATTCCTTTTGAGTCATCAGACACATTTTGTTGTGACAGATAGGATACACTTTAAGAATTTAACCATTGAGGCCAGCATTGTGCCACAAGGGGTTAAGCTGCCCCCTGTGAGGCTGACATGTGAACCCTGGCTGCTCAGCATCTGATCCTCCCAGTTACTGCACCTAGGAAAGCAGCAGAAGATGGCCCAAGTGCTTGCGCCCCTGCCACCCACATGGGAGACCAGGATGAAATTCCAGGCTCCAGGCAACCATTTGTAGAGTGAAATAGCAGATGAAAGATTCTCATTCCCTCCTCATCCCCCTCCCCATCCCCCTCTCCCTCCCTCTCTCCACTCTCCTCTATTTCTGTAACTCTACCTTTCAAATAATAAAATAAATCTTATAAAATGATTTAGCCATTCATGAAGCTCCATTTGTATTTTCATATTTCTGCTTTGGTGAAAAAGTGAGTGTGTGATGTTGGAATGGAATTCTCCCTGCTTCTGTGTCAACTTAGGAGCCCATCAGTGGATATCAGGATTGCTAAATGGAGTAAAAACTGCCAGAAAAAGCCTGTTCCACAACCATAGATTCTAACAGGCCAAGGATAAAAGAAGAGGCCAGACAGACTTTTGCGAAGGAGATTGGAGAAGTGAGGTTTTGGGGAGAGCTTTTTTGGAGGAGTTGAGTGCTACCTTATTTCATTCTAGTGGGAGGGATTTCCACGAGCAGACCTAGAATGGCTGCTCTGTGGTCTTTGAAATTTAGGCATAGTAGCACTATGGCTCACTTGGTTAATCCTCTGCCTGCAGCACCAGCATCCTATATGGGCACCGGGTTCTAGTCCTGGTTGCTCCTCTTCCAGTCCAGCTCTCTGCTGTGGCCCTGGGAGGCAGTGGAGGATGGCCCAAGTGCTTGGGCCTTTCACCCGCATGGGAGACCAGGAGGAAGCATCTGGCTCCTGGTTGTGGATCGGTGAACCAACGGAAGGAAGATCTTTCTCTCTCTCTCTCACTGTCTAACTTTATCTGTCAAATAAAAAAAAAAAAAGAAATTTAGGCATAGTGAGTTGGGATCCAACTCATTTCAACCCCAAGATAATGTAGAGGGCAACAGGTTGTGGTAGGCAGAATGATATTCCCACAAAGGTGATTACATCCTAATGCAGGGAGCCAGGGAATACATACCTCACAGGGCGAAAGAACCCTGCAGACAGTTCAGCCAGGGGTTTCGAGACACAGAGATTATCCTGGATAGTTTGATGGTTCTAATCATGCAGGTCTTTTTGAAAGGGGGACAGGAGGGTTAGATTCAAAGGAGATGTAATGGAAGCAGAAGTCAGATGGATGTGTCATGGAACAAAGAATGCAGGCAGCCCCTAGAAGCTGGAGAAGGCAAGAAATGGGCTCTCCCCACGTTCCGAGAGCTGTCAGAAGTAGCACAGCCAGGCTGCCCTCTTGATTTTAGCTCACTTAAATTGATTCTGATTATCTGACCCCCCAGGGCTATAATAAATTCTTGTGGTAATTTGTTACTGAACTTACAGAACATGAATATGTAAGCTGCAGCTTTGGTGACAGATCTCAAAGAAGGCGGCTGCTGTGATGCAGGCCAATAAGCACAGGATGTGGGGAGAAAGATGTATGGAGATTTTTCATGGACCTCACAAGACAGCCATCTGATACGCATGTATTTGTGAGGTCTGTTCAATAGTGCCCCACAGAGGAGCAAGGAAGCATTAGCAGGAAGAGGCGGGAGTGTGCCATTTGTTTTCTGTTGTTGTGGAAAGATTACAGGTACCTTTTCTCCAATTTGTCAGTGCCTATCGATAAGGTGCAGAAATGGGGAAGCTGTATTCCAAGTGTAGGGTTTGAAAGATAGTATTTCTAGTCACTTTGAAGGTAGTAGAAGATTTGATGTTAAAACAAAGTTACAGGTTTATTATCTTGAGCTTGACTTTTAATTACTTAATGATTTTCAGTGGTATGAAGTGTCCATAGACCCTGTCAGAATTTTCTCCTAGGGAGAATTTTATCCCTCACTGAGTTAAGTATGAACAGACAATACAATGTGAAACACAGTTATACTTGTAAATTTTATGAAAGTTTTCAAATAGGTAAAAAGTAGTGTTACAAATTGCCTTCTAATATGTTATTGAGGGTATGACTTTAATTACAGTTAATGAGTTTATTAGTGTAGGAGCCTAAGCCAATAGGATTGATGGCTTTATGAGAGGAAGAGAGCTTTTTCTCCAATGCCCATGCCCAGAGGAAAGATCACATGAACACAGTGAGGAAACAGTACCTGCAAGCCAGAAAGAGAGCGCACTAAAACATCCATGTTTAGGGATAGGACTTCCAGCCTCCAGAACTGAGAAAATACATTTCTCTGGCTTAATCCACCCATCTATGGTATTGTGTTAGGGTAGCTTGGGCAGAGGAATGCACCCTGTACCCACACCTTATCTTCAGTTACAATCAACATTATGTCCAGCTGCCTTCATCTCTTCTCTCATTCCATTCTTTCTTGTAAGGATTTTTAAATCGAACTTAGCATGTGTTTTTCACTTCTAAATATAATCATGTATATAACCAAAAGATGATTTACAACTTAACTATTGAGGTATACATCTTTACAATTTATTATTTTCTTGCTTCCTCACCCTTCTAGGTACACTGGGAATTGAAGTGAGTTATGGGCATGTGATACTCTCAGTACTGAAATGAAGTAATTTGTATTAACTAGTACCCATGCACCCCCAGATCCAGTGCCTTCATATAAGATTTTCTCCTAATTCTCTGGTTTGAGTGGGCATTTCTTTTCTTCTGAAACAGTTTGGCTTCTCTGTATGCTCAGTTGGCAACTTGGTTGTGGCTAGATGGACTTGACTGGCTTCAGCTGTGATGGTATCTTTTGCTCCATGTGTTTTCTCACCAGTGAGCTAGTTCTGAGTTTTTTCCTGTGACAAGAGTTCTAAAGAGCATCAGCAGAGTGAACCCCAATGCACCAGCGCTTTTCAAGTCCTTGCTTCTGACACATTTTGATTTGCTAATGTTCTCTTCATTGAGGTAAGTTACGTGGCCAAGTGCAAACTCAAGAGGTAAAGAATAGCCTTCACAACCTGATGACAAGAGCTGTAAGGTTGCACTGAAAGGGGTGTGCATGCAGGATGACAAGGGTTTGGGGCCATTTGTGCAATCTGTTTAAGATTTGTTAGTTATGATCAGCTGAGGATTTTCTTCTCAATATTGTGTATGAAGACCGAACAGCAAGTTTAACAGTTGGTAACTGGAAGTGGAACAAAGCAGAATAGGATTAACAGAGAAGGAAAAGATAAGTTTCTAAGTGGCCATTAATAATATATAGAAAAACAATAGGTTTATGTGTTGATTGTCACTGAAGATTTGCTTAATTAACAAGTATAGTAACATTCTTGTAAACTTTCTTTTTAAAAAGGTCTATTTTTTTAAAATTTATTTATTTGAAAGGCAGAGCAAGAGAAAGAGCGAGATCGAGATAGATATGTCTCCCATCTACCATCTATCTGCAAATGCTTAAAAAAGCCAGGGCTTGGCCAGGCTGAAGCCAGGAACATGGCACTACATCAGGGTGTATGACAGTGGCAGGGACTCAACCACTAGCCCTGTCACCTGGTATTCCCAGGAATGCTGTAGTAGGAAACTGGATCAGAAGCATTCTAGTGGGGACTTGAAGCATGCATTCTGCTATGGGATGTGATTGTCCCAAGTGGTGACTTACCCCGCTGTGCCACAAGACCTGTCTGTGTAGATTTTGAAATATTTTCTATATATATGATCATTTTGACTGTAAATCATGATAATATATAGTCATTCTTTCAAGGCTATATGTATTTGGTTCATTTTCTTGCCTCATTTCCAATCTTAGAGGAAAAGTACTCTTTTACCATTAAATGCAAATTAGAAACAGGCTTTTTGTTTGTTTTTTACCTATTTCCTTTTTCCAATTTGAGCCTATTTATATTCTGTTTTAAAAGTAGAAACATTTTTTTCTTCATTGACATTAGATCTCCCTTTCCTAGTGTAAGACTGGAACTATGAATCAAAATTCTGCTTTATCTGCATGTACAATATTTTTAAAACTTTAAGTCATCTTGAAATATTTTCTGATTGTCCTTGTCATTTATTTGTGGACCCATGAGATGCCTAGAAGTGTGTCAGGAGACTTTGTAGCTATCTTAGTCATTATTGACTCTTAAATAACTTACTTTATCATCATAGAACATACTTTGTATTTCTTCAGTTTGGGAGTTATTTTATACTAAGCAGCTTGATCTATGGCATCAAATGTTTCATGACAGTTGTTGAATCTGTTATTTTATTAGTGTTAATTAGGTTACATTGACAGTGTTCTTCAGAATGCCTCCATTATTATTGATAGCTATCTGCTTGTTCTCTTAGATGCTGAGGAGGAGATGTTGGAAACTCCAATGATAATTTTGAATCTACTTCTCCCTCTGTTCTTTGTTTTCTTCATGCATTTGAAACTCTACAATCAGATGCATGTAAAATTAGTATTATGCCTATTATAAATTTATAATTTTATTATTTAAAAATATTATCATAATATTTCTTGTCTCAAAGTCTATTTTGACTTCATTTAATAAAGCCTCATCAGCTTTCTTAGAATTAAATTCTTCATGTGATGTATCTTTTTCCATATTTTTAATTTTAATCTTTGTGTATTTAAAGTGAATTTCTACCTGCGCCGTGGCTCACTTTGTTAATCCTCCGCCTGCAGCGCTGGCACCCGGGTTCTAGTCCCGGTTGGGGCGCCGGATTCCGTCCCAGTTGCTCCTCTTCCAGTCCAGCTCTCTGCTGTGGCCCAGGAAGGCAGTGGAGGATGGCCCAAGTGCTTGGGCCCTGCACTCGCATGGGAGACCAGGAGGAAGCACCTGGCTCCAACTTCTGATCCAACTCTCTATGGCCTGGGAAAGCAGTAGAGGATGGCCCAAGTCCTTGGGCCCCTGCACCCATGTGGAAGAATTGGAAGAACTTCCAGGCTCCTGGCTTTGAAAATTGGCCCAGCTCTGGCCATTACAGCCACTTGGGGAATGAACCTGCAGATGGAAGGCCTCTCTCTCTCTCTCTAACCCTCTGCCTTTCAAATAAATAAATAAACCTTTATATATATATATATATATATATATATATATATATATATATATATATAAAATGCTAGTTCAACATATATTTCCTATTAATAAAAATGAAAATATCATCACTCTTGTAAATTAGGGAACTAATTGTGATAAATCTGTAGATCTAAAGAAAATAAACTTTATACTTATTAAGACTATTTCCAAATTAATGAAACAAACCCATTTAATTAAGCAAGGAGGCATTATTGTTGTTGAGGATCTGTGTAATTGTGTTATTCTCTTCTTTTTTCAATGTCATATACCTTTTAATAGTGTCATTTCTTTTCTTCATTTCCTACAGACTAAATTTGATTATATTTTGAGGAAACACTCTTAATTTACATGGCTTTTAGACATCATTATTTTTCTGGATCAATTTGTCTGATTTGAAATTATTTAAATTTCTTGTCGCTCGTTTCTTTGGTCTTATGTGAAGAGTCCTGAGGGACATTAATTTGGAATTATTCATTCATTTACAGAAACCAAAGAAAACTTGCTAGAGATTTAATTTCCTTTCATCGTAATTGTAGAAATTCCATTTTCACAGCTTATGATAAAATTGAACCCCTAAAAGGTGATTATTTTTGTATGAAACAAGAAGAATCTTTGTACTTCAAGGATCCTGCATTGCTGCAAATGCAAAATATATATAAACACAGAAAAACAGGTGTACCAGATTCTGTTTTCCATTATGTCCTTTCCTGACACACTATCAAAACTTGCCTCTACACAACCACCCCTAGGGTAGATGCAGCCATCCAGGAACAATCAGAACCAAAAGTAGAACCAAAAGCAAGTTCAAGCTGAGCGTCGGATTTAGCACTGTCCCATTGTGCAGTTACTTAACATGTGACTCCGTACAGAGAAGCTTGTCTGAAAGAGGTGTAGATGTGATTTTTGGAGTCTGTAGAAAATCCCAATAATTTTCATAGGACACTCACGCAGTTTAAAAGTATGCTACCTCAAGGACTGCCACCTTGGTTTAGAAAGGAGAAAGAGTTAAAATTAAAAACAAAACAAACAAAAGAACACCTGTGGGATCCCAACCTCCTCAGGAGGAAGACTGGGAAATGGCTGGAAACAGAGCATTTTTAATTGAAATCAAGAATGTTTTTGAGGAAAAGGTAATGAGTTTGAGAGCAGAGCACAGGGTAAAGGTGCCCAGGGAGGACGTGGTCCCTGGCAAGGAATGCTGTTTGTTCTAGCTGGATGTGATTTCTGGGACCAGTGGAGTATGGGTTTGCATAGTGACTGTGATTAGGGTGGAGGTGGTCATAAGCAGCAAAGTATAACACTTTGAAGCCATTCCCTTCCGAAATGTAATGCATTTCCCAGTGTCTGGAATTTGAACTTAGCCATGTGACTTGTTGGGCCAATGGGTCATTAGTAAAAGTGACACAGCAGAGGTTTCAAAGTTGGTTGTTCTTTGATGTTTGTTCCTGCTTGCTTCTTCCTGGAACCCTGGACCACCATGAATGGAATACAGGCTAAGGTATGAAAGATGAGAGAGTTCGTGAACCTGAGGCAAGCTATCCAGCTGGGGCCCCTGCTTCCAACCAGCTTGCCAACCACTAATTATATGGGAGAGGCTGACCTATGCTACCTAAATATAAAGTGCTGGCACAGAATACAGCAAACCCATGGGCTAGCACTGTGGCATAGTGGGTTAAAGCCTGGTCTGCGGTGCTGGCATCCCTTATAGATGCCTGTTCAAGTCCGGGCTGCTCCACTTTCCATCCAGCTCTCTGTCGAAGGCCTGGGAAAGCAGTGGAAGATGCCCCAAGTGCTCGGGCCCCTGTACCCATGTGGGAGACCCATATGAAGCTCTTGGCTTCGGGTCAGCCCAGCTTCAGCTGTTGCAGCCACTGGGGGAGTGAACCAGCAGATGGAAGACCTCTCTCCGTGTCTACCTCTCTCGGAAACTCTGCCTTTCAAATAAATTTAAAAAAATCTTATAAAAAAAAATAACAGCAAACCCAGAGAATCATGAAAAATAAGAAGTTTTAAGGTGATTTGTTATGTAACAAGAGCTAACCAATAGCAGTAACTATGGAGGGGGATAAATGTGGGGATATTAATTTCTTAATCAATAGAAATAATGTGGGCCTTTCTCCCCCTAGATGAATACAAACCTAACTCATTCAAAACCTGGTTCAAGCAACAACATACTGTAAGTATTCCTGAAATAGAATGAATGAATGGTGTTGTAAGTTTTTCTAAAATCACAGTGTAAGCTTTCAGTGTTAGACTTGTGACATCGTTAAATATTTATCTCCTCTCTGGCAGAGGGGAGGAGAAGAAGCTAATTGCGTTTAGCTGGAGAGTAGTGATTGCTAATGGGAGATCTCTAACAGTTCTCCCATATCCATTCTCTGTTTCTTTCTTTCAGTAGTCAAACCTCATGAGTTTAGCTGGGTCTCTGACCACTCAACAAGAAACTACATTTTTCTGGTTGCCTTTGCTGCTGAAAATGGGCATGTGGGAATGAGCTGTATGGCAGACAGTAAGTATCAGGATCCTTCCTTGGCAGGGTCAATTCCAGGCTCCTGGGAGAGTTATTCTCAATGTGTTCATGTGAATTTAACTTTGTGTTAGTTTGATTTTGGGCTAGAAGTATTACAACTTGTAAAAGAAAGACTAATCGCTTATGTTAGGTCTACCATCTCTTTCACTGTTGTTCTTCTCCTATGGTGTTGCCTATGGTAGAGTGGCCACAGAGCTTTTGGGGAGCTGAGACATTGACATTTAGTGAGATGAGTATGCATGTGGCTTTCTAGTCACTTTCTTGTAGAGTTTGATTAATGGTAGGCTTCCCAGTGAAGGGATACCTTTCAGCGCCACTCCAGCTTCCCCACCGTGCAGTACTGATCAACACAAAGACACAAAGGCACTGGACTATAGTGCAAATGTGTCTTAGGGTGCGTGGCACAGCAAGTGTGTGGGTAGTGGAGGAGAAGAAGGTTGGATATGTACAGAAATAGCAGCTAGACTAGAGGAAGGTCTTTCAAATTATTGGGTTGGAATCAGAGTTGTCAATTCACATAGATGCTTCATTAGCCTGGGAGCTCTCTCCCGTCTAGAACCTACTTATATAAAGTAGAAAATTATGGACATACTATGAATTTTATTTGTTATGAGAACCACACAAAATATAATTGATCATAAATCTTGTGTTCATGGGGCTTTTAGTAGTACTATAAGAAATATATATGTACTTTAAATTTCTGGTTTCTACATTTCAGAGTATCATTAAATGCTTGAGGATTGTCATTACCAATACTGGACTGTGAAGCTGAAAGAACCTTTTATAAAGCATTAACAGCAAAATACAAATATAATAAATTATACTAGAAGAATTTATTTTTACTATAGAAAATGGTAGTATAGAATTAACAAGAAGCAGTAAAAAATGTGGGATCAAAAACAAAGGAAAGTAGTATTGAGGTTTTGTTGGAAGATAGTAACAATATTTCTTTTTCTGTGTTTGATAATTACTTTGGAATGCATTTCATTGTTGTTTCATTAGACCATATTAAAATCACTTTCACCCCAGACATATTCAGGTGGCATGGAGTGGGGAGTGGTTAGATACACAATATATGGGGCTGCTCTACAGGGTGTGAATAATGCTTTTACAGACTGTAGAAGTTAACAGAGAATTAATCTTTTTGCTTCCATTATGCTTCCTATCCCAAAGCTTTGCTGTTTTAGTACTAATGGTAAGCCTTAAGCAAAAATGATATGCAAATTAATTAACTGAAACTCACAATGTTTTTTCCTATTGTATAAGGTTAATAATATAGGATCATGTCTGATTGTTTGAGTACTCACATTTCCTGAAATTCTTCAGAATAAGAAAAACTTGTAGGCTGGCGCCGTGGCTTAACAGGCTAATCCTCCACCTTGCGGCGCCAGCACACCAGGTTCTAGTCCCGGTCAGGGCGCTGGATTCTGTCCCGGTTGCCCCTCTTCAAGGCTAGCTCTCTGCTATGGCCCGGGAAGGCAGTGGAGGATGGCCCAAGTGCTTGGGCCCTGCACCCGCATGGGAGACCAGGAGAAGCACCTGGCTTCTGGCTTCGGATCAGCGCGATGCGCCGGCCGCAGCGGCCATTGGAGGGTGAACCAACGGCAAAAAGGAAGACCTTTCTCTCTGTCTCTCTCTCTCACTATCCACTCCTCCTGTCAAAAAAAAAAAAAAAAGAAAAGAAAAGAAAACTTGTGCCAATGCATTCCTACTAGATTAAGATTCTTGGTGGTGGTACACAGAATTCACTGATTTTGGATTCATCTCTGGAAGTTTAAGTGAGTAAACTTAAACACATTTCATAAAATTCCTAATAAAAGGGCATTTCAAAATTATGTCATAAAATAGCGACCTAGGAAAGACTAAACTACTGAACATTAAACTTAAGCTATTACAAATTTATGAGTGGGAAATTCTTAAAATTTTAATTATTTGTGGGGTACTGTTTGACAATATATCTATAAAATATATAGTAATCATGAGGCCGGCTCTGTGGAGCAGCAGGTAAAACCCCCAGCCTGCAGCACCAGCATCCCATATGGGTTCAAGTCCCATCTGCTCTACTTCTGATCTAGCACCCAGCAAATGCTCCTGGGAAAGCAGTGAAAGATGACTGAGTGCTTGGACCTCTGAACCCTTGTGGGAGACCCAGAAGAGGCTCCTGGCTCCTGGCTTCAGCCTGGCCTGGCCCTAGTCATTGCAGCCATTTGGGGAGCGAACCAGAGGATAAAGGACCTCTGTCGGTCTCTACCTCTCTATAACTCTGCTTTCCAAATAAATAAAATAAATATTTAAATATATATACACATATTTGTATATATTTATATAATCAAATCAGGGTAGTTCTTAAATTGTTAAAATGTTTTATCAACATAATAATTGTTTATATTCCTACTAATAAAATCAGGATAGATATTGTTCCCATCTCATTATCATTAATGTTCAGAGCCTTCAAGTACCCTCTTCTAGTTATTCATAAAATATCTAAAAGCTCATTCAATTTTTTGAATGCAGCTGTTTAGTCCATTGACTCTTCTTCGTTATAATCCAGACCAGGAATTCTGATAAGGAAATGTTCACTGAGCTACTGCGATGTATAACACAATGTGCTTTGTAGGCCCAAGAATTAGAGTATGTAGATAAACAGATAGTGGATAAATGTACCCTATAAGATAGACGTGTCAAATAAGATTTAAATCAGGTTCCACGGGGCTCCCACAAAGAGGATGATTCATTCTGAGTTGAGAAGAGTCCATTAATATATTCACCAGAAATGAGATATTTAAGATGGTCTTGAAATATATGTTCATTTCCTAGGGCTGCATAACAAAGTACTATAAACTAAATTGCTCAAAGCAACAGAATTTATTCTCTCATAGTTCCAGAGGCCAGAACATCCAAATGAAGGTGTTGGCAGAGCCGTGCTCTATCCGAGGGCTTTAGGGGAGGATCTTCCCTTACTACTTTCAGAATCTGGTGGCTCCAGGCATTTCTTGCCTTAAGACACTGTCACCCAGTCTTGTCCTTAGTCTTCACGTGGCCATCTTCTGCCTGTGTATCTCTATCTTCACATGGCATTCTCTTCCCTATGTCAGTGCTTGCTTCTCTTTGTTTTTGCTAATTTATTTTTAATTTTATATTAAAAACTTAATATCTAGAGGACAGATTCATGCACTCCATAGGTACAGTTCCAAGAAGACAGCCACCATTCCCTCAGTCCCCTGCCCCCAACAAGTCCTCCTTCCTCCCTCTCCACTCTTTCTTAGTTTTTGCAAAGACCTAATGTTAATCCACTCTATAGTCACATGCTTAATTCACCACTAATCGTAATATTCAACAAGTAAAAAATAAGAAGACCACAGTTCTACAGGAATATAAACAAGGGCTAAAAAGAACAACATATCCCAAAATGTCCATTTCAAACTTTTGCATTTTTATATTCGATATTAACTACCACATATCAGAGAAAATATGATATTCGTCTTTTTGAGACTGGCTTATTTCACTAAGCATAATAGTTTCCAGCTGCATTTCATTCGTTTTATGATTGAATAGTATTCCATACTATATTTAAACCACATTTTCTTTATTTAGTCATCTGTTGATGGACATCTGGGTTGATTCTATATATTAGCTGTTCTGAACTGAGCTGCAATAAACATGGGGATACAAATACCTCTTTCATATTCTGATTTCATTTCATTTTGGAGAATTCGCATGAATGAGATGCTGGGTCATATGGTAGATCTGTTTTCAGATCTCTGAGGAATCTCCATACTGTCTTCAGTAATTGTTGTATTAGTTTACATTCCTACCAACAGTGGATTAAGGTACCTTTTTCCCCACATCTTCACCAGCATTCATTTTTTTTTTTTTGATTTTTGAATGATTGACACTCTAACAAGGGTGAGGTGATATCTCATTGTGGTTTGGATTTGCATTTCCCTAATGGCTAGTGTCCTGAGCACTTTTTCATGTGTCTGTTGGGCATCTGTATTTCATCATTTGAAAAATGCCTGTCCATATACTTTGTCCATTTCTTAACTGACTTGTCTTCTTGTTGTTGAGCTTCTTAAGCTCCTTATAGATCCTGATGTTAATTGTTTATCAGTTGCATAGTTTGCAAGTATTTTCTCCCATTTTGTCAGTTGCCTCTTTACTTTGTTGAGTGTTTCCTTTGCAGAAGCTTCTTACCTTGATGTGATCCCATTTGTCTATTTTTGTCTTTATTGCCTGTGCTTCTGGGGTCTTTTCCAAGATGTCTTATAGAGTTTCCCCCAATGTTCTTCTCTACTAATTTGATGGTATCACGGTATAGATGTAGATACTTGATCCATTTTGAGTTGATTTTTGTATAAGGTGTAAGATGAGGGTCTTGTTTCATACTTCTGCATGCAGAGATTCAATTTTCCCAGCACCATTTGTTGAATAGACTCTCCTTTCTCCAGTGATTGATTTTAGTTCCCTTGTCAAAGATTAGTTGGCTGTAGATGGATGGTTATAACTGCCCTGTAGTATGTCTTGAAGTCTGCTATTTTGAAGCCTCTGACTTTGTTCTTGTTGTTTTAGATTGGTTTAGCTACTTCGGACTTCTTGTGTTTCCATTGAACATTTGTATCGTTATTAATAGATCTGAGAAACATGTCATTGGTATTTTGATTGGAGTTGCATTGCATCTGTAAATTGCTTTTGGTATTATGGACACTTTGATGACATTAATTCTTCCAGTCCATGAATATTGAAGAAGTTTCCATGTTTTTGTGTCTTCTTCTATTTTTTTAATGTTTTGTAATTTTCATTTTAGAGTTCTTTCACCTCCTTGGTTAAATTTATTCCAAGGTATTTAAATTTTTTTGTAGCTGCTGTGGATGGTACTGATCTTACAAGTTCTTTCTCAGCATATACAAATGTTGTTTATTATTGTGTGTTGATTTTACATCCTGCAACTTTATCAAACTCTCTTATGATTTCCAATAGTCTATTAGTGGAGCTTTGGTTCCCCTATATACAGAATCATGTAATGCGCAAACAGGGGTAATTTGACTTCCTTGTTTGCCATTTGTATCTTTTTAATTTCTTTTTCTTGCTGAATGGCTTTGGCTGAAAATTCCAAAAGTATATTGAATAGGAATGGTGAAAGTGGGCATCCTTGAGTGGTTCCAGATCTTAGTGGAAATGCCTTCAACTTTTCCCTCATTCAATATGATGCTGGCTGTCAGTTTGTCATATATTGCCTTGACTGTGTTGAGGAATATTTCCTTAATACCCATTTTGCTTAAGATTTTTGTCTTGAAAGGATGTTGTATTTTAGCACATGCTTTTTTGACTTCTATTCAGATAACCATATGGTTTTTATTCTTGAATTTGTTAATGTGATGTGTCACATTCATTGATTTGCTATGTTGAACGTTCTCTGAATACCGTGTATAATTCCCACTTGGTCTGGGTGAATGATCTTTCTGTTTGTTGTTGGATTTGATTAATATTTTGTTCAAGGATTTTTCAATTTATGTTCATCAAGAGTGTTGGTCTATAGTTCTATTTCTTTGTTGTATCCTTTTCTGGTCTTGGAATTAAAGTGATGCTTGCTTCATAGAAGGAGTTTGAAAGGACTCCTTCCCTTTCAATGGTCTTATATAGTTTGAGAAGAAAATGGAATTAGCTGTTTAAAATTTTGGTAGAATTCAGTAGTGAAGCCATCTTGTCCTGGGCTTTTCTTTGGTGGGAGGATGTCTAGTACTGATTGAATCTCTGCCTTGGTGATTGTCTACTTAGATTTTCTGTATCTCCATAGCTCATTTTTGGTAGATTGTGTATCCAGAAATCTATTTCTTCTAGATCTTCCAATTTGTTGCCATTTTGATGCTTAAAGTAATTCTTGATCATTTTTATTTCTGTGACATCCATTTTTCCATCTCCCTTTTTATCTCTGATTTTATTGATTTGGGTCTCCTCCCTCTTTTTGTAGTTATTTGGGCCAATGGGATATCAATTCTGTAAGTGATTTTCTATTGACACCCTCTTGGGGAGCAGAGAGATAAGTGAAAAATGGCCCCAGACCAGCTCCTTAGAGGCCTGCTGTTCTCTTCCTTGCAGGAGAGTGTTCTGCTGAGACTCAGAGATAAACTGTGGTTCAATCTTCAGGTTTTTTAAAAAAATATTATTTATTTATTTATTTTTTGAGAGGCAGAGTTACAGACAGAGGGAAAGATAGAGAGAGATTTTCCATCCTCTAGTTCACTCCCCAAATGACTGCAAAGGTCAGGGCTGGACAGATTCAAAACCAGTCTCCCATATGGCTTCAGGGGCCCAAGTACCAGGGCCATCTTCAGCTGCTTTCCCAGGCCATTAGCGCAGAGCTGGATTGAAAGTGGAGCAGCCAGTAATCAAACTAGCACCCATATGGGATACCAACACTGCAGGCAGAGGCTTAACCTACACCACAGTGACAGGTCCCTCAAGCTTCTTTTATACAGATATGTGCAGGGTGCCCAGGGTACGAGGCCAGAGCTGCTCGCCTACACAAATCAGAAAACTTGGATCTAGAGAAAAATTTTGAATGGGTTATTAATGATGAATGAGATGATTTTTGAGCACCCAGAGGAGAGAATGAGCTAAGGAGATAGATGCTAAGAAAGTAAAATTTAATATGAATGAATGAATAATTATGCCTCTTGTTACAAGGAGTTGACCTTACAAAATAGGTGGGGATGAGACTTGTTTCAGCAGAAATCTCTGTGGAGAAAGACTGCAGAGTTTAGAGGACCCAGGGGCTTTACTTGACAGCTTGCTGTGGATTTACTGTGATGGGACTGCTCAAAGTGAATGGGCTATTAGATTCAGTTATTAGGATGAGTGTTTCCAGCCCCATGGAAGCAATGGGCTTTGCCCAATCCGTGAGCACAGGCACAGCACATCACTTTGAGGACTTGCTGCTTAGGCTGAGGGGACTGAACTGTGTCAGCGAGACAAAGTGAAGACTTTCTCAGTCAACAGTCTAGAGGGGTTGTTATCATCGGTATTATGTGAAACGACTGTGTCCTAGATACCTTGCTGAATGCTTTACGTGAGTTATGATCTTTGTTACCATGTATTACCATGATATGTACAGTTACTCCTGTCACCTGTAGTCAGTGTAGTAAAATAAAATATTTGGGGAGGCCATATTATTCATATATCTTTCATTACAGTATTACAGTCAATCCATTTTATTGTGTTTAATTTATGAATTACATTTTGTCATATGTATGTAAGTATGAGAAATCCTTTTTTTAAAGATTTATTATTTTATTTGAAATGCAAAGTTACAGAGAGGCAGAGGTAGACAGAGAGAGAGAGATCAGTCTTTCATCTGCTGGTTCACTTCCTAAATGGCTGCAACGGCTGGAGCTGGACCAGAGCTTCTTCCAGCTCTCCCGCATGAGTGCAGGAGCCCAAGGACTTAGGCCATCTTCTACTGCTTTCCTAGGCCATAGCAGGGAGCTGGATCAGAAGTGGAGCAGCCAAGACTCAAACTGGCACCCATGTGAGATACTGGCTGCCATAGGCCGTGGCTTTACCCACTATGCAACAGTGCCGGCCACAAGAGTTTTGGAAAATATCACCTAGGAAAAAACTTCACAGGGATTTCATAGATTTTCTGCATGAAAAAAAGTTTATTTTTACTTCCATTTTTTCCAGATGTTTTTGAAGTCTCCCTGCATGTACAAGTGTATAAAACACAGTGTATTTAAGGTTTGGTACTATCCGAACTATCTGGCATCCACCAAAGATCTCGGAACTTTTTCTCTGCACTTAAATTGGGACTACATTATCATTACCATATTGGGTATTTGACATTATTATCCTCATTTTCTAGATGAGACAAAGAAGACTTAATTTTCAGTAGCTGTGCGAGATTGAATGTGCCAGAGCTTGGATTTGAATGCAGGTGGACTATGACCCCAAGTCCTTTCTCCTAGGCAGTACACTGTAACAGCTCACTGCAGTTCTCCAGTAGCCGAAGAGCCTTAGTGTTACAGGGAATGTTAGCAGTTGTATTGTGTTCCCACAGAAGTCATGTTAAAGCTCTAATCAGCAACACAACTCTATGGAAAGGTATGATCCTTATGATCTCATTGCACTGCCATTACCTCTCTGAAGAGAGGAAGATCATAAGGATCAGGCCCTAATCTAATGTGGCTAGTATCCTTCTAAGAGGGGGCAGATACAGGCATGTGCACACACAGGGAAGCGACCACACAAGGACACACGGAGAAGTGGCCATCTCCAGGAGAGAGGTCACCTACAGGAGGGAAAAACAAAAACAAACAAAAAATAAATGCCAAAACTTTGATCTTGGACTTGCAGCCTCTAGAAGTGTGAGAAAATACATGTCTGTTCTTCAAGCCACCAGTCTGTGGCATGTTGTTATGGCAACCTGAGCAAACTGACACAAGGGACATTTGGTATAAGTTAACAAGCACTGGACTGAATGCAAAGATGGCAGAGATCTTGCTCTTGAGGAGTTATGACTTTCTAGGATCTCAAGGAAAAGCTCCAACGTGGACGACATGGAGAGACAGGTTTGGATTTGATAAGGGGAAGAACATTCTCTAAGATGTCTCCCAAAAATATACTGAGTTGCCTTGAATTATAGTTTTTTTTCTGGCTAAAAGACAATTCAAAGGACAAACTTTTTGTCTAGTGGTAAAGATGCCAACATCCCATATTGGAGCAACTGGGCTCAATTCCTGGCTCTGGCTCCACCTTCCTGCCAGTGCGGATCCTGGGAGGCAGCAGCAATGGCTCAGACAATCAGGTTCCTGCCACCTATATGGGAGATCTGGATCTGGTTTGCCTCTAGCCCAGTCACTGCTGCTGCTGGCATTTGGGGAGTAGACCAGTGAATGGGAGATCTGTCTCTCCTCCCCCCCCTTCTCTGTCCTCTGCAAATAAATAAAATGTTAAATATTTTCATGGGCATCTTGTGTGGGTGACCCATTTTTGGTGATATTGAAGAAAAGATTTCCACACTCAGAGTTAGTCAGACTAGATGAACTTTAAAGACTTGTGTACTTCTTACCTCTTATCTCTGTTCTTTATGACTTAGGCTTTTTGAAAAACATGTAAATATATTTCCAAAAATGTTTTTAGATTTGCAGAAAAGTTGTAAAGATAGTGCAGAGCATGCCTGTGTAGCCCATCCAGTTTTCCCTTTCGTTAACATCTTATATCACCATGCTACTGTATGGTTGGAATGTAGCTTGTGTCCACTGAAACGCATGTTGAGTTGTGGTCCCCGGTGTGATGGCTTTGGGAGGTGGTGGCTTAAGAGGTGATTAGGTTGTTAAGAGAAGTTAATGCTTTTATCAAAGGAGTAGATAGAGCTCATGGGATTGGATTAATTACTGTGAAATGAGTTGTTTTAAGCAGGAAAGTCTCCCCTGTTTCTCTTCCACATGTGCTCTGCACACGTCTGCTTCCCTTCTGCTTGTCTTTGAGCTGATGCAGCACAAGGCCCTTCCCAGGAGCCAAGCAAACAGTATTGCCCTATTGTTGGACTTCTAGAAATTTAATCTAATTGAGCCTCTTTCTTTATAAACCACACAGGGGCAGGTATTTTGGCGTAACAGCTTAAGCTACTGCTTGTGATGCCCAGCATCCCATATAGGTACCTGTTTGAATCCCATTTGTTCTATTTCTATTCAGCTCCCTGCTAATGTGCCCAGGGAAAGCAGCAGAAAATGTCCCAAGTGCTTGGGCCCCTCCATCCCTGAGGGAGACCTGGAAGAAGTTCTTGGCTTCTAGCTCTTGCAGCCCTGGTAGTTGTGACCATTTAGGGGAGTGAACCAGAGGATAGAAAGAAGATCTCTCTTTCTCTCCCTCTCTCTGTGTAACTCTGACTTTCAAATAAATAAATAAATCTTAAAAAAAAGAAAGCAAACAAAAAGCATCCAATTTCAGGTATTTTGTTACAGCAACAACAACAACAAAAGACAAAAACAGAAAAGATTAAGATGGGTACATTTGTCACTGATAATGAACCAATGTTCTTTTGAGCTTTTTTTTGATGAAAGCATTGCTTTAAGTTTATTCACACTAAAGTATTTCCTTGCTTTGAAAGTAACATAAAAATAAAAATACTGGTTGTTTCTTAGCAAGGAGGAGAAAGCAAATCTTACGCTCCAAATTTCACACAGGAGGGTGGAAAAAAGCTTTAGAATCTTGAGAAATGGTAGATTTCTCTAAGTGGAAACTGAAAACTTGAGGAATATCATAAATGTCTGAGAATAAAAAGACAGCTGCTTTGGAAGCTGTTATGCACCGTATTCACAATGAACTTAGGTTAGAGCTTCCTGCAGACTTCTCTCTCTCTTTTCTTGTTATTGTTAAAAAATAACCTTAAAGGCAAAGCCCAAATTTATATTTTGCTTTCTTTGTCTTTCTGATAATAGATCTCTCCCTTTGCTTCTTAATGCAGCTGAAATACGAAAATGCTTTGTGCGCTGCCTATGAGCTTCCCAAACATTTGAGGTGCAGATACTTGCTGTGGAATGCAACTGGGTTTTCCTGTGTGGCCTGCAGTTCCCCATGGTGCCCTTGACTGTCTAGTTCTTGCCTTCATCCCAGTCACCCCAGTGCCTTGGAGCCAAGAGGCGCTTGTGGCAGAAGCTCGAGAATAACTGATTCTCCTTTAGCGCTGTATTATCTATCTATTGGGGATTTTTAGAATTAAAAACTCCATAATGAAAGATATAAAGAAAAAAGATTTCATAATGTGATCTATTCTTTTTCCTGGGAGGTTAAATTAAAAGCAGTTGAAAAAAATGATCAAGTGTCTCTCCATAGGTCTTGGCAAGTTGAAAATCTCTCTTACATGATGGTATACCCTCACCTAAAAATCTAATCTGTGAAATTCTAGACTTTCCCAAAGCACTAAAAATGTCCTTCCCACCTCAGGCTGTAAAAAGTAGATTTTAATGTAACTCTGTCAATGTCAAAAAAGAACCAATGTGATAACACCAACTAAGCTGTGAAGCCCACACAGCAGGGGGAATGGTATGCTAAATATCAGCTTCCACTTGGCACTGGATTATATGAAACATACTAAAAATGAGAAGGCCTTCTGCCCATCATTGGAAGTGATTTGTCATCACTCAGCTTGGCAGCCTTTCTCCTCCTGTGAAAAGACAAGTATCTCTGTCATCTTCTCTATGTCATAACAAAGATGCTATCTGTCCCTTCGCTGTCATAACTGGACATGGCCAGCATGTTCACCAAGTTGGAGGAGAAACAAATTTTAATTCTTGTAGGAATATAGCTTAACATGGCTACAGCCATCTTGGATATAATCATTGTGTTGCCTCTATGTGACTCCAGAGATTATCCCAAGTCATGTGGTATAAACAGAGTCCTTATAATAATCTGTTGCTCTTAGCTGGTGCCTGGAATGTCTATGTCTGTCTCTATGTGAACATGAATGTTTCTTGAAGAAGTCCAGCAGCATTCCTATTAGCCCTTGGCTACCTTCATCTAGAAAACCTTTCTCTCCTGCTTCATGACACAGAGATTCATTTGTCTTGCACCCACCTGAGGCCATGCTTCTGTCCATATGCCCCGCTGTCCAAGAAATTATACTTTGTATATACTTGGATTTGTCCACCTCTTTTTAGTTCTCCCTACCTGTGGTGGCCTGTTCTTGTGTACTGGGTTTTACCAAAATGATCCCACACAGCCCTATACAATAGCTAATAAAATGTGAGGGCCCAAAGCTATAGATGTAGAATCAATGAAGACCTTTAGAACAACTACAGATAGTCTAAAAGTATTAAAATCAGCCCCAAATTATTGAACTCTATGATTAGCATAAAGTTGATCCTCTGTATATAAAGTCATACTAAAAATGATCCATAATGAAGAAGGAGATGGGAGAGGGAATGGGAAGTGGGATGGGAGCAGGGGGTGGGGTATGAGGGAAAGAACCACTATATTCCTAAAGTTGTATCTATGTAAAAATGCATTCATTAAATAAAAATTAAAAAAATAAAATCAGCGCAGTGCACCAAATAGTAGAATCAGCATTAACCCATGAGAAAATATGGGAATTAATGGACTCCATTAAGTCAAATCAAAAGGGGGTGATTCATGCAGTAACAGGACAAAAAAATTACCCCTAATCTCCTTGGGGCAAAAGTTTCATTAATCGTTTCATAAGGAAAAATTAGAAGTTAATAGCTCCTGCAAGTTTGCTGTATGCGTGTTTATTTATAATAAATTTTGCAGAAATATTAAGTGAATACCCTTCTATATTCCAGGTTCAGTGCTTCTCAACTAACCTTTGAGTGAGTTTTTGAAATCTTGAGTCATAGAATCTTTCATCAGTGATTAAAGAAGTAACTTAACTTTCAGTCATACAAGACCATGCAGCCAATGGCTGATTGCAGAGTGGACAAAACCAGGTAGGTGGCCTTCTGTCTAGGTGCTACTTGAGCGAAGCATTCATGCCAGGTACAGCCACTGATAGCCCTGATTTCTGTTGTCAGTGATCTGTGTTTTCTAAAATGTATCAGGCTTGACCATCTGCAACAGAATTCCCACAGGGCTTGTTTACAATATAGTTTCTGGGGCTCTTCCCATGCCTAATGAATTAGAATCTGCGAATGTGCAGGAATCTACATTTTATTTTTTAAAAAGATTTATTTATTTATTACAAAGACAGAATGACCAGGATTGGTGGGGGGTTGGGGGGTGGGGGAAAGAAGATTAAGAAGCAGAGAGCAAGAGGTCATCCATCTGCTGGTTCACTTCCCAAAAGGACTGAGCGAGGAGCCAGAAACTCCATCTGGTTTCCTATGTTGGTGGCAGGAACCCAAGTGTTTGAGCTGTCATCTGTTGTCTCCCAGGAGCATTAGCACAAAATTGGATCAGAGGCAAAAGTGGGACTTGATCCCAGACACCCTAATACATGATGGGGGTGTCCCAAACGGCAGTTTAACCCATCAAATAACATGCGCTCCCCACGAATCTACATTTTAAAAATGCTTAGCTGCTTTTAATGAGCAAACTAGAGATTGAATACTCCTGTTTCAGGAGGGATTAATTTTATATAGCAATTCTCTTAGAAACCAAGAGGTAATTACTCGTATATAAGTTTTCCCCAGTAACAGCTCCTTGTACCCCTCGATGATGTTCTCAGGAAGCCTTTACTTCCATCTGCAGAGTATTTATCGTCAGTATGTGCAGGAAGTGATGAGTACCTGTCTGAGAACGATGTGTCAGAACTGTGCTGTATATCTGCAGGTGATTCACAAATCACTCAAGCAATTTGTAAGGCATTTATTGGTATTTTGCAACTGAAGCAAATCTGTTTTGTCAAGTTGCCTATTTCTTCATCTATCTGCTTATTTCCGCAGCAAGTTTTATGTGTTTTTGTAAATCACCAATTAAAGTAACTAGTTACCAAATGGCACTCCACTTGCAGTTCTAGTGGAAACTATTCTCAGTGAGATTGCGTATTCACAAACATTAACAAGCCTGCCCCTGTGGCTGGTGTATTTAGACTCACAATTGCAATTTCATCACTTACTAGCTGTGTAACCTTGGGGAAAATATTTAACTTCTCTGTGCTTCAGTGTTTTTTTATCTGCAAAATGGCAAAAATAACTGCACCTCTCTCTTTGGTCTGTGTGGTGGTTGTGTAAGTTGTGAATTTCAAGGCTGAGGTCTGTGCCCACCACAGAGCAAGCCCTCAGAGTTAGCCATTGCCATATTAATCTAGGGCAGGTCTCGGCTCGTTAATCCATTTGTTTTCTGTATATTCTCCCATTTCCTTTTAGCTCTCACTAGCGTCTTTAGGATTCTCTTTCCTCCCCTAGCCAATGCCAATGCTGAAAAAATATTCAAAGAAATTACCAACTGAATTTCTAAACAAAGATTTTAAAACCAGTTTCTTTCCCTTCTCATGTCGAACATAATATTGAGAGCTAGGGGGCTGGCATTGTGGCAGTGTGAGTAAAGTTGCTGCCCTTGATGCTGCATTCCATTTGGGCAGCGCTTTGAGTCCTGGCCACTCCACTTCTGATCCATCTCCCTGCTAATGTGCCTGGGAAAATAGCAGAAAATGTCCCAAGAGTTTGGATCCTCGCCCCCATGTGGGAGACCGGGATGAAGGTCCTGGCTCCTGGCTTCGGCCTGGCCCATTACTGGCCATTGCAGTCCTCTGGGGAGTTGATCAACAGATATAAGATATTCTCTCTCTCTTTCTCTCTCTAATTCTAACTTTAACTAACTCTATAACTCTATAACTAACTCTATAACTCTAACTCTAACTCTAACTCTATAACTCTAACTCTATAACTCTAACTAACTCTATAACTCTAACTCTATAACTCTAACTAACTCTATAACTCTATAACTCTAACTCTATAATTCTATAACTAACTCTATAACTCTATAACTCTATAACTAACTCTATAACTAACTCTAACTCTATAACTCTAAGTCTATAACTCTATAACTAACTATAACTAACTCTAACTCTATAACTCTATAACTAACTCTATAACTCTAACTCTATAACTCTGTAACTCTAACTCTATAACTAACTCTATAACTAACTCTAACTCTATAACTCTATAACTAACTCTATAACTCTAACTCTATAACTCTGTAACTCTAACTCTATAGCTAAATCTATAACTCTATAACTCTATCTCTAACTAACTCTAACTCTATAACTCTATAACTAACTCTAACTCTAACTCTAACTCTATAACTCTATAACTAACTCTATAACTAACTCTATAACTCTATAACTCTGACTTAATAAATAAGTAAATATTAAAAAAAATAAAAAAATAAAGAATGTTGAGAGCTTGGCACTGAGGGAAGGGAACAGAAAAAGCAGAATAGGGAGTCTGGAGGGGAAAAGCTGGAAGGTGAAGCTGGGAGTCCACAGGTTGAGTGGGAAGGGAAGAAGGGTGCCTCTTGCAGATGGCCTCTGCTGAGCATGCCCTCCTGTGTGAGCACCGCCCACGCAGCTCTGATGGGCAGTGCAGCTGCTATCTGCAATCCTGGGCTCCTGGACACATCCTCTAGCAGGGTGAGGAATCCAGTCTTCCTGAGTGGCTATGGGAGCTTGCGAAGAGCAGCTCAGCTTTCCAGAATGTTGTATAGAAACAGCTGGGAATTTCCTTAGGAAGGGAGCAGT
This sequence comes from Lepus europaeus, assembly GCF_033115175.1. Classification (NCBI taxonomy): domain Eukaryota; kingdom Metazoa; phylum Chordata; class Mammalia; order Lagomorpha; family Leporidae; genus Lepus; species Lepus europaeus. The sequence continues at coordinate 74,156,233 of NC_084842.1, forward strand.
GGACAGTGGTTTTTTTCCATTCAAATAAGAAGATACTTCAAAAATTTTATGGAAAATGGGATTGAAAGGTTTAAGAGCTAACATTTGACATAGCAGTTAACACACTGCTTGGGACACCCACCTATCATGTTAGAGCGCTTGGGTTTGTGTACTGGCTCCACTCACAGTTCTAGCTTCCCACTATTATACATCCTGGGAAGCAGAAGATAATGGCTCAAAAATTTGAGTTCCTGCCTCCTACCTAGTAGAATTGAATTAAGTGCCTGGCTGTCAGCTATGACTTGATTCAGTTTTAGCTATAGAAAATATTTGGGAATGAACCAGTGAGGTTCATTCTCTCTCTGTCTGTCTGTCTGTCTCTCTCTCTCTGAATTTCAAATAAAATATGAATAAAAATTTAAAGATAAGTTTATTTTGGTGCAAAACACTTTTGAAATCCGTAGATACAAAGGGTCTTCAAAAACTTCATGGAAAATGTGTTTTAGGTAAAACCCTGCATGCATTTCATTTTCTTGCACCAAAATAAAACAATTTTAATTGTTTTCTATGGATTTTTTAAAAAAGATTCAGTTTTATTTTAAAGGGAGAGTTACAGAAAGAGAGAGAGGGAGAGAGGGAGAGAGAGAGAGAGAGAGAGAGAATCTTTCGTCTATTGGTTCACTCCCCAAATGACCACAATAACTAGGTTTGGGTCAGGTCAAAACCAGGAGCCTAGAACTCTATCCAAGTCCCATGTGGGTGGCAGGGGCCTAAGTACCTGGACCATCAAGAGCTGCTTTCTCAGATGCATTAGCAGGGAACTGGATTGGAACAGAGCATCCAGGACCCAAACTGGTGTTCTGATATGGAATGCTTGTCTCTCAGGTAGTGGCTTAAACTGTAGCAGCTTAACTCAGCCACAACACTGGCCCCAGTTTTCTATGAACTTTTTGAAGTATCTTCATGCGTAAATCTGCCTATTTAATAGAAAAATGCTAAGTTACACAAAGATCAAGCTGGTATTTAGATGCTTTTACTTTCTATATTACAGAATTACAGAAATTACACAAACCTACTGATTAATTTTAGAGTAATCATTTTTGAGAAAGTTAAAAATATCAATTCCTCCTTAAATAATTTTTCTCTCTAGAATTTTATATCTCATATTACTTTAAAATTTTTTAAGGAACTTATTAATACATTAGATTCTTAGGGTCACATAAAATACATGATAATTACAACAATTCTCATGTTAGTGTGATATCAATACAGAGAACAGATTCTGTGTAGTTCTGAGATAAAATTCTAAGACTATAATGGTATTTCTCTTTTTCCTTCCCTTCATTTTTTCTTTCTTTAAGTTTTTGACTATAATGGAAATTTTAAAATATTATCTCAAAAATTAAAAAAGAATCACTTCTTTTTATCCTTTAAGAAAAGTCTTTTAAACAATCTTAAAAATTATTTTCTTATCATATAAACCTCCTCAATATCCTGCCACTTACTACCATGTCCCATAATTGTTATTTGCCTTCTGAGTGAGCAGCATACCACCTCTGGCACGGAACTTTAACTTTTAATTCTTCCCTGTATTTATACTTGATCTTAGCCAAAAGGCCGAGAAGTGATCTCTCCCCTATATTTATATATGTGTATGGCAGTGTATTTGTATGTAGCTAGTTATCTATCTATCTATCTTATAGTAGTAGTATATTATATATATTATATATACATCATATAGTAGTAGTGTATTATGTAAGTATGATATATTTGAAAAATCACACTTTCCAAAATTACCAAGGACCTTAACTGCACACACATCTTTCATTCATTATTCACGTTGAATTCCACACGTATGTGACACAAATTCCCTAGTCCACTTCCTTGAAAGTATCTTTCCTCAATTTCTATAGTATTCCAATCTGCTGATTTCCCTCATTTATGATTGCTGATATCATAGACATCAACCTTGGCCTCAAGAACCTTATAATGGAATGCAAAGAACAGGGTTTGGGCACAAGTTCCAAGTGCTGATAAGTCTCAGGCAGAAACCTCTTCTGGCCAGCGGTTTTCCTCTACACACCGACTCTTACCCATTCAGGTGCCAACCACGAGTATGGGAGACTTTACAGGACCATGGCAGACAGAGGTCACTTGAACAGAGGATATGGGGACTTTTGATAAGGAGCTGACTCTAGGATGGACAACCAAGGATGAAGGATGGAGGAATTTCAACAGTCAGTGCTAGAGGAGAGATGCTCCACATGGATAGAGCAGTGGCCCAGCAGTAGAAAATATTACATGTTCTGGATCTTTCTGTGAGCTGTGCACTGGTATGAAGTGAAAGATGCAAACTACAGCAGATTGGGGTGGGCAGCAGGAGGTGTATATATCTGTAGGCAAAGGGGATCAGTGATTTAGGAACAGAAGAGAGTCATTATTACGTTTCACTCCAGTTAGGACAACTCTGAGGTGTAACTCATTCTCCAGAGCTCCCTGTGGGTCAGGTGAAAGCTGTACTGTGTGGGAATTTGCTTGAGATCAGACCCTGTGGCCCCCCCCTAATCCCCACCTGCCACTTCCTTGACCCTTGGTGGGTCTTGCTAATGATTAATCTCTATAAAGGATCCACTTCTGGTGAAACTGACCTAGAAACAATTTTTACTGAGGTCTAATGGGAATGCTCATTTATTAAATGATACTTATTTCATTTCAATATTTAACATGGTATGTATGCTTTCTTCATTTTAGTTGAAAAAAAAAGTCATTAACCAACATTACATGTAGTACCATCTTAGGATGCCCTCTGTTGTTTTATAAATTTTCACTCAATATTATTTGACTTAAAATATTTTATAGCAAGCCATACAGAAATTTCTTCTACTGAGTATGTTCATGTATAAAAAATACAGATTGTATATTTTATGAAAGCTAGAAATTGCTTTAAAAATTCCATTACTGAATTTCTAAAGTTTGAGGTTCTAACTTCTTAAGTTGTATTCCAAATATAGTAAATGTGCTTTTATAAAATGGGTACATTTTAAATTCACAGGATTCAGATAATTATATTTCTCTCAGTATTATGAGCAAAACATTGATATGTTTCCTTCCTTCATTTCCCAAGCTGAACATTTTATTTCTTCCTGCAGGACCATGGATAAGCAAATCATTCCAAATTTAGCACGTTGCGACATCTCATGTTTAAATCATAGATGTTTTTATGGGTTTTGTGCCTGTTGCCAACTGTGTCCTCAGCTTTACTTCAGGTAAGATTCTGAATGATGGCACTGAGCTCTGTATCCAGACTGCGATAGTGATGAACTCCCATAAATGACTAGGCCATAAATATGTCTTGTATTCTTTAAATAGAACTCAATAGTCCACATGATATGCAAATCACTTCTCTTTAGCCGCTTTCCTTAGGCTGTATGCAATTAAGGGGGCTGAGTGCTGGTCACATGGCATGTAACTGTGTAACCTCAAAACTCCTTGGACTCCAGGGAAAACAGACACAAGGGAAAATTTGAATAGAAAAGAAGTACTTTCATTTTTAACCCTTCTGAAATACATGGCATTTGTTCATTCTTCTGTCTTGGATATTACATTTTGAATCCTGATTAGTTAATGTTCTAAAATCTCACTGTAGAATGGGTGCTCATGTATGAAGAATTAGCTGAATCACCAGTTGAGAAGGCCAGAAGGTGATAGATAACTCAGGAAAACTATTGCAAGATTGAAAAGCAGCTGAAAGATAAAAGGTTAATAACCAGCAGTGACCAAGGAAAATGCTGAGATTAAACTCTATCATCAGATTCCAGGGCCCACTGGAAGTTGGGCATAAGAGATGAGGCTGAAAGAACAGAAGTTAATTAAAGGCAGGCGTGGAGGGGGAGGTGGAGAAAAAGCAGGAACGAGGCAGGATGATTTGGGACTTTTACAGTATTCTGAGATCGAAGAGGCTGCCGCATGATGCCTTGGGAATTTGGTCCCATTTAAAACTGCAGGATCAAGCGAATGAGTACATTATTACAATCCTCTTATATAATAGTTAAGAATGATTCACTCTTTATAATTGAGGGGCATAGCAGTAAGCAGTGGTGTTACAAATAATGATGATAATAATCATCATTGTGACAATAATAGTAATAAAAATAGCTCAGACTCACAGGGGGCTTATTTATATGGTGGATATATGTGCTGTGCACTTTTACAAGGGCTTTTTAGATATTGCCTTCTTACACTTACTGTATGAGGTGTTACCATTATAATTTCCATTGTAGGCATGACGAATCAGAAGCACAAAAAGGCAAAGTGCTTTGCTGAAGGCCACTCAGCAGGTGAGCGGTGGAGCCAGGCTTCATACACCAGAAGTCTGGCTTCAAGATCTGCAATAAATGGTTCTCAGGTTACCTAATCTTAGCTGAGAGGACAAGAAATGCCTATCACCATAGAAATGACCATACACGTAATTTTGTCTTTGTCTTAGTCCATTTGCTTTAGCAAAGTACTTTAAATTGGGTAATTTATATATATATATATATATATATATATATATATATATATACACACACACACACACACACACACACCTTATTTGGCTAATGATTCTGGACACTCGGAATTCTAAGAGTGTGGTGCTGACATCTGCTTAGCATCAGGTGAGGGTAGGTGGCAGCATATGGTGAGACAGACCAAGCATGCCAGCTCAGGTCTCTATTCTTATTACAAAGCTGGTAGTGCCATTGTGAGGCCCCTCTCTTATCTCATACAATCCTAGTTACCTCCCAAAGACCATGCCTCCAGATACCATTCACCTATGAATTTGAGAATTAAATTTCCAACACATGCAAACTTTTGGGGACATATTAAAATCACAGCAGTTTTAGATTTTGACTTGATACAATCCATAGTAGATGTCTTGGAGGCCTGGAGGTTAGAGGGAATGTTGAAGATGGCTGTTTGTGGAGGTGGTAGGACTTTGAGGATTCAAAGATTAAACTCAAACTGTAATAAACAAAAAAGAGGATTCTGAAAAACAGGAGTTCATCTGCCAGCATGGCTGTGTCCCAGGACTTGATCTAACTAAGAACATTTCTCCTTTGCCCTGGATTTTTTTTTCTTCTCTAAATATAATTCTCAAACAGGACTTCCTCAGATTGGCCTCTTGGTGGCTTCAGAGCTGCGTCCTGCTCATTAACATCCTCCCATTAGAACTTCTCCTACCTCCGGTTTCCAGAAGAGTTCCAGGTGAGGAATTTACTGGTGTCCACGTCTGAGACAACTCAGAGGCAACTCTCTGTATTGACCTGAGTTATGTGCCTGGGTCACCAAGGCGCTTGCACGCCAGATGACCTCTCCCCAAAAGAATACAGATTAAAAGCATAAGAGATGTTACTTCCCAAATTTCAGTGCAACCCTACAGGAGAGAAAGATGATAGACTTTGGGAGAAAAATAAAACTGTTACAGATCTCTTGCCCCTATATCTTCATGGAATATATTGATTAAACCAAGTCAAATATGCAGACGACTAAAAGGCAACATGTAAAAGTGACAAAAGTTCTTGGGAACTCTAAAAAGGAAGGCTTTATGTAAAGTTGTAATTTGAGTTGGATGTTAAGAATGATTTTAAGGAGTAAGTTTGGGGAGCATTAAGAGAAGGCAAAAATCCTTTCCATTATGGCTTCTCAAATAATTTATCATTCTTGTGATGAATTTGTCCAGGAAGCTGAGATCTACTAGAAGAATTGGGCAGGTTGATATATTAATAAATTCATTTTCATTAAACTCAAGCGGGCTCATGGCACTGGCTGGACAATCGTATTTGCTTTCTTTAGTAATTCTCACTTTCCCACTTTCTGAAATGCAAACTTCAAAACTTTTTCTCTACCCCCAATCAAGACCGTCTGCTTCTCAGGCAATCCTTCCATTCTAACTATAACCGTATTAGTCCAAACTACCTTCTGTTTTTACCTGAACTATTGTAATACTTCAGTATCAGTCCATTTGATTCCACCATTGTTTTTTTTCTCTCTCTCTTTTTTTTTTGTTGCCCCATCTCATGATTCCAACCCAAATACAAAGTATTATGGATGGATGTAGTAGAGTTAATCATTAAAAAATAATTTAGAAGAGTCTCGGAGTGAAGGAAATGTTAAAACCAAGATGTGGCTGGAAAGACATGCCTACATCTTTAAATGAAGCCAATAGAGAGTGACAGTGCCAAGGGAAGGCGGAGAGGGTTATTAATGGGGGAAGTCCACAGAGTGGAGAATTAGGATGGTGTCTCAGTTAGTGGGAGCAGCGGTGTGCTGGGTGGCTTAAACCACAGGTACTTATACCTCATAGTTATGGAAGCAGGAAGTCCAACACCAAAGTGCCTCCATATCTGGTGTGTGGTGAGTTTGCTTTCTAGTTTGTGGATAATGGTCTCGCTCCTTCCTTGCAGGAAGTAAGCTCTCTTTTTGTAAGGGCACTGATTCCATTCATGAGAGAGGAGCTTTTGTGGCCCAGTCACCTCCAAAGGCTCTAGCTCCTAAAATCATGGGGGCTTAAAATTTCAACATATGGATTGTAGAAGGACATAATCATTTAGTCCATAATAGACTGTGTTCAATAAAGACAAATATTTCACTAAAAATGGAAAAAAAATAGAAATGTTGCTGAATGTTTCAGTTGGTAAGCTGTTGGCTTCCCAGTCTGAGCTCAAATGTGGAGAAGCTATAGAAGTGAGTCACTAGGACAAAAATTTGCTCAGTATCTGAATTAACCACCCTCTAGGCCTTTCTCTGTGCATTGGAATTTAATTGTGGATTCAGCATAATGAGGAGTGCAGGGTAATATGCATGGGGCAGAGGTTAGAGAAAAAAAATTAGGATATTTATTTATTTATTTATTTGAGAGAGAGTTACAGACAGAGAGAGGTAGAGGCAGAGAGAGAGGTCTCCTATCCACTGGTTCATTCCCCAAATGGCCACAATGGCTGGAGCTGGGCTGATCTGAAGCCAGGAGCCAGGAGCTTCTTCTGTGTCTGCCATGTGGGTGCAGGGGACCAAACACTTGGGCATCTTCTACTGCCTTTCCAGCCATATGCAGAGAGCTAGATCAGAGTAGGAACAGCCGGGACATGAACCAGTGCCCACAAGGGATGCCAGCACCACAGGTGGAGGCTTAGCTTACTATGCCCCAGTGCCGGCTCCCCAGAGAATTTTTTTAATTTGTGTTCTTTTTAGTGGCTTGTAGTTTATGCCTGAGCCACTGCGAGGCCCTAAATTCACACACCCAAGTTATCTTTGTCCAGGGTTTTTTGGATAATGTTTAAGCAGTGTAAACAATTCAGCTTAGTTTGGGAGTATTTAAGATCAAAAGAAAACAAATGGATTGAGTACAATGACAATACAACTTATACATGTGAAGAAAATGGAGCATATTATAGCACATATTTCTTAGAAGCAGATAAAAATTAAGCAAATTTGCATGGTTTCCATTCATCAGGGGTTTCTTTTGTTTTTTCTTTGCCTCTTGGGAAGTTGTTACCTTGCTGACCACTTGAGAAATATGATAGTTGAGAAATGTTGCTGACCTGGCCAGTTAAGGAAGGTTATGCTAACCTGATCAGTTGCTAAGCACTCAAGGCACGCTGCTTTGTGGTGTGGTGTAGTCTGATGCTAGAACCTAATTTCTCATATGGGACATAAGTGTTTCCTATCTCTCTGCCTGTTTTTTTCTCTTACTGCCTCCTCACATCTTCATATTGATGTGATATTTGTATCCATGTATTCTTTAACAAAGTCTGTTCTTGGCCTTTGCCCATATTTTTAAAAGTTTATTTATTTTTTTAACTTTAATAAATATAAATTTTCAAAGTACAGCTTTTGGATTACAGTGGCTTTTTCCCCAGCATAACTTCCTTCCCACCTGCAACCCTCCCATCTCCTGCTCCCTCTCCCATTCCATTCACATCAAGATTCAGTAATTATCTTTATATATAGAAGATCAATTTAGTATAAATTAAGTAAAGATTTCAACAGTTTGCACCCACATGGAAACACAAATTATAAAGTACTGTTTGAGTACTAGTTATAAAGCTTATTTATTAATCTATTTGAAAGCCAGGAGACACACACACACACACAGAGAGAGAGAGAGAGAGAGATCTTCCATTAGCTGGCTCACTCCTCAAATGGTTGCAATGACTATGGCTGGACTGGGCCAAAGTTAGAAGCCAGGCACTTCATCAAGGTGTCCCACATAGGCATAGTAAGTACTTGGGCCATCTTCTGCTGTTTTCCCAATCACATTATCAGGGAGCTGGATTGGAAGTAGAGCAGCCAGGTCTTGAACCTGCACCCGCATGAGGTGCCAGAGCTAGAGAAGGTGGTTTAACCCACTGCACCACAGCACTGTCCTATTCTTTGTTAATTTCTTTTTGCTAGTCTGTTGTAGGAGTCCCTTATATGCTCACTTATCAAATAAGTTTTACAAGTGAGTATTTTCTCTCATTGCATAGACTGATTTTTCATTCTGTTGACTCTTTGTTTTGCCTGTCAAAAACATTTTAGTATGATATAAACCCACTTATCTGTTTCTGCTTTTGTTGCCTGTGGTTTTGGTCTTATATATCCATGTATTTATTACTAAAACCAGTGTCGGAAAACTTTCCCCATTTTTCTTCTCATGGTTTTAGTTTCTGGTTTTATGTTTGTTTTAATAGATTTTGAATTGATTTTCATAGAAGGCATAAGATAAGCATCTATTTTTTTATATGAATATCCTGTTTTCCCAACACCTTTTAGAGATTGTTCTTTCCTCTATGTGTTTTCGGGGCATTCCATTGAAGGTCTGTTTGTTTCAGAGATCTCTACTGTGTTCTTTGGAATATATGTTTTTCTTTATGCCAGTACCATTCTGTTGGAATTATGTTAAAATAAGGCAGTGTGATGCTGCCAGCTTTGTTTTTCTTCATAAAGTTTTTTTTTTTTTGCCTTTTTGTGCTCCTTTATGGTTCCGTATGAATTTTAGAATTTTTCTTCTTTTTTTAAAAGAGATTTATTTATTTATTTGAGAGGCAGAGTGACAGAGAGAAGGAGAGACAGAAAGAGAGGTCTTCCATCCGCTGATTCACTCCCCAGGTGGCTCCAACGGCTGGAACTGGGCCAATCTGAAGCCAGGAGCCAGGAGCTTCTTCCATGTCTTCCTTGAAGGTACAGGGGCCCAAGGACTTGTGCCATCTTCCATTGCCTTCCTGGGACATTAGCAGGGAGCTGGGACATGGATCAGCACCCATATGTGTTGCCAGTACTGCAGGCAGAGGCTTACCCTACTATGCCACAGTGCCAGTCCCTAGAATTTTTGTTCTATTCCTATAGAAAACCTGTTGGGATAGCATTGCTTAGTAGCTATAGATTGGACATCTATTAATGTGGACATCTTAGTATTGAGTTTTCCAATCATGAACATGGGAAATCTTTCTATTGATTTCTTTCTTTAATTACTTTAATCTGTTGCTTTTCAATTGTCAGTATGCAAGTATTCCACTTCTTAGTTTACCCTGAAGTACTGTGTTCTTTTTGCTGCTTTTGTAAATGGGATTGTTTTCTCAATATCTTTTTAAGTTATTTTTTTAGTATATCAAAATAGACTGATTTTTATATATTGATTTTGTGTCTTGCAATTTGATGAATTGGTTTATTAGTTCTACCAGTTCTATTTTGTAGCCTTTAGGATTTTATATATATATATATATATATATATATATATATACATATATATGTATGATTTTATATATATATGATATATACATGATTTCATCAGCAAACAGGGACAATTTTACTTATTCCTTTTAAATTTGGATGCTTTTTAACTTCTTCTTCTTGCCTGTTGTGTTGAATAAAAATGAGAAGAGTAGATATCTTTGTCTTATTCCTGATCTTAGAGGAAAAGCTTCAAACTATTCACTGTTAAGTATGATGTTAGCTGTAGGCTTTTGATTTATGACCTTTACTTTGTTGAATTAATTTTCTTTGATACTTAATTTGTCAAGAGTTTTTCTCATAAAAGAATCTTGAACTTTATAAATTTTTTGCAGCATCTATTGAGATGATAGATTTTTATCCTTTATTTTGTTACTATGGGATGTCATATTTATGGATTAAGGTATATGGAACTAATATTGCATTCTAGGGAGAAATCCCATTTGGTCATGATGATCATCTAAACATACTATTGAATTTGGTTTCCAAGTATTAAAATTCTTTAAATAGTCATCCCTGTTAGTACTGGCAATTCCATCATTCAAGATAAAAACCCTGATATCATCAAAGATTCTTTTTTTCTTTCTTTCATCCTCTACCACCTAGTTGTCATGAAATTTAGAATTTGGCTCCTCATCTCATCTTGCTTTTTGCTACTATAGTTATCTATTGCTACTATAGTTATCCTATATCAACATCATCTCTTATTTGAGATAATGGGCTATTTCATACTAGTTGAGGTATTCAAATAGTTCCTATTTGCTCTAGTTTTTCGTACTCTTTCCCAGTTACATCCCAATTCAGCACAGCCCCTAACACTTGAAATGTCTGGATGAGTCATGAATTCCTCCCATGCTTCCCCTTCCACTCAGGGGGAGCACAGGGCAGCGTGTAAGAGCTCTGGCTCCAGAAACAGACTGACTGGGTTTGAATCTCAGTTCAGTCCTTTGCCACCTGACTGTAGAAAGTTGCTTTAAGCTACTTGTGCCATGGTTTCTCCATTGAAAAGATAGAAAGTAACAGAAAATATCTTAATGGGTTACAGAAAGGATCAGATACAGCAGTAACTGAAAAGCACTAAGAACAGTACTTGGAAAAAAGTAATGTCATACATGTGTCAACTATTACTGTTATTTTAGTAAAAGTAAAATAATCTTATAATAACATTTATGGCTATACACTATCTAGCTACTTCTCAGGTAAGTGCCTTGTAACCCGGAACTTGGGGCATTTCTCTAGCACAAAAAGCATTGCCTGGGGGCTGGCACTGGGATGTAGTCAGTAAGCTGCCACCTGAGACAGCAGCATCCCACATGGGTGACGGTTCCCATCCTGGCTGCTCCACTTCCAATCCAGCTCCCTGCTAATGTGCCTGGGAAAAGCAGCAGAAAATGGCCCAAGTCCTTGGGCCACTGCCACCAATGTAGGAGGTGTTCATCCTGCTCCCCACATCTGTTATGGCCATCTGGGGAAGGAACCAGTAGATAGAAGATCTGTTTATCTTGATCTCTCCCTCTCTCTACAATGCTGCGTTTCAAGTAAGTAAATAAATCTTTTTTAAAAAAAGAAGCTTGGATTATAGTTTGTGCAAAACAAATATTTTTTTAAGATTTATTTATTTATTTATTTGAAAGGGTTACACAGAGAGAAAAGGAGAGGCAGAGAGAGAGAGAGAGAGAGAGAGAGAGAGGGCTTCCATCTGCTGGTTCACTCCCCAGTTGGCTGCAATGGCAGGAGCTGTGCCCATCCGAAGCCAGGAGCCAGGAGCTTCTTCTGAGTCTCCCATGTGGGTGCAGGGGCCCAAGGACTTGGGCCATCTTTTGCTGTTTTCCTGGGCCGTAGCAGAGAGCTGGATTGGAAGTGGAACAGCGGAGTCTTGAACTGACGCCCAAATAGATTGCAGGCACTGCAGGCGGTGGCCCAACCCACTATGCCACAGCGCAGGCCTTTCAACAAATATTTTTAAGTGAGCTAATGAATCCAAAAGAGCCAATGAAGTATCAAGGAGAATTCAACATCTTAGTGAATCATAAAAGTTATACCACAATTCAATGGAGAAATGAAGGACATTTTTATTGACATTGCTGAAGAAATTTGAATTTTTATATGAGAAAAAGTAAAAATGGCAAACTCTAGGATAATTAGAGTTCAATTCAAAAACTAAAAAAAAAATTTTCAATAAACCCTAAACCACAATCATAAAGTCAAAAATGATTGAATTGTTACTATATTAAAGTGAATTATTCTAGTCAGTTAAAGACACTGAAGATAACAAATACTGACACAGTAGGAACAATATTTGTGACTTTAAAAACTAAGGGATTATTCTCTCGAGCATAACAACATCTTTTTTTTAAGTATTTAAGGATTTTATTCAGTGAGAGAAATGTGCAAGAAAAGTCTAGAAGCTAAGTTGGGTCTTTACCAAGCAGAGAGCAGGCCCGGAGCGAGCCATGTGGAGCAAGCATAAGGTTGTGAGCAGCCATAGGTAGCTTCATGCAGCAGCAAAGAGAAGGCAAAGTGCAGGCCAATAGGCCTGGGGCAACAAGGGAGGGGCCCACCTTGTTCTAGGCCTTTTATTCACTCCCAAAGGGGAGTGGTTATGTAGTCTGATTGGCAGGTGGGGGCAATGTCTTTTGATCTGTAAAATAAAAGATGACAAAATAGAAAGTAATCAATTTACAGAGGTTAAGTGCTTTATAATCCTGACAGGTCTTTTTACCATCACTAATAATCAGAGAAATGAAATTAAAATAATAATGAGATAATCCTTTATAATCTTTTTGATTGATAATGATTAGAAATGAGGATAACAGCAAGCATTGATGATAGTAATGAAATGTGAATCTTGATGTTCTGCTGGAGAAAGTATAAATGATGTGGAGCACTGGAGAAATCTGGAAGTCTCATGAAGTAACATATGTATTCACTCTAAAATCCCACACTCCCTTCTTGGCTAGAGACCCTTCCCCATTTGTAGTGAATTACCAGAGGAAATTTTCACTGGACAAAGAATAAGCAAAATGAGGCAGATGCACACACAGACCAGTTGTACAGCATTTGGAAGCAATAATCAATGTACTATATGGAGAATGACAACCAGATTAGTGGATTGATACCATTTATACCAAGTAAGACCATACATGCACATAAAACATCCACTCCAGCCTTAAAAGGGTATGCACATATCCAAGGACACAGACATGTTAGAGATGTAGGGTCAGAGGAAAGGGAAGGGAATAGGGGGAAGGGGGACATTTTTACAAGTGGAGAAGAGCCGATGGAGCTCCCATGCTGCTGATGAGATTTGAATACCCATGTACAGAGAAAAATTGAGTGAATAGAAAATCCAGAATTTGGCCATCATTCCACTGATTGTTCTTCAGTGGTTTTGCACTTGGCCAGTTTCCAGTGTGGAATACCTCCAGCTCTAGGACTGGGCTGCAGGGACAATATCTGCTGTGATATTGTGTCTGCAGTGTGTGTTATTGTGTCTTCAGTAATGTGTTTTATTGAAGATGACCGGGGAGACCTCTGCCATTCCGTGGAAACACCACTTCTGGAAAGCAGTAACCAGCATCCATGGAGGTTCTTGGCCTGAGTTTCCTTCAGAAATGTAGATTAGGTATAGGAATTCAGTATGGCAGTTAAGGTACTACTGTGATACAACATCCCATATCCTGCTGCCTGGGTTCTGGTCCTAGCTCCACTAATGATGCTAGCTTGCACTAAGGCATACCCTGGAAAGCAGCAGGTGATGGTTCAGATACTTGGGTTCCTGCCACCCATGTGGGAGCTCTGGGTTGAGTTCCTTGTTCCAGCTTCAGTGCCTGGGTTGCAGTCCTAGTTCCATTCCTGATTCCTGCTTCCTATAATGCACATCCTGGTAGGCAGCAGGTGGTGCATCAAGTACTTGGGTCCCTTCTACTCACATGGGAGGCTGGGACTGAGTCTTAGCTCCTGGCTTCTGACTGATTCAGCAAGTGCTATTGCAGATTTTTAGGTAGCGAATGAAAGGTCTCTCTTTCCCTCTCTTTCTCTCTTTCTCATAAATTTTTTAAAAATTGAAATCTTAATAATATGAACTCTTAAAAGACATAGAGATGAGCTGTGCACAGAAGAAATCATATTTACTGCCAAAAAAGAAATCAAATGCATAGAAGAGAAATATCCATTTATACCTCAGTAACCAAAAGGGGCAACAATTGGCAAATATGAGAGTATTTCCCAAAGCTAACAGAAAATAGAATTAAAAATATGAGTTTATTTTAGTGCAAAATATTTTTGAGCTGTTTTTTCATAATATGTGAAAATGCATATTATGAAAATATGCATAGATTTAAGCATTTTTTGCAGCCAAGAAAACCTCATACTTTTAATTTCACTTTTTAATGCCAACCCAATTTGTGGTTTAACTTGTGTTTAGAAAATGTAAACCTGTAATTTTACCAGCAATTCCCAAATCATAAGCCAATTTTATTTCAAAAATTATTTTGTTATCCTATTGTTTGGAAACAAAAACATCTTTTCATGTAAAAGAAGTGCTATAAGCGATTTGTAGCTTTCCATGCCAACCCACTTCCCTGGGCACTTGGCCCATTCTAAGCAAAATTTGGAAAAGTTTGACATTTATGTTTGACATTTTCCCTGCAAGAGACACAGGTTGTGCTGCATATGCCCGCACACCTACACACACACATACCCACACACAATGAAATTGTGCTGAATTTTAAGCTAAAGAGATATTGGGGAGGAACTGCAGGAGTAAGTAGGAATACATTATTTCCCTAAACCAGTCATGTGTGGGTATCCACATCATTTCTAAATGCTCTTTAGAGGAGGAACCAGGATCCCCACGAGAAGCATTCACGTGCAGGTGCTGTGCAGGTGTCCAGCTGCATAGTGGTGTTATGCACCATATGATGCATCTTTTCTTTTCTCTCTCATGCTTGTGTGTGATGGTAGCCACGGCTACGAGAGCAGCAGGCAGCATTGGACATTCTCTGCTATCTAAGGTAATTTAAAAGCCTATGGGTGACTCACTCCTTGCTTGCTTCTGGAATCTATCATATGATTGTATGGCCAAGAGCTTGGCCACAACCTTAATTTATTAGCCTAATTCTGATAGTCTCAAAAAAGTAAAAGACCTGCTTTTGGTTTATACTAGGTGAATAGAATTTTTATTTCAGCTTTTGATAAACACAGAAAAGGGAAAAGTAAGGCAGTGTTGTCTGAAGGGAGAGGGATAGGTGAAATCCTGAAACAGATTCTGCTGGTGTCCAGGCTGAGTTCATTCACTGATCCATGTTCTCAGCAAAGCCTTCACAAGAGTCTGCACTGCCCCGGGCACATTGCAGGCTCAGGAGCTACAAGACCGAACCCAGCAGACAGAAGTTCAAGCATCAGTGGTGAGGACAGAAATAAGTGAGCCCAGGGTATAGAACATACGTTCAATGACAATAATTGATGAAGAGCAAATTGTCAGGAAAGAGGTTTAGGGGATTTTCGGAGGAGGTGTGGCATGGAGAAGGCCTCATGGGAAGGTGGCATTTGAATAAAGACCGAAAAGGGTGAGGCTGTGGTCTGCGGGAAAGGCAAGTGATGTTTAGAACACTGTGAGAAGGGTCGGTGGGTCCACGTGGCCTGAGTGGGGAGAGGAGGGGGGCTGTGAATTGAAATCATGAGAAATGAGGTTTGCTTGGTTTGGGGAAGGGGACAGAGAATGGAGACAGTCATCTCCTGATCCCCTCTGTGGGTCTCAGACTTCACCAAGGCTGAGTGGTGGAGCTTCCTGTTTTCCTACATCCCCTAGTAGTTAGTTCCACTCAGGACTTCTCCCCCTTCCTTCTTCAAATGCTCTATACCTTCCACTTGTTTTCTTCTCTGCCGTCACAGGCAACATTGCCTGCTGCCATGAAGGTGGGAGTTGCTGCAAGTCATGAGAACGCTGTCTGACTCAGGGGTTCGCAGTATTTGCTGGCCTTCCTCCGGGACCCATGGCCTTGCAAGCACCGGTGCACCTGCTTAGTGGCACTTTGGCAGTGATGGCTCGTGGCTGGCAGTGGGAAGGGTGTGGATGGCAGGTCCTTGGACAGAAACCTCTTTGCAAGTTGGCACTTGTGGTTTGCTATTTCCAGCACTTGGCCATGCTGAAGGCGCCCCTCAGGGAACTCATGAGCTCGGCCTGGCCTTCTGGAAGAAGACAGCTTCAGAAAATGCCCTGAGCCTCTGCTGTTCAAGCAAAGTCAGTCAGAGAGCACAAGGTGGTGGCAGGGCAGCTGGGCGAAAGCAGAAGAGGGGACAAGTCAGTCCATGAACAGCAGAGGGGCTGCTGCCCTTGTCTGCTGCTTGGAGGTGACAGCAAGAAAACAGGCAAGGATGAAATGGCTCAGGGCAAGTGGGAGATGAATGGAGAGGCGTTAGCAGGAGCCCAGCAGCACCAACATAGGTTTACTTTCAGGATGACTCAAGTCCAAATGTAGACACATTCTGTCTATATCTATTTAGCTAGCTAGCTAGCTATCAATCATCTATGAATACATCCATCTATTTACCATCTATAAAAAGAAAAGCTGACCCATATTTTCTGGAAGGAATAGAGGTTTCTCTTGACATTTAGGCTGTAATGAAGAGATTCGTTCTGTTTAAAACTATTTATTTTCTGCTCCATAACATCAAATACACACACTCACAATACACAAGTAATTTGAATGTGCCCCCGCCGCCCAAGTTTCATCTATTGGAAAACTCAATCTCCAAAGTCATATGTCAGTCATATTTGGAGGTGTGGCCTCTAGGAGGGAATTAGGTTTAGATGAGGTCCTGGGCAGTTGGATCTCCTCTAATTGTATTGGTGGCTTTAGATGTAGACAAAGAACCAAGCAAACAAGCCTGTTCTGTCTCACCAGGTAATGCTCATGTCTCTCTCAGGATGCTGCACCACAGTCCCTACCAGCAAAGAGAACCTTATCTGATGTGGCTGTCCAATTTTAGACTTCCTAGCTTCAGAACTGTGAGCTGAATAAAAATGTTATTCTTTATAAATTGCTCAATCTGTGGGATTCAGTTATAACAACAGAAAATGGACTAAGACACGTATCACAGAGGGTATGTATAACTTTTCATTAGAATATCAGAGGAACACACATACACGGTACTCACATTCATAAAGCACCCATGTCACTACCCAGATCCAAGTAAAAAGTTGAAGTTTCAACTGATGTGGGTTTTAAACACAAGGCTTCTAGTCCGGGTTAGCTGGAGGGTTTGTGGAACACTCCAGAGCTAGAATTGAAAGAGTGAACATTAGCTCCAGGACGGCACCCAGAAATGAAGACAACACTGCGGCCTCCTCGTCCAGGGACTGCTGCTAGGAATTGTTAGCAGGGAAGGAGCTTTTATGTTTCCTCGAGCTTCGTGAGTTCTTAGTCGGAATGAATCCCAGTAACAAAAGACCAATTACCAAGAGAAAGATGAACAGAAGTTTCTGGCTTATGTAGCATCTTACACAAAAAGCAGTAAACTTTTAGAGAAATGATGAGAGTGAATCTCTTCCAACTTGTGGGAAGGGAAATAAAGCAGATAGAGGCTAATTGGTAGAGCTTGTTGGTGTGGGTTCTTCAGGTGCTGTCTGCAGAGAGATGAGGGTCTGCTTCTCTTCTGTCCTTCCTGGAAGAAGGGAGGCGGGATATCTTTTGTCGTTGTAAATCTATCTTCTGTGTTTAGGCAAATAGAGGGTAGGTGGAGAACTTTTCCACATCTGCTTCTTCTTAATTATCTTCAGCTCAAAACAATGCTTATGCAAAAGAGACATATTTTGAGATGCGTTTTCTGGTCTCCCACATGATCTAAGACAATTTTGGAAAATATATACAATGTATGGAAGTACTTTTGATAACATAAAGTGTGGAAGATCATGGCAAAACATGCTTAGTAGTGTTTTTGTTATTCCTAAAGGCTGTTTTGCATAAACACTAACATTTGGGTTATTCACAATGGTAAATAAGAATCTTGAGGAAAGAAATTCAAGTGGATAGAATTCTATATATTTCCCCTCCATTCCACACTTATATACAGGTTAAAGGACATAAGGTTGATCAGATGTGTTAAAAAATGGTCTGAGGAAATGTCTGCCCATGGTAAATCCTGGAATAGATTTCTGTGTATTGAATGAGTAAAAAAATGAGTAAAAAAATGTTTAGAATAGTTTATTGTTTTTAAAATCAAAGACAGTGAAATTGGTGAACTGAGAAGTGAAAGGAAAATGTTACTAGCTTGAATTGTGAAATTACAAAGACACAGTTTGGATATAAGGTAAAAATAAATGGCATATCCTCAACTGTAGCAGATTGAAGCCTGAAAATAAATACAAAGAGAAAACACATTGTTTTGTAGTGCAGCTCATTATCTACTTGAAGCTGAATTAGCTTTATACTTTGATAATTTTTGGTAGGTGGTGTGTATTTTGGCTGATTGTGTATTCCCCTGGTAAACTATTACAGTAAATTAGTAAGCAGTGTTTTTTTAAGATTATTTATTTATTTATTTATTTGACAGGTAGAGTTACAGACAGTGAAACACAGAGAGACAGAGAGAAAGGTCTTCCATCCAATGGTTCACCCCCCCAAATGTCTGCAACGGCTGGAGCTATGCCGATCCTAAGCCAGGAGCCAGGAGCCAGGAGCCAGGAGCTTCCTCCTGGTCTCCCATGCGGGTTCAGGGGCTCAAGCACTTGGGCCATCCTCCACTACCCTCCCAGGCCACAGCAGAGAGCTGGACTGGAAGAGGAGAAACCGGGACTAGAATCCGGTACCCATATGGGATGTCGAAGCCACAGGTGGAGGATTAACCTACTGTGCCACGGCGCTGGCCCCAGTAAGCAGTTTTTAAAGGTGATTGTCTAAAGATTTGACGAGACAAAATGCTCTTTGTTAACATCTTGATGAAGAGAACATGTCACCCTCACATGATTAACTAAAGCAACAAAAAAATACCCATACTCTCCTCCCTGCCAATAGATCAACCTTCCAGCAGATTCCATTTTGACAATGAACTCTCTACCTGCTCTAAAACATTCAATAGCTTTTGCCTAATGCAGCATTTCCCAAACTGTGTGCCTGTGGCACACTATTGTTCCACAAGATGCTGAGAGGTACTTCTTTTAAAAAGAATTGTGATTCAGTAATTTTGAAAAATGGTAAATAGATTTATTACTGCAGGATTTTAAAATCATTACATATATAAAATGCATCACAAAAGCAGGTTATAATATGTATTCCCTACACTATTTAAACATAAAAACCTTTTAGTCTTGAATTAAACCTTGTAAGATACAAGAATTTGTAATAAAAAATAACAAGAATGCAAGCTAATCTTCTGATATTCAGAGAGCTCACCAAGATCCCATCTTAGTTTTGTCATCTATTTTTTTCAAGAAAAGTGATTTTTTTAAAAAAAAATTATTTATTTATTTATTTATTTGAGAGGTAGAGTTAGAGAGAGAAAGAGACAGAGTGAAAGGTCTTTGATCTACTGGTTCCCTCCCCAAATGGCCACAATGGCTGAAGCTGGGCTGATCTGAAGCCAGGAGCCGGTAGCTTCTTCTGAGTCTCCCACACAGGTCCAGAGGCCCGAGCACTTGGGCCGTCTTCTACTGCCCTCCCAGGCCACAACAGAGAGCTGGAGCAGAAGAGGAGCAGCCAGGACACTAACTGGCACCTGTATGGGGTGCTGGCGCTGCAGAAGGAAGCTCACCCTGCTACACCACATTGCCAGCCCCTAGGTATTGTTTAATATTTCCCGCATCTACTCTGTTCTTTTTTCCATTTATCCAATATATTTTTGAAAATGTCTTCTACATGCCAGGCACTGATTTGGTAATAAACAGAACAGGAATAGTTTCTCTCCTAATTAAGTTTAAAATAGAGTAGAAAAGAGAGATACTGTACAGTTACCAGTAAGAATTAGTACACACAATAAGTACAGCTGTGCTATGGTTACTGTGACCAGCTACTGGGTAACTCCTGATGTCCATTTTTCTCTCCTTCATGATAAAGCCTTGATTTCTTTTTTTTTTTTAATCTGGGAAAAAAAGCTACCAGGAATAAAAACTGTCTCTTGGTCTCTATTATATTGATGTTAGCAAATGACTAAATTCTGGTTAATGTGATATGGACAAAAGAGCTCTCTGTGCCTTCTGTATGATTTTTCTGTCAACATAAAAGTGTTCTAAACATAGTCCTTTTTTTTCTAATGTGCAGCTTCCACTGTCTGAGTGTTGCGATGACATGGGCCGTTTTGGACTGCATAGAAAGGACATGGCCTTGGAGCTGCTGGGAATGCATGCAGAAGGTGCCCTGGCTTCTGAGGGTTTAGTAGAGCAGAAAAACCATCCCCATTCAAAACTTGAGATGAGAGACAAAAGTAAAGGGCTACTTTGGTTAGGCCACTGTTGTTTTAGATCTCTGTCACTACAGCCACATTGCTGGATCCCCTTATTTAGAATTTCACACTTGGAGTTGAGTCCCTGGACATACAGAACCTGAAAATGTGCTACTGGCTTCGCAGGCGAACAATGAGCAGTAGGGTTACAGATGTGCAGGTTGGAAAGCTGGCGATCCTTGTTAGTGTTAAAATTGTGAGGCTAGAGATACCTCTGCAGGATGGGCTCAGTAGCCTTAGGGAAAAGGAAAACATACGGAACAGATTTTATAGGTGGTGGTAGCGCTTTTTGATAATTTAAAATTTTTTTTCTTTTACTTTCAGTTCACAAATTATAAGTCTTTTTTTTTTTTTTTCAATTTTTTTTTTAGCAAAGTCCTCTAAAAAGAATGGACTGAGGCCAGAGCTTGGAGGTCTGTAAGGAGGGAAGGGAGGGGATGTTGCTTGCTTGGAAGACGCTCTTCCCACAGACCAAAGCGGGACATGACAGAGAAGGATGTCACTTGGGGTGCAGTAGAGTTGTGCATTCCATATGAAACGTGGCTTGACAGGATTCTGTTCCCAAACGTTTCCCACCAGCCTCCTGTTGGGACCCCTGGTGGACAATGTGAGCCAGACCAGTGCCAGCAATCAGATTTAGGACTCTGCCTTGTCAGCCAAGCCCAGGTTTTCACTTGGCCTTTTTGGTACCAACGTGAAAAGCGGAGGGATTAACAGAACAGCTAGATCTCAACAACCAGGAAATCCGAGGTCAGAGTTTTCAGCTAAACCTAACACAGTGTGGAAAAGACAAGTGGCTACAAAAGGGGTTTTTAATCCACTTTGGAAGTTCAGGGGACCTCTGACTCTACATGGTCCACCTCTAGAAGAATTGATAGTTAGACTCAACTTTGAAGGACAAGTTGTGGATTAATCAAGGCGGAGTAGGCAAAAGACTTTTCCCAGCAAAGAGCACAGGGCGAAGGCGGGCACACGTGAGAACAGAGAGAAACCCCAGTGTTGTGTTCTTAGGTGGTAACCGTGGAGCCTCTTTTGGTGCAATGGAAATGACAAAGGATTTTGAGGGATTCCGATTTGAGTCCAGATACTTGGTCTGCTTCTGATTTGTTATGTTATACTGGCTATGGTAATACATTGTCTCGTGTTAAGGGGATAATTTTACCTTCTTTTAACATGTGGAACACTCAAGTAGCAATGGACCCTGCCTGTTCAGGTAATGGTCTCTCAGGTGGTTCTGCTTACCTGGTTTGCTGTCTGGGAATGAAAACCCTGACTCTCCTAATCACATGGCTGGCTCACTTTGGGTAGTGTCTCAACAATACTCAAAATAGTGATTTTCTTGATATAAATACAACAACGATGAGTTGAGAAAAACCCACATTTATAGGTGTTTTTTTCTTTTATAAAATTTTTTATTAATATAAAGAGAGCAGATTTCATGCATTTCACATATACAATTTAAAAAAATTATTGAAGGTATACAAATTTTATATATTTCCCATATAGTCAGGAACATAGTAATACTTCCTACCCTGCCTTTGCTCCTGCCCACACTCCCACTCTCCTCCCTCTCCTAGTCCCATTCTTAATTTTTACAAAGATCTATTTTCAGTTATCTTTATACTCATAAGATTAACCCTACAGTAAGCAAAGGGTTCAACAAATAGTATGAAGAAAAAAACACTGTTCTTCAACAGTTGAGACAAGGACTGTTAAAAATCGTCGAATCTCAAAATGTCAATTTCACTCCTATCGATTACCTTTTAGGTAGTCTATTATCACAGGTTAGGGAGAAGCGATATTTACTAGACAAATGAAATGTAATGAGTCTTCTATAAAATGCTTACTTACAATGTGACATACTTCTTGGGCTAAATCTAACTCTTTCTTCCTAGAAACTGGTAAAACCTATAACAGATATACTAAGGAAGCTGTTTCTATTGCGACTATTTTTTAAAAGATTATTTATTTAAAAGGCAATGTGAAAGAGAGAGAGAGAGAGAGAGAGAGAGAGAGAGACATAGATCTTGGATTCCCTGTATCATTCTCCAAGTGCCCACAATGGCTGGAGCTAGGCTAGAATGAAGCTTGGAGCCCTGAACCCCATCCAGGTCTCCCATATAGGTGGCAGGGACCCAAGCACTTGCACCAACTTCTGTTGTTTTCCAAGGCACATTAGCAGGGAGATGGATCAGATGTAGTAGTCAGAACTCAAACCAGTACTCCAAGATGGAATGCAGACGTTATAAGCATTGGCTTAACCCACTCCTCAATGCTGGCCCTTCTATTGTGTTTCCGCACTGGGTCCTCTCACGCCACCTAGTTCTAGATCACTCACTGCTGGGAAGTCTATTTGGAATCAGATGTATCTATTGAGTTTGGATCCAGATGAAACCAGAATGTACAGATACATTTGGTGTCTTTGGATCCAGATGTCCTTGGGTTTAGATTCTGGTCTGCTTGTTACTAGGAATGTAATTTTGAGTTTCTCAGCCATATTTTAACTACAGTTTTTTTCTGTTAAAAGTAGGGATAATAGGGGCCGGCACTGTGGTACAGTGGGTTAATCCGCTGCAGCTCTGTGGCACTGGCATCCCATATGGGCGCTGGTTCTAGTCCCACCTGCTCCTCTTTCAATCCAGCTCTCTGCTATGGCCTGGGAGAACAGTAGACGATGGCCCAAGTGCTTGGGCCCCTGCATCTGCATGGGAGACCAGGAAGAAGCACCTGGCTCCTGGCTTTGGTGCATCGCAGCTCCTGCAGTTGTGGCCATCTGGGGGAGTGAACCAGCGGATGGAAGACACCTCTCTCTCTCTTTCTCCACCCACCTCACTGTCTGTAACTCTACATCTCAAATAAATAAATAAAATCTTTTTTTAAAAATGTAGGGATAATAAATCGAGCTTATCAGACAATTGCGAGAATTAATGATAGCATGAAGCTTGTGATGATGTATGTGTCACAGGGAATGTATTTGCTAAAAGTTTGAGTAATTATTTATTTTTTTGTTGTTCCTGGTAATCGTCCTTTTTCAGCCTCGCACTAAAATGTGACAGTCTGATTTTGCTCATGTTTCCAACTGTAAACCACAGAGTTCTAATCAGCTCTATTTCCCCATACAGACCCTTGTATGTCTACAGTTCCTTGTCTATTAGTGATGGCAGTGATGACACTAAAGGAATTCCAGCATTTTTCCCCAATGTCTTCTCTAGTGCAAGCAAAGAATTATTCCTCTCTGTGCCTTTTGATAGAGATTGTGTGGGTGGGGGCTTTATAGACTACTCCAGCTTAAGAAATGGAAAAAAAAAAATCAAGGCTGCCTGCTACAGTAAAACGTCTCCTCCAGTACTGAAAACTGACTTAATGTTGTACTCCAGTATCATATTGTTTTTTGTACTGTCGACTGAACCACCTGGGATTCTGTGGCTTAAACATTTCATTTTCCTGTAAGTGTGAGATACAGTGAAGCAACAATAACAGAGATGGTAAGTTACATGGAATGAGAACTATACTGAACTAGCAAATGATGTACATTCCAGCAAATATAATCTCACATGGTCAGTTCACTTGAAAACATGCCTGTGACTATAGACTTGTAGTTCAGGCCACCGAAGATTAGAGATGAGAAACTGGCACTTCCTTGACTTGCATCCTCTGGTCTGCTTTAACACAAACCAGGAGGAAAAGAAAGCTAGGCATCAGAAGCAATGGGTGGCAGGCCTATTAATGGCTGATCTGTACAGTGATCTGCCCTCAAGGAGACCCAACAGGCCAGTCCACTGCAGTGGCTTTCAATGTGGTAAGCCTGGGCTTCAGCAGAAGTCAGCTTGTGAAGAGCCCTGGCAGCTCTGCCAAGAGTTGGATCACTGGAAATGGACCTGCCCTGGACTCGAAGGATGCCCAGGTCAGAGCCACAGATCTTATTGGCTCTAAGCTGAAAAGCCCTTCACTCAGCCCAACTTCCAAAGTGACCACTGCACCTGAGGGGATGGTCAAGTAGGGTCAGCAACATTGCAGGCAGAACTGTAAATTTCTTGTTAGAGATGCCCCCTGCCTTTACCTGGCCAGCTCTCCTCCCAGGCCAGCCAAGTAATGAAAGTCAACAGAGTGCCTTCCCCTAGGAGGTTCACACCTCCCTTAGGATATACCCCATGTGAAGAGATAGATAGGTCTGGGCCTCTGAATTTACAAGGCCTAAAGCCCAACAGATTATTATCAAGCCCCTTCTATCAGGTTCTATTTGCCTCTCAATCAGAAAACTTAATTGTAGCTTAGACAGCACCTTTCTTAGCTCCTCTAATAATGACTCTGTCCTTTGTTCTAGGCCCTGTCTAGTGCACTTGGGCCTCATTCCTTTGTAATCATAACCTCTACTCTACCACCAATGGCTCTACTCCCAACCTGTGTGTACTGATGGTCCTCTTCCCCACTTAATGCTGTATAATTGTTCAAACCTGGTAAATGCCACTCTCAGGATCATTGGTTACTATCCTCACTCTGTCTTTTATGACCTTGTCTAAATATGATCAGAGTCGGCAAACTTGGAAGGCTTCCATAGCCTTGGCAACTCATGACGACAGCCTAGGGTGGTTACTGGCGCCATAAACTAGAGTGTCAATTTGTTGGGTCAACAACAGGAGCCACTGTGCGCTTGCTCCTCATGTGGGATCTCTGTCCTTAATGTGCTGTACATTGTGATTTAATGCTATAACTAGTACTCAAACAGTATGTTTCACTTTGTGTTTCTATGTGGGTGCAAACTGTTGAAATCTTTATACTAAATTGATCTTCTGTATATAAAGAGAATTGAAAATGAATCT
Source organism: Lepus europaeus (assembly GCF_033115175.1). Classification (NCBI taxonomy): domain Eukaryota; kingdom Metazoa; phylum Chordata; class Mammalia; order Lagomorpha; family Leporidae; genus Lepus; species Lepus europaeus. The sequence continues at coordinate 74,181,222 of NC_084842.1, forward strand.
TGATGCAAATGGAAGGGGAGAGGGAGCGGGAGGGGGGATGGTTGCGGGTGGGAGGGAAGTTATGGGGGGGGGGGAAGCCATTGTAATCCATAAGCTGTACACTGGAAATTTATATTCATTAAATAAAAGTTAAAAAAAAAAGAAAAAAAAAGAAAAATAAAACCCTAAAATAATAAAATTATTATGATCATTAAAAAAAAAAAAAAAAGAAAATTGACTGTTGGATTGTCTAGGAGGGCTTTTAAATAACTAGCTCTCTCTCTTAACATTTAAATCCTCCCAAGATTTTCATAGTTTATTCAAAATGACTCTGCTTATATATAATTTGTATAGGCCAATGAAGGCTATTAGTTAAAATATTCTATGGAGATCTCTTCCATAATAAATATGTGCTGAAACCATATTAAATAGAGATGAGCCTAAGCCCTAGAAGGGCTCCAGAGATTTCCTGTTTTTAGTTACCTATTTGGTTTCTTCTCTATCTAAAATACAATCTATTTTACATGTCAATGGAAGCTGCTTTTAATTATGACACATCTAAATCGCAATCATCACTTTTTGTTACATATGGCACCTATTTTCTTCCATGAATAAACGATTTCACAAATCAAGGTAGAAGAATGTACTTGCTCGTACAGAACACCGCTTTTCCAACAATGCAAGTGATTGTACTTGGCATGCTTTACTCTGATGCATGCATGTATTGAATAAGTGTATTCTGAACATCTACTCTGTGCCAGACACTTGGGAGTATCTGAGATACAAAATTACTGAAAACAGACCCTTATATTCCAGGAATTTGAAATCTATTAAACATACACATTAGAAGAAACATGATAGTTGCAAGTAACAAAGGTGTATTTGTGGTGAGAAGGAAGATACTAGTGATTTGGAAGAGAGAGTCTGGGAATCTCTTGATTTTCTGCTCCAAGTACTATAAAGAACAACTCTTATTCTGTAACTAGCCTGTACTGGTCCAGTTTTGAGTCTCGCTGGTCTCACTGTTTCCATTTGTTAAATGTTTATGTATTTTTTAAAAGATTCATTTTATTTTTATTCAAAAGAATGATAGAGAAGGAAACACAGGAAAGAGGGAGAGGGGGAGGGGGAAGAGGAGGGGAAAGGGGGAGGGGGGAAAAGGGGAGGAGAGAGGGGAGGGGATGGGATGGAGAGAGGGAGAGGGGTAGGGTAGGAGGAGGGGAGGAGATAGGGAGGAAGAGAGATCTTTTATCCACATTCCCCAATGGCCACAACAATCTGTGCTTGGCCAGACTGAAACCATGAGCCTGGGACTCTATCTGGGTCTCCCCAGTGGATGGCAGAGGACCAGTGACTTGGGCCATCTTCTGCTGCCTTCCCAGACACAATGACAGGGAGCTGGAAAGGAAGCTGAACAGCTAGGATTAAAACAGGTGCTCATATGGGATTCCAGGATTGCAGGTGTTGGCTTAACCCATTGTGCCACAACATCAGGCCCTATTTATTTTCATCTACTTAAAAGCTGAAGTGAGAGAGAGAGAGAGAGAGAGAGAGAGAGAGAGAGAGGAGAGAGAGAGAGAAAGAGAGAGAAATCTTCCTTTCTTTCTTTTTTTTTTTTTTTTTTTTTTGACAGGTAGAGTGGACAGTGAGAGAGAGAGACAGAGAGAAAGGTCTTCCTTTGCCGTTGGTTCACTCTCTAATGGCCACTGCGACTGGCGCGCTGCGGCCGGCGTACCGTGCTGATCCGATGGCAGGAGCCAGGTGCTTCTCCTGGTCTCCCATAGGGTGCAGGGCCCAAGCACTTGGACCATCCTCCACTGCCTTCCCGGGCCACAGCAGAGAGCTGGCCTGGAAGAGGGGCAACCAGGACAGAATCCAGCGCCCCGCCCGGGTCTAGAACCCAGTGTTCTGGCGCCGCAAGGCGGAGGATTAACCTAGTGAGCCACAGTGCCGACTGAGAAATCTTCCTTTCATCTGTCGTTCACTCCCAGATGGCCTCAACAGCCGGGGCTGGGCCAGGCCAAACCCAGGAGCCAGGAGCTCCATCTGGGTGTTGCCCATGGGTAGCAGGGTCTCAAATACTTTAGTCGCCATCTGCAGCTTCTCAGGATACATTAGTAGGAAGATGAATTGGAAGCAGAGTTGCCAGGACTCAAACTGGCACTCTGAGTTGGGATATGAGTATTCCAAGTGGTCGCTTGACCCACTGAGCCACAATGCTCCCCTTGCTGTTTCCATTTTTGCCACTCAACAGTACATTCTCCACAAAGAAATATGGTATTTAAGAAAGTATAAATCAAATCACATCATTTTGCTGTTTAACTTGCTCCAGTAGCTCCCAGTTGAACTTACACACTTGGTGTTTAAATCAACACCCAAGAAATCTTATTTCAACCAGATATTTTGGATTTTGAGCCTTCTTGGCATTCTTGACAGGCATTCAAAAAATCAAAGTTTCAAACAATCTGGTCTCTAAAATTTCCAGTAAATCCTGGACTTTGGTTTTTCCAGTTTGGGCCCAACTGAAAAAATCGAAGGACCTATGTCTCTCATCTTATAGAGACACCAACTAATCAGTCTATTTGGAGTATATTAGAAGTACTGTCAAGATGTGATGTGGTACCAGACTTTAAGTTTCTATAATGGAAAGTGCTATTAATACAAATGTTTGAGAATTAAAAAGTCTAATGATCTTGTGTTACTAGACATGATAGTTATCTTAATGAGAAAGCCCCAGAGGCTTAAAGGGTTAAATACTTGTAAAATCCTACAGGTGCTTTCAAAAATACTGTGAAGTAAGCAAGTGCCTCTTGTTGGTTGATGAGTTTATAATTTTAAACATGGCGACTTAAAGTCTTTTGTCATCCACAGTTATATATGATCTGCTGCTCATAAAACTAAAGCGTTGTTGGTTCTGTGTTTAGCTGTCCTCCTATAGGTTCCTATGGACTTTTTCCAGCCACTTTTATTGTATTCAGTACTTTGGGATGGCTCTATAAACAGATGAAGCCAATAATGTATTAACAGTACCAACTGAGAGAAAGTATGGTTAACTGAGGTTACTAAAAAGAAAAAGCAATTCAAATCAATTGGCAATCTACAAAAAGAGTTAAAGATTTTAAAAGCTATTATTAAAATTGCTATATTGGTCTATTATGCTATATTATATGTGTGTACATATTGTATGTCCACATGGGAAAATTTTATTAAGAGTTTTATTTTAAATGGCTTATAGATAAGATTGTCCATAAATTTAAACTGCTAAAATCAATCAAAGATACATTTTAATTTGTGGGACCTGAATCTGTGTATCATATGTTTTAGACTTGTTGGTAGAAAGAAACTAAAAACATTTTAGATGGTTGTGCTTAAGTTTACTGGCTAAACAAACTACACCATGTTAGATATTTAAGAGGTGTTTTCAAATACATGATTCTTAAAATTTATAGAAGGCATTGGACCTTCTGGTAAATGTTTTCTTAAGTTGTTATCTAATGGTTGAAACGGTTTGCTAAGTATTCATGTGATATTGCTATTGTCAGCAAGCGATCTAGGACTTGCTCCCTCATTTCTCTATTCTAAGCCCAACTTGTTCTTTCATTTCTCTATTCTCTTCAAGGTAGGAAACTAATTCTATTATGAAGGAATCTGTAGGATGCACAATTTAATCTTTAGACCTTATAAAAGAGATGGCTAACATTTTTCTGCAATAGCATAGCCAAAATAAGAACTCAAATAATAATCTCATAGCTAGATTCACTTCGCCATCAGCGAAGTATACAGTAAGTAGAAAAAACCTCCCTTTCAGACCAAAGGGAAAGAAAGTTTTAAAGTGAGAATATAATTTTCCTCATGGGCATTGTCTACCTTAGAAAAACTACTACAGAACATGCCTGTGACTATAGACTTGTAGTTCAGGCCACCGAAGATTAGAGATGGGAAACGGGCACTCCCTTGACTTGCATCCTCTGGTCTGCTTTAACACAAACCAGGAGGAAAGGAAAGCTCGGCATCAGAAGCAATGGGTGGCAGGCCTATTAATGGCTGATCTGTACAGTGATCTGCCCTCAAGGAGACCCAACAGGCCAGTCCACTGCAGTGGCTTTCAATGTGGTAAGCCTGGGCTTCAGCAGAAGTCAGCTTGTGAAGAGCCCTGGCAGCTCTGCCAAGAGTTGGATCACTGGAAATGGACCTGCCCTGGAGTCGAAGGATGCCCAGGTCAGAGCCACAGATCTTATTGGCTCTAAGCTGAAAAGCCCTTCACTCAGCCCAACTTCCAAAGTGACCACTGCACCTGAGGGGATGGTCAAGTAGGGTCAGCAACATTGCAGGCAGAACTGTAAATTTCTTGTTAGAGATGCCCCCTGCCTTTACCTGGCCAGCTCTCCTCCCAGGCCAGCCAAGTAATGAAAGTCAACAGAGTGCCTTCCCCTAGGAGGTTCACACCTCCCTTAGGATATACCCCATGTGAAGAGATAGATAGGTCTGGGCCTCTGAATTTACAAGGCCTAAAGCCCACCAGATTATTATCAAGCCGCTTCTGTCAGGTTCTATTTGCCTCTCAATCAGAAAACTTAATTGTAGCTTAGACAGCACCTTTCTTAGCTCCTCTAATAATGACTCTGTCCTTTGTTCTAGGCCCTGTCTAGTGCACTTGGGCCTCATTCCTTTGTAATCATAACCTCTACTCTACCACCAATGGCTCTACTCCCAACATGTGTGTACTGATGGTCCTCTTCCCCACTTAATGCTGTATAATTGTTCAAACCTGGTAAATGCCACTCTTAGGATCATTGGTTACTATCCTCACTCTGTCTTTTATGACCTTGTCTAAATATGATCAGAGTCGGAAAACTTGGAAGGCTTCCATAGCCTTGGCAACTCATGACGACAGCCTAGGATGGTTACTGGCGCCATAAACTAGAGTGTCAATTTGTTGGGTCAACAACAGGAGCCACTGTGCACTTGCTCCTCATGTGGGATCTCTGTCCTTAATGTGCTGTACATTTTGATTTAATGCTATAACTAGTACTCAAACAGTATGTTTCACTTTGTGTTTCTATGTGGGTGCAAACTGTTGAAATCTTTATACTAAATTGATCTTCTGTATATAAAGAGAATTGAAAATGAATCTTGATGCAAATGGAAGGGGAGAGGGAGCGGGAGGGGGGAGGGTTGCGGGTGGGAGGGAAGTTATGGGGGGGGGGAAGCCATTGTAATCCATAAGCTGTACACTGGAAATTTATATTCATTAAATAAAAGTTAAAAAAAAAAAAAAAAGAAAAAAAAAAAAAAGAAAAGAAAAAAAAAAATAAAAAATAAATCAACACCCAGCCAAGACCTTTGAGTCCCCCCATGATTTGCCCAGGCTGTTCTTCTTCCTCACCTCCCCTTTCAGCTCCACTTTATCATAGCTACGAAATGTAAAACCAGTGCCCCATGTTAGCTGCTGCAAGTTCAGTGAATGCGCCTCTGTGTTTACCAACTTTCATCTGGTTTTTACTTATGTCCAGTTTGCTCTTACCTCAGACTTTCTTTCTTTTTTTTAAAAGATTTATTTATTTACTTGAAAGTCAGAGTTACACAGGGAGAGGAGAGGCAGAGAGAGAGAGAGAGAGAGAGAGAGAGAGAGAGAGGTCTTCCATCCGATGGTTCACTCCCCTGTTGGCCACAATGGCCAGAGCTGTGCCGATCTGAAGCCAGGAGCCAGGAGCTTCTTCTGGGTCTCGCACATGGGTGCAGGGGCCCAAGGACTTGGGCCATCTTCTATTGCTTTCCCAGGCCACAACAGAGAGCTGGATTGGAAGTGGAGCAGCTGGGTCTTAAACCAGCATGCTGTGGGATGCAGGCACTTCAGGCCAGGGCGTTAACCCACTGTGCCACAGCGCTGGCGCCAACCTCAGACTTTGTGAATGAAAATCTCTTCCCTAAGATGTACTCATGGATGATTTCTTCTCTTGTAGATTGTAGTTCAGAAGTTACCTCAACAGCCTCTCTCAACTTATTTCTTATTTGTAGCACCTAAAAATATATGAAACTGCTTTAACTTATCATTTGTTTTATAAAGATATTTATTTGAAAGGCAGATATGTACATGTATAGATTTATGCACATATATAACATATCTTATGTCTACTGATTAATTCTCGGATGCTTGAAAATGTTAGGGCTGGGCCAGGCTGAAGCTAGGAACCAGATATTCCACCTGGGTCTCACAGTGGGTGGACAGGGACCCCAGTACTCAGGCCATCATCTTCTGCCTTCCCAGGTGCATTAGCAGGAAGCTGATTTGAATTGAAGCATTAAAGACTAGAAACCACACTCCCATATGGGATACAGGTATCCTAAACCATGGCTTAATCTGATAACCACAATACATACTTCTGTACTATAATTTGTCTTTTCTTGCCAATCTCTTCTCACTCCTGCTTTACACACACACACACACACACACGAATCAGATATAAACTTCAAAAAATCAGGGACTTCTTCTGTCTTGTTCATATTTATCCATTCAACACATCGTATTTATTAAATGAATGAGTAACTTCAGAGAAGAAGACATTAGAAAGAGGTAAAGATGTTGTCAGGTTAGAAAGTGGGATAAGTATTTAAAACTATAATCTGTTGTTTTCCCCAGATTTTCTGGTGAGAATGAAATTTACAGATAATAAACTAACATTGCCATGGCTAATGTTCCACGCGGGAGTAGCTTTCTGACAAGCAGGCATGGCATGGAATAGGCTTCACTTGGAACAGCCAGCCCAAGAGTACGCACTGACAGCTGGAGCAGGTTCTTACTTTTTAAAACTTTTGAGTATTAGAATCAGTGTCTAACAGAAAGATTGTATCTTTCCAACTATACCTTCACTGTTTGGTATATTTATGAATAAAAATTCAGTTTGTAAGTTAAATATGTGTGTGTGTGTGTGTGTGTGTGAGAGAGAGAGAGAGAGAGAGAGAGAGAGAGAGAGACTGCAAAGGGAAGTCTCAAGAGTTTGCTGACAAATATGTTGGTCCAAATGGAAAACCCATAAGGACAACATTACAAGTCATTTGCAAGAGGCTCAGAAATAAAAGCTCATTTAATTATCTGCTACTATAGCGTTTACATAGGGAGCATCAAACTAAACGTGACAAGAATTTCTAAACATGCATACACATACAAACTCATATAACTTTATTCAATTTTCTGGGAACCATTTCTACTCTTAATTGAATCTTTCAGGTCCTCTTGTGATTTATGAAGCTATTGGAAATAAATCAGCTTCCGTCTTCTCATTGTCTTAGGGGTAGTTCCTGTTTTCCAGGAATCGTGAGAATTTGTCAGCTAATTATGGCCACTGGTCTCTTGCAAGTCAACAGTGTCAACCACTCTAGAACACTGCAAAGTTAGAAAGTGGGTGATTTAGTGAAGAGGTTTTTTTTTTTTTTTTAATTAGCATTTATATTTTCCCAAGAAACTTATAGCTATAATAATGTTCTAGTATCTGTGATGTAGGCATTCTTATTATGTGACATCTAATTATTCTATTTTCTTATTCCCAGTAGAAAATTAGTTATTGTTAACCTTCTTGTCTTTGAGCGTTTGGATTTCTTCATATCTTCTACCCACACAGAGCTCATCTCTTCTCACAGCTTCCAAATGCTCCTGTTCCAAAGCGTTTTGGTTTCCAGGTTAGTCTTTTTACTCACGCTCTAGGCTCATTGTTTTAAGTGACTCCAGGACATTTCCATGCAGTCCCACTACCAAATAAAGTTCAGCTGACCCCAACCCAACCATGACTGTCTTCAGAATCCTCTTGTGTCTTTCACTCTTTTATTACATTCTCTCCCTCATGCTCCTTTCCATCCTGGATTCATCCCTTCCATTCAAGCTGTAATGCAGACTTGGGAGTTACAGCCTGGATTCATTGCTTCTCCTAGTTCCATTGGTTACACACTTGGACAGACATCATCTCTCTTTCTCTTGTTACTTTGCTCATAAATCCAGATATACTTTTTCAGATATACTATTTCCAGATAAAAATGGTTATAAAAGGATCCAGGAATTCTCCATTTGCCATGGAGAAAAGTGCTTCGTATTGTTTCTCAAGACAATTCACGCTAATATAGTTTGTTGGGTTCTTCCTTCCCTTATTTCTGGTAACCAAGCAGCCCAGTACTCCTGACTCCTTGATGTGCTCTTCAACATTTTCAGGTGCTCCTGAAATCTTTCCTGGTCATTCGACCATACAGCATTTTCTTTTAAAACAGTATCCCCTCGGGTGTTGATTTGTGTGGCGAGGTCTGGTCTCACTCACAAGAACATGAGTTCTGTATGGGCAGGGACGTTATTGTCTGCTACCTCTGTGTCTTTTGGAGAGCTAGCATTTCTTTTTTGAAAGCCTTAGTAAACATTCGAGTAATCAGCCTGTGTATGTCGACAAGGAATTTGTCTAGTGTGTAAGTTTCGGGAGTGTAGGGTTCACACTTAACTGTGTTCCCAGCTTTGCATCCAGTGAGAAACACAAAATCTGCTGCCTTGTAGATATCCTGTCTACATTATGTTTTTTTTTTTTTATTAAGAGAATGATTGAATAAGAGCTCAGAGATAGAATCACAAGGAACAGGTTGAAACTCTCCTATGTCTGTTTTTAACAGAGAACATTGAACAAGTAAATAATCAGGGGAAGGAAGAGGACCTAAGATTGAACCCTAAATCAAATGTCACATATCCTTAGGTTAAAAGTGGGACCACCAGGCTGGTGCTGTGGTAGAACAGGTAAAGCCACCATCTGCAGTGCTGGCATCCCATATGGGCACCTGTTCATGTCTCGGCTGCTCCACTTTTGATTTAGCTCTCTGCTATGGCCTGGGAAACCAGTGTAAGATGGCCCAAGTCCTTGGGCCCCTGCACCAGTGTGGGAGACCTGGAAGAGGCTCCTGACTCCTGGCTTCGGATCGGCACGGCTCTGGCCGTTGTTGCCAATTGGGGAGTGAACCAGCAGATGAAAGACCTCTCTCTCTCTGCCTTTCTTTCTTTCTGTGTAACTCTGACTTTCAAAAAAATAAATAAATCTTTTTTTAAAAAAAGTGGAACCACATTGTACATGTATTAAAACACTAGCATAGGAAGATGCATCGTGAGTGTCAGGATACAGTCACGTGGGGCAGGTGGGGGCGGCGGGATTTGGTTTCACAGCCAAGAAGCAAGTGTAGCTGTCCAAAGATCATTGTTTTACCATATGTTCCTAATGAAGGGGTTTTTAGTGCTTTTATTCTCAATTTTAGTGTTAGTTCCTCATGTTAGGTGCTTTTATTTCACATTCTAGTCTACTCCAGCATTTGTTGCAACTGTAATAGAGTGATTTTTTTATCTGTTGTATTTCTTTAATATCTCCTTCAAGAAGAGGAAGGTGAAAGCTTCTTGTATCTCCCCTGCCTAGAATTAGAGCCTGCAGCATTGTAAGTGCTCAGGACACCTTGCTGAATTCATGAAAAAAATCCCAGTCTGTAGTTAAACAACTCTGTGTGTGCGTGTGTGCATGTGCGTGTGTGTGTTTGTGTGCATACACAGTGAGAGAAGAGTGACAGAGAAAGAAAGATTAAAGTTCTCACTTGACCCAAAGATCTAGGAAGCTGTCAGAGTAAAACCGTCAAACCATGAAAGGAATGGAGAATAAGTGCTAAGAGGAAAAATATTATAATTGTCGTTGTGAAATATAGACATAAGAATGTCGTAGATTGAAGGAGCTCTGTGAAGTGAAAAGTGCCTATTTCTGGCTGTCTTATTTCCTTTGTATCTGTAAAATGACAATACGATGTTTTCTCTTTTATGAGGATCACTTAAGGCTGTGTTTTTGAAGCACTGAACTGTCTGGTTTCTTCACAAGAAATTGCTCATCCTCTTGAAAATTTTCTTTTAATTCATTAATGCATGAGTTCTTCTCCTTTGAGGGAATACAGCGAAATAAACCCAAGTAGAACAAAGGAGGAAGAGCTACAGAACATAGTGTAAAGGAATGGATTGCACACATTCAACAATCATTCAAAGTGTCAGGAGAAGAAAATGGAAAATATTTCCTCTGAATTTATCCTGTCCTAAATACTGTATTTGTGCCTGTGTATATTTGCATATGTAGTATATATGTTTGCACACACATGCACGCAAATATGTGCTCATAGACAGCTCAGAGTATATTTAGTTGTACACAAGTATTTTCATTAATACAGATAAGTTAGCATAAATATGCAAATAAGTTTACAAAATAAAAAATTTTAAATAGAAGGTTGAAATGATCCTTCTTGCCCCCCCTTTTTTTGATTGTAGTGACTGTATCAAAATAAGCCACAGAATATTCCCCCTTATGTAGTTTCAATAAAGTTATCATTTTTCTTCAGGTTCTAAGGGCCACAATTAAGCTGTTCAAGTAAACACCAAGGTGTTTCCTTTATTTACAAACTGGGCAACAAAAATCATTATAGAGCAGTTGTCCTATGACCTAAATGCCCAACATGGTGGCATTAAACATCTATGATTTTTTAATAAAATATTTACTTATTTGAAAGACAGTTACAGAAAGAGAAAGGGAAAGACACACAGAGAGAGAGATTTCCATCCACTTGTTCACTCCCCAAATGGCCACAGTGACCAGACTGGGCCAGGCCAGCGGCAGGAGCCAGGAGCTTAATCTGGGTCCACCATGTGGGTACAGGGACCCATGGACTTGGACCATCCTCTGCTATATTCTCAAGTGCATTAGCATGGTGCTGGATCAGAAGTGGAAGTGGAACAGCCGGGATTTGAACCAGCACCCATATGGGATGCTGGTGCTGCAGGCTGTGGTTTTAACCTGCTGTGCACAGCATGGCTCCACATCTATGATTCCTAATTGGTCAATTTCTAATATGAAAATAGACAGAATTAACCCGATCTTGGGTCACTTTCTCTGAAAGTCAGATTCTTGAGATATTTTTGTTAATAAAATTGGTCACATCAGTCAAAACTCTTTTACAACCAAGACGTCAGATGAAGCTCTGTTGTGCTATCTAAAGAACAATTGTTAGAAATGAAATTTAAGAGAGGGTTGAAACATAAGAAAGATTTGTAAATAAATAAAATCATTTCCCTCATAATAAATTCCATTAGAATTTGTCATTGAACAATGAGATACTTTCTGACATTGAACATGTGTCAGAAATGTTCATGTATGTCATTTAATCCTTGCTGCATTTCTATGAGGGAAATCTTCCTATTTTCCTTATTACTCCTCTCTCAAACAAGAGATGACTGACAGTGGCAGGAAGGGGATCATGAACGTGCTGCTACCACACAGCCAGTGAGTGGCTAAGCAGAGTGGGTCCAGAGAAATGGATCCCCAAGGCTGCAGGCTTCACCACCATGCTGTTAAGCTATTGTTGGCTCATCTCTGTAACAATCAGAATCTGTCCTTAGAAAAAGTACTACCAGTGAACTGATTGGATATGATTGAGTGATTTTTTTATGATCCAGACAAAAGGCTATTATGTCTTTGTTTACTTCTGATGGAGAACAGGTGTATATTTTCTGCTGAAAAATTAAGAAACTTCTATCAGGGTTTTGGTACTGATGTGGCTTATGTGATAATTTATTTGTAGTCTGCCTGTCATTGACCTACAACGGTAGCATCTGGCTTTGCTTACTAAGACACAAGATCTCATCATTAACCATCTTCGCTCTATCTGCATCTGCTGTGTTTTGCCCTGGAATTTCCAAAACAACCCTTCTTGACATGAAAATTTTAGGTTTCATACAAACAGGCATTTCATATCAAAAAGGAGCATGAGTGGAAGTTGTGTAACAATTTAGTGCTGTCTGTTGGAGGAAACAGGACTCCAAATAACACATGGACTCTGTTTAGAGTAAGCCCCAAAACACTTGAAATTAGTTTGCTCTTTTGAGGAAACATTATGGACCAGCCCTTCAGAGTGCATGTGAGCACAGGGGCCAGAATTTATGGCAATCTAGAGCGTCTTCTGGAAAGCTGTTCCTAGTCTAGTGTAGGAAGTATGGTGGGGGAGTGCTGTGTTTTAGGCAGAGGGCAAGTGGACAAAAATCAAGGAGATGGGAGGAAATGAAGACTGCTGGAAAGCGAGAGGCTAGAGGGCCTCATGGGTAAGGCAGAATGGCTGGAAAGCTAGGTGGGAGGCAGGTATGGAAAAACATTATATGTTATTCAAATAAGTAATTTTGTTCTATGGGCAAATAAGACTCAGGGAGTCATTAAGCAGAATAGCAGCTTAATTTGTTTCAAATTTTAGAACATTCTCTGGAAGCAGGTTAGCTTTTGAAGTAGAGAGAAGTGAGGCTAGGGTTACGGAGGTCTGGTTAGGATGTTATTGGAGTGACCCTCAAGGGGATGTAGGCTGGAACTGAGGGTGTGATAGTGAGTTGGGAACAGGGTAGATGTGAGAGGTCGCTATGAGTTTGACTCTGGTTCAGAAACTGCTTGTGGAGGTAGACAAGATTCAAAGATGGCTACCAGGTTTCTGAGTTGGGTACTGGGAGCATTAAAGAGCGTTGTACTTGCTTGTCTGCTAAGAGCAAAAAACCAGGGATGGTGGGCATTGTTGCATCAATAGGACAGGTGGAGGCTATTGGATGGCTTGGATAGTCAAGAGGACATGGGATTTCAGTGGAGGGGAGAAATACTGTCTTCCACTGAGGTAGAACAGAAGGTAGAGGGAGGGTACAGGTAAGTCCACAACAGTTTTGTGGGAGTAGGAGAAAGGCCATGTTCTGAAAGCTGAGGGGCTTCCTGGGCTTTTCTGAAAGGCCAGAGAACATCTCAGGTGATTAGGAGAGCCAAGGACCAGGGTAACAGAGTTGAGAACAGTGGTGAAAGGTAGAACTAATGTGAACAGTAGAAGGAAGAGGCGTAGCGGTGGCCAGGCATCCTGGTAGCTTTGAAGGGGATGATGGAAACTGCTTGCTTTATAATGTGTATCATAACTGACTATGCTTGACATGGTATTGCTGGGGCCATCATTCATGTAACCTAGAGAATCTTCATTGTTGAGAGCAGGGCATGATTCATATGAGATACTCAGTATATCTCTGTTCACTTGCCATTTGTGGTGCTACAGAGTAGACATGATATACTATTAGGAAACAGAACTTTTGTTGGATTCTTTTTTTTTAAGTGCATTAAATGGCAGTACCTTAGAGAACACTGAAAGTAGAACAGTCAATATTTTAGGATGAATCTCCCAGGAGCGACTTTCTCTGTATGAACAGGTGTATCTGAAAAGACCAATTTGCTGCCAATAGTCACTTTCTGCCGTAGACTCAAGGTTTAATGATTTAAGGCAAGGCAGAGCACCTGGCATTGTTTACCACACTCTTTCTTCACCAAGTGACAAGCTGAAAGAATCTGCGTGGGTATTTCAGGAAGAAAAGTGAAGGAAATTGGAGAAAGTGATAAAAGTGACAATGAAGGGGGAGAGGGAGCTGTGGCCAACTGCCAAATGAAAGTTTGATTGACACTTCAGGCTATATGCTGTAAAGCAAAGAACACAGGGTTGGAGTAAAATAAACACCTAGGTTCTAACTAATTATGTGACCTTCAACATGTGATCTTTGATCAGCTTTCTGATTCTCAAGTTCTTTGTTTTCAAAGAGAGTCATATGCTTTGCCTGAGATGACTCTTTTAATAAACATTTTGTGAACTTCTCTGCATTCCACAAAAGTGTTTTTATTATTGTCAAAAGTTTCAGATAAGAGCCTTGATCCAAAGGAACTTAAATGGCCTGTATGACATTTCCAAATTTTTATCTCCATTGCTTTTATCTTTGCTCCTGCTTACCCCACTCCCAAGTCATCTCTGGTTTGCTTTCTTCAATATCACTAGTGTGTTAATCTCTAGATAATCTTTACATAGAAATTGAAGCTTAAATCTAATTCAGTATTTGTTTCCAAAATATCTTTTTTAGTTTATAATCATCCTGCTGGTTTCTAAAATTTGCAAATACCAGACCGTTTGTCAATTCAATTCAACAAATGCTTACTGAGTTTTTCATTATGTGCTATGCTTTGTGTTAGGTGCAGAGGTCACAGTGATGAGGTACAGTAAGGATGACGGACAAAACTGACTCTTCACAAATAGGTACTAAATGTTGATATTAAAGTATGAGGTATTAATGGAAATGCAGGAAATAGATTAATGCTATGAAGGCAGTTTACAGAAACCTTAAATGCAGTGGTATTTGACCTTGGCCATGAAAAATGAACAAGAGTAATGCAGTTTCACCAGATAGTTGAAGAGGGAATGACATTTCTATTAGATAAAGGATAAAGCCCAACCCTAGGCAAGAGTGCTGTGTGTTGGGAGAAATGGCAAGTGGTCTAGATATTGGATTGCTCATTTGCTAATGGTAAGTTCTTCCTAGAAGCACAAAAAAGCCAAATTTTTACAAAAAGGCCTCAAAACTGGTTGTTTCTACTGCTTTTGGAAGGCCATGTCCACCAGAGAATCTGGAACTAGATGGGTAATGATAATCCCATTTAACAGACGAAAGGAACTGTCACCTGGAACAAAACACAGAGACCTGCAGGCTAAGCCCCATGTTTTGTGGAAAGGCCCAATGGTAGCTAGATATTTGCAGTGATGTAGGAAAAGGGAACAAAGGACAGGAAACAAGCTTACAAACTGGTCTTGTACAGATAGATAAACACATACACAAGCATACATACCAATCCTCTAGATGTTCAGATACCTGTAACATGTATGGAAGCCCACTCCTTCTCTCTGCATTCTTGTGGATCTCATGATGTAATCAATCATTGCAATTATGTAACTACTTTTTTTTTTTTTAAGAGTCAGAGATGCAACTGGAATTCATCCAGACTCTACCACTTGTTATGTGTAGGAACATTGTTGATTTTTTGGACCTCAGTTTGCACATTGGTTTAAAAAGTTGGGAAGATGGATACATTACAAGAAGGCAATAGGAATTTACAGTGACTTATGTAAAACAATCTGCAAACTGCTCTCATTTGCAGCATTCTCAGTGAATGGTGTCCATATTGCTCTAGTCTTAATCCTATTGCCTTTCCTATATATTTTATAATCCTAAGATTTTCATATGCTCTTACGCTTTCATATCATAAGATTTTCAGACACTGTTATTCCCATATGACTGGATTTTCTGGAGCTAGAGGTCTTGCATAGAAATTGATGTGGATAATAATTTTCTTGTGGCAAGAGAGGTGAAGAGTTGTGCTTTACCTATTTTATAGATGCTGACATTGAGGCAGAAACCTTAGATATGCCCCAAAACACTACAACTCTGAACTAAAACCATAATTAAATGCTGTTATGTCCAAGCCTGCAGACTCAGTCCTTTACTTCTATAATCTTGTCCATGCAACTATTTGTCATCAGAGTGCTGAAAGGAACAACACTCATACAGTTCTTTGTGTACTATGGCTAGCATTTCATAGGGAACAAGTTCTTTAGAAAAGAAAAATCCAATTTGATAGAATTGAGGGTAAAAACAAAATAAGGGATTATAATTTAATTGTATTAAATAAAAAATATCTGGATATATTTGCATATACAGGCACATAACATGATAATGGCAAAAGGAAAAAATAATTCTTTTTTGTGGTTCCACAATTGGATTTTCCCAAAGATCAAAATAGAACTCAATTCTTTGGACTGGCTTTGATGATACTGTTGATGTCGGTAAAAGAGAATGCCAAGAGCAGGAACTGAAGCTACTGAATATTGAATAGCTTCCCTCAAAATTTATTGTCCCATTTATGTATTTGAAAATCTCAATTGTAAGAGGAATGATATATGTCTCAGTTAGGTACAGCCTTATATATGATTTTTCATTTTGGAAATTTATTGATATTCCTTAGGCAATTCTTCTTTCATGCAAAAGGCAGTAGTGGCATAGCATTTAATAAGTTTGCAGCAACATTGAGAGCTATTGATCTGAATTAGTATATCTGCATTTTGCCTAGATAGTTTATTATGATGATCCACATGTAGTGAGATGTACAGCCACCCAGTTTCTACTGACTACGTTAGAAAACATATTACATGTCATCAAATATATTACAAGTCTTAGGAGAATTTATGCAGCAGTATTTTGTTTTTGTATATTGAGTTTTTTTCCTGGCACTAATGTCAGTGCATACATGCATAAAACAATACTTGGTAAACATTGAATAGATGAATCAATGTGTAAACATTTTGTATAACATCAAAGAAAATAAGTAGTGAATTTAGCATCAAAGGTTTTGCTTGAGAATTTCTAAGACCTCTGGTCAAAGAGAATCACATGGGTTGGTTAGGCTAGTTTAAAAGTCACTACCTTAAGACTCAGATGTTGATGTATTCATTTGGCTGCATTTCTGACTTACACAAGGTCTAAGTTGGGAAAGCCTATGGATTGAGCTGAGTCAGATACCCCAAAGTGGTATTTGTTGTTAGAGAGACACAAGTGATAAGGTATGAGTGCCAGGATTTGCATATGTCTTGTACGCCAAAGGTTTATTTGTTGGAACTTTGCCCTCAAGGTAATGGTATTTAGAAGAGGTGGAACATTTTTAAAGGGTAGGTCCCATTGGAAGTGAGTCAGTCATAGGGGCATCACTGTTATGAATGGAATTACGTCTTTATTGAGAGATTGAGTTGGTTCTTTTTAGAATGGATTGGGTCCTATGGAAGTAAGCTAGTTCTCACAGGACTGGATTAATCACCCCGAGAGTGGTTTGTTATAAAGTAGGTCAACCATCTCTCCATCTCTGTCTTGCACATGTGCTACCTCCACACATGCCCACTTCCCCTTTTCACTTCTTCACCATGGGATGACACCACACAAGGCCATCATCAGAAGCTTCCTGGATATGGCAGCCTGATCAAGGGTAGAATCATGAGTCCAGATAAACACTGTTTTATAAAGTATTCAGCTTCAGCTGTTTCATTGTAGTAACAGAAAACAGACTAAGACAGTGAATGTCAATAAATAGATTTATGAACTGGGATGCTGGTGGGAAGGATTCAGGACCATGTTGCTTACAGTTTAGGAAGTTTCTAAGAAATCACTAAGAACATGTGTGAATATTACTGTTTTTACTTGTTGATGGATATGTGGTTACGTTCTATTAGTTGAAAACTATCAGGTCAAGATGAATTAAAACTATTTTAGAATTCAGTTTAAAGATATAATCATGTAACTTTTTACTGTTTAAAAATTTTTATTAATATAAAGAGAACAGATATCATGTATTTCATAGGTACAATTTTAATAAGATAACCATACTTCCCACCCTCCCTCTCTCCCTTTCTCCACCTCCTGCTTTCCTTCCTTCCTTTTTTTTACATACCAGTCACAATGTTAAGTCTTCCTGTTGTTCTCTTACTTAAACCTGTTATTACTATCTTTATTGTATAATTTGACACTGAGGACTAGTTATACAATTTTGGAAATTAACTCCAGGGTATAGGCTCTAAATAAGGATGATCCAGAAGTAGAATATTCCCTGACATATCTGGGGAATATATATTTTTTTTTTTGCACTCCATTTTTAATCTGGTTACCTAGAGTGACTGACAGTCATTTTGTGACGATAAATAAATTAAGACATTTAACCGTAATGAAACAAAAATAATGTTCTGAACTTAATTGAATCTTAAAGTTACCATTTCTGTAACATTTTTGTAACATTCTTTTTGTCACATTTTGGGTTGATGTTTGCATTCATTCATTCTGTAAATATTTACTGAGAGCCCACAATGTGCCAGACATTGTTTTAGGCTCTTGAATTCCATCATTTATGAAACTGACAAAGATTCCTGACCTCATGAGTCGTACATACTAGCAGGAGACATGGGAAATTCAAAAAGAGACAGAACATATAAGCAAGCCACTAGGTTTATTTGAAAATGACCCTGCTTTAGATTAAAAAAAAAGAAGAAGGAAAGAAGAGTTGGGAACATTAGATGTGCCTCTGTGGGAGGTTAGTAATTTGAAATAGAGTGGTCACTCAAATTTCATCAGGAAAGTGACACTTGAGCAGACTATATGCGTACCTATTTGCGGTGTTGATCATTATAAGTAGAAGCCTGAGCGATCTGTCACCTGACCTGGGAGATTAAGAGTTTACCTGAGGCCATAAGCAAAAACAGAGCTGAAAGTTCCATATGCAGTGTGGTCCCAGAATCTTGGTCTCATATAACTTTTGAGAAAATTAAAGTATGACCTCCCATTTCTCAGTGATAAGCTTTGTGCTTGGATAGTCGTGAGAGCACACAAGCTGCAGTCAGCCAGAACCATCAGTATGGGTCCTTCTGCAGGATGACATCCAACTGCGGGTTCTCCTTCTGTGAGTCAGGTGTGAGGAGTCAGCACTGCACCTCTGGGGAGAACACAGGGTGTCTTCTCCACACCACTTCCTATCTCATTGGACCCCTTTCCCAGTACACTTTCTCTCATTCTTTGGGATGTTAAGATAAAGATAGTTTTAGTCCTTGGTGATAGGAGTTGAGGCTTTGTGGAGATAGTCCCTTAACTCTGAATTTTAATACTGATGAACCACTGCTAATCACAATCTCTGATTTGCATTTAATTGGGTCTGCAGTTAATAAGAAAAATAAGATTAATTATTACCTAGAAAATCCAATATGGGGGGAGGGCAACTATGTGTTCTGTGGAAGGATGACCTGTTCGTCAGATGAGAGTAGCTCTCTTTTCAATTGCTGTTCTCTTTCTTCTCTCAAGGCTCACTTGTCTCAACCCTTCTCCAAAGACTTTGGCATTCAACTAGGATTGGCTATTTGACTGCAGAAGCGTGCAATCAGAATAAAAGCCAGCACTGACAAGAAAGTAGTCAAAATAGGGTCACTGTCTTGGTAAGACTGGATTGGCAATCTGAGAGAAGAGCCTTTTCTTTTGTAGAAATTTTTATACCAGGGCTGGGATTCTTGACAGTGAGTTTGTTTAGCAGCAAGAGGTTGTCAAACGCTGCAAAACTTCTGAAGATGCTGACTCAAGATTGTTCAGGGCCCCTGTCAAACAGATGAAAACTGACTTTTAATTATTCATAGAATCTTTTGTGAATTGAGAATGTGTGTGTTTGTGTGTGTGTTGTAGTTTTAGTTCATATTGCTGGTGAAATCTTTGGCTTCCTATTGCACAAATATGAGGGAAAAGATGTACGACATAGCATAGTGGAAACTGGAGATTTTAGAGTCTAGCAAATATGTGCTCATGTACAAGTAATATTTTTATGATCATTTATCATCTGTATCTTTTTTACACCTGCTTTCTGATCATAGGTTAGTTTCTTAATCATATTAAATCACAGTTTCTTAATTTCTAAGAGTTGATATTGGAATAGCTCCCAACTTGCATTCCTATTTTTTTGTTTTTAGAAAGCTTTTACTTAATAAATATAAATTTCAAAAGTACAACTTTTGGATTATAGCAGTTTTTCCCCCCATAACTACCCTCCCACCCACAAACCATCCCATCTCCTACTGCCTCTCCCATTCCATTCTTCATTAAGATTCATTTTTAATTATCTTTATATACGGAAGATAAACTTAGTATATACCAAGTAAAGATTTCAACAGACTGCACCGACACAGACATACAAAGTATAAAGTACTGTTTGAAGACTATTTTTACTGTTAATTCTCATAGTACAACACATTAAGGAAAGAGATCCTACATGGGGAGCAGGTGCACAGTGACTCCTGTTGTTGATTTCACAATTGGCACTCTTACTTACGATGTCAGTAATCACCCGAGGCTCTTGTCATGAGCTGCCAAGGCTATGGGAGCCTCTTGAGTTCACAAACTCTGACCTTATTTAGACAAGGCTATAATTAAAGTGGAAGTTCTCTCCCCCCTTCAGACAAAGGTACCTCCTTCTTTGGCCTGTTCTTTCCACTGGGATCTCACTCACAGAGATCTTTCATTCAGGTCATTTTTGCCACAGTGTCTTGGCTTTCCATGCCTGAGAAACTCTCATGGGCTTTTTAGCCAGATCAGAATGCCTTATGAGCTGATTCTGAGGCCAGAGTGCTGTTTAGGGCATTTAACTTGCATGCCTCTAATAAAGATTCAATGAGAGAAAATGTGTGTCATGAGGTAGAAAAACCCATGAACTCACTCAAGGCTCTTATTTTACAAATAAAGAAACTACAATTGACTTGTTTTCCAGGTGCATGTTTTTATGTTAAACTCTGAACACAATGGTCTACCTGCTACTGCGTGCTGGAGGATAGGAAACACTTATAAAGAACACACATTACATAATGTAACTATATGAAACTTGGAAGAACACATATCATTGATTCTAACTACAGGAAGCTGGAGTCCAGCAGGACAAAGGGATACAGACGCAAGGAGGCGGCACAGCCAGTTGGAATTACAAATGAGACATCATGGCTGAAGGTTGTGTAGCAGGTGGAGTTGTGGCTTCCAAAAAGATGTGTCCATGTCTGATCCCCAGAATCTGTAAATGTGACCTTACTTGGAAACAAACGTCTTTCCATATGTAATCAAGTTAAAGATCTTGAGATGAGATCATCCTGAATTATCTAGGCCTAATTATAATGGCAAGAGTCCTTAGACCCAGCACAGAGAGGAGTGAACAGGATCAAGTAGTGAGATCAGAGGCAGATTGGAGTTGTGTAGCTATATGCCCAGAAATGCCAGGCACGAAATGTAGTTTCATCACAGCCTCTGGAGAGATCACCATTCTGCGAATACCTTGATTTTGACCCTATAATTTTGACTTCTGACTTTAGGCCTCTAGAATTGTGTGACCATAAATTTCTCTTGCTTTAATCACCAAGTCTCTGGTGATTTTATGACGAGTTAAGGCAGCTCTTAAAAGCTCTGAGACAAAGCACTGAGAAGCAAGTCATGTGCTGTCTGCACTGCAATTCACATGCGAGTATTGGCAGGTGAGGGGGATGAGGATGCCTTTTGTAAAGCGTCTGTTGCTTCCATCCTACAGGCATTTGGAATGCTTTATTGGAGCTCTGTGCCTTTATATATTAATAGAGTTCATTTTTTGAGAAACAGGTTGTTTTAAGTTACTTAAGGTCCTTGATTAGTGTGCAAATCAATTGACAAGTCAGTTGCAATGTAACATGTTAAGAGCTGTGATGAAGGTGGTACTGGGCGCTGTCAGTCACACACGGAACAGGAGCTCATATGCTCTTTTTTATATAAAGCTTTATTTAATAAATATAAATTTTGTAAGTATAACTTTTGAATTATAGCAGTTCTTCTCCCCATACCAGCCCTCCCACCCCCAAACCATCCCATCTCCTACTCCTTCTGCCATCCCATTGTTCATTAAGATTCATTTTTTAATTATCTTTATATACAGAAGATAAACTCTATACTAAGAAAAGATTTCAACAGACTGCACCCACACAGACATACAAAGTATAAAGTACTGTTTGGGGGCTGGTGCTGTGGCATAGTGGGTAAAGCCACCACCTAAACTGCTGGCATCCCATATGGGCACTGGTTCAAGTCCTGGCTGCTCCCCTTCCAGTCCAGCTCTCTACTATGGCCTGGTACAGCAGTAGAAGATGGCCCAAGTCCTTAGGCACCTATACCCATTTGGGAGACCTGGAGGAAGCTCCTGGCTCCTGGCTTCGGATCTGCACAGCTCCAGCCATTGTGGCCAACTGGGGAGTGAACCAGCGTATGGAAGACACTGCTCTCTTTCCTTCTCTCTCGCTTGCTCTCTCTCTCTGCCTCTCCTTGCTCTGTGTAAATAAATAAATATTTAAAAAAAATGAAAAGTACTATTTGAAGACTTGTTTTATCATTAATTCTCTTAGTACAACCCATTAAGGACAGAGATCCTACATGGGGAGCAAGTGCACAGTGACTCTTATTGGTTTAACAATTGACACTCTTATTTATGATGTCAGTGATCACCTGAGGCTCTTGTCAAGGTGCTTATGCTCTTGCCAGGGAAAGAAAGCCACCAGGACAGACTTCATGATGCCTAGGCTGAGACCTGTACTTGTTGGGTTGGAGAGAGATTTTGCTGGCTGGAAGAGCAGGCAAAAGACACTCTCCTTGATATGGGTGTCCTGAAGCCTAGAGGGCTGTCTATTTATCACCAAGGCTATTTCTTCTTTCTCATGACCTGGCCTGTCTATATAAGGAACACTGTGGCTGTTTGCTGGATTGAGATAAATATTAAACAAAGAAGTGCGCCAGACTAAACATGCAAGCCAGGTGCTCTGGAAAGATAAGCTCAGAATGGGTAAGGGCAGAGTCATGGCGGTGACTTAAAGCTTCTGGCCAGGTGGACACTTGGCCTCAGTTGCACAGTGGTCACTTCTGCCTGTGGTTTAACTGTTCCTGTCTCAGAGGCACGGGCCACCATTGCCCCAACCCCTGACTGCCCTTCAATTCACTGCCCTGTCTCCCATGCTGGACAATGGAAATGAGGAGAGAGAAAACAAGTCTCATTTTGTGGATGACAAGCACTGTGCTATGCTGTTTACATCCATGATCTGATTCAGCTCTCACCACATTCCTCTGGGAAATGTATTGTTGAGTTCCCTATTACAAGAGAGGGGTACTCTTGTTAGATGAAGTAACTCCCTGAGAGTCGAAAGCCATGGAAGACCTTTGAAGACCCGGCTTCAGTTTACTCCTCCATCTCAACAGATTACTATCTGCCTCGTGGTTTTCACTCAGGCTATAGCAACCTGCCACACATTCACCCTTCTGTACTTAGTGCGAGTAGCTCTCATCTAGGAGCAGTGCTGTCCTCCAGGAGTAAAGTTTCATGATGTCTGGAGACATGAGCACCACCATTGGAGAAAGGGAAGCTACAGTCATTTCGTGAATAGGGACCAGGGATGCTGCTAAAGATTTTTACAAAGCATAGGGCATCCCCCTCCCTTTCCAGAGAGAAGTAACTGACCCAAAATGTCAGTAGTGCCAAGGATGGAATACTCCTGAGTAGAATGAACCTGTCCTTTTCCTCTTTTAGCCACATTCTTTCTGTTCTGCTGTGTTTCTGCTTAGCTGAGGAGCCACTCCAGGGAGAAGGCCCTTTCTGGTGTATCCAGACTTGATTAGATGCTCTGCCTCTGTACTCCCAAAGGAGCTCTACCTGGCATTGATAATGCTATGGGTTCTATACTGTCCTGTTCATGAATCTGAGACTTCCACTGGGCAAAAAACTGAATTCCATCCATCTTAATATCCACAGAAGCAAGTGTAGAGCCTGTCAGGTGCTTAAGTTGTATTTGTTGGATGAATGAAGTGCCGATTTGGGATTTATACATGACACAGAAATTGGCCAACTTAAGGTAATTGTTCTCAGAATACAGTGATTGGTCTGACACTAGTAGGCAATATTGCTGCAGGAATCCAAACCCAATTCTTTTTGTTTTTATCTCTGGTCTCTTGAACACAAAGGAGAACAGAATATCAGAGGAAAGAAAAGGTAGAAAAATATACTGATCTATGCTCTTCTCTTTTTTAAAGATTTATTTGAAAGACAAAGAGATTGAGAGGGAGGAGAGAGAGAGAGAGAGAGAAATAGGAGAGAGAGAGATTGCCCACCTACTAGTTCACTTCCCAAATGCCCACGACAGTGGAAGATTACCAAGATGAAGCTGGGAGCCAGGTACTCCACATGGGTGGCAGGAACCAACGTATACCTGGGACATCTTCAGTTGTCTCCAAGGCACAACAACAGGAAGCTGAATCAGAAGCAGAGTTAGGACTTGATCCCAGACACTCTGATATGGGGTGTGAGTGAGCTTTATCTACTGCAATACAATGCCTACCTCCCATATTCTTTTCTTCCCCCTCAAGTGTGATAATCAAAGGGATAATGAAAACAACTTAGATCGGCTGTATCATATCCAGTGGAGGAAAGGTGGAGAAGTGACAATATTTGTGCAAGGATCTGATTCCAGAAAACCTATTTGAGCCTTTGCTTGCTTCTGTCAGAGAAGTTCAAGTGGCAACAGTACTTGTGGAAGTTGACAGAGGAACAGGATGAAAATAGGAGATATTTGAGGCACTTGACCTGCTATTTCTTTTAAGGAGAGCACCTGTGACAGCTTGCAAACTCCCTGGTTAGCAATGACACTTAGAAGAAATGGCTGTCAAAGGAACATTGAGGACCAACTTTCCTTGTTTTCCCTTTTCATAGTGTCAGAAGTTAGATCAGCAGGAGCAGAGAAAAAGGTTTCTCTGCAGCTGCTTCGTTAAGCTCTCCTACCTGCAGCAGAAGAGTATCCAGTGGTGAGGAACTGGAGCATAAACTTTGGGGGAAAATATGATTATATTGAAAACTTCATTTACTGTCAGAGCAGCCTGATGGGAAAGATGGATGACAGTGGACATTTTTTTCTTCCACAATGATTTTCCCCTTAGAGTCCAAATATTTTGCCTTTCCAGTACTCATCCAAGTCTTCTTTTGGAGAGAAAACATCATGGTTAGGAAAAATATGCAAGATGAGCTAAAGCAAATTTTTTCATGGATAGTATGCTACGTGGAACAGGCAGTGAGCAATAGCAGTCTTGGGAGTTGAATGATTGCATCGTAAGACTTTGGGTTCCTTTTGTCAGGGAGGATGCTGGACAGATCGCCGGGAAGTACCTGGTCTCTATCTCCCATGCAGTGAACCATCTGTCCTTTTATAGCCAGTCTTGAAGTTAATTCTTCTAGGACAGCATAGAACATTCTCCCCTTCTATGGAATCCAAAGAGGTCAGATTAGGGAGGCATGGGCAGAACACAGGCACAACTAAATGAGAGTCAAAGGAAAATAGAGTTTTAATCTTTAATAAAAGATTTAAATTTTAATGGAGTTGATATTTAAAATTTTTTCCTTTAGGATATATACTTTGAAAATAAATCCCTCTCTAACCCACGATTAGAAAAATAATGTCTGTTTTTCATCTAAATGTTTTGAAGCTTTGTTTTATGCATGTATTTTTAATTCACTGGAACTTTGCCGTCTTGGTAGAGGCAATAGAGGGATTTATTTTTACCTTTGTTTATAAAGCTAACAAATTATTCCTACTGACCTATATTAAGTAGTCTGGAATTACAAAAAAGTTAATTAAGCATAAGCTTCAGGAACCCTCACTTGCACAGTATCTAGACACAGAATTAGTAACATGGACCTATACTTATGTAAAATTTTCAAAAATATTTTTATATTCATTTCCTTAAAGACAATTGCCACTGTTTGTTGTGTAAGCCACAGGTTCACAAAACATGGGTGCATTTGGTGCCTATTGATTTTTTTAATGCTGTCTGTGGTAGGTAGAATAATGATCTTCCAAAGAAGATCATTACATCCCAGTTCCTAGAGTGTGAAAATATTAGGTAAAAGGGCAAAGGAAAATTAACATTGCAGTTGGAATTAAAGTTGCTAATAAGTGACTTTAAAATATGAAGTTTATCCATGTCACCACAATGTAATCATGAGATGCCTTAAGAGTGAATGAGAAAGCAGAAGACAGTCAGAGGACCATGTGACTACCAGAGGGTCTGAGAGCTCTAATGTTGATGCTTTCAGAGCTGTTGGTAGAAGGGATGAGTTAAAGGTGGCTGGGTACTAGGAATGGGAAAAAGCAAAGAAACTTATGATGCTTGAAATAAACACCTGCTTGCTAATGCATTTATTTTAGTCCAGTGAGACTTGTGTTGGATTTCTAACCAATGGAGATGTAAGGATAATTAATTTGTGTTTTTTAAGGCATAAAATTTGTGGATAATTTGTTACAGCAGCAGTGGAAAACTACTGCACTCTGATTGTCATCCAGGCTAGGGTTTATTTCTGTGCCTTCTACTTGATTCTATTGGTCACTCCATCTATTCTTGTGCTGAGAACAAAGGTTCTCAATTGCTGTAACTTAGTAAAGATTTTTGCTCTCTTGCTTTCTTCAAAAACCTCTTAACTTCCACATGAAGCTTGTACTAGGCTTGCCATACTGTTTACATAAACAGTGTGATAAAAAGTAACAAAACAAAAGCTCTGTGAATGTTTATCTTAAACTGTATTACATTCAAGTTGAATATAGTATATTGCTTCATTTATTTACAGCAGGCTCTCTGAATTTTTATTTTTTAGAATTGGTTTATAATTTTCCCCATCAGCGCTTACAAAATCATTTGTTAAATTTATTCCTACATAATTAATTTTTAGATATTGTAATGAAGTATTTTCTATCATATTTTCAAATTGTTTATTAACTGTGTAAGAAATGGATATTCAGTTTTTCTTGCCAATGTTGTAACAAGAATTCTGAATGAATTACTTTAGTGTCTCTAATAGTTTGTTGTTGGGTTATCAAGGAATTCCTGAAGTTACATCGTTTGCAAACTATAACACACTTTTCTATTCATTTTTAATTTTTAAATCTTATTTCCTTATCTTGCCTAGGGATTTGTACATTGCTGAGTGCAAGAGATCTTAGTCATGTAGCTGTCTTACACTTTTGTTTGTTCTAAGGAATCCCTGTAAAGTGGGCATATTAAAAACCAATTTATTATGAGTTTTGAACATACAACTTTAATTAAGAAAACGACTTTTTAAAAAATTGGTTTAGCGATTTTTATCATGAAGTTTTTCCATCTACATTTGTTCATGTAAGTCTTTTTAATTTTAAAAATATTATTTGAAAGGTAGAGTGACAGATAAGGAGAGACAGAGAGAGAAACAAATCCCTCATTTGCTGCTTAACTCCCTAAATGGCCTCAAAAGCTGGGGCTGGGCCAAACCAAAGTCAGGAACCAGGAACTCTATGTTAGTCTCCCACGGGGCGGCAGGGACCCAAGTACTGGACCATCTTCTACTGCCTTCCCGAGAGCATTAACAGGAAGTTGGATCCAAAGAGGAGCAGCTGATACTCCAACTGGCAGTATGGTATGAGATGCTAGTGTCACAAGCAGTGGCTTCACCTGCAGGGCCACAATGCCAGCCCTTTTCTTTTTATATGCAATTCTAGTGATTATATTAATAAGTATACATAATGTAAATATTATGTAGGATAATCTTTGCTTTCTTGAGATTAATCTCTTTTAGTTATAGTGTATCCTTTTAGCAGACTGCTAAATTTATTTCACGAGTGTATATTAAACATTTTGCATCTGTATTTTTAAGAGAGATTTTGTGCTATTCTTATCTAACTTTGATATCAGTGTTTCTTTGCCTTGTAAAGTGGGTTGGTTGGTAGCTTTCTGTTTTTAATATTTTGTGAAGCAGTTTTCCCAAGACAAAGATTATTTTTCTTGGGGTGATTCATAAAAATTTCTAAAGCCATGGAGGCCTTGTATATTTGGGGTTTTATGCTTGTTCACATCTGAACAGTTATGCTCCATGTGTCTTATCGTGGGACTTGGACTGAAGGATTCTAGTTGAGACGTGTTGTTCTCATAGGAAGACATGAGCAAAGACTTAAAATCAAACAGTGCAGACCTGTGCTAGCTTCTTCTCAAAGCTATCAGAGAAAAGTCAGTAGGCCAGACGAGGGCTTGATACCATGATATCTGCTCAGCAGTTGGGTGGTAAGTAGTGAAGAAACACACATAGAAATCCAGTTAGATTGATGTTCATGTATATGATGGCAAGATTTAGATAAAACTGACAACTCTGGTAATTTTGAAGGCCATACATTTGTTTATCTTACATGTATAGAAGAAGAACTTAAGCACCAACGTTAAATCTTAATGCTTGTTAATAAATGCCTTTTGTAATTTAATTCCGTAGTTCATAGGCAGTGATATGTCATAGATTTTAAGACATCTCTTTATTTTATGTGCCATTAACAAAGGCAGGAAAAAGTCAATTAAGCTCTGGCATTATATATTTGTATGGCATCAGTAATGAAAAGCAGCCCAGTCTAAAGATGCTGAAGTGAGAAATGAACATGCTCTTAGGATCAATGAAATATGGTACAAAATAAGAAATGAGTCCAAGAAAGAATTGGACAGCTTATGAGCAATAATTAAAGGAAAAAGGGTCTAGGAAGTCAGGATGCTGATGTATTGGAAAAGCGAACAGCTGGTAGAGCCCAAAATAAGAGATGTGACTTTAAATGACTGAGATACAAGGACCCAGTAAACTCTCTTGAGTTGAACGGAGAGACTCAGCTTTGAGGCCTCTCTGCTCAAGTCTAAGAGCCTCAAGGTGGATGCCGCTGTGCTGAGAGGGGAAAACAGGAGTGAGAAACAGAGAAAATAAAGAGATCTGAGATCCAAGTCTACAAAAGTGTTTTGGATAATTTAACAGCCCACAGATGTAACAAGAAGCGAATCAGAAGCATACCAATTATTCGAGGGAGACTGCTTCCAAAGAATTCTTCAGCATTCTTTCTTCACCTAAAAAAGCCTGTGACTGTTCAGTGAGTCTTAAAACAACTCTCATAAAAGAAGTGGGCTGTGTGAGCTGCACAGCTCTCAAGGAGGGAAAGCGCTCACATTTGATGAGTACAAGATAGGTAATAAATCATAAAGAATGTCACTGAGTGAAGCCCAGATCATTAAAAACAAAGAGCAAGTAATTTTTTTCCTCCAGAGAAAATTGGGGTCTATCCAGGGTAGAGGACTGTCACAGAATAGGTTCAGAAGTATTTCAGAATTGCCATGGAGTGGGAGCTACTAAGCATCTTGCAAATTTCTGTTTTCTGAATGAAAGTGTCTGTGTGGTTATTATGTTCCTCTCCTACCATTGCATGGTGCATGTAGGGGAAAAATGATTCATGCGTTTAGCTTATAGGTTGTTGTGTTGTCAGAGTCACATCTATATGTAAATGGAGTAGTTACCTGGAAATCCTTAACTTTAAGCTGGTTTTAATGTATACTGAATCTCTGGGATACTTTCTTGAGGAAGATGTGACATGCTCAAGGTGTGGGAGGAGGAATGAGATGCATATTTAGTGACAAGAACTAGGGATGGGCTCTGTGGCTGTGATGCATGTCTGTTAAACTCACGCCATTTTCTTGTGTATTGTACTGGAAAACCATGTTTCTCCCATTGTTTTGGTGAGGCCATATGTCTGAGTTCTTACCAATGGAATATGGAGAGAAGCGATGTGCTCCACTTCTAGACCTGGTCATCAACTCCCCTGCAAAAGCCATCATGTCTGTCTGCCTTTAAGGAAGACTTGGAGGCCTATGTTAAAACAGAAGGAGCCTCCTTGCGTGTGAGTAAAATCCAGAACAGAAAAATTCACCTCTCCCTGCCTTTCATCCACCCCTCCCTGCATTTCATCCTCCAGTGACTATGGTTGAGAGTAAACAATGCAATTTTATTGTAGTAAATGAAATTTTGTTTTTTATTTCTTACTGCAGAATAATTTAGCCTAGACTAATTAATACAATCCATCAATTTCTCTCCATTGCATTATTATTATTGGTTGGCCATTTATTCATTAATATTGTCCTACTTTGAAAATATCTCTTCCTTGGCCTCAGAGTCTCCTCTAGCCCATTTTCCTACTCCCTGTTCAAAGCATAACTTCCTGAAAGAATCCTCTTCTCTTAAAGTCACCACATCTTCTATCTCCCATTAATGCCAAGCCCAATGACTGTTTCTCTGTCCTTATTTGGTTGAAACTTGTAGCAGTATTTGTAATGGTGGACCATACCTTTGTTCCATTTTTATTCCTAGTGTATTGCCATTTCCTTTTCTTTTTAAAGAAGATTTATTTATTTTAAAGGCAGAGGCAAAGAGAGGGAGAGAGGGAAGTGAAGAGGGAGAAAAAGCAGGAGAGAGGAAAGAGTGGGCGTGAGGCACAGAGGTATCTTCCGTCTGCTGGTTCACTCCTCAAATAGCCCCACTGGCCAGAGCGTGATTCGACCAAAGTCAGGATCCTGGAACTCCACCTGAGTCTCCCATGTGGGGGGTGGAAGGTCCAAGTACTTGGACCATCTTCCATTGAATTCCCAGGCACATTGGCAGGGAGCTGTGTGAGAAGTGGAGTAGCTGGGACTCTAGCATTGTTTCAATATGGAATGCTGGCACTGCAAGTGGCAGCTTAATCCACGGTGACACAATGTCAGCCATTTCTTCTTGACCCTGCTTGCTAGCTTCTTCCCTTCACTAGATCTCAGAATTTAGAAGCAACTGAGAACTCTTCTTAGCTTTCTAGCTCACATCCATGGTGACTCAGTCACACCTACATTTCTGAAATATACCATATTTATACCAGTGGTTCCCAAATCCATAGCCCTTCCCATCATAGCTCTTCTTCCCCAAGATTTCCTGTCTCCAACAGTGTCACCACTGAAAATTCCCCTTTGATTCTTTTGTGATTCCTTTCTTCCTCACATCCTTCATCAGCCTTTCATCAATTTGTCCTCTCCCTCACCGCTACTGAATTATAATTCAAGCTACCAGCATCGTGTGCTTTGATAAAGCTTCTAGCTTTGGCTGCTTCTGTTGCAGTCTTCTCAGATCAGTCAGTGGAATCTTTTGGAAAGATAAATCAGAGAATGTCGCCTTCCTGCTGTAGGTCTTTAGGAGCCTCTGATTTCTACTGGAATAAAATCCAGATTCATTAACTCACCCTGAAGGGCCTTACATAGTCTGTCTCCCACCTAACTCTGAATTCTCCTCTTCTCAAATTGCTCCTCTATGCAGTAATTTTATTCTTACTCTGTTTTTACTGTCCCTTAATTGTGTTAAGCTCATTCCTACTTGGGGCCTTTGTATACTCTGTTTATTCTGGCTGGAAAGATTATCATTTGGATCTCATGGTGATTGCATCTTTCTGATCATCTATCTCTGCAAAATAACCCTCTTGCCTATACAAGCAAAGAGACAATCCGTCAGTCATCTCACATCCCTTCAGCAAATTTTCTGCATAGCATATATTTGGATCTGAGTTTATTATTTTTTATCTGTGGCTGATTGACAATAAGGAGGTGTGACTTTATTTTAATAAGGAATGTGTTCTCAGCGTTTGAGCTTAACTAATTCTATCATTATTCATAAACAAGTAAAGGGAACTTTGGATACTTAGCCTTTCCATTAGGAAATATTCAGTAGGAGCTAAATATAATGGATGTAGCAGTTAACTAAAGAGAGGTGCTGGCTTTTGTGCAGAGAAACTTAATAAAACCATTGGTTCAAATAATTACTTAATTATAGTATGCCCGAGTTTGAATGCCACCCAATTGTGGCTCCATTTCCATTTACAGCCAAGATTGTGCTGGAACCAGCACTTTGAATGCCATGGCAACATTGCCTGCTGGAACAGCTCATCCTTGGTGAACACGCTTTTTTCTTTCTAGTTGCCTGGGCACCACTTTCCCTGCATTGCAATCAAATCTTTGCCCTATGACTTGTCGGTTTTCAGAAGTGGTCTCACCCTTTACACATCAACATTCCCACTGACCGAGGACATGTGCTCACTCTTTAAATACATACTTATTCACATCCTCCATGATGGAAGTTTCAGTCTGGGTTCAGTTTGCCCTTCCTTCTGTTGACCATCCCACTGTCATTCCTGTTCCTGCTTTTCTCTCTCCCATACTGATAGAAATGTGGCTCAGTTCTCTCAGCCTCAACTCTGTCTTGCTGGCCTGGAACTTCCATGAATATAATACCAGTCTGGTCACCAAACTCTTCATTATTACCACCTTGGCACTTATAATTCTTGAATGGCTATTCCTAGGCAGTTCCTGTTGAGCACTGAACCTACAGTTAGGATCAAACTTTGGCCTTTAGCAAAAAATCTTCCAGCAAAAAGTGATAGGACCTCATGATGGTACGCGGAATTAAAGTGCTTCATAGCTTAACAGCGAATTGATCTGGACACATTCCCCAGACTCTGAATTCTTGTCATTAATTCCATATGTGGAAAATTTTAGCTACTGGTACCACTTAGGATGATTCCGAAGCTGTCATCTGAGCCTCGTCTAGTCCAATGACCTCCAAGGAAACTAGTTTGCTTCTAAAGGTCTTATCTGACCCACCATTTGGCAAAAGTCCTTGGAGACCTAATCTAATTAGTGCTTACTGTCTTTTGAATAGATCAAAATCTTTTAGGGATGAACTTTGAAATTTGAATATTAAATAGACCATCTGCAGAAAAAGTCTTCCTTCCTCCTGAGGGTGAGTTCTGTATCAGTTTATCAGTGTTGCAGTAACCAATTACCACAAACGTTGTGGGTCACACAACAAAATACCTTTTCTTATTGTTTGAAGGCCAGAAGTGATAGTGTAAAATGTCGGCAGGCTTGTCTCTTCCTGGCTTCTTCATGATAATCCTCTCCCCCTGTTTTCACATAGTCTCTGTTTTGTGCGGGTCTGCATCCAGCGTTCCAGTCATAGTGGATTAAGGTCTGTCCTAATGACCTCATGTCTTCGCACATGACTTG
Organism: Lepus europaeus; assembly: GCF_033115175.1. Classification (NCBI taxonomy): domain Eukaryota; kingdom Metazoa; phylum Chordata; class Mammalia; order Lagomorpha; family Leporidae; genus Lepus; species Lepus europaeus. The sequence goes on from NC_084842.1 coordinate 74,213,578, forward strand.
TGCAAAGATTCCGTCTCCAAATACGATCACATTCTAGGAAGCTTCAGGTTAGAATTTGGAGAGGTACAACATTCAGCTCACAACAATATCTTGAGCCTTTTGAGACATAGTCCATTAAAAGTTTCATTCTCTCCTTATGTGATCTCCTACAGTTAAACAAGTAAATGATTAACATGCCTTAGTCTGTTCCTTCCAAAGATCGCTGTGACGCTTCCTTGGACATGGAGTATCCTCTTCCTTCTGGTCGTGGGGCTTCTACCACTGCACTCAGGTCTCTGATTAAATAGCACTTACATCCTTTGAGTGTCTGATACATGGTAGGCCTTCATCTAAACCTTTATGTATTTTGCCGTTAAATCTCACAACTAGCCAAATTTTTTGTGAAAAATAAAATGTGTTTAATGCTTTATCATTGTGGATTGCATGATACATATTAGGAATATCAATATATATTGAATGCATAAGTAAATGACTACTTATGTAAAGCTGAAACAAATGGAAAGGAGTAAACTCAGCCAGCAGGGGTAGGCATTGTGTGTGCCCAGGGTTAAGCCACCTCGTTGGACCCTTGCATCCCAAATCAGAGAGCCTGGGTATGAGTACCACCTCTGCTTCTGACCCAACTTCCTGCCAATGTGTAGCCTGGGAGGCAGCAGATGGTGGTATAAGTTCTTTTTATCCCTCCCACCCACATGGGAGGGCTAGATAGAGTTCATGATTCCTGCCTTTGCCCTGGCCCAACTATGGCTCTTGTGGATATTTAGGGAGTGATACGGCAAATGCCAGGTCTCTCTCTCTCTCTCTCTCTTTCTCTCTCTCTCTTAATTGCTCTGCCTTTTAAAGAGATTAAAAACAAATAAATAGACTTTAAAAAGTTAGCCAGCAGGCTTAGGTTGTTTAAATACAGAAGTGCTCAATTTTTAAAATATTACTATTGAAACAAAAATGCAACACTAAAACTTTCTTATGGATTTCAAGGGTGTCTAAGAACATATGAGTGGATTTGCGTATCATAGAATCACAAAGTTACATTATCAATCGTGAGGGTGAAACCCTTATAAATGGGACCAGTGTAACCTTTTAAGAAGAGGCCAGAGATTTAGCTTCCTCTTTTCTCACCGTGTGTGGATACAGTGAAAAGAGGGCAGTTTGCAGCCCAGTGGCAGAAACTGGCCATGCAGGCATCCTGAGCTCAAACTTCTAACCTCAGGAACTGTGAGAAATGAACTTCTGTTGTTTATAACCCAGTGTGTATATCTGAGTGGTTATTGCAGCAGCTGTAACTTACTAGAGCACTAGGAACATGGGAAGGGACTTGGTGGCCTTGGGATTCAGGATGATGGTGGAATAGCATATTGGAACCCCCATGGATGTTGAAAGTTGCTCCTATCAGGATTCAAATACCAGTTCTGCTCTTGCTTATGGTATAAATGGGTTAAACTCCTATAGCCAAAGATTCCTCAAAAGTAAAATAAATAGTATATTTCCTATTTAATAATATACTGAAGAATAAGTTAAATTGCATACTACCTAGTACAGTGTCTAGTTCATAAGTAAGTCTGGCCTCAGAATCAGCCCTTAAGGCATTCAGATCTGACTGAAGAGCTCATGAGAGTATTTTAGGCATGGAAAGCCAACACACTCTGGCAAAACAAACAAACAAACAAACAACCTAAATGAAAGATCTCTGCGAGTGAGATCCCAGTGGAAAGAATGGGCCATCAAAAAAGGAGGTACCTTTCTCTGAAGGGAGGAGAGAACTTCCACTTTAACTATGACCTTGTCTAAATAAGATTGGAGTCGGTGAACTCAAAAGGCTTCCATAGCCTTGGCAACTCATGACAAGAGCCTAGGGTGATTACTGACACCATAAACAAGAGTGTCAAATTGTTAAGTCGACAACAGGAGTCACTGTGCACTTACGCCTCATGTAGGATCTCTGTCCTTAAAGTGTTGTACAATGTGAATTAATGCTATAACTAGTACTCAAACAGTACTTTACACTTTGTGTTTCTATGTGGGTGCAAACTGTTGAAATCTTTACTTAGTATCTACTAAATTGATCTTCTGTATATAAAGCTAATTGAAAATGAATCTTGATGTGAATGGGATGGGAGAGGGAGCAGGAGATGGGATGGTTGCAGGTAGGTGGGAGGGAAGTTATGAGGGTCAAAAAGCCACTGTAATCCAAAAGCTGTACTTTGGAAATTTATATTTATTAAATAAAAGTTAAAAAAGAAACAAAAGTAAGTCTTCAATATGTTAAAGCTGCTCTGAATAGAAAACTATGGGAAAGTAATACAATGATAGAAATGCTTTTTAAAAATGAGTTAATTTCAGTCTTTGGGATATCTGAAAGGCTCCATTGTTCCAGGATCTGCTGTGGTAAGCACACCAGAACCTGCCTGTGAGCATCAATACTGGCATGATCCCTGATGTTAGTTTTCCACAGTGGAGTCACCTTCCGGGCCATGACTGATAGAATCTCAAGTCTGACAAGAAATCAGGAATGATCCCTTTCTAGCCATGACATTCTTGGGGCTGCTACCAAGCAGCAGTGACCAGTATCTCCCCTTCAGTGGTGGTAGCTACAGTTCCAAGACAATTGCAGACAATTTTTAACTTTATCCAGTTGACTACTTTGAGAAAGATTATGAGATATCATTTCATTATCCCCAATTATCCTAACATCCAAACAGAGGAAAACCATTCCCCATAAGCAAACACAAGCGAAGGAACTCCCAGAAGCCCAGAATGGTCCTATAATACATGGATGATCCCATAGGGCTTCAGTCTTTAAGGACACTGTCATTTGTGAATCCTGCAGAAAAAATGACCTTGCTGACCTTGGCCTTCCTAGAGCTTCTTAAATGCAGAGGTAATTAGCATGCAGTTTGAATCACTTACTCTCTGTTGTTCAGTGGGTACAGTTTAAATGGAAATAATTTGCACAACCGAATTTTCTCTCTCTCTCTCTGTGTTGTATTGGGAGCTTTTTATTGTGAATTATTCCATAAGGTGAATTATCTTAATGGATTCAGTGGATATGAAAAATTAACAGATGTTTGTGGAAGTCAATCTATTTTGCTTTCAAAATATGATTTAAGCTCATCTGTCTTCAAATAGCTCCTAAAAGTTTCAAAAAAGTAGTCAACTACCGAGTGTGTTACTGAAAGAAAGCTGTGTACAGAGGAACTACGTATGCCAAACTGTATTTTAATTTTTCAAGGAAATGGATGCTTTTTATTGTTTGAAGTGTTTACCATTTCTAAGGGAGGCATAGAGCCTATGCCTATGTGGAAACCTTTCTGTAGCTTCTAGAAAATTGAGGAAATGAGTTTGCCAGCAGAAGTGTTCTATATTAAGAACCGTGCACATTGGCAGATAGTCAAGGGAGTGCTACCTGAGTGTAGACAGCCATTTAGGACTATTCAGATTTAAATCTCCAATTTTAGCTGAACACCACAGTGGAGCAATAAACCCACTTGTCACATTTATGCTTGGCTGAAGTCAGCCAAAATCCAGTGTTGATGTTATCTACTCTCAGAGTTATGGACATACCTATTTGCAAATGGGTCATTGTTTAAATGAATTGGTATAGTAGTGGAAATCTAACCTCCAAATGAATAACTTCATGGAGATAATATTAATAACATTTGTCATATATCTATTGTAGAGTATTTATTGTATTTTAAGTCTAACTCAGGAGAAGGATTATATAGTCTGGAAGACTTAACATGACATAAACCTCTACTGGCTATCTAGGGCTATAAGATATATGCAGACCTATGAAGATCCATTTACATTAAGACCCATTACTATTAGCTATTCTATATAAATTTTTGAAGAATACAGGCCAGCGCCGTGGCTCACTAGGCTAATCCTCCGCCTTGCGGCGCCGGCACACCGGGTTCTAGTCCCGGTCGGAGTGCCGGTTCTGTCCCGGCTGCCCCTCTTCCAGGCCAGCTCTCTCCTGTGGCCAGGGAGTGCAGTGGAGGATGGCCCAAGTGCTTGGGTCCTGCACCCCATAGGAGACCAGGATAGGCACCTGGCTCCTGCCATCGGATCAGCGCGGTGCGCCGGCCGTAGCGCGCCAGCCGCGGCGGCCATTGGAGGGTGAACCAACGGCAAAGGAAGACCTTTCTCTCTGTCTCTCTCTCTCTCTCACTGTCCACTCTGCCTGTCAAAAAAAATAAAATAAAATAAAATAAAAATTTTTGAAGAATACAGTTAAAAAAAACTGAATGCTTAGTTTAAAATGCTAATTTTTGAACCTACCCAAATTCCAAAAGAAATTTTTAATACAATCTGGCTACAAATGGGCACTTTACCTTGAACATTTTGAGAATAACAGACCATTAGGCAGTTGTAAAAACCGGAAGGAGAGAGGGAGTGGGAAAGGGGAGGGTTGCGGGTAGGAGTGAAGTTATGGGAGGGAAAGAAAAAAAAAAAAAAGAAGGGAATTAGCCGGGACCTGAGCTGGCACCCATATGGGATACTGGCACTACAGGCAGTAGCTTAACCTGCTGAGCCACAGTCCTGGTCCCAACATATTTTCTATATGTTTAGAAACTACACTTACCATTGTGTACAGCTACCTATAGCATTCAGTACAATAACATGCTGTATAGGTTTGTAGCCTAAAAGCAATAGACTATCTCAAGTAGCCTATGTGGGTATTAACCTATACCGTCTGTGCTCTTATAACAGCACTTGATATGCTCTCAAAATGTTGAAATCTTTATGATAAATTTCTCAGAATGTATTCCCATGGTAAAGAGAAGCATGACTGTATGTACATATGTGAGCGAAGAAGAAGTATAAACACTAAGATGTTAGTGATTATTTCTGGGTAGCAAGTAAGTCTGATTTTATCTTCCCATTTTGATTATCTGTAATTTCTGTTTCTTCCACTTTTTTTCATTTGAGAGATATCAAGAAAGAGAGAAAGAACAAGAAAGAAAGAGAAGGAATTGAGGCTGGTGCTGTGGCTTAGCAGGTTAAACCTCCACCTGACACACTAGCATCCCATATGGATACTAGTTCAAGTCCCGGCTGCTCCACTTCTGATCCAGCTCTCTGCTATGGTCTGGGAAAGCAGTTGAAGATGGCCCAAGTGCTTGGACCCTGCTCCAGCATGGGAGACCCAGAAGAACCTCCTGGCTCCTGGCTTCTGACTTCAGATTGGCCTAGCTCTGGCTATTGCTGTCATTTGGGGAGTGAACCAGTGGATTGAAGACCTTTCTTTGTCTCTCCCTCTCTCTCTCTGTAACTCTACCTTTCAAATAAATTTAAAAATCCTAAAAAAAAAAAAAGTATTAATTCAAGTAAGGTGTTAGTTTCCAGTTTAACTCCTTCCTTGAACTAAACTGAAACATTTTCTCTACTGTTTTGAACTTATTAGCAATTTAGTTACTGTAGCTAGCACGGTGGGGCAAGAGAATATAATGTGTAATTCAATTATGAACAAATTGTAATCTCTGTTTCAGAACAAAAATATTATTGCATTGACAGGAAGCTTACAAGGAACTCTAGTTCAACTCCTTCATTTGATAGATAAAGAAAAGGAATGACTTCCATAAGGTCAAACTACTAATTAATGGCAGAACAAGACGACATGTCTAGGAGAGCCTAGATTAATTAGAGTAATTAAAATTAATAGCAGTAACAAGACCCATCAATAATTTCTCTAACAATATTTCACTGCATTGGCTTTTTTTTTTTGCACATGATAAACTGTTACTGAAAAACAAAATTATAAATAAATCACTTCCATGTCCACTGCAAAATAATGTATAATCATATTAATGCATTAAGTTAACTAGAATTTATGAAGGAGTAAGGATTTCTTGGGACACACACACAATCATTTGTGAAATTACATGGTTACCTGATAGTGCTTTCCATGGACCTCCTTCTGCAGATCACATCAGCACGGCTGAGAAAACTCTGCAAGGAACTAGAGATTGAATTTGCCTGAAGATTGAAAGCTTTGTATAACTCAACAGATGAGAACAAAGTGAGAATTTGGACTTTCAGATCCTCATACTCCGAGGTGTGTAGGCATATGTGTGTGCTTGTTTTCTCCCTCTCTTCAAGACTGAATACATTGTCTCCATCCTAAAGCATGATGAATTTCAGAACATATGAAGTCAAGTTCCTACAATAACCCAGTCCTCCCAAACTCTGCAAAAATTGTTTTGATATAAATCTTTTTCTTTAGGTGAATGTACTTACTTTATTCTACAGTTGGTGTACACTTGGGGTGTGTATCATGTGTATCCTTTACTTCATATACGACACTTTTTCATATGCAATTGAGTAAAGGAGGGGCAGAAGGTGCTTATCAAATCTGAGAGTTACTGTCATTTCCTCAGATGCCTCTCTTTTTTTTCTTTTTGCACATGATAAACTGTTACTGAAAAACAAAATTTTAAATAAATCACTTCCATGTCCATTGCAAAATAATGTATAACTATATTAATGCATTAATGTTTTACTCTTCATATTTAGTCCATCAGTAAATTGAATCCTACATGATTTCTGTGTCGCCTGAATCCATCTCTCCCAAGTCTTTCAGCATTGTTAATAACCCCTCAATGTTGTTCAATGGCCTGCTGACTTTATGCCCTGTGTGGGCATATTTATTTTTAATAACAGCTTTGTTGAGGGAAAATTCACATGCCATCAAAATCATTCTCTTAAAGGTTACATTGTAAAGATTTTACATATGTTCACAGAGTTGTATAAGGATCACTGCTTTCTAATCTTGAATTGTTTTTATCATCTCCAAAAGAAACTCCATTTCTCTGTTCCTCAGTTCCTAGCTTGATGGCTCTGCCTCTTCTGGACATTTCATAGAAATGAAATTATGCATGTAGTCTCTTGTGACTAGCTTCTTTCACAAAGCAAGATATTTTCAAGCTCATTCATGCAGTATGCATCAGTATTCCATTCCTTTTAGTTGCAAATCAATCATTCATTGTATGAATATATCACATTTTACTTATCCATCATCACTTGATGGATATTTAAGTTGCTCTACTTTTTCTTTACTTTTTGCCTTTTTGACTAATGCTGCTATGAATGTTCACATACAATTTTTTGTGAGGACCTGTGTTTCATTAAAATATATACCTAGGAAAGGGAATTTGAATCATATGGTACTTTTCTGCCTAATGTTTTGTAGAATTGCTCAACTTTTCCACAGTAGTAGTGCCATTTTGTATTCCTACCAGGATTCCAACTTCTCTACATCTTAGTTTATATTTCTTTTTGCTTATTTTTGGGGGACTACCTTATTTCATAAGTGTGGAAGTTTTTTTTTCTATTTTTTTGTATATACTTTTCTTTCTTTAATGTTTTGTAACTTATCATTGTAGAGATCTTTCATCTATTTGGCCCAATTTATTCCAAGGTTCAAGATATTTAATTTTTTTGTAGCTGTTGTGAGTGGTACTGATCTTACAAGTTCTTCCTCAGCCATGTCATTGTCTGTGTATTCAAAGACTGTTGATTTTTCTGTGTTGATTTTATATCCTGCAACTTTACCAAACTCTCTTATGAATTCCAATAGTCTATTACTGGAGGAATAGTGAATGGTGAAAGGGGGCATCCTTGTCTGATTCCAGATTTTAGTGAAATGCTTTCAGCTTTTGCCATTCAATATGATGCTGGCAGTGGGTTTGTCATATATTGCCTTGATTGTGTTGAGGAATGTTTCTTCTGTAGCCATTTTTCTTAAGGTTTTCATCATGAAAGGATATTGTATTTTATCAAATGCTTTCTCTGTATCTACTGAGATAATCAGATGGTTTTTATTCTTCAATATATTGATGTGATGTGTCACATTTATTGATTTGCATATGCTGAACATTCTCTGAATACCAGGGATAAATCACACTTGGTCTGGGTGAATGATCTTTCTCATGAGATGTTGGATTCAATTTGCTAGTATTTTGTTGAGTATTTTAGCATCTATGCTCATCAGTGATAATGGTCTGTAATTTTCTTTCTTTATCATATCTTTTTGTTTGTTTGCTTTGGAATTAAGCTGATGCTGGCCTCATGAAAGGAGTTTGGGAGGCTTCTCTCCTTTTCAATTGCTTGAGAAAAAATGGAATTAATTCTTTAAAAGTTTGGTAGAATCCAGCAGTGAAGTCATCTGGTCCTGGGCTTTTCTTTGTTGGGAGGGTCTTTATTACTGATTCAATCTCCATCTTGGCTATTGGCCTATTTAGGTTTTATATGTCTTCAAGACTCAATTTTGGTAGATTTTATGTGTCAAGAAATCTATCCATTTCTTCTAGATTTTCCAATTTGTTGGCATATATCTGTGGTAATTTCTGATGATTCTTTTTATTTCTGTGTTATCCATTGTAATATCTCTTTTTTTCATCTCAGACTTTATTACTTTATGTCTTTCTTCTCCCTTTTTTTGTTAGATGGGTTGATGGTTTATCAATTTTTTTTTAAACCTGTACTTCATTTCTCTCATCTTTTGTATTTTTTATTTCAAATTTCTTTATTTATTCTCTAATTCTAATTTCTTTCCCTCTCCTAATGTTGACTTTTATTCTTGTTTTTCTAGGTCCTTGAGATGCATTGTTAGGTCATTTATTTGATGCGTTTCCAAATTCTTGATGTATGCACTGATTGCTATAAACTTTGTTTTATCCCATGGATTTTGATATGTTATGTTATCACCTGCACTCATTCTCAAAAATTTTTATTTCCCTTTTGATTTCTTCTGTGATCCACTGTTCATGCAAGATCATGTTGTTCAGTCTCCATGTGTTTGCCTATTTTCTACAATCTCTTAAGTTGTTCATATCCAGCTTCATTCCATTATGGTCAGAAAAGATACATGGTATGATTTCAGTTTTTTTGAATGTATTGAGACTTGCTTTAGGGCCTAGCATGTGGTCTATCCTAGTGCAAGTTCCATGCATTAATGAATAAAAAGAATGTGTATTCTTTAGCTGTAGGATGAAATGTCCTATAGATATCAATCAGATCTATTTGGTCCAGAATGTAGATTAACTCTGTGGTTTCTTTGCTGATTTTTTTGACTATTTGATCTGTCCATTGAAGATAGTGGGGTTGAAGTCCCCCGTTATTATTGTATTAGAGTCTATGCCTCCCTTTATATCCATTAGCATTGCTTTTAAATAGCCAGGTATTGGGTATATGTGCATTTACTATAGTCGTGTCTTCCTATTGCATTGATCCCTCAACCGTTACATAAAGTCCTTCTTGATCTATTAACAGTTTTAGGTTAAAGTATGTTTTGTCTGATATCAGGATAGCTACTTTTGCTCTCTTTTCTTTCCATTAGCATGGAATATCTTTTTCAAGCCTTTCACTTTCAGTCTCTGTGTATCTTTTTTGGCGATGTGTGTTTCTTGTGGGTAGCAAATAGATGGATCTTGTTTTTTTAACCCATTCAGCCAATCTGGATCTTTTAATTGGAGAATTTAGGCTATTTACATTAAAGGTTATTATTTATATGTAACTACTTGGTCCCATCATTTTTCCATAAATATCCCTACTTTTGCTTTGAATTTCCTTTGTAGTTTTACTAGGAGATTTTCTGCCTTCCCATTCTTCATGATGATTACTGTCTTTCTGTGTTTCTGTATGTAGCACATCCTTAAGAATCATTTGTAAGGATGGGCAAGTGGTGCCAAATTCTATCAATTTCTGTTTGCTTTGGAAAGTCTTGTTTTTTAAAAATGAGAGCTTTGCTGGGTACAGTATCCTGGTTGACAATTTTTTTTTCTTCGACTTCGACTATTTCTCCATTCTCTCCTAGCCTACATGGTTTTGATGAGAAATTAGCTGTCAGTCTACTTGGAGATCCTCTGGAGGTAAATCTGGTGGGTCTGTTGTGCATATTTGGAATCTTTTCTTTGTGTTTTACTGTTGAAAGTTTGACTACAATCTGTTGTGGTGAAGATCTTTTCTGGTTATATCTATTAGGATTTCTATGTGCTTCCTGTACTTGAATATCCCTTTTTTATCCAAATCAGTGAACTCTGCTGTTATTATTTCACTGTCTAGACCTTCTTTTTGTTTTTCCATACCTTCAGGAACTCCTAAGACTCATATGTTTAATTATTTGATAGCATTCCATAAATCTCAGTTAATTTTTCTAATTTCTTTTTCTGTTTATCTGTTTCCAAAGATTTGTCTTTTAGCTTGGATTTTCTTTCTTCTGCCTCAACAAGTCTATTGTTAAGGCTTTCTGCTGTGTTTTTAATTTGACATATTGAATTCATTTCTAATATTTCAGTTTGATTTCTCTTTAGTATCTCTATCTCATGGCAAAATTTCCAACCATGCCATGCATGAATTTCCTTAACTCATGAATTTACTTCTTATTGCTTTTGAACAATCCTGGGATCATTCTTTTGAATTCCTTTTCAGGCATTTCATCAATCCTTTTGTCATTACAATTCTAATATTGAAATACTGTTGTGTTCCTTTGGGGGAGTCGTACTATCTTCCTTGTTCATGTTCCTCATGTTCTATGTTTATTTTTAGGCATTTGTGGAACTACGTGTTAGTTTTCTCCCTCATGGCTTTTGTCTTTGAAATATGCTTCTCTGTCCCAGTGGAGTGTCTGCTCCTTCAGTGGATATTTAGAGGCATGTGCTGGGTGGGGCCAGGGAGTTCCTGTCAGTGCTTGGGTATGGTACAAGAGTACAAGGTGACACCCAAATTGGGCATGGTAAATCTGCTGCATTGTCAGCAAGAGGATGGTATGATTATATTGGCTGGTATGATTACTGTCTTATCTCCTCTCTGACAAGGGAGTCAATGCTGAGGGTTAGCCCACAGTGGCTACCAAGCCCACCCATGCATTTGCAAGAGTCACACAAAGGATCTGTCCAGTCCTCAGAGTGAGTACAGAACCCTCCATAATGACCCCCCTCAGGTACTCAGTGAAATCTTAGCCTCTGAATCCAGACACAGTGATTGCCCAGAGACCCAGCTTCTCGGCAAACCCTGTCGTGCAGTCACAGAATGTCCATAGTCATAGTGTGAGGGCTCCCACAGTTACAGGGACCGGGGATCTGCTCTCAGTCCCATGAGGCTGCACTGCACATGGAGAGAGCTATGGAGTCCAGCCATGACAGTCTGAACACAGACTCCAGTGATTTAGAGGGGGAGGGGAATGCTTCACAGGCTCTAATGGACACCTTGCCCCCTGCCAACCTTGCAGGCCAGAGTCAAAATCAATGGGGAACATGGACTTATCCCTCAGATGAAATCCCCTATCCACACAAGTGCCAGCTGTGACAACGTGTGCTTGTCCTGTAGGATGCTGCTTCTTCCCTACTATCTGCTGGGAGCCCTTGTTGCAGAGATAGGAGGCACACAATGAGCTCTTGCTTCTTGGTTTAGGTGGGCACCTGCCCCCAGCTGGTGCTCCAGGCCTGACTCCAAGTCTGTGTGTTCCACAAGCTTCTCCCTCAGGCAATATCACCGGCTTCACTGGCTGCTGCGGTCTCCTTTCATTTCTGTTCAAGATGGTTTCTCCTCCTGATGCTGATCCTGACATGGATAGGAGTGAGTGGAGCAGAGGAGCACCGCCCAACATTTTGTGCGGGAGGGGAAGAAGCAGGTCAGCTTTCCTGCTCCAAGCCTGACAGTTGCTCAGACCCCAGGCAGCTCCCTAGGCTGAAGCAAAAGTCAATGGTGACTGTGGAATAGCTGCTCAGCTAACGCTGCCAGTGGCAGGGCACGCAGGTCGCAAGGTGATTTCTTCCTACTCTGTCGTGGTAGGATGGCAGCTCACAGCCAGCAGCTGGCTGCACCTGCACCATGTGGCTCTCTGCAGTGGTATCCCTGTCCTCTTTCCTCCTGCCCTGTGGAGTCTTCACTTTTTTCAGCTCTTTGCCAAAAAGTTCTATCTATCAGGTCCCTGGAACCGTGGTTCTTCCTTTGTTCTTTTCATGTCCCAGAACAGCTGAAGTTTGTGTGGCTACACCCTATTCAGCCATCTTGGATCTACCTCAAGTGTTTTGGAGGAGCCTCTTATGTTGCAAAGTTGTCTCCCCACACCACATTGGGTTGTTGTGATGTGAAACAATCACTGCTGATTGGGATTCTTGACATGCCCTGAGGTTAGGAATGTTCCTACCAACTGTGCCGAGTGAGGTCACCTGAAGAGAGCTACCAGACCCCGGTCAAATAATGATGCTCTCTGTGGAGGGTCTTTTACAGTGTATTAGCCCGTTTGCCTTCTCCAGTGTCTGCTAGGCAGCTGCTTTTCCCAGCTGTCATGGCAGTAGCAAGACCATAGCTTTTCAAGCGATGACAGAGTCTGGGAGAGGGGACTTGAACAGAGAAAGAAATGAAGAAAAGAAGCTGATTTTCACTGGGATTCAGTTGCGTTTTTTAACAAGCACCCCTCAGATTGCTGCAAGCCCCTGCTTACTTTCCAGCATTCTGGAAAAAGTGGTTTTTGACAGCATTTTGCCACTTTTCTAAGTGCCTTTCTGTGGAAGTGAATTTTTGGATATCCTAATTCTGCTACTACCGAAGTGCTTCTTCCCTATTCCTAATTTAAAGGCTTAGCTTAGGTATGGTCTCTTTGGAGAAGTTTATCATGGACTGATGGGACGGACTCATTACTCTGGTTCTGTGCCCTCACAGGGCCCTGAGCACCCCTTTCCAAACCTCTTGCCATATTACAGTGTAATGGTATGTCTGTTTGGTTTCCTTTCACTGGCCTGTATTTCAGTTAGGAACACAGATCGCATTCCTAACTTACTCATTTATTTCCTTTTTCCTTAAGTGTATGTTATATTCCCTTCTTCCAAAGTTATTCAAGGAAATACATACATAAAAGTAAATGTTAGGATGAATAATTGATGGATCTTAGGAATAGAAAAAGAAAATTAGGGCTAAGATTCATCCTGCATTTGATCTCATGTTGTTATTAGTTTTAAAATAAAATTTGGCCTTGAGATTCCTTACCCTAGACCCCTGACAAAGTTTTTCTTTTCTTAAATATTTAATTATGGCTTACAAAGAGAAAGGCAAAAAGAAGAGGACACTAGTAACACGCCTCTAAGATCTGTTACACGGTCTCATGGTCAGTTTGGGAGTAACACACTTACTTTCAGTAATGTTTTCCTTTCTCAGATATGTGCTCAGGAACCTATTTTGTCAATGTTACTTTAAAGTTTGGTCTCTCCACTTTGGTTCTTATTGTTTCTTTTTTTAAACTTTTATTTAGTGAATATAATTTTCCAAAGTACAGTTTATGGATTACAATGGCTTCCCCCCCCATAACTTCCCTCCCACCCGCACCCCTCCCATCTCCCACTCCCTCTCCTATTCGATTCACATCAAGATTCATTTTCAATTATCTTTGTATACAGAAGATCGATTTAGTGTATATTAAGTAAAGATTTCATCAGTTTGCACCCACACAGAACATAAAGTATAAAATACTGTTTGGGTACTAGTTATAGCATTAATTTACATTGGACAACACGTTAAGGACAGAGATCCCACATGAGGAGTAAGTACAAACAGTGACTCTTGTTGTTGACTTAACAATTTGACACTCTTGTTTATGGTGTCAGTAATCTCCCTAGGCTCTAGTCATTAGTTTCCAAGGCTATGGAAGCCTCTTGAGTTACTGACTTCAATCTCATTTAGACAAGGTCATAGTCAAAGTGGAAGTTCTCTTCTCCCTTCAGAGAAAGGTACCTGCTCCTTTGATGGCCCCATTCTTTCCACTGGGATCTCACTCGCAGAGATCTTTCAATCTTTCATTTAGTTTTTTTTGTTTTGTTTGTTTGTTTTGCCAGAGAGTCTTGGCTTTCCATGCCTACAATACTCTCATGGGCCCTTCAGCCAGATCCGAATGCCTTAAGGGCTGATTCTGAGGCCAGAGTGCTATTTAGGACATTTGCCATTCTACGAGTCTGCTGTGTATCCCACTTCCCATGTTGGATCATTCTCTCCCTTTTTAATTCTATCAGTTAGTATTAGTAGACACTAGTCTTTTTTGTGTGATCCCTTTGACTCTTAGACCTATCAGTGTGATCAATTGTGAACTGAAGATGATCACTTGGACTAGTGAGATGGCATTGGTACATTCCACCTTGATGGGATTATATTGGAATCCCCTGGCACATTTCTAACTCCACCATTTGGGTCAAGTCTGATTGAGCATGTCCCAGATTGTACATCTCTTCCCTCTCTTATTCCCACTCTTATATTTAACAGGGATCACTTTTCAGTTAAATTTCAACACCTAAGAATAATTGTGTGTTAATTACAGAGTTCAACCAATAGTATTAACTAGAAGAAAAAAATACTAAAAGGGATAAAGTATTACATTGTACATCAACAGTCAGGACAAGGGCTGATTAAGTCACTGTTTCTTATAGTGTCCCTTTCACTTCAACAGGTTTCCTTTTTTGTGGTTGGTTAGTTGTCACCGATCAGGGGGAACATATATTTGTCTCTGTAGGACTGGCTTAATTCACTCAGCATGATGTTTTCCAGATTGCTCCATTTTGTTGCAAATGACCAGATTTCATTGTTTTTGACTGCTGTATAGTATTCTATAGAGTACATGTCCCATAATTTCTTTATCCAGTCTACTGTTGATGGGCATTTAGGTTGATTCCAGGTTTTAGCTATTCTGAATTGAGCTGCAATAAACATTAATGTGCAGACAGCTTTTTTGTTTGCCCATTTAATTTCCTTTGGGTAAATTCCAAGGAGTGGGATGGCTGGGTTGTATGGTAGGGTTATATTCAGGTTTCTGAGGAATTTCCAGACTGACTTCCATAGTGGCTTAACCAGTTTGCATTCCCACCAACAGTGAGTTAGTGTCCCTTTTTCCCCACATCCTCACCAGCATCTATTGTTGGTAGATTTCTGTATGTGAGCCATTCTAACCGGAGTGAGGTGAAACCTCATTGAGGTTTTGATTTGCATTTCCCTGATTGCTAGTGATCTTGAACATTTTTTCATGTGCCTGTTGGCCATTTGGATTTCCTTTTTTGAAAAATGTCTACTGAGGTCCTTGGCCCATCTCTCAAGTGGGTTGCTTGTTTTGCTGTGGAGTTCTTGATTTATTTGTAGATTCTTGTTATTAATCCTTTATCTGTACCATAGTTTGCAAATATTTTTTTTTCCATTCTGTCAGTTGCCTCTTCACTTTCCTGACTGTTTCTTTTGCCGTACAAAAGTTTCCATGCCCTTATGTTGAGACCTTCCTTTCAAAGAATGAAGATTCACGTATGCCGAAGTGCTATGGGTACAATAAATGTTCCCTAAAGACAAAGTTCCTGGTAAGAAAGAGCCTTGGGGAGAAAGGGTTCCACTCCTCTGTGCTTCTGATGGGACTTGGCCACATCCTCTGGGGGTTAGGGTGTCAAGCTGCTCTCTCTACTTGGAATAGTATAGTGAGATCTGTTAAGTACCTGATTATCCAGCCTCCTTTGACTGAAGTTTGTAGCACTGAATAGATTGTGAAGAAAGTAAGACAAAGGAAAATGTGTTGGGGAGAGACTTAATTTCTTGCTCTCACACCAAATTGCATATTTATCTATAGAGTAGGGTCAGAGTAGTATTTTAATGGGTTTGCAGCCTTTTGAGATGCTGATGAAAGGAGCTAGAATATGGCCTCTCATTATTTTGTGCAGCCTTGGCACTGAGCTCAGCACTTCAGAGCCCGGAACCTTCAAGGAAAAAAAAAATGGAAAAATATAAATTAACCCTTTCCTCTTCTAGAGAAAAATGGAAAGGCTGCTGACTCAAGGACAAGAGGCCTTCAAATGAATAAGGATTTCTTCATGGAAATTTGCTTTCCGTATTTCTTCCTAGAAAAAAACACTGCCAGTTTTTAGGACAAATTCATGAAATGAATATATTATTCTGAATTTTCCTTAGAATTAAATAAATCTTTCATAAGTGTAATTGTATCAAGTTACCTAATTTCCATTTAATTTAAAATCAATTTTTCTAAAAAGATAATATTTCAAGCTGAATTCTCTACACCGACTTTGAAACTTTAGGGAAGCTGCTCTTGGGGTGAAGGATTAAGGAAATGCTTCTATGATTAATAATAGGAACTGACAAGAACTGAGGAGTTTAAAAACGCTTTCTCATTGTTACAGCAAGTGAGTCGAGGTAAGCCAGGTCAGATCCAGCAAAATTTAGATCCAAGTCTCTCATTTCTGTAAAAACAGGGTTAAAAATTGAAATAGTCTTATGTCCAGGACATTCTGAATATTTTCCTTTCTTTTTATAGCAAATATTTGGTGTATTTGATTGACTGTTCTTGCTTTTTCTCTCTCTCTCTTTTTTTTTTTTTTTTTAGCTCAGGGGATAAAACAAATATTAAGCAGTAAACAATCTATTTTGAGTATATTAAGATCCAGAAATAAGACAGAATCAAGATGAGAAGCAGAAAAAAATCTAATGAAAAAGAAGAGCATACATCTAATTATAATATTCCTGTTTTATCTCCCATGAAAGATCATTATATGGTGAATCTCTCAGAGTCCATATTGTCCCTGTGTTATTCTCCCATATTCCAACTAATGATCACTCTGTCTCTAGACATAATCTATAAATATTGGCAGCCGACAAACTCAGGTAACCTGAATAGTTGAACTACCTCATTAATCTCTGATTTTTTTAGGTCTCATGTAAAGTAGTAAGAAGAGGTTGTTACTTGTAGAGACAGAATATCATAGTTCAGGCTGCTTTAATGAAAATATCATAGGCGCTGTGGCACAGTGGGTTAAAGCCCCAGCCTGCAGGTCTAGCATCCCACATGGGCACCAGTTTGAGTCCCAGCTGCTCCTCTTCTGATCCAGCTTCCTGCTAATGTGGCTGGGAAAGCAGCGGAGGATGGCCCAAGTCCATGGGCCTCTACACCCACATGGGAGATGTGGAAGAAGCTCCTGGCTCTTGGCTCTTACAGCTATTGAGGGAGTGACCTCTCTCTCTGTCTGTACCTCTCTCTGTAACTCTTTCAAATAAATAAAATAACTCCTTAAAAAATCATAGACTAGATAGCTTAACCAAAAAACATCTATTTCTCACAGTCCTAGAGACTGGGAAGGCCCCAACCAAGGTGTCAACAGATCTGGTGTCTGGTAGGAGCCACTATCTTTTCATAGTACCCTCCCCTGGTAGAAGGCAGTGATAGTGAGGTCAAGCTCTTATATCTCTTCTTTTCTTCTTCTTTTTAAATTATTTATTTATTTTTTGAAAGAGATCATGAGAAGGAAGAGACAGAGAGAGAGAAGAGAGATCTTCCATCTGCTGGTTTACTCCCCACATGGCTATCATGACCAGATTTGGGCCAGGAGTTTCATCTGTGTCTTCCACGTGGGTGTAGGGACCCAAGCACTTTGGCTGTTCTCTGCTGCTTCCCCATGTGCATTAGCTGGGAGCTGGATTGGAAGTGGAGCAGACTGGAACCTGCACCCATAGGGGATGCCAGCTCTGCAGGTTGCGTGTTAACCTGCTGCGCCACAGCGCTGGGCTCAGGTTTCTTCTTTTAAGCCATTCATGAGGCAGGCATTCTCCTGACCTGTTTATCTCCCCAAGGCCCTGCCTCCTAGCACCATCACTTTGTTGCTTAGGAGGACAGACACATTCAGTCCATAGCCCAGGAGTTCATAAAGAAGTGTGGCAGTTAACTTCAGATTGGACCAGATCTGAGTCTTGCCTAGCATTCTTAAATGCCTGGGCATGCATGAATGATGAGTTGAGTCTATTTGCATTAAGGGCAGAAATACTGCTCTGTGTAGAATTATGATAAGAGATGGAAGAAATGAGAAATACTGGTTTGATTCAAGAATAATGCCTGAGAATCACAGAGAAAGAGGATTAGAGTGTATAATGTCCTTTTTTTTTTTTTCAAATTCTTTTCTAGTCCACTTATTTCTAAACATAGTATTCCGTAAAAAAGACTACAAGAATGAGCCAGGAGAGGCAGCTCATGAAAATTTCACCAGCACTGAGATTCCAGCTGCACGACACTGAGACCCCTAATCAGAGGGTAACCCAAGGGTGGGGAGAGCATGCCTTCACTTTGTTGTGGGGATAACAGTGACCAGCATTCTCGGTTAAGACTGATGCCACGGGGTGAGGATGCCTGCATACTGGACTAAAAGAAAAACACAGGGACTAATTTCTAAACAAAAAGTAGTTGAGCTGGTAATAAGAAGCCGGAACAGAAGCTAAGAGCAGAAATTGTAACTTTGCAGGGCTTCTGTAGTACTCACGGAGAGCTGTTCTTATCTGTGGAGACAGCTTTCTGGCTTCTGAAACCTTGGAGATGACAAGAGAAGGAAGGAGTGAGATTAATGATGGTAAAAGCCTGTATCAGAAAGGGCTAAGGTGTTGAGCATTCCACATGTATGGGAAGCTTGTACGGATGTCGAAAGGTGAATGCAGAGTCAGAAGGCAGAGTGTGGAACTTCTATTTTTCAGAATGCGGAACTTTTAAGGGAACCGTTTCTTTAGTGACAACGTGATGAGACCAGGACACTCTATAGAACTTGTGGGAAAAGAATCAACCTTAAGTCCCTATGAACATTAAGCTGAAGGAGGACTAAGAATGTCATAATGACCCCATGATTACACGTAGAGGTCATTTTTACTTATGTTTGGCACCTTCACTCCAGGCTGGCTGTAGAGAACTTAGTATTATCCCCATCGCGGAAGTGAAGGAAATGGGCCCCAGTTTCCAAGGTTCTGAAGCCGATGAGTGGAAGAGTTTGGATCAGTGCTGGAGGTTAATGAGTTCATCTCGGAGAAGTGTTGCTGTTCCAAGGCCTTTAGCATTCTAAGTGCTGTCTCATTTGCAAGAAGGCAGGGACCTCTCACGAGCCAAGTACTTCATAGTTAGGGATGAGTTTTAAAAACTGCAAAGGGAAAGGAATAATTACAAAAGCAAATTCTGGATGCATGGTGTTGGCTGGATATTCTTTGGCAAGAAGAACCAGAAGCAGTTTGCAATAGAACTGGTAAGAATGGCAGACATGGAGTGGTTCTGGCAGGCCCTCAGAGCACAGATGGGGCAGGAGAGGCATGGCCCTCAATATAGCCTACAGTAAACATTACCTTTCATTAACAGTATCCTCCCTTAATCAACCTTAAGTCCCTAAGAACATTAAGCTGAAGGAGGACTAAGAATGTCATAATGACCCCATGATTACACGTAGAGGTCATTTTTACTTATGTCTCCTTGGAGCCAAGAATAACATAGAGATTCAAAAATCCAAAGATTTATCAGGTGGGTATGGTGGATTTCTGTTTTTGTTTGGTCCCTTGGCACAGAGGAAGGCTGTTTAGTGCCACTCATGCTGAGCAACTCCTCAGGAGTTCTGCAAAGTCCTGACAACACAACAAACCCCCTTTTCATCCTCTGAGGATATGCTGACCCATATCAATTCCTACCTACTAACTCAAGTGCTATGAGAATCCTATAATATGTGCTTCTCCAATTAATTATTTAGAAAATTTTACTATGACATTTTGAAGCACAAAAAAAGTAGAAAAAAATAATAGGATGTCTGTGTTGCCCACCTTCAGCAGTTAAGGACACAAAGTCTTTTAATTCCAAGGATTAATGTTAAAATATATGTTATGACATAGACTGCTGGTTCTATTCCAAAATTCTTCCCCTTTCTTCCATAGTTGTAGAAGCCCAGATGTTTAGATGCCTAGGGTAGTGGCTGCATTCTCCATCCTAACTTGTAGCTAGGTGTGACCATGGGATTCAGTTCTGGCCAACAAGATGGATATACCTCCTAGGCATGCTCTGTAAGTGAAGGAATGTGGCATTTTCCTCTCCCTTCCCCTCTACTTGTCTATGTTGCAGATAAGGAAATGAAGTATCTTGGACTGGGAACTGAGACCACATCCTTATAATGGTACAGCTACAAAACAGAAATTGTCCAGGCCTGTGAAGATTTGGAAGTGGAGAACCACCATACAGGTTGGGCTACCAGGTGAGAGAGAAACACACGTTTATCTAATTTATGACGTGTAGCCTTCTAACTTAAACCAGTGCAAAACCAATGTCCTAATAGTCTTCACAAATGATCCTGTAATATTTGCAGAGTAGAAATCTGAGCATGTGTTATTAATACCAGTTCTCTGATTCAATAGTGTTGATTACATTTAGCTCAGCTGTTATATTACATACAACTTCCCTTGTTCTGAACATAAATTTCTGAAGTACAGCTTATGGATTACAATAGCTTCCCCACCCCCCATAACTTCCCTCCCACCCGCACCCCTCCCCTCTCCCACCCCCCTCTCCTCTTCCATTCACATCAAGATTAATTTTCAATCATCTTTATATACAGAAGATCAATTTAGCATATTTTAAGTAAAGATTTCAACAGTTTGCACCCACACAGAAACACAAAGTGTGAAATACTATTTGAGTACTAGTTATAGCATTAATTAAACACCTAAGAATAATTGTGTATTAATTACAGAGTTCAACCAATAGTTTTAAGTAGAACATAAAAAATACTAAAGGGGCAAAGTATTAAGTTCTTTTTTTTCTTTTTTTTTGTTTGTTATATAGTTATAATTTAACAATTATTGCCTGAGTGTTAGTGATATGCCAGGGATTATTCTGGATGTTGGGAGTGTATCAGTCAATAAAAAGAAATAAAAATCTATGCCCACATGGACCTTACATTCTGTTATGAGCTGAATGTCTGTATCCTCTCAAAATTCATATGTTGAATCCTTAGTCCCCCATGTGATGGGATTTAGAAGTGGGGCCTTGGAAAGGTAATTGGGTTTAGATGTGGTCTGAAAGGTGTGACTTTCATGACAGTGTTAGTGCCCTTAGAAAAGGGGATGACTGAGAGATCTGTCTCTGTGAGCAAGAACGGGAAAGCCCGTTTGAGGACGTGGTGAGAAGGCAGTTGTCTCAAGCCAGGAAGAGATCTCACCAGGAACTGAATCTGTTGATACCTTGATCTTGGACTTCTAGCCTTCAGAACTGTGAGAAATAGATGTCTATTTATGCTATCCAGTCTACGTTATGTTTGCATAGGAGCCCAAGCTAAGACACACTAATAGATTCTTGCTTTCTCCTCTAACTTTGTATTATGAATCTGTTTATTCATTCATCAAATATGTATTAAGTGCCTAATATATGATCTGTTGTCGGCATTAGGGATGCAGAAGTGAAAAGGCAAAATATCATCCCTCTATTCCTGGTGCTTACATTCTAGAGGGGAAGATAGATAAGTAAGATCACTATGTATTACTAAGAAATATATTCTTTTTTTAAAAATTTTTGACAGGCAGAGTGGACAGTGAGAGAGAGACAGAGAGAAAGGTCTTCCTTTTGCCGTTGGTTCACCCTCCAATGGCTGCCGCAGCCGGCGTACTGCAGCTGGCGCACTGCGCTGATCCGAAGCCAGGAGCCAGGTGCTTATCCTGGTCTCCCATGCGGGTGCAGGGCCCAAGCACGTGGGCCGTCCTCAACTGCACTCCCGGGCCACAGCAGAGAGCTGGCCTGGAAGAGGGCAGCCTGGACAGAATCCGGCACCCTGACTGGGACTAGAACCCAGTGTGCCGGCGCTGCAAGGCAGAGGATTAGCCTGTTGAGCCATGGCGCCGGCCACTAAAAAATATATTCTATAACAAATAATGCTATATGCTGTGGAGTAAAATAAGGCAGGAAGAGCAATGGGAAGTTGTGTGGGTGGAATTTAATATTTCAGGTGGGGTAGTCAGAGGCCACCTCAGAGAAGGTGATACTTGCATGAAGACATAAAGGAATGATGAGTAAGCTATTCAGATGTATGGAGAAGCAGCTCAGGCAGGAGGACTTGCAAGTGAGAAAGCCCAGAGATGGGTAACATGTTCTGGGAACTGTAATGAGCCTCTTGTAGCTGGAGCTGAGTGATCAAGGAGAACACTGGTGGGAGATAAAGTCTCATCCTCTGAGGCCTTGTAGGCCCAGGGTTCTTGAAAGCTCAGGCATCTCTCCCTTCATACCTAGGTCAGTAGAGGTAGGGCCCCTACGGTCTTGCTAGTACCCCCTTGAGGGAAGGTTTGGAGAGGAATTTGAAAAAGAGTTCTAGCAACTGACGAACAGGAAAAATTTGGCTTAGGACAAAAGGACTTACATGATCCTAAGTTCTAGAGAGGGCTTCCCACAAATAGATGTTTCAGTGTTGTTGCTGGCCTGAACTGGAGTCAGTGTAAGAAATCAATAATGTAGTGGTGTCCATTGCATGGCCCACTCCAACAATGCTGCTGGGAAGGAACTAGAATCCTGCATTACCAAAGGTACACCTGCACTCTCCTGGCTACCAGCCTTGCTCTGCAGGTCCTAACAGATTGGACCTGCCAGGAGGGAACAATAGAGCAGGGGCTAGCTCTGTAGCATAAGGACTACTTTGGGTCCGAAAAATGGGTGATAATAGGAAACAGCTGATGAGAAATGGGAACCATTCCCATTTTTTCCCCATCATTCTTCCTCTATACTGCATGTCTTCCAGAAGACCTGTTTGAGTAAAGGCTGAGGCTGCATTAAGTTCAACAGAACGGAGCAGTGCATGTAGCTGATTGGTCACACACAACACGAGCAAGAGGGTGAATGAGTGCTACAGATTTCACATCCCTCTACTAAACCATTACTAATTTAAATGAGGACACTTCAGAAAGTTTGTGAAAAGTGGAGTTAAAAGGAAAACTTATGTTGGTGCAGTTTAGCAATGAATGATATTTATAATATGCCTTTTCATAAAATTTTGAAATATCCTTGCCATGGTGACATAAGTATTTCCTAAAAATATTCCTTTTATAACAAACTTATTTTAAATTTGAGAATAGTGGAATTCTTTGCCCAAAGAAAGACTGGAAATACCAAGTTCAAAAGTGGGTGTAGGGGCTGGCATTGTGGCTCACTTGGTTAATCCTCCTCCATCCCATATGGGCACCATATGAGTCCAGAGAGCCCAGATCTCTGCTGTGGCCTGGGAGGGCAGTAGAGGATGGCCCAAGTGCTTGGGCCCTGTACCTGCATGGGAGACCAGGGAGAAGCACATGGCTCCTGGCTTTGGATCGGCGCAGCGCTGGCCATCGTGCCCATTTGGAGAGTGAATTAACGGAAGGAAGACCTTTCTGTCCATCTATCTCTCTCTCACACTGTCTGTAACACTACCTGCCAAGTAAAAAAAAAGTGGGTGTAATAAGAGTTTAGGTTTTGTAGGTACATAACAAGACATGGTCTTGAGTTAGGCAAACTGAGAATATTATGTGCAGATGGCATAAGACTTTTTCTGCAACAAAGCCCCTCATACATCATGGCTCCTACACCCAAGAAGAGGCAGCTCTGTGCAGTTGCATTCAAGGAAAATCCTCTATTTCTCATTCTTTTTCTCCTGGCTCCTCATTTTTAGCTTTGGGCTTATGCTTTTAATTGCAGATTTTGTCCTGGGACTTGCTTCTTCAACCCTTCATATGGTTTTCTTAAGCACTTGAACACACATTCTCTGTTGAAGTTGCCCCAGGAAATCCCTGGGGTCTCAGAGGGGATTGCAGGAAGTATGAAAGCCAAGCAGATGATGTCCTCCTCCCCCACAACCTGTAGTCACCTTGGGAGCTCAGGCAAAGTCGGAGCCTCTTTGTGTTCTAACTCCAGGAAGGGAGTTTTGCCTTCAGACTTTTTTAGAGGGCGGTGGTAGAAAGGAGCAGGAGAGAATAAGTGTACAAATAGGAAGGCAAAGGAGTTGCTTTGCCTTTTTTTCAGACTATTGCTTTTCCTGTTTCTTTAAAAGTACAAGAGATCATTTTCTCTCCTCCCTTGCCTGAGTTTCTCTAGGCTTTGTTATTTCATTCTGACACACTATTTTCTGAACCCTTCCTGTTCTCCTTCCCCTGCTATTTTATAGGCGACAGGTAAAGTACAGTACAAAGGAAACAAACAGAAGCCAGTGGCATGCAAGAGACCTGTTGGCCTGGGCCACCTGCGGGAAGGCATTGAGGCAGAGCTCAGTGACCCTTCTTTTGAAACAGAGCAATGTGCCTGCAAATGAAATCAAAGGTGCTTATAAAAAGAATTCCCTCTTTGGACCTGGGTTTTTTTCCTCCAAGCTCCAGGTCCTGCTGTCTTCCTGCTGTCACAAGGGAAGGACCCATGGTCCTACTGCTGCTTTGAATGGCAAAAGCTTTAAATGGTAGCATGTCTTCCTGTTCAGATTGCTGAAGCCAACTCTGCGTGCAGCTCCAAAACCTGGCTGGGAGCTGTTACCAATGATTTTCCTTTCCTGTTTCATTTTCTTTTTAAAAAAATACAGTCCCTTTTCTCCCCTGCTATAAATGAAATGGATGCTTCCTACAGGAAATCACTGTAGAAGTATGCAGAGAGAAAAAAAAATCTCACCCTCCAGCTCCACCACCAAAAATAAGCCCTGTGAACATGTTGACATTACATTCTGGACTTTTCTCTAGCACCCTTGGAGTTAGAAGAGTCCCAGTCTATGTGCATTATTTTCTTATTTCTCAGATATTCAGGATCTCCAAGTGTGATTTCATTTTTGGATAAGGGACAAAGAAAGAAAAACACTGGACGTAGAAGTCATAAGCCCAAGCACCCTCTGTGTGATAATAGTCTGTGATCTCTGTGGACTCCCAGATTGGTGCTTGCTTACAGTAGTTCCTCTTTAGATCCATCTGTTAATTAGGGAGAGGAATGAGTCAGCAATGACCTGGGGAATAACAACCAGTCCTCTGAGATGAGTAACTTGCCAGCACCTTCAGCTACTCTTCTGAAGATTCTGGTACCCAAGCACTGGAAACAGTTTATTTCCAGACATCAGAGTTCTCAGAGGAAGCGAGTTCATGAAGAGATGGCTGGCAGTTTTCAAAGGTGTGAGTAGGGTAATGGCGCCTTGTCTGGGCAGGCACCACATGGGTTGGAGATGACTGGACTCCCGCCATTCCAGGCTCCACATCTACTGCCTCTGTGTGGGGCATGAACAGTGCAGCCACATATGGTAGCTCATGGCATGAAAGGGGAGTCAGGGTTGCTCAGTCTAATGGTCACCTTGGCCACTTCATGTGTACCTTTGGCCAGTTGCTGTCCTTTTGTGTGTTGGCTTATTCCCTAGTAAAATGAGTGGTACAAAATTAAATAACCTTTAAGATGCCTTCTATGTCACACATTCCAGTTAAAAGGCAAAATATATGTTCCAAGATGTTGCCACACTCATCAATACATGCTCAAATCTCACCCAAGTTCTCAGAGAACTGCCTGTTCCTTACAAACCATGGGTGATCTTGAACATGATACCTAACATCTAAACCTCTCTTTACTCCTTTGTTAAAAGGCAACAGGAATGTGCACCTGTAGGCCTATTACTAGGATGCAATGAAAAATAATTTATTCCACAAATATCTATTCAGCGCTGACCACATACCTGGCTTAGTTCCAGGAACCATGGGCAAGCAGTGAGCAAGTAAAATCTCTCATCCTGTGAAGATGCTAGGCTGGATAGTGCTGAAGGGAGACAGGAAACAAATAGAAGTGCCAATGCTTTGCAGATGATTAAACTTCACGATGGGATGGAAAGCAAGCAGGAAACCATTTCTGTATGAAGGAGCAGGGACAATCTTCCCCATGGAGATGAAATCCAGGCTGAGATGTGAATGACAAGAGAAGCCAGCAGCATGGAAGGGCAGGTTGGGAAAGGCAGACAAAGCACAAAGTATCTAAGAAGGAAGGCAAAGAGCTTGGCACCTTTGGGGCTTGTAGGGATCCAATAAGGTGGGAGCAGGGAGGGTGAGGAGGATGAAGGTGTGAGAAGGAAGTGAAGGGAGGAGTGGATCACAGAGGGTTTGACAAGCCAGGAAAGCAATGTGGACCAGGAAGAGCTTTAACAGCTCTGGGCACAAAGGTACTCTTGCACCATGTCTGTGAGCATGAGGCAAAGAGAGGGTTCTGCAGACACCAGTTTCCTGCTTGCCCTGAGAGTGTAAGAGAAAAAGGAGCTTTAGCAAATGGTGCTGTGCCAGACGGTTTCCGTGGTAGCAGAGAAACCCTGGGGGAGAGAGGGGTCCTAGGCTGCTCTTCAGATCAGCAATCCGTTCCTCACAGCAGGCAAAGTGACAAGAGAGAGCCATTAGGTTCACAAAGGAAACCTTAAAATAGACTTGGTTAGAGATGCAAATTCAGTTCAGTGCAGGTCTCCCAATGTCTTTAAGCTTAAAAGAGCCCTCTGGGAGTGAAAGGGGGAAAGAGAAAAGGAAGGCAGAGCAGATGGCTCCATGAACGGGACCTGAGCGCTTCAGACAACCCAAGAGAGTCTTTATTAATGAGAAGAAAGCTCCACGCAACAAACCCGCGTGCCTTCCATTATTAATAGCATTATTCTTCCATTTATGAATTGCTAACAGATCCATCCTGGGCTCTTTGAGTTTGAGAGGGAAAGAACGATGTTCCTCTGCCTACGTACAAGTGAGCTGCCAGAGGGTCATTTCCCAGGACTTTAAGGAAAGTGAATGTTCCAGAAGAGAAATAATTACAGTTCTTGGTTTCCAACTGTCTGAGTGGCAGCTCAATTGGTTAATTGACTCTGCTACCCTGCTCTGTGTTCCTGAGGCTTTTCCACATCATTGTATTCTTTCTCCCACATCTTGGGGAGTTTCCACAGTCCTGCAAGCTGGGCACATTTAGGTTACCTTGAAGGGCAGGTCCACCATAGGCAGCAATAGATATCTAATCCTCTGCAGCTTGCTGTGCTGGTTGTCTGTGGAGTTGGAGAGTCTGGGTGTTCATTAGCATCTGTGCTATTTTCATTAGCATTCATGAGGGCCATCTGAAAAGCCTCAGAGCCAGAGAGAGAGAGAGAGGAATAATTCTGTGCTCTAGGGACTGACTAGGGGAACTTTCCTGGTTCATTTTGGCCCCAGTGAGGACCAAGGAACCATCATTTCTATCCCAAGATGCCCATCTTAGCACCCAAATGACCATTCTCGGGGAAGTTTGGAAAATAATATTTTAAAATATTTTATAATGAAGAATTTCAAACATACACACAAGAATAAATAAGACTCTTCAAGAGTTTACTGCTCCATCAATAATTCTTAATATTTTGCCAATTGTTTAAAACTCTATTTCCCTCTGTTTTTTCTTTGTAATTTTCAGATCTCGCATGATCTCATCCCTAAATTCTTGAGTATGTCTCCAATTGATAAAAATGTTCCCCTCTCCATTTTTTTTGCAGGTTGAGTTCCCTGAGAAGCAAACTCTGAGAGTGAAATGGAGCCATGGGCAGTGGCTTTAGGATCTGCACCCACAGGAAGAAGGACAGGAGACAAGCTGGGAGAGGGAGAAGCTGGGTTGCTGGGCTGTCCTCCAGAGCACTCAGCTGACCTCTGAAAATGCCACAAAGGGCACTTTTGACTGGTCCAGAGTCGGGATGAGCAGGCTGAGCCTTGACATTCCCATAGAACCCTCACACTGACTGGGCTGTCCTTGGGAAATTGGTGTAACCTTGGTACTAAAGAGTAGTTTTTGAAGAAGCCCATGGGTTAACTGGCAGGCCTCCCAGCAGTGGAGGGAACAGATTTTCTGTTTCTGAAGGGAACCCCGGTGGGTCATCGAGTGTCTACTTTAGACATGATTACACCCAACAAAGCCAACAAAACTCTTCAATATCATCCACTAGTGTCTAAACAAGGTCTGCCCAGATGAAGAGTTATCTTAAATTGGTTTAAAAGATTTCCTTACTGCAGGTTAAGTCTGACTTTTCAATATGCTAATGAACATCAAGACTCTTAAAAGGGTTCTGTTTTACCCCCTTCTTTATTTACTTGAGAAGCAAAGAGAGCAACCGAGAGAGACACACACAGAGAGCTCCTATCCAACGGTTCATTCCTCTAATGCCTGAAATGGGAACGCAGTCCAGGTCTCCATGTGAGTGGCAGGAACCCAGGTACTTGAGCCATCACCATAGGATGCACATTAGCAGGAAGCTGGAATGGGGAGTCAGGGTCAGGGGTCAAACTCAGTCATGTAGGACACTGGCATACAAATTGGCATCTTAATCACTGGGCTAAACAATGATCTATATGCAAAAATTTTACTCAGTGTCTTTACCATTATGTCCAATGCCTACCCCTCCAAGAGAGTTCTTAAATGTCAATATTTTAAAAAGTTATGTAACCATTTAATATATCCTTAGTTTTATTTATTTATTTGGTTGGTTCATAAACCAGAATCAATGTCCTGGAGTATTTAGTAAACAAGGAGATATGATTTTTTAGACTTAATATTTTATTTATTATTTTTGATAATATATTTTAAATTTACATTATAGTCAAAGACCTAGTGCTCCACTATTTTACAGTATTTGAGAATATCCAAACCAAGTCTCTCTTATATGACAAAGAACTAAGTGTTCAGAGTAAATACAACTTGATGATACAGTTCCTTCCAAGACAACCACTAATTACAGGAGCATCTGAAGACATTTTGTTAGAACAGGACATGTACTAAAAATATCATGCACTTTATTACATCCACAGCCTTTCACTAATAGGACTTGTTGATACGGTCATTTCTGCAGTGGAGGTGTGGTAGAAAATGTGGAAATGGATGAAGAGTCTCTGTAAATGTCTTGAAGATATTTTTAGACTGCTATGAAGACTCATTTATAACTGCTAGTTCAAGCTTAAGGGGCTGGTGTTGGAAACCGAGGCACTGGAAAGAAGCAGTTCTCCAAGGTCTAGTGAAAGGTCCATAAATCAATATATTCAACTTACACATATGCGATAAACCCAGGCATTGGTATTGATTGTTACAGGGGAAATACAGTTTCTTCCATAGGTGTTTTTGTTGGAGTGAGGAGGGGAAAGATGACCATGGAGCTTAGCAAGTCGATGTGTATGCAATCAGTTTCCCTTGTTGTTGTATGGTTTCTTCTCTCATGGGATTTTTTCAAAACAAAAATACTACCTCGATTAATCTAAGTGTTCAAGCATTATTGTACTTCATGGAGAAAATTCTTAATCACACAGCTATTAAGTGAGAATGTTGGCAACATGATCTAGACACTTGGATGGTAACTCTATTCTGTCTATTGGTGCACTTCACCAGGAGGTTCAGAACAGGGGAAGAACTGGAAGAATAGGGGGTTGGGATGTCTGGAATAAGGAGTAAATTTGCCAGGCTTCCCTGGGGGAATTTGATGATCCAGGAGGAATCCTCCTCTCCACAATTTATGCGAGAGCTCGGTGCCTTCTAAACCTCTGGGGTTGTTTTCTGGTTCATTGTGAGAGATGGTGTGGAAGGACAGTACAGACCTGAAACCAGATCTTTGTGCCTTACAGTTCTAACTGTACTCACTAGCAGTATGTTTCATGCATTACATTCAGAACATCAGTTTTTATTGATTGATTGATTGATTTGATAATGCCTATCTCCTTCAAGCTGTTTATGGCAATTAAATAATGTGCTTTTTATGAATTGCCACTCAGTAAATGCTAATATTCTTTCTCTTATTCCTGAGTGAATTACTACTCATCTTTAGCATTAGAAGTTGTTGGTTTCAAAAGCAAAGACTAGGCTTTCCAATAAAACCAGAATTCTTGGATCTCTCCTCCTCCCTTCCATCCCATTTCCTAAGAATCTATGCAATACCTTCTGTGAGAGTTTAGCTGTGCACACTACTAAATTATTTTATATATTGCTAGAGAAGTCTCTGAAGGGCTCATACTTATCTGCCTATCACATTTGAGGTCACTTCAATCAATAATTATTAATGAAAATTTAAGCTACAAATGACTGAGTACTTACTATGACCTAGCAAAGTGTTTGATAGGCAGTAACAACTTTATGGAGTAGGATCTGTTATTATTCTCACTACATTGATGAGGCTTTTGAGCAATGGGATTGAGTAAATTGCCCTAGATCATGGAGCTGGTAAGTAATGGAGCAGACTTTTAAACCTGCTCTTGATGACATCAAAGACCCTTGAGCAGACACTGTGAAAAAAAAAAAAAATGACCTAAATGAAAGATCTCTGTGAGTGAGATCCCAGCAGAAAGAATGGGCCATCAAAGAAGGAGGTACCTTTCTCTGAAGGGAGGAGAGAACTTCTACTTTGACTATGGCCTTGTCTAAATAAGATTGGAGTTGTCGAACTCAAAAGGCTTCCATAGCCTTGGCAAGTCATGACAAGAGCCTAGGGTGATTACTGACACCGTAAACTAGAGTGTCAATTGTTAAATCAACAACAGGAGTCACTGTGCACTTACTCCCCATGTAGGATCTCTGTCCTTAATGTGTTGTACTATGTGAATTAATGGTATAACTAGTACTCAAACAGTACTTTACACTTTGTGTTTCTGTGTGGGTGCAAACTGTTAAAATCTTTACTTAGTATCTACTAAATTGATCTTCTGTATATAAAGAGAATTGAAAATGAATCTTGATGTGAATGGAAGGGGAGAGGGAGCGGGAGATGGGATGGTTGCGGGTGGGAGGGAGGTTATGGGGGGGAAAAGCCACTGTAATCCAAAAATTGTACTTTGGAAATTTATATTTATTAAATAAAAATTTAAAAAAAAAAAAAGGCCCTTGAGCAACAAAAACACTTGTAACAGTGTCTCTTCCAATCCTAGTGGACAAGGAGTTCTTGGGCCTGTAGAAGTATATGGAGAAAAGAAAGTGCCAACTGTTGGAGGACCAGGAAATATAGTTTAAGTAAATTGGCCAGAAATTCAGCTGAAGCTTGCTCTTTCAAGTAAGTAAATGTATTAACTTCAGTCTCTCTCTAACTTTGCAGCTGTTGATTATTCTTATATCAAAGATACTGGTCAAATTTGAAGCAGGAAATTTGCAAGAAATACCTTCAACTTTTTTTAACCCCTAAATTTTGTGATCACACAGAAAGAGAGTGTGTTTGCATCTAATCCATTGTGTCTGTGCCCCTGAACTAATAACTTTGGGTAGGAGAATGGAGGGCTGTCATTGGATTAGCCAAAGTCGTGTTCCTGTAACCTGTGCAGTTGGGTAGAATGGAGAGGTTAGAGTAAAATTTCAGTGAAGAAAGGGAATGATAGCATATTGGAGAATGACAGGAAGATATGCTGTGCAGAAAAAAAAAATTTCCCTCTTACATTAAGTCACTTAAAGCTTATTTACATGTAAACAAGTCACTTCTTTCTAAACTCTCTTCATCCATAAGGAGAGTAATAATTTTCCTTGTAAGGTGGTTGTTGAGGGACAAATGAAATGCTAGATTAGAAAGAAAAACCTTTCTAAACTTTACAGTCCTGCAGAAACATTAATTCTTACTAGGGTCTTTGAAAACCTGTTGTTTCTCTACTAGTCTTGCTCTTACATGTGACATATTTTAGGTGCATTCTTGGCATCCAATACTTGCAAGTCATGCTTTATACTAAACTAATTGAAATGTATGTATTACCCTAGACTATGCATGCTTTATATTCTTCAGCCTGAAGAGAAGCAAACATGAGAGTTAAAAAAAAAATCCAAGATATGGTTATTTATATCTCATGTCTGCCAAATTCTCCACGAATGTACAGCTTAATTTCAGGCTTACCTTAAAATATCTCTGCTACAAGGTAAAAGCTGGGTGACAGCCTGTGTATAAAAATAAATACATGGTTTATACAAAGGCAAATATAATGAAGGAAACCAAAGCTCAGGAAGATGCGGGTGAAAACTGAGTTGTGATCAGTTTGTACATTTTAAGGTAAGTGAGAACTTTGCTGAAGGTTATGAATCAAGGGGAGAAAGCAGTGATTCTCTAAATGATTAAATCTTCACATTGTATCTTCTTATAATGCTCTAGCTAATCAAAGTGGAGTTGGGGTGCTTGACCTTAAAGTCAAGAAGGAAATCTTGAATTTCTTCAGCTTCCTGCTTCAGCTGAGGAGTTCTAAAACATAGCTATGAGAATGCCATTTTTAGAGAACGTCACTAGTGATGAATTATGTTCTCTGGTTTGGTAACCTTGACACACTGGTACCCTCTCTTAGGAAGTTGTGTATGTCTTAACATTGTCATCACTGCTTTCCAGACACCTTAGTTTCATTAATATTAGTTAGTGGAAAGACTAAAGAACTGGAGGTAGAAAAATGAGCCAGTACTGCGGCTTAGGATAACTACATTCCCAATCTTGAGTTAATCCAATTTTTTTCAGGAATGTATTTTTGCAGTTGGGGGTCATAAAATTAGAATCCAGGGAAAATCTACCCATTGTATTTGATTAACATATCTCACAAATCTCTTTAATCTACAACTACACACCACTTCCTATCCTTTTCTTTTTCTCTGCTATATAGTTGTCAAGGATGCTGGGTCATTTGGTCTGCAGAATTTCCTGTGTACCAGATTTGACTAATTACACTGTGTTGCATTTTAAAAACATGTCTCTTTACCCTTCCAATTTACTGGAAAACTGTTAGATGAATCTAGAGGCTTGATTATTTTCTTTTGGCATATATGGTGCAAGTTAATTTGGAGATGGAAGCAGGCACTAACTATATCATTGCCTTAGGGGACATGTGATGGCCAGTTATCAATCACATTGGTAGGACAAACAATGACCCCGCTTTCCAAATAAATTCACGCTGTTTGGATATCCAGGATCTATGAATATGTTATGCAACATGGCAAATAGACTCTGTAGATGTAATTCAGGCTACAGATCTGAAAACAGGGAGAAAGCCAATATTACCCAGGAGGATTCAATATAATTCCATGAACCTTTAAAGACAGAGAAACTTTTCAGCTGCAGTCAGAAGCACAAGCACAAAATGGCGGAGAGGATGGGGTAAGTCAGAGAGAGAGCAAGTGTGAGGAAGCTTTGCTCTGCCATCACTGGCCGTGAGATGGATGGGCACATGTCTGAGCACCCAAAGAGGCCTCCAGAAGCCTAGGGCAGCACTCCGCTGACAGCCAGCAAGGAAACGGGATCTCAATGCAAGCCCTGTAAGAAACTCCATTCAGCTAACAACCTGAATGAGTTGGAAGTGGATTTTCCCCAGAGCGTAACGGTGAGAGCCCAGGCAGCTGACGTCTTCTTTCCAAAACCAGGAGCTGAGAAACCAATCAACCTAAAAGTGACTTTTCACCTACAGAACTGTGAGTAATGATTTATGTTGTTTTAGCCTGCTAGATTTGTAATACTTGTCAGAGAAACAATAGAAAGGTAATACAAGAAGATGTCGGTATTGTCAGCCTGACTCATTTATTAAGAAGTTCCCCATCCACCTTCCACCTGAAGGCTTCAGGAGCTGTTGATCCTTGTGGCTTACGTTTGCTGTTGTGTTTAGAGAGTCGCCAAATGGGGCTTTTTGCAATTCTATCATTCCTTCTGAGTTTATTATTTGATATTTTTCTGTAAAGAAGAACTTTTTCTTTTCAATCAAAGTAAGCTTTGTACATAAAAAGGTGGATAAATATGTGTTTTTTTCTCTTTATTTATTAGTCTTAGAATATTGAGAAGGTTGTTTTGATGCGATTCCAGGTGGCCAATTTTTGATGTAATGTGATTTCATGGATTATTGTATATTTATGTGTTTCAACTATAGTATTGCCATTCATTTCTATTGGGTGCTTAACTGGTCTACATTGGTGGCCTTGTAAAGTGCCTAAAGTTATTCCCTTGAATTTTGTCAAGACCTCACTATCTTATGGTAATGTTTAATTCAAATGTTCCAGTAGATAGTTAACGTTTTATTTTTGTGCTTGAATTGTTTTGTTAAAAATTTTGGTTTTTAACATTAATATGATTTATTATTGGCTTTGTTTACCTACTGTCAACTAATGCCAGTATTACTAATAATATTGATGAATTTGGCTTAAGATTTCATTGCAGTTATTTTGCTATGGTTGTTTTTAGAATTTATCCTTCAAAGGAAGCATAGTCCACATCCTATAATTTAAAATACTGAATTTTTTTTCACTATATGATTACATCAACAATTTTTATATACATTAAAATCTTTTGTTTTTGTTTTTAATTCAAGGGGTTAGTTTTTTTTTAAAAAATGGCGACTATATTGATAAACTTTCTTTGTTAAGTAACAGTTAAAGATACAATCATGTAAGAACTACATGAAAATCAATTCTTCAAGTCTAAACAGTGAGGATGCTGCTTTTGTTAAGCCATTTTTTTAGTGTTTATTTTTTATTTTTTCAAGGTTTCTATTTAATGAATACAAACTTCATATGTACAGCTGCCCTCCTACCCCCACCCTCATCCCACTTTCTATTCCCTCTCCCATTCCATTTTTCATGAATATTTGTTCTTAATTTACTTTATATACAGAAGACCAATTCTATACTATGTAGAGATTTCTACTATTTGTACCCACATAGACACACATAGTATAAAATACTGTTTGAAGACTAGTTTTATCGTTAATTCTCATAGTACAACTCATTAAGGACAGGTGTCCAACATGGGGAGTAAGTGCACAGTGACTGCTGCTGTTGATTTAACAATTAACACTCTTATTTTTGATGTCAGTGACTACCTGAGGCTCTTGTTATGAGCTGCCAAGGCTATGGAAGCCTTTTGAGTCCACAAACTCCGTCAATATTTAGAAAGGGCCATAGTCAAAGTGGAAGTTCTCTCTTCCCTTCAGAGAAAAGTACATCCTTCTTTGATAGCCCCTTCTTTCCACTGGGGTCTCATTCACAGAGATCCTTCATGTAGGTCTTGGCTTTTTATGCTGGAATGCTCTCCTGGGCTTTTCAGCCAGATCCGAATGCCTTAAGGGCTGATTCTGAGGTCAGAGTGCTATTTAGGGCATTTGTCATTCTATGAGTCTGCTGTGTGGCCTGCTTCAAGGGGTTAGTTTTTGTTTTACTTTTGTTTTCGAATATGTGAACATGTACATTATTTTAACTCAAAATAGATAAATAATAGAAAAGACATTCTGAGAATTCCAGTTTATATGGTTTTGCTAACATTATTGTCTTTTCTCCATCAGTAACTGTTATCACTCCTTAGTTTTAAGTCAATTTTTAATTTTAAAAAATGTAAACAAATATGCAACATGCATATATATTTGTATATATATGTATTCATAGTTTTCTTTACTTAAATAAAAGTTAGCCTTTTTAGCATACCATTTACCTTGTTACTTCTACTTAAAATTTCCTGGTAGTTATCCCATGGCACTGTATAGAAATATTTCTCATTACTTTTTATGGCTATACAACATTACATAATTGATTCACAGTAAATTTATTCAGCCTGTTCTATTTAGTTGGACACTTGGGTTGCTTGTCATCTTTTATTATAAATCTTTTATTATAAACAGCCTGTCAGGGGGCCTGTGACTGCAGTTTTTATTTTGGCTTGTGTATATTTGGTATGTATTTATAGGATTGGGGATCCTGGGCCAAAGGGTAAATATACCAGCCATTTTGATAAATATTCCCCTATTTCACTACATAGAGGTTGCACATTTGCAACCCAAGAAATAATTTATGAGAATTCACCATCTCTTAATGAAAATTTACTTGCTTTGCCATTTCTTGACTTGAGTAATTATTGACAAATCAAGCATGCCCATTGAGCATTGATTCTCCATATATGAATTTTTGAACACTAGGAGCATATAGTGTGAGAAGTACAGAAAGAAAATATCCTATATAGAATTAGTGATTAATATATGTAGAGCTTGTTTTCTTTCTTTCTTGCATAAACTCTAGAGGTGATTCATTTGATAACTATGTGTTGAGAGCTATGTGCTAGACACTATACCAGAAGTTAGAGATCCAGTGGTAAATAAACCATTAACTTTCCTTTCTCATACAACCTACATAATAGAGAAATTTGCAGATATTTGAAAAAGAGCCTTTCAAATATTATGATGTAGAAGCACAGTGATGGGAGAGAGAGCTGAAGTTATCAGGGCCTTTTTTTTTTTGCCTCAAATCTCTGATGAAAAATAAGAATATATATATATATATGTGTTTGTGTGTATAAATTTAACCTAGACACACGGTGTTTTGGAAAATGAAATATACTTTTAAATATTTAAGCATTTCAAAAATTTACTTAGCAATTGTTTCTATCCTTGAGGAAAAGAATAAAAATAAAGATGTTGTATTTCTTGAAATAATTTAAGGATTGTTATTAATTCTTTGTTAAATGATAGATGGTAAAATTCAGCAATGAAACTATCTGGTCCTGGGCATTTCTTTGATAGGAGACCTTTTACTACTGATTCAATGTTGCACTCATCACTGGTATAGGATATTCTTCTACTTTGTGATTCAGTCTTGGTGTATGTGTCCAATAATTTGTCCATTTCTTCTAGGTTATTGAATTTGTTACCATATAGTTGTTTTTAATAATTTCTAATAATCCTTTGTATTTCTGTGTTGTCAGTTGTAATATATTCATATTCTTGTAAGACTTTCTGTGTTTGAATCTTCTTTCTTTTTTCTAGTTATGGGTGTATCAATTTTGTTTATCTTTTCAAGCATCCAACTCTTCATTTCAGCGATTTTTTTTTTCTTTTAGTCTCTGTCACATTTTTATTTGTGCTCTGAGTTTTATTACTTCTTTTCTTCCTTTAACTGTGAATTTGATTTGTTCTTGTTTTTCCAGTTCCTTGAGGTGCAGCAGTACATTGTTTAATGTAGATGTAGGTTAGTGTAGGTTAGTGTAGCAGTATGTTGTTTGCTGTTCGGTATGTAGGTGTTGATTGCTCTGAACTTACCAGTACTGCTTTTGCTGTATCCATAGGTCCTGTTGTTCTTCTTCTTCTCCACTTCTGCCTATTCTCTGTCAGACTCCCCTGGTTCTCTTAGTTGTTATTCAGTCATTAAATGTTACTGAACATCTACAATGAGACCTATTTCTGGCCTAGTTACTGAAGGATAAACTAAAGACCTAGATCAAAGATTGCCTCCTCCTAAAATATAGTAGTTGGGTGGGGAGGGTGTGGGTAGAGAATTTAAAGGTAGTAACGGTGATTACATGCATAATAGATAGCAGAGATTATTCTAAGGATTATATATATAGATACTCATTTAATATTCACAATAATTTTATGGGGAAAAACTGTATTTGTTGTCACCATTTAATGAAGAGAAAACTGAGGCACAGAAAACTTCAAAGGTTTGCTTGTAGTCTTTAGGATAGTGGAAGAGCAGAGCAGAGACAAGCAGTCTGGCTCTGGAGGCAGTGTTCTGAACAGTATGCATTAAAGTGTGTTATCTATTACGAATATCTGTAGCTGAAAGCTCCATGTATATGACATGGAGTTCATTGCTTGAAGATCGTTTTCTGTAGATGTTTATAGCTTCGGCTAAGTGCATGGGTATGGACCGTGCTGTACTTCATTGATGTTGATCATCTACCCCAGATCATAAGTGCCCAGGGTGGACCTAGTAGTAATATTTGCTTATAAGAATGAAATTTGAGGTTAAAGATTGAGATTCTGCAATGGGAATTTAACACTGGAATAGATGGTATTGATTTGGAGGGATATGAGACAAGAGTAAATTGAGAATAAAACTCTAGAGCCTGAACATGTAGGGCAGGGGAAGAGTCACAAAGTAGGTAGAGCAGAAAAGATGATGGACAGGGGGAGACCAGAGCAGAGCATGCTGAAGGGGACCAGCTAGCAGAGTGGCCAGGATGGAATCATCCCTGCCATCAGATGAGGCGGAGAATCACCTCGCTTGCTTGCTGTGAGAGAAAACATCTCTGCAGCAGACGCCTGGGGGCAGAGGCTCTCTCTGTGTGGGGATTGCTGATCTCTTGTCTTTCTCAAGTCAGGCACTTCCCTTTCTTAGAAAGGCCTTCATGTAATTGGAGGCCTCAGGCGTTCAGTTGCCTTCCACTGACTCTGTGCTGTCTGGACATGCCCCTGGACAAATAAGGTGAAGCTGGGTGTGCTTTCGATGGAGAAGATGTGATTTTTGACTCACCTGTATGATAGGATGGACTGGACTGAAGGCATGGCTGGGGGAGGAAGGGAGAAGATGGGAGACTTAGGAGGAATGACACTGACTCAGAGACAGTGAGTAGCATTCAATGAGTAAGCAGTTAATTTTTTTTTTAAGATTCATTTATTTATTTGAAAGGCAGAGTGACAGAGAGAGGGATCATCCATCTACTAGTTCACTCCCCAAATGACTGCAATGGCTGGAGCTGGGCCAATCTGAAGCCAGGAGCCAGGAGATTCTTCTGGGTCTCCCACCTGGATGCAGGGGCTCAAGCACTTGGACAATCTTCCACTGCCTTCCCAGGCACATTAGCAGGTAATTGGATCAGACGTGGAGCAGCTGGGACTCGAACAGGTGCCTATATGGAATGCTGATACCATCTGCTATGCCACAGTGCCAGCCCAAGGAGTTAATGTTCTTAATAATAATATTAATGACACTGTCCCCACCAATATAGCAACAGTATTATGCTAAGACTCTCACTGCTGCTGCTGCTGCTGCTACTACTACTACTATAGTCTATACATTGTAGTGATGTTTTGGTCAACAACAAACCACATGTACAACAGTGGTCTCATAAGATCATATCACCATCCGGTGCCGTGGCTAAATAGGCTAATCCTTCGTTTGTGGCGCCGGCACCCGGGGTTCTAGTCCCGGTCAGGGTGCCGGATTCTGTCCTGGTCGCTCCTCTTCCTGTCCAGCTCTCTGCTGTGGCCCAGGAGTGCAGTGGAGGATGGCCCTGCACCCGCATGGGAGACCAGGAGAAGCACCTGGCTCCTGGCTTTGGATCAGCGCGGTGCGCCGGCCACAGCAGCCATTGGGGGGTGAACCAATGGAAAAGGGAAGACCTTTCTCTCTGTCTCTCTCTCTCACTGTCCACTCTGCCTGTCAAAAAAAAAATATCATATCATCTGCTGATGTTGTAGCCATTTTAGTTTTTGTGAGCGCACTTTGGTGTTCACATGATGATGATGAAATCACCCAATGATGCATGTCTCAGAATGTATCCTCATCCTTAAGTACTACATGACATTTTACAGTTGATCCTCTGCATCTGTGAGTTCTACATTCACAAACTCCACCAACTGTGGATCAAAATTATTTGAATAGATAGTGCTTGCATCTGTATTGATTGTATACACATTTTTCTTTTTTTAAAGGTTTATTTATTTATTTGAAAGTCAGACTTAACACAGAGAGAGGAGAGGCAGATAGAGAGAGAGTTCTTCGATCCGATGGTTCACTCCCCAATTGGCCGCAACAGCCGGAGCTGCGTCGATCCAAAGCCAGGAGCCAGGAGCTTCCTCCCGGTCTCCCATTTGGGTGTAGGGGTCCAAGGACTTGGGCAATCTTCTGCTGCTTTCCCAGGCCATAGCAGAGAGCTGGATCGGAATTGGAGTAGCTGGGACTAAAACCGGTACCCATATGGGATGCTGGCACTTCAGAACAGGGTGTTAACCTGCTGTGCCACAGTGCTGTCTCCTGTATACATATTTTTCTTTTTGTTATTCCTGAAATAATATAGTGTAGTAAGTATTTACATACTACTTACATTATATATTATAAGTAATCTAGATGTCAGGGAGGACATTTGATGCAGTAGTTAAGGTATCACTTGGGATGCCACCATCTCTTATCTGAGTGCCAGCTTCAAGTCCCAGCTCTGCTCTCTGTTGCTGCTTCCTGCTAATATACTCTCTGGGAGGCAGCAGGTCAAGAACTTGGGTCCGTGCCACCTATGTGTCTGACTTGGATTGAGTTCCTAGTTGCTGACAGCAGTCTGACCCAGCTCTAACTCTTGTGGGTATTTGGGGAGTAAAGCAGCAGATAGGAAATTTCTCTCTTTGTCTTTCAAATAAACAAAATTAATAAAGCTTTCAAAAGTATACAGGAGGATGCACATAGCTTATATGCAAATATCATACCAGTTACATAAGAGACGAGAATTTTCAGGTTTTGATGTCCACGAGGGTTCTGAAACATATGGAGAGATGATTGTATTATGACAGTGTATGTTTCTTTCTGTTACCATTCTGCTGCCGCTACAACTACTCCGGCATGCTGCTGTTAGTAATAACACCGCAATCACTACTGCAACCGGTAATTGTTCATGAGGTTCAGTTAATGATGCTCATGTCAGTCCTTGTGATAAGTGTTTTGTGTACAAATTGTATTAAAACCTCACAGTATTCCTATCAGGAAAATAGGTTCTCTCTGAGAGGAGTAGGGCAGTTATGGTCCTGGAGTTAGACAGTAGGTTGTGGAGCCTGGACTCTCAAGCTCTCCTTAAGCTTTGACCACAATGTTGGTAATTACGACAGATCACGGCTATTCCCTTTAACACCCAGATTTTTTCCAACCCAATGGAAACTGTCCTTTTGATCCCAGAAGAAACAGACCTACACTTCAGTGTCTGTTTATAAGAAGTGATATAAACAAAGAGAAGGAAGATTAAAATGATGTGTTTTGCTTTATTGATAAGGAAGGGGTATGGGTGATCCAACATTATACCATGTAGAGAACAGAACTGTGGATTTGTCCCGATGTTTCCAGAGGTTGTGAGTCCTCAGGCAGGTATTTCATCTGGTTGTACCCTAATTTCCCCATACTTTGATCAA
The DNA here is from genome assembly GCF_033115175.1 of Lepus europaeus. Lineage (NCBI taxonomy): Eukaryota > Metazoa > Chordata > Mammalia > Lagomorpha > Leporidae > Lepus > Lepus europaeus. Next base: position 74,254,186 of record NC_084842.1, read on the forward strand.
AGGAGTTTGCAAAGATGCTTACAAGTCTATCGGTAGCCCTGAGTTGAGTGGACAGTATGGAATGAGGAAGGGATACAAGTGTCCTTAAGAAGTCAGCTTAGGGAGCAACACTCAGTGTGTGTGTGTGTGTGTGTGTGTTGAATTCATATACATATGTGAATTCAACTCATCTGGATCTAAAATTGGGTTATGCATTACAACAGACCTCCCAGCTATGGACAAACATAGCTCACTTGTGAGAAGCAAAGGTAGGGAATGGGTTTTAGAGGTTTACTGCTCTGAAATTGGAGAACTATTGAACAGTGTGCAAATTATAAAGAAAATCACAGAACTACATAAACATTTTAATGAATATTTTCCAGTAATGCAATTGCTCTAGGCAAATGTTTTTCTTGGATATGTTTCATGTAAAAAGAGGAAAGAAAATTGTGCCAATTAAATAACAAACTAAAGTGATCTTGATGAATGTAAGCTACTAAATATTTGAAAGATCTAAATGAAAATACTGAGAAAGATATCTAACAAAATGTTAACATAAATGTGTGAAAATTTTACACAAATAAACATTATTAAACTAGTTCACAATGAAGTGGGTTTTCTTTGTTTTGCTACTCAGAACTTTGTTTTGGGGTTTATATATGAGTGTACGAGAGAGAGAATTGAGATGTCTGTGTTTTCTTCATTGACAGCTTCACAACCGTGATTATCAAGACTCATACTTAAGATATTAGCCTGTGACATAACTTTCTTGATCTCTGCTTTTCCTTGAGTGATTTGCAGTTTCTGGAGAGGGAACATAGAAACGCAGCCACAAAAAATGTTTTATTCTCTGCCAGACATGGTGCTAAGCATTTCTTACAGGTTACTTAAAGAGGCTGGCAATGTTAGCACCATCCTGATTTTATAGGTGAAGAAGGTGAGGGTGTAGGAGCCACTAAATAAATTTCCTAAGGCCACAGAGATGCTATGTGCAAGTCAGAATTGGAACCCACCTCCCTCAGAAACTACAGCACAAACTCTAATAGCTACCCAGGGCAGCGTAGGACCCCATTTTAGTACTGCACTGTTTGGTGCCCCAATTTGGGAGGAACATCCTAATTTTCTGAAGTTTGTCGTCAGTGGTTACATCTTTTAGAAGGACCGCCTCTGCTGCCTGCCCTCCACGAGGTCAGGGATTAAACTGTTTCATGCGCTGTGTTTTCTGGGAGAACTCAGCTTGGTGCCCCCGGCCCCAGCGCCCAGGTCCTCCTCAGCTCAGCAGACCCATTGTCATGGCCTGGTAGCTGCCGAGAAGCAGCTCTCCTGAATTCATTGCAGGCCCCCCAGGCCACAGTGGCCATCTCTCTGGCTTTGCTGGGGCCCTTTCCCATCCAGTCTTTGTGCCTGGGGAATATTAGTCAGTTATATTTCGTCTTTAGTATCTCCTCTATCAGAAGACTTTCCTTGCTGTCTCAAGTATAGGCTGATGCTCTAACAAGCCAGTGCTCCAGACTATATGCTCAGGATCACTGTAACAGTGCTATCCTGCTCTGTCACAATGACTTCTCATGTATGTTTCTGCCCTAGTCAATTCACCAATGGAAAATACCATCTCCTGTTCCAATTTTATATTCAAGTCCATAGCACAATGTTTGACTCGATAAATATTTGGAAGAATGAGTTTAAATTTGAACAAAGAATAAATATTTGGAAAGAGAAGAGACATGTTTCCAAGAAAAGGAGAGCATGAATTTCTTAAGTGATAGTATAGAGAATTGAAAAAGAACCTGAAGCCAAAATATAAAAAATTGATTTCATATTTTGCTATGCTTTAAAATCATTCCCCAGACCACAATAATGTAACTATTTTCATAAATCCATTAAATATACTCTAGGCTACTGTCTCTTGCCTCAAGGAAATTCCCTTGCCAAATTTGAGTTTTCCTTAAGCCCCTGAACTTATCCCCGTTGCTAACTTTAAGAGGCTGATTCATAATTCCAGATGGAAGAAACTGTCCTCTCAGCCCATCTCCTCCTCCCATTATTTTAATGAATGCTGGAACTAGTTCAGCCTTAGGAGTTAAGTGTTTCTAGATTCTCTTGTCAGCATTTTTAAGATCTCTTTGGATATAAGTAATTCATATTAAAAATTAAAAAAACCCATGCTTTTCTGTTCTGAAAAAGATGAACCCTACTAAAAAATTCACGTATCCAAAAAAGATAAAATGTCAGCATTTAGCAGTGAAACATCGAATTCAGAGATTGCTAAAAAACCTTGTGGTTTCTTTATTTACGACCTATAGATGAACCTGTTTCAATCAGGTCTCGTGTCTTCATTTCCTGTGAATAGGGGTATAGGGTTTTTTTAGAATGTTTTCTCTTGCAGATGTGTTCAAGAGTGTAGAGGGAAGAGAACTAAGAAGTCTTGAGAATTCATTTAATATATTCCAGGCTCAACCCAACACAGGTGTCTTCTTTCCATTCTATAGGATACAGCAAAGAAGCAAACAGAAATAAAAAGCAAAAACCAACAAAAAAATGTTGTATAATAAAACCTGTGACTTAATCTGGTGGTAACAACCCCCGAAACAAAATGGTATACTTTTCTTTTAAAGAAGACTACAGACTCAAATATCAGGCATTTTATAGATAAAACAGCATAAAGACTCTTTGAGCAAAATTTTCCATTTGCATTTTCTTCAGGTGATCTCAGTGTAAGAAATTTACTTTGTGTTTGTGTGTGTGTGAATTTAACAGGAGTTTGGATTTATAAATATAATTCTGAGGTTCTGTGAACTTGGATGGAAAACTTGCGTCTTAATTCCATTAATCTCTAATGCAAGTATAGTAGATGTTTCCATTATGAATTTAGGCACCATCCTTCAGTAGTAATTACCGTGGCTGTGACCTTGTCAAGAAGAAATCGGATATTTTCACATCACATTTTAACTGTTGTTGATATCTTGTGATACCATTTAAGCTCCTCATTACTTTGAAAGTATGATAGTTACCACATCCAGCATTGTGTATTGTTGTTTATTGGGATAATAAAGAAGCCTGTCTATTCCTGCACCACAAATTTTTAATTTACTATTTTGATAATTGCACTGACACTGGTTTCATTTGTGAGCTTGTGAATGTCATTTTATGCATTTGAAATTATTATTCTGAAAAAGGGCCCATAGACTTCTAAATGTCCCATGGATCCCCAAAAATGTAGGTCTTCTAAATCCTTCATGTGTGCTTCATTCTCAATCTCCCTTCATTTTTTCTTTTTATTTCTTCGGTCTCTCCCTCTATTCCCCCCCCCCCCCCCCCTTTCCTTCCTCTCCACACCTGCTTATGCTAAACATGGAAAGTCTATTCAGGCTTCTATTTAGAAAGTAGTGGAGTGAGCTCTCGACCTCTGTTTTCCTTTTCTGACCCCTTTAACTTTCTCCTCGGAGAGACAGTATGTTGTGGGTTTACCTTGACTCTGAAACAGTTGGAGGGACTGAGGGGCCCAGCTGGGTCAATGTGCCACCTATGACAAAACCCAGCTCTGCTCTCACTTCCAAGATTGTGTTACCTGCTCCATCTCAGAACTGTGGGTCTTTCTGTCTTGAACACAGAAAGAAACCAGACTTTATATCATTTCCCCAATTCAGCAAGAATCATTATAGCTTCTTTCAGGAAGAATGAGAGGGAAAAGGATAGAGAGGGAGAGGGGAGAGGGAGGGAGAATGAGAGGGGAAGGGGAAGTGGGAGGAGGTGAGGTAAGGGGAGCGGGAGGGAAAGGAAGAGGGAGACAGGAGGGACAGGGGGAGGGGGATAGAGGGGGTGGGAGGGAGGGGAAGGGGGAGAGAGAGGAGGAGGAGGGGAACAGGAGGAGGGGGGGGAGAGAATGAATGAATCATGAATCCTGGTGGGTTCACACCCCTGTTATGGCCTCCTTGCTAATAGTCATTGGGAAGAGAACGTGATAAAAGCTGAGCTTCATCTGATCTTCTGTGTATCTCTTTTCTAGGATCATATTTTACTTAACAGGGAATATCCTTTTCATTTCCTCCATGTTCCTGTGTCTTGCATGAACAAATACTTCTGTTATTACAATTTTTCTGTTTTCTCAAATTTTTCGGTTTGCTTAAAGGTTCAAAATGTTCCTTTACCCCAATGACTTTGAAGAATGGTTTCTAAAGTTCTTTAACAACATGGATTGAGGACATGTAAATCTATGTCTCCATGAACCACCTCCTTAGCTATTCTGCAAAAATAATCCTACAAGCCAGGCACAATTTAGGACTGCACTGATATTCTTTCGTCTTCCTTTCAATTTATATATCAACAGCAAAGTCTGTATTATTCTTACATGTCTTCAAAAAGTGGCATCGACTATCTTTTGATGTTGGTTGGTTGTGGAACTGGAATTAGACATGAGATGGAGTGTGTCCTGCCCTCACAACGCAAATTGCAGAGTATAAAAGGCAGTATTGTGGGGGCTGAGCTGGTGTGAAGATGGACAGGACAGAGAATGAGCCATGGTCCAGCTGGCTGAGTTGTAAAAGCTGAGGAATTGGCAAAACTTTGAGAGGCCAAGATGGAGCACCAGACCCCTGACCACAGGAAAGGAGGCAAAGCTTAGACAGAAATGTGGAAATACCAGGGCCCCCTTTTAGAGATCTTTGAGCTTGTCCATGGCTGAAGAGTGAGCTGTCCAGGACATCTGGAAAGCTGCTCCCCATCTAACTTTTCTGTTCTAAAGAATAATCACACTTTCGTGTCTGTATCCTTTGACTGATTTAGATGTTGTGCTTGTGATGGGTGTGGGGGACCGGAGCTTACTTGCTCATTTGAGAATAAGTAAAGGACCCTGTGTGACTGCGAGGGAAGTAGAGAGAGACGGGTAGGAGACGGGCCAGAAAGGAGAAGAGAACACCAGATGATGTAGGGTACTGTGGACTCTATAATAAACACTCTTCAGTTTTCTCTGTGTATATTGAGAGCAACTTGGTGGTTTGAGGCAGAATAATAATATAATAATAATTTATATAATGTAATATTATATAATATAGCTGCTATGTTGAGAATACAAGACAACTGTGCCAGAAGAGAAGCAGAGACATTAGTTTGTTGTCTAATGCAAGGGTCCAGGCAGGAGATGATGGTGACTTGGAGCACACTGGGGTAGTGAAATACTGTGCTAGGACTTGCTAATAGATTAGCAGTAAATTGTGACAGTCCAGGAATTAGGACCTGAGAAAGTAATTGAATGTCTGTTGATGTCAACAGAGAAGCTCTAGAAGAAACAGGTTTGCAGAATGAATAAACCAGGGCCTGGCCGGCATTGTGGCTAACTAAGCTAATCCTCTGCCTGTGGCACCAGCACCTGGGGTTCTAGTCCCGGTCGGGGCACAGGATTCTGTCCTGGTCCTTCCTCTTCCTGTCCAGCTCTCTGCTGTGGTCCTGGAGTGCAGTGGAGGATGGCCCAAGTCTTTGGGCCCTGCACCCACATGGGAGACCATGAGAAGCACCTGGCTCCTGGCTTTGAATCAGCGTGATGCACCGGCCGCTGGGGGATGAACCAACGGAAAAGGAAGACCTTTCTCTCTGTCTCTCTCTCTCACTGTCCACTCTGCCTGTCAAAAATTTAAAAAAAAAAAATTAAAAAAACCAGGGCCTGACACTGTGGCACCTCAGGTAAAGCTGCCAGCTGTGGCACTGGCATCCTGTATGGGCGCTGCTTCACTGCCAATCCAGCTCCCTGCTAATGTGCCTAGCAAAGTGGTGGAAAACAGCACAAGTGTTTGGGACTCTGCCACCCACATGGGAGACCTAGACGAAGCTCCTGGTTTCTGGCTTCAGATGGGTTCAGCTGCAGCTGTTGCAGCCATTTGGGGTAGATGGAAGATCCTCTCTCTCTCTCTCTCTCTCTGTTTCCTTCTCTATCTGTGATTCTATCTTTCTTTCTTTTTTTTATTTGACAGAGTTAGTGAGAGAGAGAGATAAAGGTCTTCCATTGGTTCACCCCCGACAAATGGCTGCTACGGCCGGCGCTGCGCTGATCCGAAGCCAGGACCTGGTCTCCCATGCGGGTGCAGGGTCCCAAGAACTTGGGCCACCCTCCGCTGCCCTCCCAGGCCACAATAGAGATCTGGACTGGAAGAAGAGCAACCGGGACTAGAGCCCAGCACCCATATGGGATGCCAGCGCTGCAGGTGGAAGATTAACCAAGTGAGCTACAGTGCTGGCCCCGATTCCATCTTTCAAATAAAATCACATAAATCCTTTTTAAAAGAGGAATAGATCAAAAGTTTCCTACCAGTGACATCTTCACGTTGCTTATCATTCTAATTTGAAGGTTCCTCCTGCACTGCTATACAAGGCAACTTGAAAAATTGATGGAAAAAATGAAATTAAAAGATAAACTTATTCTGGCACAAAATATTGAAATTCATGCATAGTTTTTTCATGATATGTATTTTCCATGTACTTTTTGAAGACTCCTCAGACACAGGAGGAATCTAAGGATAGTAGTCTTCCAAAATAGGCATGAGAGGGAAGCTTGGAACTACTTTTGCAAGTCACTTTATGTAATATTAAGAGGATTAGATTCTATATATTGCAGAGCAAGATGCTTTTGGAGAGCTTGATTACCTAAGCCAATTTTGTGTGCCAGTGCTGCCAAGAGGGAAATTCAGAACTTCAGCAGTGGATTTTCTGATATTTCTGAAAGTGGCGCCCTCACTGACCTGAATTTCTTAGGGGTTTGCGGATGATTGTAATGGTTCTTGCACCATAAAAAGAGATATGGAAAATGTTAGTACCATGTGGTTTAATGATGCTGGTAGAGGCGTTTCATGAAGAGATAATCATCAACTTGGCTTTCTTACGCAGCCAGGATTCTGCCTGCCAGCAGTACCCATGATAAATAATGAGTTAAGAAAATTCTATCACAGGTAGCTATACAGTGTTAGAAAGAACCACTAGAAGGTGAGAGAACCTCAAGATCTGCACCCATGGGAAGCAGCCATCAGCTCTCCAGTTGGAGAGACTAAGAGGAGAGCTAGGGCCACCATCAGAAGTGTAGGAACCCCATGAGTCTTCCCATTTAGAACCAGGTGGTGGAGCTGGGGCCTGAGATCAGATGCTGCCCAAGTGGAGACTATGCTTACAGCAAAGAGAGAGGGGGAGGAGTCCACTGTTCTTTCTCTCCTTCCTGCTCTTCAATCTTTTTCTGTGCTTCCCATATGGAGGCAGGCATCAAGGGAGCGTCAAAACACAGTTCCTAGGGATTGCCACCCCTGCAAATCAAGGAATAGGGAAGAATGGGGATAGATATGCAGGCAAATGGGCACAAGACCTCCTCATAGAGGTGTTGGGTGGAAAGGGGTAATGATGTTGGTGAATTTCTGCCTCACAAATCAAAGGAAAGGAAGAGATTATGTGGAGTCAGGTCTTGGAGAACAGACTGTATTGAAAGCTTCATTTGATTTGGAAGCTTGGTAATATAATTTAATAATGGTGGATTCTTTAAACAATGTAATAAAAATAAAGGGGGAGTCCTAGGAAAAACATACTCTATTTACAAGCATTCTAGGAGGAGAAAAGTGGCAAATGATTGTATTAGGGATGGAATTTTTTAAGGGGAATAGGAAAATCATATGAATTTATAAATTTTAAAAAGTAAAATAGACATGAAGCAATCATTATTTAATAGCACTCATTCTCAGGTAGAGCTATTTTTTTTTCTAATATCCTGGACCGTGATTGGAAGTTCAGACTGAAACCAACATTTGTTTTCCCATCACCAGTTTTTGTTTGAGCTATGATAAACCAACTCCCTTGCTTGTATCTAATTTAGAGTCATTGCATTTACATCTAAAATAGTACCTACATTGGAAAATGCAAGCAATCTTATTTTCTCTGTAAGCATCATAGGAAAGAAGATTATTGGATCCAATCAATATAGGGCCTGTCATTTGGAGCTTGAGAGTCATATTTTGCGAAATCATTTCTTGTGAATAACTGTTGGATGGCTTTTTCTTTTAAGGAGACACTAAAGTCAAAACTTTGGTTATTCTAAATTAAACTCCATGATTGGTAATTTTTGTAGACAAGCCAAATTTGATTTTGCCGTCTGCAAGTCTGAAGTTTATAATGCATATAATTTGATTTTCTTTCTCTAGAGGTATTTTATCTATCTGATATGAGCCTTTATCAGCTTATGCAAAGTAAAAATTTTCATAAAAGTTATTGTGAAGAATACTTTCAAAGATACTGTTAGAAAATGTTGCTATTTTAAAAAGACATTTGTAGGATGAGTGTTGGACTCACTTCAAGAATAAATTCTAGAAGTTTTTAATTCTTGAGTATATTTTTTATCATACTAATTTTTTTTCTTTTGTAGTCTTTTATGTCACTGATATTCTCGAGGCTGACTTATTTTTAAAAATTTATAAAAGTGAGCTATTTTTACATAGCTTCAGATTTATATTTTAAAAATATTTATGTCCTATAATTTCAATCAACAGATTATTTCAATCATTGAAGTTCTACATGTTGCAGTTTTAAAAATCTCTTGATTTCCTAAGTGCTTTACATTTACATATTTGACTTCTGTGCATGTCAGCTCAGTAGCCCCATGGAGTGGTTCAGGAGCTTTAAGGTTTTAGAGTAGACACAGGGCAATGGTAATCACGAATGTATTGCTCTACCCCAGGAATGTTGATGAGGGCAACTTCTGTACAGTACTTGGAGGAGTTCTAGGGTTCAGAAAACTCTTGCTTCATTGGATTCCCTGCCCTGTTTTTGACACATTGTCTGATTCTAGGAATAAGCATAGCAAGAACAAAATTACCTTACCTCTCCTAGGATTCTCTGGTACCTTTCATATGTAGATAAATAACAGCTTTCACAGCAGCAAAGAGCCCACTGACAATATGCCTGTTCCGATCATTCGGAAGGCACCCTGCTTACCATTTATGAAAATAAGATTCAGAAGTTTACAAAACCACTGAATGCATAGACATAGAATAAGGGGCCTACGGTATTGAATAACAATTGAATCTTTTTTTTTTTTTACTAAAGAAAAAAATTACTCATTTATTTGAAAGGCAGAATGACAGAGAGGAGAGCTAGATAGTTGGATAGATAGGCAGATAGACAAAGATCTTCCGCTTGCTAGTTAATTCAAATGTGTGCAACAACCAGGGCTGGGCCATACATTGCCACAATGCCAATCCCATGATTTTATCTTGGAAACCAATGATACTCTGTTTCCTTCGAAAGAGGCAGTGTAATGACCACTGATGCTTAGAAATGTTACTCTAATCAAGATAAACTCTGGTTCTCTATAGTAGTAAACTGGATGTCTCCTCTACTATGATCTCTATGCAGGAATTTCTTTCTCCTTTCCTTCCTCCCCTTCCTCAGTCTCCAGATGTACAGGCATTGTCACTCAGATGATGATCATACCTCTTTGTTGGTATACTGTTTGACCATGGATTGGCATCTAGTACTGGGCCAGACATCATGTGTGGCAATGACAGAGAGCAGGGCACACCCTGCCCTTTTAAGTTCAAAGTGGGCCTTAATGGATTGCAATAGCTTTGTCCTTTCAGTGATGGCCTTCATATCTATCATCTCATTAATTTTTCACCAACATCTTTGAGGATAGTATTAGCATTATAGTGAGGTTAAATATACTCAGTGGTGCTGAGTTGGAGGGGGACCTTCCTATGTGTTCTGATTCTTTCTCAAGATTGCTTTGTGGTATCTACCAGGAAGTAAGCCTCGCCCCAGAAATTGTGCCCCAGGCTTGTCTTTGAAGCTTCCACAACTTGCAGCTCAAGGACGAGATTGTGGTTTTCCTTCCCTACAACAACCTGGATAATCACCATGGTGACTGTGGTGTGCCAAAGTCTAATGCAGAGGTTGGGAAGGTGCAAGAAGAAACCCTGTGTTTCCTAGACTTCTTTGCAGCCAGGTTTCTCAGTGTAGCTTGCTGTCACCAATATCTTGTATTCACCTATGAACTGGAAAGTGGGCCTGGGGCCTGAACACTGTTTGTATGGTTGCCATGCTCTGTGAGCAAGCATGGCCAAGGTGCCAGCCTTCATGCACCAGAGTTCTGATACTGAGCCAGCAGCATGAGAGAACTGGTGAAAGGCAATTTTCTAAGTCTGGAATTGATTTGAGAATCTGAGGAAAGCTTCGAGCCCTTCTAAAAATACTGTATTACGAAATACACTTACACATATGCAAAATACATTGTGTAAGTTTATTGTTATAAATGTGTTCTCAGAGTCAACTTTTACTTTTTATTTTATTTTTATAAGGATTTTTAAAAATTTATTAATTTAGAGATAGAGTTACAGACAGAAGGAGAGACAGATAGAAAGGTCTTCCATCTGCTGGTTCACTCCCCAAAAGCTATAACAGCCGAAGCTGGGCTTATCCGAAGCCAGGAGCCACCATCTACTTCCAGCCTCTCACACAGGTGCAGGGCCCCAGACACTTGGGTCATCTTCTACTGCTTTTCCAGGCCATAGCAGAGAGCCAGATTGTAGAAGGAGCAGCCAGGACTTGAACTGGTGTCCATATGGAATGCCAGCACTGAAGGCTTAGCCCACTGCGCCACAACACTGGCCCCCAGAATTAATTTATATCTCCCTTTTAGCATGTTGGTTCCCACTTGGGAAGTTTCTGCTCTTCCCAGTGCGCGTCCTTGGTGAGGGTGGGAAATTGTGTTGAGAGCCTCAGCTTACTCACCCCTTCCTGTATCCTTGTCCTTTACCATGTGTCTCAACCATTACTCTGGCATTGGAGAATCAGTGAACTGTATTTTCTCCACTCCTTGATTCTCAGTTCCCCTTTAGAATTAAGCAGGTGTGATGATGTGTTAGTTCCTGAGAATTTCCTCTTCTCTTTTTGGCTGTTTTCACCACAAGACATGGCTGGGGTAATGGATGGAAGGTGAAAAACACACAAAGCAGTGGCATGTAAAGCTGAGCCCACTGCACATCAGGCAACAACCAGCTGGCCCTGGATATGTGAGTAAGATCAGCTAGGATTAACATGTTCCCCACCGACCTTGAATAGATCCTAGATGCGCATGGACTAAATGCTTATTGCTGTCTGGCACTGCACTTCCATGACTGTCATCCAGCATTGTAGTGGCATCATGATTGCAAATGAAAGTACTGTCTCTTTTTCTATCCAAATTGCTGATAGGGGCCAAAACCTAGACCAACCAAAGACTGAGTTGAGGGAGGCAACAATGAGGGAAGAAATTCTTATTTATTTATTTATTTATTTATTTTATTTTTTGACAGGCAGAGTGGACAGTGAGAGAGAGACAGAGAGAAAGGTCTTCCTTTGCCATTGGTTCACCCTCCAATGGCCGCCGCAGCTGGCTGGCGCGCTGCAGCCGGCGCACCACACTGATCCGATGGCAGGAGCCAGGTGCCTATCCTGGTCTCCCATGGGGTGCAGGGCCCAAGCACTTGAGCCATCCTCCACTGCACTCCCGGGCCACAGCAGAGAGCTGGCCTGGAAGAGGGGCAACCGGGACAGAATCCGGCGCCCCGAACGGGACTAGAACCCGGTGTGCCGGCGCCGCAAGGCGGAGGATTAGCCTAGTGAGCTGCGGCGCCGGCCAAGGAAATTCTTATTTTTAAATTCTCCATCCCAGAGAAGGTGTCAGATGAAACTTGTGAGTAGTTTCTAATAACTGTATCCAAGCATGTGCCCAGATTTCTGCCCGTTTGACACTGTGGGCCACATTTATTGTTTCTGTAAGTTTATCTTCTTTTTAAAATTAGCTAGAGTCAGTTTCTGTTACTTACTGTTCATGTTACTAATGTTTTGTTTTAAATTGATCAGAAGCTACTTGGCTTAAAATAATCACTTTATTTCATTTACGATTTTCTGAAAATCAGAAGTGTGGGGAGGGTTCAGCTAATCCATTTTTTTTCCTTGGAGTTCTATAGCAGTTGCAGTCAAGTGCTAGACATCAGGATGTTTAACAACACTGGAATTCTAAGATGGCGCACATAGCCATAATTGTTGCTGGCTGTTGCCTGGGGTCTTGGCTGTGTTGTCATGCAGAATGTCTGCTCTGGCCTTTGTGTGCAGTCTCAGTGTACCTGGCATCTTATTTAGTAGCTGGCTTCCACTAGGGTCTCTGAAGAGAACACAGTCACTCTCCCAGGGAAGGTCAACCAATGTACCCTAGTCTCCTATTCTGCCCTCTGGTCACAAATTGTTGGTATGCTTCCACTTGTAAAATATGTTCTCTCCCTCCTGACACCCTCACAAAGTTTTGTCTACTGGGCCATGAATCTAAAGCTCAGGTATCAATAAGTATCCTTGAGTTTGGTTCTTTGGCCACAATTTCCCTTAATTTGGAAAACCTATTGAACTCAGGCAGTACGTATTCTGTCCCTGACATAGCCAATATACAATGCTGACACAGTGATAGAATAATTGAAATCAACAGTCTAAAAGGGGAATAGAGAAGACAGCAGCCATTGGCCCATATCACTTTGAAGTCCAGATGGACACATTCACCATTTTGATTATGGTCTAGTTCTTCCTAAATCAAAGCTAATAGTGCAATGAAAATAACAAATTGTGATGAATAACATGATTGAATTATCCTTCTTAAAAATTATAGTTTATGGGTGCCAGGGGATTCCAATATAATCCCATCAAGGTGGCATGTACCAATGCCATCTCACTAGTCCAAGTGATCATCTTCAGTTCACAATTGATCACACTGATAGGTCTAAGAGTCAAAGGGATCACACAAACAAGACTAGTGTCTGCTAGTACTAACTGATAGAATCAAAAAGGGAGAGAACGATCCAACATGGGAAGTGGGATACACAGCAGACTCGTAGAATGGCAAATGTCCTAAATAGCACTCTGGCCTCAGAATCAGCCCTTAAGGCATTCAGATCTGGCTGAAGGGCCCATGAGAGTATTTTAGGCATGGAAAGCCAAGACACTCTGAAAAAAAACTGTGAGTGAGATCCCAGTGGAAAGAACGGGGCCATCAATGTAGGAGGTACCTTTCTCTGAAGGGAGGAGAGAACTTCCACTTTGACTATGACCCTATCGGAATAAGATCAAAGTTGGCAAACCCTAAAGGCTTCCATAGCCTTGGCAACTCATGACTAGAGCCTAGAGAGATTACTGACGCCATAAACAAGAGTGTCGAATTGTTAAGTCAACATCAGGAGTCACTGTGTACTTACGTCTCATGTGGGATCTGTCCTTAATGTGTTGTCCACTGTGAAGTAATGCTATAACTAGTACTAAAACAGTATTTTTACACTTTGTGTTTCTGTGTGGGTGCAAACTGATGAAATCTTTACTTAGTATATACTGAATCAATCTTCCGTATATAAAGATAATTGGAAATGAAAAAAAAAAAAAAACCTGGTGTTAAATTGGAAATTGCACAGAAAATTAATTTTTAAAAAATATGTAGGATCTCTGTCCTTAATGTGCTGTACATTGTGATTTAATGCTATAACTAGTACTCCAACAGTATTTTTCACTTTGTGTTACTATGTAGGGGCAAACTGTTGAAATCTTTACTTAATATATACTAAACTGATCTTCTATATATAAAGAGAATTGAAAATGAATCTTGATGTGAATGGAAGGGGAGAGGGAGCGGGAAAGGGGAGGGTTGCGGGTGGGAGGGAAGTTATGGGAGGGGGAAGCCATTGTAATCCATAAGCTGTACTTTGGAAATTTATATTCATTAGATAAAAGTTAAAAAAAAATTATAGTTGATGGGGCCAGCATTGTGGCATAGCTGATAAAGTTACTGCCTGCAATGCAAGCATATCAGATGGGCGTCAGTTTGAGTCTCGGTTGCTCCACTTCTGAACCAGATCCCTGCTAATGTGTCTGGGAAAGCAGTAGAAAACAACCCAAGTGTTTGGGTCTCTGCACCCACATGGGATATGTGGAAGAAACTCCTGGCTCCTGACTTTGGTCTGACCCAGCCCTGGCCATTGTGGCCATTTGGGGAGTGAACCAGCAGCTAAATCTTTCTCTCTCTCCTCTGTATTTCCCTCTCTCTCTTTCCCTCTCTCTCTCTGTTATTCTGCCTTTCAAAGAAATAAATCTTAAAAAATTATAATTAACATGTATAAAAAATAAAAATTATAATTATGTCACTCATTTGTCCTTGGAAAAATTATGACAATTTTCCAAGGGAAAAGTTGCAAGAGATCTAAACTGTACTAATAACAGCTTTAGCTAGTCTGGTTTTGATGATATTGTACAATGCTGTTGAACTAGCAATTTGTAGGCAACCTTTGATATCTATTTGGTTTTGATTTCTAATTTACAGAAGTAAGTACAGAAAACTCTGACTTACAAAGACCTAAGAGTAAAGCAAATATCCATTCTCATTATACTCTTGATGATAGCATTTCATGAGACAAAATATTCTATTTCTGAGATTCATTCTTTTGGGGTTGAATTCCTGATTTCATTTTCCTTGTCCTCTAACCAGTGGCAGTTTCCTTCTAGAAGTTCCTAGATGCTACCTATGTTTGCAAGAAAAGAATTACGAATCCCTTTTATATCTCAGCAGAACTATTTTTGGCAGACTTTTATGGTGTTTCTGAGTGTTGCGGATTTCTGAAAAATTGACTAACTTTTATGATTTTTAACTCTGGCCCAATGAAATGTGTTCACTAGCACTGGAAAGTTTTTGCCAATTTCTGACCCTAATCTCTTCCAACATAGCCAATGGCACACACAATTGTCCAGCAACAGAATCCATAAAGGTGGCTGCAGGACTTCCAATTAAATGATTTATCTCATCCTTAAGTGCCCGGATAGCTGCCAACTGAGCCAACACATAAGTGGACTCTACCCCTTCAAGCTGTTCTGAGAATATGATTTACTTTTCTCATAAAAATATGCAACTTCTGCCCAAATTTCAATCAACCCCTTCAAGACTAATCCTCTTATAAGCCAGGGGACATTTGTGCAGAAGACACCTTTGTACCCAACCTCCTCTGCTAACCAAAATCATTTGAAGAGGCTATGACTCAAAGTCTCATTTAGGTGGAAAAGCCCACTTTCAAGGCCCTTAGGGTTGTCTGTTTAAACAGATAACAATTCTCGCACTGTTGGCTCTCTGTGATTTCAGGACAAAACAAAGAAACCTCATGACATGTACCAATTTCTTTGTAAAAGAAAAAAATGGGCCGGCGCCGTGGCTTAACAGGCTAATCCTCTGCCTTGCGGCGCCGGCCCACTGGGTTCTAGTCCCATTTGGGGCACCAGATTCTATTCCGGTTGCCCCTCTTCCAGACCAGCTCTCTGCTATGGCCCAGGAAGGCAGTGGAGGATGACCCAAGTGCTTGGGCCCTGCACCCGCATGGGAGACCAGGAGAAGCACCTGGCTCCTGGCTTCGGATCAGCATGATGTGCTGGCCGCAGCAGCCATTGGAGGGTGAACCAATGGCAAAAGGAAGACCTTTCTCTCTCTCTCTTTCTCACTATCCACTCTGCCTGTTAAAAAAAAAAAAAAAAAAAAAAAGAAATGTTGCAAGTATGACAGGTACAACTTCTATTGAAAACAAGAATATTTTTGTGTGTGTGCTAAGGTTTTGCCTGAAAAATAAGTGTCTCCTTTTTGAGGTTATCAGTTACATCTACGGTTTGCAAATAGGGTTTATATTGGTATTTTCACGGACCACTGAGGTAGAATATATATCTAGATACTGCCACCCTTGATAGACATTGACAGAAACTGATATTTCCATCCAGTTGATGTTGTCTAAGGTGCATTACTGTCAGAAGCATGTTACAAAGGATGCCAGCAATTTTGGGGAAGGTACTATGAATTTTGAAATATATTTACCTTATTTTATTTGAAAGAGTTACTGAGAGACAGAGAGACAGAGACAGAGAGAGAGTCTTCCATCCATTGGTTCACTCCCCAAATAGCTACAATGGCCAGGGCTGGGATACACTGAAGCCAGGAGTTTCTTCCAGGTCTCTTGCCTGGGTGCAGGGACCAAAGAACTTGGGCCATTCTCTACTGCTTTCCCAGGCACATTAGCAGGGAGTTGGATCGGAAGTGGAGCAGCTGGATCTGGAACTGGTGCCCATTGGGATACTATGATTAATAGAAATAGTCCTTTGATCTTTGAAATTTGGTAATTTATAGGTTTCAGAGCATTACAAGATACAGTTGTGAACCCTACAAATTTGTATGTTGAGATTCTAATTCATAATCCCTTGCAATGGGAATATATTGGGGGTCTTTAAAGAGGTCATTAAATTAAAAACAAGTTCAATAAAGTGAATCCTAATACAATATGACTGGTATCCTTATAATAAGAGGAGATTAGGACACAAACACATACAGAGGGCAAACCGTGTGAAGAGACAGGGAGAAGATAACATCTACAAGCCAAGAAGAAAGGTCTCAACACCTCAATCTTGAATTTCCAGTCTGTAGCAGTATGAGAAAAACCTTTCAGATGTTTCAGTGACCTGGTCTGTGCTATTTTATTAAGGGAGTCTAGTAAACTAAAACAAGTGGACTCTCTAAGACCTTACCAATAATGCAAACTTTTTTATTATCACTTGATTGGCTATGCGATAGTCTTTCTGGGAGACTGCTTCAAAATGGTGAGATGTTTTGATCAGGGAAGATCCAAGTTTTGGAAAAGTTAGAATCTTTTCACAAACAAGTGTCCTCCATATTATGATTCTTGCAGTTTTTCATGAACAGGAAAAAATTTATTTATTTACTTAAAAGAGAGGGAGAAAGAGAGAGGGAGAGGGAAAGAGAGAAAGAGAAAGAGAGAGACTTCCACATGGTTGACTGGGACCAAATTACTTGATCCAACTATTTTAGCCATCAACACTCACTTCAAGATTGTGCATTCTCAGGAAGTTGGAATCAGAAGCAGAACCAGAGCTAGAACTGAGGCAACCCAGTGTGGGATGTAGGAGTCCGAAGAAGCATCCTAACCACTGTGCCAATGCCCGTGCCTATATTTTTTCCTTTTTAAAAATTTATTAATGTAAAGAGAACAGATTTCATGGGTATAATTCTAGTAATATAGTGATATTTTCCTCCCTTCTCTTTTCTTTTTAAAATTTGTTTGCAATAACATACTTTCAATTTACTTTATAATCATAGGCTTAATGTTCCTGTAACTATAGAGTTCTATAAGGAAAAAGTAGACATGCCACTGTTCCACAAGGATTATAAACAATAATCAAATCACAAGGTATCAATTTCACTCATATACTGTTTTTAAAAATGTATACATTGTCTACCATGAATCAGAAAAAAACCCATGGTATTTGTCTTTTTTGGGGTCTAGCTTAATTCACTAACCATAATGGCTTCTACATGCTTCCATTTTGTTTCCAAAGACAGATTTTCATATTTTTTATGGCTGAGTAGTATTCCATCATGTATATATCACATTTTCTTTACCTAGTCATCAGTGATAAACATTTGGGTTGATTCCATATCTTAGCTATTATTAATTGAGCTGCTGTAAACATGGGGCACAGGTTACTCTTTCTATGCTGATGTCATTTCCTTTGTGTAAATTCCCAGGAGAGGAATGGCTGTGTCTGTCATGGTAGATGTGTTTTCAGATTTCTGAGGATTCTCCATACTGTCTTCCAAAATGGTTGTACTAGTTTACATTCCTATTTATTTATTTAAAAATATTTATTTCTTTTATTTGAAAGAGTTACAGAGAGAGGTAGAGACAGAGAGAGAGAGGTCTTCCATCCACTGGTTCACTCCTTAGATGGCCACAATGGCCGGAGCTGCGCCAATCTGAAGCTAAAGCCAGGAGCTTCTTCTGGATCCCCCATGTAGGTGCAGGGACCCAAAGACTTGGGCCATCTTTCACTGCTATCCCAGGCCATAGCAGAGAGCTGTATTGGAAGAGGAGTAGCTGGGACTCAAACCAGTGCCCATATGGGATACCAGTACTTCAGAGCAGGGCTTTAACCTGCCGTGCCACAGTGCCAGCCCCCAAGTTTACATTCCTACCAACAGTGTATTAGGGTATTTTTTTCCTCCACATCCTCACCAGCATTTATGACTTCTAATTTTTGGATCAGAGCTGTTCTAACTGGAGTGTGGTGAAACCTCCTTGTGGCTTTTATTTGCATTTCCCTGATGGCTAGTGGCCCTGATCATTTTCTCATGTGTCTGTTGGCCATTTGTATTTAATCCTTTGAAAAATGCATTTCATGTCCTTTTCCCATTTATTAATTGGATTGTGTTATTGTTGTTGAGTTTCTTAAGCTCCTTAAGATGCATAGTTTGCAAGTATTTTCTACCATTCTGTTGGTTGCCTCTTCACCTTGGTGAGTGTTTTCTTGCAGTACAGAAGCTTTTTAGCTTAATGTAATCCTATTTGTCAATTTTTATTTTGATTGCCTATGATTCTGGTGGCTTATCCAAGAAGTCTTTGCGTATGTCAGTGCCTTGTAGTGTTTCTTCATGTTGTCTTTTAGTAGTTTGATGATGTCAAGATTTAGATTTAGATCCTTGATCCATTGTGAGTTGATTGTGTAAGTTGTAAGTCTTGTTTCATGGTTCTGCATGCAGGGAGCCAGTTTTCTCAACACCATTTGTTAAAAAGACTGTCCTTTCCCCAGGGGTGATTTCTGCTCATTTATCAAAAATTAATTGGTTATAGATGGATGGACTAACTTCTGGAGTTTCAATTCTGTTTAATTGATCCAAAAGTCTATTTTTGTTCCACTATCAGGGTGTTTTGATTATAACTCCCCTATAATATGTCTTGAAATCTGGTTTTGTGATGTCTCCAGCTTTGTTTTAATTGTTTAAGATTGCTTTAGCTGTTCAGGGTCTTATGCATCCGAATGAATTTTAGGGTCATTTTTCCCTTAGATCTAAGAAGAATGTCCTTGGTATTTTGATTGGGATCATATTGAATCTGTAAATTGCCTTGTGTATTATGGATATTTTGATGATATTAATTCTTCCAATCTGAGAATATGGAAGAATTTTTAATATTTTAGTATATTCTTTGATTTCTTACCTAAATGTTTTATAATTTTTATTGTAGAGGTCTTTCATTTCATTTTTAAAGTTCATCCCAAGGTATTTAAATTTTTATAGCTATTGTGATTGGGACTGATCTAAGCCCTGTCATTGTTTGGCTACCTAATTTTTGTTTGTTGATTTTATATCCTGTAACTTTACCAAACTCTCTTATGACTTTTGGTAATCTCTTAGTGGCATATTTTTGTTCCCTTATATGTAGGATCATGTCATCTGCAAACAGGGATAATTTGACTTCCTCCTTTCCCATTTGTATTGTTTTGATTTCTTTTTATTATCTAATCACTCTGGCTAAAACTTCTAGAACTGCATTGAATAATAATGGAGAGAGTGGACATCCTTGATTAATTCAAGATTTTAATGGAAATGCTTCCAACTTTTCCCCTTTCAACATGATGCTGGCTGTGGGTTTCTGGTGTATTGTCTTGATTCTGTTGAGGTATGTTCTTTTTATACCCAATTTGCTTAAGGTTTTTTTCATGAAACTATGTTATGTTTTATCAGCTAATTTCCTTGCATCTGTTGAAATAATATGGTTTTTATTCTTCAATTTATTAATGTGATGTATCACTTTTGTTGATTTGCATGTTAAACCATCCCTTTACCCCTAGGATAAATTCAACTTAATCCAGGAGGGTAATCTTTTGATGTGTTGTTGCATTTAATTAGCTAATTTTTAAATTGATTATTTTCTCATCTATGTTCATCAAGGATATTGGTCTATAGTTCTTTCATTGTTGTATCTTTTCCTGGTTTTAAAATTTACTTGATGCTCACCTTATAGAAGAAATTTGGGAGGATTCTTTCCCTTTCAATTATTTTGGATAGTTTGAGAATAATTAGAATTAGTTCTTCTTTAATGGTTTGGTAGAATTCCACAGCGAAGCCATCTAGCCCTGGGCTTTCCTTTGTTGGGTGTATCTTTACTACTGATTGAATCTCTATTTTCTCTATTTGTTTACTTAGGCTTTCTATGTGTCTTTGTGCCTCAATTTTGATAAATTGTGTATCTAGAAATATATCAGTTTCTTCTATATTTTCCAATTTGTTGGCACACAGCTGTTTTTAATAATTCCTGATGATTCTTTTCATTTCTGTGGTATCTGTTCTAAAATCTCCTTTTATATCTGATTTTATTAATTTAGGTATTCTCTCCCTTTTGTGTGTGTTAGGCTTGTAGTTTATCATTTTTTTTTATTTTTTTAAAAACTAACTCTTCATTTCACTGCTCTTTTATATTTTTCAATTTCAATTTTTTATTCTCTAATTTTAATTATTCCTTTGTCCCTATTAATTTTGGATTTAGTTTGTTCTTTTTCTAGGTCCTTGAGATGCATCGTTAGATCACTTATTTGATATGTTTATAATTCCTTATGTAGGTAATAATTGCTATAAACTTTCCTCTTTAAACTGCATTTGCCATGCCCTATAAATTTTGATATGTTGTATTTTACCTTCATTCATTTCAAGTAATTTTTATTTTTAAAATTTTTATTTTTGACAGGCAGAGTGGACAGTGAGAGAGAGACAGAGAGAAAGGTCTTCCTTTTGCCGTTGGTTCACCCTCCAATGGCCGCCGCGGCTGGCGCGCTGCTGCCGGCGCACCGCGCTGATCCGATGGCAGGAGCCAGGTACTTATCCTGGTCTCCCATGGGGTGCAGGGCCCAAGGACTTGGGCCATCTTCCACTGCACTCCCTGGCCACAGGAGAGAGCTGGCCTGGAAGAGGGGCAACCGGAACAGGATCGGTGCCCCGACCGGGACTAGAACCCGGTGTGCTGGCGCCGCAAGGCGGAGGATTAGCCTGGTGAGCCGCGGCGCCGGCCAGTAATTTTTTATTTCATTTTTTACTACTTCTATGACCCACAGTTCATTCAGGAACATGTTATTCAGTCTCCATGTTTGTTTGTTTTTTTAATATTTGTAGATTTTCTTATGTTTCTATTTTCCAGTTTCATTTCAGTGTGGTCAGAAAAGATACATGGTACAATTTCATTTTTTTTTTAATTT
The DNA here is from genome assembly GCF_033115175.1 of Lepus europaeus. NCBI lineage: Eukaryota > Metazoa > Chordata > Mammalia > Lagomorpha > Leporidae > Lepus > Lepus europaeus. Next base: position 74,275,264 of record NC_084842.1, read on the forward strand.
GTTGAGTCTTGTTTTATGGTCTATCCCAGAGAATGTTCCATGCACTGATGAAGAAAATTTGCATTCTATGGCTGTTAGATGAAATGTTCTGTAATTATCAATTAGGTCCATTTGGTCTGTAGTGTGGATTAACTTTGTATTTTCTTTGATTTTTTTTTTTTTTGTCTCATTATCTGTCCATTAATGGAAGTGGGTGTTGAAGTTTTCTATGTTTGTATTAGAGTATACATCTCTCTTTAGATCCATTAACATTTATTTAAATAGCTGGGTGCCCTAGCACTGGGTGCATATACATTACTGTAATCACATCTTCCTGTTGAGTTGATAGTTTAATCATTACATAATGACCTACTTTGTCTCTCTTGACAGTTTTTGTCTTAAAGTCTATTTTGTCTAACATTAAGATAGCTACTCCTGCTCACTTCGAATTCCATTAGCATGGAAAATTGTTTTTTCATCCTTTCACTTTCAGTCTGTGTATCTATTGGTAGGGTGTGTTTCTTGTAGGTAAAATAAAGATGGGTCTTATTTTTTAAACCATTCAGATGGTCTGTATTTAATTGTATAACTTTGTCAATTTATATTCAGTGTTTTATTGCTAAGTATTTAATGATTGGGCACTGCTGTTTTCCCATAAATATTCCTTTTGTTTGTTTTGGATCTCCTTTGTGCTATTACTAGGAGAGTTTTCTGCTTTCATGTTCTTCTTTTTCATAATGATTATCTTTCTCTGTTTCTGCGTGTGGTTCATCCTTAAGTATCATGTGTAAGACTGGCTGAGAGGTGACAAATTCTTTCAATTTTTGTTTGTATTAGAAAGTCTTTATTTCACCTTCATTTATAAATGAGAATTTTACTGGGTACAGTATTCTGGGTTGACAGTATTTTTCTGTTAGGACTTGTACTGTATCTCTCTATTTTTTCCTAGCTTGTAGGGTTTCAGATGAGAAATCTGCTATCTATCAAATTGGAGATCATTCAAAAAGGTAATTAACATTTATATCCTTGATATTTTAGTATTTCTTGTTTATGTTTTACTCTGGAAAGTTTGAATGTGTCTTGGTGAAGATCTCTGATCATGCCTGTTTGGGGTCCTATGTATTTCATATACTTGGATGTCTAAATCTCTCTCCAACTTAAGGAAATTTTCTCCTATTACTTCACTGAATAAGTCATTCTGGTTTTTTTTCTTTGGGAACTCCTAAGACATAAATGGTTGTTTGATAATATCCCATAGATCCTGACCACTGTTTTTTTTTTTTTTAATAATAATTTCTTCTTTTTTTGTCTGAATGAGATATTCCAAAAGATTTGTCTTTCATCTCAGCTATACTTTCTTTTGCCACACCAGAATCTTGTTAAATCTTTCCAACGTATTTTTAATTTGGCATATTGAATTCTTCATTTCTAATATTTCGGTTTGATTTTTCTTTAGTATCTCTGTTTCTCAATTTGTGTAATTCTCTGTTTTTGAGTAATCTTTTATTTTTTTAAATATTTATTTCTTTGAAAGGCAGAATTACAGAGGGGCAGAGGCAGAGAGAGGGAAAGAGAGGTCTATCATCTGCTGATTCACTCCCCAAATGGCCGCAATGGCCAGAGCTGGGTGTATTCAAAGCCAGGAGCCAAGAGCATCTTCTGGGTCTCCCACACAGGTGCAGGGGCCCAAGGACTTGGGCCATCTTCCACTGTTTGCTCAGGCCATAGCAGAGAGCTGGATTGGAAACAGAGCAGCCAGGACTCGAACCAGTGCCCATATGGGATGCCAGCACTGCAGGCAGTGGCTTTACCCACTACGCCATAGTTCCGGTGCCTTGAGAAATCTTATAATATAATATTTTTAAAATTCCTTCTGGGCATCTTGTCAGTCTCATCTTCACAGTGTAAATTGAAATATTATTGGGGCCAACACTGTGGTGCAGTGGGTTAATGCCCTGGCCTGAGGCTCCAGCACCCCACATGGGTGCAGGTCCAGCTCTCTGCTGTGGCCTGGGAAAGCAGTAGAGGATGGCCCAAGTCCTTTGGCCCCTGCACCCATGTGGGAGACCTGGAAGGGGCTCCTGGCTCCTGCCTTCGGATCGGCACAGCTCCAGCCATTGCAGCCAATTGGGGAGTGAACCATCGGATGGAAGACCTCTCTCTCTCTCTCTGCCTCTCCTCTCTCTGTGTAACTCTGACTTGCAAATAAATAAATCAATATTTTTAAAAATTTAAATATTATTGTGTTCCTTTTGGAGGGTCATTGTCTTCCTTGTTAATGTTTCTTGTATTTATATGTTTCTTTTTATGTATCTGAAGAAATATTTGTTGGTATGTCCTCTGAAGGGTTTGGTCTTTGGAATGTGCTTCATAGAATGCCTTCACCTTTAGTGAATATCCATAGGTGTGTGCTGGGTGGGGCCACTTTTGTGAGTGGGGAAAGAGTGAAGAGTGACACCCAAGTTGGGCATTGTGTATGCATTCTAGCATCAATAGGGGGAGGGTATGGTCATGATGGCTGCTGTGTGCACAGCCTCGGTCCTTCTCTACTCCAGTTCCTATGCTTTCAGCTGATGTACTATACCATCTCTCTGTTCCTAAGGAAGAGGTAAGTTCATAGAATAGTCAAGGAAGAGTTCTTGACTGTTTAGATAAGGCAGAGAATCATTATTTTCTAGGAAAACAACTCCGCTAATGTTACTCCTATCTTCTTTCTGTCTAATCAAAATATTCAGAATTTTCCAAGACTTGGGTAAACTCATTTAAGTGGTTCCATTTCACTAGCACAGGGCTCACTTACTCTGTTCAGTTGTCGTAGCACTCTGTATCTCATTTACTTGCAGATTTACTTATTAATTCACTTACTGATTCTTTCATCAATCCACTAGCCATCTCTTAAGCACCTATTAAGTTCCAAGTACTGTATAAGGCAACAGTGATACACAGAATGGAAGATGAATTATATGTCCAAGATTTATGAATCTAAAGGTGTATGTGTATAGGGACTAAACATTGAGTAACATGTATTACTGCAAAGTTCTCTGGATTGCGTTATGCTTCATCAGTGAAGTTTGAGATCATACTTTTTTACTCTTAATCTCTACTTTACCTAGTGAGGTGGTCACTGTATGTATATAAATGGGTTTAAAAATGCCTAGCTTTAAAATTTTATTCTTTTATATCTACATATTTCTTTAACTAATGTATATTTTGGAATAATATATCCAGATATACTGAAAATACACCAATAAATAATAAGGTACTGTTTAAAACATAAGGAAAATTGAATTTAGCTGCATAGACAATATCCCTTGGATCATAGAACTGCTTCCAGGACTTGTTATTTGTCATATGTTTCAGATTGAGCATGAATTAAATTTGATAATGGACACTAGGCTATTAGCAATGAGAGAGAAGGTGTCACACAATGCCCAACCAATTTCTAACTCATTTAAATAAAATGTCACATTAGCTCACCTTTGACTGAACTCCAAAGAGTTCACATATTGCCTAACAATGCCAACTTACTATATATATATATATATATATATATATATATATATATATATATATTGTTTGTGAGGAGACTAATGTAAGATAAAGCATATTTATAAAGCACATGCACTTCCAGAGAACAGCTGTTCAATTATCCATTTGAATTCAAAGCATCAAAACACATGGTGCTGAGAGTTTGGGGACTTTTAGAAATTAGTCTCTTACAGGAAACGCAGAGAAGGCTAGTTGTGCTGTAGTTGTAACAACCAATTCAAAAGTGAGAAAAACTCAATTAACCAACTGAATTGGGGTAAATATATAATAATTCATCCTATTTTTCTCCCCACTGGAAATAGAGTTATAAAAAAAGTTCCAAACATCCCATTCTGGGACTGAGTCTTTAAAACAATTAGGTAACTGTTTTATGGCCACCTTTAAAATGAGTATCTTTGTAATGGGAGTTTTTGATTTATTATTTGTATAATCCTGAAGAATAATCTTTTATCTTTACATGGCTGATTATTAAGACTAATGAATATTTTGTTCAAATTAATTGAATGATTAACTACTTTAATTTTCACTGTAAATTTCCTAGTAGTGGTTCTCACATTAATATTCTCAGTAAGCTCAGGTCATCTCAGAATTATTTCAGTTGTTATTCTGAGTAAAAAAAATTATCTTTTGCAACAATAAAAACTGTACGGATTTTTACCATATTTACACATGATTTTTGACTCTTCATTTAGACTTTTCTATAGCAAAAACATCAAGTTTTTTCCCCAACAGAATTACTCCTCCTTATAGCAGACCCAGAGGACAATTGTCTACATCAAATCTGAGGCCCCATCTTGCCAACCAGGTAGAACAGTTTTGCTTTCATGAAAAGCAGATGATGTGAAGAGATTGTGACTGCTGACCATTTTTAAGCAGAAGACTCAAGCAGTGGCTTCTAACATGACCAAATTTACATTCTCCCAATCCCCCCAGCTCTTATGCTTGTATAATCTCTTTCCCTTAAGTGTGGGTTAAACTTAATGTTGAGGGTCTAATAAGTGGTATCAGGTCAATAGATGGGAGGCTATCTTTTGAGTTTAGGTTATATACGTTTTAGTCTGGAATCAAGATTTTTAACATTTTCCCATTAATACCCTATATAATAAATAAATACTTTACTTGAAAGTCATGAATTTCCAGATTAACGAGGTCCACTAACTGTTGCCCAGCTTAATGAAATAAAAAGAGTCACACTGAAGTCTTCATCAAGAAAATACAGAATATTAACCCTGAAGAAAGAATCCTAAAACTTTCCAGATAGGAAAATATAGCAGGTCACATAAATGTGAAAAGGAATTAGAATAGCAACAAGGTTATGAATAGCAATACTGGCAATGAGGAGACAATGGAGAGAGAATTCTGAATGGAATCACATCTCAGCCAAATTCTAAATCAAGTCTGAGGGTGGAACATGACATTTGCAGACAAACAGGATGTCAATGGATTCATTGCTCTGGCCTCCTGTTCAATGCACACCAGCAGATAAGAGAATAAATGAGTATACTTTATAAAGAATACAGGCTTAACTATCTCATGGTTCTGGAGCTGGGGAGTCTAAGAGCATAGCCCTGTCACCTGTTGGAAGCCTTCCTGGCTATGTCATGGCGTGGCAGTATGAGCACATCATAGGATAAAACAAAGCAAGCCTAATTACCTCCCAAAGCTTCACCTTCAAATATCATCAGTCTTATGTCTCTGGGGATTACACTGCTAACACATTAACTTTGGGGAGCACATTCAACCTGTAGCAGGGTGTAGTTTGCATTTCTAACTGAGAGCTTGAGGAAGTAGCCATCATGAGCACAGAAAACACTAAGAACACCACATCCTTGTCTACTTTAGCAGGAAGAAATGAGACAAAGTCTCTAATCAACCAAGAAATAGCAACACAGATATATTATTTTGAAATTAGTATGATGGCTAATTTTTGGGTCAGCGTGACTGGGCTAAAAGATGCCCAGATAGCTGAGAGAACATTTCTGTGTTTGTCTCTGAGGGAGATTCTGGGAGAGATGAGGATTTGAATTGGTAGACTCCGTAAAGCAGATCCAGCCTCACCAGTGTGGGTTGGCCTCGCACAATCTACAGAGGACCTGCTGGGGCTAAAAGGAGGGAGAAAAGCAAATTTTCTTCTCATTTTGAGCTGAGACAGTCATCTGCTCCAGCCTTGAACATCAAAGCTCCCAGGTCTCAGGTCTTCAGTCTCAGATATAAACCAGCAGCCACCTTACCCCTAGGTGATGTATCCTGGGGCTACTTAGTTGCCATAGTCTTGTGAGACAACTCACATGTAAATCACCACACACACACACATATGTATATGCATATTATACATACATATGTACTCACACAGGCATACATAACGCAGGTAGTAAGTATTAAAAGTAGTTAATAAGTTGAAAGTGATTACTCCACATATTAGAAAATGAGATGAGAAGGGAAAGTGGACTGCTTTTCTGTTTAACTGACACAAACACTTTGATTCCTAGAAGTATACATTAATTGAAAAATAACAGTAAGTCCCCAGGATTGATTGATTGACTTAAAATCCAGTGTGGCAGAGATAGAGAGATCTTCCATCCACTGGTTCACTCCCCGAATGGCTTCAACAGCTAGGCTGGGGCCGGGCTTGCGCCAGGAGCCTAGAATTCTATCTGGGTCTCCTATGTGAGTGGCAGGGGCTTTATCAGGGAGCTGGAACTGAAGCGGAGCAGCCAGGACTCCAGTGCTCCGTAGCTCTGTTAGGGGATGCTAGGATTGCAGGCGGCAGCTTCACGTCTTTGTGCCACAATGCCAACCCCAACCCGGGGGACTCATGTTTTATAAGCCACAAAATGCCTCATCCTTTATTTCTCTTCCTGGGCTGCCCTCTCCTTCACACCCCGGGAAGCCCCTTAGGCGTCTGTGTTTGCATGGAGGACAGATCACAGTAGCAGACAGTGATCTCAGAAGTTCCCATTTTCTAGTTCCTGGGGGCTGCTCCTTTGTCCTTCCTGTGTGTCTCTCCCTCTTTCTCATTCCTCCTCTGGAAGCTCCTAGGGAGAAGAGTTTGTGTGAACATGACCTGTCTTTCCCTTTTCCTCACTACAATTTCACATTCAGCCTCTGGCAGAGATGCGCATCAGACAGGGTCATTGGCAGGTCTTGCTAATGATTTTTCCTCTTCTCCCATTTTGAAAACAATAGATTTCCCATTTAGTCAGTATGAGCACCTCAGGAGATTTTCCTGCCTGTGTTCCAACTTAGCCTGGTCTTCCACCCTGGAAACTAAATTGTCTCTTTGCTCATTTAGCCATTTTAGAGCGATTTCATCCCATTAAGATGTGCTAAGGCGTACTTGCTTGTCATTGATTTCTACATGAATTCCGGAGAGCCAGGCTGTTAAACAAACACTGCCTGCTGAGTTCCTTTTCTGAATGCACCCTCCACCCCAGGGGAAGTTCACAAACTCCTGTGAAGGTCATTATCACAGCAGTGCCACTGGCCAAGGGGAGGAGACAGAGAAACCAATGTAGGGGCTTTTGTCCTTACATGTATTTTCCTTTTCTAGGTTCCAGAATACTGAACCTGATCCAATTCTTCACTTAGATTCAGAAAATGAGTTATTAGGGGGACCTACTGCCCTGCTATTGCTCTACATGTTGTACATCCAAAGTGTTGGAATGCACTGTGGCAGGATTCAGGGCAGACTGCCATGGAGCATGAAGAAGGCGTGTCTGCTATGATCTTAATGAGTTGGGGAAAGCTTGCCTGGGCAGAGAGTGTATAAATATTGACTCTGTGTGAGCTAGGAAATTGAAATAGTGAAGAGTTCATGAGCAATTAGGTGCTAACTGGAAAGAGTACTCGGTTATGTGTAGAGTAATACTAAAACCCCCATCACAGTTTCTAACATGATCTCTATGCAAAGGTAAATCAAGCCTAGTCTCAGAGCATCAGCAAAGGTGGTTATGGACTGAATGTGGTCCTGCCCTAAATTTCTATGTTGAAGCTGTAATCCCTGATGGAGTTGGATCTCCAGGGAGGTAATTAGGTTTAGATGAAAGCTGGGCACAGGAACCTGGAACTCCATCCAGCTCTCCCACATGGGTGACACGGTTCTTCTGAGATCTTGGGCCATCTTCTGCTTCCTTCCCAGGTGCCTTAGCAGGAAGCTGGTTTGGAAGCGGAGCAGCTGGGACTCGAAGTGGCATTCTGATATGGGATGCTGATGTTTCAGGAGCCACAACACTGTCACTAGTTGGTTTTACTTTGTAGAATAAATAAAATGTGGTACAGCGGGTGGAGAGAGATACCTAAACTCTTTAAGACATTATAAACCTTGACAAATTTTGGTCACTTTGTATGCATTTTTCCTACAACAACCTTGAGAAAGGTAGATAAGATGGATAACAAAATACTATTGCTCTTATCATTATTATTATCATGGTTGCTATGTTAATAGATGAACATGCGTTGGCCAGAGAGCTGCAGAGACTTACTCAAAATCACGTTATGAGTGAAGGGCAGAGAGACCATGTCCTGTGAAGTTTGATAGATCTGGTCTCGAATCCCTTTTCCAGAAAGCTATGAGATTCCTCAACATCATTTATCTTCAAGGGGGACAGTCATATGTATCTGGAGGTGGTGTTGGGATGGTAAATAGGTTGACATGTGAACAGTATCTAGCCCAGGTTGGCTTTCAGAGCATGTTTAGTAAGAGGCAGCTATTATCATCAGCTGGTCCCTGGGTCCAGGTATTTCTTTACTGCAGCATGGAGTAATCCATCAGAAGCATGAGAAGTGGAGGGGAAGTACAGCTTTTCTTGCTTTCAGATCTCTAAGTGCTATTGGGACACTTTGGTGAGTTTGGAGCTAAACCTTGGTGCTCTCCTTCCTGTTTCTTGTAAGGTATGCTTGACACACTTAGGTTGTTCTTACATCTGGATTCTATGGAATTACTTTCAATATTTGGCAATGAATTATTTTAAATGTACAACAAGGAGTGGGCATTTGGTGTAAAAGTTAAGATGCTGCTTGGGATGCCTGCATCCAAGTAAAGAGTGCCTGGGTTTAAGTCCAGGTTCTGCTCCCAATTCCAGGTGCTGACTGAGAGAGCAGGTTGTGTCCCTGCCACTCATCTGAGATACTTGGAATGATTTCCTAGCTTCTGGCTTCAGACTGGTGCAGTCATGGCTGTAACTCATGCTGGGGGCAGTGAATTGGTAGATGAGAGGTCTCTGTTTCTGTCTATCTACCTTTCCAAGCAATAAAAACTGAACTTTAAAGAAATCTACATTTTTTCCCTCTGATTTATTCAATAGGAAAGTACTGGTTGGAGTAAGCCTCAGAGCCTGCATGGTGGGGTTGAAATGCTGTCTTTTTTTATTTTTATTTTTTTTTTTTTGCTTTCTGGTTGTGTTGTGTTTGAAACATTCTTGGAAATATCTGTGCTTCTGTTTCTATGTCTGTACAATGAGAATAAGCCTAATATCTACTTACTTGAGTCATTGAAAGTATTAAATGTGATAGTATGCAGAGATTTCCTTTTGAAGCATTTAGTTCAAAGAAAGACGCAGTATTTATTGAACATTTACTATGTGCCAGGCTGTATTTTACACACTGGGAATATTATCAATGAACAAGATAGAGTCACTAATCCCATGGATTTTAAATTACAGTGTGAGCAAATATGAGTTGTGCAATTCTGAGAAGTATGATAAAACTCATTTTGATGCCTCTAGGTTATAATGGAACAGCAAACATTTCCAATCCTTTGGGTTTTACCGGATCATTCAGAACCCTGTGGATATTCTGTTCAGCCTGTGGGCAGGGCTTTAATTTTTCCCCTCTGGAATGGCTTTCCACAAATGGATACTTTTCAAAACAAGTAGCTTATTTGTTTATTGTTTTGACAGGCAGAGTTAGACAGTGAGAGAGAGAGACACAGAGAGAAAGGTCTTCCTTTTTTCCGTTGGTTCACCCCCAAAGTGGCCGCTACAGCTGGCGCGTTGCGGCCGGCGCGCCATGCCAATCCGAAGCCAGGAGCCAGGTGCTTCCTCCTGGTCTCCCATGCGGGTGCAGGGCCCAAGCACTTGGGCCATCCTCCACTGCCTTCCCAGGCCACAGCAGAGAGCTGGACTGGAAGAGGAGCAACTGGGATGGAACCAGCGCCCCAACCTGGGCTAGAACCCGGGGTGCTGGTGCCGCAAGTGGAGGATTAGCCCAGCGAGTCGTGGTGCCGGCCCAAGCCTGTCAAAAAAAAAAAAAAAAAAAAAAAAACAAAGAAGAAGAACAGTTTGGAGACCAGAATTCTTTTTTCAATATATGCTTCATGTTTAAAAATATGCATGTCTAGTTTTGAGATTAGGTATAACATAGGTGTATGAACTGCTTGCCTAAATTTGGAGCGCACAATTTTTTTTTTGGGGGGGGGACTTTTTTTTTTAATTAAACTTTTATTTAATGAATATAAATTTCCAAAGTACAGCTTATGGGCTACAATGGCTTCCCCCTCCCAAAACTTCCCTCCCACCCGCAACCCTCCCCTTTCCCGCTCCCTCTCCCCTTCCAATCACATCATGATTCATTTTCAATTCTCTTTATATACAGAAGATCAGTTTAGTATATATTAGGTAATGATTTCAACAGTTTGCCGCCATATAGCAACACATAGTGAAAAAAAAATACTGTTGGAATACTAGTTATAGCATTAAATAAGAGTGTACAGCACATTAAAGACAGAGATCCTACATAATATTTTTTTTTTAAAAATTAATTAATTTTCTATGCCATTTCCAATTTAACACCAGGGTTGTTTTTTTTTTTTTTTTCATTTCCAATTATCTTTAAATACAGAAGATCGATTCAGTATATAATTAGTAAAGATCACATCAGTTTGTACCCACGCAGAAACACAAAATGTAAAAATACTGTTTCAGTACTAGTTATAGCATCACTGCACATTAGATAACACATTAAGGACAGATCCCACGTGGGATGTAAGTACACAGTGACTCCTGTTGCTGACTTAACAATTTGACACTCCTGTTCATGGCGTCAGTAATCTCCCTAGGCTCTAGTCATGAGTTGCCAGGGCTATGGAAGCCTTTAGAGTTCGCTGACTTCTTCTTATTCCGATAGGGTCATAGTCAAAGTGGAAGTTCTCTCCTCCCTTCAGAGAAAGGTATTTCCTTCTTTGATGGCCCCGTTCTTTCCACTGGGATCTCACTCACAGAGATCTTTCATTTAGGTCTTCTTTTTTTTTCTTTTCCATGGTGTCTTGGCTTTCCATGCCTACAATACTCTCATGGGCTCTTCTGCCAGATCCGAATGCCTTAAGGGCTAATTCTGAGGCTAGAGTGTTGTTTAGGACATCTGCCATTCTATGAGTCTGCTGTGTATCCCACTTCCCATGTTGGATCTTTCTCTCCCTTTTTAATTCTATCAGTTAGTATTAGCAGACACTTGTCTTGTTTGTGTGATCCCTTTGATTCTTAGACCTATCAGAGCCATCGGTTGTGAACTGAAATTGATCACTTGGACTAGTGAGATGGCATTGGTACATGCCACCTTGATGGGATTGTATTGGAATCCCCTGGTACATTTCTAACTCCATCATTTGCAGCAAGTCAGATTGTGCATGTCCCAAATTGTACATCTCCTCCCTCTCTTTTTCCCGCTCTTATATTTAACAGGGATCACTTTTCAGTTAATATTTAAACACCTAAGAATAATTGTGTGTTAATTACAGAGTTCAACCACTAGTACTAGAACAACAACAACAAATACTAAAAAGGATAAAGTATTACATTGTACATCTAGAGCCAGGACAAGAGCTGATCAGGTCATAGTTTCTTATAGTGTCCATTTCACTTTCACAGGTTTCCCCTTTGGTGCTCAGTTGTCGCCGATCAGGGAAAACAAATGAAATTTGTCTCTTTGACACTGGCTTAATTCACTCAGCATGATGTTTTCCAGATTCCTCCATCTTGTTGCAAATGACTGGGTTTCATTGTTTCTTACTGCTGTATAGTATTCTATGGAGTACATGTCCCATAATTTCTTTATCCAGTCTACTGTTGATGGGCATTTGGGTTGGTTCCAGGTCTTAGCTATTGTGAATTGAGCTGCAATAAACATTAATGTGCAGATGGCTTTTTTATTAGCCAAATTAATTTCCTTTGGGTAAATTCCAAGGAGTGGGATGGCTGGGTTGTATGGTAGGGTTATGTTCAGGTTTCTGAGGAATCTCCAGACTGACTTCCATAGTGGCTTAACCAGTTTGCATTCCCACCAACAGTGGGTTAGTGTCCCTTTCTCCCCACATCCTCTCCAGCATCTGTTGTTGGTAGATTTCTGAATGTGAGCCATTCTCACCGGGGTGAGGTGAAACCTCATTGTGGTTTTGATTTGCATTTCTCTGATGGCTAGTGATCTTGAACATTTTTTCATGTGTCTGTTGGCCATTTGGATTTCCTCTTTTGAAAAATGTCTATTGAGGTCCTTGGCCCATCTCTTCAGTGGGTTGTTTGTTCTGTTGTTGTGGATTTTCTTGATTTCTTTGTAGATTCTGGTTATCAACCCTTTATCTGTAGTATAGTTTGCAAATATTTTTTCCCATTCTGTTGGTTGCCTCTTCACTTTCCTGTTTCTTTTGAAGTACAGAAACTTCTCAATTTGATGCAATCCCAAATGTTAATTTTGGTTTTGACTGCCTGTGCTCCTGGGGTCTTTTCCAAGAAGTCTTTGCCTGTACCTATATCTTGCAGGGTTTCTCCAATGCTCTCTAATAATTTGATGGTTTCGGTTCGTAGATTTAAGTCTTTAATCCATGTTGAGTGAATTTTTGTGTAAGGTGAAAGGTATGGGTCTTGCTTCATGATTCTGCACGTGGAAATCCAATTTTCCCAGCACGATTTATTGAATAGGCTGTCCTTATTCCAGGGATTAGTTTTGAATCTTTGATCAAATATAATTTGGCTGTAGATGTTTGGATTGATTTCTGGTGTTTCTATTCTGTTCCATTGGTCTATCCTTCTGTTTCTGTACCAGTACCATGCTGTTTTGATAACAACTGCCCTGTAGTATGTCCTGAAATCTGGTATTGTGATGCCTCCGGCTTTGTTTTTGTTGTACAAGATTTGAGCGCACAATTTTATATCATAAAATGTGCATCTTGTTAATTAAACCTGAGGCTCTATTATTGACACTGCCACTCATTCTTGACAAAGGAATGTTGAGATAGCATCTGATATTTTGATAACCCAGATCTAAATATCTTCCATATTTCTTCTAAATTATGTCTATTACAACTGAAATCGGCTTGTCACTACCATATCCCTAACCTAGGGAAGTCCCTTTGAGTCAGGCATTTGACAACAGTTGAATTATATTTGAAACACTGCCTTTGTGTTTTGACTATAGCACATTCATAAAGCCTAACAGAAACTCACAAATAACTTGAACTTATCCTAAACCTAAGTCACTGAATGAACTCATTCTGTGTGTACAGTACACAACCCAGTTTCAGAAGAGATGGGACATCATTGGATAATTGACAGACCAGGTCCCACACATGCATTATTTCTTTTTTCTTCTCTTCTTTTTAAGATTTTATTTACTTATTTATTTGAGACAGAATTACAGACAGAGAGAAAGGTCTTCCATCTGCTGATTCACTCTCCAAATGGGCCACAAGAACTATAGCTGGGCCAATCCAAAGCCAGGGGCCTCTTCCCAGTCTCCCATGTGGGTGCAGGGGCCCAGCACTTGGGCCATCTTCCACTGCTTTCCCAGGCCATAAGCTGAGAGCTGGGTGGGAAGAGGAGCAGCTGGGATACAAGCTGGCACTGGTATGGGATGCTGGCTCCACAGATGGAGGCTTAGCCTACTGTGTTGCAGCACTGGCCCTGGCATTATTTCTTGTGACAAAGACATAGCACCACTTCCTGTGGGTCACTTACTGCCTGTGGAACAGGAAGTCCTGCACCCTCAGAACAGAGCCAGTGTTTCTCTGTATGTGATAGACTCCAATTATTTCCTCTTATTCAGCCAGATGCAGAATGGATATGCTGGTCTTAGGCCCTCCCCAAATATATAGAAAGATTAGGATCATTTAAAATAATTTAGACTTCAACTTTGGAATTTAATCAATTCCTTCATAGTAACTATTTATGATTTTTCTTGTCAAAATCCCATATCATGGGAAATCCATCATTGTTAATCCCAGTTCATATATTTATAGGTAAATTCTCTATACTTTAACATAAATCTAACCTCAATCATTTTTCAAAACCCTAGCCACAATAGTTCACTTGAGTAAAGTATTTTACCAAATTGAAAAATGGGCTTATGTTTACCAGGAGGCATTGGGAAATGTTTTTAGACAAATTTGTACTATGTTAGGGGTTAAATATTTAGCCTCACAGCTCAAAATGTACACTATCAGCTATCTTCAAATCAGCTCACATTCATTGGTTCATATAGGTAGACTTTTGTGTATACAGGACGGTGAGAATCTTACCAGTCTAATTTTACAAAACTTATAGAATATGTAGTTTTTGGGAGAATGAGTTCTTCTTGTGTTGATTACCTTGGCATCATCTTTCCTCAGCACTTAATATAACTTAAGGCAATGAACTAATGCTCTCTAATAAGGAAAATCACATGTTAAAAATGTTGGTATTAAATTATCTGTTGATCACCTCTGCCTGTTGTCTAAACTCACTGACTTGCTTTACTGGAAATTTTTCCCCTTAATTAGGCAATACTGGTACTTGTGAAGTACCACACTTCTTTAGAAATTTAAAACAGTGTAACCAAAGGAAATACATACAATTATTAAGTTGATAGGGCAAAATCACAACAGAATTACTTGGCAAATTCATGTGCCCACTTTTCTTTGTCAAATCAAATATTTAGCGGCTGAAATGTAAGACATTCTGGGAACATTTGTGAGTGCTGACTTATTTCAGACATTGTTCTAAGGACAAATGTTAGCTCAGCTAATGCTCACATGACCCAGCAAGACAGTTGTAATCAGTATCTCTACTTTATAGTTGAGAAAACTGAAGTGGTTAAGTCAAGGTAACACACTTAGAAGGTGGTGGATTTGAGGGTTCGAACTCAGGTTCCTGGTTCCAGAATCCATACCAGCAATCACTGCAGTGGAAAGCTCTAGATGTAAAATGGGGCCTGGGAGTTGTGTGGGTGTTTTTGGAAAGCCGTGTCATGAGGAAGCAGGCTTTAATGGCACTTATCTCTCACTCTACTGACCATCCCAATGGTCTTGGGATGTCAACTGTGAGTGTTTCAGAGCATAATCTTAATCTGACTCATATATAAAAAGTAACTATTGCCTGTCAATTTGTGGCTTAGACCTTCATAGAACCTTCTAACACAGATAGTCATTGAGCCAGTCCTTTGTGGTTTCTTCCACATCTTTCTCTGGCCAATTTTATAGTTTTCGTTATTGCTAACAATTCATCAGACAGAAAAATTCATGTTCCATGAATAATAACAGTAGATGGAGAATGGAAATTTCCTGAGTCCAAATCTCTATCTACAATGGGAATATTGCGTGTCAGACATGAGATGGAATGATACTGGGTTTGAGAAATCTGGATTCTACTTTCTAAGTAGCTTTTTATGTAGAATCTTTATTTTCTTAATCTGAGTAATAAAGAAACTAGACCAGTGACAATATTCTGTAGTCCAGCTTGCAAAGTTCTATAGTACAATTGGATAATCACATGGAATCTCTCTTATTTATGTGAATATATAATACAACCAAGTGCTTATCAGTTTTCTCATTGCATAATAAACAGGACAAAAGTAGTGGTTTATAACAATATCCATTTCTTATCTTGCAGTTTTATAGTTTTATCTGAGCAAGGCTCAACTTGTTTCTCTGCTCAGTGTCTCAGAATTTCAAGGCTGCATTTTTTGTCTCCTGGAGCTGAGATTCTTCTAGAAAGCTCCCTTGTTGCTAGCAAGACTTAGTTCCCTGTGATTGTAGAAATGAGCTTTCTAACCTTTCGCTGTGTTGACTTGAATTACATTTGGTTTAAAGCTGTCCCCATACATGTTTTACATTTCAACAAAAGGTTTCTAAGTACACAGTAAGCTGTAACCTAACTTGATGTGTAATCAGACGATACATTGACCTAGAAGTATACTCCTATTACAAGTAGCCAAATCTCAGCCAATAATTACAGCTGAACTTCCAGCCAATCAACCTCCAGCTTGCAAAAAGCATGACTAATATGTAGAATACACCATCTGCAGACAATCAGGTTGTTTCCATGCGTCACTTCCTTTTCCTCTGGCTATAGATATAATGGGCATGTGTGATGGTGTGGAGCAGTAATCATTTATTTTGGGCCAGACTGATGCTGAACTTATAAACTGTTTTTGATCAAATAAATTTTACTACAGTTAATTTGTGCAAAGTTTTTCTTTAGATGGCTGTCTATTGACTTTGTGGTAACTTCTAATTGTGGAATCCATCTGCTCTTCTTGTTCATGTGATCTTTTCCACAACTCAATGGGTTTGCTCCTTTAAGGCTAATTGACAAAGTTAATTCTCTGCTAATGCACCTGGGAAAGCAGTGGAAGATGGCTCAAGTCCTTGGGACCCTGCCACCCATATGGGAGACCAGAGGAAGCCCTTGGCTTTGGTCTGGCACAGCTCTGGCCATTGCAGCCATTTGGGGAGTGAACCAGTGAATGGAAGACATTCTCTCTCTCTCTCTCTCTCGCTCTCGCTCTCTCTCTTTCTGTAAATATACCTTTCAAATAAATAAATAAAGATTAAAATTTTTTTCCAGCTTTTAAAGATCAACTAACCCAAGCCCACCAAGCACACTCTTACTTTTGAATAGCTTGACGTCTATTGGATGGGGATTTTAATTATACCTACAATGTCTTTTGCATGTAACAGAACATCCTCAGGGTAGACCAACCACAGGTCTTGAATACAGTCATGGAACCTGGAAGTAGTTACACAGGGACAGCTGGGGTTTGGATATGTTTTGTGTGAGTCCCCCAGAGCTTCGTGTTTTGGGGCTCAGTCCTCAGTGGCATGTTATTGGAACTTTGAAGAGGTAGAACATGGTGGGAGGTGAATAAGTCATTGTAGGAGCTGCCTTCGGAAGAATGAACATACTAATTTTCTTGAGACTAAGTTCCTGACAGAATGAGTTGCTAGAAATGATCAAGGCTGGCTCCTCCTCCTCCTCTGGATCTTTCTTTTCTTTTTCTTTCTTTCTTTTTTTTTTTTTTTTTTTTTTTGCACAGGCAGAGTGGACAGTGAGAGAGAGAGACGGAGAGAAAGGTCTTCCTTTTTCCATTGGTTCATCCCCCAATGGCCGCTGCGGCCGGCGTGCTGTGCTGATCTGAAGCCAGGAGCTGGGTGCCTCCTCCTGGTCTGCCATGAGGGCACAGGGCCCAAGGACTTGGGCCATCCTCCACTGCACTCCCGGGTCACAGTGGAGAGCTGGACTGGAAGAGGGGCAACCGGGACTGAATCCAGCACCCCGACCGGGACTAGAACCCGGGGTTCCAGCACTGCAGGCAGAGGATTAGCCTAGTGAGCCGCGGCACCAGCCCCTCTCTGGATTTTTGTCTTGCCATGTGATCTCTCTCTCTCTATCACATGCTCCCGCCTTGATACCATTGCTGTGAGATCATTGCCAGGGCAACCTTGGATTTTAGGCTTCCAAAACATAGCTAACTAAGGTACTTTGTTACAGCTGCAGAAAATGGACTAATGCATGCGTGTCTAACAGGAGGCAGCAACTTGAGGAGGTTGGGTGGGCGCCCTGGTCCATCGCCATCCTTGTATCCAGTGCTCAATTCAGTGAACACTCCCATTTTCATACAGGATCTCTTTCTCCAGTCTTCTGGTTTTTTTGACTGTTATATAAAATTCACTTTTATTTTGACATTGATGTCCGTATTTCAGCTGCTATAAAATGATAAACTTTCATATTGGGCAAGTCCCCTAGGCGCTGGTCCCCTTGTTCTCAGATGCAGGCATGCTTCATGTCAGTGCACTCTGTGGCTTCCAGCTGGCTGTATCAGAATGAGAATCACATGCACTACTTCCTCCCAAGGTGGTTCTCTCGCCAGGACCCTGGCTCTGTGCCCAGGAGCCTCGGATGCAGCCCATGGCTTCTCCACTAGCCCACTTCCCTCGTGTTCATGGGGTGTTTTGTCTGTGCTGCTATTTAGAGCCAATAAACCATTTATATGAAAAAGATTTCTTTCTTCCATAGAGTTGGGGAGGGGTATGTAATCATTTGTTCAGTAGTGGTACTTGCCAGCTCAAAGGTACCATCAGCTCACACTAGAAAAGATCTACCTTGTGTTTTCATCCTGATGTTCAGAAAATTTACACAAGAGTTCATTAGCTCTAGGGAAAAACATGTCAAGTTCTAAACATTATCCTCTAAAAAAAATCCTTATTTTGAGAAATTATTCTGGATCCAGAGCACTTGCAGTTGAATTCTGGAATCATAACCTGATAGTCTCTGTGTTTAATTAACTCTCTCTACAAGTATACCACTTATTGAATTAGGGCCCATCCAATCATCTCACTTTAGTCTGAATTCAGTAGAGACCCTGTCTCCACTTGAGATCACATTTTGAGACAATGTAGGTTAGGTCTTCTTCATATGAATTTTCATATGAATTTAGTGTGGGAAAACCATATCTTTGGAATCAAATAGAGTTGGATTTAGGTTAGTAATAATACACCTGGCTCTGTGAGCAAATTTACTTAATCTCTTTGAACTTTGATTTCCTTTTCTAAGAAAAATACTAATGAAATTTGCCTTGTTTGTTAAACAGCTTAAATGGCATGGAAAAAACATTGTATCTCATCTGAAAAAGGGTTTTCATATCCCACTTAAATATTCATGAAAAATACCAACCTGAATTAAGAATAAAAACAGATAAAGGGAAGGAATGGGAAAAACATCATGAAAATATTGTATGGCTTTTTTAAATGTGACCATCCTTTGTATAAAACAACTATGTTCCACCTGATATAATTTGTCTGATCCTTAGAAGACCCAAAATTTAAAGTGTCAGGATGTCTGAAAAACCAATCATCAGATTTCTTTCAGCTTTTACAGGCTTGTAGGAAATAGCATTCACGGGAGTAAGGGATGGTAAGGAAACTAGAACAGTGAGATGAACCACACCAACCCTAATTTCACCTGCATCACAATCTGCTGAAAGAAGCTCTGCTCCAAAAATCCCAGAATCAAGCACAGTTAAACTGAGAGGGCTGCTAAACTTAGATCTGCACTACCTACCCTTGATTTCATTTTGAGAGAAGGCCAATCAAGGAAAATGAGTCAGAAAGAGTTACTGCAATAAGGGGCCTGAGCCAAGACTTTCTTGTTACTATTGCATACCATTTTCCCTCTTGCAATCATTTCCAAAGCAGAATTTCACATTCAAGTGCTTTTATTTCTCTTACTCTCTTTGGAACAACAATATGTGAAATCATTCCAGGAGGGAGAGCCCCTTCCGTGAGGGGATTAACCTGATGTGTGATAGAAAGAAGTGAAAGCTTATAGAACAAAGTGACAGAAAATCTGACCGTGTCTGGAAATGCGGTAGGTTTTATATTGCACTTAGGGATGGGTATTTAGGAACTTAGAGATTTACTGCTCAAGAAATGACTCACTCCACTTAGCATGGACACCTGGAAATTTCAGCTTAGATATCATTATGACAAAGTCTAATTTTCTCTGGCTCTGGTGTTTGCTCTGACTCAGCTAACGCAGAACATACCACATTTCTCTCACTTGGGTAATAGCTAACACAAATACTGAACTGAAAGAGTTATTGTGTTGTCCCACCAAAGAAGCAACTTGGATTGTTATTATCTTGAAAGGAATACTTGGTACAATACATTTACCAAAATAAATAAACAAATAAAAGCCCGCTGTTCACTCGTGATGTAGAAATGCATGTTAAGCATTGCACATCTATTTCCTTGAGAGTAACATACAATATTGACTTTTCAGTTCTTTACCATGTATTTACTCTCCAAAGGTTGTCTGGAACTGGTATCAAAACACTTCAAAATTAAATCATTTGAGTTGAGACTGTAATAACATTTCCCATAAAACAGAACATGACCAGAAAGCTTTATTGTTTGAACAGTGCTGAGGGTAAGAGTAGCTTTGTGTTTTTTCCCAGACACGAGCATATGTTATGATGGGATAATATTTTTCAGATTTGTTGAAGCTATGTCTGGCATTCCAACAGTTTTAAAGACAGCTAATTAAAGGCAACATGTTCGTTATTTTGAAAATGAGCCGTTTAAATTTAAATAACCAGTTTGTAATTTATCATAATCCAAAATAGGAAGACTGAATTAATTGGGTCAGTCACTGCTTTATACATAATCGATGCAAATATTAAGAAAAACCTTTCTTTAAGTACTTGATCTACTAATATTTGTTTGGGTTATTTATTTACATTAATTTTCAAATTTCTCAAAGCCTAGGAGAGTTAGATAAATAGTAGATTCTAAGTAACTCTTTATAAAATAAACAGATAAATAAAGGAAGTGATATATTTTAACAGTATGACAGTGATATGAGACTCTGACTTTGGAGAAAAGATAGCTTCTCTTTTGTTAGGGAAAATACTGCATTGGTGGTTACTGATACTGGAAACAGTGGTCCTTGCCCTCGGGTGTGATCTGCTAACTGTGCTCTATATAACTTAAGCCTGGAGAACTTTGTGGTTTTTCACAGTAGCTCTATAGAAGGTGGAGATGGGGAGAATGGAAGCATAGAAAGAGTGGAAAAGGGAGAGATTTAGGGGTTAGGAAAGGAGCTGAGAAGTGGGGCAGGATTCAGGCTAATTTAGAAAGGCATGATCAATAAAAAAGTCCTCCATACGAGGAGTGGATGAGAAGTTTAAGGACAGGAAAGTCTAATAGTCAAACTTCGTGTTGCCATCGCCAAGTCTGCTTTCACCTCTTTCTGTTATCCCAGATTTGAATCAAAATGTTGCTCCATCCAGAAACACTGATAATTTGTTTCGGCAGAATGAAGGGATCTGGGTGTTTTCCGAAGTCAGGCAAAGCGATAGGAGGATGGTGAAAATAAAAAGGATGAGAATTGCAAAGGAGGTGGTAATGGGTAGATTTTTAGAATTCACTAGAAGCAAGAAATTTGAGCAATAGGAACCTAGGGAGACAGTCTGTTCTGAATCTTGCAGATTTAGGAGAATATGGTCTAAGGATAGGGAAGAGGCATTAGGACTTCCTTTTGTCTGCACTGCAAACATCCATCCATGTCTGTGCACTTGTTCTCTGTCAAGTCATTGAATTTCGTATGGGGACAGTCTAATGAAAAGTGTCCCAATCAATACAACTATTCACTGCCAAGGACTCCAGTCTTCTGGCAACAAAGTATGTTTTCATGTAATTAATTAGTAGCTGATGGATGTGTTTTGTTATATTTGCCTGGAAGTAGGAGTTCTACATGTGTTGGTGATCTGATTAATCATCAAATTTTAACTAAAGCCAAAATTTTAGCCAAACCTCCTATCTTATTTGGATATTTAGTTATTAGGTAACTCCTAAATTCCTCCAACACTGTGATTTATAATCTTACAATCTCTCTAACAAATCTTAAGTTTCTTTTGGTTGCCATTTCACACTGAAAGTATTCAACTGCTTCAATCTTAGTTGTGAACCTGTGTCTCATTAATAGAAGTTGAGGATGACAATTTTGTATCAACTACTAGTCTCTGAAGTGAGGGAAAGATGACAAAAATAGATTTTTGTGGGGCCAGCATTTTAGTGCAGTGGATTAAGCCACCACCTGCAACACCAGTGTCTGTTATGGGCACTGGTACCAATCTCAACTGCTGCACTTCTGATCCAGCTCCCTGCTAATATGTGCCTGGGAAAGCAGTGGACGATGTAGAAAGTACTTGGGCCCCTTTTATCCATGTGGGAGACTCTTAGGGAGTTCTAGGCTTCTCGATTTGGCCTGGCCCAGTCCTGGATATTGTGAGCACTTGGGGAATGAATCAGCAGATAGAAGATCTCTCTGTCTTGGTCTCTCTAACCTTGCCTTTAAATAAATTATTAAATATTTTGAAAAATGGATTTTTTTGTATACACACACTAATGTCTACAAAAGTGCATGCATGTATGGGTTGTATCAAAGTTTTTCAAATTTCATTCTGAAAGTAAAGAGCATTGAAGGTCGAAAGTAGGCTGTGCTATTCTGGGATCTATGGGGTCTCATTCTTCTGTTTCACATTGAGTCTAGTATAAGAGTACATGCTCAATAAGTATTTGCTGGCTTACATAAAGAAGCAGTGGTTCAGGACGTTGAAGTCACTGTGTCCTTTTTTGCAGGGAAGTCTCTGTAGATCTTTGCAGATCTCTCATGGTAATTTGAGGCTGGGAGTGAGACTGGCTTTCCTTGGTAACTGTTCAGTTCAGTAGCAGACACTTTGACAGCTTCTTCAATCTCATTCCACTAATGGAAGAGTGACTAGCCCAAAGGGAAGCTCTCTACAGCACAGGGAGTAGATCAGGTTTCGTTTCAACTGTGCCATTTCATTTTCTCCATTGATTTTTTTTTTTAAATCTTTTTGTCTTTTTTTTCCTCCATTGATTTGATATTGATCATCATTCTGATCATCTTTCTAGTGGTAAGAAGAATTTGAATGCCAAAGTTTAAGTACTTGTGAAAAAATTTTGTTCTACCAATATACTAAAAAAAGGTGCTTTATTTACAGAATTTTAAGCTGTCTGATTCTAATTAGGATTTTTTTCCAATGAGATAAAGCTCAAAGAGCTGTTCTCAGCTCTAAGAGCATGAAACCATGGTGCTCTGAGTATGGAACACTTTGAAATGAGCTTGTTTCCTTGGAGCACAATTGCCTGCTTTTGTCTTACTACAAAGTCATTTCTTAAAAATGGTGGGATGGGAAGGTTGTGGGGCTATGTCTTAAAAAATGTGAAATCATATTTTTAAAACTATATTCTTTTAAATAACATTTTTAGAACTATACATTTTTAGACAAACAAGAAGCTTGGCAAATCAGATTGTTGCCTGCACATTTCTCCAGGAGCATCCTATTGAGTGTCAGATGTAGTATTCATCATAGACACATATAATTGCTTATTTTGTATTACATTATCGACTCTGCACATGAGGGGAATAGCAAGATAATAGAAACCAGACTCTGTAAATGAATATTGGATGTTAATAGGAATTCCCACTCAAATTATGTTTTATTCAATTGTTGACTATGAAGCAATTATTAGAGGCTCATAAGCATGTGTGCAGGAAACATAGGGAGGAAGACAAAAATGTATAAATCATCAGTAAGGAAAAACTAAGACACTTTGTGGTCACATTTTATTATTTTTAATTTCATAAAATTCTACTGCGATGACATAACAAGGCTAGCCGCCTTTATTTTCCAGAAAGACTGGAAGAAAGATGGAGAGGTGCTATGGTTCTTTCCTATCAGATGGCACACCTGGCTATTGTAGCCATCTAGATATTTGTTAGTTTGTTTTTCTAGTTAGAGTTCTTTCCATGCCCCCAAATCACCACTTATAACTGAAAAAAAAAAAAGAGAAAATGATAAAAACCTTATAGAAAAAAATATAAATTGATTGATTTCTATTTTTCTGAAAGAGATACTGCCTGGACTGGAAATGAATCCTGAACCCCTTATGAATCAATCAAGAGACTCAGAAGAAAAAAAATGTACATTTTTTTAAAAAAGATTTATTTATTTATTTGAAAGACAGAGTGACAGAGAGAGGTAGAGACAGAGAGCGAGGTCTTTCATCTGCTGGTTCACTCCCCAGAAGGCCTCAATGGCTGGAGCTGTGCCGATCTGAAGCCAGGGGGTAGGAGCTTCTTCTGGGTCTCCCATGCAGGTGCAGGGGCCCAAGGACTTGGGCCATCCTCTACTGCTTTCCCAGGCCACAGCAGAGAGCCGGATCAAAAGAGGAATAGCTGGGACTAGAACCGGCGCCCATATGGGATGCCGGTGCTTCAGGCCAGGGGTTTAACCCACTGTGCCACAGTGCCGGCCCCAAAAACATACATTTTGAGAGTTTTGATTCATGACTAAGGGATCGTTATCTCCATATTTCCATAGTATGAATTTTTAAAGAGGGAAATCTAAATAAAAACATTTCATTTGTCTAACTTGGTAAGTGGTTTTTTTTTTTTTAATTTGATTTTTAAAAAATTTAATTTAAAAAAAATTAATTGACAGGCAAAGGGAGGGAGGGAGGGACAAAGAGTTAGAGAGGAAGAGAGAGAACACTTTCATCAGCTGGTTCACTTCCCCAAATGTATGCAGTGGCTTGAGCTAGTAGCCAAGAACCCAGGGATCCCATATGGGTGTTAGGAATACAATTAATAGAGCCATCACCTGCTGCCTCTCAGAGGCTGCACTATGAGAAAGATGGAATCAGTAGCTGGGTCCAGGAAGTGAGATGAAGGCAGCCCAATGTGGCACAAGCATCCTAACCTACGTCTTACCCAGTAGGCCAAACACCTTCCCCTCCTAAAGGTTTTAGAGTGTTACTCACCCCAGTTTCTTCATTTCACTTGTAAATAGAAAGTGACAAGAGGTCAATGTGCACCCAGAGAGGTTTATTAGGGGCTTATTCTTTTTTTTTTTTTTTTTTTTTTTGACAGGCGGAGTGGACAGTGAGAAAGAGACAGAGAGAAAGGTCTTCTTTTTGCCGTTGGTTCACCCTCCAATGGCCGCCGCGGTAGGCGCGCTGCTGCCGGCGCACCGCGCTGATCCGATGGCAGGAGCCAGGTGCTTATCCTGGTCTCCCACGGGGTGCAGGGCCCAAGGACTTGGGCAATCCTCTACTGCACTCCCTGGCCACAGCAGAGAGCTGGCCTGGAAGAGGGGCAACCGGGACAGGATCGGTGCCCCGACCGGGACTAGAACCCGGTGTGCCGGCGCTGCAAGGCGGAGGATAGCCTAGTGAGCCGCGGCGCCGGCTTAGGGGCTTATTCTTGAGTACATGGGAGGCAGCATGGCAGGAGGAGGTTCCACCAACTGGCTCCCTGAGGAGATCTGAACAGGCATTTTAGTTAATTGGGTTGGGAAACCCTCTTGGCCATGGGGCACTTCAGTCTGCACCCAGTCTGTAGTTCTGACTCATCTATCTCAGCATGTGGTGCTATAGTTTGTACCCAACTCGGTGTTCTGCTCAGGTGTGATTTATTCATTTATTAATTTATGCACATGACATGCTCAAAATGGCACTGTTGCTCATTACCGCCACCCCAATATGATCACACATTGATTGCATTGGGCTGTTCTGGTTTGTGTGGACATTGGAAAAGTCCCTAATGGGGCAGTAAGGGGTCCCTTGCAGTTAGAGTCTGAGCACTCCTTGCTTCTGTTTGTTTTGGAACTGGAATGGATGATTTAGTGAATCTTATACCGTCTCAAGAAGGGCACGCATTTAGCACGGAGATTAAGGTGCTTCCTTTGGATGCCTGCTTACTGTATTGGAGTGCCTGGATTCAAGATCCCACTATGCTTCTGATCCCGCTTTCTGCTTATGTACACCCTTGGTGGCAGCAGGTGATGGCTCAAGTACTAGGCTCCCTGCCATTCATATGGGAGACCAGATGGGGTTCAGGGCTCCTGGCTTTAGTCCAGCCCCAGTTGTCATTGGCATTGGGGGTCAACCAAAGGGTGGAAGATGTTTCCTTCTCTGTCATTCTGCCTTTCAAATAAATAAAAATAAATCAATTTTAAACATTTTAGAGAGAAAATAATCAAGTTTATTTAATTATAAATAATACGCACATGCATGTCTACTTGTAGTTGCATGTATAGATTTAGATAATCAAATATGTGTCTATATGCATATAAATACATACAGAGAGAATTCTCTCTCCTATATTAATGCCATTCTTCTTTCTGTAAATCAAATCCTCCCATTGATATTTGCTGCCATGAAATTGGTTTATCTTCCCCAACTTGAAAGCTTTGAGGCGATGTTGACTGCAGATGAAGGTAATTACACTTTATTGGTCTAACCCAAGTATTTTTTCCTGAAACAAGTTGATAACATGCTAGTAAGTATATTCTGGTGAAGAAAAGTATGTATAATAAAATGCTAATTTAAAGCAAGGTCAACTAGGAATACTTCCAAATTTCCTTCCTATTACTTAACTTCTTAAGTGTTGTAAAACTCTTCCCTTCTCTTTCTATCAGGTCGGACACATAGGATAACTTGGAGATTCTGCAGGTACTTGAAGCTTTGGTGGTGCATGGTCTTGAGCGTGTTGTATGGCTCTCTGTGTCTTGGAAACACTGATTCGTTCTGGGCTCTGGACAATCCTGCTGACATCTGTTGCCACATCCCCTCAGCCTGTGCTTGAGGACCTTGGATTTCATTAAATGCTTACTCTACTATCTCGTGTACCATGACCTCACATGCCCTGTCTCTGTCATTCCCATCCTTTGCTCATGCTGCCTTCAAAATCAAAACAGAGGTGCAAAAGCCAGTGAGTAATTGCCTTTATGTAAATGAACCAGGTTGGAGCTCAGGCTTTTCTCTGTGTGACTCAGTGGCACAGATTCTGTTCCCATGATGCTGCGTTCCCGTTTCTCTCTGCTAATCTGGTTCCCACATGCCCTCGGATATCACATGCTGAGAAGCCTTGTTAGGCCCTGTGTTGGGTTTCTGTCTTTCTTCAGGAAGCTTTTCATCACCAGGCACTGAGCAAAGTGCCCTCCTTCTAACTCTCATCACTCCATGCTCTAACCAATTGTACTATAAAGAAATTGCCTATTCTGTAGTCTGTCACCTTTTCCACGTAGGGTGTTTTTAAGAGCAAGAACTGTATCATTGTTTTGATGTACCCTCAGCTCCTAGAACTGCCCCAGGGTGTGGGGAACACATCCATTGAATTCTATTTCATGGAAGCTGGTGTTCCTTTTAGTGGATAACTATGGTATCTTGTTAAATGGTGAAATTACCGTTGTATATCCCCGTATCCTTCAAACTTTGAACAGGGTCTTATACAAAATTGGCACATTTAAAAAAATAATGCATGCTGCAAAGAAGAACCATATGAGGCAGCTGTATAATGCAGCTTAATTTCAATTGGACACAGAAGTCCTTAGCATTTGATGGTCATTCATGGCTCCGATTGGTGCAAGATGGCTTGCTCTTACAAAAGTCTGTCAGCTGAAAGGAATGGCAGGGCTGAGATTGGGGCAGGCTCTCTCCATTTCTCTTTGAATGATTTTATTTCTATCTCCCCTCTTTTTCATTGTTCTTGACAATTCAGTTTTATTTTACTTTTAGTATCTTATTCAATTATTTAATTTTTTTTGGATTAACAATGTAATACAGGTACAGTTTTATGTGATACAGGACCGTATTTTACCATATAGTCAAAGCATAAATACATCAAACCAGGTACTTAGCCTTTCCATTTCCTTTGCTTTCTGATTGGAGTGTATCAGCTGTTACAGCATATAATGCATTTTTGTGAACTACAGTCACCCTACTGTGCTATGGAACTCTAGTACTCGTCAGTTCTCTCTGACTATGCTTTGGTACTTGTCAACCAATCTCCTTTTCTCTCCTCAGCCTCTACCCTTCCCAACCACGAGGAATCTCCACTCTAAGTTCAGAGTGTCTGTTTTTTGTGTTTCCACCTATGAGAGGGAACATAGAATATTTGTCTTTCTGTGTCTGGTTTACTCTCTTCTTTAGATATAATTCAATTTACTCATGCTGTTTCATATTGGACAAGGAGCATATGCACATGACTAACTGGAATTAGTAGAAATACCTTTGAGATTAACGTATGCTCAAGAAAATTTATTAGAATGTGTTTATTTTACAGAAGTCAAAAGTCATCCATTAGAAAGAAAAATTAAGGTAAAAACTTATATAATATTGGGCCACGTCTTGTATATTTATCATGAAAATTGATGCTATTATTCTCAAGCTGCTGGCAGAAATGGACAAAAGTTATTGAAATATAAGTAAAGATTTTAAATTATTAAATAGGTTTTCAGTTTGGCTGGGAGAGCCATAGTTTTTTTTTATTTTATTTATTTATTTTTTTGACAATACCCTGGAAGGGAGAATGGTTCTATTGCAGTGATTCTGGGTTTTGTACAATGATGAATCCTTGATTACTTGGGCTGTCAACATCCACCCTGAAAATCATTTAGCCAAAATAAGAATTAGTATAATTTATGGTTTTGTTTTTACAACAGGGACAAGAAAAGAATTGATCAAGGAGCAATCTATCAGTCTTGCTCAAGGACTTACAGTTTTTTCTCCCTTAAATTACAATGAAAACCATGGAGAATATTGATTTGAAATTTTCCAAATTCTATTTAAGTTCCAACTCCATTGCAGAAACTGTGATCACTTTTAGAGTTGAAATTGATTTCTTATTAGCTGTGTGAGCAAAACTGTTTTCATTTCTTGCTGCCCCTTATTATCTTTTCTTGACCACCCAGGCATACCATGTTGGTTTTACTATCTGTGCAAGTCCATCTGAAGCCTTTTTGGGTATATGTAAGTACTTACTGTGTACCTATGGTGTATCTACCATTGTGATACATCTGTGCAAGGAATACAGGGGAGACTAACACAACCTCTGTCTTTAAGAATTTACAATCTAATTGTATAGGCAGGTTCATATTTAAAAATTACAATTACAAAAGGAGAAGTGATTGCAGAATATAAAATCTGGATTCTAGGCCTGACATTTTCCCAAAATAGCCACATAACCTTGGCAGGCAACTGAGTACCTCAGGACCTCAGTTTTCAGATCATTGCTGGAACTCCTTGTAGGTTAGAATTATATGTCCTTATGGCAAGTGTTATAAGGGTCAATGTTGGTAGACCACTGTGATTAATTAAGGCCATGTTGTTTGGTAAATCCTGACAAAACACAATTATGTAAATGGTTATCGAGCACCTCCCTTGTGTGAGGTATTATATGTATGATGGAGATGACAGAAAGATATGTGGCATATATATCATTTCTGTTTTCAAAGTGTATAGAGGATAGTACAATAAGGATGTATAGTAGCCTGGGAGCCAGGATTAAAGGTGTGACCTCACATCTGTTTTTGAATCTTGACTTTGCCAATAACTGGTCAGAAATATATGACATAGTTAATTATCATGTTAGAATAGCATAAGAGAGTTATATCGAAATTGAATTCATTCAGCAGAAATGATTTAACTCATTCAATGGAAAATGTTTATTGAGTGACAATTTTATGCCAAAAATCATAATAGAAGCTTAATATATTGGTAAATGAAAGAAACAGAGTAAATTATCCTTGTATAATTTGAATTCCTTGGAGGAAGAGTGAAAATATATGATAGATATTATTAAAGAATTGTGTAATACATGGTAAATTGATAAATGTCATGTAAAAAAAGGAAAAGTAGAGTAGGGTCAGGCGACAAAGTAGGGTCTGAGGAATCAGCTAC
This sequence comes from Lepus europaeus, assembly GCF_033115175.1. NCBI lineage: Eukaryota > Metazoa > Chordata > Mammalia > Lagomorpha > Leporidae > Lepus > Lepus europaeus. The sequence continues at coordinate 74,304,302 of NC_084842.1, forward strand.
ACTTCTAAGTCTGATGGTCAGGGTACGTTCCATCCTGGACACATTCAGTTTGAGCAGTAATCTGGAAGTGGTGTTGAATAGCATCACCAACTATCTCGAAAAGAAGATTTCTGGGAGTGAGAAGAGTCAATACAAAGCCTGAGGCAGGAACAAGCCTTTCCTGAAATCCATAAATTTAGAGTGGCGAGGACAGAAAAAGGGATGGGGAGAATCTTAGGAAATTAAGTCAAGAATGGGGGAAAACGGATCATGTTGTGTGGCAGTGGAGGTGATGAGAAGGGGTTAACTCCCTCATTCATTTTTCAACAAAAATCTGATGGTTTTTAAGAGAAATATGAGAGAAGAGACAAGTCAAGAATAATACCATAGCTTTTATCTGAGTAAAAGAAAATCGTATGGTACTGGCCTTGTGGGACAGCAGGGTAATCTACCATTTGAGATGCTGGAATCCCACGTTGGGGTGCTAGTCCAAGTCCTGGTTTCCTTGCTTCCAATCGAGCTTCCTGCTAAGGCACCTGGGAAGACAACAGAAGATGGCCCAAGTGCTGGGGCCCCTGCTATCCGTATGGAAAAACAGGATGGGGTTCCTGGTTCCTGGTTTTGGCATGACCCAGCTCTGGCTGTTGCAGTCATTTGGGAGTGAAACTGTGGATGGAAAATCAATCAATCAATCTCTCTCTCTCTCCCTCTCCGTATCTCTCTCTCTCTCTCTCTCTCTCTCCTCTCCCATCTCTGTCACTCTGCCTTTAAAATAAATAAGTGAAAAATTGCAAAGTAGAAAGCATCTTAAAGCGTTGAAAGTGCTTAGCGCAGTGTATGGTGTGCAGAAGCCACTCAATTAAGGTGAATAGTGTTTGTAAGTCACTCACTAATGTACCTTGATGTCTTCATCTTTGACATGTTGGTTTTAATACTACTTACCCTGTAAACCTTTGCTGAATCCCATCAGGCAACACACCTCTTCTGTAGCATCCCAGAAATCTCTCCAATCTCTCTTTTCATGTTGATTCTTATCTTACATTACAATTTAGGAGAAGTAGTTTCAGAAATCAAAGAAAATGCTCTGAGAGAGATACCAGAAAAGATTTTTATGGGTGAAGTACCATTTGAGATGAGACTTCAAAGAATGATCAAAATATGCTATGAGAGTAGAGGGAATAAAATAAACAGGGGTGTTGGGTGCATTTTCATATGCCCTGTCCAGGGGAATTAATGTAAGTGTGCAGCTTGAAAGCACACCTTCAGGGTGGGTGCAATCTTTCACCCACAGCTGGCAGGGGAAGGGGCTGATCACCTGGGGAGAGTAGGACTGTGCAGGTTGCTATTGGTAGAAGCACATAAGAAAACCAACCAACTCCTACCTTGAGATTTCTGTTCTACATTCCCTTGTCTGGCTAAAGCATGTTACCAGACTCTGACAGAGGATTGATAGCAGTCTTCCATGCATGAACACACTGTACCCAATGCCAGTGATAAGAACAAGTTAAAGATGACCCAACTTATAGGTATGTGGTGTGTGTGACACTAACATGTAAAATAGAGCATAACATGTTCTTTCAATAATCCAGTATTTCCAAGATTCCATTAATTTCCAACTTTCAGATATTCCATATTGGCCTGGGGCAAGGTATCGGTATGTTAGAGTAAGAGGAAGCTATAATTAATGACGGCCCAATTAGAAGGAGGGATTCAAACTCCAACATGAGATTGCTGTACTGAGTTAGCTCATACTTATGCTAAGTACACATAGTGTTACTGGTCGCAGAGGGAAGGGTGGTTGCCAGAGCGAGTCTTGTGGGTTCTTTTCCTCTGCTTAGTATAGAAATAAAAAGCTGGGAAACAATTTGCAGAGAGGCAAAAAAATTTATTAGATAAGAAATTTTTATTTTATTGGCAAGCGACAGAGTAAGTGTGTCTGGTCTGAGAGGAGACCAGATGAAGTGCCCAAGCAGGACACTGGCTTTGAGGAAGTATCCCGGGGTTTTTAAGGCATTACTTATCTGCTCATTGGGATATCCTGTTGGGGGTACCTATTGGACAGAGAGTTTCACATACGTATGCTGATTGGCCTGGGGCTCATGGAAATAGCAAGGGTCTCCAGGAGACTGTTTGTCTCCTTAGAGGCTCAGCTACCCTCCTCTGCTAGCTCTGGGTAGAAGATTGCAACTAACTTGAAGGCATGGTTTAAAACAGCAAGGTCACCCAGGATAGCCAGGGTCTGACTCCCCCCAGGTGATCAGCTCCTTCCCCTGCCAGCTGTGGGTGAAAGACTGCAGCCACCCTGAAGGTGCAATTTAAAGCTGCAAGGTCACACGTGCAGCACAAGAAGCTATTGGTGGGGGAGATGCCAGTTGGCCTGGAGACAGGCTTTCCAGCCACAGCTGGCAGCCTGTTAGGAAGGACATTCTACCTGAGCCTGAAAGGGCCCACAGACCCCCAGCCCCACTGGCTGGCCTCACAAAGCTTATCTTCTCTGTGGACATCTAAAGAATTAAACTATACTATAAATACATACATAGCTGCATACCACCCAAAACATTGTAAATGGACAGACCCAGTGAAGACTAGTACCTTATGATGAACTATTATATTATAAATATTGTATGAAGGCAAGAGAATAAAATGCAAATATGTACTTTTATTCACAAAGTCTATAAAACCGAAGCAAATATCATCTCCTTTGAATCTGTTCCCATTGAAGGATCCTTTTTTTTCTTGCATGGATTAGATAGTTTAGGTTTTTGTAAAATGAGAGTCCAAAAATTTCAATGAAAAAAAAAAAAGACCTTTTCTTTTTCATAGCTCACCTGCAGTAAGTAAAGACATGCCTCAGTGCAACAAAGACTTTAAAACTGTTCAAATTAAGGTTTTATGTATTGAAATTTTTTACTCTGGTTCAACATGCTTGAGTGTCTCTGATATGATTGAAGCTGTAAAAATGAATTTTGGACATTGCCATTATGATTTTTATGATACAAACTTTTTAAAAATGTGGATGTAAGTCCAGTCTTTTATCTTAAATTGAATGTGGTACTAAAATTTAAAATATAGTGGGGTCGGTAGGGAGCCTCCCTGTGAGTAAACGGAGTTCAGTGACCTCGATGTCAAAAAGGGTACAGAGGAACAACTTGCATCAGAAGGTTTTATCAGTACCTTCCAGCGTGGATCGAGACTTAAGAGTGAGATCCAGTTCCTAGGAGGAAAATGCTTAAGTGAGTCAGAAGTCTCCTTTTCTGGGAGACTGAAATCCCCTGCCATTTATCAGAGCAGGCACCAAGGGATGCCTCTGCCGTCATGGCTCAGGTACACAGAGGACAGAAGAGGGAGCTGGTCTGAGAGGCAGGAAAGGTGATTTTCTCAGAAATGAAGAATTGGGCTGGGAAGGAGTCCTGGCCATCTTTACCTCACATCTGGACTTTTCCTTGAAGTTGAGAAAGATAAAGCCGCAGGCAGTTCCAACAGTGTTGGAGAAGGAAGGACTAAAGTGGGACCTGCAGTTTCACAAGCTGTACTATAACTACAGCATACCAAGGCTGTTATTCCAACAGGTTCTGGCTGGAATGTCGCCATTCAATATGTATAAAATATTTTAAAGTATATTCTTTTCATCTCAGGTATATAACTCCAAGGAGATTTATAATGAGTACATGACGCATGTCCGTACAGATGAAATATTCAGAGATATTCGCTGTGGTTTACCATTATAGACACACCATTAATGCAAACAAAGTGGGTAAACAATCTAAATGAACTATAGAAATTTTTTTTTGACAGTCAGAGTGGACAGTGAGAGAGAGAGAGACAGAGAGAAAGGTCTTCCTTTGCTGTTGGTTCACCCTCCAATGGACGCTGCAGCCGGCGCATCGCGCTGACCCGAAGCCAGGAGCCAGGTGCTTCTCCTGGTCTCGCATGGGGTGCAGGGCCCAAGGACCTGGGCCATCCTCCACTGCCCTCCCTGGCCACAGCAGAGAGCTGGCCCGGAAGAGGGGCAACCGGGACAGAATCCGGCACCCCGACCGGGACTAGAACCTGGTGTGCCGGCGCCGCAAGGCAGAGGATTAGCCTGTTGAGCCACGGCGCCGGCCGAACTATAGAATTTTGTAAGTTGAATTCCCCTTTGCTTGAAAGCATCTCAAGTGACCTATCTGCTTTCACTCACTGATCTGTCTACATATTTGTGTCTTTGAGCTGTTAGTTTACAATTGATCAACCTTTCCCAATTCCTCCTGTTAGGGACAATGTTCCTCTTCTATAACCTCTCCTGAGTCTTTCCAATTCCTCCTTCATATCTATCCTTATCTAACTTTGTACTAAATGCTTAGTTTATTTTCCTAATATGATTTAAATGATAAAATTTTATGAAATTGTCAAATGAACATAAATGGAGTGATGTCATCAACACAGGTTAACACATATAAATGTCAAAGGTAGCTTTTGTTTCACTAAAGGGAAATGACATTAAATGACAACTCAGATACAGAGAAAATACTATCAGAGGCCGGCGCCGTGGCTCACTAGGCTAATCCTCCACCTTGCGGTGCTGGCACACCGGGTTCTAGTCCCGGTCGGGGCACCGATCCTGTCCCGGTTGCCCCTCTTCCAGGCCAGCTCTCTGCTGTGGCCTGGGAGTGCAGTGGAGGATGGCTCAAGTCCTTGGGCCCTGCACCCCATGGGAGACCAGGAGAAGCACCTGGCTCCTGCCATCGGAACAGCGCGGTGCGCCGGCCGCAGCGCGCCTACCGCGGCGGCCATTGGAGGGTGAACCAACGGCAAAGGAAGACCTTTCTCTCTGTCTCTCTCTCACTATCCACTCTGCCTGTCAAAAAAAAAAAAAAAATACTATCAGAAATAACAAATGTGGGAGTAGATATACCAGAATTTTTTTTCTCTTAATATAATAGCTGCTTTATCCTTTAAAGCAAATTCATAGCAATAGTATAGCATAGTAGAGATCTTGGCATATGTAGGAAAATTGACAAGGGAAATGAGTGAAAAGAAGTATAATTTGTAAGCATCTTATGTCACATGTGAGGAAGCAAAACGCTTCTTTCAAAACATTATTCCAGATTCTGATAGATTAAAATATTTATTATAGCCCTTAGGGCAATAATAAACAATGCTGACAACAAAATTAAGAGATAAAAAGAACTCCCTTTTCTAAAAAAAAAAAAAAAATGATTCATCTAAATCAAAGCAGGAAAGCAAAAATATGAACAAAGAGCAGATGGGACAACTATGAAACTAAAAGCTAAATGGTAGATTAAACTCAACTATCTCTATAATTGCGTTAAGTATAAGTGGAGTAAGCACTGAAATCAATTGGCAGAGAGTGGCAATATGAAATTAAAAGGAAAATGCAAATACCTGCTATTGCAAGAGATGCACTTTAAACTTAAGTTACATATTGACTTAGAGTAAAAGGGTAGAAGAGGTGTGCATTTGGTGCTGTGACTGACTCTCCACTCTGGGATGTTTACATCACATATTGGAGTGCCTGCATTGAGTCCTGACTCCCATACTCCCATCCAGTTTCCTGCTAATGTGCACTCTTGGAAGGAGCAGGTGTTGGCTGCTGAGATACAGTTCCTGGCTCCTGCCTTTGGCCTGGCTCAGCCTGGTTGTTGGAGGCATTTACAGGGTAAACCAACAGACAGGAGCTTTCTGGCTCTGCCTTTCAAATAAAATATAAATCAGTTTTTAAAAAGTAAAAGGATATAAAACATACCATGATACAAACACTATTCTTAAGACATGATCACTTAGTGTGATGGTATACATATTAACATCAGATAATATGACTAGACATACAGAGGGATATTTAAAATGATTGAACACTCAATTCATCAAGATGTGATTCTAAAGGTGCATATGTATCTAAACAGAGCCACCCATGTAGGAGAACTGGATTGAGTTCCTGTCTCCCAGCTTCAACCTCAACACAGTTCTGGTTGTTGCAGTCATTTGGGGAATGACTATATAAATTCATATATAAATATGGTTGTCACCATGCAATATTTATAAACTTAGAATTAAAAGAAAATTGAAGCCAGTCTAAAAAAGATAAATATTATATGGTTTTCTGATATGTGGTAGTTATTACAGAATATAAAAGAAGTATAGGAATGCAGCTGAATATTATTATTTGATTATTGTTTTTACCCCTTGTCTATACCTCTGTGGAATAATGGTCTTTCTACTTTTTATTTGTTGAACATTATGACTAGTGGTGCATTAAGTCTGTGATTATAAAGTAAATTGAACATATGCTATTGCAAAAATTGAAGGAAAGGAAAAGAAGTAGGGAAGATTGAGGGAGAGAAGGAGGCAAGTGTGGTTATCTTCTTAGATTTGTATCTATGAAATTTATGAAACATTCTCTTTATTAATAAAAATGTTAAAAACTTGTGAACAGATTGTAATAATGTACTAGAAGATAATAGTGGTCCATAAATTCAATGCAGCCTCAAAAATCTTAGCAAGCTTTGTGGTAGAAATTGATAATCTGATTATAAGAATTCACAAGAAGTACAAAAGACCTAGATATTCTAGACAATTTTGAAAAAGACCAATATTTGATCCCTTACATTACCTAATTTCCAGACTTGATACAAATGTATAGTAATCAAGAATGTATAGAGCCATTAAGCCTTTGACTATAATGTAAAATAAAAATATGTTATCTGAAAAATTAAAAAAATAAAATAGTGTAGAACTGGCATAAATCTAGACAATAAATGGAAAATAAGAAAGTTCAGAAATAGACTCCCCCACCAACACACACACACACATACACACACACACACTATCACACTTTTGCTACAAAGGTGCCAAAGCAATTCAGTGGAAAATGAAAGGCTCTTCATGAAATGGTGCCGGAACAACTGGATAGCTGCCTGGAGGAAAGTGAACAGGAACTTTTACTTGTATCTTACATAAATGTTATTTAAATTTGAATCATATACATACATGTAAGAGTTGGAAGTATGAAGCTTCTGGAAAAAAAAAATGGAAAATATAGTTGTGTCCTTGGGAGTAGATAAAGCATTTCTGCGTAGGATACATGAGGGAGAAATAATGGGAAATTGAACTCCATAAAAACTTGAAACTTCAGCTCATCAAAATACTGTTTATTTCACTGACTAAAAGTATATTGCAATTGATTCATGTGGCCAAAGACTTGAATTTAAAGTATCAAGGACTGCTACAAACAACCTAATTTAAAAATACACAAAATACTTTAACAGCCTGTTTACAAAGAAATATATCTAAATAGCCAATAAACACATGAAAATATGATCAATGTTGCAATCATTCAGGAAAAGTAAATTGAAATGACATTGGCATAGCAATATACTTCCTTTAGAGTGGCTTCAGAAATATGGAGGAACTGGAACTCTGAATCATTGTGGTTTCAACTGTAAAATACTATAAGCATCTTGCAGAAACAGATTGCAAGTTTCTTCTGTGTTAAATATTAAGCAACTATATCATAACAATTACACTTTTAGGTGGTTAGCTGAAAGAAATGCAAATTTATGTCAGTAAAATAACTTGAACTAAATGTTTATAACTGCTTTATGCATAATAATCAAAAAATGAAAGCAACTTAATGTTCATCAAAGGAAAATGGATTAGCAAATATTGTGGCATATTCATACAAGTCAGCAATAAAATTGAGTAATGCATTGATACACAATAACATGGATGAATCTCAAAAATATGTTAAATGATGGGGTCAGACACAAATGGATACTTAATGCATAATTATATTAATGAAACATTTTAGAATAGACAAAATTGATCTTTTACAGTCGAAATCAGCAGTGGGTATCCTGTGGAGAAGAGAGAGCATGTGGGCATGGGGAAGTTTGTTGTGGTGATGGAAATCTTCTGTATCTACATTGGGATGTGTGATATAGCTGTAGGCATTTGTCAAAATGCATAGAACCATTTAATCATGGTTTGTGCATTTTAATGTCTGAAAATTATATCTTTTGTTTAAAAATTATTCTGTGACATACTAAGCAGATATTGAAAAATTTATAATAATTTCTTTATGTAAAAGTAGTAGTATATTGGTCAGAATTCAAGACTACAACAACAGAAAGACTATAGCTGGATTTGTTAAAGGTTACTTCTCTACGTCTGAATATTCAAGGAGGTTAGAGAATTGGACTTGCCACCACTCAGGAAGGAAACAACAGTAGAATTGTACATCCACACCATGAGACTATTCTAGAAGTTCCGCTGCTGCTGAAGTCTGTTGGCATTCATGATGCCAGAGCAGAAGCCCTATAAAAGCTACTCCAGAGCAGTGGGTATCTCCCGTACAGTAATTGTGAGAAGGTGTGATTTGTGATGCTACCATCCCATGTCACTCGTATTCCTTTTCCTAGACTTGTGCTGTGCAGTATGCTGAGTGGACATAAATCAGATGTGAAATCCTCACTACAAAAGAACTGGGAAGTGTGAGTGTGTTTTCAAAAGCATGTGGAAAAATGGAATTTAAAGTGTGAACATACAGGGCAAGTGTTTGACAGAGCAGCTGAGTTGTAACTTAGGATGCCTGTGTACGCTATCAGTGTGTCTGGGTTCAAAACTAGTTCCACTCATTCCACTCCTGACTCCAGCTTCCTGCCAATGTGCATCCTGGAGGGCGTCTGGCACAATATGATGGCCCAAGAACTTGGCTCCTACCACCCACGTGGGAGATGTGGATGGAGTTCCAGTCTCCTGGCTTCTGCTTCACCCAGCCTGGATATTGTTGGCATTTGGAGACTAAACCAATGGATGGAAGATCAAATTCTCTCTCTCTCTCTCTTTCTCTCTAATACACTGCTACATTCAAATAAAATGAAAACAAAACTTTTTTAAAAAATGGTTTTTTGTGTAATTTTTTCTCAATACATGGAAAATACATTTTACGAAAACACTATACATGTATTTCAAAAATTTTGCTCCAAAAGAACTTAATACTTTCACAGCTATTTATTTGAGAGTGTGAAGGCCCAATCAAAATTGAGAGAAATCTGGATTCATACCCAGCGCCAAGAGGTAGCCATGTGGAGGAGCACACAGGCCAGGAAGCATGGGGTGGGTGGCCCACTAACTTTTTGAAATACTCTTGTATAAATTTTCTGGCTTCCAAAAAGTAGGAAGATATGAAACAATACTGAAGAGTAATGGATGTGTGTAGTGAGTGAAATAATTTATCTTCCACAGTTCAACCTTTTGAGTGCTTTGATATACACATTCTTTTCCATGTGCAAAGTTCAAAAATACAATAGTAACACAATATACTCTCAGTCATTTTTTTATAGAAACAAAATTGCCCTCACTAGTTTTAGTTAAAGAGGCTAAAATTATGTCTCACCAGTCATGACATTCAGCTCTGGGTATGTCCTCACTTACCTTAATGAATTACAGTTGTGCTATTGTATTTTGTGTGGAGTAAGTCATAAATTTCACCATCACAAGTACTGTAAAAATAACCAAGAAGAAACTCAATTCTGTAAGTGGTCATAAGGCCACTGATGTTTGTAACTCCACTTTTATGCATTTCATATTTTACGTTTTTACCAACACCGTGGCTGGTTAGTCTTTTTCACCTGGTAGAATGAATGAAGTGCATAATCTTCAGGTACTTGTGTCTGTGATGAACTTTCTTCCTGGGGTTCATTTAATATTACATTTATACTTTCTATTGGAATTGGAAACACTAGAAGTTACTTAGAATGATCCTCACTGGTCTAGAATGTTCCACATTGCACTCATTATACAGCAGCAATTTTCCATGGGTAATTACAGTTAATAATCCTGTCAATGTAGTATTATAAGGACCCCTAGGTGGCCATTTGGTAGTCCTGTGTTTAATGTAATGGAAGAATGACTCTCTTGGGCATCAGTCCTATAAATACAGAGAGCCTAGAGTTTTAAAGATAATAAAGTATTTTTTTCTCTTGCAAATAGGTCAACAATGTAACACTGTAAGAGGCCGTTACTACATTGACCCCTTGGTTTTGGCTACCACAAAAATGGTACCATGTATTGGTTTCTTGTTCATTGCACATGGTTTCCTTTTTCTTAGTAAATCCAAAGATGTTGCTAACAGAAAGGTGACAATGGGAAGGCCATTTTCCATTTTCCATGCTTTCATTCTACTATTGTGGAGCAGGCTTGTCATCCTGGGATATTATACCATGTCAGATTTAGACATGGTTACCCTTGCTAAGAATGAGAAAGAGCTCTTAATGGACAGTCCAGATGTGATGAGGAGTTTATGTTCTACACATGAACAGTTTTCGTTATTCCTACTTTGGCCACTTTGTTCAGGAATACTTTGAGAAATCTCTGCTGTGGCTAGAGAAAGGATACATGACCTCCATTGAGGAGAACGTTTTCAATCTTGCCTTTAACAGCCTTCTCAATCCTCCTGCCTCCCCAGTGGGAGCCTTGAGGTAAATATTGATGTGCCCATACGTATTCTCAAGCTCTGAATTCATAGCTAGCGGTTAATCCACATATTTCCTTTCTAAATTTTATTTATAGCTTCAAATCTTGTTTTTCCTGAGGCTCTGCTAGGAGCCAGTTCATTTAGTGCTACCCCTGAGCTGAGGTAGAGACTGATGTCAGAACTTCATTCCTTCCAGGAATAGGAGGTCATGAGAGGTGCTCCTTGTAGTTTTGCTCATGAGGAGCATTTGTTACTTGATCACCCTTCAGGGCCTAACTGAATGAGGCTGTGATGTCACAGCATTCCACTTTCAGCTCAACACATTCTGCAAGAAAATTTCTCCTGCATCAGTCACTAGGAATTCTTCATGAGGGCGTAGAGGTGCACTGTGGAGGACTTGATGATACCTTAGGGGTAGGCACACTGGAAATGAGTTCCATTTCATCTGATTGCTTGTTCCTCCAAGGATTTTCTTGTCCTTGATCTTGTATCTGCAGCTTCCATTTGACTATGGGATGTTGCTGAGCATACCTGACTTTATGGTCTCCTTCACGAAACAAGAAATTTATGATGCATAGCCCAGGTTGCAGTTATCAACTTTTTCATTGTCAGATGTTCACTCTCTACAAAGCTCAATAGCAAGCCAAGGACTATTTTTCAAAAGAAGAATCATTACATGTGAAGAGGGGCATAGATCTTTCAGGTCTACTGTGATTCTCTAAGTCTTGTAATAGGCTCCACAGAGCATCCTTGTCAGCCATAGACATTTTTTAAAAGATTTATTTATTTCAAAGGTAGAATTACAGAAAGGCAGAGACAGAGAGAGAGAGAGGTCTTCCATCTGCTGGTTCACTCCCCAAATGGCCGCAACATCCAGAGCTGAAGCCAGGAGCCTGTAGCTTCTTCTAGGTCTCCAACCTGGGTGTAGGTTGGGCCATCTTTCACTGCTTTCCCAGGCACACCAGCAAGGAGTTGGATTGGAAGAGGAGCAGCAGGGACTTGAATTGCAGGTGGCAGCTTTACCATCTGTATCACAGTACCAGCCTAGCCACAGACATTTGAGACATGCTTGAGTCTAATAAATTCTAGAAGCCAAATGACATCACATTGGGATTCTCCATCTCCTGCCTAACTGAAAGTCATATAAGTAACTCAATATGTAGCAGCAACACATTCATGGAGGGATGTGATGATTCTAAAATTGAAAGACTACCGATATTGCTCTCTTTCAATGGTTAGAAACTGTGATGTGCACATGGTTTCTTTCAATTTGGAAAGGATGTGCTTTCATGTCCTGGGTTTTTTGCTTATGAACTAAAATATGGGAATTAGATGAGGAAACATACAACAAAAAATGTCTATTTGCTTGATTTTTTATACAAAGGAATTAAAGTCTTAGTGTGCAATGCTATATATCATTCCCAGGGATGAGATCACATTTTTGTGCAACTGCAGGGACACATGCCCCTGATAATGGGCACTGGGTCATTCAAAGATCATTGTTGGTCAAGTTGTCCTCTTTTCTACTCTATCCCTGCTGAATACTCTTACAAGCTGTCCCATCTTCCCTCTAGATGTTAAGTGACACCAGGAGACCTCTTCATTTTCACTTTAACAAAGGCCCATTCAATGTAATGCTTCCTCCTTTTATCCCAAACACAAATTTCTCCAAGAGAATGGTGCTCTGCTCACCAGTGTCCATCCCAGTGCTGTTATGACGATAATGCTCTCTTGGATCCTGAGGGTATTTCAGTAGTAAATACTTAACAGATTCACTACACAAATCCAGTGTCTTCAAGTGTCTATGTTTACTTTGTATATTACCACAAGGAATTCTGATGGCTTAATTCCATTTAATGTAATCCAGAGATGCTGCCATCTGCCTCTAGATTTAGGCTTACAGGCAGATAGCAATTGGTAGATGTTGGACAAGAGTTAATTCCAATAATCAGCTCCGTCAGCGGAATAGGACATGTTTCTACTGACAAAGTGAAATTTGAAGGTTTAAGATACACAAAATTGTCTAAGTCATTGAAAGTAATCTTGTTCCAATTTTCAGATTCTTATTCTTTCTCAATAAGTCAGTACAAATATTCTCATGTAAGAGGATCGGTAGGGCTAACAATTCAATCTAAATTGTGTTTCAATTATCTGGAAGATCAAATTTTTGGTCTCATTATAGTCTCTATCAACCTAGCAGTGGTAGGACATCACATACTATTAGGACAGTTATAAAAACCCCTTGATTCTCAAACTGCATCTTAAGTCCAGACTTAAAAACCATGAGATTGTGTTTTACAATTTTAAAGTTCTATGCAATTAGAAATCACTGGTGTATTCACATGCTTCATGATGGAGTTTCTCAGCAGCCACTGTGCCAAAGCCAGATCATTAATAAACATTGCATAGCAAGAAATCACAGATGATCATTCCAAATCTCTGTTTTGCCACAGTGTGTGATGGGAGGCCAGAGTTGCAAACTCCAATGACAATGGTGGCTCGTTGTCTAATTAGGTCAGCACCAATCTAAGATCTCTGTTTCCTTGAGTTTGTGTTGCTTTCTACCTCTTCTGTTAATAATTAGGCTATTTGTCATGATACTCAGAAACAATAGGGTTCATTCTTACAGGTTTAATGAGCACTTTTTGTAGATTATCTTATCACAAATAAATAGACTTCAGAATTATGTTCTGGGGGAAATGGTGCTAGAGAACACAGAGAACAATATGTAGATGCCTTTATAAGTAGAGAAATACATGGAGGAGTCATCTATCAGCACCACAGGATTGGCCCAGCAGGAATTGCCCTGTTACCCCTCCATTCTACACGTGTGCGTGCAAAGGTTGGGCACCAGAGCCTCCTCCACTAGTGTCCTCAAAGGATCAGTTACTTCTGCCATCAGTCTCTCTGTATGTCATCTCCATCTCATTTTACTCTCTCCCAGCTTCCAAAGCTCATGTGAAATTTCACACATAGAACCCCAGTTGCAAGGGATACAGTTTTCGGTTTTCCAGCTTCTAGATTTAAGAAAGAGATGTTAGAGATGCTTTAAAATAAAAGGTGAATACAATGTGAATGTGTTTGGATAGAAACATTGTACAAGACACACATAACAATGTTCATGATAGTTATACCTGGATGGAATTATAAATAATATGTATTCTCATGCCTCTTTGTACTTATAAATAATCAGTAATAGACATGTACTATTTAGGAAGTAAGAAAAATTGATTTTAAAATCTCAGAAAACAAGCAATACAAGGATGTCTTTATTTTTCAGGCATTGACTGTGAGGTTTGATGCTACATGCAACACAATGAACCTACTCTTCCAGAGTCAAAGAACCCACATGTCATTCCTGCAGTCCATTTTGCTCCTAGAGATTTATAGATTGATAGATTGATTTTAACAAAGGATGACACACTACTAGTCCATGATTATTACTGTTCAAGTTCCTGGAGACACAGAAATGAATGAAATATAGCAACTTTCCTGTAGGTATATTTGTACAATAGCAAGGGTGGAGAGATAAAGAGGTATAATAAGGTAATCAGTAACAACATTGACTTGTATACCTCAGGTTCCCAGTTACATATACTTGAGTTCTCAATAGAAATGGGCAGTGTCTACTAAAAGGAAGAAATGGGGATTGTGACAAACTTCAAAGGGGTTATCAGGTACTTTGAACTTAATTGTGAAAAGTACTAGTACATATTTACTGTGCAGATAAGGTAGGGAAAGGCAACAGTGTGGCTGGGGGAACAGCGTGTCATGCTGCTCTGTCTGGCAGAACTCACTTCACATCACTCACTATTTTGATTCTTCTCCATGGTGTCTGGCAGGGAATTACACTTGTCATAAGTGATTTCTTATTTGGAGGAGAGCACTCAGTCATTGAGGTAGAGTACAGAGTATAGAATATCTTCACAATGTTACTACAAATAATTAGAGATGGTCAGGAGTCAATCTAAGAACTTTCAATGGGAAATCACTGTGAACACCATGTACAGCATGTAAATATGATCTTGGGCAAATAAGTTAATTGTTCCAGGACTCGGTTTTCCACATATATTTCCAAATGATATAATATATTCTGAATAAGAGTTTTAAGGTAGTGATTCTCTTCAAGTAGATATCTAACGACAAGGTGGCTTCAAACTTTTTTGGAAAAGTAGAATTTCAGATAATTTTATTTTCATGTAAAACTTTTAAATTCACTCATATGGGAGGTTTCAAAGGTTAAGGGACATAAACTATGAATGGATTTAAACATTTTTGTACCAAAATAAAATTAAATTCTAATTTCCACAAATGTTTTGAAGTACATGTATTTTCTCTGACAGCTTAGGAGATAATAAGATAATGCCTATAAAGTGTGTACCTGCTCTGTTTCTGACCTGTAATAAGTACTCATTAAATATTAGCTAATATTATTAGCTTTTATTTGACCTGGCTTTCATTGTGTAACTCCAGATGTGTAATAAATCCTATGCTATCGCTTTCTTTCTACATGTAAAATTTAATCAGCACCAGATGGTACTCATGATTAATTAAGAAAACAGATTACTTAAAAACACAAAATCTTCCAGTAAGGTGTATATTTTTTTCATAATAGTACTGCTTGAGCCAGCAAATTCATAGTCATATCACTTTCAGTTATACACAATGAATAGATTACTTGGGATAATTAAAAACTCATGTTAACTGGGACTCAAAGAGACTATTGCACAGGCTGTACATGTGGTCTCAAACAAAGCTGAGATAGTTAGGCATCATCACAATCATTTCAAACATCAAAACATCAATCAACTCAGTAAAAAAAAATAGATAATTAGTATTTAGACAAAAATACTCAAAATCTTGAAATCTTTGTACCTTTATTTGTTATTTGAGAGGCAGAGTTACAGAGAGGCAGAGGCAGAGGCAGAGAGAGAGAGGTCTTCCATCTGCTGGTTCACTCCCCAAATGGCTGCAACGGCTGGAGCTGGGCAGATCTGAAGCCAGGAGCCAGGTGTTTCCTCTGGGTCTCCCGTGCGTGCGCAGGGACGCAAGGACCTGGGCCATCTTCCACTGTTTTCCCAAGCCATAGCAGAGAGCTGGATTGGAAGTAGACAGCCAGGACCTCAACCAGCACCCATATGGGATGCTGGCACTGCAGGCGGTGACTTTACCTGCTATGCCTCATCGCCAGCCTCTGTACATTTTCAACTAGATGTGTTCACGTGTTGGGTAAGCAGTCTTTGATGAATGCATTCAATGCTGTGACCGTAGAAGAGACGATTGGCTATACTGATGTTCTTACATAAGACTGGACCTGTCTAAAATGTATCTGAAAGAATGAGAAAGAGAGAAAATATGAATTACATGGAAAAATGAGTTGTCACTTGTTTCAGTACATTTTAAAAAGAAGCATGTAACATGATAGTAATACGTGAAGACATTGAGGCTGGAATATGTGATTTTCAATTCTAGCTTATCATTAACTGACTGTGAACTTGGAAAAGCTTTATTTCCTTTTACCTCAATTTTCTCTATCATAAAATGGGAATAGTCATGCCTCACAGAACTAAAGAAATCACTACAGATAATGTGATTAGAATATCTGCCCTCTAGTAAGCTTTAAATAAACATTAACTCCTTCCTTCCCTGTATTTTTTTTTAGTTGTTGAGATAACATTTTAAAATTACATCATATTAAAAAGGCTTAATACTTCACCAAATAGGAAGTTTAACAAGTAAAAAGCTAAAAGACCCTAGGTTAGTGGGAATGCAACAGCTATAAATGACTACTGAATGGAAAAATGACCACGGAGGAAGGGAATATCATTATGTTCTTAGAATTATATCTACAAATAACATTGAATCTGTTAAAAATAATTAAAAAATTTTTAAAAATAAAAATAAACATTAATTTATATTCAACATCACTCATAATCACCAGGAACAGGCAAATAGAAAACATAAGATATCGTTTGTTAGGATGCCCATTGCCAAAAAAGACAAAAGCTATCAAGGATTGACAAGGATGCAGAGCAAAAGGAACCCTTGAACACTGTTAGTAAGAGTGTAAACTGAAATAGTCAATATGGAAAACATATGAAGTTTCTTCAAAACATTGAAAATAGAACTAACTTATGGCATGGTGATTCCATTTCTGGGCATATATCCAGAGAAGCAAAATCAATATTTTGAAGAGATATCTGTACCTTAATGCCCATTGCAGTGTTCATCATTGTAGCCAGATGTGGATTCAACTTTAATAAAGGGTGAAGGGAATCAGAAGATATTGGTCCAATGATACAGAGTTAAATCCCACATATATTTGATACCACCTGAATTTGTCATGACAGTGCATGGGTGCCTCTACTCCATTGTCAAATCCAAGCCACCAAGTTACTACTATTTAATACATATATGTCTTCTCCTATGATCTCCTCAAAACTTACCTCCCCAAGGCCTTGGTTTTGAGCAGTCAGAACTCCACTTAGGAAATGAATCTACAGAAATGGATAATGATTTCATACTATGCAAGAATGCTGTAATAATATACCTTTTTCTACAAGTGCTATTTCTAGTGTAAGGGACCCAATGCCTATAACCAAAATAATATTTGGATTGATACAGAAATGGTGTTGGAGGACAAGTTTATTTAGAGTTTGTCAGACCGTGTATTCTGCAAAATTTTTGACTCATGGGTAAAATGGTAGGGAAAGCAAGTCCCCAGTGGCATGCATTTTAATAGTTAATGACTATTAAGTTCTTTTTAAGTACCACAAAATGCATTATATTAGCTCATTTAATTCTCACAAAAATTGTGTAGACTAGGTATAAGGGTGAAAAAGCTTGGCATCTCTGCCTTCAAGCTCTATCAGTTTCCTCTGCTACCTTAACCTTTAGGTATTGCTGGCGAGCTCTGCATGTTAGTTCTGTAAGCAGCTTAGTTTTGCAGAGTGGCCTTTACCTAGAGGAGGTAAGGGGGTACACACAGAAATATTTTTTTCACTTTTTTTTAATTTAATAAATGTGAATTTACAAAGTGCAACTTTTGTATTGTTGTGGCTCCCCCCCCCCCAACCTCCCTCCCTCCCATGGCCCTCCCCTCTCCTTTTCCCTCTCCCATCCCGCCCTTTATCGAGTTTCATTTTCAATTGCCTTCATATACTGAAGATCAACTTAGTATATACTAAGCAAGGATTTCAACAGGCTGCACTCACACAACCGCACAGGGCATAGGGTACTGTTCGACTAGTAGTGTTTTTACGTTTCATAGTAAAACACATTAAGGACAGAGATCCTACGTGGGGAGCATGTACCCAGTGACTCCCGTTGTTGATTTAACAATTGGCACTCTTATTTATGGCGTCAGCAATCACCTGAGACTCTTGCTATGAGCTGTCTAAGCTATGGAAGTCCCTTGAGTTCACCGACTCTGAACTTGTTTAGTCAAGGCCATGTCACAGTGGAGGTTCCTTCCTCCCTTCAGAGAAAGGCGCCTCTCTCCTTGATGGCCTGTTCCTTCTGCTGGGGTCTCACACAGAAATATTGATTTTTTTTTAAGGATTTATAGGAACAGCTTGACCAGACCCTGTCTCCAAGGTCAAATAACTGCGCACAAAGAGTTTCCCGACCTTTCTTGGATCCTTCCTGGTACCCACTTTCTGCATGGATTCTTCACCTCTTGACCTCACCTCCCTCCCCTTTTCCTGCCACTTGTATTTAAAACAGGCTGTTACAAAGCACAGGCAAAATGTTTTCTTTAGGACAGTAGGATCCTATTTTCATGGTTTACCAGTACTCTGAATACAGCCACTCTCTATGCATGAATTCCTTGCCCTGGAGCTACTGGTTTTTCCATGCTGCTGCGGGCTAATGATCCTGGATTCAGTCACATAGGTATTGTTAACAGTTCTGCTTATGAGACAAGAATCAGGCACTCCAGACTGCAAGTTTAGTTGCTTTACTACTCTGCCTGAGCACCTCTGTGAAGTAGCTCATCCAGCCCCTACCAAAGCCATGAACTATGTTGTTGTTTCATAGGTTGAACGAATGTTTGCCCAAGTTCTTTTTTTTTTTTTTCTTTTGGACAGGCAGTTAGACAGTGGGAGAGACAGAGAGAAAGGTCTTCCTTCCATTGGTTCACCCCCCAAGTGGCTGCTACAGCCAGAGCGTTGTGGCTGGCATGCTGCGCTGATCTGAAGCCAGGAGCCACGTGCTTCCTCCTGGTCTCCCATGCGGGTGCAGGGCCCAAGCACTTGACTGGAAGAGGAGCGACCAGATCAGAATCCAGCGCCCCAAATGGGACTAGAACCTGGGGCGCCAGCACCACAGGTGGAGGATTAGCCTAGTGAGCCAAGGCCGCCCCAAGTTCTCTCAACAAAGAGTAGGACTGGGATTGTAATTCAGTCCTGCCTCTTCCTAAAGGCTGTGCCATTTCCACTAGACAAACGTGCTTTGACGGAGG
Organism: Lepus europaeus; assembly: GCF_033115175.1. Classification (NCBI taxonomy): domain Eukaryota; kingdom Metazoa; phylum Chordata; class Mammalia; order Lagomorpha; family Leporidae; genus Lepus; species Lepus europaeus. The sequence continues at coordinate 74,323,216 of NC_084842.1, forward strand.
TCTTGAATTCCCCTTTGCATCTACATTTTCTCTTCCACTGGTTTCTTTATAGTGAAGTTCATAGACCCTGTGCACCTCAGGCAAAGTGTCACAGGTATTTGTTTTTCCATTTATTTTTCTGATGACATCCAGTTGTGGGTGGGGTCTATTTACTTCTTGGGACTATTTTCCAGAGTGCCTTCCACAAAACAAAGAATTGTGGCGTTTTCCAGAATTTAGGTTGCCTGCAGCCAGCTTAAAAAGTGACAGGTGACTTTTAAGATGAAGTAATTCTGCCTGCACTCCTGTAAGGTGATTTAATGTCTTGTAATTCTGTATGCTATTAAGGAGCAATTAAAAGCAAGTGCAGTAGGCTTCAGTTCTCTAAACACTGAAGTGCAAAGTCACAGATCTTGGTTCCCATTTCATTTGTTTTTAGAGGCACAGCAATTAGGGCAATGATCTTATTTCTTCCCCTATTTTTCATTACCTTTCATATCCTTTTCCCTCTTTCCATTGAAGGGACATATGTCTCTGATAATCCTTCAGAAAAAAAAAAGGATTAAGCATAGAAGGAAGCTGGTGAGGGTGGGCAGTGAAAATAATGACAACAAATAATCCAGAGGTGGCCTGATTTCCAGCAGGGTTCTCTGCTGCTACACCCCAGCCTCACTGGCTGCATTAGCCTTGCATTACACTGAAGGAAAGGGCTTGAAGAGTAAACAGCCCGGGAGAGCAACACTCATCGGTGGAGCACAAATGACAGCAAATACCAGATTTTTTTCCTGAAAGCAGGTTTTATCAGGGAGTAAAAAGAAGGGAGCTGCTGGTTTTGAATGCCTTCCTGCCTCCCACCAGCACTGGGATGAGCTCTTGACAGATACTTAACCTTCCTGAGACTCCTGTGAGCTAGGTATTTACCATCTGGATTCTGCAGTGGATGAAATCAAAGAGGCTCAATTACTTGCCTAAGGGTGTGTGGTTACAGAAGATCAGAAGCAGGGTTCCAGCCTGGCTCTCAAAGCTGGCTTCTCTTCGGAGGCCATCATCCTGACAGTTAACAACTTTATTAATAAATATGCTTTTGAAAATTTTACTTAAGGTATACAAATTTCATGTGTTTTATATATACAGATACAGGAATATAGTGATAACTCCCACCCAACCCTCCCTCCCCTTTCCCACTCAAAATTGCCACAACCTATTTTCAGTTTAATATAAACTCCAAAGATTAACCTTACACTAAGTAAAGAGTTCAACAAATATTATGAAGAAAATAAAAACCCACTGTTCCTCAACAGTGGAGACAAGGGCTGTAAACAATCGTGGAAACTCAAAATGTCAATTTCACTCCTATAGGTTACCTTTTAGATACCTATTAGTTGGAGCCGGTGCTGTGGTGCAGCGGGTTAACTCCCTGGCCTGAAGCGCCGGCATCCCATATGGGCGCCGGTTCTAGTCCTGGCTGCTCCACTTCCAATGCAGCTCTCTGCTATGGCCTGGGAGTTCAGTGGAAGATGGCCCAAGTCCTTGGGTACCTGCACTCACGTGAGAGACTGAAGAAGCTCCTGGCTTGGGATCGGCGCAGCTCCGGCTGTTGTGGCCATCTGGGGAGTGAACTATCGGATGGAAGACCTCTCTGTGACTCTACCTCTCTCTGTAATTCTGTCTTTCAAATAAATAAAATAAATCTTTTTTTAAAAAAAGATACCTGTTAGTTACAAATCTGTTGAGAACAGGACGAGAATGCTGGAGATATGAAAGCCCAAGGTGAGCATGCTGCCCTCTGTTGGGACAGGGTGGAATTTCCTCCCCTTAGCAGAGTTACCACCCTGCCTCCTGTCCCCTCCTCCTTCCTTGTCCTCCCTCTAGGACAGATAAGGGGCACCTGGGACTGGCTGAGTTGGGGAAGAACATATGAGCAAATGCAGCCCACTTACTTCTCTGCTGGCAGAGAGGCTGTACCCGCTACCTTTTCCCGTCTGCTTCCCTATTTTAGACTTGGTAGCCGAAAGAAATTTGATGACTCAAGTCCCCTTGAGCTGTGTGTGAACATAGTTCCTCCAGGGAGATGTTTGATAATTAACCAAGAAGAGAGGTGTGTGTGTGCCCCCACCCCATCTAGGGGACATTGAAGCCTAATCATGCTAATTCTTTCCATAAATGATTTTACATAATCACACTGCTATGGTTTTCTGAAAAGCAGTATTTAGGTGGGTGATAGAGTTAATTGAAACCTGAGTGTTAGAATCTGGAAGAACAGAGCTGGAACGCTTTTATATGCATTTTTCACCTAGAAGCCTTTTATTTAAGGTGTACAAACTTCATGCATTTCATAAATACAACTTTAGGAACATTATTAGCATTTACTGTGTGATTTGGACTTACAATATTTTTTTAGCAGCTTTTTCCTTTTTTTAAAAACTACCTACTGGGCAGGCATTTTTTTTAAGGTTTATTTTTGTTTATTTGAAAGACAGAGTTACAGAGAGATGGAGAGACAGAAAGAGAGAGAAAGGTCTTCCATCTGCTGGTTTACTCCCCCATATAGCTGTAACAACAGCTTGAGCTGAGCTGAGCTGATCCGAAGCCGTGAGCCAGGAGCTTCTTCCAGGTCTCCCATGCGGGTGCAGAAACCCAAGCACTTGGGCCATCTTCTACTTCTTTCCCAGGCCATAGCAGAGAGCTGCGTAGGAAGTGGAGTAGCTGGGACTAGAACTGGTGCCCATATGGGATGTCGGCATTTCAGGCTGGGGCTTTAACCTGCTGTGCTATAGTGTCAGCCTTCTTTATTATTTCTAGGATTTATTTATTTGAAAGGCAGAGAGACAAAGAGAGACAGAGAAAAAGATCTTCCACCTGTTGGTATACTCCCCAAAATACCTAAAGCCAGGGCTGGGGCCAAGCCAAAGCAAGGAGACAGAAACTCCCTCCAGACCTCTGGTGTGGGTGGCAGGAATCCAAGTATTGGGTCATGATCTCCTGCCTCCTAGGTACTGAACTGGAAGTGGAGGAGCCAGGAATCAAACCTACACTCTAATATAAGATGTGAGTACTGTAAGTGGCATCTTATCCCAACACGCCACAAGGCCTGCCTCCAGTATTTTCATTATCGAAAAAATGGAACCTCTCATACCCACTTCACATGGTTACTGTAGCAGCTAAATTAGGTAACAGTTTTCTTCTTATTTTTGCATTATGTGTTTGAGATACACATCCTTTGTCACATACATATAATATAAATATTCTCTTCCAGGTTTTGGCCTGGCCTTTTATGTTCATTTGAAGACCCAAAATTTTTAATTTTGTTTAAGTCTCATTTATAAACTGTTTTGTTCTGAAGTTTGTGGTTCTTGTATGTCATGCAAGGTTACTAACATTTTCTTCATGTTCTCTTCTGGAAGTTTTTGCAGTTTTAGTTTTCACATTTAGATTCAAGACCCATTTCCAGTTAACTTTTATGGTGTGAACTAAGGGTCAAGCATCAAAATGCATTACTTTTTGTTTTTTTTTTAATACCATTTGTTGTATAGATAATGCTTTCCCCCTAATAAATTGGCTCAGCATCTTTGTCAAACTTCAAATGGCTGAATAAGCTGGGTCCATTTCTGGCTGCAGTTGCGTTCCTTTGATCTTTATGTCTACAGTTACACCAGTTCACGCTGTTGATCATTCTAGCTACATAATAAGTTTTGAAATCAGGTAGTTTAAATCACTCAACTTTGTTCTTTTTCAAATTTATTTTAGTAATTCTAGGCTTTGCTTGCATGTAAAATTTAGAATCAAACAGTATTTAATTGATTTATGGGGGATTGCATTGAATCTATAGATCATTTTGAGCAGAACTGAAATCTTAACATATTGTGTCTCTTAATGCCTATCACAGTGTATTCCTACCTTTATTTAATTAGTATTTCTTGCCAATGATCTTTGTTTTCAGTTTATAGGTGATGTATAATTTTTAAAATATTCTAATTCTTATTATTGGAGCAATTGCATATAGTATTTTATCAATTCCAGTTGTTCATTGTTGATATGTAGGAAATAGGAGATTTATTATATTGATTTTGTATCCTAAAATTTGCTCATTTGTTAATTTTTTGTCCTTTTGATATTCCTTAGAATTCTCAATTTGATAATTGTGTCATCTATGAATAGTTTTATTTCTTCCTGTTCAGTTTGTGTATGTTTTGCTTCCTTTTTATTTTCTTGCCTTGTTGGACTGGTAAGGACAGCCCATCCCCCAACCAAAAGAAGGAGAAAAGTGAGAATTCTAATTTTGTTCCCAATCTTTTTTTTTTTTTTCATTTAGTGAATATAAATTTCCAAAGTACAGCTTATGGATTACAAAGGCTTCCTCCCCTATAACTTCCCCTCCACCCGCAACCCTCCCCTTTCCCACTTGCTCTCCCCTTCCATTCCCATCAAGATTCATTTTCAATTCTCTTTATATACAGAAAATCAGTTTAGTATATATAAAGATTTCAACAGTTTGCCCTCACATAGCAACATAAAGTGAAAAAATACTGTTGGAGTACTAGTTATAGCATTAAATAACAGTGTACATCACATTAATGACAGAGATTCTGCAAGATATTTTTTTTAAAAAAAGATTGATTATTTTTCTATGTAATTTCCAATTTAAAACCAAGGGTTTTTTTTTTTTTTCATTTTCAATTATCTTTATATACAGAAGATCGCTTTAGTATATACTAAGTAAAGATTTCATCAGTTTACACCCACACATTACCACATTGTGTAAAAATACTGTTTCAGTACTAGCTATATCATTACTTCACCTTCAACAACCTATTAAGGACAGATCCCACATGGGATGTAAGTACACAGTGACTCCTGATGTTGATTTAACAATTTAACACTCTTGTTTATGGCGTCAGTAATCTCCCTAGGCTCTAGCCATGAGTTGTCGAGGCTATGGAAGCCTTTAGGGTTCGCCAACTTCGATCCTATTCCAACAAGGCCATAGTCAAAGTGGAAGTTCTCTCCTCCCTTCAGAGAAAGGTACCTCCTACTTTGATGGCCCCGTTCTTTCCACTGGGATCACACTCGCTGAGATACTTCATTTAGGTCTTCTTCTTCTTCTTCATCTTTTTTTTTTTTTTTTCCCCAGCGTGTCTTGGCTTTCCATGCCTAAAATACTCTCATAGGCTCTTCAGCCAGATCCAAATGCCTTAAGGGCTGATTCTGAGGCCAGAGTGCTATTTAGGACATCTGTCATTCTATGAGTCTGCTGTGTCTCCCCCTTCCCATGTTGGATCCTTCTCTCCCCCTTTTTTTTTTAATCAGTTAGTATTAGCAGACATTAATCTTGTTTGTGTGATCCCTTTGACTCTTAGGCCTATCAGTGTGATCAGTTGTGAATGAAATTGATCATCTGGGCTGGTGAGATGGCATTGGTACATGTCACCTTGATGGGATTGTATTGGAATCCCCTGGCACTTTTCTAACTCCATCATTTGGGGCAAATCCAATTGCGCATGTCCCCCATTGTACATCTCCTCCCTCTCTTTTTCTCATTCTTATATTTAACCGGGATCACTTTTCAGTTAAGATTTAGACACCTCAGAATAATTGTGTGTTAATTACAGAGTTCACAAAAAAAATACTAAAATGGATAAAGTGTTACATTATACATCAACAGTTAGCACCATAGCTGATCAAGTCACTATTTCTCATAGTGTCCATTACACTTCCACAGGTTACCCTTTGGTGCTCAGTTAGTTGTCGCCAATCAGGGAAAACAAATGATATTTGTTTCTTTGGGACTGGCTTAATTCACTTAGCATGATGCTTTCCAGATTGCTCCATCTTGTTGCAAATGACTGGGTTTCATTGTTTTTGACTGCAGTATTCCATAGAGTCTACAGCCAACTCATATTTGATCAAGGATCCAAAACCAATCCCTGGAGTAAGGACAGTTTATTCAATAAATGGTGCTGGGAAAACTGGATTTCCACGTGCAGAATCATGAAGCAAGATCCCTACCTTTCACCTTACACAAAAATTCACTCAACATGGACCAAAAACTTAAATCTATGACCAGACACCATCAAATTATTAGAGAGCATTGGAGAAACCCTGCAAGATATAGGCACAGGTAAAGACTTCTTGGAAAATACCTCAGGAGCACAGGCAGTCAAAGCCAAAATTAACTATTGGGATTGCATCAAATTGAGAAGTTTCTGCACTTCAAAAGAAACAGTCAGGAAAGTGAAGAGGCAACCAACAGAATGGGAAAAAATATTTGCAAACTATGCAACAGATAAAGGGTTGATAACCAGAATCTACAAAGAAATCAAGAAACTCCACAACATCAAAACAAACAATCCACTTAAGTGATGGGCCAAAGACCTCAACAGACATCTTTCCAAAGAGGAAATCCAAATGGCCAACAGACACATGAAAAAATGTTCAAGATCACTAGCAATCAGAGAAATGCAAATCAAAACCACATTGAGGTTTCACCTCACCCCAGTGAGAATGGCCCACATTCAGAAATCAACCAACAATAGATGCTGGAGAGGATGTGGGGAAAAAGGGACACTAACCCACTGTTGGTGGGAATGTAAACTGGTTAAGCCACTATGGAAGTCAGTCTGGAGATTCCTCAGAAACCTGAATATAACCCTACCATTCAACCCAGCCATCCCACTCCTTGGAATTTACCCAAAAGAAATTAATTTGGCAAACAAAAAAGCCATCTGCACATTAATGTTTATTGCAGCTCAATTCACAATAGCTAAGACCTGGAACCAACCCAAATGCCCATCAACAGTAGACTGGATAAAGAAACTATGGGACGAGTTCCCAATCTTAGAGGAAAAGCATGCAGTCTTTCCTCATTCTGTTTCACAGTCTCATAGTAATTACACATTTAATGTGGATTTTCCTTATCTGTTAGAGGAAAATACATTCTACCAATCACTAACATTTCTTTTTCATTGGCCAGCGCCGTGGCTCACTAGTAGTAGCACTACAAAATAATAGTGTTGATTTAGTAAAAGTAGTAAAAGTAGCACAGAAGTGCTACTTTTAATACTAATGATAAACTCAGTAATTTGCAAACATTTATTTAGTCCTGTATGCATACTTCTACACATTATTTTAATTACATTCCGTACATTTTCATATGTCATGTTTTAATTTTATTCTTTTAAAAATATTTTGCTATCTTCTATGTATTTAAATTTTGAACCATCTGTTATTTAGAAATATGTTATTTGCTTTTCCAATTTTCAGGATTTTCTAGATATTTTACTGTTATTAATTTCTAATTTAAACCCATTGTAACCAAATAATATACTTCTTTTTTTAAAGCTTTAATTATCTATTTGAAAGGCAGAGTTACACAAAGTTACAGAGAGGCAGAGGCAGAGAGAGAGAGAGACAGGTCTTCCATCCACTGGTTCACTCCCCAAATGGCCACAATAGCTGGAGATCCAAAGCCAGGAGCCAGGAGCTTCTTCTGGGTCTCCCACACAGGTGCAGGGGCCGGACCTGGGCCATCTTCTATTGCTTTCTCAGTCCATAACAGAGAGCTGGATGTGAAGTGGAGCAGCCAGGACTGGAACTAGCACCCACATGGGATGCTGGCTCTGCAGGTGGCGGTTTTACCTGTTACACCACAGCACTAGCCCCCAAATAATATAGTTTGAATTTTATTGAGGCTTATTTTATGTCATAAAAATTGTTAATCTTGGTAGACATTCCGTGTCACCTAAAAGAATGAATACACTGCTATTTTGGTGAGATGTTCAAGTTTTAATGAGATGAAGGTGGTTCATATTGTTTTTGAAGTCTTTCATGTCCTTATTAACTCGCTATCTACTAGTTCTATCAATAATTTAGTGGAACATTTGAAATTTCCAATTAATCATTTCTTTGATGACAACCAAATGGGAGACCGTAAGCCAGAAATATCCATTCTTGAAACGTCTTGAAATAAGACATTCATGAATTCATGGCCCTCAGCAATTGTGTGAAGTAATACACCATTTTCTGGCTAATCTGTCATCCAGCAATAGAAAATTTTTGACTCATTAGTTACATCTCCCGAGATCTTTATTATTTTTGGTTTAATTTTGTTTTGTTTTATCAGATACTTTAGGATTTTTTTTAACATATCACTATCTACCTTCATGTATAACATTTGAGCAACTGTTTTATTATATTTATTTCTTGTCACTCTTTATAAAAAATTTTATATTATGTAGAATATTATAAACTCCAAAATAAATTATTACTTTAAATATTCTATTTAAAATCTTTAAATTATTATTTACTGTATTTCTGATTTTCTTCATTTTTTTTAAAGATCCATGTTTCTTCAATCATTTCCCTTTTGTTAGAACTTCCTTTAACGTTTCTTACAATGCTCTTTTAGGTGTGATGAATTCTTTGTGTTTATTTCTTAGGAAGTCTTCGTTTTGCCTGTATTTTTAAAAGATATAGTCATGGGTATATAATTATTTTGATTTTATCTTTTTTTTCTTTTATTTCCTTGCAATTTTATACTATTGTCCTCTGGTTCACATTATTTCTGATAACAAGCTTATGGATACATTTTCTTGGTTTTCTCTCCATAATGCATCCTTTTCTGGCTAGTTCCATATTTTTTCTTTGCTACTGATTTTTGGCAATTTGACTATGGTACATCTTTATGGAGTTTTAAAATATTTCTTGTGTGTTTACAGTTCTTATATCATACTTAGAAAATTTTTACCATTATTTCTTTCTCTCTCTTTTTTAAAAAGATCTATTTATTTATTTGAAAGGTGAATTGCAGAGAGAGAGAGAGAGAGAGAGAGAGAGAGAGAGAGAGAGAGATCTTCCATCTGCTGGTTCACTCCCCAAATGACCACAATGGCCAGAGCTGCGCCAATCTGAAGTCAGGAGCCAGGAGCTTCTTCCGGGTCTCCCATGCAGGTGCAGGGGCCCAAGCACTTGGGCCATCTTCTATTGCTTTCCCAGGCCATAGCAGAGAGCTGGATTGGAAGTGGAGCACCGGGACATGAACCGGCCCCATATGGGATGCTGGCATTGCAGACAGCGGCTTTACCCACAACACCACAGTGCTGGCCCCCATTATTTCTTCAAATCATCTTTGTATTCCTGTATCTTTCTCTTTGGCTGCTATTTCAATTTACAATTACATTAGGCCAGTTGATATTCCCTGTGTCACTTGTTTTTTGTTAGTTTTTTTTTTTTAATTTGAGCTTTAAAAATAGTTCTTATTGCTGTATCTTCAAAAGTGTCAGTATTTTCTTCAATAGTGCCTAATACGCTGGTAATCCCATCAACTATATATTTTTTATTTCAAGTATTCTATTTTTAATCTCTATAAGAAAACTTGGTTTAAATTTTTGTATACCACTATTCCTTTAATTATGTTCATGCTTTTCTCTACATTTTGGAACATATGGAGTATTATTGTAATGATTTATGCAAATATTTACTGTTTGCCATTTTTGTCAGTTTTAGGCTATTTCTTCTAATTTTTCTCCTTATTATGTATTCTGGTTTCCTTTAGTTCTTCTCTTTTGTGTGTATGTGTATGAGAATTTTGGGATAGATTCAAAATACCTAGATTTCAGTTTGGATTTATGAATTTTTGTTTTTTATGTCTTTAAATACTTTTGAATTTTGCTCCAGGAAACAGTTAGGTTATGGACAGTTTGATCCATTTTAGAACTATCTGGGCCCCACTGCTTATACAGTTCTTTTCTGAAATTTCTACTACATGATGCATGTGTTTCAAGATCTTCTACTGTGGCTGGTATGAAGGCAACAACTGTCACTCATGATTGAGATGCTTTTTTTCCTAGTGTCTCCCCACCCCAAGTTCTAGTAACTTTTCACATACATTCAGCACGTAGTGTTTAGCTAAGGATGTGAGCACACCCTCTGTAGATCTGCAGGACTCTCTTCTCTTTATCTGTTCTAATTTCTTCTCTCAGTATCCACCCTAAAAATTCTATTCCTGTCGGTGAAATCACTGGGTCTGTTCAGACGTCCCTTCCTTGTTCTATGTCTTTGTGACCTCTAAATTTTCTTCAGGAAATAGTCTTCTTCTGTCAGAGATTATTTTCCTGAACTGCCTGTCACAGATTTTGTCTATTTTTAAAAAGATTGTTTTTCATTTAAATTTTTTTTTTCGTATTTATTCATTTGAAATTCAGAGTTAGAGAGAGAAAGAAAAAAAGAGAGAGAATCTTGCATCAGCTGGCTCACTTCTCAGATGGCCGCAAAGTGCAGGACTGGACCAGGCTGGAGCCAGGAGCCAGGAGCTTCTTCCAGTTCTCCATGTGGGTTGCAGGGGCCCAAGATTTTGGGCTGTCTTCTGCTGCTTTTCGCAGACCATTAGCAGGATCAGAAGCAGAGCAGCTGGGACACAAATCCATGCCCATATGGGATGCTGACGTCACAGGTGATGGTTCTACCCTCTAGGCCACAGTGCCGGTCCCAAAAACATTATTTAATTTGTTGGTAAAGACTGGTTCCTGTTACTCTATCAAGGAAAGAAGTTCATAGGTTATTTTGATTTTAGTTATGAATTATTTAATAGCCTCTTATGTTCCTAATAGCTTATAATTGTAAATATTTTACAAAAATAAAAGTCTCTTGATTGAATTGCTGGGTCTTTACAATTCAAGGTGTTAACTAAATTCTGTTATGTATTACACAAAGAAATTCAATAACCAATATCAAACAAATCAACTTTATTTCTCTGCATGTAAGAAATCCTATTTTGCTCCTTTAATCGCAAGGTTTAGAATTCAACAGTCAGGAGCAGGTGTTTGGTGTAATGGTTGAGAGGCCACAAGGATGCCTGCATCCCATATGTGGTGCCTGGGTTAAAGTTCTGTCTCCACTCCCAAATCCAACTTCTTGTTAATGTGCACCATGGAAGGGAATAGTTGATGATTCAAGTGACTGTGTCCCTGTCACCCATGTTTAGAGAGTTGAATTGAGTTCCCAGCACCTGGCTGTGCCTTTGCCCAGCCCTTGGCATTGTGGGCTTTTTTGGAGTGAACCAGCAGATTGGAGCCTTCTGTCTGTCCATCTGACTCTATCTGCCTCACAAATAAGTAAATTGATAAAAATAGAAGTTGACAGACACTGTCTTTTGTGGTGTCTTGCTCTGGGAGTACCCTTATTCACCAAGATGCCATATTGCTTGAGTAAAAGCCACAGAACTAATCATTTATTGGGAATTGAGGAACGTGTCCAGATGGTTAATTGACATTTTGTACTGCATGGCAATCTTTGAAGAAGTACAGCTGCTCTGAACATCAAGTATACAGAGAGTAGCAAATGTTAGCAGTTATCTGAATGTTTTGGCAGGTATTGTTCAGTAGATACTGCAGGTGAGTTCTCCTTTTTATCCAATTATCTGAGTCATTCAGAAACCTTTAATACCTTTATTCAGTCTGAAAAATACTCATGTCATTGCAGTTGTACGGATATCACCCAAGTTCTTAATTCTGTAGCCACGTTTGACAATCGTTGAAAGATGGTTCTAAAAATAACTAAAGGCTCAAAAGAAAGATGCCTGAAATTAAAAGTAGATACTAGATATATCAAAATTGAGTCATCTGTCTTTTTGATCTACTTGTTAAGTGGAGACTTTGATGTTATATTTGCGGCTTTTCAGAAGGAAGAAGGAAAAAGAAATATTTAGAATTTACTTCTCAGCTATTTTACTTAATTCCACCTAGGTAACTACCAGTTTTCAGTGATCCTTAAAAGACATTTTTATCTGGGAAGAAAAATGGAATATATATTTTGATAATTTATAGAGGATTTCTAATATTTCTAGTTGAAAAGAATCTACAATCATCTTTTGGTTTGAATATTAGAATAGTCTTACTTTATGAATAAATTATTCATTTTACTGAGCATCTACTGTGATCCAGGTACTATATTGGGCATTGAAATAGATTTCATATATTTCATTGGTCATTTCCTTGTGATTTAGAATTATCTATATATGTAGATGTCATATTACATAGATAAGTATATATATATATATATATATGAAACTATTTCAAAAAGTTCATGGAAATAGAATTAAATTCATATAAATAAAATAAATTTACTTCAGTACAAAAAACTTAAAATACATGCATAAGTTTTCATAGTATGTATTTTCAATTACTTTTTGAAGACCTCCTCATATGTAGATTTCAAAATCATTTGTTCCAAAATACACTTGTCTTTTAATTCTTTGTGTGTGTACTCACATATATTGAATGTATGTACTAAACTATGTATTTTAGGGTCTGGTCTTGTAGTGTAATGGGTTAAAGCACTGCCTACGATGCTAGCATCCCATGTAGATGCTAGTTCAAGTCCTAGCTACTCCATTTTCCCGTGTTGTTGCTGTAATCCAAACACTTGGGCCATCTTCCACTGCTTTCCCACACACATCAGTAGGAAGCTGGATCAGAAGTTGAGTAGCCAGAACTGGAACCGGCGCTCATATGGCAAGCCAGCTTTCAGGAAGTGGCTTAGCCTGCTGCACCACAAGATTGGCATCTAAATGCTCCTCCTAACCTATGTTGACTGTTTTGGCCTTCTTATTCCTTCACCCAGCACAATATTAGTACCTTACCTCATGTAGCTTATAGTGAATTCTAGTAGGTTATCAATGAGCTTTTTCACTTTTTTTTTATTAGTGTGGCAGCAAGGAATGTCGAAAACGGTCTTTGAGAACCAAGATGTTTGAGTTCTAGGTATGATTCTCTTGTTTGTTTTCAGTTATAAAGATCACTTACATATTTCTGGGCCTACTTCACTGACTATATGGTCAGAAACTCAGTTTGATCTTCAAGTCTCATGTCAGCATTAACCACATGAGACTGGTTTCAACTCAACACGTGTTGGGGTCAACAGAATTTTGTGCAGTCTAACTTGGAAATTATAAAGGAGACCAGGACAGGAATTCCAGGGCTGGTGCAGATATCTACACTCTTCCTGTTGTACTGTCTTTAGCTTTCAGTCTTATTCCTCTCAGTCACAGGATGCTGTACATCCAAGCACTTATACATCCTGTAGTCATAAAAAAATTATAGAGGCTGGTGCTGTGGCATAGTAGGTAAAGTGCCACTTGCAGTGCTGACATCCTGTAGGGGCACCATTTCAAATCCCGACTACTTCACTTAGGATCCAAGTCCTTGCTAATGTGCCTGGGAAAGCATTGGAGGATGGCCCAAATGCTTGGGCCTTGCCACCACATGGGAGACTCAGAAGAAGCTCCTGGCTCCTGGCTTCAGATTGGCCCAACTCTGGCCATTGCGGACATTTGAGGAGTGAACCATTTCTTAGAAGACTTTTCTCTCTTTCTACCTCTGCCTTTCTGTAATTCTGCCTTTCAAACAAATAAATAAATCCTTAAAAAATTAGAATGACAGACAAAATATGTCAACTAAGCATCCCCACTTTTATCAGCAAAATAATGAATTTCCTGGAAACTTCAACTAGCAAAGTCAGGAAGTGTCTATCTGGGTATTAAAATTTAAGCAAGGTTATTTCTCCTTCTACCACTTCCTCCTCTTTCCCCACATAGAGGAGAAATGGATAAAAAATTAATCATCTTTGATAACTTCTGTGGGATAAGTATCTGTATTGTCATATCTTGATATTTTGTTAAGTGCTCAAGAAACACACAAGGTCTAAGACAATAGGAGTCAATAAAACATTTTTTAAGGATTTATTTATTTACTTGAAAGACAGAGTTACAAAGAGGCAGAGGCTGGTTCACTCCCCAAATGTCCACAAGAGCCAGAGCTGTGCCAATCCAAAGCAAAGAGCCAGGAGCTCTGCGGATGCAGGGGCCCAAGGACTTGGGCCATCTTCTATTGCTTTCCTGGACCATCTTCTACTGTTTTTCCAGGCCATAGCAGGGAGCTGGATTGGAAGAGGAGCAGCAGGGTCTCAAACCAGAACCCATATGGGATGCCAACATCACAGTAGTGGCTTTGCCACTACACCACAGTGTGGGCAAGGAGTCAATAAAACATCTTAAGCAGGGAGCTAAAAGGCTTCAGATAAGTTAGTTTTGGGACATATTACAAAGAGAGTGCTTCTTGTTTGTTGGATTTCCTTGTTCAGAAGGTTCTATTTTGTTTAAAATTAGAACTCTATTGATGTATGATTTATGAACAATAACCCACATCCATTTGAAGTATATAGTTTGATGGTTTTAACAAATGTAAATATACATGAAGGTCTGTTTTGTGTATTTTTAAGATTTCCTTGGTTGTTTCTCTTATTGGATGGGAAAATAAAACATGAGAATTACATTAAGAATCAACACCAAACTTTTCTATCTTCCCTCCCTAAATTCCTCTCACTACAATGCAACTCATCCTATTTCCCACCACTACCTCAGACAATAACCAGCCTGCTTTTCTTCCACTGTGATTCAATTTTCGGTGTAGATTCCGGAGTGGTAGATAAATAGAACATGGTGTACGATATGTCTCATGACATCCTCTCATAATGATTTTGACATTCACTGTAGTGGTTGCATACATAAATAGCCTATTCCTTTAAAAATCATCTTTAATTTTATTTATAAAATTATGTATGTTTATGGTGTTAAACATTATATTTTGAAATGTATATACATTGTAGGATGGATAAATTGAGCTAGTTATCTTATAATACTTCACATACTTAAATTTTTGGGGATGAAAATATTTAGAACCTATTCACAGCAATTTTCTAGTGTATAACAATTGAAAATGGTAGTAGCATTCATATAGTAAGAATTAATTTCTTTTAGCATTTGAATTATTTTCCATTATAGGACATGCTGTGTTTATTTATATACTTGTTTATGAACATTTGCCAATTGTTAGTTTTTGGCAAATTATAATAATTCTGCTGTGAAAATTCATGTGTATTTATATTTTTCTGGATTAAATACCAAGGAATGGAATATATGAGTTGTTTGGTAAATAAGTGTGACTTTTATAAATCTACTGAATTGTTTTCTAAGCTGGTTGCCTCATTTGATAATCCTATTGACAGTTCATAAAAATTTAAGTTGATCTGCATTCTTCGCCACACCTGATATGGTCATTTTTTAATGTTAGCCTTTCTAATGGTAACGGAGCCATTGGATTTTATGTCTTTATTTTGATTAAATCATGTCACACAAATCTATTTTTAAGATATTTCTATGATACTTAAGTTGATTAACTTTTTGAAGTAGAAGTGTAATTAAAACTGATATTTTCTTTCTAATGCAATATTAATACTTCTGGACTTACAGTAAATAATATGAGTGGTAATAAGCCTATTTATCTTATTCCTGGTCTAATGGCAATATCTTTAGTGATTCAGCATTTAGGGTAAGCACTTTTCATCCCATTAAAAAATGCACTTTTGGAAATTGTTGACAAAAAGTTTTTTTTTCTCCAATGATAGCTGCATGGTAAATTTTGAAAAGATACTGTGGCATGTATTTACGTTATTTTTCCAACCGATTTGATTAGAATTCCTTGGATATATTTTGAGGATATATAATTATAAATTTTATGTTAACATTTCATTTGCAATTTTTTTCAGAAGTATTCATAAATTATACTAATATTTATTTTCCAAGTTTTAATATAAGTATTTCACTCTTTTTTTGAAAATCAATATATAATCTTACAAACTGTTTGTGCTCTAGAATAATTGATACAGCAGAAGTTATTGTTTCTTGAAAATTTGGAAACACTCATCACAAGAACTTCCTAGGTTTTTGGAAGAAAAATTCCAACCACCTTTATGAATGTATTCTTTAGTTTTTCATCAGCTAAGATTTCCTGGTGCATGTGTATCTATTTGCTTTCCCAACCCCTACCACCTTATCCCCTGTTCTCCCTGCCAACTACACACAGTGATTCATTTCACTGCAGCCTTCAGCACACGGCATTCTTTGTATGCTTGAAAATTTTAGAAATTTCCTGCATCTTTGGTTTGGCCCATTTCTTTCTCTTAGTCTTCTGCATTTGCCTTTTATTAAATTTGATTTTCCCCCTTTTAACATATTTATTATTTGCTACATTATTTTTTCAGTTTTGCCAAAAATACTACTGAATGCATTTATTCACTTAATATTTTGCTCCTTTTAAAAGATTTATTGTTTGATTTCCTTTTTTTTTTTTAATTTGACAGATAAGAGTTAGTGAGAGAGACAGAGAGAAAGGTCTTCCTTCCTTCCCCAAATGGCTGCCACGGCTGGTGCTGCGCTGATCCAAAGCCATGAGCCAGGTGCTTCCTCCTGGTCTCCCATGCAGGTGCAGGGGCCCAAGCACTTGGGCCATCCTCCACTGCCCTCCTGGGACCCAGCAGAGAGCTGGACTGGAAGAGGAGCAACCGGGACTAGAACCCAGCACTCATATGGGATGCCCGCGCCGCAGGCAGGAGATTAATCAAGTGATCCATGGCGCCGGCCCCTTGACTTCCCTTTCTTACCCTAAGTGCTGATGGCTTCTGTTCTACTCTCAAATGTCCCTTTTCTATTCCCATTCATGGCTTTGGTGATTGGGCAAAGAAGTTATTGGGAGGATGGAGCCCATCCAATCACTTTGATCTACTAACCATCTAGTTACTGAAACCTGTGAATTTATACATTTATTATTTGTTGGATAATTTTCCTAGTTTTATAAAAATATGATTGGTTGTATATATATATACATATATATTTGGTAGTTTTTCTTAATTACATTTTCCTGATATTTCACTTCCATATAGCATATATTCATTAATTCACAGGGATTTTTTTAAAAGCAATGTTTATATTTGAGAGGCAGAAAGAGACAGATGACTGGAAGAGCTCCTGAAATGCCCATATTGGGTGGAACTGGACAGAGGCCAAAGCCTGAAGCTGGCAATTCAAACCAGGTCTCTTACATGGGATAGAGGATTCAGTTACTTGAACCATCACTGCTGCCTCCCAGGATCTGGAACCAGGAAGTCAACCCAGATACTCTAGTGTAGGACACAGGTGTTTTAACTGCTAAGCTAAATGCTCATCTCTCAACAGAATTTTTTTTTAAGAAGATCTATTTACTTACTTTGAAAATGAGAAATACGGAGAGAAAGATCTTTTATTTCTGGTTCACTCCCCAAATAGCCACAACGGGCAGGGCTGGGCCAGGCTTGAAGCCAGGAGCTTATCTGCATTTCCCACATGGGTACCAGGGGCCCAAACATTAGACCATCTTCCATTGCTTTTCCCAGGCCATTAGCAGGGAACTGGATAGAAAGTGGAGCAGCCAGGACCTGAAGCGGCATCTGTATGGGATGCCAGCCCTGCAGGTGGCGGCTTAACCCACCATGCCACAGTACCAGTCCCAACATATCTGTTTTTTTTTTTTTTTTTAAGTATTTTTTAAGCTTCAGGCATACTGAAAGTTTGAGTCCAGGCTTAAGGTAAAAAAAAAAAACAAAAACAAACCAAAAAAAAAAAAACAACAACAAACGACAAATTCCTGGCTTTCATAAAATGTATGGTCCATTAGGGGTTGGTAGGTGACAATGATGAAGTGCAATGAATGGTTACATTGTGAAAATTCAGTATGCTATGGGTACACATCAACAGTGCCTCACCTGCTTCAGAGAAGAGCTGTTTTGTTTCTGATTTTTTGTTTCAGACATTGGTTTCTTTTTTCTTTCTTTCTTTTTTTTTTTTTTTTTTACTTGACAGATAGAGTTAGGCAGTGAGAGAGAGACAGGTCTTCCTTCCGTTGGTTCACCCCCCAAAATGGCACTACAGCTGGTGCGCTGCGCCAATCCGAAGCCAGGAGCCAGGTGCTTCCTCCTGGTCTCCCGTGTGGGTGCAGGGGCCCAAGTACTTGGGCCATCCTCCACTGCCCTCATAGGCCACAGCAGAGAGCTGGACTGGAAGAGGGGCAACCGGGACAGAATCTGGCACCCCAACAGGGACTAGAACCCGGGGTGCTGGCACTGCAGGCAGAGGATTAGCCTGTTGAGTCGTGGCGCTGGCCGTGGGCAACCTTAAGAGAGAGCATTGCCCATCCAGGCTGGGTGATCCATTATATAAGATAAGCTCAGGACAAGAGTCAGGATGTGTAAGTATAATTCAAACAGTTGGCCTTCCTCTGGACCTGGTTGCCCCAGCAATTGTTCCTCCTAAAGATAGGAACAGGTTTCATTGGTGGAGTGAGCACCAAGTTAATAAGTGAAACATCTCGAATGTGGTAACTACATCAAGAGGGAAGGAAATAGCTGTCACCCAGAAAATCAGCTTATACAATTGAATATTTGACATCAGTAGCATTTGTAATGAGTGCCAATACTGACCAGCCTTTCTTTCTTTCTGAACTCAAGAAGTAGACACCACAGCCAGGTCAGGTTTAAAGTATAGATTCCATAATTGTTGGCAGAGCCAAATTGAAGATATCACATAAAAGGGGTCTCTAGGCTTTGGGACTCCATGGGGCACTTGGAGAAACATTATGAATGAATATTCAGCTCCCATTATCTGAACCAGATGAATCCTTCCTCCTCCTCCCTGGGAGGCTCAGAAGTTGGCATAGAAATGGAAAGAGCTTCTTCCTCTAGCACCTTTCTGAGAAATTGCAGATTTAAAAGTGGAAGTGAGGGAAGTTATTTGTTGTATGAGTTGCTATATAAGAGGAAAAGAATTGTTCTCTCAAGAGTATACAAAAAGTATAAATGCATACAAAATAATAAACACATAATTTCTGAAAAACTCCTGGAATGGAAAGTCATTGACATTTTGAAGCATATCTCAGTTGGATGAGATTATGAGTGATTTTCATTTCCATATTTTAATATTATTCTGCAATGATAATGCATTTCTTTAATAATTAAAAGTAATATCATTTATTTTAAAATATATTTAGAGTGATGGCTTGTATTTTGATTTTTCCCATAATCAAGTGGTTCCTGAAAGCACTTTTGGCAGACTAATGATGTGAATTCCAAAAGGATAGAGATTTACAGTCACCAACAAACCAGTGGACAGCCAATTACTTGACATCTATCATATGCAAAACGTTATTTGATGTGTTGTAAATATGCTGGCAAACAAGACAAAATTCCTTCTTTCTAAAAATGTTACTTCTGCAGAGCAAATAAGCAACAAACATATAAAACAAGCAAATCAGCCATTTTATTCCAGGTAATGATAATCATTAAAGAGAAAATAAAGCTGGACCTGACTTTCTGCAGAGTGTTACTCCATGGAGAAGAAAGTGTAAAGTCCTCATATTTGGGATTGTCAAAGTAAACAAGAGTAGGAGATACACAGGTAATGTAGGCCATGAGAATGTGGAACAGCAGAAGCTGTTACCATCCGGGGAGTGCAAGTCTCATGTAAAATGGTCAAATTTCAGAAATATGCACCCCTTTTGCCAGATTTTTGCCATGAGGAATTGAAATCCCATATTACTGAGCGAAATCTCCTAATTGTTAATATTTACAACCAATTCACAGTGTTTGGGCTAAAAGCACACAAAAATGTGTCTGGATTGCCAAAGGGCTGTGATTTCCTAACTTCTTTCCTAAACTGCAGAGTTGAAGATCTACTGGAGATCACAAAGTTCTACATAAGCAGTGAATATATGAGGAAGTTCATGCTTACAGAGTAAAGCAATTGGCTATTGATAAACAGCTAAGAAAGTTGTTCAGGTGGGATTCAAATGAGCATTAAATTACTTTCCATTATTTAGGGCTATCTGCTATGGGTCTTACTTACTCTAATTCAGACCACAGATTATATCCCAAACTATCACACATTGACTGGATCTGTTTTATTTGCATTCTGTATACAAACTGCTTGAAGGGTGAACTAAATGAGCATTTCTCAATTATGTTCAATAATCACAATAATTACATCAAGGATTAGATGCTTGATGAGAGCACAACAGTTGAAAGGACATTGTATCACCTTAACAGTAATTGTTTCCATTGAAAAGCGAGTTAAAACAAGGAAGTATGTCAACTTGATATTAGCCACTTTCACTTATGCTTTTACTAGATGGAAGGTGACAAGAGAGTGCCACATTGGTCTTGGAATGGCAAGTAGAGAGATTCTACAATAGACAACTCTGCTAACTTTTCTTTTGAGTTGCATTGTTTATGTTTTCTTCCTCAAAATGCCTTTATAGTATAGAATCAGACAGCAGGGGAGGAAGAAAAAATAGCTGATGAAAATGTATAGAGAGGACTCAACCCAGAAAAATAGCTCTCTGAACTTTGTGTGTATATGTGCCATTTTGCTATTGTGTTTTATTAATCACTGACGTAAATGTTCCCTAGTAAATTCTATGTGCTTTGCTTTTTACTGTGTCCCCATTTGTCAAATGACTGAAAGAATGAAACACAAGGGAATAATACTTAACTTGGGGGGAAAACCTGCTACGTTAGCATTTTTGAGACACATTTTTCCTCCTCAAGTTAAGTGTGGTTCCCAGCTTGTTTTCATTCTGTCATGCATTTGCACATCCTGCAGGGAGGTTACGATTCAGTGGCAAGCAGGGAACAGTGAGACCAGCAGTGGAGAGTTCCTTTGGGACATCAGTGAGCTTGGGTTTGCATCCTGGAGATTAGGCCTGTCATGAAGAATTGAGAGACGATGAGGCATGAAATTCAGGAGGCCTGGGTTCAGTGTGGGCTGTGTGGATGCTTGATGTTGATTAGTTCCTGAATATTCTGGGTCTGCTTCCTTAGCTGTGTAGTAGAGTCAGCGATAGTATAAAATGGATGTCAGACCAAAATCTTTAGAAGATGGAAAGTGTAAACCAGTATCTGGTTACTAAGTATCTCAGTTCATGTGGAGGCTCCTAGATGGAATGATTCCTCGAAGTTTATTCTTGCAATCAGTGACCAAAACTGATTTTCTTGGAATTTGTCTCTTGTGTAACTAATGTGAAAACACACCTAAGCACATAGCCTTTCAGTTGTGTGTAGCAGACAGGGTCAGTGCTGGTTCAGTGAGTGACAAAGATAGACTGGTTACTCAGGAAATGGAAACAACCTAATGTCTGTGTGTTAATGAATGCATGAAGAAAACGTGGCTCATACACACAGTGGGATACTGCTCAGCTGTAAAAAGGATGAAATCCTGTCATATGGATTAACATAGATGAAACTGGTGATCATTATGTGTATGAAATAAACTGAGCAGGAAAACACACGTACCACATGATCTCACTCATGTTGAGTCTTTTTAAAAAGGAAGTATTGTAGAAGTTAAAAGTGTAATGGCCAATACTAGGGGGTTAGGACATTTGGGGGAAGATGAGGAGGAAAGGATTGTAATCAGGTACTGGATTATGTCTATATAAGAGTAAGCACGTCTGGGATTCTATAGCACAGTGGGATATCTATAGATAATGTATTCCATATATCTCTATTAAAAATGAGAACAAATAAACTAAAAGGTAGGATTTTGGGTGTTTTCACCATAAAGAAATGTTAAGTGTTGCCGGCGCCGTGGCTCACTAGGCTAATCCTCTGCCTTGTGGCGCTGGCACACCGGGTTCTAGTCCCGGTGGGGGCGCCGGATTCTGTCCCGGTTGCCCCTCTTCCAGGCCAGCTCTCTGCTGTGGCCAGGAGTGCAGTGGAGGATGGCCCAAGTGCTTGGGCCCTGCACCCCATGGGAGACCAGGAGAAGCACCTGGCTCCTGCCATCGGATCAGCACGGTGCGCCGGCCGCAGCGCGCCAGCCGCGGCGGCCATTGGAGGGTAAACCAACGGCAAAGGAAGACCTTTCTCTCTGTCTCTCTCTCACTATCCACTCTGCCTGTCCAAAAAAAAAAAAAAAAAAAGAGATGTTAAGTGTTTAAAATAATGAATATATTTACCCAGGTGGATATTACACAATGTATGCGTGTACCGAAATATCATTCAGTACCACACACAAAAAAAAGAAATTCATTGACAAAACCAGAAATTCATTTCTCATAATTTTGGATATTGGGAATCTAAAATCCATGTGTTTGTAGACTGGTTTCTCCTAAGACCCCTCTCCTTGGCTTCTCACCTGTCTACAGTTACATGTACATCCTCGGTATCCCATCCTCTTCTTAGAAGGACATTGTTCATGTTGGATTAGAGTCCCACCCTTGTGACATCACTAAACATTAATTACCTCTTAGACATCCTGTGTAACATACAGTCACAATTTTGGAGTTTTGAGCTTTAATAGATTAATTTTAGAGAAACTCAGTTCAGTCCATGATATCATTGCTGAAAAAAAACGATCAGTTTACAAACTAACACTAGCAGACTTTGGTTCATAGCCATAGTGAATTACCGTAAGGTGTAGTTCAGTGTTGCAATGGCCCTGAACTAACACCTCCAAATTTCTTTTTTCTTGAGAAAATAACCCTGATTGTTGAAGTCACTGGGAGTCAGTTTCCTGACACACTCACCTTGTTTTGGGAGCTTTTTCCCTACACCATATACAGTTTTCTTGAAAGACTGCCTACCAAGTTGCTCTGCCTTCCTCTGAATGAAGGACACCAGCCAATGCAAACCTGCTTGGTCTCTCTCTTCAGTCAACTGACAACGTTTGATTTGTAAACAAAGATTCCTGCTAATGCAGTAGTTTAATTCAGACAACCAAATGAAGACCATCATTTTTGTTTGGTGAACAGATAATCATAAAAATGCAATGTTCAAAGCATCAGGTCAAACTGCATCTCTGTTGAATTCTCCCAAGCTACTCTAGTACTTGAACAGTTTGTATTTATGTATCTCTAGGGTGATCACTTTACCATACAGTGAATGTAAGTTTCCATCTCTCTTATCTGGTTGGACTTTATCCTCTGTAAGGAGAATTAGGCTTTTCAATCTTGGTATTCCCAATACCCCACTTAGCAAAAGTACATAGTCAGCACTTAATAAATAATTGCTGAATGAATGAACTTCATGTTTTAGTCAGTATTTCAACTTGTTTATTAATTGATAAATGCAGTCAAGAAAAATGAGTCAGCACCCAGCGTGCACTATGAAGGCAGTGCTAGGGATATAAAGATGTGAAAGATACAACTGTGGCTCAACAAGTTTGTGGTCCAGTACGTGGCAAGGTACAAAAGGAGAGCAGACCCCAGAACAGACTGTGATGTTACAATAGAGCTGGGCAAGTGGAAAGAGGATTTGTACTAGGATTAATCTATGCAGTATTATCTTTGAGTCAGCCTCTGTAAGTAAACGTGCATAAATGATAATGGGTTCATATGTTCAGAGCATCTTGCCATATGGAAAAATCAGAGAATGTTCTTTGGAGAAGACAGTATCTAAGCAGAATTACACTAGCTCATTTGGGCTGCTATTAAGAATATCAAACACGAGGTGGCTTAGCTAAAGTAGGGATTGATTTCTCACCTTCATGAGGCTGGGAAGGCCAGGATCAAGGTCCTGGCAGATTCTTCTGGAGAAAGCCTGCTTCCTGGTTCTTTTTTTTTTTTTTTTTTTTTTGACAGGCAGAGTGGATAGTGAGAGAGAGACAGAGAGAAAGGTCTTCCTTTTTGCCATTGGTTCACCCTCCAATGGCCGCTGCGGCCTGCGCATTTCGCTGATCCGAAGCTAGAAGCCAGGTACTTCTCCTGGTCTCCCATGCGGGTGCAGGGCCCAAGCACTTGGGCCATCCTCCACTGCCTTCCCGGGCCATAGCAGAGAGCTGGCCTGGAAGAGGGGCCACCGGGACAGAATCCGGTGCCCCGACCGGGACTAGAACCTGGTGTGCCGGCGCTGCAAGGCGGAGGATTAGCCTGTTAAGCCATGGCGCCGGCCTGCTTCCTAGTTCTTAACTGACCTACAGCTGCAGGATTCCCCTGGGGCCATCACTAATTCCATTCTTGAGAGCTTCCCTCTCATGTCCTAATCACTTTCCAAAGGCCCTGTCTCCTAATATCCCATTGGGAGAGCAGGTTTCAAAATACGAACTGGGGATGGGAGGCACACACATTATGTCTATGGTGAGGCTGAGTCAGAAAGAACAACTGGAAGGCGGCTGGCAGGAGACAAGGAGACCAAGGGATGAAGGGGGCTGCATTCATCTAAAGAGCTAAAAGAGCTTTGGATATGCGAATGTGGTATCTATGCATCACTACGTGTCCTTAGAACAGCTGTAAAGAGGAGGTGATTTTAACAGCTGCATTTTTCCGACAAAAAGAGACTGAGGTGAAAGAGTTTAGTCACTGGCTTTAGATCACATGCTAAGATGCTGACCTGGCCTTAGAGTTCAGCCTACCTGATTCCAGCATGGTAAGGAGGAGGAGCAGCATGGCTCCAGAATAGATTAGCATTTGAGTCTGCAGACAGAGTGAAGGCAATTCCTGGGCGGCCACCAGTACGAGCAGGTGTTTTCTATCTATCGAGGGCCCAGTGCAGCAAAAAGGCAGTGGCACAGCAAGTCCTCTCTCGTGCTGGAGCTGGATGACAGAGCTCCTGGTTCTTGGGCGTTCAGACTGCACTGAGAGTTACACCACCAGCTTCCCTGGTTCTCAGGCCCTGGCCTCTGACAGCATTGTACCACCCAACCTCCTGATTCTCCAGTTTTCAGATGGCAGATTGAACAACTTCTTCTCTCCATAATTACCTGCGCTAATTTCCATAATGCATCCCCTGCTGTGTGTCTTCTATCTTGTTGGTTCTGTTATTCTGAAGAATCCAAATTAATACATTGAGCATTGGCAAATCATTGATTTATTAAATACATTATCAGTTATTGAGTTGAAATATTTGACATTACTGAAATTTTACCACTTCTGACCTACAAAACCATTTAATATGATATAACATAACAAAATGATGTAGTCGTATTGTGCTCCTGGTACATCGTATATTGGTATTCTTGGTACAATTGAGATTACTGCTTTCTGGGATTGTGATGCTATGCTTGGCTTAATGACAGTGTCCTTTGTTCACTGATTTCTACTTTTATCTTTGTGAGAATCTATTCTCATTTGAATGAAGGCTTGGAGACACTTTAAGAGAAACACAATAGAACCAGCCATATCTTTGAGTTGTTCCTTTTACTGAAGCCATTTAAGTCCTTTTTAAAAAGATTTTATTTATTTATTTGAGAGGTAGAGTTACAGACACTGAGAGGGAGAAACAGAGAGAAAGGTCTTCCATCCACTGGTTCACTCCCCATGTGGCCGCAACAGCTAGAGCTGGGCTGATCCAAAGCCAGGAGCCAGGAACTTCTGGGTCTCCCACGTGGGTGCAGGAGCCCAAGTGCTCGGGCCGGGCCATCTTCTACTGTTTTCCTCTGCCATAGCAGAAAGCTGGATTAGAAGAGGAGCAGCCAGCACTAGAACCAGCACCCATATGGGATGCTGGCCCCACAGGTGGAGGATTATGCTACTGCACCACAGCACTGGCCCCAACTGTTTAAGTTCTCAGGGAGCACCTTGTTTGCAGCTCTGAGCCCACCATCCTTTTTCCTTTTTGCACCATGTCCCAGTCAATAAGATAATTTAGGTGAGCTGGAAGTCATAGGCAACATACTTCTTGTAACTGATGTTTCATTCTGTGTATACTGTTGAATGTCAGACTGCAGAGTTTTACTTGAAAGGAACATACACAGAGATAACCCATCCACTTGTTCGCTCCCCAGATGCCCCCTACAGCTGGGATTGGTAAAAACTGGGAGCCCAGAACGCAATCCAAGTCTCCAGTGTAGGTGTCAGGAACTCAATTGCTTGAACCATCATAGCAGCCCCTCAGGATCTTCACTACCAGGAAACTGAAGTCGGGAGCCAGAGCCAGGAATCAAACATGGGCACTGCAATGTGGACTTGGCTTTCTTACGCAGCTTCTTAACCCCTGGATGAAACACATGCCTCAAGAACTTTCATGATATATGAGAAAGAATACTAATTGAATCTTCAGAATCTGCTTTGGAATTATCTGAGATAGTGTTAAAAAAAAAAAAACTGGGTGACCTTTTTCTCTGGAATGTATTATGTGAAGCCATTTGACTTGATGCAAACTTACACATAAAAATGAAACCTTCATTTGTTTTAAGCACTTCATTTGCAATTTACAAATATTGCACAAAAGTAATTTTGTAGGTTGGTAGAAGAGCAAATAAAATAGCAACAGAAAGCTACCCATGAAGCACCGATCTTACTCATCTTGTAACATAAGCTTGTTTCATCTTGTCACTTGTTACAGTGCTGTCG
Organism: Lepus europaeus; assembly: GCF_033115175.1. Classification (NCBI taxonomy): domain Eukaryota; kingdom Metazoa; phylum Chordata; class Mammalia; order Lagomorpha; family Leporidae; genus Lepus; species Lepus europaeus. Next base: position 74,349,399 of record NC_084842.1, read on the forward strand.
TGAAGAAGAATCAGTGGCCTAATTCTGTCTGCTTTCTCTTTTCATCCCTGTAAGAGAGGGATGAGGGAGAAGCAAATTTACTGTGTTAATTAAACATATTCTTTATCCACTGAGAACTAAAAGAGTACTTTTATCTTTTAATTTTGATTACATAATTGCTAATGCTAAAACCTTTCTCCCAGTTGCATAAGACTTTTGATATGAGAAAAAAAAAAACATGCTCAGATATGTATTTAAGTTTAAAAAATGCAGAAGTTTTCTTAATCCCTAAAATCTTTCTACTTGGCTGCAACAACTTATGATAACAAACATCAGACATATTCATTATTCCAATGTTTCTTCAAAGATATAAGAGATGATGAAACACTGTTGAGACTGACCTTGTTTCTTTAATACAGGATTCAAGTTTGGATCCTGTCTTTTTTTTTACGCTGAAAGGGTCAAAATTATTTCTGCAGGAAAATTATTGTTTACTTGAAAGTTTAATTCTTAAGGAAAATGTCAAACTAGGCAATTAAGTCAATTAAAATATTAAAATATTTTTCTACAGTTAAGAAGATAGAATCCTGTAATCTGTGGATTTGTTTAATTTGGGAAAGTTTTCTTTTTTTTTAATTTTTTTTTTTTGACAGGCAGAGTGGACAGTGAGAGGGAGAGAGACAGACAGAGAAAGAAAGGTCTTCCTTTGCTGTTGGTTCACCCTCCAATGGCTGCCGCGGCCGGCACGCCACACCGATCCGAAGGCAGGAGCCAGGTGCTTCTCCTGGTCTCCCATGGGGTACAGGGCCCAAACACTTGGGTCATCCTCCACTGCACTTTCGGGCCATAGCAGAGAGCTGGCCTGGAAGAGGGGCAACCGGGACAGGATCCGGCGCCCTGACTGGGACTAGAACCCGATGTGCCGGCGCCGCAAGGCGGAGGATTAGCCTGTTGAGCCACGGCCTAATTTGGGAAAGTTTTGACAGATAGGACAAAGGGGGCTGAGTGATATTGAAGAAATCCTCAGGTTTCCCCTGCTGGTAAGTGGGAAAGACACATGAACTCCAACATAGCCCTCTTTTTAGTGTGTCCAGTTGGCATTCATTAATGAAGCACGTTCCTTATGCTGTTCCTGTGTTGCAGAGTAGATGCCAAAGGAGGGCCAGAAAACTTAGATTCACATACCATGAAAATAAAAAGCACTGACTTTTTCTTCCAGGGGAAGGATCTTCTGACAATTTTTCACAATGACAGGGATTATGGACCTGTTGCTGCTGTCTGGAGGCTTAATCCTCTGTGATCCATGGTAGTGACTACACACACAGAGTTCTTACATGATGTACACCCCCCTCGGTGGCAGGGCTCCCTGGGGGAGGCAGTGGTCTGAGGCTGAGGTGTCTCCCTGGCTCATAGATGGGGCTCATGTTTTCATGAGCCATTTCATGGTGACGTTTGGTTTATTAAAGCTTTCCTTAATAATTCCTGTGAATCAATTTCTATTTAGTTTGTCTCTCTTGTCAACCTGATTTTCTTCACATACAACTGAATAAATCAATTAACAAATATTTATTTGACAGCTATCAAGGGCTTAGTCAATTTCAGAATTTTTCTGGGAGAAATATGACATCACCTATCTGTTCAATGAAAACTCTAGCTTAGCAATTTTGAAAGCGTGTTCAGGAAGATTTTAATTAAAAAAGAAAGAAATGGGCAAATATATTTCTGAAACTCTGAGTTAAATAAAATTAAATTGTATTCCTGACTGCAAGACTTTTCAGGGCCTAATGTGAATTATAATCCTTCCAGATGGGAACCTACTATACAATATTTTCAAACATAATGGTCCATTTGAAGCCACTCTTTTCTTTGTGAAGTGATAAGGCTTTATTGGGGATAGGGCATCCATCAGAACAGAAGGGACAGAGAGAGAGAGAGAGAGAGAGAGAGCCCAGTTGCTTGGACTAGGGAGAGCAAGATTACATGGTTGAATAGAGAGAATACACCTGGGCAGGCCAGGTGGGCGGGTCAGCAGAGAGACAGAGGGCTGAGCACACAGTCCGTTTGGACTCCATAGGTTTTTGTTTTTTTTTTTTTTTTTTTTTTTTTTGACAGAGTGGATAGTGAGAGAGAGAGACAGAGAGAAAGGTCTTCCTTTTTGCCATTGGTTCACCCTCCAATGGCCGCTGCGGCCGGCGCATCTCACTGATCTGAAGCCAGGAGCCAGGTGCTTCTCCTGGTCTCCCATGCGGGTGCAGGGCCCAAGCACTTGGGCCATCCTCCACTGCCTTCCCGGGCCATAGCAGAGAGCTGGCCTGGAAGAGGGGCAACCGGGATAGAATACGGCGCCCTAACCGGGACTAGAACCTGGTGTGCCGGCGCCGCAAGGTGGAGGATTAGCCTGTTAAGCCAAGGTGCCAGCCACTCCATAGGTTTTTAAGGGAGTCTGTTTACCCTCCTCCCCCTCTCCTCCAGGACAAAGGATGGAGAGTCCTGGTGGAAGAATTTGTTGGGTGAAAATTAGCAAATTCCTCCCCAGATTTGCTGGCAGAGTGGGGGGCTTCCCTTAGGACATCTGTGAAGGTTTCATTGCCCTATGTTATCAGGTAACCCATTTGGTCCCAAGGAGAGAGAATTCTCCTGGGAGCTTTCCTTGGGGGAAGGGCTGGGACCAGCTGGGAGGTTCTCAGGGTCTGAGCAGGACTTTGAAGTGCAAGATGCTGGGCATCTGGAGCTTCCGCAGTAGGTGCTGGTCTTCAGGCCTGTCTCACAAACACATAGGCTCAATTTTTGACTTCCTACTTAATATATCTCCCCTCAAGAGGGAAAGAAATACCCATAATGTTATGATGATAAGTAGTCGGAGGTCTGTCTTCTGTAGCTACTTTGGAAGCTGACAAATGGGCGTAGAGATGGATATGGGTATTTTTCTCTTGCTGTTTGTCCTATGGTATTTAGAGTGGCCTCAGGAAGCACTGTCCTGCTTGGTCCAGAGGGCAGGTCAACTTGTCTGATGAGGTAGCTGGAAGCCATGTCTTAGAAGCACCTGGAGCCAGATGGCTTGTGTTCTGTTAGAGCCAGAGCAAACAAGGATGTTAAAGCACAATAGTCCACAGAGAAGCAGAAAGAATGTGGTTGTTATGTCCCCAAGGAGAGGCAATGACCAGGATTTCCATGACCAGATGTGATGTTAGGCCAGATATTTTAGCCTTGTCTGACGCAGTCCTGGAGTTGTCTGGTCTTGTCCAAGAAAGCATGAATATGATTTTGTAACCCTTTAGTTTGAGCCTAGTTTGGGGCACTTTCTTTGGCAGCAGGCAGTGGGTCTAGGGCTGTTACCGGAGAAATTGCAGGGTTCTTGTCTTCGTGCAAGAAAGAATTCAGGTGTGAGACAGAGAGTAGTGGGAGGTAAAACAGCAAGGTTTTTAAGGAAGGGACATCTGTAAGGACGGATGGGCACCTCTCCAGACAGAGCCTGAGAGACTGGGGGCGGGGGGAGGAAGGAGGGAGGTTACAGGTTACATGTTGGGTGGAGAGATTACACCTGACCTGGCCAGGCGGGCGGCTCAGCAAAGATGCAGAGAGCTGAGCGCACAGTCCAGTTGAGGCTGGGGGTTTTTAAGGAGATGGGTCTTGCTTCCCCACCTTTGCTCCTCTTGAAGGTCTGAAACAAAGGACTTTATGGATGCAAATGTTATCAGACTGGAGGAAGGGAGCAGGGTGTTTGAGATGCAAATACTAGGCTGCACCTGGGAGATTGTGGAAGGCAGAAGGGGGCAGGGCAGGATGCGAGGGCCAGGCTGTCCCTGAAACATTATCGGGATGACTTTGAGATGCAGATGCATATGCTGGACATAGATGTCTTCTCTTTAGGCCTGTTACACACACGTAAGCTCATAACTGACTACCTACCTAACAGGGCCTGCCTGTTTGAAGGACTGAATTAGCAATCCCTTCGTGAGATCCCTAGTCCTGGCAGCTTTTCAGTGGATGAAAGCTGTGCTGTGTTTGTTTTTTCCAAAGAGAGGGGTTCTGCTTTGGCTCCCTGTTGAGAGCCTGGTTTAGCAACTGTGCTATTTCCCTGTATCTAGGAATCTATAACCTGTTAGGGAAAAGCTGGGACTGCCTGAAGTTTGCAGAAGTAGAAATTTGCTGCATGGCCCATATCCTCTCTGGGGATGGCTTTCTCTCCCCAGGAGTGAGGACAAGGGTTAAATAATTAACTCTCTAGAAGACTGGCTATGCTATGTTTTTTCCTCTGGAAACCTAGTAGTTAGTTTTGTTAGGAAGTTAAGCTAACGTACAAGACCAGAGTCTCAGTCTGGGAAAGGAAATAGACTCATAAATCATTTACATTTAACCATCTACATTTTGGATTACTTTGCACCCCCATCAAGAGATAGGCTCTTTAAGTCCTCAGTGAGGACCCATCCAAATAGGTGCAGGACTATCTAAGTTAGCTGTTACTCAAAGCCCTGTTTTTAGGAACTGACAGGATGGGTTTTCTAAGCTTAATAATATTTGGATAGACTTTAAGGCCTAGCTAGGTGGGTGAAGCCCAGACCTATCCATGGGTGCTGGAAGAGAATTGCAAGAGAGATGTGAATCTCCTTAAGGGAGACACCCTGTTGACTCACATTATAGGAGGAGAGCTGAATAGGAGGCTGGTACAAATAGGCAACTTACATTTCACTGACCCTAGGCCATCCCCTCAAAAGCAGAGTTGGAAGCTGGGCAGAGGCTGGGCAGAGCCAAAGGCTTTTTAGCTCGGAGCTACTGGGTCTGTGGTTCTGAACCAGGAGTCCTTCGACACCCAGGGCAGTTCCGTGTCCAGTGGCCTTACTCTTGGCAGAGCCAAGACAAAAGCTGGTTTCTATCATGACAGCTGCTTGCCCAATGCCCTGGCTCCTCATAGCAGAAACAGGTGCCATTTGGGGTGGACTGGCCTTGTTGGGTCTCCTAGATGGCAGATCACTGTGCAAAGCATCCATTGATTGCCCTGTTGCCTATCCTTATATTGCTCATGCTGCTATCAAGCCACTCTTTTATAGAATAATTAAAGGATAAGTTTTCCTTTGAAGGTAGTTGGGAAAGATTTCATAATTTGAAAAGATATATTTAATACCATAACTTGAAAAGATGTATTCAATATGATACTTTCTCACAAAAATCTTCTATGTGGCTGAAATTTCATGTACTTTCTTGGTGAAAATTCTTGTGTGCAGCATAATCTAAGATGATCCAGGCATATGTGTGTCCCTGAAGATACACAAAAATTTCCAAGGGAGAATTGGGTAATGGGTAACATTAAGGTAATGAATTTCCACATGTGATTTCTCTACCGAGTTGGTCTGGAAGAGAACAAGCCTAGTTTTGTGGAATCTTGCTTCCTTTTACAATACATTATCTCCTATTTCACAGAAATATCTGGCTCTCAACCCTGTAGATTCTTTCTCAGTGTATTGCCATGGAGTTGAAAATGTTCTCCATCTCAAAGGGACAAGTGGAAATACTGGTGATATTTTTGAAAATGAAATGACTTTAATGTCAGGGTGAAAATTTGCTTTTTAAAGACAGATAATTTTCAATTCAGTATTATTGAAGGAGAATCTATTTGACTAGTTGGATAATAAGTCATTAAAAATAATTGTCGGTGCTATGTGATATTTTTGGCAAATATATGGAAGAAGTTGAAGAATGAAATGATGAGTGAAAATCAAGCTCTTGCCATTTCCATTTGTGTTAGTCAGCTTTTCATTATTTGAACTAAAATACCTGAGATGAGTTTCTTGGGAAGGAGAATTTCTACTCTGGCTTATTGGTTGGGGGATTCATAGATCAAGACTAGCTGGCACCAATAGTCTGGCAAGTGTGGAGGCTAGCAATGGTGAACAGGTGCAGAGAACCAGTCACAGACTGAGGAAGCCGACAACCACAGGAAGCATGCTTGGCTGAAATAACCAGTGCTCTAGAGAACTAACTTCTGAGGTCAAGAACCTCTTGGCCTAATGGGCTCCCCCCATGCTCACTTACCTGATGCCATAATTAGATGGAATCTCTACGCTTGATCCATCAGCACTAACATAGAACTTCAGGGTAGAAACATCTTCATGAATTTGGGAGCCAAGTCTTATTAAATTGATAACACAGACCATTTATTTAGGTGAACAATTTTTTCTGCAAAATGAAACCTCTGAAAAAGGAAACCAAGGGATGGAGTTGGTGCTGAATGCTTAGTTACTATTATATTGATACTGATAGTCATGGTAATGAATGGCATTTGTTATTGATATCAGAGCTATAAAGGGGAGGAGCCTGAGTTTCATCCCTTTAAGACATTATTACCAATTACATCTTACTCTTTGGGCTAGTGATATTTATGCTTTTTTAAAAATTTGAAGTATGGGCAATTTGTGCAGTGGTTAATTTGCAATTTGGGATGCCCACATCCCAGATGGGAGTACTGGGTTTAAGTGTTGCCCCTGCTCTGATCGCAGTGTCCTGCTGATGGACAGCTGGGAGGCAGCAGGTGGTGACTCAAGTAGTTGAGTCCCTGCCACCCACATGGGGGTCTTGGGTTGAGTTCTAGGATCCTGACTTTGGCCTAACTCAACCCTGGCTGTTGTGGTTATGTGGGGAATGAACCAGTAGATGAAAGATAACACTCTCTCTACCCCCCACCTCTTCTGCCTTTCAAATGAAAATAAACAGAAAGTAAGTTAAAATTGAGCACTATAATATTTATAAACTTGATACAGAAATCATGTTTTAATAATTAGAGACTAGATGTTTCAAAATAAATTCCATCTCAATTTACACATATATTTTTGTTGTACCAAAGTGTGAGTCAGTGATCATTAAAGGTTTTCATGAACAAAATACCTTTTTTAGGATAAAATTCTATGAAGGAGTTGGGATTAAATATGTTCAATGTTTATTTATTTTATTATTTCTTTGAAAAGCAAAATAACATAGAGGGAGGGAGTGATGCAGACAGGGAGAGAGAGGGATCTTCCATCTGCTAATTCCTGCTCCAGATGGTTGCAGCATACGAGGTTGGGCTAGGCTGATGCCAGCAGCCAGGAATGGCTGTGTGTGGCAGGCCCCTGGCTGTGTGTGGCAGGGACCTGAGTACTTGAGCCACTATCTGCTGCTTTCCAGGATGCTCATTAGCAGGAAGTTGGGATCAGCAGCAGAGGCAGGAATTGATCTCAGGCAGTCGGATACATGATGCAGGAATCCCCAGTGCTGACTTAACCCTCTGGACCACAACACCTGCTCGGGAAATGAGTTTAAAGGGAATAAAGAATGAGATAAAATTATGACTGGAAAAAGGTGGTTTATTTATTAAATGGTTGTGATTTTCAACTTGCTACATGTTAGATTACTTTGGACAAATTTTCAGAGTAACCTGACATTTTAATTAAAATGTGTCATTACTTGCAATTTTTGAGAGAGAATATTTTTTGCAATTCGATTATAAACAAAAGATGAAAATTTAGGTGTCAACATAAAAATGTGCAAATTTTTCTCAATTTTTTTTTTTAATTTGCTATTTGACCGGCACTGTGGCATAATGGGCAAAGCTGCTGCCTGCAGGCCAGCATACCATATGGGTACCCATTTAAGTCTTGGCTGCTCCACTTCCTATCCAGCTCTCTGCTATGGCCTGGGAAAGCAGTAGAAGATGGTCAAGTGCTTGGACCCCTGCACCTACATGGGAGACTTGGAAGAAGCTCCTGGCTCCTGGCTTCGGATCGGTGTAGCTTTGGCCGTTGCAGCCGAGTGAACCAGCAGATGAAAGACCCTCTCCCCACTCCCCCACCTCTGCCTCTCTGGAACTTTGCCTTTCAAGTAAAAATAAATTAATCTTAAAAAAAGTTGCTATGACATGTATTTTTAAAGCTATTGTTTTGATTGTGCATATATTAAGGGGTACAGTGTGATAACTTGATATATGTATTCAACCTGTGATGATCAGGTTAGGTTAATAAGCATTTCTGTCTCCTTAAACATTTTTTATTAACAAATGAGTAAAAATGTTTATGTATCATTAATCTAAGCCACATTCCAGAGTTACTATCATCCATCATAATCCGCTCATTTTCTCTAGGTATTTCCAGGTTACACTGTGTATTTAGGTTATTGGATTTTGATCTCTAATCAATAATCTGCTCTCATTTTTGGATACCAAAGCACATAACCACTTGTTAGGCTGTTCTTTTTTTTAATATTTTTTATTTATTTATTTGAGAGGTAGAGCTACAGACAGTGAGAGGGAGAGACAGAGAGAAAGGTCTTCCATCCATTGGTTCACTCCCCAATGATTGCAATGGCTGAAGCTGGGCTGATCTGAAGCCAGGAGCCAGGTGCTTCTTCTTGGTCTCCCACATAGGTGCAGGGGCCCAAGCACTTGGGCCACCTTCTACTGCTTTGCCAGACCATAGCAGAGAGCTGGATGGGAAGAGGAGCAGCCGGGACTAGAACTGGCGCTCATATGGGATGCCGGCACTGTAGGCGGATTATTAACCCACTGCGCCACGGCGCCAGCCCCAGGCTGTTGTTTCTTAAACTGGTATTAACAAGTGCCAAGAGTTGTTCTGTTTCAACTCCATGGTAAATATGCGTTGCCATCATCAATTGCTCTTTTATCTGGAAAAGGTGTGAGATGAGAAGAGCTGGCATATGGAATTGGCCTTGGGTTTCAAGAGAATTGAGGGTGAAGTAGGATGTGGTGTCAGAGAGAACATCAGATTTTGGAGATTAATATTCAAGGTTTTGCAACAGTGGAACAAGTGATGATACTCAGCTTTAAGATTTGATCAGTTTATTAGTAAGATCCCTTTCATCGCTAGAATTGTTTACATTTTACTTTTTAAAAAACTTTTCTTGTAGTAAGAATACAACCTGAGGTCTAATCCTCAGCAAATTTTTGAAATTATATTTTTATAAATTCATTGGAGATCATTTCAGACTTAGATTTGCAAAACTGATATAATGAATGTTCGTGTATCTCTCATCTAATTTCCCATGATGTTAACATAATATATAAGAGAGTACATTTGTGGGGTCTGCATTGTGGCATAGTGGGTTAAGTCGTCGCCTGCAACCCCAGCATCCCATATGGGTGCTGGTTCGAATTCTAGTTGCTCCACTTCAGATCCAGCTCCCTGTTAACGCTCCTAAGAAAGTAGTGGAGAATGAACAAGTGCTCAGGGCCCTGTACCCACATGGGAAACCCAAATGAAGCTCCTGGCTCCTTGCTTTGTCCCAATCCAACTCTGGCTCTTGCAACTCTTTAGAGGGTAAACTAGCAGATGGAAGATCTCTCTCTCTGTCTCTGTTTCTGTCATTCTTTTTCTCTCTCTGTAACTCTGCCTTTCAAATAAATAAATATTTTTATAAAAAGTACATTTGTAAAAATTAAGATATTAACATTGATTCAATCCCACTATCTAATTGAGAGATTATATTCAAATTCCATGATTTGCTCCATTAATGTCTCATTTGTTTAGTGATCCAAGAGCCAGCCAAAATCAATTCTTGCATTTAGGTATTCCAATCCTTAGCTCCCTTTTACCTGGAACACTTCTGAAATCTTTTTTCTTCCTTCATGGCTTTTACAAATATATCATTATTTTTATTTATTTGAAAGGTAGAGCTGCTGACTCACTCCCAGAGTGCCTGCAATATTTGGAGTGGAACCAGACCAAAGCCAGGCACCTAGAATTCCACCTACATCTTGACATGAGTGGCAAGGATCCAAATGCTTGAGCCATCCCCTGTTGCCTCCTAGAGTCTGTATCAACAGGAAGCTTGATGGGAAGTGGAGGAGTTGGGACTCAGACCCAGGCACTCCAGTGTGAGATGTGGGCGTTCTAAGTGGCACCTTTACGCGGTGTGCTGCAGCATCCACCCCTCTTTCATGGCTCTGACTCATTCGTACACAGCACTTACCCTGGGGTCTTCATGGAAAAGATGTAGTATGAAGAAATTACGAATGGCTTTCAAAATTGCTTACCCCAAAATAAACTCACTTTTCACTTCCGTTTTAGGACGTTCCCTTGTATTTTGTAGAATATGTCTCTGATCTTTCTTCTTGGTCAAATTCAGGTTATGCATTTTTGCACAGAGTGCCACAGAAATGATGTTGTCTGTTTGTCAACAGAGCCCATGAGGCACCTACTGCTGTCAAGTTGTCTTGTTGCTGTTGAGGTTAACTTTGATCGCTATTTCACGTGTGCTCTCCCAGGTGTCTCCAAGAAAAATTATCAGTTAAGCTCTTTATTGACATAGCTTTCATTATATTTTATTCAGTAATTACATAATTTTCCTTTACAAATTAAATTCCTGCATGGAAGCCTCCAACATTTTTTCTTTTCTCCATTTTATTCATCAACATGTGTGGAATTTGACCTTAGGGTAGCTGATTCTCACTTTTTACAAAGAATTATAAAAGGGAAACTCATCTGAACTATTTATGGTGAATCTGCCAAGATACAGGTAAAAATTATAGCATGGTATCTTAAAGTACTTATTTGGAAAAAAATTGCATGGTTCTAAATGAAAATAGCTAATCTTATTTTATTATTCAATTTTATATTTTCTAAGTGATTTTTTAAATCACAGGCCTAGGATCAAGTTCCTGACCTAGCCTTTATTAAAATCATGACCTTTCTGTAATTTTGTATTTTAATTGCCCCTTTTATAAACTGAAAATTTTTCAGTTTGAGTTAACTGTACAGAGTTCTTATGAGAGTAACAAAAAATAATGGCACAAGTAACATTGTGTCCTTAGGGTATCTTTCAGGAGCAGGAAGGTGGAGACAGAGGAAGAGAGAGGGAGAGGGAGAGGGAGAGAGAGGGGCAGGGGCAGGGGCAGGGGCAGAGGCAGAGAGAGAGGGATTTTCTACACACTCTGGGCACCAGAACCAGTAGCAGGAAGGTAGGGAAACAGCACATTTCTCTCTTTCTCTGTGCACTCTGGGCATCAGAACCCCTCCAGTCTGATCATGGATTTACCTGCAACAGCAAACAGAGGGAACAAATTTTTATAACATTCAAAAAATGGATTAGCCAAATAGTATTGAAGACCGTCATGCACAAACACATGAACACTCCCCCAAATTAAATGCAAATATAATCAAAATCCAATTCTGATGTGGGAAACAAATCACTCTCTTAATATACCAGTTACACAACAGTGGCCAAAAGAAATATCCCCTACTCTCTTTAATGTCTAAGGCTGTGCCACTGCATCTCACATTGGATTGATTTCTGTTTCTCTGACTTTAGGGACCATTGTTTAAAGAGTGGGCAACCGAATTTCTACAACTTTGGCTAATTCTTTTCATATTTGTTCTGTATATAAATTTATGAAATTCTATTAAAAACATCAAATGCAGTAACTATGGCTCCCTATTAAAAAATTAATTATCAGGGTTGGGCATCTGACACTGTTATTAAGATGCTGCTTGGGTGCCTGGGTTTGAGTCCAGTCTCCACTCCCGATTCTAGCTTTCCGGTAGCGTCCACCTTGGGAGGCAGTATGTGATGCTCGAGTAGGTGGCTCCCTGCCTTCAACATAAGAGACCCAGACTGAATTCCTAACTCTCAACATTGGTGTGGTTCAGCCCTGGCTGTTGTGGGTATTTGGGGGAGTGAAAAAGTGGATGAGAGATCTCTTTCTCTCTGTCTTGCTTTTTGTGTGCTTATGTGTTTACACCTTTCAAATAAATAAAATAATTGAATAAATTTAAAAGTTGTTACTAAACCCTCTTGAAACTACCCTGGAATGTGCTTCCTCTCTGCTTCCTTATTCTGGATTTAGATGATAGGAAACTTACGTATTTGACTTGTATAGACAAGGCACAGTACTGCATCCCACCAGATATTAGCTCAGAAAGTGCCTTCCTTTTATTCTTTCCAAGTTACTTCCTCCTTAGTAATCTCACATACTGTTCATTCATTTATTAATTTTCAACAAATATCTTTTGATTACCCAGTATAAACCAGTCACTGAGGAGTTTGAGATCTGAAGGTCTTATGAAGCTAATAATCAATTATCGATTATTAGCTAATAATCAATTTTCAGCAGATGAAGGTGAAACTGTCTCTCCTGATTTTCTATGACTTAACAATATCCTACCCTTTGGCATTTACATTATGAAATAAATTTTCCAAGCTTCAAAGAATTATTGAAATAGATCACAATAACGTTGATTTCATTGTTATGGTTATTTCTTAAGTTACTCTGATCCAAGTGACAATCAGGTATCAGCAGGTAGGGACAGTTGTGCCTTCTGAGTGGCTTTTTGTACCTCTCACCTCTACTGACACACTCTGATATTTGTCTTCTGGCTGTGAGAAGCATCTCCATAGCCACTGTCCCCCACTTTCCCATTGGAACTGTACAACAAAGCGCTAGCAACTGCATAAGGTTTAGAGAACTTCCAGATCTTACTGCTTTTCACGTTTATATCAGCATTGGCAAGTTCACATCACTTCCCCTCTGGGGCTACCCATTTGGTGTTTTTCCAAACAACCACTTGCTTTGTGTGAAGCACAAAACTGTAGGTTCTGATTTAGCGGGACTGATGTGAGACTAGGAATCTATGTTGTAAACGAGCACCAAGGGTAATTCTATCCTAAGTGGCCAATGTTGTAAAACTTGGGAAAATACTCCCACAAACGATGTGTTATATTTTTTCAGCAGTCTTTCATCCTATTATAGTGCCTAGAATTTATCACTGTATTTAAGTAGCTGATATTATACGTATATAGCTTTAGTCTAGCTCTGTATGCATGTCCCTCAGTGCCCACAGAGGAAAACCAAGGTTACCTTGGGAACATGACTCTTGAACAATTACTTAAATCAAGAAACGTACCTTCTGAAATTGGTTTTCAAAGCCACGTTATTTTAAATGGAGGAAAAGATTGAAAATTTGAAATAGTCATTTGCCTTTTGGATAGAAAAGTACTGCTTCCATGTTCTACCAATTCTATTTTATTGCCAATAAAGACCCTAGATGAGTAGCACACAAATGAGGTGAGATTCACTTACAAAAAGAACCCAGAAGAATCTGTGGCTGATATGTGGAGCTAAACCTGTGTTGAACTACTCATTCCTCCCTTCAAATTTTGTCTATGTGCTTTCCATATCACGTGGCTGATAACTGCCTAATACAGTAATAACAGCTCCTAATTGGCATAGAAATCCTTGTAGCTATTTTTACATCCATGATCCAAATCTAATAGACTTAAGTGAGTGTGAGTTACACTTCTTTAAGCATGTCGATTTGGTGTGCGTGTGTCTGCAGAGTATGATGGTTGCCATGGAATCTCTGTGCATGATTTCTGTGAAGGTAGTGCTGATGGAATCTATAAAAAGATGAGCACAGAAAGCATATTTATAAAAACTACATTCTGATGAAATTGTTAAAGTGATGCCAATCTATGTGAGTTTTGTTTCAATCCACATCCCATTAGGAAATATTTCTTAGAAATGTGGAACAGCTACTGGATGGTTGACTGACTGTATTACTGACAATTTATTAAATCACAGTGCTTGGAGTTGTGGGGTGAGAATGAACCGCAGTTTTTATGCAGTCTGCTTCCATGTATTTTTAACTTTTTGCATGTGCTATATCCCTGAAAATGTGTGCTTAATAGAATTTTTAGAAGTCAAATGTGACATATGGTTGTCTAAAATAGTTTTATTTTGATTTCATATGTCAGGTTTTTTTTTTTTTTTTTTTTAAGCTAACACTACTCTCTGTGTGCCATCACCACAAGTCTGATTGGCAGGCTGACTGCCACCAACCAGAAACCTTAGGCAAGTCACTCCTACCTCTGGACCTCAGTTTCTCCAGCAATAGAACTAAGGGGTTCAACAGGATATCTCTAAGTTCCCTTTAGCTGTCTAATGTGATTGTGTGTGTGAGTGTGTGTTTATGGTATTTGTATATGTATGAATGCATATTGCTAGACATCAAGTTTGCTAAAAGGGTAGGTTTGCTGAAAGGCAGGACCTTTTTTCTTGGGAAGCTTATTGTTCATACTATATTTTGAAAAACACAATTTATTGGTATTAAAAGAATGGTATTTTGTTGCCCTCTTTTTAAAATTTTAGTTATTTATTTGGGAGGTAGAGCTATAGACAGTGAGAAGGAGAGACAGAGAGAAAGGTCTTCCATCTACTGGTTCGCTCCCCACATGGCTGCAATGGTGGGAGCTGGGCTGATATGAAGTCAGGAGCCACTAGCTTCTTCCAAGTCTCCCACACAGGTGCAGGGGCCCAAGCACTTGGACCATCTTCTACTGCTTTCCCAGTTGTTGCCTTCTTTATTCATAGATTCATCACTGGTTTGGGGGTAAAATGCAGGGGAATGTGGCTGGGCACCAAAGTCCGATAAAATGAGCCTGCCACTGAGTTCTACTTCTGTGCCTTGAGTACACAGAAGATACTTGTTTTGGAAGTTATGTAAAAGTCCAATGCCATGTAAACATGATGGCACATGCTACACATGGTTGCTTCACAAATAATTGTAGAGACTGAAAAATAAGGGCTTTCAGAAAAAGAGATGTTCATAATGAGGAGGCGATTATATATTTGGAAGTTAATTGAAATTCTGATATGCTGGGGATATTGACTGTTATCTGTGAATCAAAAGTTTCAGGTGCATATAGAGGGAAATATATTTTTGGTTACACATAAGTAAATGGTAAAAAGTCCCCCCCCCAAAAAAAAAAATCCCTCATGGTCCTAGGTTGGGTTTCTGAGAGGCAGACTTGATGATGGATAATTGAATAGAGAAATTTGTTGGCTTATGCTCTGGCAGAGATAGACTGGTAAGGAACTGCGAAGCGAAGAAAATAGGAAAAGCTAGGGTGTTACTGTGGATTCGTTTTGAGAGGAGGAGCACAGTAGGGGCAAAAGGCATGGAGTCACCACACAGACCCCTGGAGTCAGGTGAAAGCAGGCCAGAGGCGAGCAGCCTGCAGATTTGTTTATTTTAGTTGGTACAGCAGCTTAGATAGCCAAGGCAGCCAATCTGGTCAAGGGGAGGTTTATGCCCTAACCAATCACTGCCTGTTGCCAGGCAGGTGCCATTGCCAGGTGGTTTCTGAAGCCATTCCTGAGTAACTGACGCTCCCTTGCCAGAGGCCATCTTGGCATGGCCTTCTCATTCCACCATACTGGAGAGAGTAGCTGTCCTGCGGTGTGGTGGCAGGTGAGTCCTTAGCTCATCCTTCAGGAAGTCCTGGAGCTAAGATGCCTCTTAAGGTTTGTCCCAAATTGCGACAAGAAGGATGAGATTTTCTGCCAGACATTAGAAGTTGGCCCAAGTGCTTGGGCCCCTGAATCCACATGGGAGACCCAGAAGAAGTTCCTGGCTTTTGGCTTTGGATCCGTACAGCTCTGGCCATTTTGGCCATTTGAGGAGTGAACCAGTAGATGCAAGGTTTCTCTCTCTCTCTCTTTCTCTGCCTTTCCTCTCTCTGTGTAACTGTGACTTTCAAACAATCAAACAAATAAATAAATAAATAGAAGCTAGAAGGTAAGCTTCATTAAAGTAAAACCTTTCTCTAATTCACTACTACATTTACCCTTGGTGCTATGTACACTATTTAGCATCAGAAAAACAGGAATGAATGCTGAGTGAATGTAGCTGTGTACTGTGTCCAGGCCCTGTTAATATGAAGAAAACAAAAACCATGGCTCCTATGCTGTAGAGTCTCATACCTCTTGGGAACCTTTACAACAATGAAAGATTAAGATGGAACCTGCTATGTGAATGAGTTCACATGGTTCACAAGATTTCACATTGGTACGGGGATACTTCAAAAAGTTTGAAGAAAATGTAGTTAAAGTTTAGTTTAGTCCCACAATTTTGAAATCCATCCATTGTTTTTTCATAATATGCATATTCCATGAACTTTTTAAAGACCCTTCATACAACATGCATTTGGTAATTTCCTTCATATGCTTATATGATTCTTGAGATCTTACGGTAACCTGAACCCTTGATTGTTGTATTAATATTGTAATTTAGTGATAGCAAGATGGAAAAGAAAGGGACTTTGTAAAATTCTCCTTAGCAGTAAGATTTTGCAATGTTAATTTTTGCAATGCCAATGTACATTCTAATTCTTTTAACATGTAGTCAAATGTGCTGAGGGATTTAGGCAGAGTGAATTACAAGATTTGGAGTTGGGCCTAAATCATGGGTGGGTATGAAATTTTGCTCCAGTTTTTTCAAACCTCTGGCTAATTAGGTATCGGCGTATTTGCCAGTATGATGTCTTTTCTGAAGAGATCTTTCCCTGCTCAATTCTGCAAAACTCCTCAAAGCAACAGGAAGCTAGATTTGGGTTGTCAGCAGCCGATATGTTCAAAGACAGATGGCTTAGGATTCAAAGGGAATGAACACCGGCAGCATGGTTAAGGCCAGAAGTGTTCAAAGGTAAAATGAGAAGATGGGTTGGCAGCAGATCCTTGCATATGAAGAAGTGAAATAATGGTGATTATTATATTTAGTTTGATTTGATATTATCTGCATATTCCTTGATGAAAATTTATATACTGTTTTGGGAGGTCTCCTTTGATATTTCTGCTTTATTCTAGAACACTACTTCTGTCTTCTTCATGCCATTTGATATTGTCTCTCCTTCTTGCTAGTTCATAATACTGAAAATAGAAAGAGACCAACACTTTTTCTTTTACTTTCACGTTTTGATTTTCATACTTCCTGAATATATTGAAATTTTTTTCCTGTTCAGAAAAATTTTTATTTTTGGCCTTAGGTTTTGTTTATTTGTTTTGCAGTTTTCAAAATTAAAGTTATACTCACAGTTATGGCAGGTTTTTTTTTTTTTTTTCCTCCTGTAAAACAGACCTGGAGTTGCATGGCACAATTGGTTACTTTTGGCCCTAAATCTCAAACCTCTACAGAACTTTCAAATCTGTTAAGATTACTTTGAGTTTCAACCTTCCCACACTTGAGTACACTTACAAATTCAGCTACAGGATGAAGTAGTTGATTACTTTCCAAATTGGAGGGAAACAACAGAAGACAGGATGGATAAGAAATTTAAGGGATTCTATTACCTAGATACAAATAGCAGCGTTCCAGTAACTGCCCTGTTTTCAACCCAGTGTAGTTTAATCTTGGGTTAAAAATTGACTCTGTCTGATATTTGTTAAAGGCTTTGCCACTGAACACTTTCTTAGTTCCTCCAGTTGGGGAGACCTACATTAAAAACCTAACACCCTTATTTGATCTCTCTGAATCCCTAGCTAGTTCTATAATCGTCTGTCTTTAAACAAGCTCTAACTTAAAAAACTTTCAGCAAAACAAGAATTCTGCAGCATTTTTAAAATCGAGACACTCAATTTTTCTTCTCAACATTAGATAGCATGCTGCCCCAGTAAGCCTGCAGAAGTGACAGCTGTCAGCAGGCGTGCTTCCTCCTTTGGCCTTCGTTCATCTCCCACTGAAAAGGTAGTCCTCCATTCCAATCTGTTCTTTTCTCCCAATTCTTTCTCTCCATGTATTGTTTTCTAGGTCACATCAGAATAAAAAACAAGCAAAGATAACTCAATTTCTCTCCTCCACCTATGACTTAGGAACTAAGTATCTCCTGATCAGGAAACAGTTGCTTAATTGACAAATTGGAATGTCTAAACACTTTTCCCCATGAGTCTGACTTTCATCCTAATCAATAGCTAATTAAACTGTGAGGCTTCCCATTGAAATGATAGATTCCCTGTGGGGTTAGAACATCTCAAAAACACATTACCAAGTTACTCTTTTCTAAAACAAACACAATAATTCTCAATGTATTTTTAACTGACAGTGCAACTACTAAGAAATAGTAGTGGGTTATCTCAAAGATCAGTAGTTATGTGTCTTGAAATACATATGGAGGGGGATGGAAGGCAGAGTGAAGTGAAACCATCTCAGGGAGCTTTGCCTGATCACATAACATTGACACAGCAAAGCATGATGAGATGGGTCCACTTAAACAGAAGGTAATTGACAGGGAAGTCTGTGGTTTCAATGCTGCCTTGGGTTTTCTCTTCCAGAGTCTTCTACCTCCAGAGAGGTAACTGGTACCAGTAAAGCCCATTGGCTTGTGACCCATCAGCCTTGGTTTCGTTATGGCCTCCCCTGTGTTTTAGCTGTGACCTTGGGAAAGTTGCTCACGATCTCTGTGACTCTCCTGAAAGGTGACGTAGTCGTCGCACCAAGCTTTTCTTGTGGGCTACGCCCTGAGAGCCAGGCTGGGCATGTGCTGAAGACTCTCCGTGTGCCTCTCTGTGACCAGACTTCATTTTCAAGTGCAGTTGCAGTCAATTAGGAAATGGGGACGTTCTGTAATTTAACTCTAGTAAGTCAACTTTGAATTTTACCCACCATCAGCGTGAATTACTGTTAACACTGATTTTCTCTGCCTAATTTTGTTTATTTTTTTTTTTTTACTTGAAATTTAGAAGGAAGGCATATCACGCCCTCCTGAACTGTGTGGTGCTGGGGGAGACTGCTGAGGTTTGGGGAAGTGGGTTGGCTCTTTCGGCAGTGCCCCGGTTCTTGCCTGTCTAAATTTTAGATGGGGCTTCGTTTAAGCTTGTAGCTCCCAGGGGAGTCCTGGGCTGCAGGTAAAGTGAGAGCGCTATTTACAGGTGACCTCGGATGGTCCTTGGTATGGATTTAAGAGCCTGGCCGTCTAGATCTGCTTTCATGTGGGAGAAGCAGGGGAGCTGGATCAGAATTGCGGTCAGAGTGTGCTTTTCCTGTTCTCTTTCTTCTCATTATGCACTTTCCGTGTGCAATCTTGAAAGCTAGGCCATCTGGTTTATATTTAGAGTTTTTTCATAAGATTTTATTTTTAAGAAGATCGGGTATTAAAAGCCATTAAAAACAACTTCTCTACGTCATCGATTTTGACAAGCCACTACGAGCAGACTTGAACAGCAGTCATACCTGATCTCTTAGACATAATGCTGCTAATGGTAGCGTTGGTGGTGGTGGGGTTGATGATAATACCAGTAGCAGCTAGTTACTGAACATGTACCGTGGGTTAGCCTCTCTACTAAGTGTTCTAATGTGTTACTCAGTTTGCACAATCTTCATAAGAGCTCTGCGAGGTATTATCTCAATATTGCAAATATATTTAAAAAATAACAAGATTTGCAAAGGTTCATAGCTCTCCTAAGAGGGCTCAGCTTGGCCCCCCAAAGCCCAGGCCCATCCTCCTGGCAGCCTCATCTTGTCACCTATCAGCTACTCACTTTCAGATTTCTGCTTACCCAAAGTGCCTTCACCCCTCTGAAAATCAAGATGCCTCTTGTTTCCTTTATGTGTCTTTCTTTACTGCTTGCTACTAAATCCATGTTGATATAAATTGCCTTTGTTGACTCCATGGTATTAGGTTACTCGGTGTTGTTATTCTAATTTATGCCCTTTCACAATGCAGCCACAAAGGAAAATAGACCTTGAAAAAGCTCATGCATTTCCAGATGAGTTTATAAATAGAAGCAGCATCATCCACTCTATTGAAATAGAGAGACACTGGGAGAGAGGCTCTGTCGCCTTGACCATGTCACTTCTTATTGTGTTCTCATTGACAAGTGAAAGTAATTGATCCCCATCCCCCATCTTTTGAAGGTTTCCTGTGTGCTGTTTGCCAGAGAGAATCAAAATTCTTTCGGCCTCTGCCCATTCATCTCCTTTCAGTAGCAAGATGAATTCACACTAGTAGCTTGAAAGAAGACAGTAGGATGAATTTAGCCTAGTCTGACTGGATTCAACAAACATAAGCAAATGACTAGTTAGGCTTTGAAGTGCAAAATATTGGAGAGCAAATTCACAGGACTGGGTCATATTTAACTCAACAGTAGGGATGATAGTAATTCAGTGCCATCCTCCACTGAGTCATGCTATAAGGGGTGTAACTTTATATATAAGAGGTGCACTTAAAAACTAGTTAAGCCCCAGTTACTTCTTAAAAAGTCAAAACAAGAGATTTTCTAATACCATTTTCTGGTTCCTTTTCCATCTGTAGTTTCTGCAGTGAGAATTTTTTTCAGCTACTCCCACACTGAGAGTGTTTGCTGGAGGTTCCTGTGGGGCAGGTAACTGAACGGTCAGAATGGTCTACTGGATCACTTCTTAACCTCATGCATTATAACTAACGTGGCCACACTGGCAGAGAAAGTAAGGACTTTGTATGGTTTGGATATCAGTTCAGGTGTCCCACG